>NC_136065.1:1837551966-1838792591 GCF_964261635.1 Lissotriton helveticus | reverse complement strand
TTATGGCCCCACTGATGAGTAGATGTATGATTTTGTACTTCAGGGAAAGGTGACATGGTATTAGAAATTGTTTCCGGAGAACCGCTGCATCACTGTTCTTTCTCGGGTAGGGATGGACTTGTACCTTTTATAGATGAAGGAGGTAGTGGCGTGGTCTCTCAACATCTGTAGATAAGTGGGAACCTCTATGAAGGCCAGCTGTGGGAGGGGGATGGACTGAAAAAGTCAGTAAACAGCCTTTTTCTAGGTGGCAGTGGCCTGGAAAGTTTTCCAGGAGGTTACAGAGGTTGGGGTGGCATTGCTATTGGTGAGGGTAGGCAGGACGTTCAAGACTAAGAAGTTTAGTTGCTTAGAGTTTTATGCTTAAACATAGGCTGGAGGGAAAAGTTACGGTTGGAATGCTGAAATGTGCTTCAACAGCAATGAGTTACTTGCAGCGTGGGGTATTGTGGGTGGGACAGTAAGGTTGGGCGTAGGACATTAGTTAGTTAATTAGTTTTGGGGTAAAGTGGTAATTTTGTAAGGCAGTTGGCCCAGGAATAAGCTATCAATGTGCACCTGCTTCAATAAAGTGACCTTTTCCACACTCTAAAAGATGGACAGTGGATTGTACTGCGCCCCTTTCTCCCAAAGACACTTCAGGACATTTCAACCCATAGTGTCAATATCATTGGCACCTTATTTTTTTGCCAACTTTATTTTCATTTTTATGACACAGAGATAAACATTCATAACCATCTTCTAAATGGAAATTCAGTAATTAATTCCAGGTCTTTGTACGGACAATGCAGCATTTCATGTTATGTGTACATGCTTTCGGCTTGAAGTTTTCTTTTTCAGTCACCCAGTGGAGTTTGTGGGGTTTTATGCTGCTTTCTGTCTCATTTTTACTTTCCAAAGATGCTTCTCATTTAGCAGGAACTAACATTTAATGGACCGAAATGTTGTTGCATTCATATGTGGATAATTATAGTTCTTAAGACAAACATTGAAAGACTGATACTTTAGTAGGTATCATTTGATGCATAGTTATGACCATATTAGTACATTCCATCCCATCATTAAAATGTTTACTATACTGAAAGCAGCCCTCCTGTAGAAGGCTCATATATTTTCTAGTAACACATTTCCCTCTATTCAGAGGGGACAACAATACAATGTATGATTCCCTGACTATAAACATTGTGTGAAGGAAAATGGAGGGAACAGCCCTTCTCTACAATAGGTGAGACAGCGCAAGCATGATATGAGAATGGAATATCTGCACACCCACAATCCTTTGCAGACAGCGGCATCAGTGTTCTTTTCCACACAATTATGCATTTGCTTTGTGTATTACATCACACATTTTTAAATAGTATTAATCTGAGATGTGTGTAGGAGCACTACAGACCTAATATTATCTTGCTGTGATGCCATATAAAAGCGAAGAGCATGTACACTCTTCACAGTACTGGTGTGTACTATGCTGAATAAATAATGTTTCTGCTTTTGAAATATGTAATAACAAATAAATTATAAGGGCCATGTGAAGCAGATGACGTGTGTATTTCCTTCTGTATTCGATCGATTGAAATTGTGGCAGGTGATGAGTTGCACTCTGAACATGAGTGGAAGCTATTTTCAAGGTCTGTAGCAGGACATCGATTGATGAACTCTGTCTTGGACTGACAGTGAGAACAGAAAAGGGCGAGGAGTTGATAGCAGTCGTTACGAGCACTCACATTTCCATATTCATTTTATCATAATGTACTTCTAGGAGCGGAAGAGAAACTGTTTCAAGATTTTCTTAAAATGTTGAATATTTTGTTCTGACATGCTTCAATAGGCCATGCGACCTCCCACAAGTGCTTGGGAAAAAAATAAATTCAAGAAATTTGTGAAGTGTCCCAAAAAGAAAAAATCACATTTACTGATGCAAGCCAAAGACACAAATATCAGCTTAAAATCAAACAAAAATTGACCTCAGGAAAGTTTGTATTATGAAATAGACCATGATGAAGAAGGGATCCAAGCATGAGCAAAAGATTCTAATCAAGTTAAAACATCCACTAAAATGTACAACAATTCATAAACAGCCCTTCTGAAGTTTCGATTCCAAAAATAATTGGGAGTGGAACAATTGCTATTGGCCTGAATTTGATAACATCTGCTTTAACAGTCCTAGCAATTTAGGAGATAGTTCGCAGTGGCTGCTCCTCCGCTAAGGCGGAGGAGCGCCGCCCCACTGCTTCCGCTGTAAGCCCAACTGCTTCAGCTGCAAGAAAAAAATGATTATAACGTTCATTATTTGCCAGCTGAATACAAAAAATAAACGTTCTTTATTATCATTTTGTTTTTTGTATTCAGCTTGCAGCTGAAGCCAGGTTGGCGGGGCTGGGCTCCCCATGTCACAGGGGGAGGAATGGTTGCAGCACATAAAGTGCGCATGACACAGTCACGTATACAGCCCCAGTGGTATAGCCGTGGCACATATAACAAATAATCGAGAAGACATACAGCAGCACATTATCGATGTTGCAGGAACGCAACAACAGCAACGCAGCAAAGGTAACCTCTGAGCTCCATAAGTGGGCATTTAGAAACAGGCAGGGAGACGGAAATCACTGATCTTTACTGACCTATTAGATGGGGAGCTCCCTTCAACTCACCAGCGGAACATTTAGTCAGACCCAATGACATTGCCCCTCCAGGGCGCCCATATACTTTCATACTTGTGGGGGGCCCTATGTGCCTTGTACACCAACTTTTCTATGGGGGCTGGAGGGGTCATTTCCTTAGCCATGCATACCCCTTTACCGTGAAATTATGTGGTAAAGGCATGTGTGGGAAAGGAATACGTGGTTAAGATGCATTTGTTGTTTAGGTTGTGTGGTAGAGGCACGCGTGGTTTATCCACTCGTGGTTCTACCATACAATTGTGTTAATCTACACTCCTCGGCAAAGAGAGAGAGAGAGAGAGAAACAGAGAGAGAGAGAGCGATGGGTGCAGTCCTGAACTTTGTAGATAAACCTGATGTGTATGTTTTCAACTCCCTACCCACTTTTACATCTCATGAAAACCTATAAGTTTGAGTTCATTCAAACCTCAGCTGTGATTGTGATGGACAGAGCGGATTAGCATTAGGGCTTGCTCATCTAAATCTCCCATTATGCTAGAGGGATGGGGCCAGTTTTATTTGTGTATGCCTTGTGTTCCATACTTTGAGGGCATTTCCTAGAAGGCTTTGTCCTGAATTGATTTTATCTTGAGATTCTGAGATTTGCATTTGTTGCAGAGGTTCCTGTTTTTTCTACATCGCAATAGTAAATAGACTTACATTGCACACTGTCATATTTGTGTGGTCTGTAGGTGCTCATAACAGATGTTAAATGTAACTGAGACCATCCCTTCATTATGTGCAAAAAAGGTGGCCCCAACCACTGGTGGAAATGAAGGTTCAGTGCCCATTACTGAAGTGGTGCTTGGACAAACTAGATAGAAGCGGAAGCACATTGAACTCTAAAATAAAGAGGTTAATGTGGGCAGGGACACTAAGATTCAGTGATGTGGATTTCCCTTGTACTCCTACCCCCATCAGCTTATGCCTCGTGTGAACTTTTCACAGACATGATAATAACTACTGCTATGACTACGATCACTCCTACTATGAGTGTACTTATTATACACTTCGCTCTACGGTTCGAATTTCCAGACTCCATTTTCGACCGAGTTTAGGTTGCCACAGCAAGAGGATCAATGCAAAGGTTTTTTCTCTTCTTCTCACTGCTGTTCAGCAAAGTTCATACAGAGTTCTTGAAGTCGAAGAAACAATTTTCATAGTTCGTTGCACAATTATTTACATAGTTCAAAGACTTCCCTAACACTATTTTTTTCTTCTACGGAAAGATCCCTAAGTTTATTCTCCTTCTACTCAGGCCTTGGTTATCTTCTTTTGAGCAAGAGGTTTTTATCTACAGTTTGACATCCCTTATGAGATCAGAGCCAGTTTCTTCAATGACACGCTATAAGAGTTCACGACGGAATGCTGCAATCTCCTGAGCTAGTGACTGATACCCAAAAGACGGAAAAGAAACATCTTGCAAAATCAGGCTTTGTAAGCCACTCGGTCTCAGAGAATCTGGTACAGTCAATGTCAAAACTCTAGAAGCTTCTACTCCAGGGACCAACAATTAAATCTCAATTGTCAGTCTAGATTCTCCCCGCCTCACTCGTCTGGATTTCAGTCTTCCGATCTCTCTCTTCCTGGCATCTGTAATCAGATAAGTCCACTCTGAGGCAGAGCATCTCTAGCACGGTACTCTTACTCTCTGCGACCTCCTCAAGCTCCCTTGTGCTTGCTCTGTGTCCCTCAGCTCCAATTCAGACGCGTCAGAACCAGGAGCAAGGTCTTTCAGGTGCATGTCTCAGGTTCTGTCTCTTATGTCCCACAGGCGACGATTCCTTTGCGACTTCTGCTCTCCTCCTTTGCACTCAAAAGCTTTTCACCACAGTCTCTTCAGCTGTGTCTGACTCTATCACTCGCAATGTTACTCCCTCAGAGTCTGTACCTGGGCTTTGTGTAGCGTGACACCCTCAGCTCGACGTGGTGGGTAACCAACCTCATCAGGAACCCCCACAGCTTGACTTTCCCTTTCCGGTGGCCTCACAACCAGGGCTGAACTTACTTCGGGGAGAGGAGCTGTTTCTACAGAGGGTCCTGAGACTGCGGGTATGAGAGACGTGAATACAGTTCGGCAAGCCTCCACACTTCACAGCTGTGTTCGTCACCAAAATCACCTGGTAAGGACCTCACGAACGGACATCAAGATAGTTCTGCCTCACATATTTCTGGACCAATACCCAGTCAGCTGGACACAATTCATGACAGAGGTCCTTCGAAGTCGGTGCAGTCACAGCTTCATCCTGGTGAGACACAGAATGGACCACGTCAAACAGTCCTTTTCAATAATCAAGGATCAAATCATCGGTGATGTTTATCAACACTGTGGATGGCACCGCTGGCAACCGCATCACCCTCCCCACAATATCTCATGTGGCGAGAGTCTTGTTGTTTTATCTGGAATGCTACACAGGCTCATCAGTACCAAAGGCAACTCATCAGGTCAATTCAGAGAAGACTAGAAGCATACTTTCGCCATTCTCATCTTGAGAGTCCCATTAATTTGCTCCACCAGGCCAGACGCCTCCAGTCGGTAACTACAGTGCAATCTCTGATCAACTTGTAAAGCAGTACAGAACAGCTTCATAATCTCCATGTGTAAATGTGTTCCTCTATCCGATTCCAATGAAGTCGGAAATTCGAACTGCGGAATGAGCTCCCTAAGTAACAGCTTTGCTACTGTGAGCCTGTCTCACCTCCTAGTTGGATATGCCTCTACCAATTGAGAAAACACACCACAACCAAGATGTACCTCAACCCATTGCACCTAGGTATCTCAATGAAATCCAACTGGATTTTGTTGAAAGGACCCCTGGATCCCACAATGTTACTCAAGGCAACCACAGTTTTTTTCCAGCATTCAACTGCTGATATGTAACACACCTGTGGCACACCACTTCAGCAAACACGTGAAACCTTGGGTTAAACCAAGTTTTTCTGAACACTTGCACCATGGCATCTCTCTCAATGTGAACTGCTCCATGAATCTGTCTCGCCATAGGACTCAATAAACAATCTGGTAACACTGCTCTTCCATCTGTTGAAACCCAAATACCATCATCTCTTTTCTCACAACCAGCTTCAATCCAACCAGCTTCTTCTTGATCTGACACTTCTCCCTGCAGACTCATAACCTCATCCCAAGTGTCTGCTATGGCTAATATCAAGCTGAGCTCGGTTCTCTCTGTGCTCTCTCCTGAATAATCCCCATTGAAACTGCATACATGTATGGCACAAAAGCATGCAACTTTATCCGTGTACCTAATGCCCATTGAGATTAAATCCTTCCCCTTCCCATGAGCAGCACATTTCACCACAACCACTTCTTTCGCCCTCTGTAAAGCTTCCAACAGTTATCTCACATACTCCCCATTTCTGATAGCAGATCCTTATGACGTTAAAACTCCTCTGTGACCATAACTGTCCAAAGTCATGAACCACATCGTATCCGTACTGGCTATCGGTATAGATGGTGACTCAGATTTGATCAGAAAGAAGACAGGCACGTGTCATAGCAATGAATTCAGCTACCTGTGTGGAGTATTCTCCCTGTAGACAAGCAGCTTCCATGACTCCAGAAATGGTACAGACAGCAAACACTGCTCTCAGATAACCTACATTGTCTCTTAAACATGAACCATCAACAAAAATGATTTGGTCTGACTACAACAGAGGTTCAGCAACAATGTTGGGTCTCGGTTTGGTACAAAGTACAGTCACATCCAGACGTTCATGGTTCTCACAATCTTCACCTTCGACATTTGGAATAGGCATCAAGGTAGCAGGATTTAACACAGAACATCTTTACATGCTAACGTTATCAGAGGTCAGTATGACATGTTCATAACGTGTGAGTCTGTTGTTGGTCAAATGCTGTGTTTTGGTTGTCATCATCAGGAGCTTGACTGGGTGTGGAAAATGTATAGTAAGAGGATGACCCATCACAATACTTTCAAATCTTTCAGTGCTGACACCAGTTGCAGCAAAGGATCTGTGACATCCGGGCAACGATAAAGCTACACGATCTAATGTAGCTGAGAAGTAAGCCACTGGTCTACAGACACACCCATTTGTCTGTGTAAGTACAGATAGTGCGCAACCCTCCAGTTCACTGCAGAATAGCGAAAATGCTTGGTTGTAATCAGGCCTTCCCAGAGCCGGAGGACGACATAGGATTTCCCTCAGCTCCAAGAAGGCAACCAAACAGTCATTATCCCATGGTACCAGATCACTCACATTCTTGTGTGTCAATCTCTGTAAAGGTTTCGCATTCAATAAAAAGTTGGGGATTCACTGCCGGCAGTAGCCAACCATTTCCAAGAACATACAGACTTCTTTTTGTGTGGTAGGCACATTCATATTCATGATCGCCTCAATGCGGTCTGGTGACACCTTTCTCTTGCCTTTCTCAATACGATGACCCAAATACTGGATGTTAGGAAAACAATACTGAAGTTTTCTCTGAGACACCTTGTGTCCATTTTCTGCCAGGTGGTTTAACAGAGTAATGGTATCAACCCTACAAGCTTCTTTGGTCTCTGAAGCAATCAAGAGGTCATCAATGTACTGCATGAGTACTAAACTTTGCAGCATTACTAGACTCTCATGATTCTTCTTCAGTATCTGATTAAAGATCGGTGGACTCTCAGTATACCCTTGTGGGATACGACACCACGTTAATTCGCGGTTATCCAGTCGTAAAGCGAACAAAAATTGGCTCTCGTGTAAGGGTATCAAGAAGAATGCTTGGCACAAATCAATCACAGTAAATCATACTGCTTCACAAGGGATCTGAAATAGGATCCCAGATGGATTCAGCACCACAGGACAACATGGGACTACAATTGTGTTGACCTTTCCAGGTTTTGCACGATCCTGTACTTTCCACTCAGCTTCTGCAATTCCATTATAGGTGAATTGCACAGGCTTCCTAAGATCTCTCTCAGAATGCCTTGCTCGATCATTGACTCAATCATAGGCGTAATTCTTGCCACTGTTTCTGGGGTCAGGTTGTATTGAGGCTTTCTTGGAAACTCAGCATTGGGCTTGCCCTGTATCTTTACTGGCTCAACTCCTTAAATTAATCCTATCAGGTCATATGGCAGGTCATCCACCGTTAGCACAGGGGACATCTCTATACAGAGATTCTGATTTGGCAGTTTGAATGCGGTCATCATTATTAAAAAAAAGATTTTAATATTTTTTTTCTTCAATTTTCAATTAAAAAAAATTAAAAATTAGTCTGCAATTCTACTCCTACGGGTGTGCAATAAATGGTATATTTCAGCTTACACAAAAGGTCACGTCTTAACAAACAGACAAGACTCGAATCGCACACCACAAACTGGTGTCGATCCTGGAATGTTCCTATTCTCACAGGTATCTGTTCTGTTAATGGATTCGTCATTCTCCTGTTGGCAACTCCTAAAACATGGATCGATTGTCCCCTAAGGGGTAGGTTTGGGACTACTGCGGACCTCACAGTAGAACGGGTAGTACCAGTATCAATCAAGAACGTAATGTGATGACTGTCTACTTCTTCCTCCACAGACGGTCCCTTCTGGGCTACCTCCAAGACTGCTCCAAGTGTACAGTCTTCCTCCCCCCTCAGCCATCGTCATTGTAAAGGGTCTGGCTCGAACTCATCTAGAGTTTCGATAAAGGGCTCTGCTGCCACGCTCGGTTACCCTGTGAAATTCTCGGAGGTTGGGGTACCTATACTTGCTGACTCAGACCCCCCCCCATTAACAGATCTGAGTCTTGTCACAGTATTTATGACATCAGGTGCCCGCACTACCTCCTCATCTTGGAACTGGTTTGCTGTATTTGCTCAACACTTGTGCTTCCAATGCCCAATTTTGTGACAATAATGACAAGCGGTGGTCTTCTTTAGAGTACCAACATCCTCTCCTGTCTTGGGATCTATTCCTCTCCCTCTTCCCTGTCCCGGGTGGGTTGACACATTCTGGGTCCCTCCATAACCATTTCCCTGCTTTCGACCCAGAGTTCCTCCAATAGTCTGCGCCTGTTCTACCATATCTGCATTCCTCATCTGGACCAGAATCAGTTTATCCTGTGCTTAGAATCCACCTCATCATTAAAGTATCTGGCATAACACAGGATTTCATCTACAGATTTGTTTTGCCAGCAGATCAAATGCAGCTAGATCATGAAGCTAATCTCTGGTCACAGTCCCAACACAAACCTAGAAACAAACTGTCCCATAGCCTTAGGGTCTAGAGTATCCAACCCACTGTACTGCTTGAAGGCTGGCAAGAGCCTTTCAAAATAAGCATGTATGATTCCTTGGGCTCTTGGGTGTTTCGATCTATTTTGACCCAGTTGATATCTTGTGGGGCAATCTTAGACTGTAAACATGTGATTACTTGCTCAAACTTTTTCATGACCAAGGATGAAGGCCCATGCGTTATAGGATATCTATCCGGTTCAGCAGATGGATAATCAACAGCAGTTTTACAAGCGGACCACAAATCACTACGAAACACAATATCAAACATTGTGTTCAAATCAATCCACAACACTTTTGCAATCTTTACAAAGCAATCAACTTGTTTGTACCATTCAGCAGGTTTCTCCCTCAGCAGAGGAAAATCATTTGTAAATGCTGCCAAATCACCCCAGCTCCAAGGCACATACACATACCCTCCACTCGATACCTCTCACAATGGGTAGGCCTCTACTTCTGCTGCCCCTCCCCCGGGAGGCGGCATATCTCCTATTCCCTTCCTGACACTCTTTTTCTTTGACCATCTTTCTTCCCATTTGCCAAGCGTAGTCCATGTGCATATCCCCACGACCAATTCTCGAATATGCGTTTTCATCCCTGTGACCCTTTTGTCTTCCAATTCCTAATTGCTTTAATTTAGCCAATTACTTACCTGCAAAATTTTCATTTTGGAGAGGTCGACATCATATTTCTGGGCCAATTCTGACAGTTTCTCATGTGCCTGCCCTGCCTTACGAGTAACGTCCTTCGCCACAAATAGCAACTCATCCTGCTCATTCTATCCTTTCCAAAGTCAAGCTCTCACTAATTATCTTGTCTGCCTCTGCCTTCAGCCTCACTACACCTAGCAACTATGCCTTCACTGCAGCCCTAATCATTCCCTGACTCGACACACTATTCTGTCCCTCTCTTTCGCTACACTGATTCCCCTGACGATTTCATTGGGCTGCAGTCTGTGAGACGTGCTGATCTCCAGAACCTCCCTGATCTGAACCTACTTCTGACATCCTTCCCATGGGGCCTCTAACTGGTGCTTCCCACATCCTCAAATCTGAATTTGAATTTGCCAATGACACAGATTGTATTGTACTAGAAAAAACATGCACCCTCGAAGGGTCCCCGGTTGCTGGTAATGGAGTTCAAGCTTCCACAGGCACCAAAAATGGACCATTTCTATCTATCGTTACAATTCCCCCGTGTTGATTCTCTCTCCCAGACCTGTCTGTGGCTGACCACTGCTTTACCCTGAACTTGGGTCATACACTGAAACTACAGGTCCAATATTGACCGGTACCGTAAGGGCTTCTGGTGTAGCAGCATTGACTCCACTCGTCTCTACACCTCCAAGAGATGGCATCCCTAATCCTTCTGTCCTTGTTGAGATCTTCCCCACTACTATCGCACTAAGACCCGTCTACGGCACTACCATTCTTTCCATGCTTGCCTCATTTGCCAATTCTCGTCTCCCTTCTTCTGAATTCGGATTGTATGGTTGAGGGTGCTCTGCTAATAATCTGTCTAACAAGCTGTCATCAGTGACACTTCCATCATCTCCATTCTTGCTCCAAATGTCTCCTTCCTTCACTAACAATGGGTACAATATTTCTCTCTCAAGGGTGTCTACTCTACACCTCTTCAACTGTGGATCCCATCGCGCATCCTGGTATGTCTTCATCGCCTTCTTTATCCTTCCCTGACATTTTTCCGTGTTCTTTGCTTGAGCTGCTCGCATCCAAGCATCCAAGCATCCAATGCCTCAACCTGTGTTGGTCTAGGTGGGGGTCGTAATGAATACATCACTCCCCTCAATTGATATAGTACTTCCAATCCAAAGGAACCATAACGTGGAAAAGCCAAATCTCTCTCCTTTTCAGAAATCTTGTGCTAATTTTGAAGCCAGACTATAGTGTGGAGACTTACATTCCTTGCCATGTAATGTGCTGGGGTATCCTTAGGTGGTGCTTCCTCACCCACTCGAGTTACCACTCCTCTATCTCCCCTACAAAGATCTTGTAAAACTTTAAAGAATTGCATGATTAAAGCAAATGTTTTCCCCCAACAGATGTCCTCTCTTCACTTCCTGATGACAGCCAACCAATCCAAGCGCGGCGTTACATCAACTGACCTATCGCAGCGCAGCACACTCCAGCGTCACTTCTTCCCCCTCACAGAGGTTCACCCTTCTTCACAATCTCACATTACACATTCACTCTCACACTCATAGAAACAAGTAACTGTCTGCCTTCCAAATGACAGGGCAGTTACAATAAACAAGTAATTGTCTTCCTTACTAAAAGATCAATAGAATTCAATCACTCAAGAATATTCACGCACTGTGACCCTCGACCGGCACTGACTCCTCGAATCGCTGTAGTCTACCCCTGCGCACGAGCCTTTCCACACACGATTCTAACAAATCCACTCACACAAATTTCCCTGTCTCAGGCGGGTCGTCGATAGCGCTTCACGACTTCCTAACAAACCAATGGTCAGACAATTACAACAAATCAGTGTTTTCTACACCACAAATATATCCTGGGAACCTAGGCTACTCTTGAGCCCGATAATCAAACAAAATTAAACCTATTGGACTGTGCACGTCCAGCCTGAAACCACATTCAATCAATCAATCAAGGGTTTATAAAGCGCACTACTCACCCGTGAGGGTCTCAGGGGGCTGGGGCGGGGGGGGAGGACAGCTCCGGATCAGTCGAAAAGCCAGGTCTTGAGGTCCCTCCTGAAAGTGTGCGGGTTGGGGTGCGTCTTATGTTCATGGGGAGCTTGTTCCATCCAGGTCTTGGCTGCGATGTGGGAGAAAGCTCTCCCGCCTGTTCTGTTCTTGCGGATCCGGGGGACCTCTGCCAGGGCGAGGTCGGCGGAGCAGAGGTTCCTCTTGGGTACGTGGAATGATAGTCTCTCGTTGAGGTATTTGGGTCCGATGTTATAGAGGGATTTGTAGGCGTGGGTTAGGAGCTTGAAGGTGACCAGGGAAGATCTCGTAGGTGTTGAGTCATGCGTTCCTGGTGTGGGGTCCCGAGGACGAGTCTGGCGGCGGCGTTCTGGATGGTCTGTAGTCTGTGAAGGAGGGATCTGTTGATTCCAGCGTATAGGGGGTTGCCGTAGTCCAGTCTGCTGGTTATTAGCTCATGGGTGACAGTCTTTCTGCAGATGGGGGATCCATTTGGAGGTCTTACGGAGGATGTGTAGGCAGTTCAAGCTAGTAGAAGTGATGGCGTTGACCTGGTGGATCATGGAGAGGGAAGAGTTGAGGATGATGCCGAGGTTGCGTGGTCCGTAGGAGTGGGTGGGCTCCTGAGGGTAGAGGGCAACCAGGAGTTGTCCCAGGCTGAGTTGCCGGGTCCAAGGATGAGGACCTCGGTCTTCTCCGAATTAAGCTTGAGGCAGCTGTCCTCCATCCAGGTTTCCACGTTCTTCATTTCCTCCTGGAAGCAGAGTCTGGTGTCGTCAGGATTCTTTGTGAGTGAGAGGATGAGCTGGGTGTCGTCTGCGTAGGAAACAATGCTGAGCTCATGCTGTCTGACGATGGCGGCGAGGGGGGCCATGTAGATGTTGAAGAGCGTGGGGCTGAGTGATGAGCCCTGGGGCACTCCGCAGTTGATGTCTGTGGGTTTGGAGGGGAAGGGAGGGAGTCTGATCCTCTGGGTTTTGCCGGCGAGAAAGGATTGAATCCAGTCGAGGGCGATTCCTTGTATCCCAGCGTCAGGAAGTCTGGCTGCGAGGGTGTGGTGAGAGACAGTGTCGAAGGCTGCAGAGAGGTCCAGAAGGATGAGGGCCGTGGTGTGTCCTTGGTCGAGTATCATGCAGATGTTGTCTGTGGCGGCTAGGAGAGCGGTCTCAGTGCTGTGGTTACTGCGAAATCCGGACTGGGAGGGGTCTAGGATAGAGTTCTCTTCAATAAAGGTGGTCACTTGGGCATTCACGAAACTTTCGGTGACTTTGGCTGCGAATAGGAGGAGAGAGATAGACCGGTAGTTCTTCAGGTCCGTTGAGTCGGCCGTGGGCCTCTTGAGGAGGGGTTTAACCTCTGCCCGCTTTCAGTCATCAGGGAAGATGACGGATGTGAGGGAGGTGTTGATGGTCCATCCTAGTTCGGGTGCGATGGTGGCTGCGGCCCTGTGGAATATGTGAGGTGAGTAGGTGTCCGAGGGGGCTCCTGAGTGGGTTTTATGCATGGTCGCGGTGATTTGTTCGATGGTCGCGGGCTTCCAGGTCAACATCGTAGGCTGATCTGCCGCGATGGGGGGGAGGGTGCTGTCCCTCGTTGGTTCGCTGAACTTGTCATAGAGGTCCTTGATCTCACAGTAGAAGTATGTGCTGAGTTTGTCGCAGAGTTGCTGGGAGGGTATGATGTCCGTGGCTTCGCTGGGTGGCTTTGTGAGCTGTTGTATGATGCTGAACAGTTCTTTGGCATTGGTCGAGTTGGCCTGGATTTTGTCCCTTATGAAGGTTCGTTTGGTGTATCTTAGGCGGGCCATCGGAGGTGGTTGTGGCCTTGTCGATGGTGAAGGATCTGTGGCAGGCTCTGCACGAGGACTCTCCCTGGGTGATGTTTTGGGCGGTTCTTACGCTGCCGGTGTGTCTTCCGGGGTTGAGTGCGTTGAGGGTGGTATAATCGTAGGTGGGTCATGGGAGAGCCAGGGTTCCTGGCGTTGGTCGCGTCCGGGGAGAGTGCAGGTCTTACAAGCGCTCCCGCGCAGCTTTCTGCATTATGTAGAGGACTCGAACACACAAGTCTGGGGCCCAGAGACAGCAGAGAATCCCAGGGGCTGTCGGGGAGAGTGCAGGCCTGTGACCAAGGTCAAGGTCTTACGAGCGCTCCCCCGCAGCTGTCTGCATTATGTAGGGGAGGGGAGGGACACTCAGCTGGGTGGCGGGAAAATGGGCAAGAGGAGAGGGGAGGGGCCATGTAGCAGAGGCGGGAAGCGTGGGATGGGGACAGCGAGTGAAGGCAGAAAATAAGATGGAGTCACGATACACAGCAGGTGAAGCAGGATAAAACAGAATGAAAGGGCACAATATTTTAACAATATTGACACAGGAATACCAGGAATACCAGCGCAATTAAATTTAAAAAAAACATAGAGCAGTATTCAGGCAGCAGCAGACTCGAACACATGGGTCCGGGGCCCAGAGGCAGCAGCAGATCGCAGGATCGCAGGAGCTGTCGGGGAGAGGGTAGGCCTGTGACCGAGGTCAAGGTCTTTACATTCACTCGACTCTCATCCCGACTCCACAAGACATCACACAACCAAATTATTTCCCCCAATCTAACCCACAACACATCCCAATCCATACTCACTCCACCATTCTCTGCTGTTCTGAGGTTCCGTGGTTTTCACTTTCCAACGGCTATGAAGGACTGCTGCCCTGACTGTCGCCCTGTCTTGGACCCTTGATTGATCCTTTGTAGAGCGAGACGATAGACGGTCTTCTGGTGGCGTGACAGATATTTGGTTAAGTATAAGTGGGTCGCTCCCACGACTTTGTTTTGGTTCTTGGTTTTGATTTCATTTTTGCAAAAATCGAAGCCATGGGGCTCGTATATTTACGAGTGTATCGATAGTTGATAACCCCTTGAAGTTTGAAGCTAGATTAGTGAGCTATAAGATGCCTGGTCTTAGCAAAATTAGGAAATGGTTTAGTTGTGGTTGCAACAGGGATTCCCGATTGGAGGATTTGTGTCCGATACCTCCGGTTGGAACTCCGACTTATGAGCTCTATTCAAAACACGGAGTGGGTCCTATTACTTATAATGAAGTGTGGGTCCGCTATACTAAAAAGGATGGTGTCTTACGATGGCCCCAACATGGTAGTTTTGAAGTAAATATTTTAGATAATCTGGAAGTTGCGCTATTTAAGAAGAAAGCCCGGACGGCAATGTTTGACTCTTTCCGCCTTTGGCGAAAGGAAGCCAAACAGCGAGAAATTAAGCAAGCAAAGAGAGATAGGAAAGATAAGAATATGTCAGTACTACAAGCTGCTAGGCAGTTTAAGTCAGATGAGGAAGATCGAGTGTGTGAAGTTTTAGATAGACAGCGTTGCATGGCCATAGATAAATGTTATCCGGCCTTGCCATCTTCTCCTCCGAAAGTGACTGAAGACCTTGAAAAAGATCCTTTGATGTCTCATTTACTGAGATTGCCACCCCCTTATGTGCAGGGTGCGACTGTGCCTCCATTACCCCCGGTTGTTCCACCCTTTGTTGTTCAACCTCCTGCTGTTGTTCAGCCACCCGGTGCTCCACAGATGGTTTTGCCTCCTATTGCGCAAACCACTCTAGGGTCGCCAGCTTTGCTACCAGCTTTGCCTCAAACTCCTTTGCCTTCTACTCCTGCATCTCCGACTTTTACTGTTCTTGTCCCTACACCTCTTTTGCCTCAAAATACTTATTCTCCTGTTCTTATGTCTGCTTCTTCTCCTTCTGCTCGAAAACGAATGACTGAGACTGTTGCTAATCTGTTGTCTCCATTGTTTGGGTCACTGAGTATGACCCCTGTTTCGGAACGTAAGCAGAGTCGTAGTCAGCTTCCTAGTTCCGAAGAGCGAGCAGTGTTGGATTTATTGGCTCGTAGATGGATTTTAAATGCTTCCAGGTATAATTTGCCAGCAGTTATGGATGTTTTCTTTCAGTGGGAGCCGCCTAAGCAAAGGTATGTTTTTAATGTAATGTGTGCCTTTTTGCGGCAGGAATGGGAAGATAATGAGTTGGGTCTGATTCCGCAGGAAGTGCTTGATGTTCAGTCAGAGTTTGCTAAAGGGACGATAGTGGAATCTGATGTTACTGATGCTGTAGAGACGATACTTGCCTTCAGAGCTAGACTCCCGTCTCAGCCATTGTACGAACCTGATCCTTCTGTTAGGAGGAAAGTGAAGCAGTATCCTATGAGAGAGGTTCCCCCTTTCTGGATAAAGGCAGTTCAGGCTGATGTTAATCGGGGTATTCAGGCTGCAGAAGCCCATTTTCAGCGAGTGTGGGTACATGTTCCTTGGAAGCGAGCAGAGGTCTTGGCTCTTAAGCAGATCTTACCTGACACCCGTAAGAATCCTGCTGGTTATTACAAGGAGTTGCCTCAGACAGTTGAAGCATGCACTATGAATTTAGCTGACAATGATATGTTGATGGGTAATGTAGTTCCTCAACCTTTGTGGGCGAAGATTCGTCATGAGAATCATGCGGCAGAATTAGGTGATACATGGGCTAATATTGTTGCTGCAGATGGTCGACAGGTTGGAGGTGCCAAACCTGAGCCCTTAGTTGCAGAATTACCTGGTAGGATTATTAACTTAATGAAAACTATGATGCCTGCTTTGCGACTGAATTGGGACAAGTTAGCAGCATGCAAACAGAAGAAAGACAAGAGTGTGTCTGATTTCTTCACTAGGTTTGAAGAAACGTTTATCGATCATAGTGGTCAGGACATGAGTACGGAAGGTGGTCAAAGGTTGTTCGTGGACAAATTTGTCTTTAATTTGCTTCTCGAACTTTCTAATAAGTTAAAGGACTCTGAGAGTTCATGGGCTGTTTCTTCGTCTGCCCAGATATTGGCTACTGCACAATATTATGAGAATAGGGATAAAGATGAGAAGGATAAAGCAGAGAAGAAGACTAAAGATCTAAAGACGAAGGTTCTTTTGCATCAAGCTTATCTGCCTCGTCAGAATCAGCCACAGTTTCAGCAACCACTGCAGTTTCAGAGATTGTTACAGAAGCCTGAGCCTTATGTTCAGCGATTCTTTCCTGGTCCTAATCAGTGTGCTTATTGCAGAGAGGAAGGTCATTTCAAGAATAGTTGCCCGGCTTTGTTACAGCGTGCGAATGGCGTATCTGGTCAGAGAGGTCGTGGTGGTTTCCAGCAACCTCCTAGGGGTGACGTGGTGTGTTACCCCAGAATGAGCGTTCCTCTTCCCTTCAGAATTCTGCGAATTACTTTGACAGACAGAATGTTCCGAGTGGTCAGTCTGCACAGTACTATGTTGATGATTATTATGTCGAGAGTGAGAGTGCTGGTTATAATGATAGTTAGGACAGCCATGGGCAAAGAGAGGGAGTAGTGTCAGTTCCAGTAGACCAGAGTGGACCTTATGTTGAAGTGACTACATCAGGTGTGACAGAACCTTTTCTTTTGGATACTGGTGCGACAAAGAGTTCTATTATGCACTCTAAACTTCCTGGCGCACCTTTGTCTGGCTTGACCAATGTTTCCATAGGATTTTCAGGCGCCCCAGTTAGTAACCCGATTTCTAATCCTTTGCCCCTTTCTATTGGCCCTTGTGAATTGGAAGCTCCTCTTATTTTGACGACTGGTTGTAATGAGAATCTGTTGGGTTTGGACTTGCTGAAAAGATTGTATGCGACATTACATTGTTCTCCTTCGGGAGTACATCTTATCTTGGGTAAGAAAGTGATTTCTCCGATGTATTTGTCTAAAGATTGTCTTCCACTGGAATTGCGTTCTCTTCCTGATACACTTTGGGCTACAGGTCCTAATGATGTTGGTCTTTTGCAGATTCAATCTTATGTTGTCACCCTCAAATCGAATGCTAGGCTACCTCGTATCCCACAGTATAAAATATCTAGTGATGGCGAGAGAGCTCTATTAGCGATTGTCTATGATCTGGTTGAGAAGGGTATAGTTGAGGAAACGAGAGGTAACGTGTGTAACAGTCCTGTTTTGCCTGTCCTTAAGCGTATTGATGCTTCTCAGCCACCTGTGTACCGGTTTGTGATCGACCTTCGAGAGGTAAACAAGATTGTGGTGCCACAGTTTCCTGTTGTCCCTGATATCACTGCTTTGTTGACTCTGATTCCTGCTTCGGCAGCCTGGTTTTCTGTCATCGACTTGAAGAATGCTTTCTTTAGCATTCCGATTGCTGAGGAGAGTAGGGATATTTTTGGCTTCTCATTAGGAGGACGAAGCTTCCGCTTTAAGAGAGCTCCCCAAGGTTATTGTGAAAGTCCCTCCATCTATAGTCAGGCGTTGAAAACTCAGCTTGATAGCTTTGTGTTGCCTACAGGTGCTACTCTTATCTAGTACGTTGATGATTTATTGATTACTGCTGATGACGAGAAGATTTGTAAAGAGGCTACTCTTTCTCTGTTGCGGTATTTGTCTGACCTTCATCATAAAGTGTCACCTTCCAAGTTACAGTATTGCCGACAAGAAGTAACCTACTTAGGTCATCTCTTGTTGAAGGAGGGAAGAAGGTTGACCCCAGAACGAATTCAAATTATTGCGCAAATCAGTGTGCCATCCACACAGAGAGAAGTGCGTGCTTTCTTAGGTATCACCTCGTATTGTAGACAATGGATCCCTAATTTTTCCCTGCTAATGAAACCTCTGTTGGCGCTGACTCTTAAAGATACTCCGCATCCTCTCCCTTGGTCTGATGAGTGTCAGAAAAGTTTTTCTGAATTACGTGATGCATTGTGTTCGGCTCCGGTATAGGGTACTCTGGACTACAGTAAACCTTTCACGTTGTATGTTCACGAGAGAGAAGGTTGTGGATTGTCAGTGTTGACTCAACAGTTCGGAGACAAGCAACGCCCATGTGCGTATTTTTCAGCGACGTTAGATCCAGTAGCTAAAGCGTTGCCGAGCTGTTTGAGAGCTGCAGCGGCTGTTTCTATCCGACAGTCTGCTGGTTTGGTATTGGATAATACGTTGATTGTGATGGTCCCACATGCAGTGGATACTTTATTGAACAGGACCAAGACACAGCACCTTACTAGTGCACGTCTTTCAGGTTATGAGTTGACTCTTTTAGCTAGTCATGTTCACATTAGAAGATGTAATGTGTTGAATCCAGCTACGTTGTTGCCGAGACGGATGCTCAAGAACAGCATGATTGTTTTCTTCGTACAGAGGAAGAAACGAAAGCTAGAGTTGATCTGAAGGATACTCCTCTTGAGAATGTTGATGGTACCCTATGGGTAGATGGTTCGTGTTTCAAGCTTCCGAATGTTGAAACGACTGCAGCATATGCCGTCACAACTTTACATACAGTTGTTGAGACAGCACGCATAGCACAGAATTCTGCGCAAGCAGCAGAGTTGATTGCATTGACACGAGCGTGTGTATTGTCAGAGGGAAAGCGAGTGAATGTTTATACTGATAGCCAGTATGCGTTTGGTGTTGCCCATAGTTTTGGACGTTTGTGGAGAGAAAGAGGATTCCTTACTTCCCATGGCACAAAAATTCAGCATGGGCAGTTAGTGAATGAACTTTTGGAATCTCTTGCTCTCCCAAAGCAGATTGCAATTGTGAAGTGTAGTGCGCATAAGAAAGTTGTGGACGATGTAGGTCGAGGGAATGCGTTTGCGGATGAAGTTGCGAAGGAAACGGCGAGAGACATGATGAGCCGTATGTATGTGGCAGGTCCTGCAAGATGGGTTGTGGAAAGAGGAATGTGTGAAGACACAATAGAAAGTGTGAAGTCAATTCAGGCTGAAGCTACGGAGAAAGAAGTGAGTACGTGGAGAGAGAGTACGGGTATGTTGGATTCGACAGGTTGTTGGGTCGAGTTGTCAGAACATCAGCGATGGTTGTTGCCAGATGCGTATGTGCTCCCAGTGGTTACTATGGCTCATGGAATGGCTCACATTAGTTCGAAGGGAATATGCAAGTTGTTGGCTCCAGTATGGCAGAATGCTGGAATTCCGAAATGTGCTGAGAATGTTGTGAAGCATTGTATGATTTGTCTGAAGTATAATCCTGGCAAGGGAACTCCAACTCCAGCTGGTCATTTTGCTCCTCCGACGTATCCGTTTGAAGTGATACAGCTAGATTACATTCACATGAAGAGATGCACAACCTGAAGTATGTCCTCGTGGTTGTTTGCGCCTTTACCAGATGGATAGAGGCCTACCCCCTAAAGGATAATACTGCCTGGTTTTTCTGACCGACCGAAGCAAGACCACTTCCGTGACATACAGCCCGGGGACAACGTGTAGACCTGCGGCAACACGAATTACAGAAATTCCGTACCTCTCCATTCAATCAAGCGCATCTCTGTGTGCACATTGCTGACGGTTTCCCGTTGGAGCAGCCTTTACCTGACTCGCCGCCTAACGGACAATTTGCATTCTGTCAAGTTTGGTCGTCTATTTGTTTATCCAGACGCCATACTTAACCTTTTGAGTAGGAGATGTGTCGTGGGGCCCAATCGCTGCTGGGGTCCGCATAGAGCTTTGTTTATTGAATACGCTACCGAACGGAGGAACTGTATCCTGTGAGGTCGAGCTGTCCCCCCGCTGTTCCACGCGTCCAACCTAATTCTTTCAGGTCGGCAATACTAGCGTTTTACAACGTCCCCAGTCTCTTGGTGTCATACAGTGGAGAAAAAATATATTTTAATATCATCATACGAACAGATACTACCATTTACGAGATACTAAGTGCCTTTTCACCGGCAGATTGGGGGAACGTCGGTGTGTAATTCGCCCTTAGAAAATCCCATTCAAAAAAATCAACGCCATTTTTTGAAACACACTAAAAGAACATCGATGGTACAGTCCTGAGGAAGACACAACTTACGTGTCGAAACGCGTCGACAGGAAACCATCATTTTTTATAATGTTTAATCAAATTTTATCACTATTAGATCATGTATAATTACAATGAAGTTTGCATTGACTCTGAACATTGTAATGCATTTTTATCATAGGAATTTTTTATGCATATTTGAATAATTAAAACTAATTGTATTGGAAAAAGCAGTTTTGTCTAATGTCATTGTAGTTAATTCTATCTACAAGTGTACCTGCTAGTTACGTTTGTGCTTGCCTGGGAACTTTTGCTTACATATATTCTCTACCCTGACCCAGGATTGCTATTTGCACCAGGGGGCTCCTGTTATTTTACATAGTAATACTGCCTTGTCTACAGCTAAGGTTTTGCTCAAAGAGTATTTCCCTAGATTTGGTTTGCCTAGAATTGTATGGTCGGACAATGGGAGTGAATTTGTGGGCCGAGTCATGAAGAAAGTGTGTGCGGGATTAGGGATAAATCAGAAGTTCCACGCAGCGAATCACCCCCAGTCTGCTGGACTTGTTGAATGCTACAATGGTACCTTGAAGCTGAAATTAGCTAAGGTACAAGCGAGCACTGGTCTTACATGGCCGGATGCCTTGCCGTTGGCTCTTTTGTCAACAAGGACGACAGTGCATTCTCGTGTGGGACTTAGCCCATACGAAATAGTTTTTGGTCGTCCAGCGAATGTTTGGGGTGTGCCTCGTCCTAAAAAATACAGCGACATTGAGTACCCTATGTTGGTGGATTACTTACATGACTTGACTACCAGCCTCCTGCACTCGCGCTGCGTGCAAACGCTCTACCTGTATTTTAATTACTTTTAAAACCATTATATTGTTTTGCGTCGAGCGCCTGCTCTGTTTGCTCTTTCTTTGCCTGCGCCGCTTAGAGGGAATATTAGGGAGATCTCACCCGCATTTAACCTCTGCACACCCACACTTTGTGGGGTAGAAGGGACTCGGGGGCACTGCAAACTCATCGCGCCGGTTTCTGAGCGCCATTTTGGTTTGGGGGAAGGATTCTCCTCACGGAGCGCCATCTTGGGTGAGGGAGAGCCACTCGCCCTGCCAGGACCCACGCATTGGAGGAGGAGGTAATAAAAGTAGGTCCTCCTACCTCGTTTAGGCAGACTACCAGCCTCCTGCACTCGCGCTGCGTGCAAACGCTCTACCTGTATTTTAATTACTTTTAAAACTATTATATTGTTTTGCGTCGAGCGCCTGCTCTGTTTGCTCTTTCTTTGCCTGCGCCGCTTAGAGGGAATATTAGGGAGATCTCACCCGCATTTAACCTCTGCACACCCACACTTTGTGGGGTAGAAGGGACTCGGGGGCACTGCAAACTCATCGCGCCGGTTTCTGAGCGCCATTTTGGTTTGGGGGAAGGATTCTCCTCACGGAGCGCCATCTTGGGTGAGGGAGAGCCACTCGCCCTGCCAGGACCCACGCATTGGAGGAGGAGGTAATAAAAGTAGGTCCTCCTACCTCGTTTAGGCAGACTACCAGCCTCCTGCACTCGCGCTGCGTGCAAACGCTCTACCTGTATTTTAATTACTTTTAAAACCATTATATTGTTTTGCGTCGAGCGCCTGCTCTGTTTGCTCTTTCTTTGCCTGCGCCGCTTAGAGGGAATATTAGGGAGATCTCACCCGCATTTAACCTCTGCACACCCACACTTTGTGGGGTAGAAGGGACTCGGGGGCACTGCAAACTCATCGCGCCGGTTTCTGAGCGCCATTTTGGTTTGGGGGAAGGATTCTCCTCACGGAGCGCCATCTTGGGTGAGGGAGAGCCACTCGCCCTGCCAGGACCCACGTGACCTATTGGCCTGGGCCTTCTTAAGATGGCTGCTGGACAAGCGCGCAGCGACGGCGCGCAGCGGGTGCGCCGTAGGGGCGCCGGAGGTGCGCCAGAGGTAAGCCCGTTTGCGCCCGTTCGCGCAACGGACGCGCCGGGGGCCGGTCTCCCTGGACTACCATCTCAGGGGACCATAATTTATACCCGAGATGAACTCTTAGGCATTAACATCATTCCCCCGTTAAGAGGACGAGCAGCGGCTGCGGAGAAGCAGACGGACTCGTATAGATGTGGTCTCTTAAATGTGAGATCGCTGTGTTTGCATCACGGGGATATTGCCTTCATGATCGACTGCCATGAGTTAGATATTCTACTCATGACAGAGACATGGACAAGCTCGGACTGTGTAGTGGAGCTGGGATTGGCCTGCCCCTCCGGATATAAAATCAGGCACATCCCTCGGATTGGTGCTAGAGGAGGAGGACTGGGTTTGATTTTCAGAGAATCAATAGACCTATCCCTGATTGACATCAAGACTATTCCTGGGTGTGAACTATTAGCCTTTTCCCTGAATGATCAGGGGGGCGCTCTATTTACGGGTCTGCTCTGCTATAGACCTCCATCTAGCCCTATTTCAGCTGTGGCTGGGCTGATCGAGCTTATCCTTGATCTATCCACCTCACATTCAAGGTTAATGGTACTGGGAGATTTTAATCTCTGGGCAGGTGGCTCTGGAGAGACGGCGCTCACAGATCTAACCCAGACCTGCCTGAGTATTCAGCTACAGCAGTTAGTTCTCACTCCCACCCATGTAAAGGGCCATATACTGGATCTAGTTTTCGCTGATCCAGAGTACTTAACCGTTCGGAACATCTTGCCACAATGCTGGACAGATCATGCGCTTGTGTCCTTCTCCCTTACGCCCAAGGCGGGGCGGGGGAAAAATAGGAACCTAGCGGGGGTCAAACGCAGCAGACAATGGTCTAAACTCCTGAATCAGTCTCCTCTACCTCTATTACTTTCTGGGGGTTTCACTCTTGAGGAAAACGTAGACTTGAGCTACGAAAGACTGAGTCAACGGATTGTGTCCTCATTAGATTCCTTGGCCCCTTTACGGAAAATCAGAAACAGGCCGACTCCGGCCATGCCGTGGTTTTCCGAGGAGCTGTTCCAACTTAAACTCCAATGTAAGCGGGCCGAGCGCATCTGGAGAAAGAACTATTCGGACCTCGACCGGGTTCTTTACAAACAGGCCATGTCCATCTACAAAGCACAGATTAAAAGGGCGAAGGCTAGGTTTTTGGAAGAGTCTTTGCGGGTGGCAGTAAACAAATCACAGACTTTGTTTAAAATCGTGAAGGATCTGTCATGCCCTGCCACCACGGCCAATGCTATTCCCGCATCCCAGTCTCTGTGTAACTCATTGGCGCAGGCCTTTGAGGATAAAATCGCAGCCATTTTAAACAATCTTGGCGTTACATCTAGCGGTAATCCTCTAGAAGGCAATGAACTGCACCTTGAGTCTACTACAGAAATAACCCCTAGCGTTGCCAAGTTGGACTGCTTTCCATCTCCCACCTTTGAGGAATTCATTTCCTTGGCTCACAGTGTGGCGTCGGGATCCCCTCTGGACCCGCTTCCACATAAATACTGGAAGCTGTTCCGGGAAGAGCTTTTTCCCCCGCTGTCTGCCATCTGTGAACAGTCCCTGGTTTCAGCACGGGTTCCAGACTGTTGGAAACTGGCCGTGGTTTCCCCTCTTCTTAAAAAGGCTACCTTGGATCCGGTGTGCCCAGCCAACTATCGACCTATTTCTTTGCTCCCGTTTCCAATAAAAATTCTGGAAAAATGGGTTACAAAACATCTGTCGAAGTATCTGGAGACCGGGTCCTGTCTGGATGAGGTTCAATTCGGCTTTAGACCGGCTCACGGGACCGAATCAGCGCTGGTGACTGTGTTAGACGATCTTAGGACGCGAGCCGACCATGGTAGAGCTGCCTTTTTAGTGCTGCTCGACATGTCGGCCGCGTTCGACACAGTCAACCACGAAATTCTGATCAAAAGGTTAGAGGAAGTGGGGGTGACAGGCCTTGCTCTGCAGTGGCTGACATCATACCTTGGAAATCGTCATCAGGTAGTGTCACTGCCTCCTTTCAAATCTGACATCAGGAAAGTGGAGCAAGGGGTCCCACAAGGGTCGGCCATCAGCCCTATCCTCTTTAATTTATATCTGCGGCCATTAGTTGCGTTAATTAGATCTTTTGGCATAGCGGTGACGAATTATGCGGATGACACTCAACTTGTCTTCTCGCTTGAGGGCAAGGAAGCAGTGACGCTGGACATCTTCCACCGATGTATGCTCGCAACTGCCGACTGGCTGAATCAGAATTCGCTGCAGTTTAACAGCTCTAAGACAGAAGTCTTACACTGCACTACTGATCGTGTCCCTAGACCTCTTCCGCCGGACTTTTGGCCGCCTTCCTTCCAGAGCACGTCTGTGTCAGCTATTTCGGTCCGTAATCTGGGAGTGATGTTTGGGTCTAATCTCCAATTGGACGCAGCTGTTAGTAAAACTGTGAGTAACTGCATGGGATTACTACGAATGCTGAGGAAGGTCCTCCCGATGCTTCCCTTGGACAGTAGACCAGAGGTGGTGAGAAGCATTATTGTAAGTCGTTTGGACTACTGTAATGCCCTTTTCCTCGGAGCACCAGCTACCTTGACAGGAAAACTGCAACGGGTGCAAAATCTTGCAGCCAAATTAGCGCTAGACCGTCGCCGTTTCGACTCCTCATCCCAGGCACTAAGGGACCTCCACTGGTTACCGGTCCTTCAGCGGATTGATTTTAAATCGTTATGTATTGTATTTAGGGCCCTTCACGGACAAGGCCCAATCCCACTACAGAATATGTTCCATTGGTATACTCCGACCAGATCCCTTCGCTCGGCTTCTGCCTACCTGGCTGTGGTGCCTAAAGTATTGAGATCACGACTGGGTGGCCGATCTTTCAGCTTTACGGCAGCTAGGCTATGGAATGCTCTTCCATTGGGATTGAGAAGCACGAATGACCTCAATTCTTTCAAGAAAAACTTAAAAACCCATCTTTTTCCCAAGGCTGGGATACATTAGTTTCTTGATCAGCACGTTGCGAAGCAGGCTCCTTTTAGTCAAAGCGCCAGGATACCCGTTGGGTGACAGACACGCGCTATAAAAGTATACCAATACATACATACATACATACATACTACTAAATTACGTGTTCTCCACCAACAGGTCTATGACAGTTTACCGGCAGCGTCTGCGGATCCAGGTCACAAGATCCAACCCGGTCACTATGTACTGCTAAAGAATTTTCAGCGATCCAAGAACTTGGAACCGAGATGGACTGGGTCTTTTCTGGTGTTGTTGGTAACCCGGACTGCTGTTAGAGTAGCTGGCAAAAAGAACTGGGTGCATCCCACCCATTGTAAAAAAGTTCCTTTGCCTTTACCGTATGATCAGTGGGTGAGGGATGATATAGCTGATTCCGAATGTGAGCGAGTCCCTAGATTCGTTCCTTTTAGCGATGCTCATTTGACATGGACTCGGTCAGAACGCGAGGATGATGATGTTCTGCAAGCTGCTGTGCCTCCTCATCTGAAGATTGATACCACCAATCCGGAACTCCTCTTTAAGGATCAGACTGTGCCTGATAAATAACGCTACGATTTCAGACCGAGAAAGACTGTACATATGGACAAATAAAAATATGAATCTGGAATTTTTTTAGATACTGAATTTACACTTTGTCAGATCAGGAAACTTTTTTTTGCTTTTCCCTTTTTCGAGTCACCATCCGGACTCCTCTGCAGGGTTACGGTAGGAAGTTCTTAAGGGGTGAACCACGTATTGACACAAGGTCTGTGGTCCAGGGTCGTTAGTGCGATCTTGGCGCACACTTAAGTGAAGAAGGTAACGACCGTGAGCAGCACGTTAGAGGATGGAGTTTTCTGAGTCTGACCAGAGTGTTAGGAAAGTGGATTCTAAAGTCCAAATGTGTATATTGGTTCGTAGCAAATGTTTTTTAATAATGTGTTTTCTTATGCTTTTGAACATTACGTTGGTTTGTGTGGGTTGGATTTTCTATGCATCACAACAGACACTTGCATCTACCTCCCAACCTACTCTTTCTTTTCCTACTGTTTCCCCACATGAGTTTCATACGTTGCCTGAACATGAACAGACACGAAGATTAGAATTTGTGAACAATTCGTTTATACAGATGTTACATCAGCATCAGCTAGTTGTAAATACCACGAATTGTTGGGTATGTGGTCTTATGCCACATACGACTGATAAGGGAATGCCATATTTGGTTTTGCCTTTTTCGCCTAATGGGTCAGTATGGGCACTCCAGTCAATGTTTATCTATGCGAATGAAGCATCTCCTGTACGTTCCGTCAAAGATAGTGCGAATAATAATACCTTGATAGAGGGAATAGTAGATATGGTCAGAGATATTGATGCATATAACGCTATCCCTAAAGATGAGGTACGAGCATATATTGGTTGGAACAAGACTGATATAGCATTAGTTTGACTGAGAAGGAGAGACGAAAAAGGTCTCCCCCGATTTGGATTGTACCCCACCGAGGTAATTTTTGTCTGCAAGGTAATGGTCAGAATCCGAGAGCTCAGCTTGGTAAGAGTGTGTGTGCTCACACCTATGTCTATACGTCCCAGAAATCTCCACCGTTCGTGCCAGCCAAAGGCACGTATTTTGTTTGTTATTACAGAGCGTACACATGGTTGCCTTCTGATTTTTCAGGCACATGTTATGTGGCATTTTTGCTTCCCCCTACATACACAGCTGCTTTCAACTACCATAAGACAAGATATGGTAGAGGTGTTATCGATGCGAAAGACACTGCTGCACAAGAAGTTGGAGACTTCTTTAAGGTTTTCTTGCCCTTTTGGGGTCCTATGGCTAATGGTAGGAATATTCGACAGCTTACGAGAGTGGTCGAGGCCACTATAAATGAGACTGCAGGTGCTCTAAGTAATATTACAGCTGAGCTTCAAGTGGATCGCCTTATGACATTACAGAACCGCTTTGCTTTAGACATTATACTTGCAGATAGAGGTGGAGTATGTAAATTGATCAGGTCTAGTTGCTGCGTTTTCATACCAGATAACGCCCCGACAGTGTACCAAGCCATCTTGAGGTTACATAAGTCCGCTGAGTCTATACATGTAGACAAAGAGAACTGGTCATTGATGGGATGGTTTTGGGAACTGCTGTCCAAATGGGGATGGAAGATTCTGATGTTCCTTGGTATGGCATTAGCGATCCTTTTCTCGTGTTGCTTATGCATCCAGTGTGGTCCCGCCATTTGTAGTCTTTGTGCTACAATCTGTGTGAGAAGACCAGTCCAGAGAGAAGCGAAGGATAATAAGATGATGTTACAGCAACACCTTGATGACCTGATGAGAATAGATATAGACCTGGATTCAGATTGACTTGAGTTTAGGTCATTGCCTACGTAAAGCAAAAGGAGGGTCTGAGGTTCTGTGGTTTTCGGGACCGGACTCCATTTTGTTTGCGTCGTCTGAAGACCTCACGTAGGCCTTGGAAGTAAACGAACGAACAAAGTTGCATGGGCTTCGTTGTCCATGTACATATTAACTTGCCCTTTCTGACTTGTGAGTGAACTGCAGGACGCTGACCTCTTCACCTGAAACTGACCCTTCACGAGGCCAATTTCCCTTGGTTTGATTCTTGTCTGAGATTACCAATTAATGTTCAGGACCTCGTTAACTTTTAGTTTCCTTGCACATATCTTATCCTAATCAGCATCTGAATTGTTTCTTCCCTTACGACTTTTCGGTATACAGCCTTTACAACGAAACTTTTACAATGAACTACCATTACAACGCAACTTTTACAACGCAAACCATTACAACGCATAGCGCTGGGGGGCGCTCTAGTATAGGGAATAGGTTTAATGTACTATCCAACACCTTCCCTACTATCCACGGGAACTGGAGTTGGAATAGTAAATTAAACTATTCACTATCCAGCACCCAAAAGCATTATGCGTTGTAATGGTATGCGTTGTAAAACTTGCGATGTAAAGGTAGGCGTTGTAAATGTATGCGTTGTAACGTCATACATCCCGACTTTTCATTACATGGGTAGTGCTTTCAATTATGGGTTTGTCCGGCTTGTGGAAATTGAATTTGGGACATTCCTAATAATTAACTTTTGGGTTGGGTTACTGTAAATTGGGTTTTTGTTAATGTGATACTCAGTTAGAAAATGTGTCCTATTGGTCAGAATTTTGCGCAGTGGGTGTACATTTATAATGAGAATATTGTGTATAAATACTGATGTCTTGCTCTATGAAATTGAACAGTTTCTTGAGTTGTACATCGTGTTGTATTGCTGGGATTACTGTTACTAGCTGCAGCTAATAAATTTGATCTCTGACGCCACCTAGAATTATTCCGTGTCTCTGTTTGCCAAGACAGGAGAACCCGAAGACTTTGGGCGTGTCCCTGGCGCCGCTGGGTTCTAAAACCCGGTTCTTCAGTTCTCACCACACTGTCAAGCTCCTTCGGTCTCGGCCAAAGTCTGCTGTTCTCCGCTCTCGATCATTGGGCTCTCTTTCTCTGGGGCTCTATGGGTCTAAATTTGTCTAGAATGTTCTAGATTCTCCCCTCACTTCAAGAGGCAACCATCCTCTGCTACCAACAGAAGGCACCGGGTTCCACATTCTAGACTTACTATGGAACCCCCAGTCGATGGCTCTACTGCCGGCTTGGAAGTGCTGAGGGGAGAAAATCAGTAGCCAATTATACATTACCATTACGATCGCCCATGACTCTAAAGGAACACAGACTCTGTATCTACAGCTGAACATACAGACACCTCAAAATGAGGGTGTAGAAAGATAATGGGACTAATACAAAGCAAAACCTACGAGTGAAATTAAGTAGATGTAGCATACACAGAATAGCCAATTCCATAATCAGTACGTAGAATATAACTGCGCCGACATCAAGAGTCTTCTTCATTGGAGGTTCTTTGGTAAAAAGCATTAGTCTATCCCTACACTACCACTATCGTGACATCCCTACTTAGCATTTCCCAAGCTAGTTTCGGAAAAGGTGTCAGCATGTGAATGCTTCCTAAGAGGCACACTCACGTTGAATGGGTCAAGTAGCATAAAGCTACAGAGCTCGTTCTAATCAATCAATCAATCAAAGAATTTGTAGAGCGCACTTCTTACCCGTGAGGGTCTCAAGGTGCTGAGGGGGGGCGAGGGGTGCTGCTACTGATCGAAGAGCCAGGTCTTGAGGAGCCTTCTGAAGGTGAGCAGGTCTTGGGTCTGCCGCAGATGGGTGGGGAGGGTGTTCCAGGTCTTGGCGGCGAGGAAGGAGAAGGATCTGCCGCCAAAGGTTGTTTGTTGGATGCGCGAGACGGCTGCAAGGGAGAGGCTGGCGGAGCGAAGCTGGTGGGCGGGGGTGTGGAAGATGAGCCTGTTGTTCAGGTAGGCTGGTCCGGTGTTGTTGAGTGCTTTTTGTGTGTGGGTGAGGAGCCTGAAGGTGATCCTCTTGTTGACGGGGAGGCAGTGCAGGTCTCTCAGGTGGGATGTGATGTGGCTGTGGCAGGGGACGTCAAGGATCAGCCGGGCAGAGGTGTTTCGGATGTGTTGCAGTCGTCGCAGGTGTTTGGCTGGGATTCCTGCGTAGAGTGCGTTGCCGTGGTCCAGCCTGCTGCTGACGAGGGCCTGGGTCACCGTTCTTCTGGTTTCGGTTGGGGTCCACTTGTAGATCCTGTGAAGCATGCGGAGGGTGTTGTAGGAGGAGGAGATGGCACTGACCTGCTTTGACATGGAGAGGGAGGAGTCAAGGATGAATCCTAGGTTGCGTGCGTGGTCCGTGGGTGTTGGAGCTGTTCCCAGTGTGATTGTTATGTTATGTTATGTTAATTGGGTTCTTCTATAGCGCAACGGCTACTCGCAATGGAGTGTCCCGGCGCTTTGGCGAAGAGGACCTTTAATGGAAAGGAAACATAACTGAGGTTAAAAGACTTCACAATTCATAAGTAAAAAGCCAGGTTTTTAATGCCTTCCTGAAGGACATCAAGCTGGGGGCTTGTCTAAGGGCAAGAGGCAATCTATTCCACGCATGTGGGGCCAGGTAGTGAAAAGAGCGCCCCCCTTGTCTAGTTCGTTTGATGGAAGGAACGGACATTAGAAACAAGGAGGCAGAACGAAGAGCTCTGCTCGGTTTATACAAAGCAAGACGCTTTTTGATATACCCAGGGCCTGAGTCATGAAGAGCCTTATAAGTTAACGTCAAGCTCTTAAACAACACCCTTTTGGCTATAGGGAGCCAGTGCAATTCCCTCAGCAAGTTAGCGGCACTAGCTCTTCTAGGGAGACCATAGATAGCCCGAGCGGCTGAGTTTTGCACAACCTGAAGTCTCCTTACTAGGTATTTGGGGAGACCCAGATAAAGGACGTTAACATAGTCCATACGAGACCCTACCAATGCTTGGACGATAACCCTGCGATGGTTCACGGAAATCAGAGGGAGGAATTTCCTGAGCATCCTCAGGATGCCAAAGCATTTCCCAGCAAGACAGGCTATTTGGGGTCCAAAAGTCAACTCGTTGTCGACAATGATGCCCAGATTTTTAGCCTTGGTGCTAGCGTTGGCAGGGGGAAACAGATCCTGAGGCCACCAACTCTTCCAGTTTGGTTCAGAGACACACCCGAAAAAAAGCAGCTCCGATTTGTCGGAGTTGCATTTCAGGCCGTGTCTCTTGAACCAATCAAAGACTGCTTCTAGGCAGCCTCTGATACGAGTCCCATCAAACATCTCGTTCCTGTTCTGAGTGAACAAGAGCTGGGTGTCATCAGCGTAAGACACGATCTGAGCGCCAAACGACTCCGCAACCTCTGCAAGGGGGGCCATAAAGATGTTGAAAAGCAGGGGACTAAGAATAGACCCCTGAGGGACCCCCACTTCCAGGGCTGACATAGCTGCGGAGTGAGGTGGCGCCCAGATCGTTTGCCGACGGCTGGCTAGAAATGACTTAAGCCAGTTCCACACCGTCCCCCTAAGACCACACTCCCAGAGTCGAATTAGGAGGGTATCATGGGGGACGGTGTCAAACGCTGCCGACAAGTCTAACATAACCAACATGGCCTTGCCTCCCGAGTCTAAGACCTCTCTAATGGCGGTGGTGACTTCCAGCAATGCGGTCTCTGTGCTGTAATTCGCACGAAACCCAGATTGCGTACTGTGCAACAAGTTGTTATTCTCGATAAAATCCGAGATAGATCGGTGCACATGTTTTTCCGCCACCTTCGCCAGAGCGGGGAGGAGAGAAATAGGCCTATAGTTGGCGTGTATGATGGGATCCAGATTAGATTTTTTAATTAATGGAAGAATAAGGGCACTCTTCCAGGCCTGTGGGACAATGCCAGACGATAATGAAGAGTTCAAAATGGAGTTTATGGGTCCATTTAGCACAAAGGCTATTTTATTAAGACAGGAAATCGGGCAAGGATCTAAAGGGGAACCCGATTTCAAGCCTGTCAGATAGTCTAATGAAGCGGCAGGGCTTAACTGCGGAAATTCCGCAAGAATGGGGTTAACAGAAAAAAGAGCATCAGGGTCAACAACCCGAGGCTGTTTAGAGTAAATGGCAAGGTCAGCTTGGATACTAGTTATTTTGTCAACAAAATAATGTGCAAGTTCATCAAGCCAAGGCTTAGAATGGCTCTGAACAGGAATGGCCAAAGATGGCGAAGTAAAGTCTCTAACAATTTTAAAAATCTCCTTACACGAATTGTCCGATTCATCTATCCGACGTTCGAGATAAGCTTTTTTTTCACTCCAAATCAATTTATGATAGGATCTTGTCAAATCTTTAAGTTTTACTCTCTCATGAGGGTGATAGTCTTTTCTCCAAATTCTTTCTGCTCTCTTACAATGTTGACGAGCTTCTTTAAGCTTAGATGAAAACCAGGGAGCAGAAGCACGTTTGTTTCTAGCTTCAACGGCTTTCTCGGGCACGAGATCCGCCAGTGTGGTTGTGAGCCATTCCGTATAAATGGGTAGGTCAGTTTCCACATTACCGGACAAAGTGCAAGGTGAGCGTACCAAAGCCTGAAGTAACGTTTCACTAGATAACAGATGGAAAGGCCTAAACATACGTTTAGCCGGAGTCACAGAATTCAATCTGGCAGGAGAGATACTAGAAAGACTAAAAGTAATTAAGAAATGATCCGACCATAATACAGGTTGGGGGGCAAATACATTAATCATAACCGTGGAAAAAACTTGGTCCAGAATATGGCCCTTATTATGTGTAGAATCGTGAACGAATGGAGTAAATCCTAAAGTTGCAGTAACCTCCATCAATTTTATTGTGTCGGGATTCACGACCTCGTCCATGTGTATGTTCAAATCGCCTAACAATAGACAATGTTTAGATTTGAGACATGGCACCGATAACGCAACCTGTAACTCGTCCACAAAAGAGCCTAGAGGACCAGGAGCACGATATACCAGAATACCAGTACAAGCATACTGAGGAGACAAATGAAGAGTAAAACCAAGTGCCTCCGTATTCTGAATATTATCAACCGGGAAGGTAGTGCAGCGCAATTGGTTGTTCACAATAATAGCTACACCACCCCCACGCCCAGATGTTCTATCTCTCCTAATAATAGAGTAGTTCGGTGGAATGGCGTTCGCTAGGTCAGGTGCAGAGGAGTCACTCAGCCATGTCTCAGTAAGAAAAAGGCAAGATATATCAGAGTTCTCAAGTAAATTCCATATATCTAGAGCATGGCACCCAAGGGAGCGAGTGTTAAGAAGTAAACAAGTAAGAGTGGTCTCTGGATAAGGGTGACTCGGTTTGTTATATAAAGGGGCTCGCCAGCCACAGACCTGACAACCTTTTCTTAATGCCCGATGGGCCGGGAAAACAGAATGGCAACGCCCAATCGGCGGGCGAAGATCGGAAAGGGTCTCGGACGAATAGGAATAACACATTAAAACAACTAAAAGTACAATAATACCTGTAAAATAACCAGGTCTGCCAGCCGTCCTGCCCCGTCTGCTACCGGAACGCTGACGGGCGCAGACGGGCAGGACTCTGGCACGACTCAGGCGCAGGGAAGGCGCCACCTTGCGCGTCACCGCTGCGCGTTGAAAAAGTGGAGCTTTAAGTAGGCCGGCGGAAGTAATGAAGACCAGTCGCCACGACCCGCACCAATATGGCGGCGTCTGGCTTCACTGGTTACACCAGTATGGCGCTCCCTCACCACCCCAGAACCGGACCCGCCAAACAGCGGTGGAAGGGTAAGTTTTAACGTGCAAGTGAGGGGCAAATAAGCGCTAAGGCACACAAGAAATAATTATACTAAAATCCAAATTTTAAAGTAAAGAATACAAATTAGAAAATGCACGCTGTGCAAGCAGTTTAAAAACACCGCGTTAGCGCCAAATCGCGCAGTCCTTAAGCGCAGAGTATACCGCCTAACCTTTCAGGCACCTATTGCCAGGGAAGGATCGTCGGGCAAGTTCCGCCTTAAGTAGGCCGGCGGAAGTAATGAAGACCAGTCGCCATGACCCGCACCAATATGGCGGCGTCTGGCTTCACTGGTTACACCAGTATGGCGCTCCCTCACCACCCCAGAACCGGACCCGCCAAACAGCGGTGGAAGGGTAAGTTTTAACGTGCAAGTGAGGGGCAAATAAGCGCTAAGGCACACAAGAAATAATTATACTAAAATCCAAATTTTAAAGTAAAGAATACAAATTAGAAAATGCACGCTGTGCAAGCAGTTTAAAAACACCGCGTTAGCGCCAAATCGCGCAGTCCTTAAGCGCAGAGTATACCGCCTAACCTTTCAGGCACCTATTGCCAGGGAAGGATCGTCGGGCAAGTTCCGCCTTAAGTAGGCCGGCGGAAGTAATGAAGACCAGTCGCCACGACCCGCACCAATATGGCGGCGTCTGGCTTCACTGGTTACACCAGTATGGCGCTCCCTCACCACCCCAGAACCGGACCCGCCAAACAGCGGTGGAAGGGTAAGTTTTAACGTGCAAGTGAGGGGCAAATAAGCGCTAAGGCACACAAGAAATAATTATACTAAAATCCAAATTTTAAAGTAAAGAATACAAATTAGAAAATGCACGCTGTGCAAGCAGTTTAAAAACACCGCGTTAGCCACCAGGAGTCATCCCACGCAGGGGAGGTGGGGCCGAGGATGAGGACTTCCGTCTTGTCCGATTCAGCTTCAGGCGGCTGTTCCTCATCCACTCGGTGACGGCCTTCATTCCCTCGTGGAGGTTGGTTTTGGCAGTGTGTGGGTCCTTGGTGAGGGAGAGAATGAGCTGGGTGTCATCGGCGTAGGATATGATGTTCAGGTTGTGCTGGCGGGCCACTTGTGCGAGGGGGGGCCATGTAGACCTTGAACAGGGTCGGGCTGAGGGATGAGCCCTGGGGTACGCCGCAGATGATGTCAGTGGCTTCGGAGCGGAAGGGTGGGAGGCGGACTTGCTGGGTTCTGCCGGAGAGGAAGGACGTGGTCCAGTCCAGGGCCTTCTTCTGGATTCCGGCTTCTTGGAGGCGTGTTCTTAGAGTGGGGTGGAAGACCGTGTCGAAGGCGGCTGACAGGTTCAGGAGAATGAGGGCAGAAGTTTCGCCGTTGGCGTCTGATGTCGTCTGTGGCGGCGATGAGGGCTTTCTCGGTGCTGTGGTTTCGTCTAAATCCGAACTGGGATGGTTCTAGGATGTTGTTGTCCTCGAGGTGGTGGGTCAGCTGTATGTTGGCGATTTTCTCAATGACCTTCCCCGGGAAGGGGAGCAGTGAGATGGGCCGGAAGTTCTTGAGGTCTTTGGGGTCCACCTTGGGCTTCTTGAGGAGGGTGTTGATATTGGCGTGCTTCCAGCTATCCGGGAATGTCGCTGTGTCGAAGGAAATGTTGATGCTCTCTCCTCTAAGGGCATGGCAGAAGAAGTTTTTTCGGACTCTGTCCCTGTAACCCCCAATACAAAATCATAAGTCACACCTCTCATCACATCACACGATCACACCATCCAACTGGGCACCTCCTTGTAGTTAACCTTCCATGCAGCAATGGAGCTCCCAGACTCTTGCTAGATGACTTTGATTCCCAGGACTTCTCCAGTGAAAAAGCACACCATCCCCCATTATCAGTTTCACTGGTTCAAAATGTATCCTCTCCTCCTTAAGCCTAGCTCCTAAAACCAAAGCGTTATTCTAACTAATAAGGATGAATTTGTCCACCTGCAACAGAAAGGTAAGAAAGAACAGATTTTCCATACACATGAATTCTGTGAACAAACCCATCTAGAGAGCAACAGAGAAAAATACACGTTAGGCCTATCGAAATTTGGTCAACATAAGAACAGTACATAAGCTTTAGAAAGCACACACATACATATAAATGATTAAGTGGCTTGTTACATGAGCGCATTAATGTTGTAGACGTTCATTAGTTAGGAATAACTTTACTCTTTAAAACTTCATCTAAGGGCGCATATACGAGATCATTATTACTGTGCATGTTTAAATCAATGCGTTACATAGCAAACAAATTAACTTTCATTGGTCACATATAAAACTCGTCACATTAAGGCTTTCATCAAACAACACATAATTGCAATGTCAATTTCTCCACATTGTACAAAACATAACTATCACTTCACTTTATACATTATTACATTACACAACCTAATAACCAAATGTTAACATGACAAAGGATTAAATGGGTGGTATGAACTACTTGTGATTATAATGCACCCCATACAAATGAAAGAGCGAAGTTGCGCTCTATCAGTGGTATGATGCTATCCTTCCTAGGTCAACTCCCCAATTTTCCACATGTCTGGTAGATTCAAATTCGCAAACCACCTGACCAGCTACTGCATCTGAGCCGCTAAAAAGTTTGCTTTGAAACCGGGCTCCTAGTCCCTGCTCTTGTATCGGGTTTTGTGATACACACAGTGAGACTCTCTGTTGCCGTCCATTTCATATTAATTCCCTAAGGAGTACATTTAAGGCTCCAAACCAACTCTAAGGGATTCAGGTGAGGAGGCTTGCAATAAAATATAGCACATGCAGGAATACTAGCATTTTAGATAATGCAGTCCCGGCCATAACGGGTAATTTGAAAGTTTGCCAAAAAAGCACCGCTTCCTTTTGGTGCCCACACCGTTCCTTCCAGAAATCTCTCTCTAGTATCAGTCAATCAATCGAAGATTTATAGAGCGCACTACTCACCCGTGTGGGTCTCGAGGCGCTGGGGGGTAGGGGCGTTCGGCCAGCTCCGAGGTCACCCGAAGAGCCAGGTCTTGAGGTTCTTTCTGACTTGCAGTGTAGGGCTTAGTCTGATGCTGAGGGTGCGTTTGTTCCAGGTCTTGGCCGCGATGTAGGAGAAAGATCTGCCCTCCGTTCTGGCTCTGTGGATGTGGGAGACTTCGGCAAGGGCTAGTTCAGTGTGGCCGAGGTTTCTCTTGAGGGCTTGGAAGGAGATTCTTTCATTGAGGTATTGGGGTTCAGTGTTCTGGAGGGCTTTGTAGTGCTCGTGTTGTTATGGTAGATCTTAACCCCAGGTATTGAGTACATGATTGTGCCTCCAATCTAATGTCCAACCTTATCACCGTGATTGAAACTTGTTGTGATTCAGGGGATATCAGGGATGCACAGATTTGATCCCAGTTGATACATAGTGTAGACACCCTCCCCAGCTGCCCCAAAAGTCTGACGCACCAAAAATCCCTGTGTTTGCATCTTGGAGACACAGAAGCATGTAATTTGCATAACGCGAGATATCATGCTCTCTGTCCTGCAGGGAGATTCCCACGGCCCTCACCTCTCATTGCATTTTTGTCTAGAATACAGACTCTTAATTTTGGTATACATATAATAATTCAACCATGCAAAAGCTTCTAATTTAGTAGGCTGAACTGCACACTGGAGAGCAACGTACAGGTAGCTGGAGAGCTGCTGTAGTTCTCAAGCTAGTGTTCTGAGAAGCCTGGTTGCTAATCTTTTGAGAAAAGAAGATTAGAAAGGACAACTTGAAACATCAGGAAATCTAGGTTGACAACCACATTTCTAACATCAGTACGCATTGAGAAGCCCTTCGGGAACGAGATACATCTGAAATGTTATTCGGACAAGTAACATTCTAAAGTCTTTGGAACGCATGGCACTGGAAAGCCAAGGGGTGAACACTGGATCCCAGGAAGGCCTTGTGTACAGGGAGCAGTAGTAGTTCTTTAAAACAAGTCCTTAGGAAATCCAAAGGGGTAGGAACATTGATGAATCCTGCGAGGACAGAGTTTATATGTGAGATCTGTGACCTATAGGTCATAGGACGGACTAGACTGGGGTTGGGTTGGGTTGGGTTGGGCTAGGTTTGGTCACAGGACAATCTGCTCTTGATTTTGTAAAGCGTCAAATGTTTTCCTCGGTTGTGTTGACTTAGATCCCTGGAGGGCAGGAATCTGGCAGAACCACTTAGGAATGCTACACAACTAGATGCCGGTTTGTTGTTTAGTTGCTGTCTTGTCAACAATATGCAGACCAACTCGAAAATGTACCAGTTGGCGGTGTAGTTGTCATGTACCTGGTACGTGAGCATGTGTTTATGTCTATATGTGTGTCTTTGTGCTCAATGTTGACTCAATGTGTGCCATACTCTGTAATGCAATCATTTCCTCAGAGGCTCTACTTCCCATAAATATCCATCTTTAACTCCTTAAAACAGTCCTTCCTTGGGTAAATGGCATTCTTTTTCTCAAGGCAAGCACTTTCTCCAGTTTTCTAACTTGACAATACTTAACTAAAGTCGTGGGGTTGGTAGAATTGATATCATACACCCTTTTACCCTTCGATGACAAGAAAGAAAATAACATTGCTTGACCTTCGACCTTGAAACTGGGTGATTAGATCGCTTTTGATGGTCTTAATTGAATGTTTTAAGCTTCAACGTGTAGAAAAACACTGACTGATTACTAGTCTGTGCCAAAGAAGCTTACATTTAAAAGACGAGTAGCAAGATAAGGTTTAAGAGCAACAATTGTTTAGTCACTCACTTATGCTGCAAAAGACAGCACAGAGGTAGAATGGTTACTGCTGGTTACTGTAAAATTGTGTTGATGTTTTTCTCATCCTAACCCGACTACTTCCTAGAGCTCTTCTGCACAGATGTGTTACGATTACAGAGCTGTTGTTTGCTTGCTTCAACCCGTCCTTCACCGTAAAAGCACAGATTCACCAAAATGCCAGTCTTGGTGGAAGTAAATCCACGTGCTCTTTGCCCTTGTCCTGTGAATAGCTCTTATATGCTGCAGGGGAGCTGGGGGAAAAGACAAAGAGTTGAAACTACAAAATGTAAATAGCGCTTAGAGTCCTGTTTATTTATTTTTTGTTCTTGCTGCTCTCTCTATGACTCTTGAGACCAGTAGCATTCAATTGCCGTTACGGGGGTACCACTAGGGCCATCCCGAAAAATGATAACATCCGGTCTTAGCTCTCCCCGAAGAAATCGCCCCAACTTCATTTTGCTGAAATGCTTTGAATCTCTGCAGGAAAGGGCCGTCGCTGTGGAGAGCCGCTGCCTCTGGGTCTCAGGAATACCCTTTCCTTGAGCATGGGGTGCGATCTCTGTACATCTTGGGAAACTTACGCTCTAAGAGACGTTCACGATCGGGCCCATTGGTACTTCTCCGAAGCAAACCCGGAGGGATGGTTGCCAGGGACTGGTCTCCCAGTCTCCCAGCTACAGGCCTCTGAAGACTGCAGGACTGCCAGCCCTGCGCAGCTGTTGAGGACTTGAAAACACACCAAGTGCCTCCTGCATCCCACAGGCAGGGCGATAATGAAAACAGGGGCGCTTTCCAGATACATGTTGTATTAGGTTACAGCCTGCATGTCACTCTCGGTGCTTCAAGAACACAGGAGTTGTGCGAGTCACTCTCCAAATAAAGGCAGTTTTTTAGAGTTTGGCGGACAGGGGGGCATATTAGGAAGAACCTCGTTAAAATTATCGCCGTGCAGGACATCTAACCTGGGCTTCTATTGGAATTCTATAACACATATTAGCAAGCCCAATTTTGCTGTTTTAGCAGCAGTTTCCTGCCGCTAAAATGGCGATAATTGTAACGAGGTTCTTGCTAATATGCCCCAGGGTTTCTCTGGCACAAACCCGCTTGAGAGTCCATGCCACCATACTGATGGTCCGTCTGCTCTGTTTAGAGGTGGGTGCACTGTTTTGATTCCATCGGTGGAGGCGCAGACCCTGTTGGCTTGCAGGCAAAGATATCTTAGACCAAAGCCCACAGAGAGATTTGGCCATGTGTCAAAGTACTCTTTTAGGGTGGGTGGATGTTCTGGCATACTTTTTTACTGTTCAGACCACATGGAAAAAATAGTACATCTTGAGAGCCATGGACCAATCATTATGTGATTGCATGTGCCTTGTGATTGCTGTGGAGATGGAGAAGAACACACATTGCATTAATCCTTTGTTTTCACATGCATAGTCCGGTTTCTGACCAATGCACCTTTTCAGGAAGGAGTGCTTAGTAACCACTATCTACAGCTCTTGGACTTAACTCAGAGAAGAACCGTCACCTATGAGGTGAGAGGGGGCCAGTAAGAGATGGGGTATAGCCCATGACACTGTATGCCAGTCCGCTTTTAGACTACCTACAGTAAAGCCCTCATGATGTACAGTGCTTCGTTGCTCTACAAGTGATATGCACTTACATTACAAACATACCTAAAGGTCACAAACTTATTTACAGTAAAGACATCCCTACAGAGGAGTGATTTTGAGATATAATGCAGCTCAGGGATTACATTTTTCACTTAAGGATCTTCTGTACCTGAATTGTTGGGTCAACAGTATGCGCCTGTTGGCTTTCAGGCTCCTGGTCAGTTGCTAAGACACAAACTACTTTTCAGAGCAGTTCAGTGCATTGCAATGGTGCAACATGTGATTTGGAAGAAGTTCTTTCTGTGTTTGGGAGCCAATATTGGAGTTCATTGCAGAACTGACTTAGATGTAAAGTTTCATTTGAAACAATGGGCAGACTGCATAGTTTTGAACCCTCTGGAGTGTTTTGAGAGCTATTTTAGAGGCAGTAAGATAAACTGGGAAGGTAACCAGGATCATCTTCAAGCTTGAGATGAAACTGTGTGCTATACATGTTATAACTTATCTTGTTCAAGACTTAGAGCATGAATTAAAATTGGCACGTTCAATACTGACACATGCGCAAAGCCCTGTTTGAGCAGGGGTAAAGATTCCCCCTGAGAGAAGGGATTGAGTGGGGTTTGGGAATGAGAGTGTTGGTGGGAGTTGGAGAGTAGATTTTGGATGCTCTGATGAGCCTGCATGCAAATTGAAATGCAGAGACGTGCGATTCATTTTGGTTTCTGGGCATGCACACTTAACAAAAAGATATTATACATGGCCAGCTGAATCTGTTAACCCTTGCAAAACTTTCACATGTTAACAACAGAGAGGAGCAGGGTCCAGGCTGTGAATGTCCATATACACCTGCCTCTTAAACTCAAGTGCAATCAATAATAAATGTGGAACAGACCACTGGTCACCTGAGACTATCTCGATCACCTACCAGGGGTTGAGGGGCCACTTAAAAAGTGGGGGCCCTGGGCAACTACCCATTTTGTCCATTCTTTCAAACGCCTCTGGACGGGTGTGACTGTAGATGGGTAAAAGGTAAAAGGGCTGGATAAGGGTCTAGAGATAGAGCAGTCATTATGTCGAAGGGCAGGAGAGTGGCGAGAGGCCAGGAGCAGTTTACAGCAGCCAGAAAGTGGCCAGTGAGTTTTAAGACATTCGAGAAAAGACACTTAATCTTGCTTCATATTCTGTACTCGAAACGTGACCCAGAGATGCCCAGTGTTTTTACCAAGGCACATGTTCTTACAGGTGATTACACTATAAGCAAAATGGGAACAAAGCTTGGAGCTTTAACTACTGAACCTGAGAAGTTTCTAAAAGGATTTGCTGAGACAGAAGAAAAATGTGACTTTAAAGACATAGTAGTTCAGTTCAGTAAATCTTTATTTCGATGATTAAAAACCATCATAAAAATACATTTGCAAAATTCATTGATTACATTTCTGAACCGTGTTACATTAAAAACATAATTTATACAATTAAAACATGTGGTATTATGTACATCATTGCTCAACCTCTCGTATTTCTTAATCTTACTGCTACTTTTAGAAAACTCATAATAGAGTATAGAGTGCGCATATCATTTGCTCTTTGCAAAAAAAGTAGTGCAGTTTTAGCATGACGGAATTTTGCCTCTTTTAAAATATCCACAAGAAATCTGCGATGAGGAATCCGATAAAAAGAACACAAAAGTATAAAATGAAGGGTGTCCTGTGGAGACCTATTGTCGCAGCCGCAGGCACCCTTCTGCTCAATTGTTAAAGTAAAACCTGAAGGATAAGCTAAAATGTTGGGTAACAAATTGAGCCTAAAACGACACGTTAAAAATCTGTCCTGCTGGTTATGCATCAGGAAGTAAGGTTCCATACCCTCCCCATCACTTACTAGACAATGTGCAACAACTGATCTTTTTAGTGAGTCAGAGTTTGATCTGCCCAATTCAAGTTTTTCTAGTAGCAGTTTTTTAATTCGATATTTGCAGGAGGTGGCAATTAAAGTAGGGCCTCTAAAAAGTGTCTGTTGATCTATGATCCCTAGTGTATCCTTAACATAATTTAACCATGGGATTTGGAGGCACTTATCTTTTTGTAAACAATCTCCAGCTATTATCCTGCTTAATTCCGCTTCGGGGTTTATCCTAATTCTGAGCCATGTCATGATGGGTGTGGTAAATTAATTCAATATTACCTCATCTCAGAATTTCTATACTTAATAATCATAATTTCAGTCAAAGCAAAGAGAGGAGTCTGTGGTGCTTGAGTACAAAAAAGGGTCCAGTAACTCGAGTTAAGGGGAGAGCTCCAGCACCAAGCGGGTACAGGAGTGGTTTGCAGCTTTATTCACACATCAGAGTATTTATACAGTTTTCAGTCAATAGGCAAAAGAAGAAAAGAGAAGTGACAAGAAAAAGGGAAGTGACAAGCAGTAATTTACAACAGATGTGTCAAGGTAGGGGCGTGTCTTGTGTCTCGTGAGAGGGCATGCGATGTGTGGAAATGTGTTCTCTTTCAGTTGAAGGCCCTTCCTCATTCGGGGGTTTATCTCTGGCTTAGAGTCAAGAACAGAAACCATCTTGTGTAAAACAGGAACTATCTTGCTGGTTCTGGGAATTGGCTGAACCACAAGAGTCAAAAAGAGGAACTATCTTGTGTAAAACAGAGACCATCTTGCTGGTTCTGGGAATTGGCTGAACCACAAGAGTCAAAAAGAGGAACTATCTTGTGTAAAACAGAGACCATCTGCTCTCTGGCTTGCAGTCAAGAACAGGAACTATTTCTTAACACAGGAACTATCTGCTGCTGGTTCCCAGAATTGGCAGAACCCACAGAAATGTGTGGTCAATGAACGGGGGTGCCAGAGGCAGGGTGTCTTGCTTGTGGGTCTGAAGACAAAATGGAAGTCACACACAAAATGGGTGCTTGTCTGAATGAGAAAAATGGCTGTCAGGCAGAAACAGGGAAATGATGGGGCACAATTGTCAATTTTATTTCCACATTCCCTCCTTGCCCCAGAGTGTACCTACATTATATCTCAATTTGCATGAGATCATCTATACATTCTTGTAGCATAATTCTTTCCCTTTCTCTCTGCTGGACAAGTGGTTTAGGAATGCAGTTTGCAGCGCATAGACCGCACAGGGCAGGACCACATTGGATGCAAAGGCAGCATCCAGTTATTATCAGGAATATTATACCTGCTGCTGACAGCAGTTGCCATCCCCAGGACGATATTATCTTCCAGAACCAATCAGACCACGTCCAAATGCCAGTTTCTTGATGTAAACTTACGGCTATCTTGTGTAATTTTGTTATGGCCGTGTATACAGATGGGGAATTATCAGGAATAAATATACAGCAGCTAGAGCCTATAATTTTACAGGCTCCGCCTCTGTCAGCCAGGATGATGTCAAGGACAAGGCGATTTTGGAGAGTAACCAATCGTATGGCGGACTGCTCCTGGGTTAAGCTCCCCAGGGCAGACGCCGTCTGGTTTACAACAGCCTCTAAGGTCCTTGTCAACCTGCGTATAAGCTTGCTGTTCTGTACAGGGCCAACAAAGAAGAAGAACCCTTTGTTAAAATCTGTATACTGTTCCCATGAGGTTTCTGTTTGGTCAACCAAGGAGGTATCGATCGTTCTTTTATGTCTGACATGGGGCACTATGAGGTCTCGGTGGTAAGTGGATGGGGCCACAAAGACAGGGGGTAACAGGAATGCTATATAGCAAGTTCCCCCCAGTTCAAGGGCAGCTGCACATAGGCCGTTTGGCCACAGATGAAATAAGTATGGCGAGATGCTAGAAATGAGGACTTTCCTCTGTCTTCAAAACTTATAGTGGTATGACACTCACTGTGTCCTAATGGAACAGAGCCATTTTTCTGGATGCACAGGTGTCCTTTTACTGGTGAGACCGAGATGGAAGGGGGACCAGCATTCTTTTTAGGTTTGGTATTTAACATCTTGTAGGACATGGTCATGTTCCCTTGCTTGTATTCTTCACTTTCTAGGACTGTACCTGTCGCCTGAGGATTTCCATCCTCATTTGGGTAACAGGCAGCATTAAGTACCTTGTTTAAGTCCCCCCAAGGCCACCCATTCTTGCATGAATTATTTCCGTCAGGGCAGGAGGTGGGGGTAGTATTGTCAGCTGTTATTAGTGCGAACCAGGCTTCACAAGTCCCATTATAGGAAAATGGAAAGGGGAAAAGAGTCATCCCTCCCTTTTTCTGATGAGGTGGGAGGCGGCCACATATCCAGCAATTTGTGCTATTGCTGGCCTGATGAGTGTAGTGTAACATCTGTATAAAGGTATTGTTTTGCAAGGCTAGTCTATGGGCTTGTTCATGAGGGGGTAGGTCATGATATGTGTGTTCCTGAGTGCTGTTGGGTGCATGAGAGGTGTGTGGTGTTGGAGGAAAAACAGTGTGGAGGATCCAACCAAGACACGTCATAATGGTTATGAAGAAAAACAATATCATTAGACATATGATAGAACCACTACGCAATTTCTTAAAGTTCTTGTTTCTGCGTTTCATTCTATCTTTTTCCCACATAGTCAAGGTGTTTAAATCCATCCCCATGCTCCAACCACTTCACCACTGGACCTGCGCCCAGTGGACTTAATTAGCCAGAGTCCGGATGGCAGACCTCAACTTTGATTTATATTCTTGTTGTGGGGTCAGTTCCAAGGGCACAAAAGATTGTTCTGTTACAATGTCACTAGGGTTGGCAGTGTCGCCGGCAACAGTGTCTCTTTATCCAAAATATTTCCGGCAGTGGTTCGCGTGTAGCCAGCCCTTCCTGCCTTCGACCTTCACCGCCGTCCACGTGGTTAGGAGCGCGAGCTTCGGAGTCTTCCACCTGGGCTGAAGAGGACTGGTCCTGTCTAAGTTTCTTATCATCACCCAGTCGCCGGGTCGGATGGTGTGTTCTCCAGGGACGGTTTTGTCAGGGAAGGCTGCAGCGACCTGTGAACGACAAGATTGGAGTGCAGACATCAAGGAAGCCAGGTAATCAGTCAATATTCTGCTGTCTACATCAGTAATTCTTTTAGGCATTGGCGTACCCCACATATTTGGTGGTCTGCCAAAGACCACCTCATACGGAGATAGACCAGTTCTGGAATGTGCTACCATACGCATGTAGAAGAGGGCAACCGGTAAGGCTACCATCCAGTCCACGCCTTTGTCTGTACATATCTTGGCCAATTTTGTCTTCAAAGTCTGGTTGTGTCTCTCTACTAGACCTGCTGCTTGAGGATGTCTTACACAGTGAAATTTCCAAGTGTACCCTAACAGAAGAGACACTTGCTTCATGAGTTCAGAGGAGAAGGGCTGGCCGTTGTCTGAGTAGATGACGCGGGGCAACCCATATCTCGGGAAATATTCTCTTACTAGTTGCTTAGCAGTTGTCGTTGCAGTGTAATCTGGGACGGGATAGGCTTCTGTCCATCTGGTCAGAGCACATACTACAACTAGCACATACTTGTGACCTCTACATCTCTCCATCTGGATATAGTCCATTTGGAGAACTTCAAATGGATGGTCAGGGGGTTGGAATCCACCCTGCTTCACCTTTGTGCCTTTACCTGGGTTGAACTGATTATAAATCATGCACGTTTTAACTTTTTGTTTGGCTGCAGCTCTCAAATGTTTGTCGTGCCATATGTTCTGTATGCTGTCTAACATTGCTTTTTCTCCCAGATGCACTGGTCCATGTATGGTGTTTATTATAACCTGTACCATAGCATCCGGCAGAAACCATACTGCTCTTTCAGGTGTCATCCAGCCCTGATCTGTAAGGACCCCTCCTTTTTCCTTCCATTCTAGCAGTTCCTGTGGTGTGGTGTGACTTTGGACATCCTGTATGTCAGAAAAGGGGTCTCGTATTGCGTATTGGCGGTGTAGTATTTTCAATTCTGTGTTTGCTGCTAATTTGGCTGCACTGTCTGCGGAATCATTTCCTTTTGATATTTCATCGGTTCCTTTTGTGTGCGCTTTACACTTTAATACTGCAACTTTCGCTGGTAACTGACTGGCCTCTAAGAGGGCAGTGATGAGTGTAGCATGCTGTATTTTAGACCCGTGTGATGTGAGGAATCCTCTCTCTTTCCATAATGTGCCGAAGTTGTGTACAACCCCGAAAGCGTGCTGTGAATCAGTGTAAATGTTAACTGATTTTCCTTTTGCTAAGTGACATGCTCGTGTTAGTGCTATGAGTTCGGCTGCTTGTGCCGACAGTATCTCTATCGTGTGTGCTTGCAACGTGTTTTTACCATTTGTGACGGCATAGGCTGCTGCTAGTTCTCCAGTGGGGAGTCTCATGCAAGAACCATCAACAAAAAGTGTCATTTCTGCCTTAGAAAGGGGAGTATCTTGTAAATCTGGTCTGGGTTCGGTACCTAAATAAATTATGTCAATACAATCGTGAAGTTGTTCAGTAGTAGAGGTCAGTGGCAACAGTGTTGCTGGGTTTAAAATGTTGCATCGTCTAATCTCAATATGTGGCTGAAAAAGCGTCATCTCATATCCGGTGAGTCTGGCTATTGTCAGATGCTGTGTTTGCGTTCTGTTTAGCAGAAGTTCTACAGCGTGTGGGACCTGGACTATCAGATGATGTCCCAATACAATAGCATCGCTTTGTCTAATAGCTTGTGCAGTAGCTGCTACTGATTTTAGACATGCAGGTAATGCTTGTGTTACTGGATCTAATGTACTTGAAAAATAACCACATGGTCTATGTCTGTCTGCTTGAAGTTGGGTCAGGACTGATAGTGCTGTACTTGAGTTTTCTGTTACAAACAAGGTAAAATCTTTGGTGTAATCAGGTGTTGCTAACACTGGGGCTTGACACATAGCCTTTTTAAGAGACTGAAAAGCTTGCGTGTGTTCATCTGTCCAGGGTAATTGTGGAGTAGCGCCAGCTTCGAGTGTTGTCAGCTGCACTAATGGTTTAGAAATGAGTGCAAATTGTGGGATCCACTGTCTACAATATGAGGTGAGACCAACAAAAGCTCGAACTTGTTTCTGCGTTGTTGGTTGTGGTATTTGTTGTATGAGTTGGATGCGTTCCTATGTAAGATGCCTACCCTCCTTTGACAGCAAGTGCCCAAAGTATGCCACTTGCTGTAAACAAAATTGGAGCTTACCAGGGGAAACTTTATGGCCATTTGCAGCTAGGAATTCTAGTACTAGTAGTGATGCTTAAGCACATGCTGCGTCAGATCTGACCGTATTGAGGATATCATCAACATATTGTAGTATGGCTGTATCCGTGGGCATTTGAATAGTATCCAATTGTCTTTTCAGCGCTTGGCTATATACACTTGGACTTTCGGTGAAACCTTGAGGAGCTCTTGCGAATTGGAAACTTCGTCCTTGTAAGGAGAAACCGAAAAGGTATTGACTATCTGGGTGAATGGGTATACTGAAGAATGCGTTTTTTAAGTCAATGACAGAAAAATGTGTTGCTTCTGCATCTATGGCTGTGAGTAAAGTGGAGATGTCTGGGACCACAGGGTGTTGTGGAATTACACATTTATTGAGCTCTTTCAAATCCACCACTAGTCTGTAGACAGGTGGTTTTCCTGGTTCCACTTTTTTATGAACGGGTAAAACAGGGGAATTGCAAATGTTCGAAGTTGTTTCTTTAATCACACCTGACGGTATTAGGTCCTGAATAATTAACATTAATGCTTGTTCAGCTTGAGGTGGAATTTTGTATTGTCTTATACGTGGTAGTTGGGCTCCCTCTTTCAGTGTATCCTTGTGAGGTGTTATTTCCATACATCCTACTGTGGTGGAATCAGTGGCCAAAAGGGTGTGTGGCAAATCTTTCAAACGCTCGTCTAATTCTCTACTTGTGTAGTGGCCCTTAAAATCTCGTAGAAATAATCTGACATCTTTAGGTGAGCAAACAATAACAGCTCCTAATTCTTTCAATGTTTTTATACCAAGCAAATTTTCTGGACATGATTTTGTCAATATAAGATCTGTAGTTGTCGTGAGGGGACCAACCTGCAAGGGCAGTGGTATTGATGTGGCGTTTGTCACAGGTTGTCCGGAGAAACCCAGAGAAATACTTTTTGAACCCGAGAGAGGAGCCTCTGGGATCTCTTGATGGCTTATTGTTGTTTTACTGGCCCTAGTGTCTAGTAGAAACTTCCTATCCTCCCCAAGAAGTCGGACCTCTATAAATGGGCCTTTCTGATCTACTGGGATGGGGATTAGGGGCAGTTTGTCATCTTCTCTCCCTGGGCAACATCATGAAAAATCTAGGTAGTATTCAGTGTAGTCGCTGTCTATAATGTTCATTTGGGCCATTTATGTTGTCGGTGGAACTGAAGGTGTTGAACTGCCTTGGGAAACATTCTGTTTTGGCTGATATGGACGAGGCTGTGTCTTACCAGTGGCCAAATTGTGCTTTAAGACAGGGCAGTCTTTAACGACGTGTGCCGTCTTTTTGCAATAATTACAAGGCCTCTTCACGTTTGTCTGGCTAACTGGTGTCTGTTGGCGCTGGGGTGCAGTTTGGGCTACTAATGCTTTCATCTTGGTGTCTTTCATGCGTTTCTTATCATTTTCTTCTTCATCCCTAATGCGATTTTGGTGATATTGTAGCATTTGTAACACCTGTGGCGGTGTATGTGCTTGCCAGGTACTTTCTACTTTTAGTACTCTTTCCTTAATAGCTGGCAAGGCGTTGTCTACTAATTTGGAAACAAACAGATGTGGGTAAGCTTCGCTTGTCGGCGTAAGGCCGCTATTTACCGCAAAACATTTTTCAAGTCTGGTGTAATAATCTCCTATGTCTTCACCATGTTTCTGTTTGCAGGAGGAAATGGTATCCCAGTCCTCCTTTTTCACTGTCAGTAACTGTGGTAGCACCTTTAAAATAGTTCCAGGAAGTGCTTTTAGTCTGTCTCCTATACTTTGACCTGCTACTCTAGTATTTTCGTCATTCTGAAGTTTGGTCCATCTAATGTGTTCACCTGCTACTTCCCAATCTTTTTCTCTTAGTTTGTCATATATACCCGATGGCAACAATAATTTCAGAATTGCTGTGATATCAGAAAGAGTATATGTTCCCATCATTAATACATCTCCTAATTCTTTAAAGGATCCAGCAGGATCCTTTGAGTGGGAGGGAACCATCTCTTTTATCCTTAGTAACTCAAGTTTTGTCAAGGGTACATAAATAAAAATGCGTTGTAGCGCGCCATTCGTATCAGCTCTGGGGTGGACCTCTCTCATGGGGAACTGGCGTGTTTGAGGAAGTCTATTAATTGGTCCACAAGTATTATTGAAAGATTTATATTCAGTTGTTTTCTGGTATTTCTGTCTAAAATCTATAAATGTGTTGAGAAAAACTGAACTATTGTGGAGGAACATGTTATCAGCGCAGTCAGACAGAAAATCTTCGAGTCTTGGATCATGTTTAAAATGAGTGTCATTGAGTGTGATGAGATGTTGTACCATGTAGAGACTTGCTAATCTTTGATGTGAGCGTGGTAATGCTAGAAAAAGTTGGACTATGAGATCATTGTCATATATCTTATATTGAGAGACCCATAGGGTCGTAGTCCTGGCTATTTGCTCCTCCTCCAGTGTAAGCGGAGGTTCCTGGTCTAACCAGTAGTCTAATGCATTGGATGTATTTTCAAATAACTCATCTGGAGATGACCGTTCAGAGTGACCTTGGAGGAATGTAGGCGGGAGTGTTCGTGAATTAGGGGCGGAAGAACGAACGGGTAGGACTTTTTCAGTAGGTTCAGTAATTTCATCCTCAAGTTTCTTATTCTCTTCATTTGTTTGCAAGTTTTGCAGAATACGGGTCACCTTACGGGTGAACCTGTCTAGTGCATCATTTATAAGTTCTAGACTAGTGTGGTCAGATGCGGAATCTAATAAGTCAAAAAGTGAAACTGGTACATTTCTTTCCTCTGCTTGTGTTTTATGAAACAGCAAAGGAGGAACCTATACATGTGCATTTTTACAGGGTGTGATCTTCTTGTAGTCATAGCGTTAATGGCTCTTGAGTTCTCTCCAGTACGAAGAAAATCAGACGCCGCTTGAAGGAACGTGTCAATTGCTGGTAGATGTCTTATTTCTTCCCAGGAGTCATGAAGTATTTTACTTATTCGGCCCGCCTCCCCTGTGTTGCTCGGAGTCGGGTCATAGGGGCAGTCGGGAATTGTTTTACCTGGGTCTGGACCTACGGCACCCCCTTCTGGAGTGAGAGGTGGTATGTTATGTTGTAAAAGGGGTGGCGGAGGCAGAGGGTGCTGAATTACTGGAACCTCATATGGAGGTGGAGTATCTAAGAGGAAATTGGTGAAAGTATCATCTGGTGATGGGGCGGTAGGTTGTGTCTTAGGTGGTGCAATGTTAAGGTTTTCAGGTGCAGATGGCAATACAGGATAAAAACCAGTAGAAATGGCTGATTGTTCCCTTTTATTCCTTTCACTAACTACTTCTTTCCCTATTTCTTGTAACTGTTCTTTCTTGGCCTGCTCTGACATTCTCTTACCCTTTTCAACTTTATGCAATTCCTTCTGTTGCCTCCTATGGGCTTCTTTGCTCCATAATTCCACCGAGTCACTTTGTGACTGGCGGACTCCCTTTTTCTTCCACAACTGTTCCTCTAATTGTATAATACATTCCATGTCAAAAGTACCATTTTCAGGCCATCTATATCTGTGTTCTAGGTCTTTAGTATAATCCACCCATAAATCACAATAAATAATTGCACCGACACCATGTTTTGCATACATGAAGTGTCCTGGAGTATCCGGAAGGGGAATTTCCTTCTCAAGAATACTCCTTTTGGTTGCTATCTTACGTATTTTCGAGAAAATAGGCATGATGGCAAGACTTTTCAAAGATTTAACAAACAGAACATATATCTTTACCGTACCCACTAAAGTGGTGAGTCCGTCTTTTATACTAGTTTAGCAGTCCTCACAAAATAAGTGAGAAACCAACAAAAGCATGTATCTTTACCGCACCCACAAAGTGGTGAGTCCGTCTTTTATACTAGTTTAGCAGTCCTCACCAAAGATAGGTGAGAAACCAACAAAAACATGTATCTTTACCGCACCCACAAAAGCTGTGGGTTCGTCTTTATACTTTTCAGCAGTACTCACCGAAAAAATAACTGGAAGGCCTCTTGAAGATCTTTGAAATGCGCGCAGCTTCTAAGGTGGGGCTCGCAGAACCTCGGACTCGTTTCTTCACAGGTTGGGCTCTGGTTCAGGACGTTCCGCAATGTTCCTCACCGCCTCGTGTGGATGCCGGGCCGCAGTCGGTGTCCCTCTTCGCCTCGAGGGAGTTAGCGGGAATTCCCCGCGTTGTGCACTTTGAAGTCCGTCAAAGGTCAGGAGGGGACAGTACCGGGTCCAATATCGCCGGCGCGTGGGGAAAAGGGAACGTCCCTGTTCGGGCGCCAATTAATGTGGTAAATTAATTCAATATTACCTCATCTCAGAATTTCTATACTTAATAATCATAATTTCAGTCAAAGCAAAGAGAGGAGTCCGTGGTGCTTGAGTACAAAAAAGGGTCCAGTAACTCGAGTTAAGGGGAGAGCTCCAGCACCTAGCGGGTACAGGAGTGGTCTGCAGCTTTATTCACACATCAGAGTATTTATACAGTTTTCAGTCAATAGGCAAAAGAAGAAAAGAGAAGTGACAAGGAAAAAGGAAGTGACAAGCAGTAATTTCCAACAGATGTTTCAAGGTAGGGGCGTGTCTTGTGTCTCGTGAGAGGGCATGCGATGTGTGGAAATGTGTTCTCTTTCAGTTGAAGGCCCTTCCTCATTCGGGGGTTTATCTCTGGCTTAGAGTCAAGAACAGGAACCATCTTGTGTAAAACAGGAACTATCTTGCTGGTTCTGGGGATTGGCTGAACCACAAGAGTCAAAAAGAGGAACTATCTTGTGTAAAACAGAGACCATCTTGCTGGTTCTGGGAATTGGCTGAACCACAAGAGTCAAAAAGAGGAACTATCTTGTGTAAAACAGAGACCATCTGCTCTCTGGCTTGCAGTCAAGAACAGGAACTATTTCTTAAAACAGGAACTATCTGCTGCTGGTTCCCAGAATTGGCAGAACCACAGAAATGTGTGGTCAATGAACGGGGGTGCCAGAGGCAGGGTGTCTTGCTTGTGGGTCTGAAGACAAAATGGATGTCACACACAAAATGGGTGCTTGTCTGAATGAGAAAAATGGCTGTCAGGCAGAAACAGGGAAATGATGGGGCACAATTGTCCATTTTATTTCCACATGGGTCTCACCTTTACCAAGTCTGTAATATATGGGATCCCAAGCTCAGTATGTGCAATTTCTGCTGGGGTACTCTGCGATATCTTCAGGATCCTATGCAGGAATTTGTCTTCCTTTGTAATTGTCTTTCTTCCCTAAAACCCCAGACCTCTGCACCATACAAAGCCTTTGCGGTGCTTACAGCTCCGTATAAATTCATTACTTGCTCTGGTGACCAACGCCAAGCCTGCGGGCGAAATTTAGTATCGCACCGTTTGCAGAAACCAGCTTTCTGCACCTTTCCTCGATTAAGGAATCAAACTTAATCTCCCCATCAAATAAGAGACTCAGGTAGGAAAAGGTGCTTACGGTTTCTAATGTGTGGACCCCTATTTTAAATGCAAATTTCCTAGGAGGTTTTTTGCCTGCCACCATCACGAAGGATTTGCTCAAGTTCACGGACAGGTCTAGATTGTCCATGAACTTCACAAATCCATCAACGAGGTGTTGTAAACTCAGTGCTGTTCGTGCAAGCAGGACCGCGTCATCCGCGTACAACAGTACCGGGATATGACGCGTTCCTGCTATGGGGCAATCCACATTCAGGGCGACCAGTGTTCTCTCTAGATCATTTATATACAATGAAAATAAAAAGGGAGCCAGGATACACCCCTGCCTCCCTCCGCTAGTGCACGGGAAGGGATCAGTACTCCCCCCCCCGCGCTATAGCGGACCTTAGCAGTGGTGTTCCAATGTAGTTCTTTTAAAATATTTATTTATTACTCATCATGGCCCAAAGTTTGTTCCTATTTACATTGTCAAAAGCCGCAGCCAAATCCATAAAACCCATGTAGACTGTTCCATTGCTAGCTTTTGTGTGTTTAGCAACTAATAGATAGAGATTTAGACACTGATCGCTAGTTTATTTTCCCGATCTAAAACCATATTGGGTGTCTGCTGTAGTATGGTGCTCTTCTGTCCAGGCCGTGAGGCGATTTAAAACCGCCCTGCCCATTAATTTGGCTGACACATCGATCAGCGATATTGGTCTATAGCATTGGGGGTTTTCCCTACTCCCCTTCTTGAAGGTAGGGACGATTAATGCGTTAGACCAAGATCGCGGGAGCCCAGATTTTATGGCTGCATTTAACACCCTCGTCATGATAGGAGCCCAGAGGTCGATGTTGCTTAGATAAAGGTCTGGTGGTGTGCCATCGGGTCCTGGTGCTTTATTTCGGGTCAGACCTTCAATAACTTCAATTATTTCTTGTAGTGAAAATTCTAGTTCCATGGGCCGGACCCCGTCCCAACCCCCTACCGAGACTGTATCGCAAGGGTGATTGTAAAGGCCCTTGAAATGAGTCACCCACTGTTCAGGCAGTATATTAGTACTAATCACCGGGGCCCTACTGTCCTGAAAACAAGGTCTGTTGATAATTTTCCAGAATTCGTTATAATCCCTATTTTCCCCTGCCTCCCTCAAGTCGGCCCAGACTTCCGCTTGCAGCGTAATCTCCCTTTGTTTGACCTTGGTTTTATATATATGTCTACAGAGGGATACTTTCTGCTTGTCCCTGGGGTAAGTTTTAAGACAAGATTTTAAATCTCTCAGTGTTCGAGAGCAATCGGTGTCGAACCATCGTGGTTCTGTGATGTTCTTTTTGGGACCTTTTGTTTTCAATAGTCCATCAACCAAGTTGGTTAAGGACTCGAACACTGAGACCAGCTCACCTCCCTCTACTGTAGGTTCAAGACAATCTTGTATCTGCTTTTTACCTTTTTCTATTAGAGTTCTATAGAATTTGTGGCCATTAATTTTTGACCACCTTAGTCTCCTCCCCTGATCCGCTGGCCGCACCTCAATATCTACCGGATTACTCCTTATTGAGTGATCGTTATATGTTAATTCTAGAATTAGGGGATTGTGGTCACTAAAGGGACTCCAGTCCGTTCTCACCTCTTTAACCCGGTCTTTGGCAAAAATAGATATCATCATGTAGTCTATAATAGAGGAACATCCTCTGCCTTTGAATGTTGGGGTAAGAGTACCCTCTGTTCCCGGGACCGTCAGATCTATTGTGTGTGTCAGAGCATAAGTGTCTAATAACTTCGTTAGTGATGTTCCCTCCTTATTATGCTCAAAATGTGGCCCACTCTCTATCGGGCAAGATGACCAATCAGCGCTTACAGGAAACAGCTTGGGGCATAGACGACAGTTTAAATTACCCATAACCAAGACAGTTGGTTCCCCACCCCCTTTCCTTTGCTCAATCTCTTGATTAAGTCTGCTGTCTAGTTCCTGAATTACTGCATTATTCCCATCTGCAGGCCCTGAGTTATAGATATTAAATATCAGTAACCTCAGCCCTTGCCCTTGAAATGCAACTGCCTGGAGGGTATGTGACGCCCAAGAGGGTTGTGTCCATGTGCCTTCTAAATCAAGGTCAACATACAGTGCTAGCCCTCCCTTTGCCCTGCCTGATCTGCCTTCTTGAGCTGGTACAAAGAAACATTTATAACCCTCTATTTGGTACGGAGAGGATTCAACCGCCCACGTCTCCTGGAACGCTAATATATGGAAACCACGAAGGTACTTCCTCGTTTTCAAATTCCCCCCTCAGGCCTGCTATAGTCCAGGACAATAGAATGAGTCCTTCCCTAGGTACTTTTCCACCTTTTGCTCCCTGATTATATGTCCTGGGTTCATCCTTCCTAAGCAACTTAATCCCTTGATCTCCCTCTCCTCCCATTATTAGGGGTTCTACCGCCCTCTTTACTTTGTAGGTTTCCGTGGTCCCCTTTGCACTGTGTTCATTTCCCACCCTTGTACCCATCTTCTCTAACCAGTTCCCTATTTGGGGTAGTCAATTGTTTTCATCAAGGGACAGTAACGGACTGAATCTATTTGCCCACTGTGGGTGACCCTGGTTTGGTATAAACGGGCCTGTCTGTTCGTGCATTGTAGCCCAATGTCTAGTTGGTGCCCTTCCCGTACTACAGTTGGAATAGCTCGGGGTGTGAATTACTCGTCTCCTCGGATAAAAGTATCCTAATGGTAAAGTACGTATAGTACTAGTCTGATTTCTGTTAAGGTTATCTAGTATATATTCCACTAGGTTAGTATTCCTAAAATTCACCAAAATGCAGTCCCCTGTGATGTCTTTCCACCTGCTACCTAACCAGTTTACTCCTCTTACGTGAAGAATCTCCCCACATTCCCCACCTTTCAAGGGCCTATGTATATTCAGCCACTTGATTATCTTATTTTTCAGTTCCGTATGTGATTCTTTCTCCGCTGCCCTAAGTTCAGGTGCCCCGGCGAAAACAATAACATAAGGGCTTGCTTCAGGGGGAAAGTTTATGTGTGGTAAAGAGTAGTCTACTCTATCATTCAACTCATGATCTGTTTGGTTTGTTTGAATCAGACTATGAGTTGTGGGATTCCCTGTTTGCCCTCTCGACACATTTGTTCGCTGTGGAACCTTATCTGTAACCTTGTTACCCCCTTCTGGATGTTTCCCCTCTCTACTGGGCTGTAGGTTTGGGTGAATCATGTACTTGTGCGATGGTACATTGCACATTGCTAATACAATTATTCTTACCAGCTATTTGCCCAATTGGCGTAATAGATGCTTGGGTGGGGTCTGAGGTAAAGTTAGTGCTTGTGGGGCCCTTTGCCTTTCCCTGCTTAGTCACTTCATTTGCTATTTTATCTAGCCTACTAATTATTGGTTTTAACTGACTTGTAATAAAGGCTTCCAGGCATTTTTGGAGGTCTCCTATTACATCGTCCATCCATCCTGGTGGGCCTGGGTGGCGTGACGCTACTTCTTCCATAACCACCTCATTCCTGTCTTTTGGTCCATGTGCAATCATACTTGAATTGTTTTTTCGAGGTTGGCCCTTCCTGTTGCCCCGTTGTTTAGATCTTTTGCTTATAACTGTGTTGCTGTCCCTAGTAGTGTCTGCCACTACCTCTACTACCAGTTTAGCACAGGGAATATCTTCATTTGAGTTTTCCAGGATGTCAGTGTAAGGAATTTCTGATGTATTTAAATCCCTAGTTTGTATGGGTGTGGCTGGGGTAGTTATCGGTGAAATAGACAAGCTCCTCTCCGTACGCTCAATCTCCCCAATAACTTTCCTCAACATTAGGTCAATCGCGGTAGGTTTCGCTTTGTGGGGCAACACAACATTTGGCTCAAGACCTGAAGGGTTTGGGGTGCGGGACGAGTGTGCTTTACTTGTGGCCGAGCGCGTTTTCGCTTGATTAGACATAGCTAGTAGGTAAGTCATCCCTATTGTGAGACAACGTATATAAATAAATTATCTCCTCCCCTTCCCACAAATGCACAAAAGTCTGTAGTCCGCTATTTATACCGTCCTTTACCAACAGTTCAAACTTGTTTGGACGCTGAGGTAACGTACTAAATGAAAGGCTCGATGTACAGTACCTTTTGGAAGAGTCAAAGGGGGTGGCCCAGCCTGGCCTCCTCAGGCCCCTGATGGCCACAGATGGCCCCGCCCTTGTCCCGGGCTTCTCCCGGGACGCTCCCGCGCGCGACTCGCGGTGCGAGAGGTGCTCCCGGTTGATAAGGCGCCTCCGGGCGCGTGTGAGGGGTCAGAGCCGCCGCGTCCACCCCCGGGGCAGCTGGGTGATGTAGTTCCCCAGCTGCTGCTGCACCGGGTGGACGGCGGTAGTAGTACAAGCCGTTCCCTTCACAGCGGAATACGGGAGATGCAAGAGTCAGGAGGTAGGGAGTTCTGCTTCCAGAGCCGTTCCCGTCCCGGCTGGTGTGCTGCTTCGACAATGGCCCCCTGAGCGCTTCGGCGCTCCCGGTTGATAAGGCGCCTCCGGGCGCGAGTGAGGTGTCAGAGCCGCCGCGTCCACCCCCGGGGCAGCTGGGTGATGTAGTTCCCCAGCTGCTGCTGCACCGGGTGGACGGCGGTAGAAGTACAAGCCGTTCCCTTCACGGCGGAAAACGGGAGATGCAAGAGTCAGCAGGTGGGGAGTTCTGCTTCCAGAGCCGTTCCCGTCACGGCTGGTGTGCTGCTTCAAAAATGGCCCCCTGAGCGCTTTGGCGCTCCCGGTTGATAAGGCGTCTCCGGGCGGGTGTGAGGTTTCAGAGCCGCCGCGTCCACCCCCGGGGCAGCTGGGTGATGTAGTTCCCTAGCTTCTGCTGCACCGGGTGGACGGCGGTAGAAGTACAAGCCGTTCCCTTCACGGCGGAAAACGGGAGATGCAAGAGTCAGGAGGTGGGGAGTTCTGCTTCCAGAGCCGTTCCCGTCACGGCTGGTGTGCTGCTTCAAAAATGGCCCCCTGAGCGCTTTGGCGCTCCCGGTTGATAAGGCGCCTCCGGGCGGGTGTGAGGTTTCAGAGCCGCCGCGTCCACCCCCGGGGCAGCTGGGTGATGTAGTTCCCTAGCTTCTGCTGCACCGGGTGGACGGCGGTAGAAGTACAAGCCGTTCCCTTCACGGCGGAAAACGGGAGATGCAAGAGTCAGGAGGTAGGGAGTTCTGCTTCCAGAGCTGTTCCCATCACGGCTGGTGTGCTGCTTCGACAATGGCATATAGACATAGTAAAATACCTTCTGCTTATGAGGAAAATGAGTTCTGACTGTCAAACAGTTGATGATCTTCAGTCCAGTGAGTTCAAGAGATCAGTCCCACTAAGTGACCTTCTACCATCGCCATATTCTGTGCGTGGGAACATTAAATGAGTGTTCTACTTGATGAGAAGATGTGTAAAGGTTTCGGAACATACATATGTTGAAAAAGAACCATGTGAATTTGGTTGTAGAGATATAAGTTTCTAAAGCATCTACCCACAGAACTTACGCGTACATCTACTTGCAAAACCTGTGCTACAAAAAGATGTCCCAGTCGATATGCTCTTCTCAAATGTTCAACATTCTGCAAATATACCACAAGCGATTGGGGAAACAAATATATAAATGAACTATGAAAATGTGTCTAAAAAAAGGAGTGATAAACATTATTTTTTTCATATTCAGTTCATAAACATTGTTTGGTGTATACATAAAAGAATTATAAACACTATTATTTATTTAATTTCAATATATCTCTTTTCTTCCTCTATTCTAGCTGCCATTTTGGAAAATGGAGGAAGGGTTGCTCTGAGGAAATATTTTCTGTCTCTATAAGAGTAACTGATCCCCAAAACCTATGTTTGACACAAAAAGGAAGGATACAGGTCTCCTGGTTCCTTAAATATTACATTGTCACTACAACACATCTTCAATTTTAAAAATGTTGTCTAGAACAATTCGGCCTGAATCAGCAATGTCTATCCAAGCTAAACTACTTTTCTAATCATCCAAAAATACAAATAAAAAATACAAATCTCTGAACAATAATTTTTTTATGGAGTTATATCAGAGGGCGGGATTAGCAGCTGATCCTCTTCTTCCTGGGAGAGTGGTCACAGGTCCGGAAGTGTACTGCAATGGTAGTGCTAGAGGTCATGTACTTATACCCAGTGGTGCCTTTGAAGTGGGGGAGAACTCAAAGAAAGCAAAGAAAACTTTAAAGTGCACAGAGGTTCTTCCTTCCTGCCCTGCTTCTAGACACACTACAGGGGGTAATCAAACCTTTGTGTGGGTACAGGACCAGCCCTTTCAGGTGTGTCAGCTCCTCCCTGCTATCCTGCTCAGGATGACCCATCTGCATGCAGATGACTACTCAGGCACACCTACCCTTCCTTTATGTGTGACTGTCTAGCGAGAATGCAGGTAGACAGCTATCACCCACACCAGACATGTATTCCAGAGACAGGCAGAAAGCACCAAATGACTTAAGTAAGTAAATGCCAACTTTCTAGAAAGTGACATTTACTAAACATGTACTTTAAAAGCCAACTTCACAATAAGTTGTGCTTTTAAATTGTGAGTTCATTGACACCAAACTTGAAAATTCTCTCTTTTCACAATTGGGAATGACACTTAAAGATGTAATAAGTTAAGAACAATGTTATCCTATGGGAGAGATCGGCCTTGCAGTAGTGAAAAACGAAATTGGGAGTTTTCACTAGCAGGACACATAAAACTTAAAAGAACATGTCTTGCCTTTTCAATACATATCACTCTGCCCTGTGGGTATAGAGGGCCTACTTTAGGGTTGACATATATATATAACAAGCATTGGCATAGCCAATAGGTCTCGCCTTTGGGACCTTTTAAGTGTTTAGCTAGAGCTATTGGCTATGCCAATGTGTTAAAGTTATGTCGTAGAAAAGTGTGGCTTCTGTCTAGCATATTGAAAAATGTTAATAAATAAAAACAATAAAAATGTGTTGGTTCCTCTGATCCACTTCGTAAATGGAATCCCTGACATTGTCCTTCTGGCTTCTGCTTATGTTACGGGTGTACATTAGTGTATTATGCACATGGAAAATTTGTCTACGAATAAACCCTTATCCATGTGCAAAGAAATATGAGAATGAACCCTCCCCTTTTCCACCATTGAGAGCAAAGCATTCGTCCATAAACAGCAGCAGTTTCATTTGCCTTTTATGGGGTAGGGAACGGCGTACAAAATATTTGTGAATAAACACAAAGGGGTAAGTCTAAGGGGTTTGCGCCACGGTGCCTGGTTTAACGCTCTATCTCAAAAGCCCACTCACTTCATGCCCCACCCTCATCTCCTATTGTTAAGTGGTTGTAAGATCCACCACACCAGTGTCTCTTTCGCCGTCGTAAAGTAATGTTGCTCTGCAAAAATTAATGCCTGTTTGTTAATCAGGATGTAGAATTCAGAATGGCGGGAAACATTGTATTTGAAATTGCTTTATTATAGTGTTTACTACCACTGACGAAGCATTGGAACTATCCCTCTGTGACGTCGCTACTTGAGTGCACAAGCTCCCCGTAAACCAGGCACAGAATTCTTAATTATTTATTCATGCATTTTTATACAGCGCGTCAGAGCACTTTAGAAAAGAACCAGTGACATTACATAAAGACTTCAGGGTACATGAGTAACATAAAAGATACAAACAGATAAATTCTAAGCTCACATCAGAATGGTAGTAAGAACAAAAATCTACTACAGATACTAGTGGTTAGAGTTAAATAATATACAAGCCTCAGATTTACTCTTGTACTGTGAACATTCACTTAAGCACCAGTTTTAGTTCTGCATTTAAACAGCGTGTGAAAACACGCAGGCCTACAAAAATACGTGTCAAACAGGTCATTCTTATGCAGACAACAAAGGCCTCCTCCTGTCAGCGCAGAACAATGTCTTGGTCACGTGGTAGTAGCTTTTACTCTAACAACTTCAAAGAATGGTCATTCAAATTGAATTGTCTTCCGTGGTCAATGAGAAAGCACTGCCCACTGTTCCTGTACCGCTCACACCCCACACGCAGTCACTACCCTACGGGGTGTCAGGGAAACTCACCTCACTGCCGCAGCAAAGAAATTGCGAGCGTAAAAGTAAACGTAACACTGTCAATGCTGCTTGAAGGCAGACGAATAGATTTCACTGCCCCACTGGTAACGGGAGGAATCAGTCAGCCAAAATGTAGTGCAAGTAGGCAATTCAGAGCAACAGTTAATCTTAAATGGCACATCACAGGTTAAGTCCAAACATGCCCACGATAAGCAGACGTTGTTTTTTCGGTCATGCCATTCACAGCAGAATTGTTTACACTGCATTGTTTTCTGGCACTCACTGGCGGCCGCAAAAGTTAAAGAGTACAAAGAGTACTTGTGCATGCAAAGCGTTTGCCTTGAAGGAGCGAGCAGCCGCAGGGAGATAATTGCAAACAGATGGTGCCGCTGCTCGCTCCCGCAATGGAAACGCCAAACAAGCATGCATTTCAATACAAAGCAATGTAAAACTTGCACGCGTTTAGGCAAAAGTGGTGATCGATGGCTAAAGGTCCCCTCCTATGTAGCGCTTGTGCGCTGCGTAGGCGAGACCTAAAAAGGAAAGGTTTAGGCCTGCCAGGTCGAAATGGCAGTTTAAACTGCAGAAACAGGCTCTGCAATGGCAGGCCTGGGCCATAGTTAGAGGGCTACTTAAGTGGGTGGCACGATGAGTGCTTCAGGCCCACTAATGGTTTAAATTTACATTCCCAGGGCACATGTTGTGCACTTTAGTAGTGACTTCTAAGTCAATTAAATATGCCAGTAGGGTTTCAGCCAATCCTACCACTTTTAGGGGAGAGAGCAAAAGCACTGTAGCACTGGTTAGCAGTGATAAAGTGTCCAAAGTCCTAAAACCAGCAAAAATGAGTTTATAAAAATGGATGGAGTAAGGCAAAAGGTTGGGGGAAGACCACCCTAAAGCTGTCAGGTCTAACAGCACTGGAATTTGTAAATGGTCTTCCTTTTTTGTTTGACCACAAGCCCATAATCTTAGGCAGCTGCTGAGACATTTTCAAGCAATTCTGTCATCACCTTTGAGTTTCTTCAGTGCAATTCCCTGAGTGTGCCTTGATAGAGGCCCAATGCTCACAGCACCAAATAACTCAAGCTGCACCTCACCTATGAATTCCAGTAGGCCAAAATCGGTCTGGGTTGCTTTTGTTCCTATTTGGAGCAAACCTGGCCTGGAAGTTCAGAGTTAATGTTCATAATTGAGGAGGAAGAAGACATTTGAAGAACTCCTGCAGAGAAGGAGGAATAGTGAGCAAAAAATGATAGTCTAGAATGCGTCCCAGAATGATTGCCAGTGTATTAAATGTATTGAAGCCTTCCACTAATCACCTCTGTGTCTTCCAAAGTACAACGGGTATGCGTAAACATGGCATTCCATGCGGACTGTGCCACAGACCTCAAGTGGCACATCACTGATGAGGCCTGCCTAAGTCAAACCTGATTGGTTGCTCCTTGTATTGCTGTTCACAGGAACCTGGCCTGGCAGTTCGGGTTGCATGGTTCTATTAGGGCAGAACAAGGCGACCCCCATGAGAAGTGACAGAGGGCAAAAACGATGGAGTGGAGTTCAGGCTGCATGGTACTGTTAGGGCAGAACAAGGTGACTCCCATGCGAAGCGACAGAGGGCAAAAAACGATGGACTGGCTTGCAGTTCAGGCTGCATGGTACTTTTAGGGCGGAACAAGGTGACACGCATTAGAAGCGACAGAGGGCAAAAAACGATGGACTGGAGTGAAGTCCTAAGAGATTGCCAGCCATGGTGTTCTACTGATCAGCCTTGTGTCTTCCCCATTTAATGCTCTGACATTTTGGCCATCATCACTTCGGATTCAGGGGCTTTCAGATTCTGCTTATATTAGAAAACGTAAGCAATGGGTCAAGAAAGCACACTTCCCTCGGCTAGAAATACAGGCCTGGCCAAAGGTGACGAAACCTGCTGCCACCGGGCAGAATTATACATCCCCCACATGCATTCTGGATTGCCACCTATAGAGTATTCCAAATACTGTGATTATTTTTCTGTGAATTCAACTCACACAATAGCTTCTGTGATGCAGTCTGTCTGTGTATGAGGACCAGGAAAGGCAATCACTCTCTTTAAAAAAACACAACTGTTAGAGCAGGGAGTTATAATTCAAAAGGCCTTAGGGGAAAGCGCAAACTAAAAGAAAAAGAGAAGTCTCATATCTAGCAAATGACATCAAGATTATCTTGGACACCTTCACCACTTACTGCAATTTCATCAACAACCCTTGCATTCTGGGACTTGCAGTTTTGCTTCTAGCACAGCAAGGTTGGCTCAGACATCAATACACTCAGAGTACTGTTAGCCTAAAAGCCGCGAGCGACTTAAAGTGTCACGTGATTATTTGGCGGCCGAAGGGAAGAGACAACAGTAACTTTAAAGACAGGAAGTTGTCAATGCTTCTGAACTTATACGATTAATCAAAGCGGAAGCAGAGATCTGGCATAGGCCTGCGTCATCCATTCAGTCGGGCCCCCAATGACTTTATAACCTCAGAAGAGACAAAATCAGCCCCAGCTCACCACCATTCTCAACACCTTTATCACCACAGCCACCTTTCACGATGCCTGGAAACACACATAGGTCGGACCCTTCCTGAAGAAGCCCTCTGCAGACCTCAGCGAGCACCAGAAGTTATAGAGAAAGCCACCAACCTCCAACTCACCGAACACCTGCAAAGAAACAACCTGCTGTACCACTCTTGATTAGGTTTCAGAGCCAATAACAGCTCTAAGACAGCCCTCATTGCTGCAACAGACAACATCTGCAACCTACTCGACAGAGGAGATTCAGTCACCCTGATCATGTTCGATCTCTCCGCAGGCTTCAACACCCTCTTACACCACACACTCATCGATAAACTGTACCAGATCGGAATCAAAGACAACGCACTCAGATGGATAACATGCTTTCTCACGGGTCGCACCCAGAAAACTTGTCTCCCCCAATTCACCTCACAACCCAATTACACCATCTGCGGCAACCCTCAAGGCTCATCACTTAGCCCAACCCTCTTCAACAACTACATGACACCACTTGCAGACATCCCCAGATCCCATAACATCAACATCATCTCCTACGCCGACGATACCAAACTCATCCTCTCGCTCTCAGCATGCCCCACCTCTACGAAGACAAACTTCCACAACTGTATGAAGAACGTCGCAGCCTGGATGAGGAACAACTGCCTGAAGCTTGACACAGATAAAAACTGAAGTCCTGATCTTCGGTGACACACCGCACTCTGGTACATCTCCTGGTGGCCAGCAGAACTCGATCCCACCCCATTCTGAAAGCCGCGCCCACAGCCTCGGCATCATCTTTGACGGTGAACTTTCCATGCAACGTCAGGTCAATGCCATCTCCTCAGCCTGTTTTCACATTCTCCACATGCTCCACAAAGTTTTGAAGTGACTCCCCTTCAGCACCAGGAAAAAGGTGAATGCACACCCTCATCACCAGTAACCCTGGGCGGAGTTCGCGGAGTTGCACTACGTGGAACTCCGGGAAGTGCAAAAAAAATGCTGCAGCAGCACGTGGAGCTCCACAAGTGGCGGCGTACGATAGAAAAATGCCATTTGCGGTGATTGCACAGTGCCGCCGGATGCTTGTTCACACTGTGCAATCATTGCAAACGGCACAGTACAATCGGTCCCTGCTTTTCTTTTCTCCCGCTCGAGTAGATTTTTATTTGAGCTGCAGCTTTCTCAAAGCGAACGGGCGGTTTCTCAATGCGAGCTGTCGTGAGCATACGCGACCACTAGCAATGAGAAACCTGACCCTCACGCATTGTGAAATCTCGCCGGGATGTTGATTTTCCACACTCGCACTCGATAACTTGATGACGATCAAACACTAGGAAAAATCTTGCTGGGAGGTTGATTTTCCTCGCTCGTGGTCGCCAACTTGATGTTAATGAACGTGAGTGAGGAAAAAAAATTCCGCTCTGCAACGTGAAGCGGAGTTTTTTTTAACTCCGCGATCTCCGCGTAACGCGGAGTGCAAAAAGCTCTGGAAACTCCGCAAGTGGAGCGGAGTTCACCGCCCAGGGTTAATCACCAGCAGGTTGGACTATGGCAAGACACTCAACGCAGACACCACCACTGAACTCATGACAATCCAGAACACAGCAGCCAGACTGATCCTCAACCTACTCAAGAGGACTCATATCACCCAGCACCTAAAGGGCCGCCACTGGCTCCCTATACATAAGAGATGCCTATTCAAGCTTGTGTCCCACACCTACAAAGCCCTACATGACCAAGGGCCCGCGTACATGAACCACAGCCTAAATCTTAGCTGACCTCCCAGGAACCTCCATTCCTCCCACCTCGCCCTTGCACACATACCACGCATCCGTCGCTCTGCAGGATGCTCCTTCTCCCACAACACTGCCAAAGTCTGGAACACCCTCCCGCTCCACCTCCGCACTTCACCCTTTCTGACCCATTTCAAGAAGGGCCTGGAGACCTAGCTCTATGACTGAGACAGCCGCACAGCACCAAGGTGCCCTCAAATGTGATAAGCCGTGCTTTATAAATCCCACTTGATTGATCGAATGATTGATGGTTACCACACACCTCAAAAAACATACTAGATGACCTCATCATCATAGATCGTAACAACAGGAGGGGAACTTGCCTGCCCCTTCTTATCTTTCATACCAGACCCTTGCACCGTGGTTTGCTGAAAAGAGAAACACAAACATTCTGTTTCTTCAAAGACCCACAAATCATTTTTTAAAAAAGAACTCTTCAACCTGGCAAACTCCATCCACCCATAACAGGTCTCAACCCATTTCACAACACCTACTACACAATCCTGAAAACCCAAGATCCTTCAGGTCTGAACCCTCTGCGCCCTGCTACACATCAGAGTGCTATCAGAACAAGTGTGCCATATATAAACAATAAGAGAAATTTAAACAGACCAAATCTGCTAGATTCCTTCACTAAACTAACGCCCTCCATTCTGTACAGAGGTACCTTGTCACCACAGTTAATACATTTTCTAAAACATGGCTAGCCAAGAAACGCTTCAATCTAAATTCAGCTGGCTAAAACAGTGCCATCAATCACCTTTTCATCAAGAGAACCAATGCAATAAGGTCCATCACTAGCAGCATAACACATATACTGTATCTCCCATCCTCCATTGCTCCCCCTTAAAATAATAATAATATTTGGATTTGTATATCACCCTTGATGGTAACCATGTGCTGCCCATAGGCACGGGGAAATTACGTGATTTTGCCCAGAATCACAGGATGTTGAGCCAATGCCAAGACTCAAATCTGGTCTCTAAATGGACTGCCTTCAGCCTCCTATCACATGCTAAACTCATCGCCATCCTTATCTCACTGAAGCCCACTTTCAACAAAGATTGCATTCTACCTTTATTAATCATTAAATGTCGTGCAGGAAACATCCCACACTTCTTGACATTGTCAATATTCTCCCTCAGCCAACGAACCTACTCAAATGCATGCTAGACAATGCAGTTTTTCTGCCTGCTAAACAAAGTGACCTTTGAACCAGATGACCTTTCTTCTCATCACCCACGCACAATTCATAGGAAAAACCATCAAAACACAATGTCAACCAGGTTAAAGAAACAGATTAGCATGTACAGACTTCTACAGGACTACAAATCATCTTCAGACCACGCTACACCATGGAGATAACTACTCTTCAAGTAGTCGATAATGACCTCCTCACCTACAGTAATAACCCCTGACTACAAATCATACTTGATCTCTCTATAACCTTTGACACAGTTGACCAACAATCACTAATTTATGACTTTGAAAAACTCCTGTGCTTCTTAAACAAAGTTCTGCAAACGTTTATATCCTTCCTCACCAATACCTAATAACTTGTACAGATTGAAACCGCAAGGGCCCAGTCACTCACCAACTGTCCCAGGCCTGAACGTATCCTCAGGATCTAACCGATGCTCTTAGGGGTCCACCTCTTGACCGCCCCAAGGCTGGATTGTAGGAAAGTAGGGTCTGCTTCCTATGGTTACCCCCACTTTTTGCTGTGATTCTCTGATTGTTCGACTTCAGTGTGGCTGTGGACCTGCTAATCAAGCCCACAGTCCAGCTGTTCTCTCTCTAAATTGATACCATGTACATTAGGTACATACCAGATTGGTTACTGGGTCACCCTTGTGAGCCCCTGTATAGTGTACCATAGGTACCCAGGGCATAGATGCACCCTAGGCCTACCAGGGGCTGCAGCATGTATTGTGCCACCCCTGGTTTGCCTTCCAAACTGACACTACAGGTCTGTTCCCACAGCCTGGGTAAGGTGGTATAATCACCCCTTACTTAGATATAGTATACCTATATCTATATATACATATAGACACATAATCACCTATAAGTCACTCTTATGGCAGGCCTTAACAATCGTGGAGGCAGAGTGCTTGGTATTATGTGAGAGGGTGCCCTAGCATGAGCTGAGCCCCTCTCCAGCTTTCGGAACCATCTCCTTATAGCTGTTCTATGATATAGCCATACCATATACTCTTAAGTGCATTATAATCCTCGCGGTTAATGCTAACTTTGGTTTGACTTTATCAAAACATGTTGTGTAAGGTTTGGAATACCGGCAGGGGAGGCCTGGACAATAGGTTTCCTGTCCAAGGAAGTGCTGGCACCTCCCCAGACAGGCTTTTGTGTATTGGGGCAGGGAGGGCTGCATTCAGTGAATGCTTTCCAGACACTGCCTGGGGCACACAAGGTGTTCCATGCATTTCCCAGTTCAGACCGGTTGCTGGGGCACTCTGCCCCAGCTCTGGCACGAAACTGGACAAAGGGAAAGGGGTGTAACCACCCCCTTCCCAGGTCCACCCATAGGAGGGACCTTAAGGGTAGTCCAGCCCCTAAACTTAGTATACGTATAGGAACCCAGTCACTAGGACTTTAGATTACCCTGGACGAAACTTTGAAACATAAATCCTGGACCTTCGACATTCCATTTCAACTGGAAGATGGAAGACATCTCCCTTGTGGTCAAGGAGTGACCACCCTGTTCAAACAGGCACCAATAGCAACTTTCCCGATCTGCATTTTCGAGGCTCCCACCAGATCCCAAAGAATCTGCGACACAGGACATGGGCTTCCAGACATCTCTGACACCAACCTTCACTCACAGCAAAGCTGAGACCCGTGACAGACACAAGAGACGTGGGACCGGAACTCCTGGACATCCTGCATTTTGTAAGCTGCGCCCACTTCACGAGGTAACTCGAAGTTGTGCATTGGAGTATTTGAAGCCCCAGACCTGAGCACCATTTGCACTGAAGCTCAGAGGCCCCCACACCCCAGTGACCCGTTGGCCCCACTTTTGCATTTCACCTCGATGTATCTTTGCGGTTTCTATCTGTTGGCTAGTGAGCCCCCCGAAGACTTTCTTTTGAATCTAACTTACTTTCCTGGTTGCTCCAGGCTTGCTCCAACTTCCCTACAAAGGAGAAGTTCCTCAGATCTTGCTGGTCTGCACCGAATCTAATCTCAACATCCTGCGTGGGTTGCGTTTGCTAAGGCTTGTTGTGTCCAGTCCGGATACCAACACTGCAGTCAACTAGATCCTTTGTGGGACAGCTTAAATCCAGCACCTGGTCATCGTCGACGCCTCCTGTTCCTCGTGGCTGAAGAGACAAATCTTCACCTGAAATCACCCGACATCTGGTGGCATCTTTTTATCGCCACCCTGGTCACTGGCAAGACTTTGTCCCTTCTGCTTTCAGGTTCTACAGAACTTCGATCCACCCTTGTATCCACCCGGACACTTTTCCTCTGGTCGCCTGCAGCACTTCTTTGCAGCTCTCCATTGAAAATGACGACGAGACACGAAAAGACACCTATGCACCCGGCTTCCCTGGGTGAGGTAACACGAGTACTCCAGTGCGCCCGTGGGTCTTGACTCTCGAAGTGTCCTAGTTTAAAAGGGTTCCATCGTAGTCCATCTGGAAGTGTCCTTAAATTGTACATTTGTAACTTCTTCGTTTCCCATAGGAAGTCAATGGTAACCCACACCTGTGTTTAGACACTGCACGCGTCTCCCGTGGGTCTCCTACTTCCTAACCTTTGGTTGTTGAAAGTAGCCCCAGCGATTACACAGGCCTCAGGCCTGCTTTCTAATTCTCTTGTGGTTCTTATACCACTATTTTAGAATGTAGTTGGTGAGGCCCCTAGGGCATAACGTATACTGTGCAACTTATCATATATTAATTGAGTAACTTGTATTGTACTTTTACCTCTGACCTCATAAAGAGTGCAGAGGGGTTGTGTTTAGAATAAATACATATATATTTGATATATACCTTGTGTGGTGTCCTTTCATTTATTACTCAAGGGAGTATAATTGGTAAAACAACTTGCCTAAAACGCTCTCTGAAGTCTTAGCCTGATGACTGCTGGTCCATGCTACCACTAGGATAGCTTTCTATAAGGTTGAATTTACAACCACCATCAATAAGGGTCGATTAGACTGGTGCAAGGTGCCCATAGAACTAGTGGACATCATATGCCAGGCTAACTTCTCACATGGATATATTTACACGCAGACTTTAGGATGGTCAAGCGGGGAAGGGAAGGATGGGGACAGTGGGAGGGAGACCTGTGAACACAAGAGAAAAGATCATCAGTCTGGAACATTCACCATTCAGATAAAAGGTCTATCCCTACTCCTTCTTTCCCAAGATGGACCCAACCTTCCACTAACCTGTAAAGAAAGAAAATGCTGCTTTGCTGAAAGGGGTGGGGAGCAGGTAATCACAATTCCTACACTGTATTCTGTAAGAAACAAAACAAATGAGACTATAACTTTAGCACACCTGTCTACCCTCTAAACCCCTGTAGTATATGCGGAAACCACTTTCTATATCGCAAGACTGATTCGCATATGGCTGGGTCCAGACTGGGGCGGGATGGTGAGCAAACAATTATGGATTTAACCCAGATTTGTGACTGGGGGTGAATGTTTGACAATGTCCAGCATTCTGTCCATCATCTTTTTGTATTGCTTTAGTCACCCTAAGTGGAGAGGGTGTTCCCAGACGTGGGCCCCATGCTCACTGTGCCACTGGATTCAATGAAGCCTGACTGATGAGGGGGTGATGCCCCGAAACTAGTCCTAGCTTGTTTCTGTTCCAGGGAGGACCTGGCTTGGCAGTTTGGGCTGGACTGTTCCCATGGGTAGTAGGGTCAAGACTGATTTGCATATGGCTGGGTCCAAACTGGGGTTACATGGTGAGAAAACAAACAATGGATTTAACCCAGATCTGTGGCTGGGGGTGAATGTTTGACAATGTTCAGCATTCCGTCCATCATCTTTTTGTGTTGCTTTATCCTGAAAAAGTTCTCAGACCTCTACTCCCCCAATGCTGACACCTAAATGAAAGTATGCGTCCATGACAGTCCCCACCTTTGGACATCAATGGCAATGTTGTCACCAAAGCCTCTCACCACAGCCAGTTTATGAATGTCCTTGTCTTTGTTTCCAAAATGGAAGGCAAAAGGCTCATCATTTGTAAACTTGAGGTATCCTTGTGACTGACAGCATTTTCTTGTTAGATGCAAAAACCCAATGTTTAATGCATGCTCAAATAATAGGTTGAGGTTTCAATGGATTTCACTGTCTCAAAGGAAAAACCATGAAACTGCCTATAGGCACTGTTTCAAATGGCCCATTTTGCAGGGTTATCCCCAAACGTTTTGCTTCTTCCTCCTTTTATTTTTCCTGACCTGTGATTGTTGACTATAGGACTCTGGGCACTTTACCACTGCTGATCAGTGCTAAAGTGCATATGCTCTCCCTGTAAATTGTTATTGTAATTGGTTATCCATGATGGGTATATTTGTTTTACCAGTAGGTCCCTAGTAAAGTGCACTGACTGTGCCAGGGTTGGTAATTCAAATGTCTCTAGTGGGCTTGCAGCACTGATTGTGCCACCCACATGAGTAGTGCTGAAAAGAGGTCTCAGGCCTGCCACCGCAGTGCCTGCGCACAGTTTGTTAACTGCCATGTCGACCTGGCCAGTGCACCCACTTGCCAGGACTTACCATTCCCTTTTCTTATACCTAGGACACTCTATGGTAGGGCCAAGGTACCCCCCTGGGCAGAGTGCAGTGTATATGAAAAGTAGGATATGTATTAGTGTGGGTAGCATGTCCTGATAGTGAAATACTGCCAATTTCCTTTTTCACTATTGAAAGGCTATCTTGCCGATAGGCCAGAATGGGTAATGCTATGTAACATGTTTACCTGCATATCTTCCCATAGTAGTGAGATAGAAAATTGGAATCTGGTATCCCTGCTTAAATTCAGTGTTTGAAAATAGCACTTTTAGAAAGTGGCTATTTTCTTGTTCAACCTTTATGTGTGCCTCCGCCTGTTTGTGGATTGACTGTCTGGTTTTAGAGTGACAGGGGCTAGGGAGGCTCCAGGAGTCTGGATGAGTCAGCACTAGGCTGAATAGACCTATCTGCATTTGGAGTGGTGGGAGGAGTAGCACCTGGGCCTGAATACGACTGTGCCTGCCTTCCACAATGCTGGCTTCACCTCCTATGGTGCGTCTGATGACTCTGGCCCACAATGACAAAATAAGTTGTGCACTGGCCGAGTGCACCCAGAACTGGTTTGGACCGTGCCCAGGACCCCTCACACATAGAGAACAAAGACTTTTGGGGTATAAATATGAGAGCTGAAACCCTTGAAAGTTAGACTACTTTGTGATCAAGAGGAATCCCTGCCAAGAAGATCAGCTGAAGAGACTGAGGAGAAGTACTGCCCTTGCTGTGTGTCTGGGGTTGGCCTGCAGTTTGCTGTTTGTACTGAGGAGCGGACCAATGGACTTTGCTGTGTGCTGTGTTCCCTGCTTGAAGAAGGAATTTGCTGTATGCTGTGTCCATCTGAAGAAAAGTCTCCAAGGGCCTGAGAAGAGCTGGACTCCTGTTTCTGAAGTCGCAGGCACAAAAGGACTTCACTCCCAGCTTCCCTGAACTTCCTTGCTGGGAGTTCCAGTCTGCTAGGAGGGCTGTAACTGTTTGTGAGGCCTCTTTGCTGTGGGGAGCGGGAAGCGCGACGCATCGAGAGTGAAGTGTGATGCAGCCACAGTAGCCGCTGTCGCTTCATCGAGGAAGTATTTGCCGCTGCCGCTGTTTGTCGCCGCAACACCGGAGAAGCATGTCGCCATCACCGAAGGTGTCGTCGCATCACCAGAGAAGTGAGTCGCAGGGCCTGTTGCGGCTCAGAAAACCACAGAGTTCGCCGCACGGCCGTCGGGCATGCATGCATTGCCTCTACGTTGGTGCATCGCAGTATAGACGCCATTTTCTTGCATCGCACCGGATCCTCGCAACGCATCAAAGGCATCATCGTGTCGTATTGGAACCGGAGCGCAGGAAGAATCGACGTATCGCCTGCTCTGTGATCCTTTTATTTGTTTTGCGTTACGCATCCCAGGTAATTTGTGAGTAAAGTGTCACATTTCATCATCTACTAGTTAATTGTTGCGACAACCCTTTTTAAAGACATTCTACTGAGTATCTATACGTTGGATTTTTGTTGTTTTGGTCTTGTTTAGTTTAGATAAAGCTATTTTATTTTTCTAAACTGCTGTGGTGTCCATTTGTGGTGTTTTTACTGTGTTACTGTGAGTATTGGTACAACTACTTTATACATTGCCTTTGGGATAAGCCAGTCTGCTCGTGCCAAGCTACCAAGGGGGTGAGCAGGGGTTATCTAAAGTGTGTATCCCCCTTACCCTGACTAGAAGCAAGGGTCCCTATTTCGTCAAAGGTACCTACCTCTGCCAACTAGAGACCCCCATTTCTCACAGGCACATACAAATAGCCTGGTGCACTATAGCATCGTAGGATACCCTTTTTAAGTAAGGGCACAGATTGAGAAAGAATTGGATTCTTCAGAGGCAGCAGGTATCATTGAGAAGATGGAGGGTCCCAACCATTAGTTTTTCACATAGAGATCGCTAGGAAACTGAAGCAGCTTGGTCAAATCCGAATATGTTTTGACATGCGAAAGCTGAACAGGGCAATTAAGAGGTAGTGCCACATCACCTTTATGGTTGACAACCCCATAGCCTAGTTAAATGGGGCCTAGCAGTTCTCTAAATTTGACCTGAAAATGGGGTACTGTCAGCGGTGGCTGCACAAGGGCCCTGATACATCACCTCTTTCTCCACTCATGTTGGCCTCAGAAGGTACACATATCTGTTTCAGCCTATCAATGCAGCAGAGGTGTTCTAAAATTGGGTAAAAGAGGTGCTCTCATACCTCGAGGGGTGTTGAATGTTAGTGTTGACATTTGGTCTTCACATCAACAACTGACCAAAAACATGACTGCCTCCGAGCACTTTTAAAAAGAATATGGGAAAATGGCCTCATGCTTCATGCTTCATAGGAGAACTGTGATTTCCTTAAGTTAGAAGTCAAGCTCTTTGGTTGCATGTTCACATCAGAGATGATGGCTACCAATCCCAAGAAAGCATGGCATAAAGATAGTGTCGTCTCCACAGAAAGTCTCTGAAGTTCACAGCCTCTTGGGGATGGTGACTTACTGTAGCCATTTCATTCAGAACTGCATCCCTGACCAACCACTATGGGACCTGTTAAATTCAGACACACCTGTGTTTGATCAGATGAGCTGCATCTCAGAGGACTAAAGACGCATTGACAGCAGAGACCATAATGAAATTCTATGACCTAAATAAACCCACTCCCTCTGGCCCAGGAGCTTTGCAGCTCCAAAAGCAATCCAGCAAGCAATGGGTTTCTGTACCGTATGCCACCTGAACTTTGCCTGCGGCTAAATAGAGGTATTCACAGATTTAAAAAAGGCAATAGCAACCCTATGGGGATGCCAACATTTCCATATCTACTCTGTGTGAGAATAGATCACAAAACATTGGTTTCCTTATTCCAGGGCTGTGTTCAAACCACCTGCTTCCTTAGAGAAGTGGATACTCCAGCTATAGGAGTACGTATTTAAAGTAGTCTATATACTTAGCCAGAAAAACTCAGCAAACTATCTTTCACAGCGCTGCTGTGATGCATCTTAAAAAGAGGCCTGCCCAAGTCACAGAAATAGAAGAATATATTAGGAATGTGATCAGTGACTCAAACTCCCACTGAATAATGCTGGAGAAAATATTTAAATAGATGAGTGTAGGGCGTGGCTTGCCGAGCCAAGATGGTGGATGCACTCTAAGAGTGCTCTGGGACCCCTCCACCATCCACTCGTAATCCCAGCCTGCAACGAGCCATCGGGACTCAAAACTTTCTCCCTACCTGGCTGGGTGCTCTGGTGGTGTGTCCGGGGGTGTGGATCTTCGCACCGGGACCCCCCTGGTACAGCGGACCGGCCCGCCGAGTACTGCTGACAAAATGGTGGCTCCTGGTCCGTGACTGCAGTGCAGACCGTTTCCTGCCGTCCACCCTGGGAGGCTGCGCTCAGCCCCACCTATCTGGCTTGGTGTTCCGGCGGTGTGTCTGGGGTTGTGGACCTTTGCATTGGGCTTCCCTGGAGCGATGGACCGGCCCGCCGAATGCAGCAGACAACGTGGTGGCTCCCGGTCCATGACTGCAGTCCCAACTGATCCCGGCCATCCATCTTCTGAAACAGCGTCCGGCCCCAGGAGCTGTGGAGTTCTCTGACGCTGGTCCGCTGTGGTGGGTGGCCCGACCCAGTACTTGACTTAGCTTCCTGCTCCTTTTGCCACCTTCTGTGTGTGGCTGCTGGTGCCCAGCCGGGGGAGAGGGAGACGGACGATATTGGCCCCCCCGGGCGCAGCAGCGGACTTCCTGAGGGCCCGGAATTGCACCACAACAGGTGCTGCAGCGAGTGACGCCTGAGGTTGCTGGGCTCACCCGTGCCCCGGCCCGCCGGGGGGAGTGATCTGGAGTGCGGCCGCCGTGTGGGGCGGCGGGGACCGTGGACTATGGCAGCGGGCCTTGGGGCGATCTGAGGGGGTGCGGGCCTCTGCGGACCTAGAGGGAGACAAGCGGGTAAGTCCTGGCGCACATGGCGGCCTCCGCCACGTAGGTCCTGAGCCCCGTGAGAGCCCTGCAGACCTGGAGTGCTGAGTTTGTCTGCGCAGTGGGGCCCCCGAGGTAGCTGCTGCCCCCTCCGTTCTGGTGGTCTATGACTGGTCTCTCCCCCCCCCGTGGGACCGGGGCACATGGTGGGCCGGTGTCCGCCCGTTGTGAGACGGAGGTGAGCACGGCCGTCAATCGGGCTTCATATTCTACATATCGGTGGGATATATCCATATCATGGAGGAACAGTCTCTGCATGCTGCGGCTCGGTTCGCCGGGTGAAGTGACTGGAGATGCTGGAGCTCTCCTCTTTGCTCTGGTGGGCGGGGCGAAGCTTGGTGGACGCTGGGAGCTGCCTCCCATGGTGCACCCTGTAGGGGTTGAGGACTGCTGCTGCTGTCCTGAGGATTGGATTGGTGCCTGGCGCTGAGGGCCTCTGCTGAAGATTGGCCTGTGTGGCAGCTGCTGGAATTGCCAGAGTGCCGTGGTTGGCCCCCTGGGGCCTGGACTGTGGACCTGGATGCCGTGGGCCCCCATTGCATCGCAGAGGTGGACTTCTTGGTCTGGTGCTTGGTCTGATCATACTCGGCGCCATGGGCCCCATTGCGGCATGGAGATAGCCTGAGTCGGGCGGAGCTGATTGCTCTCTGCGTGATCTGCTTAGGAGGTGCCCCTTCGCTACTCCCAGCCTGGGCCTGGACGGGCCTCTCCGGCGTTGCAGGCCCCTGCCTGTGGTGGGATCTTTTGGGACTGCGGCCCTTAGCGGCGGATCATCATCGGTGCCCCTGGACGGCTTGCTGGGATCTGCTGGTGGTCGGTGGAGGTCGGCGGCGAGTGGCCAGTGGCGAGCTCCTATGCCTTGGACTGGAGGTAAGGAGTGGGAGTGCCGTGCCATCTGGGTTTGGGTGGAGGAGTCGGTCTTCGGTCGGGCGGCATGCGGGTGTGTGGGGCTCAGGTTAGTATAGCGTCCGTCCCTCCACCCTGTCTCCTCCCCCTCTCCCCCACTCCGGGCGCTCCCCCTGCGATCTGCTTCTGTGGTGAACTGATCCGACTGGGACTCTTCTCCCTAGACCCGGCGCTGCCCATTGTTGTGATTTCATGATCACCTGTCACACCAGTTGCGGAGCTGCTGCTGTTCCTGGGGACACGATGTGTGTTCAAGAGTGGGTTCTGGCCGGGGGGCCCGTGAGGTCCCGTTCCTCCCCAGGGACCGGAAATGGGTAGATCGGACAGGTCGACAAAGATCCCTGCCACCCAGAACAAAATGGATTGCTTTACCACCCCGGAGGGGGGGGGGGCACTGGTGGAGTGGCTGGGCAGGAGGCTCCTCCGACCGCTGAACTGGCCGCCATCCTCCAAGCCATCCACACGTCACAGACCTGGGTGGAGGGCAAAATCTCAGAGGTAAGAGTGGATGTGACTCTCATCAGGCAGGACCTTCGCAACACAAACGCCCGGATTAAAGAAAATGAGTCCAGGATCTCCTCTGTGGAAGATGATGTGCCGCAACTTAAGGGGCTGGTGGCCCGCCTTCAGTCCCATACTCAGGAGTTGCACAGCCGGGCGGAGGATGCCGAAAATAGGTCCAGACGCAACAACCCCCGCCTGTGTGCTTTCCGGATGGAGTGGAACAGGGTCGTACAGTGGAGTTTCTGGCGGGATGGCTGCGGTCCTGGGTCACTGAGGGATCCCTTTCCCCTTGGTTCGCAATCGAGCGGGCCCACCGGTCCCTGGTCCCCAAGCCAATGCCGGGCGCTCCGGCCCGCCCGATCATAATGCGGGTTCTTAACTTCAAGGACCGAGATATCATCCTGTCTGAAGCCCGCAAGCAACAGCGGCTCCGCCATGAAAACTCTGTCATTATGATCTTCCAAACTACACCCGTGAGGTGTAGGGCCAACGTCGCTCCTTTGGAGTGGTTAAGCAGAAGTTGAGGGCACTTAACATCCAATACCGGCTCCTCTTCCCGGCTCGCCTGCGGGAGGAGCGCCCTCTGCGGGTCGTGGGTAGCGTCCCGGGCAGGGGTTGCTGCGGGGGGCAGGCCTGGTCGCTCTGCTCCCTCCGCTCCTCAGCCTCCACGCAATCATTCTCATTGGCACCATGATCGGAGGTGGGCCCGCTCGGATTCCCCGCCGGGTCACGCACAACAGCCATCCCAGGTCAGGGAGGGAGCATTGACTGGGAGGCGCCCTGGTTCATCTGGCCGACTGGACAGCGGAGGGGCCGACCCCCGGACCTCAGCGATTGACCTTCCGGATACGGACCTCTCATGTAGCCCGATGCTTAAGCAGGTCTCTGCCCGCTGGGCCTTGCTCCGCGGCTGGAGACGGGTCTCTGCCTCAGTGCTGTTCCTAACTTCCCGATGGTCTTTGTAAACATGCATCCGCTCACAAGGAGGGGTCCTCCACGCTTCCCTATTCCCTGGCGTTTTAGTTTGGTTGTTCGCTCTGTGCGTTGGGTGTTGTTTAATGGGGGGTCGACAGATACTTCTGTTCCTAAAGTGTAGGGTGGGGGCGAGGGGGGGGGGGGGGGGTTTGGGAGAGTTCCCTGTTTGTTGCTCTGCTGTTTGTAGGTTTTTGTTTCAGCCACCACGGAATGACACATGTTGCCAGTGGGAGGGATGGGTGTCCTTCCTAAATACCCGATCGCACATATTTAGGCAGGCTTCCAAGCGCGCTTGTAAACTCAAAACCACACGCCCCGCATCACCCAGATAACGCTTCCCCTATGGCGTCCCTCCAAGTGTTGTCGTGGAATGTCAATGGCCTGCTGGACCGGAACAAAGGCAGAACGGTCTTAAGGTACGCGCAGCGCCTCCGAATTGATATCCTGATGCTTCAAGAAATGCACCTCTTGGGTAACCGCTGCCCCTTCTTGGCTCGCTATGGCTATGAAAGGGTATGGCACTCCAACTTCTCCAGGCATTCGCGAGGAGTTGTCATCCTCTTAAGGCGTACCCTGCCCTTTGTCCTCTCCCAAGTAATACATGACCCTCAAGGCTCCTCTGTGACAGTATGCGGATCGCTGGTTGGTTCCCCCCTCACTCTCATATCGTTGTATGCCCCTCCCTCCATGCTCGTGCCCACTCTCGCGCATACTGCGGCCCTGCTGCGCAACATGCCCGCAGGCAACATGGTCATTGCAAGATACTTCAATGCAGTCATAGCCCCGGCCCTGGACACAACGGGGTCTCCATCTGCCACCCGGGCAGCAAGTGCTAAGCATCTGCAAAACTGGTCTGAGTCCCTGGGGCTTTGCGATGCGTCGCGCATGTGGCTCCCATACAGAATCCAATTCACACATACCTCCGCGGCTCACCGCTCCCAGGTGCGCATAGATGCGATCTTTGTCCCCGCGCCCGATTGTTCTCTGATTGTTGATGTCCGCATCCTCCCTAGAGGCATTTCCCATCACTCCCCGATACTCCTTAGCTCAGGGGCCCCCCTCTCATTGCCCGCCAAACATGGCGGATGAATGCCTGGTTTCTCCAGGATAAAGATTTCAAGCAGGAGGTGGGGAGGGTACTTACAAGATATTTTCCTACCAACGAGGGCTCGGTGGCCTCTACGGGCACCCTATGGGAGGCCGGTAAGGTGACCATACGGGGTTTCGCAAAACAGCAGCTTAAGATCCAGAGGCAATCACACCTGCAGGAGATTTCCTCCAAGGAAGCGCAGGCGCTTCACTTGGAACAGCGACTATCCACTTCGGAGGACGCCACCCAGACCCGACACTTAGCCCTCATCCATGATGAGATTAAACAACTGTCCCTGGACGCAGCCAAACTAATCTGGAGGTCTTTGGTAGCAAGAGTCTACGGTTGGGGGGACAAAAATGGCGCGATCTTGCACAGGTTGGCCACATATCCCAGGACAAATCATATCATCCCAGAGGTGGTGGACGCGACTGGAGCGGTGCAGCATGCTCCCGTGGCAATGGCAAACACCTTTGCTGCATAATATCGGAGGCTGTATACAGCACACACCCCTGAGCTGACCGTTGCAGCCCTCCTTGACCGGGGTGGGGTGCGACTCCCTAGGCTGGAACCGGCTGCCCAGAAGGATCTGGAGCGTCCCATCTCCATGTAATAAATTTAGGAGGCAATCACTCTGGCCTCCCCGGGTAAAACCCTGGGTCCGAATGGCCTACCGCAGGAGTATTATGCGGCATACCGAGGCACCCTAGCACCCCACCTAACCAACTTGTTCAAGGAAACCGTGGAGAGAGGTTCCTTTCCGCCGGAAACGGACATTGCCACCATAGTGGTTCTCCCAAAGTCCCAGCCTCCCTGCGACTGTGTGCAGAGTACCGCCCCATAACCCTCCTCAACACTGAAATTCAACTTTACGCTACCATTCTGGCCCAACGGCTGAAACCCTACTTGGCCTTATTGGTACACCCGGACCAATGTGGGTTCATGCCTCAGCGTGGGACCTGCCACTGCCTCAGAAGGCTGCAGCTGACCTTGGCAAATCGGCATCTGCTCCCCCGTATTTGGCGCTCCTGTCCATAGATTTTGAAAAAGCTTTTGATTCTGGCGATGGAGCCCTTGGCATCCCTGGTGCAGCGGAGGAGCGTTTCCATGGATGGGATCGGCCCAATACAGACGCGGACAAGATCGCATTGTATGCGGATGACGTCCTTGTCTTCCTGTCCGACCCAGCTTCCTCTGGACCACACTGCCTCCGGATCCTGCACACATTCGAGTAGGCCTCAGGGCTGTGGATAAACCCCGGGAAGTCAGTACTGGTTCCTATACATCTCTCTAGAGAGTGCTTTGATTGGCAGTCTACTATACCACTCCGGAGGCAGTCCTTTAAATATCTGGGGATCTGGATCTCCCTTCTTCCTGAGCTGGGCTGGTCCCTTAATGTGGCCCTGTTAGTTAAAAAGGCTAAGGAGGACCTCCTCAAAGGGAAAGCGCTGCCTCTGAACCCCCTGGGGAGGGTGGCCCTGTTTAAAATGATGATCCTCCCCAGCTTCCTGTACATCCTACTGAACACCCCCTCCTGTTTTTCCAGGGCGTGGTTCAGGGAACTGGACAGTCTAATCACCAAGTTTCTCTGGGGCGGAGGACGGGCCCGCGTGGCTCTGTTGACTTGCCAGATTCCCTCTTACTACGGCGGCATGGGGATGACGCACTTGTATCTGTACTTCCTGGCGGTGTGCCTATTGGTCATCCATGACTAATTCAATGGGGCTGGTCGGATCCAGCCTACAGGCTTGAACTGAGCGAATTGGGGCCCACGGATATCCAGGCCATGTTGTATGGGAGGCTCATTCCGACCCGACTGCTGGATGTTACGTGCTCTGTGTTGTTGGCCTGGCGGGCATCTCTCCGACACACCGGATGGACGGGGATGTGTGATACCCTGCATTGGTAGAATTGCAGGAGCATCTTGGTTCCATGTCTTCATGGAATTGGAATGTGAGGAGGTCAACATGGTTTGAAGAATGCTAGTCATTTTGATCTGTATCTGCATTGCTGTTGGATGGGATCCTTAGTATTCAATACACCTACATGAAGAATTCATCTGAGATTCATCATTTATTTGAAAATACAACACTGGCGTAGTCGGCAGGATATCACTGGAAGTTAACCTCTAGCAAGGGGCTTGGCTTCAGGAGGTTAGTGGTTTGCGGGGGTTCAGAACCTGGGACCTTATTGGCATCTCCCAGCTAGAGGACGTATGGGCAAGGGGCCATATGCTGTCCTTCCAGGAGCTCCGAACTCGCTATTCCCTGCACTCATCTCAGTTTTATAAATACTTGCAACTGAGACATGCCCTCCACATGCATATTGCGGACGACACAAGGCTCCCTAAATACAGCCCCTCCGAGGCCTAAACGGTGTTGGGAGACTTGGGTGGGGGGGGATTTCCCGCATTTACCGCACCCTCATTAACAACACTCCCATGTCTCTCGACAAGCTGAGGGATTAATGGGTGGAATGGGTGGGCCCCCTTAACGAGGTGGACTGGTGTGATGCCCTTATGGCCCCCAGAATAGTCACCATCTCCACCAAAATCAAGCTGGTTCAGCTCTACTATTTGCATGCTGCGTACCTCACTCCCCTTCGCCTGTATAGAGCAGGTTTGCTCCCGGATGCGTCATGTGCAAAATGTACCCATGCCCTGGCTGATTTCCTCCATATGGTTTGGTTGTGCCCTCGCTTAGGACAGTTCGTTCTGGGGATCCATCGAAGTGTAGCTAATGGAGGTATTGGGATAGGAGGTTCCTCATGATCCACGTAACTCCTTGCTGGGGATCACTGATGGGCTGGATGGGTCCAAGAATGATAAGTTGTTTTTTAACACGGCTATGATGGTAGCCAAGCGGGACATTGCAGCGGCCTGGATAAGCCCTGAACCACCCACCCCGGAGAGGTGGCAAAGAGGGCTGGACTGGTGTGCGACCCCAGAGAAAGCCCTTTATAAAGCTAAGGGGTGCATTAAGAAACATCGCAGAGTTTGGGGAAATGGTTGGGGAATGCGGAGGGCCCAGTTTAACCTGGTTCCAATCTCTGTCTTTGTATTTTTTTGTGAATGTGATTGGGGGTATAGTGTTTGTGCAACTGAAATCATACTTGTGATTCCTGTGTATTGGCTGAATTGTTCTTATGTTTTTAAAATCAATAAAAATGTGCTTATTAAGTAGATGAGTGTCTGGTCCTAGTGAGGAGACCAACACTTACCAACAACTGTAGAGCTGTGTGAGTATCCCAAGCATTCTGGTCAATGGAAGTCAAGAATCAAATACTGGCCCTTTTCAAAATACGGAATGAGCTCTCAGTATCAAGAGAGGGGTTATTTTGAGGTCCAATCACATTATTGTACCCAGATGCTGAAGCTGCCACATGATGGACACCAATGGACTGTAAGAACTATGATGTGTCTTTGGCAAAGGTTTTGTCCTGTAGTTCCTAATAATACATAGTATCTGTGCGTTTAGACAGCATAAATGAAGGGATTGGTGTGCAGACTGATTCCAGGCACCTCCAAAGGATATGTTAGCCTCTAGAGCAGCTAGCTCACAGTACCACCATAAGCCCCTTAACCTTACCAAGGAGAGAATAGTTTCTGGCAACTATCGAACATGACAACCTTTGATCCTTCAGGGATTGTGGAAACAGTGCAGTGCCTTTCGCTCAGTAAATCATTCTCACTTACAGGTAGATTCATCAACACAAACGATTGCAATAGCTGCGAAATAGCTATTGCGATCGCAATTCCATGAATCACAATTCATGAAATAAAATCTGACCAAATTGCGAATTCGCAAAACATATTTTGCGACTTCGCAAAGAAAATCGCAGAATCAAGGTGGAACCCCCTTTGCGATTCTGAATTTGCGAGTTCCCAATGATTCTGCGATTTCCTTTGCGAATTCGCAAAATAATCGCTAATCCAATGCATGAAATATCGCAAATAGCGAAAAACCTTAAAATCGCAATTTGCGAGGCGCAAATTAAGGAGAACCCAAACCAGGTGGTAACCATGAAGTTAAAAAAAAAAAAAAAAAAAAATCCTAACTAGCCACAGGTGCGGGGCTGATCAAACACACTTAAGGAGACACAGTAGGAGCATGAGGACATTCACAATGCCAGGACTCTACATGGTGGTTAGGCGGCGAAGGCTCCAGGCTGCAGCAAGGAACAGACGCAGGATCCAGGAGCGAATTTTCCGCCAGCGGATCACGCTACTGGGCCACACTGAGGAGGAAATCTACTCAAAGTACCGGCTGAATGGGGCAATGATTACAAAGCTCATCCGGGACCTTGACCCCCTGATGCAGCACCCGACGAGGAGGACCAATGCCGTGCCCACCCATGTCCAGGTCTTGTGCAGCCTGCACCTCCTGACCTCCGGAAGCTTCCAGGGGATAGTTGCCGTTGCAGGGGGATTTCACAGAGCACCATGTCCCGCTGCCTAAGGAGTTTCCTGGAGGCCATGCTGACCCGGCTACACCATTACATCAAATTTCCAACCACCCAACAGGACTTGAATCAAACCAAGCTACAATTTTACAACATAGCGCAATTCCCCCATGTAATTGGATGCATTGACTGTACCCACATCCACATCTGCCCACCCGCAGAGACTGAATACATGTACCGGAACCGCAAGTCCTACCACTCACTAAACATCCAGATGGTGTGCGATGCTAAGACAATCATCACCGACATAGTGGCACAATACCCGGGGAGCACGCATGACTCCTTCATATTCCGGCACAGCGGCATGCACACACGACTGGCCAGGGGAGACTATGGCGAAGGACACCTTTTTGGTAAGTACACATACCAACAAACAGTACATCGAGACCATGTAGCTGCGCATGACAGTCACTCACCCTCTGCTCCTTTCATTCAGGTGATAGCGCATACAGCCTCCGTGAGTACCTCCTCACACCATACCTCAACCCTGCCACACCACAGCAACGGCGTTACAATGCTGCACACATTCGCACTAGAAATTGCATTGAGCGGACATTTGGCCTTTTAAAGAGCCGTTTCCGCATTCTACACAAGACTGTTGGGGCCATCAAATACCTGCTTGAGGTCTGCTGCCGCATCGTGGCCGTGTGTGCAATACTCCACAACATTGCTACCAAGCGGAGAATACCTGTGGATATCTCTGGCAGTGAGTCGGAAGAGGACACCCGCCCACCTGCAAATATGCATCATGCACGCAGGGAGAATCCTGCTGAAGGACACAGGCGCCGCAACCAAATCACAATGAACTGTTTCTAGTGCACACATTCCCCTCACAAAACACTGCACTCATGCATGACAAATGTAATAATGACATGAGTCGGATTAACTTGTGACCATAAATTCTTATTGTTTTTTCACAATAATGGGTACTACAATTATTTTAAATGTTACATGCAAACTGTATTCCCTCATACAGCCCCATGATGGGTTAGAGGGCGTGCTTGTGTAATCAGCATGGCCCTGCTGGTAGAGTACAAAGTGTCACTGCGCCTCCGGCCGGACGCACCCAGTCGCCTCTCCACTTCCTCCACGACACTATTGGCCCGTGATGCAGCAGTGGGCCTGGTGCTGCGGCGGCGTTCCGTTACCAGCGGCAAGGACAGGCCGCTGTGACTGGAAGTGCCCTCGCTGGCGTCATCCCCCCCACCTGCTTGGCTATGGTCAGGCGCCTGCAGACCCTGCACAGCTGTTGTCACCTGTTAAAGGGCCCTGGCGACGTCCTGGCAGCATTGGACCATCTGCACCTGCATCGCTAGGGAGAGGCGCGAAAGTTGGGAGGTGGCATTTCCTATTATGTGGTTGGATCGGGTGTAGGCTGACAGGCGGGTCAGCAGCTGGCGGTGGCGGCGTAGGGTGATATCCTGTTGGGACACCAGGATCTGGCTGTTCTCACGGACAGCTGCGCTCATGTCCTGCATGCTTTCTGTGAGCTGGCCCACATTTCTGGCTGCCAAGTGCCGTGCCTGCTTCTGGTGTACTGCAAGCATCCGGTGTTCGACGGCCAGCCCAGGATCCCGGACAGGTACCCCCCTGCCAGTGCGTGTAGATACGTTGCGCTGCTGCCTCAATCCGCTGGACTGGGATCGCACATTGGCTGTGCGCCGTGTCTGCCTCCTGGGTGCTGGTGGTGTGGCCTATACCACTGCCATGGGTGTCACTCGGGGTGGTTGCTGGGCACCTGTGGCTGCAGGGGTGGCCCTGTCCACATGGGGAGGTGGTGGTACTGCTGCTGCTGGCTGAGATGGTCCGGGTCGTGGTGCTGGATGGCCCTCACCCTCGGTGTCCTCCGGGTTCTCCTCAATGTGTAGGGCCACACTGTCGATGCTGGGTTGTTCAGACGCACCTGTGATGTAAATGGGTGCATGATTAATGATATGTATCTTGCACATGGGATGTTGCTACATGCATGCAGGCTTGCATTCCCTGACTGGCTTTAGGAATAACTTTCACTTGACAGGTCTGGCTGTGTGGAGGTATCCGGGAATTGTGGTCACACTACAAGTACCACAATGCAAAAGGGCATTTCAGGTGTGCATGGCCTGCATTACTGGGGTTATCAAATAGCTAGCTCTGGAGTCATGAGCATTGTTAGGGGATGGGGTCGCAGTCGCATGGCACTTACCTTGGGATTGTTGGGTGGGCCGGGAGGAGTCCAGCCGGGTGACCCCCACGCATGCTGCAGGATTTAGGGTGTCCTCCACAAGGTCTTCCAGCGGAGTGTTGGGTGCAACAGTGTGGTCTCCTCCTCCGGTGGAAAGTCGCTCCCCCAGCCTCTCAGCGATGCGTTGTTTGGCGCGCCTTCTGAGGTTGTACCACCGCTTTTTCAGTGCATCGATGGAGCGCTGGGTCACTCCGACTGAGTTAACCTTTGTGCGGATGCGCAGCCAAATGCGCCTCTTGTCCGCCTCAGGCACCCTCAGGGACTTCTTTCCAAAAAGGCGATCATGGTCCTTAGTCACTCCCTCAATGAGGTACTCCAGTTCCTGCTCTGAAAATTTAATTTTCCTTTTCCTTCCTGGTGCAATGCTCCCTGCTGCTTCCTGGGACATTTTAAGTAGGTCTTTGTGTCCTGGTGTGGTGCTGCAGGTGGAGCTCTGGCCAGTACTGCTTCCACTTTCAGGCTCAGTGATCTGAATGAGGGAGGGAACTGCCTACTTCCTGGTTGTGATGTCATCAATGTGCTCGAAATGCGACTACCCGTTTTTGCGATCTCGCAATTAGCGAGATCGCAATTTGCGATTTCGGTAATTGCGAGTTCGCAATTTATACATGGGAAACGGCCGATTCTGCGAATTTAATGCCATTTTGCAAAAATCCCAATTGGCAATTGCGGCCGATTGCGATTCACTTTTTTTCATCGCTTTTCATGATGCATACCATTCTGCGAATTCTAAATTGTGATTCGGTATTTTTCGCAATTTAGAATTCGCAAAATGTATGCTTGATGCATCTGGGGGTTAATCTCATAGAGATACACAGAATAAACTATGGGGACATTGTCAATAAGTATTTATTGAACCAGCGTCATTCTAGTAAAAACAAGTTTGCTGCGACAATCATTAGACAGAAACAGATATATAAGATTACAAGCACCGACAGAGTAAATAAAAGGTAGAATTCTACCATGGTGCTAAAACAGTAAGTAACAGTAATGCAGGCATATCGAGAAGTGGCAGCAATCGAGCATACTCCTACAATGCATAACCTAGCTAAGTATACCTAGCATTTAAGTGGATGTAAAGCAAAGAATCCGATATGAAAGAGCCAACCCCATTACCTGATGGGAGAGAATGAAGGACACTCTCTTAGTCTCGAGTAGGACACCCTGCAAGGGATATCAGACCACTGCGGGCTGGAGCTTCTGCAGGCCAGGACCTCAGTGTCTAGTGTCAGTGTGGAAGGTTCTCCTTTGGTTCCCCAGTGAAGATGTGGTTCTTTTATACCCTGAAAATACCCCCAGGGGTTCTACATCAATATGTAATGGCTTTCCATTATGTATAGTAAACCTGTCGTCCAAGGAGGAGAGGAGGAGTGTGGCTCACTGATTAGAGCGGCAGACCCTGATGCAGAGGTCTGGCCCGGGACCAGGGTTCAATTCCCGACGCGGCAGGGTCCTGAGCCCAAAATGTCCATGGACTCGATAATTCTCGCCTCGGTGCCTATTCTAATCATGGGGTCCCACGCTGCAACTCTGGGCAATAGTTGCTTAATCTCCACTACGGCGGCCCACCCGCTGCGGGATGCCTGGCTTTCACCCTGGGGATACCCAGTAGGGGTTATCTCACAGGGAAAAGCCAGGAAGGGTTCCCAAGGCAAGCGCCTTGATGCCTTCGGGTGATACGTGCGCTATATAAGTCGCAATACATACATACATACAATACAAGGATGATGTTAGCGGGGACTTTTGTACAGAGTTATTATACAGAAGATGGTAAACCTTCTGTGTATGTCCTGGGAAGGAGATTAAGATATGATACTAGGAATCCTCATGCCTAATAAATGAGTCCAGCTTCGTAAAATCGGATTGACTTCTATTCAGAGGAAAAGGGAACCACAAGGAGATGATGGACGGAGTGCTGAAACTTTTCAGACACTCACCCCAAGTCACAGATCTGGGTTGAATCCATCATCATTCTTTAGCTCACTTCATCACCCCAGTTCAGACACAGCTATATACAAATCAGTCTTGACCCTGTGCCTCATGGGAACAGTCCAGCCCGAACTGCCAAGCCATGTCTTCCCTGGACCAGAATCAAGCATCCTGGGACCATGGGGTTATTTTAGAATTGTATCCTCCTTACCCTGACTAGGAAGAAGGGTACCTATTTGGGCAATGGTGCAAACCATTACCAACTAGAGACCCCCATTTCTAACACTGGTGGTCAGCGGTGAGGATCTGGGCTTGGATTTATGCCTTACATATAGTAAATGGTGTACACTATGAGCATAGTGCAGACCATTACACAACCACATACTATTGGTGAACATTTTTTGGAGGATTTTCTGCAACTTGAGAACTGCCAATTGTTTCATCATAATCAAGCCAGCATCTATTGCGTCTATTGATATTGAGTTTGAAGAGGATAGGGTGGTAACCTACATTGTGTCTCAACTAAAAGTCATCTGCAAGAAATGTAAAATCTATGTGAGAGGCCTCACCAGAAAGGAGTAATACCAAAAGTTGCTGAGGACCTGGTTGGAATCCAGAAATGCCAGTTGGCAGGATGAGGATCTTCTGGTGGAGGCGAAGAATTTGGATGGGCAGCAGGCGGGGGTGTTGAATCTGCCAGGAGGGAGGGTACCTTCCAGGGATGGCAGCAGTGTGTCTTCAAGAGGTCTATCTCCAGAGGAGTTGGAGGACATAAGAGAGAAATAGAGTGCATGAGAAGGAGCTTGTTAAGCTTAGGCTTGGGAAGGAGAATAAGGAGTTGGAGTTGGAAAGGAGCTCGACATAGAAGCCAAGTGTGCTAAGTCCAGTTCCAATGATGGCAGCTTGTTGCCAGTGCTTGAAGAAGGGAGGGTATACATCCCCATGGAAGTGATTAAGGATTTTGTAAAGAGTGAGGACATTAGGCAGTGGTTTAAGGCATATGAGGGCGCGTGGCTAACCGCCAAGAATGGTGGAAGCAAACTAGAAGTGCTCCTTGTCCAGCCTCGTGAATCCTGCAATATCCTGCGGAGCTGGGGCCAATCTAACCCCCAAAAGCAACCGCGCAAAGGCATAAAGGTGGAGGGGAGAGCTGGCTTTCCCCGAAGTGCAGGATGGGATGCCTGATGGAGATAGGAGCTGAGTGCGGGTTTGCAGGCTGAAGCTTACCTGTGGGGCCTACCCTCGTGGCCGGGTCCCGGAGCTGAGCAGGGGATCGACGCAGCGCCGTGAGCAGAGTGCTGTGAGGAGCGGCTTTCCCTCCTGCTTGGGGCTTCTCTCCCTGTGGCTGAGGAATCACGGAGGTGGGGAGCGGCCTCTGCAGCAAACGGATGGAGGCTAAGGTGCCATGCTGCCGGAGGAATTAAATGGCGGCCAGCCGGAACTGTACCCTCTCCACTGGCCTGGAGCACTAGAGTAAGAGCGCCCTCCTCCCTTCAGGCTCGCTGAGTGCTGCATGTTGACTCTACACTGCGAGCGATGGGTGCTGCGCTGGGAGGCCGCATATGTTGAAATGGACAGTGGCCCTCTGGATACACACAGTGATGATCGGTACTGGGAGGTCTGAGTGATCGACTCCCCTGCGGACTGAGTGCTGTGGCAGTGAACTCTGAGCAGGGGGCAGCGGTGGCCCTCCTTGCCTTCTGACTTTGGGTCTTTCTCTCCTTCGGTGGTGGAGGAGGTAGCTCGGAGACGACTCGCCCACCCCCTGGAAGTGTGGGGCGGCTGCTGTGGACTTACGCAGGCCGCGTTACGCAGGCCGCGGCCTGTGCGCTGGGCAACACTGAACAACGGATGCGGGCATTGAGAAGACCCGGCCCGGAGTTTAGTGGAGGCTGGTTCCAAGGACAAGTGCCACTACGACATACGCGGGGGAGCTGAGGTGAGTGATGGGGTGGCCTCAGCCTACGAGCCCTGATTAATAGCGTCTATGGCCTGGGGCTCTTCTCCCCTCCTTCCTTTCTCCTCCCGGATAGTGGACACCAGCGCTACAGGATCATGCATATAACTGTTGGGATCCATGGGGCAGCTGGCCTCCTTAAGTGTGGTGTAAAGGCGAGTGGAAGAGCCCCTACTATGCTGGGAGAGGCATCTAGACTGAAAGGCCGCCTAGCCTGGCATTAGACCTTCCTCCCCCAGGTGTGTGCTGGGAACTAGACGGTGGTATACTGGATGCTGCACAGGAGACTATGACACCGCCTTCTGTTACGGCCCCCCCACCCCAGAGGACGAGATATGTGAGGGGGCCAGGGGTGAATGTAGTAAATCGGATGACATGCGGAGGGGCTACTAAAGGTTTGTCATCTGCCCCCTTCTAACAGTCTGGTTGGCACCTCTGTCCAGTGACCTGGAACCTTGCTCCTGTGTGGTATTGGTGGCTCACAGCCACAACCTAAGGACAACGCTGACCTATTGCGCTGACTTGATATGGCGGCGGATAGACGCAGGAACTCATACGGTACTTATTTAAATACAAGTAGTGAACCCTGCCTTTCGCTAATGACTGCGACACATGCTTGACCAGAATCACTGGTGGTGAACCAGCGGTGTATTGCACACTACAATGAAATGGGACACACCAAACGCAAACTCCCCGAGACAGCCGCTGCTAGGGAGACACAGGCACCCGGCAACCACTATTAAGTTGTATATTGCCCACAAACATGGAATCACCACTAGACAAGCTAGACCTCATTGTACAAGAGGTGAGAGACTCACAAAAATCTTTTGAGCAGCAGATTGGCTCCCACACAATGGGATTCACTCTCTTAAAGGCAGACCACGCCAAATTGGCTGCAACGGTGAAAGATAACAAAACAACTCTAGCGGAGCTGATACCACAGCACAAGGAATATACGGAGCAACCCACTCAACTGAAATGACAAATAATGGACCTCCAGGACAGAGTTGACGATGCAGAGGGCAGAAATTGCCGGAACAATGTCCACATCATCGGCATGCCGTAACGCATTGAAGGCCACAACACAGCCAAGTTCAGGAACAATGGTTCAAAAACAATGTAGCCCCGGACAGTCTTTCAGATTTTTTCTGTGTGGAGAGGGCACACAGGATACCCTTGGGTCGGCCAGTGGCATCCCCTCACCCCATGATCGCTAGAATACTAAACTTCAGGGACCGAGACTGGTTACTCCAAAAGGCAACAGAGAGATCCCCAATCCAATTTGAAAATCAAAGAATATCATTTTTCTACACCATGCTTGTACAGTGCAAAAGGTCCTCCTATCAGACTACAAAAAAGAGGCTCAGGGCGTTAAACCTAAAATATGCATTGCTATTCCCAGCACGCCTGAAAGTCCTGCATGGCCAAAAAGCACAATTTTTCAAAACCCCGGAAGAGGCTGACGAATGGCTGGAAGTAATGATGTTCCCCCGACGACATCTGGGGCCTCTTCAGAAAGCATACCACATAGTCCCAAGTCTACGACAAGTCCGAGATCAAGACCCAACAGACTAGCCCACAGCTCTCAAGCTAGAAATACCACCCTGGAGCAAGCTCTGAAGGGTCGTGAGATGGCGATTACAGCGGCAAGTACACTTAGAGACCCGCACCCTTAGTCCACGTCAGATTCCTCGGAGGAGAACACTATTCACTCTGATTCTGAGAACAGTATAGCTCTGCTTAGCACTGTGACTCCTCAGACAGCAGATGATTTTATAGGATGTATGACGTTATAACGCATACTTTTACAACGCCTACCTTTACAACGACATTTTTACAACGCAAAAACTATTACAACGCATACATTTACAACGCAATTTTTTACAACGCATATACTTTTACAACGCATACCATTACAACGTAAGTATTGGTAAGTATATAATAATTTTTTTAATGTAATATAAGTAAAATTAATATAATTAAATTTAATGTAATTAATTTATTTTAATTTTTTTTTTTTTTACCCTGTACCCCTGTACCCCAAAAACCCAAATCTGACCCTGAACCCTAAAAATACCCCTTTACCCAAAAACCCAAAACTGACCCTGAACCCTAAAAATACCCCTTTACCTAAAAACCCAAAACTGACCCTGAACCCTAAAAATACCCCTTTACCCAAAAACCCAAAACTGACCCTGAACCCTAAAAATACCCTTTTACCCAAAAACCCAAAACTGACCCTGAACCCTAAAAATACCCCTTTACCCAAAAACCCAAAACTGACCCTGAACCCTAAAAATACCCCTTTACCCAAAAACCAAAAACTGACCCTGAACCCTAAAAATACCCCTTTACCCAAAAACCCAAAACTGACCCTGAACCCTAAAAATACCCCTTTACCTAAAAACCCAAAACTGATCCTGAACCCTAAAAATACCCTTTTACCCAAAAACCCAAAACTGACCCTGAACCCTAAAAATACCCCTTTACCCAAAAACCCAAAACTGACCCTGAACCCTAAAAATACCCCTTTACCCAAAAACCCAAAACTGACCCTGAACCCTAAAAATTCCCCTTTACCCAAAAACCCAAAACTGACCCTGAACCCTAAAAATACCCCTTTACCCAAAAACCCCAAACTGACCCTGAACCCTAAAAATACCCCTTTACCCAAAAACCCCAAACTGACCCTGAACCCTAAAAATACCCCTTTACCCAAAAACCCAAAACTGACCCTGAACCCTAAAAATACCCCTTTACCCAAAAACCAAACATATAACATTTTAAATATAATTATATACTTACCAATACTTACGTTGTAATGGTATGCGTTGTAAAAGTATCTGCGTTGTAAAAACATGCATTGTAAATGTATGCGTTGTAATAGTTTTTGCGTTGTAAAAGTTTCGTTGTAATGGTAGTGCGTTGTAAAAGTTGCGTTGTAAACGTTACATACCGATTTTATAGGATAAGGGTAACCTCCCTTACGCCCCCCCTGTTCTTTTTTTGACATGAATGGCCATGTTGTGAGCTGATTGGACAAAGTATACTGTGATATGAGATTTGGTGAGATAAAAGCAGACAGCGGCGCTTGTGCCCCTTCCCAGCTCTGCCAATGTATGTGGTTACCTCTAGGTCGGGCATAGGGGGCTTGGTAATTGTCCACACTACTGTCCACACTACCTTGCAGGGAGTAGGTAGCACCCCTCAGCGTGCAAAAGCAACTTGTGATGTGTTTAGTTTTCACTTTTTTTGTGATCCTAGTTTGGACCAGAGCAGTTGTGGAGAAGTGTGGCTCACTGGTTAGAGGAGGCAGACCCTGAAGCAGAGGTCAGCCCGGGACCAGGGTTCAATTCCCGACTTGGCAGGGTCTTGAGTCCATACGTCCATGGACTCGATAATTCTCGCTTTGGTGCCTACTTGAATCACGAGTTCACACTCTGCAACTCTGGGCAATAGCTTGCTTAATCTCCACGACGGCCCCTTGCGGCGGGATGCCTGGCTTCCACCTTGCGGATGCCCTGTTGGGGTTATCTCACAGGGGAATACCAGGACGGGTTCCCTAAGCAAGTGCCGAGATGCCTACGGGTAGTCGTCCGCTATACAAGAGCGTAATCATTCATTTCATTCTAGCTCCGGACCTAGTATTTCTGGTTAATGTAGTGATTTTTAAGGGAACTGGCTTGCTTTACACATTACAAAATCTCTTATTGGCCCGAAGTCCCTGGTTTTCTATACGCAGAGTTCACAAACATGAGACCACTTATAATATAATCACTTGGAACGTGCAAGGACTTGGATCCATACATACACGTCATAGAATACATGTGCAGCTCAATAGGCACAGTGCCCAGATAGTGTTTCTGCAAGAGTCTCATCCCACCGGCTCAGAGATCGGTAAATTGGACAAGAAATGGAAGGGCCAATTGTTCTCCACATCATACTCTGTATTTGCAAGGGGGTAACTGTATGGGTAAGGAATGGAGTCCTGTTCATAGCGTTAGAGACGCCAGCAGACCTAATGGGTAGATACACACTGGTGCGAGAAACGCTGGAGGGCACACAGGTGGTGTTGGGCAGTCTTTATGCCCCAAACTTTGAACAAGACAAATTTCTTGCAGGTCTCAATGCAGTGTTGGTAGACTGGGTGGCCCACCCATGGATACTAGAGGGTGATTACAATGCAGTCATGGACACTATTATAGATCGCTCACAACCACCGATTACAGGGGCAGGATCCGTAAAGCAAGCGGAGAGACTGTGTAGATGGTTGGGCACTGAGAGACATTTGGCATCTTAAAAAGTCAAGCAATAGAGAATACTCGTTTTTCTACCCAACACACCAGCTCCGCACGAGAATAGACAGGATATTGTGTTCTATACCCCTTGCTACGCAAGTGACTCACACTACATACTTGGGGAAGACTTTCTTTGATCACAACCCCCTAGAGCCCACGATCGGATGGGGCAGGATTCCCACACCGGTCCCCACATGGAGATTGTGGCCACAGATGCTGGAGGACTCTGTTTTTTGGAACACACTGGCAGTAAGCATCACAAACTACTTTGCAGAAAATACAGATAGTGCTTCCACACGGCAGGTAGAATTGGAATATAAATATGCTGAACTATTGGAGAGCCTTATAGTAATGGATTACAGAGTGTACACTCAGCTAAAAACACACAGAGGCTGATATGTCTGGTGGGCTGTAAGCACGTATTAGACTTGATACCCCTCCCACTAGTACTATACATGAAATAGCTACATTGGAAGGGAACACAGTGCACACCCAGCAGGAGATAAATGAAGCATTCCATATGTATAATGAAATGCTCTACCACGCCCCGGAGCGACAGATAGACAAATCCATTGACGCCTTCTTAGATGACTTACCATTCTCCCAGCTAGATGACACTGCCAGGGATGAACCGTCAGGCTCCATTACCAGAGCTGAAATCAGAGCGGCTATACAAGGCCCTTGGTCTAGATGGCCTACCTATAGAATTCTTTGACACCTTTTCAGATACATTGATTCCCCACCTAGAATAGCTATACCAATCCATGATGGATACTGGGACCCTCCACTCTACCACAATGCAAGAACTAGTTGTATCAATCCCTAAGCCGGAGCGCTCTGCTACAGATATTGCAGGGTATCGACCCCTCTCTCTGCTTGCTACAGAATATAAAATATTAAATAAAATACTGGCATGCCACTTACTTCCATATTTGCACAAACACATACATGTGGATCAATGCGCGTTTGTCCCAGCACGCAGTCCGTCCCTCAACATTAAGAGACTTTATCACGGCATGTGATCCGCTGCAGCAGATACACAGAATGAAGGTTGTATTACATTAGACCTTAGACAGGCCTTTGACACATTGCAATGGGATTACATGGCCAGGTCACTGGGGAAGTTTGGTATATAGCCAGAATATCTAAGATGGGTGCAACTGCTATACACAGGACCCATGGCGCGGGCATGGACCGGGAATCACATATCAGGTACATACCTAGTGGTTAGTGGCACTAACCACTAGGGGTGACAGTGGGCTTCCCCGATGGGTGCCTCTAGCGGTGAGAGGCACCAGTCTTTGTGCTCGCGTTAGAGCCTCTGGCCATCAAGCTGCCGATAGAGGCAGAGCAAATAGGGATCAGACTGGATAATGTCACGAACGTGCTATCAGCATATGTCGACGATTTAATTCTATATGCCAAGGATCTGCTCAGGGATCTAGGACCGATTCCGGACATCTCCAGTCATTTGAGATGGTCTCGGGAATGGCCATCAATGAGACTAAATCGCAAGTCTTCTTCTTTCACCCTGGCGTGCTCCCAGACAGACTGCAATTTGGGCAGCTCTCTTTTACAGTTGTGCAGCATACCTTCAAATACTTAGGTATAAATATATACAGAGATCCGCAAGACTTAATAGAGGACAACCTGGCCAGGGCAATTAGGGTGCTCCGGTCCCAGACGGCATTCTGGGTCTCGCTACCCCTATCCCACAACTACTATACTTGTTTACAAACCTCCCGGTGATAATCCCTATATTCAAAACACTTGAAACACTATTATCTGACTTGATCTGGGGGAACGGCCACCCGCGGATGAGTCTAGCCAAGATGCAGCTCGAGACGGACAGAGGAGGGCTGGGGGCTCCTGATCTTTGTGCATACTGCTATGCAAGCCAATTACAGTGGCTCTCGTTCTAGCTGGCAGGGAGCAACCTGCATGAATTGGGCTACACAACCCAGGACCTCAACCGCAGAACTCTGCATTCACTCCTTCTGCCCCAATACCAGGTTCCCCGGGATGCCCCGAAGCTATTACACACAGCTTTGGAATACTGGAAGAAAGAATTACATTACACACGCCAATGCACCCCATACTCAAACAACATACCACTACTCGGTATCCGTATGCCCACAGGCCTCATCACAGAGCGGAACTCTCGTAGCTGGTTCGAGGGAGGAGTCACCACAGTAGAAGCACTCTTCAGTGCCAGGGTTCTCATGGATCACACAAACTTCACCATGGAAAATGGGGTCTCCGGGTATTTATATATGACATATGCAGTGCTAACCGCATGTGTCAAGAGGCACTGGACTCCTGCAAGAGAGGAGCCTCAGACACATGCACTTGTACAAGCAATGTATCTGATGGGAGAGAGGCAACATCTCACAAGATGGCTATACAAAGGTATTAGGGTACACGCTGGGATTGCGGTTACTGATCTGCGCAACAAATAGTTCGCGGAGCTAGGTACAGATCTATCAGATAGGGAATGGACCGCATTGGAGGAGTATCCCAAAAAGGTGTCATGCAACACTAAATTTAAATTTATTCAGCATATGGTCCTTCATAGAGCTTACCTCACCCCACACCGTTAACAGCATATGTTTTTGCACATGCAGCAATATTGCCCAAGATACAAGGTAAACGATGCAGACCTTCTGCTTATGTTGTGGTCCTGCCCTGCGCAAGTGGAGTTCTGGACGGAGGTCGTCCGGAATGTCAGGGCGGTGGTGGGTATTCCTACAGAGGAGACAGCTTTAAACTGTATACTGGGGATGTACTAGCGACCAAAATTGCGGAAGGTACACTCACTGTTTGCTGACTTAGCACTTATCCGCACAAAGCGTGCAATAACCATGAGGTGGAAAGCGGCAAGGGGCCCATCAGTGTATCTGCGGCATGGGGAAATGGTGAGATGGGGCAATGCGGAGAGTGCTGCCATTAGACGGGAAGAGGCCCAAGGGCTGCGTAAAACAGAGAACTCAATTGACTGGGACTTAATGTTAGAAGCGTTTAAAGCCTTAGAACCTGCGCTGTCCCAATGGCACATGATACATAGAGAAGCATGCGTAAACAGTTCCCCGATGGCACGACACCGACCCAAAAATTTTAAAATGTGCAATGCTACTAAATGCAAACAGTATTAATTGTGACAACATGTGTAGAAGAAGAAACCAGAGAGAACTAAGCGCCATAGGTAGTTATTTCAAGAAAAGCCAGAGGATTGGGCAAGAGGGGGTATATGGTTTGATAGTTGTTGAAGTTAATAGAAATGCACTTGCCAGAATGTCCTGATGCTACTGTGTTACCTCTTACATAAGGTTTCTGCAAAATGTACTGTAAGAAATGTTGCAAATACTGGAACATTGTGAGGCACATCTATGGTTATGCAAGATAAACACTGTCAGGACGTTTTAAGAAACCAGTAGATAATGCAATGTTCGATTTATGAAACTAACAAAAACTCAGTAAAGTGTGTTTTACATTTTCTTTTTAAAGCATATGAGGTAGCAATGAGGTCCCACAGAATCCCTGAGAGAGACTGGGGAGCTGGGTTGTGGAGCCACTTCTTAACAGAAGGGAGGGAAACCTTGCTAAACTTACCCAGCGAAGAGCAGATGTCTTATGCCCCCATGAAGGAATTCTTGATCAGGAGGTATGGTTTGACCCCAGAACTATACAGGCAGACGTTGAGGGCCTGTAAGAAGCTTGAGTCAAGCACTTGGGTGGAGTATGATCCCTGTTTTAGCAGAACACTGGATGGTTGAGTGAAGGGTATCCAGGTAAATTATTTTCCGGGGCTCTATGATGTGGTAGCATGGGAGCACTTGTCTGGTAGTTGTTTTCCAGTATTTCATTGACAGTAGTCTGACTGACCCCAGGAAGCTTGCTGTGGAGACGGCCCGCTGGGTCAGTACCAGGGTCCACAAAGGTCATGTAGGAGACTCTGCTAAGGGTGGACAGGGTCCCCAGCAGAAGAGTGGGGGAGACAAGGGTAAACAAAAGGAGTTCCAAAATATTTCCCAAGCGAACCAAGGAAAAGGTTCCCATCCCCCCCAGTGAGAAGCAGCCATGGGTCCATGCAGGTAAGCCTGCCCAGAAGTGCACCACGCATTTTATGCATGTGATCAGGTGGGTCACTTCATAGGAGATCCTAAGTGTCCAAAAAGATTATCACTTACCCACAGGTTCATCGCCTCGGGAGTTGGCTAGTGTAGTCTTGGAGGAGGAGTTAGGTTCTCTGGGGTGGTGGAAGCCAGCAGAATTGTCCCTTGTCTCACTAGGAGACAGTGAGATGGTTCCAAGGACCCACCTGCCTGCTAACACTAAGAAATACGGGCAGGGGATGACCATTAATTGCCATAGGGTGCAAGCTCTGAGAGACAAGGGAGCCAGTTTGACAGCTGTCAGTTTCCGGCTAGCGTCTGAAGAGCATGTGGCCCCCAACGGACTTTACCCAGTAGTTGCAGCTGACAACTCGGAGTACCTCTGCAAAGTGGCACAGGTTCCCTTTGGGTGTTGGGGGGGCTCTCGGGTACCTTGAAGGTAGTTGTGAGGCCAGCCATGCCTGTTGACTGTCTGCTAGGCAACGATCTGGAGAGTTAACCTTGGGAGAAGGTGGAGTGAAAGTCTCATTTGGAGATGTTGGGTCTGCCTGAGTGGGTGTTTGTGACTACTCAGTCTATGGCAGCCGGTAAGGGCAATCAAGAGGAACTGGAGCCTGTAAGAATGGCGCAGGTCCCTGCCACAAAGAGAGGAGGCCGGGGGCGCTGGAAACCGGACCCCAAAGTTCCCAAGGTCCAGGAGGGGGCAGACCTTGAGGGGGATGCCCTAGAGCTTACAGGGGAGCAAGTGGCCAAACTGGGGGATCTGCCTGAGCGGATCCATTGGCCCCTCTGGGGAAGAATTCTGCAAGGAGCAGCAGGAGTGCCCCTTTCTTGTTGGTTTGCAGCAGCAGGCTGCACGCCAGGTAGAAGGTGATCAGTCCGGGTCACACTGGATTTACTGGGAGAATGGTCTCCTGTATAGTGAGCCTAAGGTTGCTGAGCCTGGGTCAGCCGATGTGCTGGTAGTACCCCAGCGCTTCAGACCCTTCCTACTGGGTCTGCCTCATGATGTACCTTTGGCAGGGCATCTGGGGCAAGACAAGACCTTTGAAAGCCTTGTCACCCACTTTTTCTGGCCAGAATACGCAAAGATTCTGGCACCCATTAAAGGACTTGCCAGGCAAGTGGTAAGAGTGGGAGGAAGTGTAAGGCTCCTATCCAACCTTTCCCTGTCATCATCACCCCCTTTGAAAGGGTGGGCATTGACATTGGGAGACCTCTGGATCCCAAGACAATCATGAGCAACAGGTTCATTCTGGTCACGGTGGACTATGCCACACGGTACCCTAAGGCCATCCCTCTCCGGACTGTGATGGCCCCCCTGGTGGGTCGAGCGTTGATGGGGATCTTCTCCCATATGGGATTCCCCAGAGAGGTGGTGTCTGACCGGGGGACCTCTTTCGTATCTAGGTATATGAAATTCCTGTGGCAGGAGTACAGTGTTACCTGTCAGTTCACCACTCCTTACCACCCCCAAGGTAACAGGCTGGTTGAGAGATTCAACCGGACCCTAAAGACCATGATTATGGGTCTTGGTGAACCCATAAAGCGTAAGTTGGACATCCTCTTGCCATGCCTATTGTGTGCTTACAGGGAGGTACCGCAGAAGTCCTTAGGGTCCATTCCCTTTAAACTCCTGTATGGACATCTTGTAAAAGGACGTCTGAGTCTGGTCAAAAAAGGCTGGGAGAAAGCTCCCAGTAAACCTCCCCAGGATATATATAGCTACATGTTGGCCCTCAGGAACCAGACTTATCACTGCAGGCAACTCTCTCAGGTGAATCTGGAAGCCAGCCAGGGGAGATGAAACGGTGGTATGATCAGAATGCCACTCTGATTGTGCACTCCAGGATAAATGGACTGGGTCCTTTGAGGTGGTGGAGCACAAGAGTAATTTCACCTAACTGGTGGACTTGCAGTCTCCCAGGAACCCTTTGCAGGTCCTACATGTGAACCGCCTTAAGCCCCACTTGGTGGGGTCCGAAGTGGGCATGCTCCTAGCAACAGATGATAAAATGGAAGAGGAGACTGAGCCTCTCCCTAATCTCCCGTCTGCTAAGCAGCACGATGGGTCAGTGGACGGTGTGAACCTCTCCCCGCCCTGACTCCTGAACAGCAAAGTGACTGCCGCCAACTGTTGGGACAGTTTTCTGCTCTGTTCTCCCTGACCCCTGGTGTCACTCAGTAGTGTGTCCATGATGTGGACACTGGCGACAGTCCTCCTGTATAGCACAAAATTTGCAGATTGACTGACAGGGTCAACGCTAGCATCAAGGAGGAAGTCTCCAAGATGTTAGCTCTAAGGGTATATTTAGCTCTCCAACAGCCCTTGGTACAGACCAGTGGTCTTGGTCCCAAAGGTTTGCCACACCCGGTGCCACGCCAGAACTCCAGTTCTGCGTGGACTACTGAGTGACCAATTCAGCCATGAACACCAACGCACACCCCATCCCCAGAGCTGATGAGCTCATAGATTAGTTGGGAGCTGCCAAGGGCCTCAGTACCTTTGACTTAGCATCTGGTACTGGCAGATTGCCTTAACTGATTGGGCAGAGGTCTGCATTTTCAACACCAGAGGGGCACTACCAGTTCCGGGTGATGCCCTTTGGGTTGAAGAATGGCCCTGCCACCTTTCAGAGGTTGGTCACTCAGTGCCTCCTACCTGGATGACATCGCAGTGTTCAGTGCCACTTGGGAGGAACACCTGCGTGACCTCTGGGAAGTGTTGAAGGTTCTGCAGAAGGCAGGCCTCACCATCAAGCCCAGCAAGTGCAAGAACTGGAAGGGATCAGTGGTGTACTTGGGACAGCACGTAGGGAGCAGCCAGGTGGTGCCCCTACAGCTCAAGATTGACACCATCTTGGCTTGGGAGCCCCCAAGACCCAGACAAAGATTAGAGCTTTTTTAGGCCTCACCGGGTATTACAGGAGGTTTGTCAAGGGATATTGCACCATTGTTGCCCCCTTGACTAGGCTGGCCTGGCAGTGCGGGCTGGACTGTTCCCATTGGGCGCAGGGTCAAGACTGATTTGCCTATGCCTGGGTCCAAACTGGAATGGCATGGTGAGCAAAAAAAAGGATGGATTTAGGCCCAGATCTCTGTACTGGTGTCAATGTTTGACATTGTTCTGCATTCTGTACATCAATTGTTCTTTTTGCCTTTGTCATCCCGAGTGGGAGAGGTATGCCCAGACGTGGGTCCCGTGCCTTCCATGCCACTTGGGTCAAGCTATCTTGGCTGATTAATGTTGAAGGCCCAAAAACAGTCCTAGGATGCTCGTTTCCAGTCCAGGGAGGACCTGGCAGTTTGGGCTGGACTGTTCCCATTGGGCGCATGGTCAAGACTGATTTGCAAATGGCTGGGTCCAAATTGGAATGGCATGGTGAGCAAAAAAAGGATGGATTTAGACCCAGATCTCTGTACTGGGGTTAATGTATGACATTTTTCTGCATTCTGTACATCAATTGTTCTTTTTGCATTTGTCACCCAGAGTGGGACGGTTATGCCCAGACGTGGGTCCCGTGCTCTCCATACCACTTGAGTCAAGCTATCCTGAGTCATGAGGGCTGAAAGCCCGAAACCGGTCCTAGGATGCTGGTTTCCAGTACAGAGAGGACCTGGCCTGTCAGTTCGGGCTGGACTGTTCCCATTGGGCGCAGGGTCGAGACTGATTTGCATATGGCTGGGTCCAAACTGGAATGGCGAGCAAAAAAAGGATGGATTTAGGCCCAGATCTCTGTACTGGGGTGAATGTATGACATTGTTCTGCATTCTGTCCATCAATTGTTCTTTTTGCAATTGTGACTTCCGGGAAGCAGGCCAGGAAGGTGAACTGGAACCGACGCCTATCAGAAAGCTTGTGATACCCTGAAATCTGCCATGTGCACAAAGCCCATGCTCAAGGCACCCAACTTTTCACAGGATTTCCTGGTGCAGACAGATGCTTCAGAGCATGGTGTGGGAGCTGTGCTCTCACAACTGAATGAGGAGGGCCAAGACCAACCCGTAGCCTTCATTAGTAGGAGGTTACTTCCCGGGGAAAAGAGGTGGAGTGCGATTGAGTGTGAGGCTTTTGCTGTGGTCTGGGTGCTGAAGAAGCTGAGGCTCTACTTGTTTTGGGACTCACTTCTGGGTTCAGACCGACCACAGACCCCAATTTGAGGGAGAAGAGGGGTGAGAACCCAAAGTTGTTGAGGTGGTCCATTTCCCTAAAGGTGGATGGACTTTTCGGTGGAACACCACCCTGGTACAGAAAATGCCAATGCAGATGGTCTGTCCAAATGTTTCTGTCTTAGTGAAGAAAACTCCCAAGAGGGTGGGCAGTTCTCCACACATTTCAGCTGGAGGAGACATGTGTTAGACCTAGCATCATTGGTGTGGGTTTCCTCTGTATTTTTGCCTTTGCCTCCTGTTATTTTGCTGTATGTTGGGCTTCTTTGTGTTGGTCTACATGCTTTGGGCACTTTGCCACTGCTGTTCAGTGCCAAAGTGCAAGTGCTCCCCCTGTAAATTGTTGTTATGGATTGGTGATCCCATGATTGGCATATTTGATTTACTGGTAAGGCCCTAGTACAGTGCACTGTGTGTGCCCAGGGCCTGCAAATCAAATGCTGCTAGTGGGCCTACAGCACTGATTGTGAGACCCACCTTAGCAGCCTGTAAATGTAACTCAGACCTGCCACTGCAGTGTCTGTGCGCAGTTTGGTACTACCATGTCAATCTGGAAAACTCACCACTTGCCAGGCCTTAGCCTTCCCTTTTCTTACATGTGAGTCACCCCTAAGGTAGTCCCAAGGTACCCCTGTGGTCAGAGTGCAGTGTATGTAAAAGGTAGGACATGCTCTGATGTGTGTGGCATGTACTGATAGTGAAATACTGCCAATTTTATTTTTCACTACTGAAAAGCTATCTGTCCTATAGGATAGAATGGGGAGTTTACTTATAACATTGTATAAGTATAACTGCCCATGGGAACAAGATCGGAAAATATAGTTTAGTATGCCTGAACTCAGAATCTATAGATGCATCTTTTAGTAAGGATGGTTTTTACATTCTGGGTTTGAAAATACCACTTTTAGAAAGTAGGTATTTTTTTTCTTAGCCATCCAGTGTGCCTCTGCTAGGTTTGTGTATTGATTGTCTGGCTTTGGAGTGACAGGGGCTGGGGATGTGCATTCTGTTCAGACAGCCAATTGGGGGTGAGTTGTGTCCTGCCTTTCCAGGGTCAGGGCTGGGCTGAATAGACTTTGGCCACATTCAGAGTAGGGGGAGGAGATTTCTTTCACACCTGAATGGGCCTGGTCTGCCGTTGACAATGCTGGCTCCGCCTCCTGCCGGGCAGCTGCACCACAGAGGACAGAACTGGTTCTGGGTGGGCAAAGACACTCTGCCTCCAGAGAACAAAGGATTTTGTGCTATAAAAGGTGGGGGCCCATACCCCAAACTTTTAGATCACTTTTGGACTTCAAGAAGGAACCTGCCAGGGAGAAGAGCGGGAAGAAACTGAAGGAGGTGTACTGTCCCTTTGCTGTGTGCTGTCTGGGGTTGGCCTGCAGTAGCTGTTTCTGCCAAGGAGAGGAACTGTGTGTGCATCCTGCTTAATAAAGTATCTCCAAGGGCTTGGAAATGGAGTGTGCCACCTGTTCAAGAGGTCTCCGTACCAGCAAGGACCTCACCATCCATCTGGGCACCGCCTCTGGAACCGGTGGTTTCAGTCGCTGCAGATGAAAGGAGCAGCCCACTCTGTCACCGAGTTCGTCGCAGGGTTCCGTGACATGAAGGCACCGCAGAAGGCCTCACTGCACTTCGCACTGCATCCTTGGTCTCACCGACGCCGTCTAGGCGATTGCCATCAAACCGTTGCTTGCACCATGCCATGTGGGCACCGCACTCCGCACTGCCTCATCTCACTCTGCCTGGACGTCACACGACCGAACATCAACTGGCTTTGTCGCCTGCACCGCAACCTGCCAGCATTACAATAAGCACCATCTCACTGTGCACCGTAAGCCTTGGTCTCACCAACCCCGTCTGGACGATCGTCACCTGAGCCGCTGCCTGCACCACAACGTGAAGGCCACCGCACCCTGCACTGCTTTCATTTTTGAAACGCAACTGTGATGATTGCCCCGACTGACTCGCACCAACGTATCGACTCTCCACGAGAAAGCTACTGTTCACGAGTCTGTCAACGCTGTAGCTGGCCCGTACCGGCGCAGTTGGCTGGAGCTAATAGGCTCTGTTGTTTTCAGCATCGCAGTAGCCCTGGACGGAGCTTTCGACTCGGGATAACTGTGTTCTGTGGATATTGCTACAATTTTAAGGTTATCTTGCAAAGTACAGTATTGGGAGTTGGATTTGTGTCGTATTTGATCTTGTTGTTTAGATAAAGTTTTGCTTATTTTTCTAAACTGGTGTGGTGTCCATTTGTAGTGTTTTCACTGTGTTACTGTATGCATACCCAAATGCTGTACACACCGCCACTGAGATAAGCCTGTCTGCTGGTGCCAAGCTACCAAGGGGATGAGCTGGGGTTATTTTAGAAGTGTATCTCCCCCTACCCTGACTAGGAAGAATGGTCCCTACTTAGACAAAGGTGCTAACCATTGCCAACTAGAGACCCCCATTTCCAACAGTCTCCAAATATGTTTTTGTGCGTCTATCATAATACATAGCTTACAATACATTTGTATCAGTTTGGGGTCACCAAGCCCACCTAGGTTACCCTTTTTGCTACCTGCTGTAACTCCTCAGACTATATTAGCCCAGATGATGTCTAGTCAGGACTCTAAAATCTTTATCTGCAGTTTTTCCACCTGGTCTTACATTCATCCTTAGCACCTGTTTTTACTTAGCACTTTCACTATTGGAGGGAAGAAAGGGTTCATTAAACCCCGTCTGAAGAAGTCAAACTTGAACCACCAGGCAGAAGTTAACTATATGCCCATTTTTAGTTTGCCATCAGTCAACAAAAATGGTGAGAAGTTCTGGCTTTCAAAATATCTTAAAGCTCACTAGTTATGTAATGCTACCTTGGGGAGTTAAGGCCTGGTTCAGGCACTCAGACAGCCCCTGTGGCTATCTTGAAAGACATCAGATAAGAATAAAATGATGGCATTTCAACTCGCTTCATCCTGCTGTTGCAGTTGTGTGATCATGTTGCTTCTATGTGAGAATCTTGAAGGAAAACCTTCTTTTTACTCTGTTACTTGACACCATGTTTTGTTAATACTCCCTTCATTTCTAGGTTAACCTATGGCGATTCTTGCTAAGTTGTCTTTCCTAGGTCATCTATTTACAAGTTTCCATGAGTATGATAGCATGACTTGTGATGAATTTTAGGAAATTTGATAGGTTATCTGAGGCTAGCCGTAAGCTGCACTGGTTACCAGTGCCCATAAGGTAAGGAGCTCTGCTTTGCCCACAGGGCCTATTATGAAACAGGCTCTATACTGCTTATGTGTTTTTTTCCAAGTCTAAGCAGTACCTTCATTTTGGATCTTACCTTCTACCATCAGCCCTCCACTTAGAAAGGCTCAAGGAGGCAGGGAAGGACATGTTCCTTCTCTTTTGCCGGTGCCTCTTTTGAAATGCACTCTGTCTTGGCCTGCTCAAAATAAAATGTATCATGTATATTTCTTTTTTTCACATCTTTTCTGATGATTTTAGTTCATTGCCAAGATGCCTTATAGTGTTTATTACACTTTCAACTCAACTCATTTCTGGCATGTGTAGGCTTTCCATATATTTATGGGTGCCCTCAGTCACTAAACAACAGGATGTGTTACCATTCTAGAGGAACTCAAGCAAAAATGATGGGTTGTGGCTTTTGTCCTTTGGTGATGGAGTATTCTCGCCTGAGTGATAGCTCAGGTGTCTGATGCTTTACCAAGGGTAGATTGGGAACTAGCCCAGCTATGAGAAGCATAAAATATCTCTGTCTAACCTCTGCCGCCTAAAGCAAATGCCTCTGTAATCAGTTTCTCAGAGTGCATTGTAAGAGAGATGTGGAATTTGGATTAGCATATGCCTTGTGTGTTTTAGCGCTGTGATGCTGTGTGTATGCAAAGGCAGTGAGGCCTGCAAAACCAAACGCTCTGAGTCAATGTTCAGGAAAAAGCTTAAAACTTGATTATTTGCTTTAGTGTAATTGTTTTCTCTGTACTATTAGTCGTCAACGCCGGGACACTCCTTGGAGAATCTGTGCGCTCTACAAATTCACTTATTCATTTATACATCTGCACACCCTTGTGCAGACACTATTGCTGTGTCCTATCTCTTCAAATTAGTGATGTTTGGCAGGAAAGTGCTTGAGAAAACGAATCGGTCTGGATCGGTCAAAAGCAGCATAACTCTGATATTGTGTATAACAGGTTACAAGTGCAAAAGCACTGCACAGTGAAAGCACTGCTCTGTGTACTACTTTTTCCAATGTTACAATGTCAAACTGGTAATCATTTTGTCTTCCTGGTGTATCTCTTGCACCCCATTCAAGATTTTCCTTTTCACTACCTAGGAAGTCTTATTGCTATAATTAGTGTAGACACTTAGGAACAGTCACTATAGAGAATATGGTAATTCTTCTCTAAGGAATTTTGGAGAAAATTGTAACTAATGTTGCATTTTATAATGCAGGTTGCCTTTGTAGGATTTGAAGTCAGTACTGATATTTTAGCGGATTTGACACTTCGTGCGCTGGAGTATTCAGAACCAAATTGAAAGCAGCATGGTTGCTATTATAACATACGCTATTAATAGGCACTGTTATGTTTTTGTTGGAGTGATCTATTGGCAGGACATTGCTCATCGTCGGGGGGCGAGGGGGGCGGTCCGCCCCAGGCGGCACTATTTTCAGGGCGGCTGCCACGTGGCACTAATGACCCATGATGACAGCCTTTATAATTTATTTGGGGACACTGACAAACTGTCAGTGTCCCCAAATAAATTATAAAGGCCGCCGTCATGGGTCATCAGTGCCCCTACAGTGACCGATGTACAGTGCACCCCCACACACACTTGCGGCTGTTACTTGTGCAAAAAACGCGAGACGGGCGCAGTCCGCTGCGGCCCTCTCGTAAAGCGTTTCAGGCGGGAAACAGTGGTTTGGCTGGGTGCGGCTGAAACGACGGCGTTGCCCCTCTGCAGCCAGTGATCGAGTTGCCGAGGCCGGGTGGCCTAACTGTGTGTTCATTGCGATGATGGGGCCAGCGAGATGGAAGCGGATGGCTGCAGAGTCAGACCCTGGTGAGGCATCCTGCTCTGCGGTGGGAGATCCGGAGCGGGTGCGGAGGCAGTGGTGCCTGTAGAGAGCCACCCGAGCTCTCCCCTACAATGTGTCTTTTCTTGCACGCACGCACACGCAGCCTTGGGGCGGGCTCGCTTCTTGGTATAAATAAACAAGCGGAAGACCGCTCGGGGTCTTTCCGGCTAACTACATAACCGAGTCTGTGTGCAGTCATTATAGTGTGAATGAGCACGTGTGAGGCCTTACCTCACAACACCACATTGGCGACGAGAGGGCTCTCTCTCCCCACGTGTGCCCGGTGCCCCGGCCTGCCGCACTGCTGCCTGCCTCCGGCTGCGGTGCCCGCCCGCTGGTGTGTGCCGGTTCCCTGCCTGTCGAGGCCCGCCCACGCGTCTCCCGTGAGGGAGCGCCTTCAGCCGGCGGGACTCGTGTAGCCGGTGCGCTGCTTCTGGATCCTGCGGGTGAGTGTGCCTGCCGTCTGCCCCGCCTGCGCGGCCCCGCCTCGCCTCCTCCCGTGTGTCTGCGCGGAGGAGGTTCGACTGCTGAGGAGTGCTCCCCGGATCCCTGACGCCGCACCACGTGTCTGTGGCCTGCGGAGGTTCCGCCTGTTCATCCCTGCGGCAGGCCGTGCGGAGCGCCTCCTCTGGCCCCTCCCGCCTCGCTCCTGTCCCCGCAGCTCGCTGGCGCTCATCCTCGCTGCTGCCACGTGGGCCCATGCGCCTTGTGCGGAGAAGGCCTTCATATAGACATTACTTTGGGGGAAGGAAGGCGCGTGAAGCAACACGCTGTCTGCACACCAACTGAAACAGATAGAGGAAAAAAAATAAGGGAATCAGGCGAAGACAACACACCTCGAGGGGCACATCAAACACCAAGTGCAGCACATCAAGCATTGGCAACAACAAGGACTTGCAAGCAACAGCTCCCGCCCAGAGCTCCCAGCATCCTGCGCACACCCTAACTGCGCCCAGTACCCTGTGCACGTCCGCACGACGCACAAGCCCGGAAAGCACCTGCACAGCCTGCGTGACACCGCGCCATGAACCAGGACGGAGCGGCCCAAGACGGGGCTGGCCAGCCCCCTCAACAGGCGGTCCAGCCGCCACCTGGTGTGCCTGCAGCTCAACAACAGCAAGCCCAAGCAGGGGCAATGGCCCCAGCGGGCCCCCTCACAACTGCGCCTCACGCGCATCAGCATGCTGGCGCAGCACCCATTCCGCCGTTCAGCGAATCTGCGGACCCAGCGACGGCTGCCAGCCGCTGGAAAGCATGGGTCGGTCGCCTCAACCTGTACTTTAAGGGCACCCGAGAGACAGATGGAACTGTGAAGAGGTCGCTCCTCATTCTGTATGGGGGTCAAGAAATCTATGATCTGTTTGAGTCGCTCCCTAATACTGGGCCAGAGGACAACTACGAAGCCGCGGTAGCGGCCCTCAATGCGCATTTTGATCCGCAGCTGAACAATGATTTTGAAAAGTTCAAATTCAAACGTGCCTGGCAGATGGACTCTGAGTCGGTTGACATGTACTACTCTCGGCTCCGACGGCTTGCGAGCACGTGTCCGTTCACCAATCCTCGTGACGAAATCAGGGATCAGATCATTGTTGGCTGCAAGTCCAAGCTGCTGCGGAAGTTGATACTGAGGCAACCGGGAATAACTCTCGACGAGATCCTCATCCTGGCTAGATCACATGAACTGTCCGACGCCCGCGCAGAGGAAATGGAGATAGCGCTGCGCACCCCGGTGATCGCCCCGTCGGTGGCGAGGGCCCCGACCATTAAAGAAGAACGAGTGGACGTAGTACACAGACGATTCCCGCCCGCAAGGCCCCGAGGCGGCCAGCCGAGAGGCGGTCAGTGCGGGTACTGCGGCGACGATCACCCCGCATCTGCCACGTGTGGCGCCAAAGGCAAGACATGCCTTAAGTGCGGACGCCTTAATCACTTCGCCGCCGTCTGCCGAGGAGGGAAATTCCGGTCAGCAGGCCCGCGCGCCAGAACTGTGACACAGCGTGTCAGGCAACTGTCCCTCGACCAGGAGAGGCCCCCTCCGGACACAGAGGCTCAAGACCGCCGGCCCAGGTACGAGGACGATGAAGACGACGAAGTGTATGTCATCTCCTATGTGAGCCGGGCCTCCACGAAAAGACGACCGCCTCCCATGTGCTCCGTCTCGGTTGACGGGACGAGTGTCCACGCGCTGATCGATACTGGGGCGTCCGTGAACGTCATGGACTCGGACCAGTACGAGCGTATGTCCCCGAAACCCTCGCTGGCACCGTCCGCAGCGCGCATCTACACCTATGGAGGGACGGAACCCATGCCCCTTCGGGGTGTGATCCAGACCACCGTTGTTAACGGAGAATACTCCACCGTGACCAAGTTCCACATCACGGAGGGCAAGAAGGGCACCCTCCTGAGCTGCCACACAGCGGAGGACCTGGGACTGGTGTTTTTCGCCAACCAAGTGCACCAAGCTCACGCGGATTTCCTGCTGAAAGACTTCCCCGAACTGTTCAAGGGCCTTGGCAAGCTCAGAGGAAAGAAGTTTAAGCTGCATATCGACGCGACCGTGAAACCTGTCGCTCTCAGGCACCGGCGAGTGCCTTTCAACCTCAGGCCTCAAGTGGAGGAGGAGCTTCGCAAGCTTGAAGAATTGGGGGTAATCGAGAAAGTGTCGGGCCCGACACCCTGGGTCTCACCGCTGGTAGTCGCCCCCAAACCGAAGCAGCCAGGGGCCATACGTCTCTGCGTGGACATGAGACTCCCCAACACCGCTGTTAAGCGCGAAAGGCACATCACTCCTACCATGGATGATATCATAGCTGATCTCAACGGGGCGAAGTGGTTCTCCAAACTGGACCTCAACTCCGGCTATCATCAGCTGGAGTTAGAGCCTGCTAGCCGGTACATTACCACATTCTCGACGCACGTGGGGCTGCGTCGCTACACCCGGCTCAGTTTCGGGGTCTCGTCGGCCGCTGAGGTCTTCCAAAACGCCATTCGAGAGGTGCTATCTGGCCTTCGGGGGGTGATCAACCTGAGTGATGATATCCTCGTTTACTCAACGACCCTCGAAGAGCACCACGCCAACTTGAGGGCAACCTTGCAGAGACTCGCCGACAGCGGCCTGACCCTTCACCGCGCCAAGTGTGCCTTCTACCAGGAGTCAGTGGATTTCTTTGGATACGTCTTTACCAGGGAAGGCCTGAAGGTTGATCCCAAAAAGGCAGAAGCCATCAAAGCAGCCAGCACCCCGCGGAGCCAAACTGAGGTCCGCAGTTTTCTGGGCATGGCCACATACTGTGGCCGGTTCATCCCGAACCTAGCTGACATAGCGGAACCCCTCCGAGCCCTCACCCGTGCTGATCAGAAATGGGACTGGACGGCAGCCGCCAACAAAGCGTTCCAGGCCATCAAGGCCGGTCTATTGGACGACACCACCATGGCCTACTTCCAGCCGCGAAGGCGAACTGAACTGATTGTCGATGCCAGCCCAGTAGGGTTGGGTGCCGTCCTGCTGCAAGAGTACGGACCTGAAGAGTGGAAACCCGTTGCCTATGCTAGCAAGGCCCTGTCTGACACTGAGACCAGGTACGCCCAAATTGAAAGAGAAGCCTTGGCCATCAAATGGGCGTGCCAGCATTTTCACCTCTACCTCTGCGGACAGGAATTCACAGTAGTCACAGACCACAAGCCCCTCCTGCCCCTCTTTGCGGGGACGTCACGGCTTGCTCCCCCGCGCATCGAACGGTGGGCTGTCCAGTTGCAGGGCTACCGGTTCAAGGTGGTGTTCAGGCCAGGAGCACATAATCCCGCCGACTACCTGTCGCGGCATCCTGATGTCATCCCACCGAAGGCCCTCTCAGACGAAGGGGAAGAAGTAGAGGAGATCGTACACATGATCACCCAAGCGTCGTGCCCGGAGAATATGTCACTTCAAGAAATTGGTGACGCCACGGCAGCGGACGAGACCCTCGTGAGGGTCAGACAAGCACTCGAGGGGAATCACTGGGCCCATTTTCTTGATGGCGCATCTTGCCTCCGGCCGGAGGTGAGTCATGCCCGGCAGCAGTTGTGGCAGGTACGGAATGAACTGAGCATCGGAGACAAGGGAGTGGTGCTACGCGGACACCTCATCGTCATGCCCGAAGGCCTTCAGCAACGAGCCCTGAGTCTAGCCCACGTGGGACACCAAGGGATGGCTAAAACCAAGGCCCGCTTGAGGAGTAAAGTGTGGTTTCCCGCGATGGACAGCCAGGTGGAAGATATGATCCGGTCCTGCCACGCCTGTACGATCACGGGTGGAGACCCTGCCCCAGCACCCGTCCTCACGGAAGAGGCACCTCAAGCCCCGTGGGCTCAACTCAGCATTGACTTTGGTAGCTTCCCGGACGGTCGGCACATGTTGGTGCTGGTCGATTCTTTTTCAAAATTCCCAATCGTGGAAGTCATCGCGTCCCCTGCATTCCCGCAGGTCAAGAAGGTCCTAAACCGAGTGTTTGCCACGATGGGGCTCCCAGAAGAAATCAAGTCCGACAACGGACCCCCCTTTCAAGGAAGAGAGTTTCAGGCCTACCTAGAAGCTCTCCGGATCAAACACAGGAAAATCACACCCCTGTGGCCACAAGCTAACGGGGAAGTCGAGAGACTGATGCGAACATTAAATAGAGCACTCAGGATAGCAGTAGACAATGGTGAAGACCCGGAGACTGCTCTGGACGATTTCCTTGGAGCTTATCGTCAGACGCCTCATTCAACGACTAAGTGTGCCCCTTCCCATGTACTGTTCAAGCGAGCTCCAAGGGACGGCATCCCCACTACAAGCACGTGGGTACCGGAAGAAAGGAACGCGGAGGCCATACAGTCCCGACGACAAACCACGAACATCAAAGCAAGTGTGCATCGTCATGCCAAAGAACCCACTCTCCGGGAAGGTGATGCGGTCGTTGTCAAGGATCGCCATCCGGGGTTTAGGACTCCCTTTGAACCGGAGGTATGGATAGTGGAACGAGTACAAGGAACCATGGTCACCGCCACAAGAGACGGCCAAGCTGTGACGAGAAATGTCTCGTGCTTCCGAAAGGTAACTAACGCCCGAGGCGGGCATCAGAGAGCTGAGAGAGGGGTACCTGGAGTCCGCGAAGACGTGGACTTCGACGACTTTCCTAGTCCTGCACATACTCCGCCAAGAGAGAACACTCCGCCAAGGCCAATGCCACCTGGCCCTGACGTGGGGCGGAGTCAGCCAAGAGTCGAAGATGCGAGTGATGGTCCGAGGACAGCCCCGGCTGGGGTTAACGAACTGCCACGGACCCAGAATCGTCGCTATGATCTGCGGCCTAATCCGAGGCCGAGTCAACGGTTGCTGGACTTTGCCTGGTCGTCTCCGTGAACATGAGTCTCCGAAAGTGCCTGCTAAAAGAGACTAAAATAAAGGAGGGATGTAGAGAGCCACCCGAGCTCTCCCCTACAATGTGTCTTTTCTTGCACGCACGCACACGCAGCCTTGGGGCGGGCTCGCCCCTTGGTATAAATAAACAAGCGGAAGACCGCTCGGGGTCTTTCCGGCTAACTACATAACCGAGTCTGTGTGCAGTCATTATAGTGTGAATGAGCACGTGTGAGGCCTTACCTCACAACACCACAGTGCCTAGCCAGTGAGGTGAGTGAGGCTAAGGGACATGCCGTAGTGGGGCCCCAGGGATCTGGCGTCAGTGCCTGTGTGCGGCTGAGCGCCTGGAAGATCGTGGCAAATTACTAGCACTGAAATCCAGCCTACTGTTAAGAGCCGCACTACCGGCTGGTGGATCAGTACTGTGCTGCCTGCCTGGCTGCCCGTACGGGCCTGGATTGCCTTGGGAGGGGGAGGGGCAGGGGGAGGGGGGGACTGTACTGTGCTGTGCTGTGAACACACGGGTGCCGCAGCGGCGACGTATCCCCGGGGGTGAGAAGGTGCAGTGATTTGCGACATGCATAGAAGTATGGGAAAGTGTGTGTCTGAGGCCTTCTACCCGAGGATGCATATTTTTTGCCTGCCGTCTGAGTGTGCATGTGGGCAGACTCTCGCTACGCTGCAGGGTCTGCACTCGGCGCATGCTGCAGATGCGTTTTCAGTATCCTGCCAAGTTCCAACAGACTTGGGCCCCCAGGAAGTGCTGCCGCCAGCCGAGCTTCACTGTGCCCACTAACCTCAACACCAGGACATTTCAGGGCAGCCCTGGGCATCAGGCCGCTCAAAGTTGTTAAACTTTGAACTTTCTGCGAAGATTGCTGCAGGCTTCCCTCGTCGACAAGCGCAGGGCCTCCCTCCTTTTCCCTATAGTTTTTTTTGCTTCAACAGCCAAGGTAGCAATGGCTTGGCTTTTCTTTAAATATCAACAGTATTGTTTGTTTATGCTGTTGTGGGGCAGGTGCCCGGTGCACATAGCGTGCGCCAGGTTTCCCTCTCCTGACTGTATTTCATTTTACTTTTACATCAGGCAGTGGAGAAGTCTGTGTGCTTTGTATATTACAGTAAGCGATGCAGTGCTGGAGCGCTTACTTTTCTTTTCGAGCTCCATCTGCAAGTCAGAAGCTACCATGGTTCATGTTCTCCTTTCCCTTTGCTCAGGAAGCAATTTAAATGTCAAGATAACCCTCGGGAATAATATTCCTTCTAAAGCCAGATAAGCGTTTTGTCTAGTGGCTGTTTCACCCATCATCAAGTAGCGCAGATGGTTAATGTACCTGCTGCACAGAACATGTGCCAGACAGATCACTACACTGCATTTTATATGGCAAGCTCAGGGGGTTACTACTCTTGTCACAGAGATCCTTTTGTTACTTGAAGTTTATGTTACAATCCTAATATAACATATATACATATGAAACACAATCAATGAGCTGCATCTAAACTGCATGGTATAGGCTAGAAATTAATTTTTCCACCAGGTTTTCATTATCCCAATGTTGCTAACAGGGTTAGGTGGGGTAGAAATACATTCTTTTTAATAAAACCAACCACAGTGGTACGTTTAAAATCCTGCGTTTTTGCCTCTCTGGACCACACACACTTAAAATATACTGCCTGCTAATAAGGGTGATGTGTAGTCCTACAACTTGTAGCGTAGAGCATGGTTGTGGGGTTTATTCCCAGCTAGGGATACAGCCGGATGCAAAGAGGCAGTCTGGCTGAGAATAGATCTTACGTTTAGCTTTAGGATTAATACTGCTCAGTGTCTCAAATTGTCTTTTTGAAATAATACAGCATAGATATCTAGCCTATGTGTTCCTCAGTCAGCCTCTTCTCCTGAGGCTTGACCCCCCATCATGCCTCATTGTATTGTAATGTAATTACTTAGACTAGCCATGCAACTTACTTTCAGCCTCAGGCTAATATAGCTGGTGGCGCTGTGCGCAGAGCTGTAATCAACGAATTGTTTTTTATTTAACTGCTCAATATGTCTTTTGAAATAAATAGCATCATTATGCATAGCTGCCTAGGTTTCAGATTGCTGTGTGTGACATTTTTAGAATTTCAGTGTATTAGGAGTGACATTTCAACAACTGTGAGTGACTCTTCCGCGTGAGCAAAATCAAGCAATAAAGATGATGGAAACTTATAAAAATAATAAATTAGACCAATTTGAGCAACACAAAACTATAAGAGGATCTTAAAACGGCTGGAAAGCACCAGAAATGGATGGGCACGCACATAGCTAGGGATCGCAACCCAGACTGGAAGGTACTGAATGTGGTGATGAGGAATGAGGTTAAAAATACATGATAACGGGGTGGAGTAATGGAGTATGTCAAACGTTAGGACGTAAAGCATGCCAAGAATGTCCGAACACAAAAGCAGTGTGGGATTTCGCTAAGTCACTAGGCCTTGTGAGAAATTAACTTCTATATATCAATAACAAGCTGGAGGTTTTTGGCGCGATAGAGCCAAGCTACACTGTTGACTTCATTGGGGGCTCCGGAGCAAATATACCCTTTTTTCCCCAAGCCCCTCTCTCCCCCTCCCGCTATCAGCCAGGGGCGGCAATCTGAGGGATAGCCCCGGGCGCCAGAAGCTCTAGCTACGCCCCTGGTTGGTGTTCTGGAGCCTACAGGACTTGTATTCTTTTAATACTAGAAAAACATTCGTCGAAAAGTCATTTCAAGGCAACTGCATGGTTTGCCATTTTTTTTATGTCTGATAGCTTCCTGCATGGATATTGCTCAGTCATCATATATGAGAACTGCTCAATGTGGGGGTCTAACAACACCTATTTTATTTTGATTTAGAATATCACAGATTCCTAACAGGTGGTAATACTACCAACTGACTCCCACTCACTAATTTAACCACAGGAGGAAGTGACGATGTATTAAAAATTAAAGGAGGGACTTGTCAAACACACATCCTGAAATCAGGTGCATTAACCCAGTAAACTCAATATTGTAAGACCGGTTCAAATGTGCGACCAGACAAAGGCAGTTTTCTGAAGATAGAATTAAAAATATTTTCCCGAACTCATTGTCATTACATTGAAGGAATTTTCAGAGAATTGTCAAAGAGGGTTGTTCCCTAAATCTAACTTTGTGAAAACTGGTTCTAAAGTGCTTTGTAATGAAATCTGTAAATGATGCATTTTTGTAGCTGTCAGTAGCCTATAATCATTCCCAAATTCACAAAAATGTTGGTCTCTACTTTGTTGTATTAACTCCAAGCCATTGTTTGAAGTGTTAGCCCAACCTCCTTTGGTTGACCTGTTAGCAAACCCCTATCTCCCCCCTCCTGAAGTTCGGGTGTAGGTGCATTCCTGCCGCCATCTTTCTCATCCAGTTTGGATTGGTTTCATCCTAGTGACATTGGTGTGCGTCTAGTATACCATGCTCACTGAATGCAGTTGTGTGTGCTCCTTCATTGCAGGAACTGGCATCACATGCCTACCCCACTGCACAGACTTTAAAAGGGGCAACATTCGCGATCCTAAGTGGATGATACATCTGTAAGGGGGGGGTGAATCCTGTATTGTGGAGGCGTGGCATACCCTGCTAGTGGTGCCATCTACTGACAGGCGTGTTGGTATCTATGATTCAATGGTCACCATGGGAAGCCAGTGCTCACTTGAAGGTCCGCTGGGCCAGTTGTACGGTAAGGTCTCAGCCACAATACATCTTGGGTGGGTGGAAGGGAGGGTGGAAAAGCTGAAAACTGTAGAGTGGACTCTTTGGAAGGACTTCTGCACATTGCTTAGCTGAAGATGGTTGTGTAATTATTGGCACCAACACACCAGGTAGGACATGCACAGGACCTGTTCTATGTCTACAAGTGGTATAATAATACAACTGTCTGAGGACTTCATTCCCATGAATATGTGGTCCTTATTGCTGTGCCAGTGAAATGATGATGCCTGTACTACACCCCACTGCTCTTCTGGAGCCCACCAGCAGCACAGAATAAACTATGTGTGCCACATTCACGATAGTATGATTAAATACTGCCGCATTAAATCATGTTATCAATTATAATGTACGGTGTCATTTCATAGTCTGGGTTTCAGATTAATGGCAAATTGACTTTCCTGTACCATGTTTTGTTTATCAAGAATTTCGGTGCATTTGTAGTTCCTGCAAGGGAGAGTTTAGGCATTCTCAATGTAACCCTGAGATAACCATTGGCTGGATGGCACATTGGACCTCGTTCACATAGTTTTTTTTCCCGTAACTGTGGTTTATTCTGAAAGAACTTCTTGTATATGCATGTGTAATTTACACACAGATATCAAAAACAGGACTACGTTGAATATGTGTGAGTAAAGTGAAAAACTGTATAAGGTAGTTCTTTAGAGTTTGGAGGATGAGGAACATCTGACAATACTTGGTGGTTGCCCCATCCACCGTATCCAGACTGTATGCATACAGTCTAAATGCACCGGACGAGACTTCTGCCCCATTGGGATTTTTTTTCCATCTGAGTCATGGATTTACCTGGTAATATTACAACAGTGGGGTTTCTGTATTTACCCCATGCAAATGTCCTGCCAAATGATTCCAACTACCTTGGCATGAGGGAATTGAAGGCATTCCTCAAACCTTTGAAACGCTACTGTGGGAGTGTGAGAAGCACCTAGTTTACACCTAAATTGACCTAGCTTAAGTGGAGCAAAAAGAAAGTTAGAATGACCCAACCAACTCAAACTTTAACAGTTGTGTGGAGAAAGGTGTCAGAAATGAGAAATTGGTTATATTAAAAAACAAGAGTGAAACACAACAAAATTGTAATTCCTAAATATTTCCCTGACTATGTAAAGGAATGAAGATGACACGACTCAGATGGGCTTCAGAAAAAGGAAGTAAAACAGCTTTATTTAAGACTATCTACCTCTAGTGGGTAGGCACTGCCCTGGACTGGCCCCTCTATTTTTGTAATCTTGTCCTTGCCCCCTCTCTGCTCTGATTAATTTTTAGACCCCATTGCAAGTTCACTACAATTTTTGTGGTCCCCTTCTCGTAGTGTTCTGTTGTGTTGTAGCTAGGTTTGAGCTATATAAATCGCACAAACTCCTATTGTATTAAAACGACCATGAGCATAGTTTATGCATAGCTTGAGGTATGTATTGTGAGATTAGGAGTCCTTGTAAATGCTTCTGAATTAGAACAGAGCAGTACCTTGCTCACATTAGTATGTGCAATTTACCAAATTACCTATATTTTTACTTTTTGAATCAGGCCCATTGAGTCTGGTCAACAGAAGCAAATTGTTTGAAACGGGACTAGGGAGCCTTCTTAACCAGCTTGACACCCTGATTGACTATTTGGATGAAGCAGGGTCACCACCTCCCTCCAGTTCAGTATGGACACTGTTTCCAGTCCTGGACTTTTGTCTGATGGCCTGAGGCACTCTGGATGTTGTAGCCTTGCTTTGTGTCCACTGAACTAATTAGACTAACACGCCTGCAATAATGAATGTGTAGGAGAAAGGTTAAGGACTGGAGACAGTGTACATAATGAGCTGGAGTGAGGAGGTCACCTTAGGGTGACTCTCTGTCCATTACGAAGGCAAGGCTTAGTATGATTTCTCTAAATCTGCTGGCAGATCAATCTTTCTCCAATAGTTCATTCTTAAAACCAGTGCTTAATTTGAGCAGGTGGTTTCGGGTGCTCGGCACTGGCACTTAATTGCCAGCACCGGGTCGTATGACAGTCTGCCACATGGTGGCGCTGTTTGTGTTTTTTTAGAGATGAGCACAACAACAGCTGTTTATTAATTCAATATACATTAAAATGTCTAATACTGGCCACCCAAGCCATTCTTATAGCTTTGGGGCCTGGAATAGTCTGAAGTGGGAGACCTGAAGGAGTGTGATGTTCCTAGGCATGTTTATACTGCCACTGGCCGCTCTGGCCGGGGCAATGGATGGTGCAAGCTAAAGAGGCCTCCTGACGAAACCTTGGCACTTAAGTTTTTTTACAAATTAAGCACTGCTTAAAACTGTCTCTACAGGTGTGTTTTGACAGACTGTGACCCATTGTCCGAGACCTACATAAAACAGACTACCTGTAGCTAGGCGATGCGTGGAGTGTTAACTGGCAGGTCCTGTTCCCAGCAGAGCTACTCCATTGACATGCCTTCTTGGTAACTCACACCTGAGCTGATAGCAATCTGAAGGCATTCAGTGCACCGCACACCTTTCCATTTCGCGGCTGCTCCTGCTCTCGCCTGGGGCGCTGACATACTGTATATTGCCGTTTCTGGGGCCGTCAGGTGTCACGGCCTGGCTGAAAGGATTGCGTGAGCAGAGGCGAGGGAGAAGGCTGGATTTCTGACAGAGGGGCAGAAAATGCTTTTGTCACACTCCCACTGATGACAGGTGACGCGGGGCCTCGGGGCTCAGCAGGAAACACGCAGGGCCCGGGCTGACGAAAGAGCGCTCACCTTCTGAAAGCGCAAAAAAGCATGTAGGACTGAGCAAACAGGTCCCACGAGAGGCTTGGACCATCGTGACAGGAGCAGGGCCTAGAGGCCCTCTCTGACTGAGGCTGTGATGACACCGTGCGCGCGCCAACAGCCCTCTCCCCGCCTTGTCACTGGCTGCTGTGTGATGGGTGGAAGAACGCATTGAGATGCCGTCAGCAGTGCCACAGAAGTGCATGAGTGGAAGAATGATATTGCGATGGCTAAAGGGCCTGGCTACTTTGCTGAGGAAGGGCGAATAATCTACCATATTGCACTTCCCATTGGCATGGGTAACAGGGTCCATTGACTTTTGCCTAACAAGGCATTTACTCACAGGGTCTTTCATTAGTATGGCATTTTCCCTACATTGAGCCATAATTACAATGAAGATTGGTCTGTGAGTTTTTTTGTCAAGCATTTTAATTTGGATGCAGTTGTTTCTTCTGCTGATTACCCTGTAACCTACATTTTGCCACTTCTTGTGCTCCTTTATTCACTTTGGTTGGGCTGTAGCATGTACTGTTCACACTCCAATCTAAACCAGTTTGGAGAAGGTATTGGACACTAAAATGGCATCAATTACTATTGCCACATCAATCTAACCATACTGGGGGAAGGTGTTGGACACTAAAGGGGTGACATTTATTATTTCCATTGTAATCTAACCATCTTGAGTGAAAATGTTGGACACTAAAGGGATGGCATCTACTATTCCCACTCCAATCTAAACCAATTTGGGGAAGGCGTTGGACACTACAAGAGTGACATTTACTATTCTGACTCCAATCTAACCATTTTGGGGGAAGAAGTTGGACACTAAAGGGGTGACATTTACAATAGCCGCACAAACCTAAACCTATTAGGGGAAGGTGGTGGACACCAAAATGGTGTCATTTTCTATTCCCACTCCAATCCAACCATATCAGGTGAAGGTGTTGATCACTCAGAGCCCGATTACTTGTCTGGCGGTCTGAGGACTACCAGACTCATGGTGGCATGGTGGTGGGTGTCCAGTCACCGCCGCACCGGTGGTTCGACCGCCTCATTACAAGTTGGGCGGTCGGACCACCCTGGGACCACCGCCAGGGAGCTGCCATTTCCTGGAATTGGCATGATGGCCAGAGGCCGCAGTATGTTTAGCGGGACCGCCGTGGTCCCACCAATCTAAGAGTTTCCTCTCCTCTAGGATTTATATGGAGGTTCCTTCTCCATGTAAACCTTGAAGGAGAGGAAACAAAGGAGGCCCTACGGGCCCCCCTGTGCCTCCTCCCTTTGTCAATGCACACTGGGGGCATAACATGTGCTCCCCTGTGTGCATGCACAAATGTTCCTGCACTGCATGGATGTGCACAACGGGCCTTTCTCTACTGCAGCTTGTGCTGTTGCCATTTTCATAGACCACAGCACTGGCAGTTCAAACACTGCTGTATTACATGATAACCACGGTGCCGGTGATGTCGCTTTAGAGATTTTGCAGTGATGGAGTATTTTTTCCAAATATATCGATGCCTGTGTGTGCATTTCGACTGCATAAGTGTCGGATGCACACATATGCATGATACATGTGCAAACAATACCATCTACCCATTGTCAGAGTCCAGCCCATATTTGGGGAGTCCTGGCAATGGGTATATGGTACAAAAATAACTCACCTGTAGATCCTCACAAAAAGGGTTGTAATCCTCAGGGTGAAGATCCTGCTGTGATAGTCCCTGAAGAAAAGGATGCATGTCGGACTCTGCCTGGAAGAACAAGAAAGGGGTGTGTACGCACCCCAAATCCATCACCAACGCCCCCTTGCAGCAGGCGGTCGGACTGCTGTGGTCAGCTCTTGGAAAAGGCAATTCATAATATGGACGACTGTGCAGCTCCGTTATACTGTCCTATGGTGACTGCCGTTCCCCAACTGCGAACCCGGCAGTCTGCTGGCAGTCTTAGCGGTTCATCCGCAGTCTTTGCAAAGCCTATCTGTCCAACTCGTAATACGTCGGTCAACTGCTGAGCTCTCCATGATCGAACCCCCTAGCGCCAGTACAGTGGACCACAGGACCGCCAAACTTGTAATAAGGCCCTAAGTCTCCTAGGTCATTAAATTCATGAAACCAGGAGAGCTTCACATATTTTTTTAAGCACTCCTAGATTCACTTTTTTGCTTCTGGTTGGTTCTATGGCTGCCCTTTGTTGCTTGGAAACTGATTAAAAAAAGACTCAAAGACATGATCATAATTTGTGTAGTAAATATTTTTCTAAGGACAAATACAATTGCTTTTATTAAACATTGTACCATGTGAATTAATGAAACATACATTTGATCATAATTATTGGTGATTTTTTTGACAAAGACAATAGGTGGGCTTTAACACTTTTTATATTTTGGTGTTGTGGCTAGGCCTGGCCGGAGTGCGTGGAGTAAAAAACTCAGCCGCGCTACACAGAGCTCTGCAAATGGCGGAGTGCGTTAGGTCATGCCGTTTGCGCTGATTTTTAGCACCAGGTGTTTGTCCTGCGCTGGAAAATGGTGTACAGTGGAACAGCATACAGTGGAGTGGCATACAGTGGAGTGGTGTAGAGTGGACTGGCGCAGAGTAGAGTGAGGTAGTGGCATGCGGTACAGCAGAACAGCGTACAGTGGAATGGGTCAAGTGGTGTGCAGTGTAGTGGCATACAGTGGAATATCATAGAGTGCAGTGGCATACAGTGTAGTAGCGTACAGTGGAGTGGCATAGAGTGGAGTAGCATACATTGAAGTAGAGTAGAGTAGAATAACATTGAGTTTAGTGGTGCTCAGTCTAGTGATGTACAGTGGAGTGGCATTTAGTGGAATAGAGTAAAGCGCAGTGTCATACAGTGGAATAACGAAGACCGTAGAAGCGTAGGGTGTAGTGATGTACAGAGGAGTGCTTGCAGTGGAGTGGTGTAGAATGTAGTGTTGTGTTAGAGTGGAGTGGCATATACTGCAGTGGAGTATAGTGGAGTAGAGTGAAGTGGTGTACAGTGGAATAACAAACAGTGTAGTAGTTTACACTGAAGCAGCACAGAGTTGAATGGCATAGAGTAGAATAGCATAGAGTATAGTGTCATAGAGTGATGTTGCATATTGTGGAATAGTGTACAGTAGAGGGTCGTACAGTGAAATGGCATAGACTGGAGTGTCTCAGAATAGAGTGGCGTACTGTATAGTAATATAGAGGACAGTGGTTTAGAGTAGAGTGGTGTAGAGTGGATTTGAGTAGAGTGGAGAGGCGTATAGTGGATTCGCGTAGATTGTAGTGGTGTAGAATGGAGTGAAATAAAGTGGAGTAGCGTAGAGTGGAATAGCGTAGAGTGGAGTGGCGTAGAGTGGGGTGGCGTAGAGTGGGGTGGCTTACAGTGGCATGGCGTAGAGTGGAGTGTGTTAATTGAAAGGTGAAGCTTGAAAGTGTGTGAATGGATGTAAATGTAATGTGGTTGGAATACACATTATGATTAATTGTTGGTCGTATGTGTAAATAGTGTAAGAAGTGTTAAAGTTCTAAGTTGTAAAAAATGTAGTTATATATTGTGCCGAGGTATACCGTGGTAAGTTTGCGATATACAGCAGTACATTCTAAAAAAAACCACTTTAGATCCTGCCTCCCCTGACAATTACAGATCTATCTCTAACATCCCTCTCCTAGCTAAAGTGCTGGAAAAATGTGTACAGCAACAGCTAAGCCGACACATCTCCAAATTCCACCTTGTAGATGACTTGCAATCTGGTTTCAGACCTGGGCACAGCATGGAAACCACACTCCTCCACATTGTGGATGATGCCCTTCAAGCCCTTGACCAAGGCAAAACCTGTCTCTTGATCCTCCTTGACCTATCCTCGGCTTTTGACACGGTTAACCATGAAATTCTCCTGAATCGCCTCAAACTTAGGATGGGCCTGGATGGCACCGTTCTGGCTTGGTTCCGATCCTTCTTCCAGAACCACTCGCAGAGAGTCCTGATCAACGGCAACCTATCCGCCTCCTCTCCGATCACACTTGGTGTCCCCCGAGGATCAACCTTATCCCCTACCCTCTTCAATCTGTACCTCAAGCCACTCTCAGAGGTGCTGCGCACAGCCAATATCTCCTACCACATGTATGCCGACGACACACAGCTCTACATCAATATCTCTTCTCCAGAGGATATCCATTCCCTGAATGAGGCCTTGAAACTAACTGTTCACTGGCTCACATCCAACCAGCTTAAACTCAACACCAAAAAAACAGAGTTCCTCTTAATCTCTCCACGCAACGCCAATACCGACATTCAAGTGTGGACCAAGGCTATCACAGCGCTAAACTGCTCTCCTACCATTGTGGACTCTGCTAAATCCATGGGAATTACCTTGGACAGCAACCTGAACATGTGGGGCCATATCAACGCGATGGCCCAAACCGCCAGATTTCACCTTAACTACCCACGAAACTTGAAACCTTTCCTCGACCCTCCTGATCTAAAATCGGCTATTCAGGCCTTAGTCATCTCTCGACTAGAATATGGTTGCTCCACTCTCGCAAGCCTACTCAAGATCTCTCTAGCACCCTTGAAAGCCCGCCTCAACGCCGCCGCCAGACTTCTTACTGGCTCCAAGAAGTTTGACCACATCTCGCCCCACCTTAAAGCTCTGAACTGGCTTCCTCTTGAGGCAAGAATCCAGTTCAAACTGGCTTGCATCACCCACAAAGCTCTCTATTCCAAGTTCCCTGCTTTTCTCGCACAGAAACTTGTATTATCCGGAGGAATCAGAAACTCCCGGTCCGTCAAAACCCTTTTGCTCCAACCAGCACGCTTCAAGAAAAAATTAACATACAATCGGGCTTTCTCTGGGGCCGCCCCAAGAATATGGAACTCACTCGCACCCGCCATTAGAAGAATACCGTCTCTAGCCCACTTCAAAAAGGAAACCAAATCTTTCCTAATGGGCAAATTTCTCTCCTAAAGCTCACGCTACAATCACCCCCTCAACCTGACTTTACCTATGATCACTGCACTATTCCTTGGCTGCCTTCCCCTATATTACCCACCCTGCACTTTGAACAATCCGTCAGGGTGATGAGACTGCTTTTCTAGTTTACTGCATCGTTTTTGCTTCTGTCCCTTAGAGTAGTCGAATGCTATGACTGTTTGTTTTACCATATACTGTTTCTATTTGTTTCCTTATCCTTGGACTCTCCCCCCCTTTTGTTCTGTATCCAACCTGATACTACTGTAAAGCGCTCTGATACCCTCACAGGTCTGGTTCGTACTCTATAAAACACTGTGGAGTGGTGTGGCTCACTGGTTAGAGGCGGCAGACCCGGAAGCAGAGAACAGCCCGGGACCAGGGTTCAATTCCCGATGCGGCAGGGTCGTGGACCAGGATCAGCGGACTCGATAATTCTCGCCTCGGTGCCTACTCTAACCAGGGATCACACTCGACAACTCTGGGCATTAGCTTGCCTCATCTGTACAACAGCCCCCCACATTCGCCGGGGATGCCTGGTCTCACCTTGGAGATACCCAGTAGGGACCATCTCACAGGGATAGCCAGGACGGGTTCTCCAGCGGTCTACAGCGCCACAACACCTCAGGGCAGCAGTGCGCTTTACAAGACACATACACACACTTTACAAGACACATACACACTAAATAAATAAATAAAATAAGTATGTGATTGGCTAATGGCTGTGTTTGCCAAAGGTAAAAGCCAACCCTGTAGTTTTTATCAGTTTTGCAGCATTCTGCAGACTACATTTCACTGTGTTCTGGGTTAAATATAGGTAAGCACTAGGTTTATTGTTGTTCACTATCTATTACCACTTTATTTAAAGGAGAACTGAATATCTTTTTTAATAGTGCAGTAATTTGTAGGTGTTACTACTCTGTAGATGTTTTTATGCATATTTAAATATGTTATAAATAGAAAATAGACTTTAGTACTCTATATTTGTAAACTATAGGGTATTGTGGTGTATTCTTTTATTTGTACTTTTTCTTTTTGCTACCACAATACTTTTGAGGTACTACCGAGGTATTCTGTATTTTTATTAAATATATAGAAACTTATAAATGTTTTCCCCTACCTATTACCACTTTAGTAGAGTTGTAGTAGGTAGGAGAAATATACCAATCCTAATACTTACCTAGATCTGAAGGAGTAACGAAAACACAGATAAACTGTACCTAAAAACAATATGGCTGCCTTTAACTTTGTAAAGGTAGTCATGAGGCAATCACCTGATGACTTATCATCACTATGTACCACAGTAGTGCCATGAAATAGTGCAAAATATTGTGAAAGTACAGCAACAACATATATCACTAAATTAAAATGCCTTATGACTTAAAAAATACTTACTGTATTTACCTGTACTACCCAAAAGAATCATCTGCGCACCATAATGTCTAATCCTGACAAATTTCATGTAAATTGTTCAGCCGTTGTCACGCTATGTCCAATACAAAAGTCTATAGTTAGATTTGGCATATTTTGGCGTGTTGCCCCTGAGATTTTGCTTTCTGCCCTCTTTGACTTTAAAGTTTAGATGTAATAGACGAACAATAAAAAATGTAAACAGATAAAAAAATGTTTAACTGGGGTGGATGATTATCTTGCCAGTAAAGAACGATGCTAGCACCCACTCTCACCCTCATATCGTTCTTTACCGGCAAGATAATCATCCACCCCAGTTAAACATTTTTTTATCTGTTTAAATTTTTTATTGTTCGTCTATTACATCTAAACTTTAATTTCCATTATCTGTGTACATTTCTTAATTTTTTTACTGTTTCAGTCAACCGTCTGCGTGACTTCACCAATATTTGTACCTAGGAATGATCGCTAACTCCTGAGTCTTTTGTTTATGTCGTTCGGACGTATTCCATTGTGAGTCCGTCTTCCATGTTATTTCCCTTCTTGCATGAAGCCGTACACCATCTTTTACCTTGAATGCGGAAACGCTAGATCACTCCTAGAACGCGTGGTTTCGGGTGAGTTTATTTTTAACCTGGAACATTGCACTTGATTATCCGATCGATAGTTATTACCTGCACATGCTTGGGCCTCTCATTCTTTTATCGACTATCAGCACTTCGATAATTTCACTTAACCTCCACGCAACACGCCGGTTATTTTTTAACGAACATCAGCACTACGATATTTTCACTTAATCTCCACGCAACTCGCCGGTTCCTTTGAACGCTTGGTCACTATACTCACATATTTACTTTCTATCATCAGCATGCCCGTTTCTCGTTTCTTTTTTCCACGTTTTTCTCTTAATCTCCACGCAACTCGCCGGTTCCTATGAACGCTTGGTCACTATACTCACATATTTACTTTCTATCATCAGCATGCCCGTTTCTCGTTTCTTGTTTCCACGTTTTTTTCTGCAGAACTACACGCTGGGCCACAACGTGGTGCCACTTATTTTAACCCCATTCACCTTTTATCCTGTACCTACCCACACGTGTGTTGAGAACAGGGCCCCCCCTAATACGATGTTTATCTCCCCTTAGATCCCCTGATGAAGGGACGGTGGTCCCGAAATGCATTGGGATTAACTACGGGATCAACCACAGTTTGAAACCTATATGTTGACACAAATGAAATATCCACGTTTGTTTATATGAACTGTAATATATAACCACTTGGATTAAAACTTGAACAATAAATCTCCGGATTTAAACCCGAGTAAAGTTTGAAATTCTTAAGGCTAAGACCTTCAGGTGCTCCTCAGGATTCCGCGTGGGACCTCCCACGCCCCCTACGTTATAGTTTCCAAGTCTGTCTCTACTAGCTGGAAGAGATACAGTCCTGGGGCGCCCATAAAAACTCTAAAAATCTTTTTTGGGATTACCAATTTGAATACGCTTTGAACCTTCGGTGTGCCACACCACCATTCCGTCTGCCTCTGACAATGCCATCTCCACCCTTCCACCCCTCCGCTGCGAGATCACACCAGAGAAGACAGAACTGGTTCTGGCTTGGCAAAGACACCCTCTGCCTAGAGGATCAAAGGATTTTTGGATACAAATACTAGGGCCCAGACCCCTGAACTTTAGAACTCTTATGGATCAAGAGGATTGCCAAGAAGAAGAGCTGGAGAAGCTGTGAGGAGGGACTACCAATTTGCTGTGTGCTTTGCTGTGTTGGCCTACAGTGGCTGATTCTGCCTTGGGCAGTGAAAGGACTGGCCTGAACTTTCTGCAATCTACTTTTTGTGAGTTTCTCCAAGGGTTTGAGGTAGAGCTTGCCCCCGTTCAAGAAGTCTCAGGAACAGCAAAGACTTCAAGCTCTTCTGCACTCAGCACTGGGGACTGTGTGTTTTGTGCTGCAACAGAAGAAAAGCAACTCAACGACCTCTACGACACTGCTGCTGACTCTGTGTCCTGAAGGCACGCAGAGGGCACCGCTGCTACGCCGCAACGCGATCCTGGTCTCACCGACAATGCCTGCTGATGCCGCCACCAAGCCGCTGTTCTCACTGCGACCTGTGGGCACCGCACTGCCACGCTTCACGCCGAAGCCTAGGCACCTCTGCAACGCTGCATCGCGACCCTGGTCTTACCGATGACGCCTGCTGACACCGCCACTGAGCCGTTGCTCGCACCGTGACCTGTGGGCACTGCACTCCGCACCGCCTTGCTTCACAATGACACCTTGGCCTCCCCGACGACGAGGCTCCACACTGAAATCGACGCCTCTGCTTGCACCGTGGTTCGAGGGCACCGCTCGTAAAGTTACACAATGCACCGCCCGCATCCCGCACCGCATACTTGGTGTACTGATGCTGGTACCATCGGCTTCCGTTCATTAGCCGACAACAGTTCTTCAGCAACGACGATGCCGCTGCTTGCACCGTTGCTTGCACCGTGACCTGCCAGCACCGTGACAAGCACCACCTTCATCTCCCACCGCAACCCTGGTCTCACCGGTGACGCCATCTGACGCCACCACTGAGCCGCTGCTCGCAATGCGACCTGAGGGCACCGCACCGCTGCACTCCGCAGCACCCGATGCCTGTCGACACCAGAGCTCCTGATCCCAACAGAAAGGAGCTCGACCTGCAACACAAGTGACTTCAAGGGCCTCGGCGCCCTGCATCTCTAACAGGTACTGTTTCGGTGACTTCCGACACCGTATCTGGTCAGCGACTCCACAACCAGCCTGAACTGTTTGGATTTGTTTTCTCATGGTGCCGTGATAGCCCTGGGTGGAAGTATCGACATCAGAGAACTGTTTTTAAAGCGTATTTTGATAACTGTAGATTTTTAAGTACTCTATTGTGGATTCTTATCGTTTTTGGTCTTGTATATAAACATATTGTCTATTTATCTAAAATGGTGTGGTGTCCTTTTGTAGTGCTTACACTGTATTACTGTCGGTTATGTGAAAATGCTTTACACACTGCCTCTAAGATAAGCTTGACTGCTCATGCCAAGCTACCAAGGGGGTGAGCAGGGGTTATTCTAGGAGTTATAATCCCTTATCCTGACTAGGAAAAAGGGTCCCTACTTGGACAAAGGTGCAAGCCCTTGCCAACTAGAGACCTCCCATTTCCAACATCTATGTAAAATGCATTGGAGTGCAAGTGTGTTTTGGGACCCCCCTTCTATCTTTGCACCCCCTTGACCAAACGCCACAAAACTTTCAATCACCACCAATGTCACAGCTTCAATAGGTCTGCAAAGTTTTGTGGAGATTTGGTGATTCGGTGCAAGTTATTAGGTGAAAAGAATCTGAAGAATTCCTATCTTTGAGTAACGCCAACTATAACTACAGATGGTCACCAATAGGTAGTTATAGGCAGGACCATGTTTCCATAGGAAAAAGTTTTTTTAACTTGCCTTTATCTTTGGTGCCGTTTGACGAATCTTCACAAAATTTTCCAAAAGAAGTGTGCCAGTGATTCTAGTTGAGCATTGAAAGTTTTGGGGCGATCTGGCAAGCGGGGGTGTCAAGAAAAAGGGGGGTTAAAAAGTGTGTTTCCTATGTTAATTCCCATAGACATTCTAGACACAACTACAGCCCGAACCGCTGGACAGAATGTAACCAAATTTGACACAGAGGTAACTCTTGGTCCAAAAAGCACCCTTTTTGTTATTTGGTGTAAATCTGTTTAGTAGTTTCTAAGATACTGCAAGTAAAACAAATTTGTGTGAGGGAGCAATGCCAGATTCCTTTGGAGGCGGGGACCCGGCAGTGACTGTGGGAACATTCAGTCTCCTTCCACTGTCCCCAATGATGCAGACTGGGTGAGCTCTAGGGCACCCAACATAACAAGGCCGGGGTCCCCAGGCCATAATTGGCCTGGGGAAGGGACTGCATGGCTCCCTTCCCCCAGTCAATTGTGGGCGGGCCCAGGAGATGGGGTCTCCGGGGCCAAAATCGGCCCGAGGTGGGCGGCTACCTGGCGAACCTCCCCATTCAATTGTGGCCAGGTCCCGGGTTATGGTGACCCCGGGTACGGAACGGCCCAAGGAGGGGGTTGCGTGACCCCCCTCCCCTTCTAATAATTGGCCAGGCCAGTCGGTTCACCTTAGTAGTATGTAAAAGTCTTCCTCTCTTTTGCCAGGATGATGTGCAGGTTATGAAGAGGCCCCCCAGTGTGTTTCCTGACAATTTTGGTAACAAGTTCATGCTGTGAAAAAGGAGGACATCTCCACCAAACAAAGAAGCACTTACTTGATATAGCGAAAAGAAAGTACCCTTGTTTGGTGGAAATTAACCTCTTTGTAGTCTTGTTGTCCTCGCAATAGCAGGATTCATGTTATCATAGATTTCTGGATAAAGACACACAACAAAAAATCACAATGGCAAAATCCATACAAGATCATTGGAAACATTTCCTTGTGGTCCATTACACAGATGTAGTGTAGAATACGTCCTGGACATTTACCCAACAAGATTGCATCCACTCACACACGCAGGCACTGACACACCCACTGACAGACCCACTCAGACACACACACACTCATAGGCCTATTCAGACACTCTAACACGTACTAATTAACCCACTCAGCCATTTGTGCACCAACTCACGTATGCAGACACTTTCACACCCACTCAAAAACCCACCCAAGCACTCATGCACCTGCTCACAGAACCACTCGGACACTCTCACAGCCACTCACAGACCCATTCTAACACTCATGCACCCACTCACAGACATGCTCAGACATGTACACCCCCCACAGACCCACTCATACACTAATGCACCCACTTACAGAACCACTTTAACTCTCTCACACCCACTTACAGACTTACTCAGAGACTCACGCACTGACTCACAGACTCACTCAGAGACTCACAGACATACTCAACGACTCGTGCACCCACTTGAAGACCCACTCAGAAACTCATGCACTCACTTTCTCATGGAGGCACTCGCAAACCCACTCCGACAGTCTCACAACCATTTCAAGACCCACTCCGACACTCATGAACCCACTCAGACACTCATGCACCCACTTACAAGCCCACTCACGCACCCAACTCACACACACAGTGAGACACTTATGTAGCTACTCCCAGACCCACTCAGACACTCGCATACCCATTCTCAAAGTTTACAGGTTATAGTTAGGAAATAAAATGTAGAAATTCACTGAAAAAAACAAAGGTTATTGGGGTGTTATAGTTAGGAAATAGAATTCTAAAAAACATAGAAATTCACTGAAAAAAGTTACAGGAATGTTACAGTTAGGCTCAGACTGTCCTTATACAAAACCATAGAAATGCAGCAGTTATAGTTACCTGAGCTAACTAGAACTTATTCCCCCACAATACACTGCTTATGATGTCACATATTACATTACTCGTGACATGGTCAGTGACATAATTGATGATATCATCCACAGAACTACTCACACACCCATTCACACCCCATAGAATGTCCAATACATCTACTCCTAGTCCCACATAACCACTCACATACCCATACAAGCACTCATACACCCACTTACTGATCCTTAGAGCCACTAACACATCCAATCACTCAACCACTCACACAACCACTAACACACCCATACAGCCACTCATGCACCCACTAACTTACCAGTACAGTCACTCACACATCTAGTCATACATACAGACAGACACTTATACACCCACTCATACACCCATATTGTCACTCACACACTGAGTCAGTTACCCATACAGCTTCTTACATACCTACTCACTCACCCATACAGTCACTCACACAGTCCCTCACTCGCCCATACAGTTACTGACATACCCACTCATGTACTCATACATATACTAACACATGCTCATTCGCCTATACAGCCACTCATACACCCCACCACTCACCTATGCAGCTTCTGACATACCCACTAACTCACCCAAACACCACTGACACACCCACCCACTCACCCACATAGCCTCACATGCAGTCACTCACTCACCCATACAGTCACTCACACCCACTACTTCACCAATTCAGCTACTCATTCACCAATACAACCACTCACACACCCATAGAGCCACTCAGACACCTGCTCACATAAGGATAACCACAGTCACACAGCCACTCACATATGTGTTACACATACTATCACTCCTTAGTAGTACACAACATTTACTAATTTAAGATTTGTAGTATCTTACCATACATCTTTAACACTCAGAAACGTTTAGAAAACACAATCACTGGATGCTGTCATCAGTGATGTCACTGACCATGTAATTAGTGATGTAATATATGAGTTCATAGCACTGCATTCCGGAGGCGTAAGTTATAGTCAGTTAGTTCAGGTAACTATAACTGCTGAATTCCTATGGATTTGTACAAGTGAAATCTGAGCCTCACTATAACCTCCCTGTAACATATATAATATATATATATATATATATATATATATATACATATACATACATACATATAGGTAAGATAGATAGATAGATAGATAGATAGATAGATAGATAGATAGATAGATAGATAGATAGATAGATAGATAGATAGATAGATAGATAGATAGATAGATAGATAGATAGATAAGTAAGAGCAACAGGGAAACACACAAAAATCAGAATTTTCCACCTGGACACTGCCTCCACAAAGCAATTGAAATGCTGGGTGAAAAGCCACATGGAGATGGGGTAACACATGTTGGAATCAGTACAGAAATACTGATTCCTATATGTTATTCTCGATATCCTGTAATTGGGAGCATGTATAGTTTAGTATTGTACAGTATAGTATTTATTTAATTGGGAGGCATTCCCCCTTACCCCCCATGGTAGAGGTACAGAATTACCAATGCCTGTTTTTTGGGTAATTTTGGGGAAGGGTGGGATTCGTAGTAGAATACCAGCCCTTTGCTAATGGCCCACTTAGCCACTACACCGGGGCTTCATTCCGACTGCCCCAGTAATCACCATTGGGCAAGTAATGGTAGACGCTGTCCTCATCTGGATTATGAGATTCAAGGAAGCATCACAGCTTCGAAGTTTTTCCCCAGTACATTTTATCTGTCCAAAGGAAGAAAATGTTAGCGTACCGTGCTGCTATCTGGACCGCAGCCTGGGCAACAGAAGTTTCATCCTAGCACAGGCCTCAAAGTTCCAGCTGGACTCCGTTACTAGCCATGGTCTGCAATCAAAGGGGCTTTAGTCTGTCTTCAGAGATCAAAGCAAACCTGAGTATGAAAGCCTGGCTTGGATGACCCTTCACCTGGCTTCAGGTGTCCCTTGGAATCTCTGCATTCCTTTGCCGTCCATAGAGTCATATCCTGTCAAGATCTTTCACTTCAAAGCAGAACTCAGATTTTTTTCTTTTCCAAAATGTTCTTTGCCCCCCTTCAAGGGTTGAAAGGGCTACTAACAAGGAGTCTTCGAAATATCGTAACTGCTATTTTATAATACAAGCCCCATAGTGCACAAAAAACAGGTTTGGCGATAGAGTGCGAGCCTATGCAGGAAATTGTAGTGGGCGAGGAAGGGGTGAGTTGCCGTATTTTTTTCAATTCAGGATCTGCCATATTTTCCGACGCATACTTTTGTAGAGGCAAAACTAGCCCACGTTGTCATAGCGTACCGTGAACTCCCGCTCCTTACCTGCCTGGCAAGCCATTGTTTGCACCCGCACCTGGTGACCAGGAATCTGAAGCAGAAACAAGCAGCCCCTGCAGGAAATGGTGCAAGAGTTAACGAAGCCACAGGCGGAAATTGTTTTACTACTCGTGACGCTGCGCGTAGCAGCCCAAAGGCACTCGACGTAAGCTCTTGGTCTAGTGGCCATGTCCACTGACCAATCAAAAGCTAGGTTCACAGTCCATTGCCGAGGGGCTCGCATCACCAAAGTTACACTTCCTCACCTGTATTCACTCCATAATGCCAAAGGATAGTTCAATAGTCTTAGTTCCCACCTGCTCAGATTCCTGCATGTGTATTTAAATGCCAGCGAGGTTAATACGAGAGTACCACACGTTGTTGGGAGATTATAACACAACAGTTATTAGGTGCTCTTGTCGCAGTTGTACCTTCCAAGGACGATTGCTTTTTTTTATCATGTTAGGCGTCGTTGCCTGATGGCAGAACAAGAGGGCCTGGTTCCATGTCATTTTCGGGTAAATCCCTGTTTGCATGTTTTTTTTCCACTTGCTGTCTCTGAGCTACAGACCAATCAGTAATTAGTTCTCTGGAATTGCCAGGCAGAGTCCAACTCTGCTTTGACGAAAAAAACACTAAAAGCACTCCTCTTTTCAACTCCCCAAGAAGTAATTTCGCTGGCAAGTAATGGACTGGGCAAGTGGTGGTATACTAATTCGAGTCAACCAACGCGCCTGTCTGATTTGATTGTGGGCAGCCAACTCGATGATTTTCTAGACCATCTTTATAAAATAGAGTCGCTGCATGAAACTGTTTGCCCCCTAGATACTGGGACTTACGTGTTTCCTGTAGGTTTTGTCGGCAGTATGTGTGGAGCACAGGCAAAGGCTCCTCCCCTTCTGAGATAAAACTCTGCTAAAATAATACCCAGGGCCACAAAAAAATCCCAGTAGCATTCACCTATTTCAAGAAAACAGCACTTCATTGTTTCAAGACGGCCCCACGTGTTACTAAGAGTAAATAATGGTTTTCGGGTTCTTAGAATCCTGTTGAAATAACATTTGCTTACATACCATTGTGAAAAGGCTCATAACATGAGCCCACGGCTTGTGGCGTTGCAAGAGTTGGTACCTAACTAGCCCCTACCTAGGTTGGTACCTGACTAGGTTGGTACCCTTTTCTATGTTCATCGTCAGGGGCCTATGCACACAGTGCTTGCCTTGGTCCAAAGAAGCACAACAACTGTTGTACCAAACTTTATTAGAACATTGGAATGTTGCGAGCTCCATTGAAAACAATGGAGTGCTCCGGGTTTCTAATGGCTGGTAGAAGCCTGGAGCATCAGCATTCCGATGTTTAACAAAGGCCTCACGGACAGGGGCGTAACACAGGCCCCCGCAGACCACGCGGTGCGGGGGGGCCCCTAGCTCCAAGGGGCCCCCTCGGCACTGAACTCTGGCCGGGAGAGCTCCTGATTGAGCCTGGAGGGAGCCCCCCTGAGTACCGTGCAGGGAGGCCCCCTCACTTTTCGTTACGCCAGTGCTCACGGAGCCCGAGGGGATTTCACCCCCCTCAGCCTTCCATAATTGGCTCTACTGGCCATTAAAGACCCGCTCTCTTGTTAAAGGCCATAACACTGGAGCGTGCCTTTAATGGCCAGTGGAGCCTGCTATGGCTAGCACCTTTTGTTTCATTGGCTGAACCTAAAAAGTAAACAATAGCAAAACTCCATAGTCATCTCAAGGCCGTTGAGAAGAGCTGAAAACATCAGTCGCCATTAAGCTTTGGTTCTTGGTACCATAGAAAAGCATTGGATGGGGCTGGGAAGCATAACTCCTTAATAGTGATCTTTAGGTCAGTTCAATAATTACCATTGGCTGGCTTTCTCGTCAATCTCAGTCACTTACATCTTATTTGATAGCTCTCCTTCATCTTCTTGTGTTGTCCCTTCCCTGGACCATAGCTTCTTTACCACCCCTTTCACATTCAGGGTATTATTATGTCTTTTGGTTTTAGCACTCCGTAGGAGCGCATAGGGTTTTCTCGCTCTCACACCCCCATCAATGGTGTCACTTTCTCCCTAACAACCCCACTGTCCCCAATTCTCTGTGTTGCCCTCCCCACCCGAAGCTTGTCTGGCATACAGCTAGGCCCAACCCTTAAAAATAAGTCAACCTACTTATGGACAGATTACGGATACCGCCAGACTCGTTAGGGCGCAGTGGTGGCAGTCTACCGACCGTCCCATTATGAGCCAGGCAGTGAGGCAGCCACAGCCCCGCCGCTGCCCCCAGGGAATCACCACTCCCTGGCTGTGTTGCTGTGGTGTAGAGGCATCCATATGCCTGGCCGGACAGCCGCAATCCCACCAAGCATTTAGGAGTTTCCACTCCGTCAGGGTTTTCATGGCTGTTCTTCCTCCATGAAAACCCTGGTGGAGAGAAAACCATGGGGCCCTACAGAGACCCTTGGAGCCTCTGTGCCCTGAGGATGCACACAGGGGGCACAGCATGTGCCCCTATGTGTGCACGCACACCAGTTCCTGCATGGCATGGACTTTACAGTCCATGCAGTGCAGGAACTGTTTTTGGTGTTCTTATTGCGGTGCCTGTTTTTAGAAGCACTGCCATGGGAACACTAAAAAAAGCCCAACAGACAGGAGGAAATTCTTGATCTGGCAGGCGGTCTGACAAAGGCTTTGGTGGTGCGTCAGTGGGGCGGGCCTGGTGCCAAAGTCGTAATCGGGCCCTTTCTTTGCAATGAAGACTCCCTGGTATTACCCAAAAGGAGCATTTATCTTTTCGTATAAAACCTCTCAGCCACAAGGGATACTGGTGGCATGCTTGATCATCGAGTCCAATCCCAGTGCTTGATGTATCTGGGCATGCTTCTATCTTGGTATTTAAGGGAGTACTGATAACGTGGTTGGGGATCTCAGGTTAAAATTGCTTACACATTGCCACTAGCCAATGGTACAAGAAAAGGGCTACATTTGTTCCAAACAAAATGACAGAAAATCAAGCTATTTGATTTGTATAAATAGCAATTATCATAATGATGCCTATAATATTGTTTGTTTTAGAATATGTCTTTAGTTTTGCTATTTAGTAATTTTGGTATTAATTATAATTAACGAGATAAGACTTTGTAGCCCTGAAAGACACATATTTTTGTCTCAAGCATTTCATACACAAAGTCTCACACTGGTTATTTACTTTTACACAAATGGAACTGAAAGCTCAGCACAATGCAGGCAGATAATGTCCGTCACTGTAAGAACTAGGCACATTGCCTGTGGCATATTTCTGGCTAGTTTTCTTTCTGACGCGCTGGCTCATTTGTGCCTGGAAAGCTGATGGGGTTCTAAGCTGAGGGCCTAATTTACGAATAATGATTTACAACTGTAATCGTATGTGGATGCGCTTAAAAATCTAAGTTCGTCTTATTTATGAAATCTAGGTTTGTAATATTCTAAGTGGAGAAGATAGCTTGGTGACTGAGACCCTGTGTGTTATTTCATAGGGTCTGCCTTGTAGCCTACCACAAGAGCAGAATCAAACCAAAGGGGCAATTTGGTCTTTTGGGAATAGTACCAGTAATTTTGTAATTTAATGCAGGGTAAAGGAAATAAAGTAGTCACCTGTAATCTTATTCAGGGTACAGTAACCATAATAATATCTTTTTTAAATACATTTAAAGAAAATAAAAGGAAGTTATCACATTCTATAATGAAATCCAGGGAAAAGTGGAAATACATCAGAGTAATCTCCTTCTGTAATTTATTGATGAGTAAAAAAAATTGTAATGATCTCCTAGAATCGAATTGAGGACAAAGTAATACAAGTAATCTCCTTTATAATCTTTTTTTGCTGTGATGCATGTTAACCTTTCTGCTACAGCTTTTTTTTACATATTCCTTGGTGACCCATACTTGGGGATCACAGAAAGAATGTTAAGCCCTTATCGTCTTGGAGCTGTCCATAAACATATTTTATACTTCTTTGTTCCACAGACAAAATCAGCCATATAATTAAATCCATAGGGCACTGAATAGATTACTTTAGTACAGAGCAGGGTAATCATGGCCATCCCCACCTGCGTGTTAGTAAAGGGCTAAGGGTCTATTTACGAGTTTGGCGGTCCCTGGGACGGCCAAACTTGCAGTGGAGGTGCGGTTGCGGTCGGGACCGCCGCAACAACAGTTCGACTGCCATATTAAGAGTATAGCATAACCTCCCTAGGACTGCCGCAATCGCCACGGATCCGCAATCTCTGGCGGTGGCGCAGCGGTTTTCAGGCCACAATATGCTCAGTAGTACCTCAGTGGTACCTTAGTGGTACCTCTGTGGCACCGACAAACATATGAAGTTACCACCAGCGGACTCATGGTGGTACTCACACCATGAAACTGCTGGCAGTGAGGAAGCAAAGGTGCCCTACAGGATCCCCTCTTGCCCTGTGCATGGGGGTGCATGCACAGGGCACAAGTTATGCCCTGCTTTGTGCATACACCCCTGTTCCTGCACGGCATGAACTGGATAGTCCATGCTGAGCAGGAACATGCATTGGCAGTCCAGTGGCGGTGCAGTTCTATTGCTCAGATATAAGCTTTGGTATTGCACTGCTGATGGACTGCCACCCGCCCGACCACAAAATAACTTGTAATCTGGTGGGTGGGCGGCAGTGAGGTTTGGCAGTGTGGGAGCGTGGCGGTGGCATGGCGGCCCACTCCCAAACAACCAAACTCAGAGTCAGGCGCTAAGTAATTATTTATAATTGAATGCAGTATATAATAATCAAATGAAGAGTAGGTAGAAAATCACATTTTGTTATATAGTTCATTCTAATGCAGGCTGAATATTAAATATGCTCTTCAGTAATCCATAAAAAGTAACGTACCACAATAATGTTTTGTTATTCAGTGCAGAGATATAGTAATCTCTATAATCGGTTGTAGGCTAAAACAGCGTGGACAGTCATGCCACTACCGGCTAGTTCTAACCTTTTAGATTTTAATGAGAGCATAAAAGAACCCTGGTCCTAGGTGTACAACAATACATCCGTACTTCACAAATTCCAATTCACAATGGCATTAAATATGCATCTGGGACTGAATCTAAATAAATGCCAGGATTCTTGTTTAAAAGTGACTGAAAAGTGGCTGTTATTAATAAATTGTATGGAAATATAAAAGTGACTCTTCTAACCTAAATCATTCACATAAGCGTGAATACAGGTTCTCTGACAAAATTATTTTGGAAAGAATATCATGGGACACAAATATTGTTTCTTAAATAGAGTGATGTCATGTGTAATCTTAACTGCGATATTCTAACTCACAAAATACATACAAACACACATAGTTATATGTATTTTATGAGTCACAATATTGCAGATAAGATTATCGTTTTCCAAAATAGTGAAAGATTAACGGCCAGATTCATGAAACAAAAATCGGCTCGCAAAGGGCCAGATTCTGAGAATCTGGCCCTTTGCGAGAGCAATTATTGCATTTGGGATTCATCATCCCAAATGCAATAATCGCTATTATAGAATTCGCTATTGTGCGAGGAATTGCATTTAAGGAATCTCTATTAGAGATTCCTTAAATGCAATTCATCAACCAATTTTAAATTGCGAATTCGCTATATTTGGCCGCTATTTACCACGAAGTCTGACTTCGTGGTAAATAGCGAAAAAATAGATTAAAGCACTTTAGTGCATTTTTTTCTTTTGCATGTGCGCACACCTGTGTAATGTTGCATTTCAGGGGTGCTACAGGGTGTCCTTTGGACACCCCTGGCACCTTTGAAATCGCTTCCTTATTTGCGATTAGCTAATTGCTAATCGCAAATAAGGAATAACTCCCCATTCATTCCTATGGGCCTATGGCCTATGGCCCATAGGAATGAATAGGGAGTTATTCCTTATTTGCGATTAGCAATTAGCTAATCGCAAATAAGGAATGTGTAGGAATCGCAATTTATTTAGCAATTCCTACATGAATCCTGTTTTGCAAGTCCTTAATAGCGATTCCTTATGAATCGCTATTAAAGACTCGCAAAACGGACTTTTCATGAATCTGGCAGATTGTGTGTTATACCATTGTAGTTTCTTTTTGTTGTAATTTTTCGTGTTATTATTGTTTTACTGGATTTGTTTATTTTTTTGGCATAATAATTTTAGTAGCAGGGTTTTATGTTTATGGGATAATTAGGTGGGGAGTCACACATTTACAATTTTTACGTTTTTTACGTTTATGTTTCAAATTAATTTTCTTCTTTTATGTAATTTTTAAAATGAAATTATAGATTTCGCAATGTTCAACCCTTTCCCTTGTGTGGTTTAGTTGGAGTGGGAATAGTAAATCTGAACCCCCAAAGTCCAATATGTTTCCTAATGTGGCTACATTTGGGGTGGGAAGAGAAAATCGGGACCACCCAAAATCCAACACTCTCCCTAACGTGGTTAAGTATGGAGTGTGAATAGTAAATTCAATCCCCTTAAAGTCAAACATTTCTCCAGTCTGGTTAAGCATGGAGTTGTAATAATAAATCTAAACTGTCCAAAGTCCAATACTTTCTCCAGTGTGGTTATGTTTGGAGTGGGAATATTAAATCTGAACACCTTCCTCCATAGTCAAGCACTTTCCTCGATGTGGTAAAGTTTGGAACAGTAAATCTTCACCTCCCTCCTCATAGTTCAATACGTTCCCTAATGTGGTTACATTTGTAAGTATGGGTGAATTTTGTGGATCTGCAGTCCGCGAATTCACGTGAAATCGCAAAAAAGTCCGCGAATTCGCAGATTTTCCCACGAACTTGCAGATTTTTTTACAATTTCCATCTACTCAACTGGAGTACTTTCTACTGGCTAATCAGTAAGTGCTACCTCGTTGGGTAAATGTATAGTGCTTTTCCTACACTGTAGCTGCGTAAAGGGCAAGAAGATTTGTCTCCACTGAACATGTGTGCCTGTAACTTTGCCACCGTGCCAAAAGGCGCAGAGGTCCCTTGAGTGAGCTGTCCATCATAGTTGGGAAAGGGTGGGAAGACGTTTGATACCGCTAGTGTGTGGTGCGGGGCTTCTATGCATGTTCACATGCCTCTTGTGTATAAGGTCAGAGAGCGAGCAGGGCAGCAGGTGAGGAGAAAGCAGCCTCCTGGTCACAGGAACTACACGGGGTTGGGCTCGAGAAACTCAGGGATTCAAAGACCTCCCTCAAGTATTACTGCTAATTTTCGACAGCAGATATGGGGTAAAAGCACACTTGCTTGAAGATGAGTGTGTTACGTGATACGTAAGCACATCCCTGTATGGTGGGCACACTTATGGAGTTCAGAATAGCTGACTCAAAAGAAAGTACAATGATGAGAATAACTGGAGAGTCCACACGAAAGTGTCATCATAGGGTTAATTTATGGTAGGTTCATCAGTTCTTATGTTGGGAGCGTTACATCACGCAAAATAATTGAATGCAATCAAACAAAGTATCTCAAAATGTGCTCCAATGCATTTCGGACTGTGGAAAGTCCTTTGTCAAGGAGCGCTGCGGAGGGATACAAAAATGCAACTTAGATCAACGATGCTAGGCGGTGAGAATCAAAATATAACAAGCAGTATGAAATGACATACATGTTCAGATAAGTCAGTGAATTCAAAACGGTGTCACCCGTGTCATGCGAATGAGAATAGTAAAATTAAAAAAGTGCGGAATTTGAATATATGTGAAGGGTTCCTTGGAGGGGACCGGTGAAGGTGCAGTTAAAAACAGGAGCATAACGGAGGGTAAGCCGTGCGGGTACAAGCAAAACGGGTTGTGAAAAACAAGTGAAAACAGGTCTCACGTTAACGCACTCAGCAGAAGGCTCACATCAGTGCTGCAAAACAGGAGGGAGGATTAAGAAATGTGACAAATGCGTGAAGCATGAAATCAAACAAAACGCTGAACGGCAAGCGGTGACAGGTAACTTACTGTGGAGAGGTTCACGAGGTGGACCGAGTATCACGAACTTCGCGGAGTTACTGCGGAGTTCGCTAGAAGGGTGAATGTTGTTGAAATAGTGAAAGGACACCAAAGTGAAAGGTAGTGAGGGCGGCCATCTTAAAGTGGAGTGTGATAACTAGACAGGTATGTATGCGGAACAAAGTACATGGCATCAAAGCAAAACAATTACAGGTAACAACTGAGTTCGGTTCGGTCATTGAGGCCAAAAGGTTTCAGAGACTGAAGTCTATAAATCCACGAGGTTTCTCGTTGTAAGAGGGTCTTGTTGTTGTCCCTGCCCTCAGTGTGGGTGACCATTTCTAATACAAGGTATTTCAGTTGTGCCACACTATGGTGGGCTTCATTGAAATGAGCAGCCACGTTTGATTTCGAATTCTTTGTCCTGATATTGGACTTATGTTCGTTGAGTCTGATTTTTATTTTTCTGCTGGTTTTTCCCACGTAGGACTTTCCGCATGGGCATTTAAGCAGATAAATTAAATTGGCTGAATCACATGTGGCGTCTACGTTGAGGTTGATCTTAAAGCCTCTCATAGGGTGGTTTAGAGTGTTGCCTGCAATGACATTGTTGCAGTTGCTACAATGGTAACAAGGGCGAGTGCCCGTGTGGTGAGTTTTCGTCGCTGTAGGTTTAGATAATATTTCCTTAATGTTCATCGGTCTACTGTACGCGAAAATGGGAGGTTCTTTGAACAAATCGCCGAAGTCTGGTTCCGATGATAAGATACGCCAGTGTTTTAGGATGGTTTTTTTGTAGATCTTACTTGAGGTGGAGTATCTGGAGACCAGTGCCATTCTGGAGGTTGAATCCTTCTTTTTGTTTTTTAAAGTTTCTAACCGTGGAATCAGTTTGACTTTTTCTTGGGCTTCTTTAATGACATCTTGTGGATACCCTCTGGTTGAGAATCTCCTAGCCATTGATTGAAGTTGAGAGTCTCTTTTGTCCTCATTGGATACAATTCGGGTGACTCTGAGCATCTGGCTAAATGGTAAATGTCTCTTTAGGGAATCCTGGTGAAAGCTGCTATACAAAAGGGTGTTATTGCGGTCGGTTGGCTTACGATAGAGATCTGTCTCAATGCCCTCAGGGGTAATTTTCACTGATACGTCTAAGAACGTGATTTCTTTATGAGAGATGCTCCAAGTCAGTTCAATCCGGTCATCTTTAGAGTTTAAAGCATGTAGTGCTGATTCCAAATGGTCACGGGAACCTTTCCAAATGAAAAATAGGTCGTCTATATAACGTGCGTATAGCTTAAGGTTGGCATTCCAGTCGGTGTTCGTGAGTATGTGTTCAAGTTCAAAATTACCCATGTAAATATTCGCGTACGTGGGCGCGGCACAATTGCCCATGGCCATCCCGGACATCTGGAGGTACCATTGTTTTTCAAAGGAAAAATAACTATGGTAAAGAGTAAAAACCATAAGTTCTAAAATGAAGGTTCTCATGGTGTCCGTGATGTCAGATCTCAATAGTGTTTGTTCAATGGCCTCGATCCCACCGGCATGGGGGATGGAGGTATATAAACTTTTAACGTCAGCCGTACACAGTAGAATTTCTTCATCCTCATTGATTTCAATAGCCATCAGCTTATTGATGAAGTCGGTGGTGTCTCTGGTGTAGCTTTTTAGGTTGATGACCATCGGTTGTAGATAACGATCTATGAACTTGCCAATCGGTTCATGGATTGAGCCCCTTGTAGATACAATTGGTCGAAAAGGTGGATCCATCAGGTCTTTGTGGATCTTTGGGAGCATCGTTAGGGTGGGACTCCTGGGGTGATCAACTATCAGGTATCGTCTGGTTCTTTCATCGATAATGTCTTGTTCTTTTGCTTTATCTACAATGTCAAGTAGAATGGTCTTGTATTCATTGGTGGGATTGCCCTCAAGGGGTAGGTAGGTATCGGTATCAAGAACGTGTTCTCTTGCCCTACGGTTGTAGAGATCAGTGTTAAGGATGACAAGGGCGCCTCCTTTGTCGGCTTTCAAACATTTTATACTTGGGTTATTGGCGATGTTTTTGAGTGTATCAAGGTCCTTATTGGTGAGGTTTCTTTTGGTTTGCTTCCTAAAGTTGATTTTGGCGATGTCTTGTCGTACTAGAGTCTCAAAAGTATCAATGCTCTTGTGGCTACTGGGGGGCATGTAATTACTGGAAGGTCGTAGTCCGAGTAGCAAGTCTGGTTTGGTTTCTTGGGATGGTTCCAAAACTCTTTTAAAAAAGTGCTTGAGTCGCAATTTTCTGGTTAACTTGAAGGTGCTGATTTCCAATTCAAGGAGGTTGGTGTTGCTGGTTGGAATGAATGATATGCCCTTCTGTAGAACTTTGGTTTGGTTCATGGTAAGGTTGGTGTCTGAGATGTTTATTACTAGCGATTCTTCCTCGTTTTCGGTTTGCCAAGTGGTTGAGGTGGGGTTTTTTCGTTGTTTTTTGTTTGCCCTTTTGCCCCGTCTGGGTCGTCGGTTCTGTCTGGGCGTGACTCTAAAAAAGGCACGGTGAGTGTGGTGGTTTGAACGGTAGAGGTCGTTGGTGTTTGTCCAGGTTCATCTCTGGGTGTCGTCCGCTGGGTTGGTTGGGATCTTGGGGGACGGTTTGTATGATCGCTGTCAGAAGAGGAGGTGTCGGTATTTTGAGTGTAAGGTCTATTCCGCCGACGCTGGGCGTAAACTTCCGCCCAGGTATACACTTCCCCAAGCTTATAATCTAGGGTATCGCGCCGAAATTTGCGCAATTTTCGTTCATTAATCTCAGCGGTGTGACGGTCTATTTGTCTATTGATGTCTTCCAAAGTAGTGCTTAGTTCTTCTGGAGTGTATAAATCCTTTAGTTCACTTTCAGTGATAGAGATTTCAAGTGTGAGTTCCTGAAGGATACCAGACAGTTCTTCGATTATAAGTAGTATCAAATCCAAACTGCACTTGTTTAGAATGGCGTACCATTTTTCTAAAAAGGCTTTGGAATTTTTACATAACGAGGGCTTAAGGGCAATCCGGAGACCACGGGGAATTCGTAGCGCCTTATGGTACTTGATCAGGGTGCTTGCGTGGAGTTTTTGGTTGACGCGACGTTTGGACAGGTAGAGTAAATGCTTGACGCATTGTTCCTTTGTTCTGCTAGAAGATGTTTGGGTTAGGTCATCGTTGATCAGCGCATAGATCCTTTCCGTTGCTTCTGGATCAAATGCTAGTGTTTCAGCATGAGCTTCGGTGGATTTTGTAATATCGTCATATTGCATGATTGCTGTAAGATCAGGTGGGCGTGCAGCCTGCCGAATGGACAGTAGAAGGACTGAATCAAAGTAAAGAGGGGCTTAGGCGCACAGCATCAAGTTGAGGAAGGAGTTACTGGAGAAGCTAATGGTGGGTTAAAGTGCGTATGAAGGTGCTCCAACAGGCGACGCAACTGGCCAAATGCGTCCACTAATGCTTGAAGATGAGTGTGTTACGTGATACGTAAGCACATCCCTGTATGGTGGGCACACTTATGGAGTTCAGAATAGCTGACTCAAAAGAAAGTACAATGATGAGAATAACTGGAGAGTCCACACGAAAGTGTCATCATAGGGTTAATTTATGGTAGGTTCATCAGTTCTTATGTTGGGAGCGTTACATCACGCAAAATAATTGAATGCAATCAAACGAAGTATCTCAAAATGTGCTCCAATGCATTTCGGACTGTGGAAAGTCCTTTGTCAAGGAGCGCTGCGGAGGGATACAAAAATGCAACTTAGATCAACGATGCTAGGCGGTGAGAATCAAAATATAACAAGCAGTATGAAATGACATACATGTTCAGATAAGTCAGTGAATTCAAAACGGTGTCACCCGTGTCATGCGAATGAGAATAGTAAAATTAAAAAAGTGCGGAATTTGAATATATGTGAAGGGTTCCTTGGAGGGGACCGGTGAAGGTGCAGTTAAAAACAGGAGCATAACGGAGGGTAAGCCGTGCGGGTACAAGCAAAACGGGTTGTGAAAAACAAGTGAAAACAGGTCTCACGTTAACGCACTCAGCAGAAGGCTCACATCAGTGCTGCAAAACAGGAGGGAGGATTAAGAAATGTGACAAATGCGTGAAGCATGAAATCAAACAAAACGCTGAACGGCAAGCGGTGACAGGTAACTTACTGTGGAGAGGTTCACGAGGTGGACCGAGTATCACGAACTTCGCGGAGTTACTGCGGAGTTCGCTAGAAGGGTGAATGTTGTTGAAATAGTGAAAGGACACCAAAGTGAAAGGTAGTGAGGGCGGCCATCTTAAAGTGGAGTGTGATAACTAGACAGGTATGTATGCGGAACAAAGTACATGGCATCAAAGCAAAACAATTACAGGTAACAACTGAGTTCGGTTCGGTCATTGAGGCCAAAAGGTTTCAGAGACTGAAGTCTATAAATCCACGAGGTTTCTCGTTGTAAGAGGGTCTTGTTGTTGTCCCTGCCCTCAGTGTGGGTGACCATTTCTAATACAAGGTATTTCAGTTGTGCCACACTATGGTGGGCTTCATTGAAATGAGCAGCCACGTTTGATTTCGAATTCTTTGTCCTGATATTGGACTTATGTTCGTTGAGTCTGATTTTTATTTTTCTGCTGGTTTTTCCCACGTAGGACTTTCCGCATGGGCATTTAAGCAGATAAATTAAATTGGCTGAATCACATGTGGCGTCTACGTTGAGGTTGATCTTAAAGCCTCTCATAGGGTGGTTTAGAGTGTTGCCTGCAATGACATTGTTGCAGTTGCTACAATGGTAACAAGGGCGAGTGCCCGTGTGGTGAGTTTTCGTCGCTGTAGGTTTAGATAATATTTCCTTAATGTTCATCGGTCTACTGTACGCGAAAATGGGAGGTTCTTTGAACAAATCGCCGAAGTCTGGTTCCGATGATAAGATACGCCAGTGTTTTAGGATGGTTTTTTTGTAGATCTTACTTGAGGTGGAGTATCTGGAGACCAGTGCCATTCTGGAGGTTGAATCCTTCTTTTTGTTTTTTAAAGTTTCTAACCGTGGAATCAGTTTGACTTTTTCTTGGGCTTCTTTAATGACATCTTGTGGATACCCTCTGGTTGAGAATCTCCTAGCCATTGATTGAAGTTGAGAGTCTCTTTTGTCCTCATTGGATACAATTCGGGTGACTCTGAGCATCTGGCTAAATGGTAAATGTCTCTTTAGGGAATCCTGGTGAAAGCTGCTATACAAAAGGGTGTTATTGCGGTCGGTTGGCTTACGATAGAGATCTGTCTCAATGCCCTCAGGGGTAATTTTCACTGATACGTCTAAGAACGTGATTTCTTTATGAGAGATGCTCCAAGTCAGTTCAATCCGGTCATCTTTAGAGTTTAAAGCATGTAGTGCTGATTCCAAATGGTCACGGGAACCTTTCCAAATGAAAAATAGGTCGTCTATATAACGTGCGTATAGCTTAAGGTTGGCATTCCAGTCGGTGTTCGTGAGTATGTGTTCAAGTTCAAAATTACCCATGTAAATATTCGCGTACGTGGGCGCGGCACAATTGCCCATGGCCATCCCGGACATCTGGAGGTACCATTGTTTTTCAAAGGAAAAATAACTATGGTAAAGAGTAAAAACCATAAGTTCTAAAATGAAGGTTCTCATGGTGTCCGTGATGTCAGATCTCAATAGTGTTTGTTCAATGGCCTCGATCCCACCGGCATGGGGGATGGAGGTATATAAACTTTTAACGTCAATAAAAAATAGGTCGTCACGTTATATAGACGACCTATTTTTCATTTGGAAAGGTTCCCGTGACCATTTGGAATCAGCACTACATGCTTTAAACTCTAAAGATGACCGGATTGAACTGACTTGGAGCATCTCTCATAAAGAAATCACGTTCTTAGACGTATCAGTGAAAATTACCCCTGAGGGCATTGAGACAGATCTCTATCGTAAGCCAACCGACCGCAATAACACCCTTTTGTATAGCAGCTTTCACCAGGATTCCCTAAAGAGACATTTACCATTTAGCCAGATGCTCAGAGTCACCCGAATTGTATCCAATGAGGACAAAAGAGACTCTCAACTTCAATCAATGGCTAGGAGATTCTCAACCAGAGGGTATCCACAAGATGTCATTAAAGAAGCCCAAGAAAAAGTCAAACTGATTCCACGGTTAGAAACTTTAAAAAACAAAAAGAAGGATTCAACCTCCAGAATGGCACTGGTCTCCAGATACTCCACCTCAAGTAAGATCTACAAAAAAACCATCCTAAAACACTGGCGTATCTTATCATCGGAACCAGACTTCGGCGATTTGTTCAAAGAACCTCCCATTTTCGCGTACAGTAGACCGATGAACATTAAGGAAATATTATCTAAACCTACAGCGACGAAAACTCACCACACGGGCACTCGCCCTTGTTACCATTGTAGCAACTGCAACAATGTCATTGCAGGCAACACTCTAAACCACCCTATGAGAGGCTTTAAGATCAACCTCAACGTAGACGCCACATGTGATTCAGCCAATTTAATTTATCTGCTTAAATGCCCATGCGGAAAGTCCTACGTGGGAAAAACCAGCAGAAAAATAAAAATCAGACTCAACGAACATAAGTCCAATATCAGGACAAAGAATTCGAAATCAAACGTGGCTGCTCATTTCAATGAAGCCCACCATAGTGTGGCACAACTGAAATACCTTGTATTAGAAATGGTCACCCACACTGAGGGCAGGGACAACAACAAGACCCTCTTACAACGAGAAACCTCGTGGATTTATAGACTTCAATCTCTGAAACCTTTTGGCCTCAATGACCGAACCGAACTCAGTTGTTACCTGTAATTGTTTTGCTTTGATGCCATGTACTTTGTTCCGCATACATACCTGTCTAGTTATCACACTCCACTTTAAGATGGCCGCCCTCACTACCTTTCACTTTGGTGTCCTTTCACTATTTCAACAACATTCACCCTTCTAGCGAACTCCGCAGTAACTCCGCGAAGTTCGTGATACTCGGTCCACCTCGTGAACCTCTCCACAGTAAGTTACCTGTCACCGCTTGCCGTTCAGCGTTTTGTTTGATTTCATGCTTCACGCATTTGTCACATTTCTTAATCCTCCCTCCTGTTTTGCAGCACTGATGTGAGCCTTCTGCTGAGTGCGTTAACGTGAGACCTGTTTTCACTTGTTTTTCACAACCCGTTTTGCTTGTACCCGCACGGCTTACCCTCCGTTATGCTCCTGTTTTTAACTGCACCTTCACCGGTCCCCTCCAAGGAACCCTTCACATATATTCAAATTCCGCACTTTTTTAATTTTACTATTCTCATTCGCATGACACGGGTGACACCGTTTTGAATTCACTGACTTATCTGAACATGTATGTCATTTCATACTGCTTGTTATATTTTGATTCTCACCGCCTAGCATCGTTGATCTAAGTTGCATTTTTGTATCCCTCCGCAGCGCTCCTTGACAAAGGACTTTCCACAGTCCGAAATGCATTGGAGCACATTTTGAGATACTTCGTTTGATTGCATTCAATTATTTTGCGTGATGTAACGCTCCCAACATAAGAACTGATGAACCTACCATAAATTAACCCTATGATGACACTTTCGTGTGGACTCTCCAGTTATTCTCATCATTGTACTTTCTTTTGAGTCAGCTATTCTGAACTCCATAAGTGTGCCCACCATACAGGGATGTGCTTACGTATCACGTAACACACTCATCTTCAAGCATTAGTGGACGCATTTGGCCAGTTGCGTCGCCTGTTGGAGCACCTTCATACGCACTTTAACCCACCATTAGCTTCTCCAGTAACTCCTTCCTCAACTTGATGCTGTGCGCCTAAGCCCCTCTTTACTTTGATTCAGTCCTTCTACTGTCCATTCGGCAGGCTGCACGCCCACCTGATCTTACAGCAATCATGCAATATGACGATATTACAAAATCCACCGAAGCTCATGCTGAAACACTAGCATTTGATCCAGAAGCAACGGAAAGGATCTATGCGCTGATCAACGATGACCTAACCCAAACATCTTCTAGCAGAACAAAGGAACAATGCGTCAAGCATTTACTCTACCTGTCCAAACGTCGCGTCAACCAAAAACTCCACGCAAGCACCCTGATCAAGTACCATAAGGCGCTACGAATTCCCCGTGGTCTCCGGATTGCCCTTAAGCCCTCGTTATGTAAAAATTCCAAAGCCTTTTTAGAAAAATGGTACGCCATTCTAAACAAGTGCAGTTTGGATTTGATACTACTTATAATCGAAGAACTGTCTGGTATCCTTCAGGAACTCACACTTGAAATCTCTATCACTGAAAGTGAACTAAAGGATTTATACACTCCAGAAGAACTAAGCACTACTTTGGAAGACATCAATAGACAAATAGACCGTCACACCGCTGAGATTAATGAACGAAAATTGCGCAAATTTCGGCGCGATACCCTAGATTATAAGCTTGGGGAAGTGTATACCTGGGCGGAAGTTTACGCCCAGCGTCGGCGGAATAGACCTTACACTCAAAATACCGACACCTCCTCTTCTGACAGCGATCATACAAACCGTCCCCCAAGATCCCAACCAACCCAGCGGACGACACCCAGAGATGAACCTGGACAAACACCAACGACCTCCACCGTTCAAACCACCACACTCACCGTGCCTTTTTTAGAGTCACGCCCAGACAGAACCGACGACCCAGACGGGGCAAAAGGGCAAACAAAAAACAACGAAAAAACCCCACCTCAACCACTTGGCAAACCGAAAACGAGGAAGAATCGCTAGTAATAAACATCTCAGACACCAACCTTACCATGAACCAAACCAAAGTTCTACAGAAGGGCATATCATTCATTCCAACCAGCAACACCAACCTCCTTGAATTGGAAATCAGCACCTTCAAGTTAACCAGAAAATTGCGACTCAAGCACTTTTTTAAAAGAGTTTTGGAACCATCCCAAGAAACCAAACCAGACTTGCTACTCGGACTACGACCTTCCAGTAATTACATGCCCCCCAGTAGCCACAAGAGCATTGATACTTTTGAGACTCTAGTACGACAAGACATCGCCAAAATCAACTTTAGGAAGCAAACCAAAAGAAACCTCACCAATAAGGACCTTGATACACTCAAAAACATCGCCAATAACCCAAGTATAAAATGTTTGAAAGCCGACAAAGGAGGCGCCCTTGTCATCCTTAACACTGATCTCTACAACCGTAGGGCAAGAGAACACGTTCTTGATACCGATACCTACCTACCCCTTGAGGGCAATCCCACCAATGAATACAAGACCATTCTACTTGACATTGTAGATAAAGCAAAAGAACAAGACATTATCGATGAAAGAACCAGACGATACCTGATAGTTGATCACCCCAGGAGTCCCACCCTAACGATGCTCCCAAAGATCCACAAAGACCTGATGGATCCACCTTTTCGACCAATTGTATCTACAAGGGGCTCAATCCATGAACCGATTGGCAAGTTCATAGATCGTTATCTACAACCGATGGTCATCAACCTAAAAAGCTACACCAGAGACACCACCGACTTCATCAATAAGCTGATGGCTATTGAAATCAATGAGGATGAAGAAATTCTACTGTGTACGGCTGACGTTAAAAGTTTATATACCTCCATCCCCCATGCCGGTGGGATCGAGGCCATTGAACAAACACTATTGAGATCTGACATCACGGACACCATGAGAACCTTCATTTTAGAACTTATGGTTTTTACTCTTTACCATAGTTATTTTTCCTTTGAAAAACAATGGTACCTCCAGATGTCCGGGATGGCCATGGGCAATTGTGCCGCGCCCACGTACGCGAATATTTACATGGGTAATTTTGAACTTGAACACATACTCACGAACACCGACTGGAATGCCAACCTTAAGCTATACGCACGTTATATAGACGACCTATTTTTCATTTGGAAAGGTTCCCGTGACCATTTGGAATCAGCACTACATGCTTTAAACTCTAAAGATGACCGGATTGAACTGACTTGGAGCATCTCTCATAAAGAAATCACGTTCTTAGACGTATCAGTGAAAATTACCCCTGAGGGCATTGAGACAGATCTCTATCGTAAGCCAACCGACCGCAATAACACCCTTTTGTATAGCAGCTTTCACCAGGATTCCCTAAAGAGACATTTACCATTTAGCCAGATGCTCGGAGTCACCCGAATTGTATCCAATGAGGACAAAAGAGACTCTCAACTTCAATCAATGGCTAGGAGATTCTCAACCAGAGGGTATCCACAAGATGTCATTAAAGAAGCCCAAGAAAAAGTCAAACTGATTCCACGGTTAGAAACTTTAAAAAACAAAAAGAAGGATTCAACCTCCAGAATGGCACTGGTCTCCAGATACTCCAACCTCAAGTAAGATCTACAAAAAAACCATCCTAAAACACTGGCGTATCTTATCATCGGAACCAGACTTCGGCGATTTGTTCAAAGAACCTCCCATTTTCGCGTACAGTAGACCGATGAACATTAAGGAAATATTATCTAAACCTACAGCGACGAAAACTCACCACACGGGCACTCGCCCTTGTTACCATTGTAGCAACTGCAACAATGTCATTGCAGGCAACACTCTAAACCACCCTATGAGAGGCTTTAAGATCAACCTCAACGTAGACGCCACATGTGATTCAGCCAATTTAATTTATCTGCTTAAATGCCCATGCGGAAAGTCCTACGTGGGAAAAACCAGCAGAAAAATAAAAATCAGACTCAACGAACATAAGTCCAATATCAGGACAAAGAATTCGAAATCAAACGTGGCTGCTCATTTCAATGAAGCCCACCATAGTGTGGCACAACTGAAATACCTTGTATTAGAAATGGTCACCCACACTGAGGGCAGGGACAACAACAAGACCCTCTTACAACGAGAAACCTCGTGGATTTATAGACTTCAGTCTCTGAAACCTTTTGGCCTCAATGACCGAACCGAACTCAGTTGTTACCTGTAATTGTTTTGCTTTGATGCCATGTACTTTGTTCCGCATACATACCTGTCTAGTTATCACACTCCACTTTAAGATGGCCGCCCTCACTACCTTTCACTTTGGTGTCCTTTCACTATTTCAACAACATTCACCCTTCTAGCGAACTCCGCAGTAACTCCGCGAAGTTCGTGATACTCGGTCCACCTCGTGAACCTCTCCACAGTAAGTTACCTGTCACCGCTTGCCGTTCAGCGTTTTGTTTGATTTCATGCTTCACGCATTTGTCACATTTCTTAATCCTCCCTCCTGTTTTGCAGCACTGATGTGAGCCTTCTGCTGAGTGCGTTAACGTGAGACCTGTTTTCACTTGTTTTTCACAACCCGTTTTGCTTGTACCCGCACGGCTTACCCTCCGTTATGCTCCTGTTTTTAACTGCACCTTCACCGGTCCCCTCCAAGGAACCCTTCACATATATTCAAATTCCGCACTTTTTTAATTTTACTATTCTCATTCGCATGACACGGGTGACACCGTTTTGAATTCACTGACTTATCTGAACATGTATGTCATTTCATACTGCTTGTTATATTTTGATTCTCACCGCCTAGCATCGTTGATCTAAGTTGCATTTTTGTATCCCTCCGCAGCGCTCCTTGACAAAGAACTTTCCACAGTCCGAAATGCATTGGAGCACATTTTGAGATACTTCGTTTGATTGCATTCAATTATTTTGCGTGATGTAACGCTCCCAACATAAGAACTGATGAACCTACCATAAATTAACCCTATGATGACACTTTCGTGTGGACTCTCCAGTTATTCTCATCATTGTACTTTCTTTTGAGTCAGCTATTCTGAACTCCATAAGTGTGCCCACCATACAGGGATGTGCTTACGTATCACATAACACACTCATCTTCAAGCATTAGTGGACGCATTTGGCCAGTTGCGTCGCCTGTTGGAGCACCTTCATACGCACTTTAACCCACCATTAGCTTCTCCAGTAACTCCTTCCTCAACTTGATGCTGTGCGCCTAAGCCCCTCTTTACTTTGTAAAAGCACACTTGCCCAGCCTCGACCGAGCTCACTAATGTTTTGGGCTGATTAAAACGTTACTGAATTTGAGCTTCAACTCGGGCACCTGCTTTATTTATATCTGTAAGTGCTTCCTGTCGAGGTTTAATTTTTGGCCCACAGGAAGCACTTACGGAGTTAAGGCAGGTGCCCGAGTTGAAGCTAACTTTGTAACCATTTTAGATTGGCGCCAGCAAGCACTCTGGCAAATGGTTACAAAGTTAGCTTCAACTCGAGCACCTGCCTTAACTGTGCTTCCTGTGGGCCCAAAAAAAAATCTGCCCGCTCGCGATTTTGCAATTTTTTCGGCAATATCGTGAGATTCACGGATCGCGAAATTGCCGAAAATTCGCAAATTTTGCGAGCGCAGCGGATTTTGCACCCATACTTATACATTTGGAGTGGGATTAGTAAATGGGACTACCCTGATGTCTAACACTTTCCCCAACTTGGTTAAGTTTGGAGTGGGAATAATAAATCTGAACCCCTCACAGTCTAATACTTTCACTGTGGATATGTTTGGAGTTAAATAGTAAATCTGCACCACTTAAAGCTCAACTTTTTCCCCAATGTGGTTAAGTTTTGTGTTGGAATAGTACATCTGAACACTTCCCCTACTGTTTTTGAATTTGGAGTTAGAATTGTAAATCTCTAACGCCCTCCAAAGTCCAACACTTTCCCCGGTGTGAATGAGTTTGGATTGAGAGTAGTAAATTTAAAGTGTAAATTGTTTGTTTGCTTTTTTAATGTATTTCTTGTAATATATATTTTTTTGTTTAGATTGTATTGTTATGTACATTGTCTCTTAAAAATACACCTTATTTTACTGTGCTTTGCTTTTCAATAATTAAAACAAGCTCTTTGTATTTTTATTTCCAAGAAAAACATGTTTGTACTTACATAGTTGTAGTGAACATATTTATTTGCAGTTATGTAATTTTTTTTAAAACAGCAGCAAAGTAGTTTGTAACAAATGTGTAAGAATTGACATTTTTTATGTACTGTAACTAAAAAGTACTAAAAAATAAATTGGTATAATATTTTTTTCAGTATATGGAACATATTTTACCACATATTGGTTATTATTTTCAAAACAATGACAAGCATTGGAAATGCAATAGGTCTCGCATTAGAAAAGTTGGAGCTATTGGTCTTGTAAATGATTTTTTTTTATTTATGTGTTGTTTTTGAAAATAGCTAAATTAATAGCTTTGTCATTTACAATGCCAATAGTTATAACTTTTGCAAATGTGACACCTATAGCATTTGTAATGCAACATGTTTTGTATGTACGTGACTCAGATGTATTGATATTACAAATAACAATGGCTTTTAATTTTTGTAAATAATTAATACTTAAATAATTTATTTAATTTATAATGGCAATAGCTTAAACGTTTTTAAATAACTTTTGTGAAGATTATGTTCAGTGTATTTTATTGTGACAAAAATCATTTGCACCTACACACACACAGAGCCACACACATATAGATGTGGTGGTGGTGGATCTGGGGGATATGGTGGTGGTGGATGTGGTGGTGGTGGTGATGGTGGATGTGGTGGTGGATGTGGTGGTGGATGTGGTGGTGATGTGCTGGATGTGGTGGTTGTGGATGTGGTGAAAGTGGTGGTGGATGTGGTGGTGGAAGTGCTGGTGGTGGGTGTGGTGGATGTGGTGGTGGTGGATGCGGTGGTGGATGAGGTGGCGGATGTGCTGGTGGATGTGGTGGTGGTGGATGCGGTGGTGGATGTGGTGGTGGTGGAGGATGCGGTGGTGGATGCGGTGGTGGATGTGGTGGTGGATGTGGTGGTGGATGTGGTGGTGGATGTGGATACGGTGGTGGATGCAGTGGTGGATGTGGTCGTGGATGTGGATGCGGTGGATGTGGTGGTGGTGGATGCAGTGGTGGATGAGGTGGCGGATGTGCTGGTGGATGTGGTGGTGGTGGATGCGGTGTTGGATGTGGTGGTGGTGGTGGATGCGGTGGTGGATGCGGTGGTGGATGTGGTGGTGGATGTGGATGCGGTGGATGTGGTGGTGGTGGATGTGGTGGTGGTGGTGGTGGATGTGGTGGTGGTGGTGGTGGATGTGGTGGTGGATGTGGCGGTGGTGGATGTGGTGGATGTGGCGGTGGTGGATGTGGTGGTGGTGGATGTGGTGGTGGATGCGGTGGTGGATGTGGCGGTGGATATCATGGTGGATGTGGATGTGGTGGATGTGGCGGTGGTGGATGTGGTGGTGGATGCGGTGGTGGTGGATGTGGTGGTGGTGGTGGTGGATGTGGTGGATGTGGTGGTGGGGAGAGAGTGGGCAGGGCTTCAAGTCCATACTCCAATACAGCACACCTTGCATAGCAGTGCATGGGCTGACCAGGCTCGACCTATTAAATGAAATTAGAAGAGAGAAGTACGTTGGGAGTAGATAACAAAGGAGTAAAGGGAAGAAAAGTCGGGAGAAAGAATGAGTTACGGAGAAGGAGAAAGTTAAGTTTATCTGAATAATGGCAATATCTTACACCTCAAATAGACATTGCTATTGGCAGGTACTGAGTAGGTGAGCAAATTGCGAAGGCTTTTGAATTAAAAATACATTAATATCCTAAACCGACAACGTTTTATATTTTGCCTTTGGAACAGGAATCCTATGTCTATATGGGAATTTATTTATAGGGCCATGCCATTTTACGCACCGAACAGTGTGCTCATGCTTGACGAGTGTATACCAGAAAAGTTGCAGTGCTCTTTAAAGTTTGTAAGACTACATTAAAATTCATGCATGCATTGCAAACTGGCAATCTACATCTAGCTAGAGAATATACTTTCACCATAAGCGCAGTATGTACAGGTACAGATGTTAAAGTATCCTTTTAGCGGAAAACGACAAACCCATTTGTGTACACACATGATGCATCTTTTGCAGAAGGTGAGATTCAAGAACAGTTTTTTGCCCAGTACAACGAAATATGCTGGAGGGGGAGGTGTGCTGGGAGAGAGAGGGGGGAGGGGGCGGAGCGGGAGGAGCGTCGTGAGGGGAGAGAGAGTGGGGAGAGGGCGGAGCAGGAAGAGCTGCTCTCGGCAGGCTGGGGAACAGATGCTGCTGGGGAACTGATGAGGGGAGGTGCCCTGAAGAAATGCGACACGGCAGGCAGGGGAGGGGGCGGAGCGGGGGTGTGGGAGGAGTGCGGCTGAGGGAAAAGACATGCAAGGCAGGCGGCTGGGGGCATGTGCACGCGCTTTTAATGTCAATGCGCATGCGCATTGAGCTTGAATTTCACGGGCACTGCAAGGAATCGCCATCGATTCCTTGCAAGTTGGTTAAAGTCTGTTTAAGCCCCCATAGTCTTGCAAGCTCAATGCGCATGCGCATTGACAGGCGAGACCTAAAAAAGCACCACTGCCCTCCTGATAGGCCAAGGAGCTTGAAATGCTATAGTTCCTGTATTCAGTTCAGGAAGCAAAAGGCTGAGCAATGCCCACCAATGTTCAAAGCGGTCTCCTGTGCAAAAATCTGTTTCCACCCTAAATTACAAGACACTGCAGTCACACGAGGCCCAAACAGACCTATTTCAAGAGTACTTTCGGCACGCAATTATTTTTAGCCAACAGCACTTTGCATTATGGCACTTGTAGTTTTGATGTTAACACATTCCAAGTCTGGCTCAAGAAGGCACACACGTCATGGGCGCCAATGGGCAGCTGTACATGCCAGGCACCTTCCTAATTGGAAAAGGCTGATAACAAGAATGTTTCTCTTCATCAGAAAAGGGACAAAGGACAAATTGAGAAGGCATTTCTTGGTGTCATTAGTATCACTATGCCATGGTGCAAGCAGATGACTCCAAGTCAATGGGACGCCATGTTCCAGTCTCGAGTTATCAGATCACAAAGAGTTGCATTATGGGGCTTGTAGTCCCGCTGCCAGTCACCCGACAAAGCAGACATTACACAGAAGTAAAGGATCGCAGTGGTTGGTATCTGAAAGTTTAGACATGGTCTAGAACACGAGTCGTGGTCCCCCGGGCCATCTAGTGACCCCAATAAGAATAATTAAAATGAAGGTCAACCAGTTGTATCGTCCCAGATCATAACGTAACAGATGTAACATTCAGCTAGTGACTCGACAGCTGGGTTTTTTTCCTATCGATGGGCCCAACGCCAAAAACTTGAAAAGAAACGAAACGTGAGTGGGGCCCCTGCAAAGTACATGCAGGAGCCCATCATTCCCGCCTGCCCCCTCTCCCCAACGTTCTGGACCCGGTCCGGAGTTCTCAGGCCATGGGCCTGCCAGTGCCCGGAGCGGGGTGGGGGCGGAACCGCGGGGGCATTTCCTACGCCACTGGTCCTGGGTCACTCGCGAGCTCTCCTGTCTGCCCATGTAGGGCTGTGCACCGTCCTTCCAAAAATGCGCTCCATGAAAGGCAGGCCGCCTCTCTCCTCGTTCATCATCTGCGGTGGGCGCTCCGTGCAGCTGATTTGTAAAACACAGCTCACGGGGAAGAGCGCCGAATGCTGAATATGTGGGAAAATATGTCTGCAAATACCATCCCAAACCCGCCCAGTCAGCACTGTTTAAAACATCCAGACTTCACTGTTAGACCCGCAGCTCGTGTGGTCTCCAACGGAAACAGCTTTCAAAGTATTTTATTTATGCTCAAATTTATCTGCGCGTCACCAGTGTAAACTAGAGCGTCAGTTTACACTACATTCAGAAGCCAGCACGGAGAGGTCACACGCACCAAGTAACCCGCAGAGGCTTAGTGAGGACACCTCAAGCTTTCTACTGTGGGGCATTACATTTTTAAATTCCTATACACACAGCTTCCAAGTTATGTGTGTGTCTGTCCCCTTCAGCCTGCTCGAGCCTGTTGTACAGCACTCTAGTTGTGTTTTAACTTTATATCCTCAGATTAAAAAAATAGCATGTGAGATACATATGCGGTCGTCTCTGCAATATTTAACCGCATGAGTCAATACTGTCCCAAGCTTGACTGTGACAAGGGCGGCCATCTCGTTTTTGCTGGGGCCACGACGCACCCTGCAGTTAGAAATGATAGCGGACCAGAGAGGGAGCATGTCTAAAAGGAGTACTGCATCCTGATTGGCTGAGGAGCCGACGCGGGAATCGAAACTAGTGGTGCGCGCGCACCAGAGGAGCGGGGGCAAGGGAGCGCGAAGACGCCGAGACGAGGTAAGGGATGTGTGTGTAAGCGCCGGGGGTTCTCTGTGTATGTGTGTGCGTGCGTGTGTGTATGCGGGGGGGTTCTGTATGTATGTATGTATGTGTGTGTGTATGCGTGGGGGGGCTGTATGTGTGTTGTGCATGTGTTGTGAAGAGCCTGTTGATGCGCGCGACCTGATCCCGGCAGGCTGCTGCTGCTGCTGCTGCGTGCGCGTGACAGTCTGTTGTCCTCTCCGGCTCCCCTTGAGTCCTTGAAAGCCGGAATGATAACAATAGTCTCGCTCTGCGACAGCAGGCCTTTGGCCTGCAATCGCAGGGCGAGACCTAAAAAAGGAAATACATTTTAACACTGATTTATATGAGATGGAAATCTTTTTGCTATTTTTCCTCCATTTTGTCCCTTTTTAAAATTTTTGTAGTCTTTCTTTGTCATTTTGTACTGTGCTTGGAGTTTGTGTTCATCGTTTCTGTTTGCTAGTTTCTGGTTCCGGATAAACTATTTTAAAATTATTAGGGTTTAGTGATGGGGAGGCTTTTAAAAATAGTTATTCTAGTCTTTGTAATTGAGTGTTAGTTTAGTGTATTTTTTTAGTGCAGTAGGTGTGTGTGTATGTTACTTAGTATTGTGAAATAGAGGGACTCATTTCAATGGGGGGCAGACCACCACAGACAGGTTATCAGTGGCGGTCCGTCTGACATCCAGGCCATCAGTCCGACCACCGCATTTTATTGCATGCAGGTGGACCCCTGAGGTCGGGAGGAAGGACCGCCGTCTTCTACAGGATCCAAGATCCTGTTGGGGCGGCAGTCTCAATCCTATCCCTACAATGGAGGGGGTGCCTGCGCAGGCACCGCCGTAGGGATTAGGATGTCCCTTTCAGACCGCCTTTTCATGGTAATCCCACTGCTATGAAAAGGCAGACGGAAACAAACTTTGGGGGCCACAAGCAGGGCTCTCGTCTCCCGTGGGCGACTTTTAAGTGGCACAGGAGGCACATGTAGTGCCCCCCACACATCCATGCACTGTGTGCCAGGCACCACATGGTGCTTTTTTCTACCGTGGCTTGTGCTGCTGCCCTTTTCCTGGGCCGCAGCACAAGTCACACTAAAAAAAAATCACTTTCCGACCACTGTGCTGGCGGTCTCATCCAAATTGGGTGGGTGGGACCACTGACTAATTGTTGGACAGTCTTTTGCCCGATACGATGGCGGTCGACAGTATGACCGACTGCCATCATAATATGGGCCTTAATGTTTAAATGTATTCTATGTATGTTTTATTTTTGTTTCACAATTCATTTTGTGCTTTTTTACTGTGATATGGTTTGTACTTGCACTTTTTATGTTTTTGGGTGGGTTTATATGTTTTCTCCTTTTATTTTTTTATGACACTTTATTGTGACACCTGCACACACCAGAGCAGAATTTTGTTATTATCTTTATTGTTAATATTTTTAACCAACCTCTACAGAGGCCATGAGGATACAGTCCTCCGTGTTCAATACTCCACACAGGTGCGAGCTGCGTGGGGTGATAAATACACCACAGTATAAACCCAAATGTAAGCTTTATGGTAATTTTTATTTTTATGTTTTTCCTCCTCTGTATTCCTTTTGAAATAAGACAGCATTAATCCCAGCCGCTCTAGGAAAACTCAGCTCGTCGCAGCGACAAGGAGTTAAACACTACATTTCCCAGCTGTCCTTACTGAGGTCAATACGCGTTCCGTCAGCTGGTCCAATTGTAGGGCAAGCCAGGTAAGTGTAGTACTAAGTAGGTACACAAGTGGTTTATGGACCATTAAGGATGTGAGTACTAGGACGTAGGTTCTCATCTGCGCACATGGCGCCTCTTTCTAACCACCGACCCTGAGACCAGCAACTTGAGCTATAGGCTTATTTATATCTATGTATTTGTTTTTTGTCTTTTGTAGCATGTATGTTACATGCATTAGCCATTTGTGGAATGATGTATGACTACAGGGCCAAACCTCCCTCTGCAGCCCATGGGACTTGATAATTTCACCGATACAGGTACGTTTTATTGTGTACCAATTACATGTGCATGACCATTTTGTTAACTACGCCAGCTGTGCTTTCACAGCACACCTTGATAGGTTTTATTTCCTAAAAAAAGAAATGCATGGTTAGCAGTGACTACTTAGAACGCTATGAAAGTACCAGTGTTCACTCACACGACTCGCCATATTTCACTGTATTTCACAAAAGGCAAGGCCAGTACTCCTAATTGGTAAGCTTGGCTAAGTCTGAATATGATACAAGGAATGTAGCACGCAGAATTCCTCGTGCATGTGCTCCAGTGTGATCAAAGTTTGTGATCTGCGACAACATGCATATGTGTTTGTCTCCTTCTACAGGTACCACTCATTAAGTTCTCTAGTACCAGCCTCTGAACAGGCGAGTAGACACTCACCTCGCATGTCAAGATATGTGCTTGACACAAGTGATTAGATACATATAGATTATCACGGGGCAGTGATAGCGTACTGACGAATGCCCTGGACCAGATTTGGTCATCAGAATAGGACAGAAACATGTTGACAAACTGATGGTCATAGGACCATTGTATTCCTTAAGTCGCCTTCCTTATAATAACTGTTATTATTTTTAATGTGTCCCTCCACCCCGCTAATAAAGGTGGGTGTGGATGTGTCATGTTTAGATTTAGACCCCCTCTACCCCCAGACCTCAGAAAATATATCCAAAGAGCCCCCTGGAATACAGTAGAGCCAATCGTGGCCTTTAGGAGACAGGATGAACTTGATGATGAAGCACGTCACTATTAGACAGATTGAGGGTTATATATAAAAAAGAGAAAGACTCGTTGGCCCGAAACGCGTCTGGCCATTGTGTAAGGATTCAAGACCTGCTGCTGATAACGCTACCAGTGTTCATTAGAGTGGGTGAACTTACCTGGGAGTGCGTCTTCATTCAAGGGGCAACCATTTGCATAGTATGATTAATGGCATGTCCAGCTTCGAAGACGGACTGCTGTCTTCGACATGGCGGATCTGGGGTGACAGAGGTTTTTTACCCATAACGGAACAGTGAGCCCTGAATGAATACATAGATTAAGGGTAGCGGGCTCAGTAATACAAGTTTGGCATCAACCCACTTGGGAATGAAAATTTGAAATATCGTCAGCGGCGGCAAGCCCACTGGGGGAGGACATTTGCAGAACTACCTGTACCATGATGACTTGCACTCACTGTGAGGCCCACTGTGGGCGGAACTCTTTAAATCAGGTGTCTGTAATCCTGCCGCTGTTTGCTTTCTCGGCTTGTGAACAAGGGCGTTGGCCCGGAACGCGTCTGGCCATTGTTTAAGGAGTCCGGACCTGCTGCTGATAATGCTTCCAGTGTTCATTAAAGTGGGTGAACTTACATGGGAGTGCGTCTTCATTCAATGGGCAACCATTTGCATAGTATGATTAACGGCACGTCCAGTCGTGAAGATGCACCGCTGCCTTCGACATCGCGGATCTGGGGTAAGAGAGACTTGTTACCCATAACGGAACAGCGAGTCCTGAATGGATACATGGATTAAGGGTAGCAGACTCAGTAATGAGAGTTTGGCATCAACCCACTTGGGAAAGAAAAGTTGAAATATTGGCAAAGGTGGCAAACCGACTAGGGGAGGACATTTGCAGAACTACCTGTACTATGATGCCTTGCACTCACTGCGAAGCCCACTGTGGGCAGAACTCTTTAAATTAGGTGTCTGTAATCATGCTGCTGTTTGCTTTCTCGGCCTGTGAACAAAGTCGTTGGCCCGAAATGTGCGTCTTCATTCAAGGGGCAACCATTTGCATAGTGTGATTAGCACATCCAGCTGCGAAGATGCACCGCTGCCTTCGACATGGCGGATCTGGGATGACAGATATTTGTTACCCATAACAGAACAGTGAGTACTGAATGGATAAATGGATTAAGGGTAGCGGCTCAGTATTGTGAGTTTGGCATTAAACAACTTGGGAAAGAAAAGTTGAAATATTGGCAGCGGTGGCAAACCCACTGGGGGAGGACATTTGCAGAACTACCTGTACCATGATGCCTTGCACTCACTATGAGGCCCACTGTGAGTGGAACTCTTTAAATCAGGTGTCTGTAATCTTGCCACTGTTTGCTTTCTCGGACTGTGAACAAGGTTGTTGGCCCAAAATGTGTCTGGCCATTGTGTAAGGATTCCGGACCTGCTGCTGATAACGCTACCAGTGTTCATTAAAGTGGGTGAATTTACCTGGGCGTGTATCTTCATTCAAGGGGCAACCATTTGGATAATATCTCTCTCTCTATATATATATGTATATATATATATATATATATATATATATTTGAAAAACGCTTCAGTAAAACGCGCTCTCAGGTTGCATTTAGAAAGGCAAGATTTATTGCTCTTGGTAAATCTTGCCTTTCTTAACGCAACCTGAGAGCACGTTTTACTGAAGCGTTTTTCAAAAACAAGATGCCGGTTCAACTCTACTGGCTTGTCGCGCCACTGTACAACGGGCAGATTTCCCAGCAGGAGCTGCAAGGACTGTGGGATATATATATATATATATATATCCATATCTATCTATATATATATATATATAGATATAGATAGATGGATATAGATATATATATATATATATATATATAGTCATGTAAATGTAGTTGAGCTTATATAGCGCACAGCTACCCGCAGTGGGTTTCCCAGCGCTTGCTTAGGGAACCCTTCCTGGTATTCCCCTGTGAGATAGCAGGGTATCCACAAGGTGAAAGTCAGGCATCCCACCGCGAGGGGCCGTTGTGGAGATTAAGCAAGATATTGCCCAGAGTCGCAGAGTGTGAACCCGTGAGTTGAGGAGGCACCGGGTCGAGAATTATCGAGTCTGTGGAATTTTTAGCCCAAGACCCGCCGAGGCAGGGAATTGAACCCTGGTCCAGGACCGATCACAGCTTCCGGGTCTGCTGCCTCTAACCCCTGAGCCACACTTCTCATGAAGATTTCTTCTTTTTTATTGACAGTTAATTATTTTTTCCACAATCATGGGTTACTCAAATATGTAATGTGTTTGAAGTAAAGTGTTTTCCATACTCTTGCTTAGACTGCAGTAGGAGGTTGAAAATGAACCCTTTTTGCAGTTCAACGTTTTCCCTACTTTTTGGATTGGGAATACTAAATTTCACCTCTCAGAAATCCAACGCTTTCTCTACTGTTGCTGAGACTGGAGTGGGAATAGTACATTTTACCCCTCCAAAGTCCAACACTTTCCCTACTGTTGCACTGGCTGGAGTGGGATTAGTACATTTCACCCCTCCAAAATCCAACGCTTTCCCAATTGCTGCACAGACTGGAATGAGATTAATACATTTTACCCCTTCAAAGTCCAACATTTCCCTTGCTGATGCACTGTTTGGAGTGGGAGTAGTACATTTCACCCCTCTGAAATCAAGCGCTTTCCATACTGTTGCAGAGATTGGAGTATAAATAGTAAACTTTACCCCTCCAAAGTCCAACACTTTCTCTATTGTTGCACTGACTGGAGAGGGAATAATAAACTTCACCGCTCTGAAATCCAACGCTTTCCCTACTGATTCACAGACTGTAGTGGGAATAGTAAATTTTACCCCTCCAAAGTCCAACACTATCTTTACTGTTGCACTGTTTGGAGGGGCAACTAGTAAATGTAACCCCTCTGAAATCCAACGCGTTCCTTACTTTTACAGAGACTGGAGTGGGAATAGTACATTTTACCACTCTAAAGTACAAAACTTCTCCCCTCATGTTGCACTGACTGTAGCGGGAATAATAAGTTTTACCCCTGCGAAATCCAACAATTTCCCTACTGTTGCAGAGTCTGGAGTGGAAATAGTACATTTTATCCCTTCAAAGTGCAACAGTTTCCTTACTGTTGCACTGTTTGGAGTGGGAGTAGTACGTTTCGCCCCTCTGAAATCCACCACTTTCCCAACTTTTACAGAGACTGGAGAGGGAATAGTAAATTTCACCCCTCCAAAATCCAACACTTTCCCTACTGATGCACAAACTGGAATGTGAATTGTAAATCTTACTCCTCCAAAGTCTAACACTTTCCCTATTGATGCACTGATTGTAGTGGGAATAGTAAATCTTACCCCTCTGAAATCCAATGCTTTCCCTACTGTTGCACAAACTGGAGTGTGAATTGTAAATCTTACTCCTCCAAAGTCCAACACTTTCCCTATTGATGCATTGATTGTAGTGGGAATAGTAAATCTTACCCCTCTGAAATCCAACGCTTTCCCTACTGTTGCACAAACTGGAGTGTGAATTGTTAATCTTACTCCTCCAAAGTCCAACACTTTCCCTATTGATGCACTGATTGTAGTGGGAATAGTAAATCATACCCCTCTGAAATCCAATGCTTTCCCTACTGCTGCCTGTTTCAAGTGAGAATAGTAAATTCAACTGCTCCGAAGTTTAACACTTTCCCTACTTTTGTGTTATTTACAGTGGGAATAGTAAATGTCACCCCTCCGAAGTCCTGTGCTTTCTCTTCTGTTGCACAGATTGGAGTGCCAGTAGTAAATGTTACCTCATCAAAGTCCTACACTTTCCCTACTGTTGAGCTGTTGGAGTGGAAATAGTAAATTTAGCCCTTCCAAAGCCAACACTTTCCCCACTGCTGTGTAGCCCGGAGGGGGAATAGTACATTTTGCACCTCCGAAGTCCAGTGCTTGTCCTACTGTTGCACAGGTAGGCACCTGCATATGCTCTGGTTAAAGTGACAGTAGCACTCCCTTGAATTGCAGTGTGTGGGTAGATTTTAAGTATGGTCAAAATCACTGCCTGTTTAAAATCTATGATGATGTTTGTGGTTTATAGTTGTTATTTGATTGTTTTATATGTATTAGCGTTTCATTGCAAGTTGCAGATCTTGGTTTTCAGCATTGAGGATTTCTCTGACATTTGATTTTATTTTACTAACAAAGATGTGGCAAGGTCACCGCGTAGGTTTCAGGTAACCATGATAAATGAATAAAATGCAACAGATATAAAATCACTGAAAAATGCGAAATATCTTTTTGTGGGTATGCCATTTCTAAAATATTTTTTGTGAAGTGAGCTTTCTTTTGGTTCAGAAATAAGATTTGCAACAATCGAGCATGCTGCAGACATACTAATCTGTCTGCAGCCACATAACCGGATAACAGTTTACATGCTGTGTAGTACCTGTATTGTACTGCGAGCGCTAACTCTGGTGTGTAGCAATAAATGATTTCAACTGTTACTTAATATTGAGAATTTAATGTCAAAGCCATTGCTCTCCTCTTGTTCAAGCTTATTCCTTCTGAAGATCAAGTCAATGATAAAGTACTTCAAGGAAGTTGGCCATAACATATAGGCCCAATTCACAAAGGTCAATTCAGTCGTAAACATACGTTTATAACTGAATTTCCTTTTATTATGCCTGCCAAGAATATACGAAAGGATTCCTGACAAGCGTAAATCGTTTTGCTTGTGTGTACATCTCCACCACAAGTGGGCAGAAATCAGCCCTTTTAAATTCCACTCAAGCAGTGGGAACTAGATATTTCAAGGAATGGGTTTCCTTGGAAGTGTGGTTACACCGACAACCTTGTTTGCGGGCATTTCCAAAACCCAGCATGATTTGCTGGAGGTTTAGGGGAAGGGCTTTCACGATGTGGTAGAAAAAAAGTGTGCATTTACACAGAGGGCTCTATTCTCCTTAGCGGAGGTATCTGCTATGGAGAACTCTGCACAGCGGAAATAGGTCCTGAGAGAAGTGTCAGCTGACATTCCCAGTAGTACACATGGAAATCTATGCCTAGAACAGCTTTCCAGGTGTACTATTGCGTGTATTGATGAATACTAAAATATAGTAAATTCACATCTTCACAAAGATATACATCTCCAGTATTGATTTATGACATTTTTCGTGAGACAAGCCCATTATTTCCAATTCAGTTCAGTCAATAAACATTCGTTTTTTGGGGGGTCCATCCAGGTGCTCAACATGTCCTAAAATGATTGGTTTTGTCAATGCCTTCTATACCTAGGCATAGCTGTCCCATTGGTCTCTGATATAGCAGTACAATCTTTTAGTGTGTGAGGGTTGCATTCTAAATATCAAGGGCCTCATTTATGAAAAGTGACGCATCGCTGCGAGAAAACAGCGATGCGTCACTTTTCATTGCGCCCTCCTTGCGACCCCAATGATGCGTCATATTTACAATATGACGCATCATTCCGCAAGGACTTACAGATACGTCAGTATTTCTGACGTATCTGTAAGCGCAAAAGTGACGCATTGCTGGAGTGTGTCACAAAAGTGACGCAACTCCAGCAATGTGTCCATTCACATGGGGAAAGCCCCATGTGAAAGGGCTTGCGTCAGTTTTACGCCTACTGTGAGGCAGGCGCAAGATTTTGACGCAACAGCGTCCTAAAAGTGACGCAGTGAAATCTCATAGATTTCACTGCGTCACTATTACGAGGCTTTTTGCGGGGGACGCCCCCTCTGCATACATTATACCTGACGCAGGTATAATGTAGCGCAGGGGTTTACAAAGTGACGCATCTGCTTAGATGCGTCACTTTGTAAATAGTGACGCATTGCTGGAGTGTGTCACAAAAGTGACGCAACTCCAGCAATGTGTCCATTCACATGGGGAAAGCCCCATGTGAAAGGGCTTGCGGCAGTTTTACGCCTGCTGTGAGGCAGGCGCAAGATTTTGACGCAACAGCGTCCTAAAAGTGACGCAGTGAAATCTCATAGATTTCACTGCGTCACTATTACGAGGCTTTTTGCGGGGGACGCCCCCTCTACATACATTATACCTGACGCAGGTATAATGTAGCGCAGAGGTTTACAAAGTGACGCATCTGCTTAGATGCGTCACTTTGTAAATAGTGCGCATCAGGAGGCATGTTTTACGCTGCCGATGCGTCACATCAAGTGACGCACCGGCGGCGTAAAAGTGACGCACGGCCTCATAAATGAGGCCCCAAGCTTCTGTTATCAACTTCTCTAACACTTCTCTGCCAGAATATTCGTTTCACCTCATTTTATTGTTGTGGTTATTGCTGTTGATAGGGGAGTGCAATCATGTGCGACTTTGCTGCAAAAGGCTTAAAGTTTTGTTTGCTTAGAGCACATGGTTAATAAACTTCCCAAATATTATGATTTGACCTAACACATTAGCCTAACAAAATCTACTAAATGTAGTCTTTCCAGAAGAACACCCAGGCAAATAACTTAGGCCCGATTATAACTTTGGGGATTGAACTGCCAGGCCGCGGCGGCAGTGGTTCTAAAAACGCTGCTGAGCCCGCGGCATTCGGCCCGCCGTATTAAGAGATTCCCACAGGGTTGACATTTGCACAGAGGCAAAATTAAGCAGGATTACATTGCAGACTGCTGGACACAACCAGAACGTCACCCCAGCCAGTCTGGGGTATATGTATATTTTATTAATGTTATACTTATTTATTTATTTATTTATTTATTTATTTTAAGGTTTTATAGAGCGCGAACATGACCCGTGAGGGTATCAGAGCACTTTACAGATACAGTAGAATAATACAGGGACATATCACATGATAAACGACGAAAAAGGTACAAAGGAGGGCTTACAGAGAGTCAAGGGATGAAGGTGGGACAGGGTAGCAGAGGGTACTGTACCTGGGGGATGTGAGAAGCTATACAACAAGGATAAGTAAAGTACAATGAATATAATACAAATAATACAAAAGTCAAATACAGTGGTGTGCAAGGGCGCAGGATAAGGCAACATTCTCTCAGGTGGCTGACGGAAAGAGTTTAGCCAAGGAATTTACCCATGAGAAAGGACTTGGCCTCCTTTTTGAAGCGAGCAAAGGAAGGGATTTTTCTAATGTCAGGAGGGAGGGAGTTCCATATTCTTGGTGCAGCTCCAGTGAAAGCCCTATTGTAGGTTGTGATACATTTTGTGATAGCGCTAACCCGACCCGAAAATATTGGAGCACAGTGCATGTGCACCAGTGACATACCCTAAGTGCTCAATCACCCTGGGGTCATATTTTCAGCAATGTACATGTCTTTCATCCGACTCACGCATGGCGGTATCCCTGCCAGAAAGAGGTCAGCGGAAAGGCAAGTTATTATTTGGATGGCGGTCCACATGCATGCACCACCTCCATAGGCCGCCTCTGCCTCTCCTGCCGAAGTAGCGGCAAATGTTGGCGATGGCGGCGTTCTTGCTTCGGTCTTCCCGCTGTGTTCGTAATCCAGTGGCGGTTGGACTGCCCAAAAGGCGGTTCCTTAACCATCAAAGTCGTAATTGGTAAATGTAAATTGATACTTGTATAGCGCACTACTCACCCGCAAGGGTCTCAAGGCACTTGTACGAATACCAGTGCTTAATTTGTGCCGGTGCTTTCTGGTGCTTAGCACCGGCACTTATTTATCAGGGCCGGGTCTAGAAGTCAGGGCCAAGTTACAACTCACATCAACGGCTGGACAACGTGTAGTGTCAACCAATATAAACAGCTGTTGAAACTCTGTCTTTTTGGCGAAGAGCTGAACTGAAAATAAATCAATGCCTTCCGTCTGTTTTGCCGGTGGGCGGACCACTATTTGGGCTGGATTTGGTCCCGTGCAGCTGCAGGAGCATGTGTAACCTTAGTGACACAGATCCTTATCACAATGTTAAAACTGCTCCGACCTCTTCTAAGATGAATTGGGCCTGCTTCAGTGCACTCGTGTGATTTGTCAAAGGTGCAGCCTTTGCAGAAAGTCAGTGCAGGGTATTGCTTTCATTTTATAAATGTTGTCAGGGGCAAGCAGAGCCAGAGTATTCACACACTTCCGTTACTTTACGGGAGGGTCGGTGCCCGGACAATACTATTTCTGCAGAGGCACCTATATTCCTAACAAAATGCAACAATTACTCGGACTGTTTTTGTGGCATTGGAGGCTTTCTTAACTATACGAAGAAGCTATTTCAACTTGCGCCGCCAAACCTGCTTTCTGTTACAGCTCCCCGGGTCACGGCAGGCCCCACATGGACACAGTGTTGCGGAAGAGCCATGGAGGAGCCATCCGGTTGGCGCGCATTCTGAGGCATGGTGTTGAATGAAAAATTGTCTAGCAGACGCGACAAAGAATTTTCAATTCTATTAAGGACACGGAGGCGAGGATTATGCTTCTCTTTATGCTTCTCTTTACTTTACTGACATAAACAGCAGCCAATAAAAACTTTAAACTGGCATGACCCCGGAAGGACAACCCCCTCCAACAGTCTGCACCAATCAGTATCAAGTCTCTTGTATAAGTGTCCATGCACATAATACGACCTCCTCTTTCTTTGCGAACACATCATCCGTCCAACGTGACCGGAGGCCAACATGGCAACCATCGCATCCAACGTCGAGGAAGTCCTCCTCTGCAGAACTGCAAACAATCCAGATCATAGGCAGGACAACTCAAGTCTGCTTCTGTTGATCACCTGAAACAAGAATATATGTCGTAATGGCCATTCCTTAAACTGGAAATACAAGCAAGCCATCATAAACATTCGGGTGGGTACAGTACATCATATAAACATTCAATAATGCATGACATCACAAGTCTGCAAGCCCGGGTGGGATAATCCTCGCCTCCGTGTCCTTAATAGAATTGAAAATTCTTTGTCGCGTCTGCTAGACAATTTTTCATTCTATGTCAGTCCACGGAGGCTCAGATTATGCTAGTTTAAAGTTTCTCCACCACCACAGAGGCTACATCCACAATAGGCTTATGATAAAATGTCTTGAACGTGGATTCAGAAGACCAATCTGCCGCAGTCATAAGATCCTGAAGCCGAGAACCAGCTCCAAATGACTTAGATGCCATAGCACCCCTCACAGAATGAGCCCCAAATTTAGAGGTATCAATACCGGCAAGGTCCAACAACCAGGTAACCCACCTGGCCAGAGTCGCACAGGCGACTGGGCGGAAAGGCTTCTGCAAGGAAATTAACAATTGACCAAAACCAGTCCTAAACTCTCTAGTACAATCCTCATACACCTTCAGACATTGAACAACACATAATTTACTGTGATGAGGAAAAGCCGGATAAGCAATACATTTTGTATGTGTCTTAGTACGTTTAGAAATCGTAAAAGAAACTCCCGAGGGAGTGAATACTCTACCTGCCAAATCCAAGGCGCGAATATCCGATACTCGCCTGCACGAGATCAAACAGAGCAAAAGCGTAAGCTTCGCCGAGAGCTGCTTGCGAGACAGCCCCTCATTAGCCGGCCAGGTTGTCAAAAAACGAAGGACCACAGACACGTCCCAAAGTTCAGTGTATCGTGGCTGAGGAGGATTCACCAGGCGAATCCCCCTAACTACTTTACAAACCAGGGGATGCTCCCCCACCGGCTTGCCCTCAACATGCGGATGTCCCGCCGAAATAGCCGACCTGAAATTATTCACCGATCTGTAAGCCATTCCTGACCGCGCCAATTCAGAGAGAAAGTTCACTATCACAGTGATATCGGATCCCATTGGATCACCCTGTCGTTCAGCACACCAACCGACCCACCGTCTCCAAGCTGACTCATACCGCTTGTGAGTGGAAGGTGCCCATGCTTGAGATAAGAAAAAGAGAGCGTCTTGCGAAACTCCCGGCATTTGCCAACGGCGCCGGAAAGTCTCCATGCCATAAGCGACAACTGCTCCTGAAGTACCAGCGGATGGTAAAGACCCACCGGGTCCGTCAGAAGATCCGGGAACGACGAGATCCGCACCGGCGGTGCACAGGCGAGACTCATCGCTTCTGGGAACCATGCTTGCGCCTTCCAGCACGGGGAGATCAATATCATCTCCGCCTTCTGCCTCCGAACCTGAGCCAGAACCCTCGGGATCATAATAAATGGAGGAAACGCATATAGAATGCCCGTCGTCCATGACTGAAGAAAGGCGTCCGAGCTGATCGCCAACGGATCCGGCCGCCAACTGTAAAACTGGGGCACTTGCCTGTTGAGCCGCGAGGCAAACAGATCCACTACACACGGACCCCATTTGAGATCCAGTGCCCTGAAGATCCGGGGGTGCAACCTCCAATCGCTGGCATCTCTCAAGTATCGAGAGTTCCAATCCGCCGTCACATTGGCGGATCCCGGTATATACTCCGCTGTCACCGAAATTTGATGGGCCAGGCAATAATGCCAAAAGTCCTTGGCTATCTCCGCAAGGAGACGCGACCTGGTGCCTCCCAGGCGATTTATGTAGCGTACCGCGGACACATTGTCCATGCGGAGGAGAATACAACACGAAACTCCCTGAGGGGACAGAGTGCGGATCGCAAAAGAACCCGCCAGGAGTTCCAGACAGTTGATGTGGAGACTCAACTCCTCGCGGGACCATCGGCCCCCGGTCTCCACCGAGCCGCAACGGGCTCCCCAGCCCCACCGGCTGGCATCCGACTCTATCACCACATCCGGGGTGGCCGCGAAAATAGCTCTGCCGTTCCACGCATCCATATGCTCCAACCACCAGTTTATCTCCGTACGTGCTTCCGCAGAAAGAGAAATCTGTTGGGCATAGGTCAGGCCCTTGCGCAAATGCAAGGCCTTCAAACGCTGCAGGGCCCTGTAATGCAAAGGACCCGGAAAGATCGCTTGGATCGAAGAAGCCAGAAGCCCTACCAGGCGTGCCAACGTCCTCAAGGAGATTGTCGGAGAGGCAAGCGCTCTCCTCAACTCCTTCCTCACCGCCACCCTCTTCTTGAGGGGCAATAGTAATTGAGCTTTCACCGAGTCCACCTGGAAACCCAGGAACTCCATCACCTGAGAAGGCTGCAAGATCGACTTCTGTATGTTCAGGAGAAAACCCAAGTCCTGAAGGAGGTGGATCGTCCACGACAGATGGAGCGACACCACCTCCGGTGACTGACCTAAGATCAAGATGTCGTCGAGGTAAATAATGAGGCGAACACCCCGTTCCCTCAACCTCTGCACGATGGGTTTCATCAGCTTGGTGAAACACCATGGGGCGGACGACAGTCCAAAGGGCATGGCGGAAAATTCGAACCACCGATCGCGCCATTGAAACTGCAGGAACCGCCTGTGTGGAGGGTAGATGGCCACCGCTAAATAGGCGTCCTTTAAATCCAGACGCACCATCCAATCCTGCTCCAATAGTATATCTCTCAGGAGATGTATCCCCTCCATTTTGAAGTGTCGATAAACGACCCAGCCATTGAACTCCTTGAGATTCAACACCAGCCGATACCCTTGGTCCTTCTTCGGGACCACAAAGACGGTGCTGACGAAGCCTAGTTCGTGTGGGGAGGATTCCACAATCGCCCCCTTCTGGATCAATGAGCATATCTCTGCGTCGATGAAACTCTGCTCTGTTTGGGAAAAACACAGTGGACCTGGTCTCCGCCGCTGCATCGGGGAGGCATAAAATTCTATGTGGAAGCCCTGTACCGTTTGCAACACCCAAGGGTCGTTTGTGAGCTGGCGCCACCTGTGGAGAAAAAGTGACAGTCTGCCCCCCACCATATGCTCTGATGGGCATAGAAGTCGTACCTGAATAGGAGTAGTCTCCTGAGTTCGCCTGTTGTCCACGATAATTTCCTCTTTGCCCCTTGCCACGACCTCCTCTATCACGGGAGGGGTAGAAGTTGGGGCGTCGATTACCTCTGCCTCTCTGCTCTGCTCCACGTGAGGTCTGTGCATAACCTCGGCCGGACCCTCGACCTCTTGGGCGTCCGGCCCTGTCAAAAACACCACCATGGAGAACCCTCTTGATGTTGGATTGGGCCTTGTCCAATGCGGAGAAGGTGGCAACATATTTGCCCATCTCCCTTACAAATTTGTCTCCGAATAGCATACCATTAGCTAGGACACCAGGTTCGGAAGGGGCCATCTCCGCCAGCTGGGAGTCAAGTCTCATAAGAAAAGAGCGCCTCCGCTCTGTAGACACGGCCACATTCGCATTACCTAAAAAGCACATGGCACGCTGTGCCCATTCCAGAACCTCCGACACATCTAGCGGCACATTCCTATCTTTGGCTATCACTGCCGCGTCCAGAATCTTCGTCAGGGGACCGGCGACATCCAACATTTTGTCTTGGACACCTCTCCATGCTCTATCCAGCCCCTTCTTTGGATCCTTCGCAAACTTGCGCATAAACGCCGCCATTGTGGGATCTAAATCCGGTGTGTCAGCCACCTTCCCTGTCAAGGATGGCCTGGGGCATTCGGAACGCAACGTGGCCCTCACCCCATTATCGAAACCCTGACGCAGGTTGTTGCTCACATATTGTGCCACCTCAGGGCACGGTATCCACTCAGTGGACCGAGGATGCACAATATTGTTTGGGTTAAAAAGAAGGTTCCTGGGTACCTGACCATCGTCCGCCTTTTGGGCGTGCTTCACCTTTCTAGATCTTTTCCTGGGGGCCACAGATTCCACCTCCGAATCGGAGGAATCCGGCGGAGTCGGGGAAGAATCCCCAGACGTGTCATTCGCCATGGAGCCATGGTCTTTCAGGACATTCCTGGCCATTCGGGCCAACATCTGGGCCGAGGACTGAGAAGAGGTACCGCCCTTCCCGGCAGATTTGAACTTTCTCTTTCCGTAATTTTTAAGGGGTTTAGCAAAAGGCTTAAGAGCCTGGACTAGTGCAGTCTTCACTGACCCTTGGACGTGGGAATCCAGGGCCTCCACCAAATTTTCCTCCAACTGCTCTTCTTGTGGCTCATAGTCTACATACTCATCATATTCAGCCCACTGGTTATCCTCCTCGGCGTAGTACGCCATAGCACTGAAGCAGGGAGGTGTGGAGGAACTTCAAGGGGGGGAGTAGCCCAGGGGTGCCTCTAACACACACACAACACTGGCAACTAGAAACACTACAGGCAATGAGGCCAAAAATCAGGTGGAAGGAGACCCCTGAAAACACACTAAATTCTCCCCTAGAGCAGAGCTCTAATACGGATACGCTCCGTTCAGCGTTCTGATGAGGCCAGGACTTGTGCAGTCTACAAACGCGCGCTGCGTGAGGAGCCGGTAATGCGAGGAAAACGAAAGCCGGCTCCTCGCGCATGCGCGTTGCGTGTGGGGGCCGGGCTCGACTGCCTCCTGAGCGCGAGCGTCTCGCGTCTGCCTCCTCCTGCTCCACCGCCCCCTACCGAGCGCACAGCATGCCTCGGTTCGCGCGCGGAAGCCCGAGAAACACACGCACGGGCAGAAACAAAGAAACGGCCAAGAAAATAAGGCACAACCACAAAATATACCAATAAATCAAATCACGAGCGAAGACCCGCTCCGTATCACCACATCACAGGCGCGCGCGCGCGCCGTCAACAATCACCGCCCCAACACACATTACCCCCAAGAATAAAGAAGTAATATAGAAGGGCACTTAACTCGCTGCTGCAGCAGCAAAGAAAGAGGAGGTCGTATTATGTGCATGGACACTTATACAAGAGACTTGATACTGATTGGTGCAGACTGTTGGAGGGGGTTGTCCTTCCGGGGTCATGCCAGTTTAAAGTTTTTATTGGCTGCTGTTTATGTCAGTAAAGTAAAGAGAAGCATAAAGAGAAGCATAATCTGAGCCTCCGTGGACTGACATAGAATTTCCTGCCTACCAGTGGGGCCCCAAAGCACACAGGAAATCAATCCTTGGCCTGCTGCAAGGCCTTGAGTTAAAGCAGGAAGCCGGTGTTTTAAGGATTGACCACCTGCTCACCACTTTCTGACCTGGACCTGTGCTGTTGCTGTGCGTGCCCTGCCAAGGCAGAGCCCAACTTATGCCCTGGACTCACTACGCCAGTGTGAGTCTCCTAGTGGGAGCAGGTGGCACAGGCTGAGGCTGCACTGCAGCATGGCTCGCTGTCTGACTGTGAACAAGAGACTGGCTAGTGATCCACGCAGAGCCACACCCGCATCTCCTCTGGTAGATCATTCTGACAGCTATAAAGAGAATCAGGTAAGTCAGATATTCAATTATTAATCTGTTACTGCTCACATTTAAAAGGTTTGTGTTACCAGAATGGAGAGGGGACTCCAGCACGGAATAAGCCTTGAAATGGGCACACTAACTTGTCAGTCTGTGCTGTAAATAAAGGGCCTTCTAAGGTGGAAGTTTTGCCTCAACTAGCAGATTTGCTGATTTATTAGTGAAAAGTGTTTAATATCAGTGCTTGACAGTGGCACTATGAAGCCAGCCTTTATTTTCCCAGCGCAGTGAGACTTGCTAAGTTAGAGGTAAGTCAGGTGATTAATGTTACCCCTCGATAAAGGTCAGACTTTTGTCTGCTGGCAGTTTTCACTCTGACCATAAAGCAGCGAAGAGGGTTAATATGCCTACTGCAAAGAAAGTCAACCACCATATTGTATTGTATTGAACTGCAGTATTGTATGTGGATAACTCAGTGAGTTGCTGCATTTATCACAGAGATCTGTGTTACATATGTTTCAGCCGCTAACTGGAGCGGAGGTTGGGGTGGAGGGTGCTGATTATTTAAAAATTAAATAATAACTATTTAAAAATTAAATAAAAGCTTTAAATGCACCTGCTGCAGAGTTCTATTTTCTTCTTGCTCAAATGAGTGTGATTTCTGATATTTGTCTATTTCCATAGACTTCATTGTATGATTTTGGTTGCAAGAAAATGCCACACAGTTAGTCGTTGAATGACTCTCATAAATCCACTGAATCTATGACAATCTCACACATAGGCAATCTGTCCATTAGCAGCTATACTCAAATGGGTGCGATTTTTTATATATATATGATTCCCTCGTCTTCATTGCTTAATTTTGCTCACAAGAAAGTGTCACTCATATTTGGTGGAATGGCAGCTATGCATGTCGTCTTGAGGCACGCATGCACGCACTACACACTAGCCAGCAGTCCGCCACAATTAACTGAAGTAGCAGCATGCCGTGCATCGTGCAGCAGCAAGCCTGTTGAAAAAGGCAGTAATCAAGTAATAACTAACTCTGCTTTCACCTGAGCGTGCCACATAGGTAATTGAACGGTGGAATCTGCTTGTTCATAAATGTTTTCTGACCGTAGTTTCTTCACGGGCACCTGAAATGTGGCATCTGTTTGTTTTGCAATGTTCAGTGTCTGCCATGTCTGTACAAGTCAATGAAAGATTTGATTGGTTTGTCCTGAAAGTTTTGGTGTGCAGCTGGCGCTCGGTGATGCAAGTTCGTTTTGCACAGTGTGACTGTCATAAGGCCAATTAGTAGCAAAGACTAAGTATTTAGGTGGTCTAATGCTGGAGCGAGATATTGCATTTATGTGCAAATTAATGGTTTCCGGCAGTCAGGCCACAAGCCTGATAAAGAGAGATATAAAAAGAGCGATGGGAAGTGTAGGATGAGGACGGTCCTCGCACTTCCCTGGTGCAAGCTCCTCGTGGTACCCTCAGGTGCCAGCTTGTCACACTGCTTATCAATGCCAGACGAGGGATTATCTAGAAAATGAAAATACCTTCCTCTTTGACCATCCCTGTAAAGCGCCGATGAGCAAAGAGGGACCCCACCATTCCGTGAGGTTTTCAGGGGAGTTTGTGCTTAAGAAACCTTTTTTCGTAGTTAATGATAAAATAGGGTTTTAAAGAAATTTTCCAAACAAAAAATGGCTTCTGAATGTTTTCTCATATAAAAATACAAAACGTATTTCCAGTTTGCTGAGGCTCACAGTTGGGGTTTTCTTCCTTTTGTCACCCTTTCTCCACTTTTCCTTTCATTAAGGTTTTTTATCCTTTTCTCACCTCTATACTTTTTGTTTCCTTTTTGAAAATGCCAGCCTTTGTGACCGCAAAACTCTTTCAAAATCAACCTTATGTGGGTAAATGTAAAGTCTGGAGTGCTAGTAAAAACGAATGCTGACAGTATAACACCTGATGTACGCCAGGGAACATTTCCAGTCCTCAATTCAAATATTAATTTGTTTCAAACACTAAGTGTTGAAGTTAAATTGTATTATATATTTAATGGCAATCGAACTTTTATACCGAGTAAACAACACATGTCTTGTGTTGGGTTGCAAATAATGAACATGGAGGGAGCCAGTAAGTGCATATTTTGTTACATTTGTCATCTCAAACCACCAACCTCCTTAATGCTTTTCAAAAACATAAATGTCACACAATGATTAGCATTCAGCACATTTTAAGTCAGCTACCTTTTAGGCTTGACTTGATGACACCTGCGTCATTCATGGCAGATGTTTCTATATGATATGCACGAATGGACTAGGACACAGGTTTGTAGAATTGCTTGCATTTGTTTGAAAGAGATATGCAATTAAGTCATCCAGGTGTTTGATATGTCAGCACAGACAAGATTGCGGTAACATAGAATGTTGTGACAACTAACTTTCTCAACTAGGATGGCACTGAAGCCTTACTGGACAATCTATGCCACAATACATCACTGTTTTCTGCGAGTCGGTACCAACCAAAACAAGAACCACTAAATTTGGCATTAAATCCACTAAAAATGGTTCCATGTGGTGCCTGTGGACGTAAAACAAACCAGTCTCAACCTGTAATGCAAGTTGTTCAAGACTATTTTGACTGAAGATAGTCCCTCTCTAAAAAAAAGATACCTGTAAGGCCTCCATAGTGCCATAAGGAGAGCCAAAAAGTCTTAATTTACTAAATTGATCTAGCTGGTCTGACTGAATAAGAGAAATCTTCAGCATCTTTCAAGAACTGTCTAACCCAGATACCCAGAAGAACAACCCCTGCCAACAATATTGTGACAGAACTCCTGGATTCCTTTTGTTCAAAATTAGCACAATCAGTGACTCCAACATTACTGCCCTCTACCATCTGCCTGGCACTCTCTCTCCTTCACAGTTTTCATCCTTTCTCTGCCTCTGTCTATCTGTGCTATATTGTTATTACTTCACTTGCAGCACTTAACCTTCCCTGTTAGCTCTGGCATGGCATTTTAATGGCATTTTTTTTAGGAGCGTAGGCATAAACAATAGGAAGATGGGAGCCCATGAGGTAATAAATATAGCCTAGGTGTCCCCTTTAAGTGCATTAGTCATTTCAACCAATTTATTCCAAAAGTGCACTTTTTGAATTAATTTTTCTCAAAAAGTTCTCGGGCTGGGGGAATCTACTATCAAACCCTTACTTAAGGAAGGCTCAGTTGCTGAAAATTCAGATGTGGTATTACATCTGGCTTTCAGCAGTGGCAGTTGAGGATGTGGGTGGAGACATGTGGGTGGAGCCAGTGGAGGAAGTGGGTGGAGCCGGGGAAGGGGTGTGGTCTCCTAAAATATTTGAGCACCTGCACTTAATATTTTACAAATTAAGCACTGTGTGGAACCCATCCTGGCTTTCCCTGTGAGGTGTCCACTCCTGGGCACATCAAGGTGGAGGACAGGCATCCTTAGCGTTGTGGGGGCCATTGTGGAGATTAAGCAAGCTATTGCCCAGAGTTGCAGAGTGGGACTCCATGACTGGAATATGGAAACCGAGGCGAGAATTATCAGGTACGTGGAATTTTGAACCCTGGTCCCGGGCTAGACCTCTGCATCAGGGTCTGCCGCTCTAACCATTGAGCCACACTTCTCCACCCATTGAGCCACACTACCTAATTGGTAACTTAGTTTAATTAAAATCTTTGTCCAGGTAACTGAAACATTCTCCCTTTGTGGAACATTAGAGATACAGCTGTCCAAAGTTCACTAGCATTACTACTTTGCAAGGTGCACAATTTGTCTACTTCAAAAGACTTCACCACAGAAAGTTTAATTCTGACATATTCTGACTTAAGTGATATGTTGATTTATTGCATGCCACTCGAAGCTGAGGGCCATTTGAGTTCTGGGATTTTATTGAGTGCACCAGAGTATTTCCATGTCTGTCCAAATGTCACCTTGCTCCTGATTCTTTCTATCCTAGTGTTTGTGTACATATCCCAGTGCCCTTGTATCACTGCCTAACCCCTGAACCCAAATAAGTTTCCAGGAGATGTTATACCTAACATACTTAGCCATGGTTTACAAAGTACTTGCTGTTTTTGTACATGGACTGGTTCGTGACCTGAAAATTATTTTGAGCTTCAACGGATGTAGAGCTTTCATGCAGTTCAAAATGGACTTTTGGTAGGATTCTGAGAATCTTGCCCAACTAATATTATTGGGACAGGATTCGGTTTCTGAATACAAACGAAAGGGCTGGTAATGGGGAAAAGGAAGCCTAAAAGTAACAGCACACCTATGTCCCTACATTCAGAATCCCAAAAATTCAAGGAAAGAGACAACTATCAGAAAACAAACCTAGCAGGAAGTAAAGGATATTGCTGGGGACATACAAAAGTCCCCCAACCGACTATGTTCTTAAATTAATTCCAGCCTAGACCAACGCATCACGGAGGCCCTGGACCTGGTGGCTCCACTTGGTGCGGCCAAAATGGGGGGTAGAGTTATGAGATCAGCTCCTTGGTTCAATGAGGACATGCGGGTGGCTAAAGCAGCTTGCAAACAGGCGGAGAGGCAATGGAGGATTGCCTATTCAACTCCCTCCAAAGCAGAATACATAGACTGCAGGCGTAACTACCATAAGCTGCTTAGAAAGGGTAAATCAATGTACTTCTGCACTAAGATTGCAGAAGCTGAACAGTCCACCAAGGAACTCTTCTCTATTTATAAATCCATTGCAATAGGGAAGCCCGCTGTGATGCCCACGAAACTCTGCACTGCGGAGGGCTGCGACCGTATTGCAGAATTCTTTGCTAACAAAGTTACCAACATCTATAACTCCTTTCCTCAGCGGGCAAACAACAACAGCCCCCCACACTGGGAGGTTACTAAAACCAAAGGAGAACTACAGCTTATCTCCTTCGCCACCCCCTCGACTGAAGAACTAATCCGTATTTGCGGGTCGATAAAATCGGGTTCCCCAAGAGACCCGACGACTCCCAGTCGACTCAAGGGTAGCCTGCAAATACTTGAACCCCATGTCCGCCACTTACTAGACACCTCCTTTAAATCCCAGAGTGTCCCCAAAGCCTGGAAGCAAGCAATTGTATTACCCCTACAGAAAAAAGCCAATGTTAATTTTGATAAACTTGACAACCTTCGCCCTATCTCCCTCCTGCCCTATATGGCTAAAGTGGCGGAAAAAATAGCCAACATTCAACTCATGCAGTACGTGGAGGAGGCTTCGCTGCTCCACGACTCGCAATTTGGCTTCCGCCCCCGTCACTCGACGGAATCGGCACTTCTTGTGGCGGTTGAGGCACTGCGACAGGGCGTGGATGAGGGCCAAACCATGGCTCTGATCTTGCTTGACCTAAGCGCAGCATTCGACACTGTAGCACATTCCACCTTGCTACAGTGTCTGAATGGAGGAGGGGTTACAGGCGCTGCGCTGGGCTGGATCAGGTCCTTCCTGTCTGACAGGTGTTTCCAGGTCAGGCTGGGTGAATGCTATTCGAGGGAGATTGAGTTGGGCCAGGGCGTGCCTCAGGGTTCGTCCCTGAGCCCAACCCTATTTAATATCTACGTCTCCCCCCTAGCGGCCATCGTGGAGAGACACGGTCTCCGCCTGGTGTCCTACGCCGACGACACGCAGTTGGTCGTCTCCCTATCGCGTGCACCCGGTCTTGCAGCGGACATCTTCAAGAATTGCATGCAAGATCTTGCAACGTGGATGTCCGCAAACTGTTTAAAACTGAACGGTAGCAAGACCGAGGTGCTCGTGGTGGGAGGAGGGCCTTCTGCTTGGTCGTCGGCGTGGTGGCCGCCCTGCCTGGGCGAGGTCCCTGCTCCTTGTCAGGAGGCCAGGAACCTCGGCGTGTGGCTGGACAGAGATCTGGCCTTTGGTCCCCAGGTTAGCCGGGTGACGGGGATGTGCTTCGGTGTCCTAAGAGCCTTAAGGAAAGTCTTAGATCTGCTTCCCATTTCTGCTCGAAGGACGCTGGTGCACGCCCTGGTCACCTCGCGACTTGACTATGGGAATCTGCTCTATCTGGGGGCCACGAAAAAGGTCATGGGCCGCCTTCAAGTGCTTCAGAACGCCGCGGCACGGCTTGTCCTCAGGCTTCCCAGGAGATCACCCTCCATCCCTGCTCTTCAAGCCCTTCACTGGCTTCCTATGGAGAAGAGGGTTGAGTTTAAAGCCCTCTCCACATGCCATCGCATTTTGAGCGGTAAAGCCCCCGAACCGCTTCAGAATCTGGTGACCCACTACGAGCCTACTCGTAAGTTACGGTCTTCTCAGACCGGACTGCTGATGGTACCCAGGGTAAGGAAGGCCCGTATGGGAGGGAGATCTTTTAGATATCTCGCTCCCAGATGTTGGAATGTTCTGCCTCCAGAACTACGTCTTGAACCATCTGAAACCCTGTTCAGGAAAAAGCTTAAGACTCACCTTTTCAGCAGGTAGCCTTTAATGGGAGGGAGGGCGGCCACTTCTCACTTACTACAGCGCGGGGACACGCCAGTGGCGTCACCAGGCGCTTTACAAATGCCCAAATAAATAAATAAATAAATAAATATGTTCTCCATTCATAGCTAGGAATCCACATTAACAAAGAGGAAGCAATCAGGGCCAGACTGGGAACCCAAAGTGAGTACAGTGAGTGAGCCCGACCAGTACAAGAAGGGTTTGGGAATCATGGTGCATTCTACAACATATTTTTGGATGTCCGTTGTTACGACGCATGGTATTACCATGCGTACTGTTACAACGCGTATTTTACAACGCAAGTCGTTACCACGACTTGCGGTGTAGGGGTGCGGACTTAGTAATAGTTTAATTTACTATTCCAACACCAGCCTACGAACAGTAGGGAAGGTGTTGGAATAGTAAATCTACTATTCCTTGTCCTTTAGCGCCCTCCAGCGCTTGCGTTCTAAAATATGCTGCGGGATAACATCCGCGTCGTAAAGGATGTTCCCCCATATTTTTCATTATATATTTAAGTGTATTGGCTTGTAAAGCATAGTAAATGATTACCTTACAGTGCACCAGAATTCAACAATCTTTGTTGGGGCTCTTCAATGATTCCCTCACTAGCACCCTCTAACTGGGCTCCTCTCTCTCTCTCTCATGTATTTCATTTGTTTTATACCCCCTCTCACACCAGAGCAGGGTGACGGAGCACTTTACATTGCTCACAAATACAGATACAATTAATCATAGTGTGTAAATCAGTGTATAGAAAATGTTACATAAGACAAAGGGCACTACAAGGTGTAGGATTCACGTCATCCATACTGGTAGGCATTTTATGAGTGCTTGTTCTGGCGAAGCACAAACCCAGCATTCAGAAAGTAACACAGTGGTTAGAGTGGCTTTGCTAATAAGATTTTATTTCTACCAAAACAAAGCCTTTTAGCAACATTAGGCTAATGAAAGACTTGGAAACATTTATAACTTTCTCACCTGTACCATGTAGTTTACATGCTGGTCTTTGATGACACTTTATAGCTCACTCTGCCAGATTATGAACTGCACAGTAACAAAAGCGTCTTTATGACAAAGCAGTAGCCCACTAACCTACACACATAATGTACTGTTCTGCGATCTGCACAGTACATGTCCTATGCAGCAGGCATAATAACCCTCTGCTCTAACTTAGATGAGTCAAAACTGCCATTAAAAAAAACACAGATCTCTCTCCAGCAGGTACATAAATCACCAGAGTTAGCTTGACACTTTTATTGTTGGCTTCTGGTGCAGTTGTGGACTCAAACCATGATTACATTCTATTACGAATCACATTGTGCTTCTGCTAACGTGCACCTTTGGATTCAATAGTTGGAAAGCCTTTGACTTTGCAAATCCCAGGTTTTGAGACCACAAAATCCATTTGTAATTAGGTCCCTTATTGTGTTAATATGTCCTCTGTGAAGATAAAGGTGCGAAATTGAAGAATCCCTGCTGCGCGAACTGTCATCCTTACCAAGTTGATAAAATGAGCACTCCAGAGCTAAGTGCAACAACATTACTATAGATTGTTTAACAGCATTAGCGTGTATTCTGATAAGTACAGTAACTTAACAATGCTTTGCAAGGATGTGCACTTCTTTCCTCTGATCTTTCTCGTTCCTCTTTTGCAGTTAGACGCCCAGATGCATACCATATAAGAATCCTTCAGCGCTTTTGTTTTCACGTCTCCAGATGGTTACTGCATGCTTCCTGTAGACAGTGAATACGTTTCATATTTAAGATAAACTCTTAGCTATCTCTTGGATGGGTGCCAAGTGCCACAAATTTTCGAAATGTCAGTCTCACCTAGACAGACCTCTTTCCTAATGCCGCGACTGACTCTTCACCTGTCTAGAGATGTGACTTCTGTTCCATGTTCCATGTAGTGGAGAAGTGTGACTCACTGGTTAGAGGAGGCAGACCCTGAAGCAGAGGTCAGACCCGGGACCAGGGTTCAATTCCCGACGCGGCAGGGTCTTGAGCCCAAATATCCACGGACTCGATAATTCTCGTTTTGGTGCCTACTCGAATCATGGGTTCACACTCTGCAGCTCTGGGCATCAGCTTGCTTAATCTCCACTACGGCCCCCCCGCGGCAGGATGCCTGGCTTTCACCTTAGGGATGCCCAGTACGGGTATCTCACAGGGAAAAAGCCAGGACGGGTTCCCAAGGCAAGCGCCGAGATGCCTACGGGTAATCGAGCGCTATATAAGAATGCATAATAATAATAATAATGTTGCTCTGTGGTAGCAGCCCGACCCAGAACGAATTAATTGCAGGAGACCATCAGTGACTCCTAGGTAAAACCTGAAATAAAATTAACAAGAATGCAGATCATGGGTAGAACTGACATGAGAATAAGTAGCTAGTAAGGGCAGACGTTGCCCAGTGTTGAACTAGCTTTTCGAGCAGCCTGGCACTGCCAGATGGGCTCACTTGAAAGGGCCAGTATGTGGGCTGTTTTTTTCGTTGTGTCTCGGTTCCCAGTTCCAAAAAAACCACACGCTGGCCCTTTCATTCTGGCCCATAGGACAGTGCCAGAGTGCCAGAAAGGCAAGTAGAACACTTGCTTGAGCGTCGACATGGGTGGCCCAGAGCACAGGCGTCCCATGGAGGTCTCGAAGTGCATGAAACATGTCAGAGTTTCTGGAAATCCACATAAAATAAATGAACATACAAATAATTTAAATGGTACTTATTTTCAAGGCGTTATCCAAAAATTCTGCCAAGGATATAGCCTTACTGGGTTGACTTTGGACATCCATGCTCTAGATGAAAGTAGAATGCGTCCACTGAGCTAACCAAGGGATATGGCTGTGGCACCAACAAATGAATTTCATGTCATAGTACCAGAACTGGACATTGTGCTCAAGACTACAACCTCAACTCCCCTGTTCCTTTCTATAAGAAAAAGACCATTGGTGGAAACTCATTACCAGGACAGGCGGCAAAGATATGGACCTCCTAGCCAGCCAAGGTGCAATGTATACAGGATTATCTAGGAGGGAAATAAAAACCGGGAAATACTTGGGATAGAGATCCAGGACAACTGGGGACTCTGACATCAAAACCAAACAATATTTGTGATCACAACAGAACACTGCTGAAGTGTGTCAAAAGCCAGTGCAATGCCAGTCAGACCCTATTCATGGCCGGATAGAATCAGTGTAGGCTGGATGACAGAGGCACCCAAATATCATAGGAATCACCATATTTGGACTCTACAAAGGCTGATTGTAAACAGTGCTGGTTGGTTAACAACAATACTCTACATGTGGTCCACATAAAGCACCTTTTTCCTGGTAGGGTACTACCTTAGCAAACTGGTGCCCCCACAGGAAATGCTTATACTATCAGGACAACACTGTCTGTCCACACCACTCAGCATAAATGCGAGCAGGCAGTAAACTTACTGAGAGATCTGCCACATATACCAGCCTTTCTGGAGGATGTTAATGTTAATGTAATCCACCAGTGCGGGTCCCGACCTCATCAGACGCTACAATAAAAACTGGACTTCTTATAATAATCGTGTTGGGGTTGGTTGACTGTACTATAAATAAGGCTCCCTGTTTTCTGTTTTTTACTGATTTTTACAGATAAATACAGGCACAAACCCCTTTATTTCCTTGTCTGTATTTATTTTTAAATGTGGATAAACAGAAATTGGGTTGCTTTTTGAGTGATTCTAAATACTCTCTACCATGACTGCCAGGCCAATAGATTTGTGGATTGATAGGTAAGGGGGTTAAAAAAGAGGCTTAAACAGCAGTAGATAGGCACAAGGTTGATAATGAAATTTGCGTATTCTCATATAAGTAATTTATCTTCAGAGTTTGTTCATACACCTGAAACCCGGCAACCACGAGTGCTAATTTATCGGTTAAATAAATGTGGAAACATGCCAGTTTCAGCTTCTTGTTTTTCACCAAACCCAAAATAAATATGGATAAATACAGATAAAATGTGAAAAAAATTAAAATGGATAAATACAGACGGAAATGTTAAAAAGAAATATACCATAAAACCGGGAGCCCTAACTATAAACCATTCAGATAGATCTCAGCCCTCTGTCACTCTCCACTTCTCTCTGCCTGTCTACTTTCTTCTCAGGCCCACAAGGATGTGGAATATATCAAAGGAAGTATATCAAAAAAACAAAGTTATTTGACATGCAGAGCAGAGTATTGCTGTCAGCTAATTCTAATCATAGTCTATGCATGCCTTACCAACTGATATGTTTCCACATTACACCATTGTGTGCACCACGACAAGAAAAAGCACTTCTCTAGCCACTCACGCTTGACACCAAAACACTTCCCACATACGCTTATTCATTTTTTAAATCATTTTATTATTATGAATATTGAACATAAAACAGAAGGTGCAAGAGCACACTCCATACAAATTTAAAACTCAGTAATATATATAATAGGTAATACATGATAATTTTAAAAATGTAGCTTTAAAATTGACAAATACATCAATACAAAAAATAAATAGTTGTAAAAGCCAGTACATACAGTAAATACAATCAAATGCTTGCAGCAAGTACAACCCTTTAGCGACCAAGCTCCTCCCCCACCACATTGTAGCTTAATACCTGTTCAAAAATGCATTTCAGCGCCTCACAATATAAGCACATTTCCTGGGACGGAGCTTGTAACCCCTGTGACTGGCATACCAGGCTCTGCCTGTGGGAAGCATGGAGATGTCACAGCAGTAGGCCTATGGTTCTGGCCATAAAGGGTGGCCAGACTGTTTGAGTGTATTCACATGTTGAGTCTGCTTCATGCAGCAGTGGCCACACAAATGCATTAAAATGTTACCTTGGCTGCCATATCAAATATAAGAAAGATTTCAGTTTTTATGCAATGGAAATATTCAAGTGCTAAGAAAGTAGCATGTAGTAAAAGAAAGGGTGGTTCCCTAAGGGAAAAATGAAGTCAAACGGCATTCAACTAGACACGTTAATGAATGTATCATTACTGGTAATTAACACTGACATTTCTTTACGTCAAATATTTAGATGTAATTCCCATTCTCCCTAAGCAACGCCAAGGATATTTTTCCGTACTTGGTTACCTCTTATAAACAAACCAATTGTTTCTTAGAGATATGTTACATATTTATTATCTGAGTTCTTTTTCAACAATGCAGCCATTGCTCACTCTATCACAAAGTGCAAAATTCATAGGGGCGAAACCCAAACAAAACATGACACAGTCTTTTTTAAGTGTTTTAGTAGAGTTGTATGTACATAAGTTAAGCGTCCAGTAATACACTGTGAGGTATTTATAGAAAAAATAGCCCAGGCACATCTTTTTATAGGCCCAAGTGCTTGTGTTTCTTTCATGTTTTCAACATAAACTTCTCACATGATGTAATGTCGACGCATTTTGGCCTATGACTTAGATATATAGGACCATGTAAAGCATCCTCGACAAATATAGAAAATTAAAAATTAAAAGCTTACCTGATCATTAGTCACTGTTTTGCGCCAAACAAGCCAATAGTGTAACACTTTGAATACAGCACTTGTAGTTGGGGGTGCTACTAGCATAAGGATGTACAACTTGATGAATCCGAGGTCTATCTAGAGATGCACGATTATATATGGTGGACCACTAAATGAAGCAAAATATAATTCACAGGTAGGTAAAAACATCATACAACCTGAGGTAAGACCTATAGAATGAATAATTTAACTCAGACTTTATGCCTGAAACGTTGACAACAATTTTGTAAAACCCTCACAATGCACTGCTTATGCCCTCACATATTACATCACTCATGACATGTTCAGTGACAGGATTAATAACATCCCTAATGACATCTGAAATGACATCATTGATAACAACGCTGTGCAAAGCGAGGGTGCGAGTTATAGTTAATTTAGGGCATGAGTTCTAGTTACTTGAGATAATTATAGCTTGTGAATTTCACTGTTTTTTGTAGTTGAAAATGTTTTGTTTTAACTGACATTTTCACTTAACTATAACATCTTTTTAACCATTGTTTTTTCCAATGATTTTCTATGTTTGTTTTTAACATAAAGTAAGATTTTATTACATTTCCTAAGTATAATGTCTCTTTAACCATTCAGTGTGTGTGTGTGTGTGTGTGTGAGTGTGCATGTGTCTGCGTGAATGAGTGTCTGAGAGACTCAAACAGATGGACTCACCAAGAGCTCAAAGAACAAAATTATATTTCCACAGCAATGTTTTGGCTTCTGCCTTCCTCAGGTAGTGCAAGATTGTTTGCTCAGTGACTGCACGACTGGATTTTAAAAAAGCATTTCCCTTTTTATCCACCTGCAAAAAACTACAAAACATTTTTCTAAACCCGCCAGTCATTGCTTACTGCAGAGCTCCCAATTTATAGACTCTTATTGTGAGAACTGAACTCAAGCAACAGGTACCAAATTTATGGATTCATTGTTGTGGTTCTAAAAGGTGTATCATGTGAATGAATACCTTTTACAAATGTCATCAGTAACAAGTTCGGTCACATAAAGAGCCTACGGCACATATGTTGATCAACATGCATTATTTATGTCATTATTTCGTAGCATTTTTAATTAAGTGGACCCCCCATTAATCATTACTGAAACCTGGGGACCCACTCTGAATCATTATTGGAACTCGGGGACACCCACAGAAATATTACTGAAATCCGAGGACCCTGACCTAAGCAGTTTTGATGATTTGAAACACAAAACAACGCAAACAAATACACTAATGGTGAAATATTTTATTTCATTCACAAAAAAAAGACCACATTTTCATTTAAATATGAAGGTTGGAACGTTTATAAATTCAATTGAGGCCACCCATTGTCCATACTACAGTCTGTTTGATGCACTTGCACTGCTCCCACAAGCCAATCAGATGATACTAACTTAATTGTTAGCCTCCAATTTCAAATTTCTTCACAGTTACGGAATGTTTTAAAATGGTCAATTTACATTTTGCTTCTTTATTTATATACACTTTAATAATCTTTTAATAGTATTTCATTTTCTATGCAATTGCAGATCTCTTGAGTAGGCTTCGTGGACCCCCAGAGATCCTTGGATCACAGGTTAAGAACCACTGATTGATTTGTTTAATTGCCATTGCCAAAGCTGTAAAAAACAATATGCAGTTCAAACAGTGAATGACCTCCGTACACAATTCAGGAATCAGAAAGCAGCAGTAATTATTAAGACACTTGACCAGCCTGTAGCCAATCATTTTAACCTGGAACATGTGTTTAAGAAAGAACTACTGAACCCCAGATAAAACCTCTGGTTGTACCATTTAAAATCATTGCATCCAGATAAACTGAACATCACTGACAATTCCACTTGATTGATGCATATAAGAGATCTCAGGACTGCATTGATTTCAAATTCCAAATGAAATCTTCACTTCTGATGGTTTTCAGCAATCCATCAGTCTCCGCTGTACAGTCATTGAGCAAATAATCTTGTACTACCTTAGGAACGAGGAAGCCGAAACGTTTAAATGGAAATATATTTTGTTCTTTGGTGAGTTCATTCGTTTCAGTTACTTCTTTCTTGTGTGTGTTTGTGTGTATATAGACCTAGGACCAGCACCCACCCCATCTACCCTTGCCAGAAACCTCGGAATCATCATTGATACCAATTTCACCATGAAATCACAGATCAACATGGTCTCCTCCACCTTATTCCTCACTCTGCGCATGCTACGTAAGACCTTCAGGTAGCTACCCCTGCATGTAAATCCATTCGACTGGTCTATGGCAACACTCTCAGCATAGGAATCACCACACACCCCCTGCAAAGACTTCAAACCATACAGAACACCATAGTCAGACTCATCCTTGATGTTCCCCGACGAACCCACATCACATTCCACTTCAGGCAGCTCCACTGGCTCCCCATACAGAAGATGCCAATTCAAGCTGCTGACCCACGCACACAAGACTCTTCACAAGCATTAGCGACTGCTTGAACTTCCACCAACCATTGAAACGATTATGCTCCACCTCCCTATCACTTGCCACCATTTCCCACATCTACCGAAACAGAAGTGGAGGATGCTCCTTCTCCTACATCGCAACGAAGACCTAGAACAGCATCTCCACACAGCTGCCCACGATCACCTCCCTTCTGAAAATCCAAAGGGCCCTCAAGACCTGGCTGTTCAAATGAGCCTTCTGGGACCTGAAAGCGCCTTGATACCCTAGCTGCACTTTATAAATCCTGATTGATTGATATATATCTGTTTACATATATCTCTACATATCTATATATGTGTGTACATATATACATAAATATCTATCTATATCTATCTATATCTATCTATATCTATCTATATATATATATATATATATATATATATATATATATATATATATATATATATATATATATATATATCAAACAACGCCTCTCAACAGTAATAAGAGAGCTTGCACTCGAGGATAGGAGATAATCCATATATGACAAAAAGAACTATATGAAAATGACTGGAAATCTAAATAATGATCTTACCATGGACCTGAAAAGAAGAATCAAAGATTGGCACAATGAAGGGCTACTCACAGACGAAGAAGCCACTTTTTTGAAAAATGATAGCCCTATGATGCCAACGATGTACTTTCTGCCGAAGTTACATAAAACTCTAATTCATCCTCCAGCAAGACCCATCATGTCAAGCTGTAATTCTCTGCATGAGAATCTATCAGATTATGTGGATTATTTTTTGGCACCGATTGTCACAAACCTAACCTCGTATATACAAGAGACGGGAGATTTCAGCCATGAGGTGGGACTACAAGCCTTGTGATACTTGCTTAAACAACGTAACATCCATAAATTAAAACACACGAGTATGCTTGTGGAGATGGTTGAATTGTGCCTAACGTATTCATCTTTAATGGCCAGATTTACTCCCAATTGTGTGGAACCGCAATGGGAGTTTTGTTCTCTCAAAGCTACGCCAACCTCACCATGGGGTGGTGGGAAATCTGGTAGCTTGGAGAGTCGACAATGAAGAGTATACTACCAAGACGGAAATCTGGCTAAGATTTATCGACGTCATCATCTGGAGTGGCCAGAGGAAATTCATCGAACTTATGAACATTCTGAACAGCAATGACATCCAGTACCCTACTACTTTAACTAATAGAGAAATCTGATTGGCCTAGAGGTCCTCTTCCCTATGGCCATATTGTTTCTGTAGGCTTCCAAGAGTCTCGCGGGATCTCATGCTCTAATTGGCTGGCCGCAACATGATGAGAAATGTTGCAGCCGCCATTTCAGGTCATGGGGACTCGATCCCTGTACCTCGAAAATTAATTTAAAAGTACGGAATAGGGTAGAGGTACCCTGAACTCCTAGACGATGTTCTGGGGGTCCTCGAGAGCCATCCTTCAACCCCCATGCCCCAGGGACAAATTTTTTAAAATACTGGTGGTTACCATGATCCCATGGCACTCGTGTGTGAGTCAGAGAGACCCCTCTGCTTTTGCAAGAGTCCCACGGGGGCGCTGGGTTCACATGGACTCCTATAAGAGTCCCATGGGATTGGAAAAATATTTTTCAAAAGAGGGGGCATGAGTGTCTGTGGTGAGTTGACTGCGTATAGGCAGTAGACCCTGCTACCAACACCATGCTGCACATGACCAGCAGCACAGGCTGGACACCCGAAGGTGGTGTTGGACAGGGTGCAGGCCAGGCCCTGTAGCCAATACCAGGCTGCTCATGGCCAAATGTCATGTGCAGTGGGAGTTTCGGATGTGAGAGCTTTGGATCTCCCGGGCCGGGTTTTCACTCCGGATGGATTACCTTTCACATTTCTAGGCGTACTAAGTGCAATTCCCGCTCTGTATCCTATCCTGCATTTGCGGACGTCCCTCAGCTGTGTGTGGTTAGAGCACTCAAGGCTTATGAGGTTGCAACAATAGATATACACCCACAGGGCGTCAAACAATTGTTTATTGCTCTTACGAAGCCAGTTTCGTCCCCTGCTATTGCGAGATGGGTCTGCTGGATAATGCAGGAAGCGGGTGTAGATATCTCCTGCTCTGGAACTCATTCTGTAAGGGGTGCAATGGCATCCAAGGCTTTTTCTTCGGGAGCACGGCTCGAAGACATTCTCAATGCTCTGACTCTACCTTTAAGAGATTTTACTTCAAACCAGTGGTGTCACTAGCTTCTTTGGTGGTGGACAAGCTTTAAACTAGCCTAATCAGAAGCCTCTGCTCCTGACATAGAATTTCCTAGCTAACGTCAGGAAAGTTTCAATTCTATTAAGGAGGCGGAGGCGAGGATTAGCCCACCCGGTCCTCATTCGAACCCTCCCAGAATTCTGCGTTTGTATGGTAAGTAAGGGGCATATTATCAAGGGGGTTTATCTCTGCTTTTTTGGCTTTAAAAGCCAAGAAAGCGGAGATATAATTATCTCCCTATTACCTAGCTGTCGCTAACACCAGTTAGCGACAGGTAGTAGGAGATAGCGACCATCTTGGGCCCCACTTTGTATGTCAGAGACATTTATCACTAATGACATGCAAAGTGGGCGTGCCAAGATGTTAGCGACTGGAAACAGTTGCTAACATCGCTATCTCCTATTACCAACTTTTGGAGATATTCGCGCTAAGCGCGAATATCTCCAAAAGCTAACACTTGCCCTGAGCAGTTCTTAGCCATGTTATCCAATGGGAGGTGCATAACATGGCTAAGAGCATTTCCCAAACTGCTCTAACTTCATCTGAGATAAGCGTCCTCGAAAAGGGACTTACTTTCGTACCATCGAAGTTCACAGACTTTGTTAGGTTGAAGCTTGAATTTATTGAATTTTGTCGGAAGATCCGATTGATAACCTTTTTTGCGGACAAAGAGAGTCCTCCCCAAATCGAAACTACTGGCTTTAAGAAAAAATCTAGCTTCTGCCCGCCAGCCTTTAAAGTACCCAAGGAGGTAACATACTTTGAAAAAACCATACTGTCAGCTTTGGCTGCACAAGAAAAGAAGAGGAACGGATATATCAAACCCAACTTGTCACAGGAACAGAAATCGGCCTTGCAATCCATCAAACAAAATGACAACATTATAGTCAAGCAAGCCGATAAAGGTGGGTCGATAGTAGTTTGGGGAACAAAAGAATACATCTTGGAAGTGACCAAACAACTATCAGATCCGAACTGTTACCGGAAAATCAACAAGGACCCAACTCTGGAACTACAGAAAGAATTAAGTCAGATTTTAAACAACGGACTTGAACAAGGTTTCCTTGGAAAAAATGAGTTCAATTTTCTATCCAATAAACATCCACGGATCCCATTGTTTTATGTACTTCCAAAGGTACACAAAAACGAAAAAAACCCTCCTGGACGACCTATAATTTCTGGATGCGACTCACTGTTAGAACCGGTCTCGAAATTTATAGACTTCTTTTTGAAACCTTTTACACTGACGGTCAAATCTTTTCTTTTGGACACCACAGACTTTTTGAGAAAATTGGAGCAAATACCATACAATGACAACCAAGATCTGCTAGTGAGCATGGATATAGTCTCACTCTATACACAAATTCCCCAAGATCAGGCATTGGAGGTCCTGGAGATCTTCTTAGAGAAACGGGTTCAGCCTTCAAAAATACCAACAGAATTCATATTACAACTCGCAAAGGTAGCTCTAACCAAAAACTACTTTAAGTTCGGCGATGATTTCTACTTTCAGATCAAAGGAGTCGCCATGGGCTGTCCTTTTGCCCCGGAATTGGCAATCCTCTATATGAGTGAATATGAAGAAAGGTACATTTACAACAACAACCCATTTCTCCAATGGATAGGAGGCTGGGTAAGATACATCGATGATATCTTTTTCACATGGTCAGGAACATCAGAACAATTAACCCAATTTCATACTTGGATAAATGACAGGACGAATGACATAAAATTCACGCTGCAGACCTCGAGCACCAGAATGTCTTTTTTGGATGTAGAGGTATATTGTGCAAATGGTCAACTAGTCACTACCCTGTTCAAGAAAGACACAGACCGCAATAAGGCATTGGATTTCTCAAGTAACCACCCGAGAAGCCTTAAGCAAAACCTCCCAGTAGGGCAGTTTCTGCGCATTCGCAGAAATTGCACCTTTAAAGATGAATTTATGGAACACGCGGAGGTCCTAAAAGAGAAACTTCTTGTCCGTGGCTATCCAGCTAAACTATTAAAACAAGCAATCAAACGAGCATGGTGGACGCCACGAGAGGATTTACTCGAGAGAAGAAAAAAACATCAACAACAACGTGTGGTCTGTGTTTCGACATATTGCCCATCATCAAATATGCTTAAAAAACTGATCCATCAAAATTGGCATTTGCTCAAAGACCTCAACAGTCAATTCACAGAAAGCCCCCTTTTCGCATATAAAAAGGACAAGAGCGTCGCCAACTACATTGTGAGAGCAGCAATACCTAAACAAAAGCCATTGACAGTTCGGGAATACGTGAATCTTCCACCCATCACTGGCCACCATAAATGTGGGACGTGCCTTTGCTGTTCAACTACCATAGAAGGGGATCTGTTCCAACATACAGGAATATCTTTGAAGCACGAGCAATTCACGAACTGTAAATCCAAGAATGTTGTGTACGGGATCCTATGTCCCTGCGACAAATTGTACATAGGGAAGACAACGCAAGAGACTAGACAAAGGATGTCTCAACATAAGTCTCGGATAAGGAAGAAAGTGGTGACCGCCCCATTGGTCCAACATTGGCTCGACGAGCAACATGGGGAACAAGATCTAAAATGGACCATAATATCCAAAATTGACAATGACCCAAGAGGCGGAGATGTAGAGGCCAAACTCCGCCAAAGAGAGGCCATGTTAATTCTGAAATTTAACACGACCACACAAGGTCTGAATGAAATGTCGGAACTTTATAGCCTGTAAGGTAACACCTGCAATGGGCGTTCTACTAATGTAGTGAACAATCTCTGATAAATTGAACAACTACCCGCGGGCATCCAATATAGTGAATTTAATCTCTGATAAATTAAACAACTACCCGCTGGCATCCAACCCTGTGCCCCTTTCCCTGTTCGTAAATTATTTTCAGCGCTCGCTCTAAAGGTTTACCAAAACTACAAATCCCATGAGTCATACCCCCTAAAACTACAACTCCCATGAGTCATAGAGCAGGAATCCGGAAATCAGTCTGACTTCAAAACACCAACACCGAGTAAAATCCACCATCGCGTGTATTACCGATCGCTACCCAGTGGAGGAACAAAACGAACGACTTCAGGTAATTAATAAACTGCCAAGAAGCCAGGGCAGCGGCCTCTGCAACTCGCGCTGTAGCCGCTTTTGTCGGTAAACAGATTCCCGTTTAGTTATGAAGTCAGGCTCGTCGGGCAGAGCGAAAATTCGACTATTAGTCACAATGGAGTGCTACAATGCTGCCGCTGGAGCCGCTTTTGTCGGTAAATAGATCCCCGTTTAGTCACGAAGTCAGGCTCGTCGGGCAGAGCGAAAATTCGACTATTAGTCATAATGGAGTGCAACAATGCTGCCGCCCGCAGCACCACTAGGGTTAGCCCCGAATAATGCACTGAGAGCGGTTTTGTTTTCTCTCTACTTTTTAGATCAAGCCTAAACGCCAGACCCTGAATTAAAATAATATAAGGCTTGGATCCCTCGCCAGTCTGGACGCCCCTGCGAGGTGTTTGATGTTACCACATTATAGTGAGTACATGAGATTTGTGTTATATGATGTGTAGGCTACCCAAGAACCAAACAGAGTTTTTGAACATGAATGTTCTTTGGTTTTTCAGCTCATCATCGTATCCCAACCAAATCACTGACAGGTAACCTTCTGAGTGTGCTTTGGACGCTGAATGTGAGTTGAGAGTCTTTCTGTCCACTGACAGTGTGCTTTTTATTTTGTTTTTCCACAGATTGATTTTGTTTTGGTCCTGAAGAGAATCCTAATTAAAGCTGTAGGATTCGAAACGCGTCGACCTATTGAGGCGCTTGTGGTTAGGTGGCCTAACTTGGATTGTCTTTTACTGTGGTTAATGAAAGTAATTGTCCAGCAAGATTTAAGTATGATTTGAGTTTAAATAAGCCAAATTGTAAATTCAATGAAGTTTAAATCTACTGTTCCATGATAAACAGTTTGAGAGAAATACCACCAACCCCTACCGCCCCAACCTCCCTTAGATATTTATGAGTGTTCAATGTTGTCCAATGTTTATGTGTTGTGTTAATTGTTAAATATTTTTTGTATGATCAATTGATTTATCATGTCCTGCGTTTAATCTACTGTTCCTCCTTTGTATTACGTATATTTATGTATTCGAAAAATATTGCAGAATAAACACTGCAAAACACATGTTGTTTCCAAATAAATCCCCCCAAAAAACAGCTCAAAATAAATAAAAAATAAATAACTATGTGTTCATAAACTGGTTGGACTGAAAGAGTGGTCATTGTTGGGAGAGCAATTAGTAGCTCTTCAACTAAAAAATTTCTGAAAAATTGCACAGTACTGGCATCTTGTTTTGTTTGTAACATGGCTAAGAGCATTAGCTCGGTAATGCCTGAATATCGCTGATTTTTCAGCGATATTCATGCATTGCGGCCGATTTTTATCGCATTTGCGATAAACCTTGGTAATACCAAGGTTTATCTGCGATAAAAATCGCCGCATGTCGGCGATACATTTTTGTCTCTAACCAAGCAATAGCGATAATTATCGCTATTGCTTGGTAATATGCCCCAAAGTTACTTTATAGTTAGTTATGGAGATAATAACTTACTTTGCATTTAAAAAAACTCAGAATTACACTTGGAAACCAAAGGTTAATGTGATATTATAGTTAGGTAAAGATTTCACTTTAAATTTAACAGTTTAAACTAAAAAATACTGAAATTCAGCAGTAATAGTTATTGCAAGAAACTAACTCACTCATATATAGTGATGCACTGCAATTGAGAGATGCATGAGCCACATTCTTCACCTTCCTCTGTGCATTATTCAGTAACAGCAAACATTAATTGGCGAATTAGTTCAGTGACACATTTCTATTAACTATTTGTGTTACACGCATGAAAATATTTATACAACGAGTTTGATTTAGTATTTGGTGGACAGGGTACCTCTTTGCTAATGCGACAGAGTAACCTGTGCGCCAAACTCTGTCCGCCCGCCTCATTTATGTCCCTCAAAGAAGACAGCGGTGGGCGGTAGAGTAGGGGCCGGTGGAGGAAGGGCTTTACCATGACCGCTTATGTAGGATGGACGGTGTAATTTTCTTTTTTCTGTCCAAATCTGACAGGAACATCCTAGTGGTGACTTACAGACAAAACACAATAATGACTCTCCACACCTTGGATAAAAATCCAAGGTGTGGGATCCATTCGTTTTTTCCGTTAAAAAAAATAAAATCTCACTTTGGCAGTTTGTTTTTGAAAAGCAAAATAATTTTACAAATTTGGTGGACGGCCATCAAAACTGATGTCGGCTGCCCACCAAACTTTTTGTACCTTGAATGGAACTGTCAGCAGGTCCCTTCAGGGTACAGAGATGACTGCTAGGCCACTCATCATCTCTAAACGTATCGGATGTTAGTCCATCAGGATGGTGAAGGTAATATCCTCCGCCATCCAGATCAACGAAGTACAATCTAACAAACTTTAATTTAGGCCTAAAGTATTAAAATGAATGACTGTTCTTTTATGCAAGCAGGTACATGTAACATTCATATCGTTACTCAATATCAATAGGGAGTCTGCTGTGCCTTTTTCACACATTAGTATTTTATATCTGCAAAACAATCTTACGAATTTGGATTCACGGTTATGCTCACACATTGAATAGGTAGTTGTACAAATTAGCAAAATCTGTCGTTAATTAGTAGTTAAATGATCCGGTTAATATATTAGTGAGTCATGGTACAAAACAATCTAGAATTATTCCTGCATATTATTCCCCCCAAATCCACAGCATAAGAGTCGATATAATTACATTCCATCAGTATAAAAGTAGATAAGCACACTGTGTGTGTTAGAAGCATGATTAAAACGTTTCAGAAACATTGATCACATTTAGAACACTGAAAAACTACTGATTGGTTAATGGCTTCTATTAGAAAATAATGATTCAATTAGGCTTGATTAACTACTAAGACATTGTTGGATATGTGTAAAGAAAACAGTGAATACACGTAAAATAAATGTATGAGGATGTAATCAAGTGAATTTCTATCTCTATAATTATAAAAGTATTTACATTTGATAACAAAAATAGTATGTAGGGGGATACAGTACGGTCATTCTAATGAAAAAATATTCATGAGAGAGCCGGGATAATAAGTGAATTTAGCTATTCATTAATACAAAGGCAATTATAGTCTGCTCTAACTTTTCATTTTAAAACTGAAAGTAGCAATATTTTGGATGCAATTATACATTCATAATAATGGTCAAATTAACAAAAAAGATTATTACACGAGAACAATATTTAAGCATAATATCAAATAAAAATTGAAAGATATTCCAGTGTCTAGGCTACATATCTGTCACTGGAACAACATATTGTTTCACTGAGCATTGCAATTTACAAGCAATCGATACACAGGTCAACTTCAAATGTAGGGATTATCTAAATTACAGATGATCCAAATTTAGGGGCTGATTACGATGACGGTAAACCAGCCACCGGCAGGCTGCCAGTGGCAGGTTCACCGCCATCGTGCGTCCATTTTCCACCCGCCAGATTGTGATGGTGTGCTGGCGGGCAGAAAGCCCGACCGCCAAGGGTCCGACAGTGGCAATCATTTCAATTGCCTGCTGTCGGACCACTCCGCATCCCTTGAATGGTGGTGGTGCTTAGCTGGCACCGCCTGCCTCATTAGGATGCAGTATCCCTGACAGCCTTTCCATGGCGGTTCAACCACCATGGAAAGGCTGGCGGGGATGGACTTTGGGGGCCCGTAGCGGGGCCCCTCCTTACCCCCTGGCACCTTCAACTTCCAGTTGGGGGCCACCAATGGTGCTCCCCTACATTTCCCTGCACCATATGGCAGGCACCGCTTGGTACCTGCCATGTAGTGCAGGGAAATGTTTAAGGTGCATATTTAACATTGCAGCGAGTGCTGTAGCTAGCAGCACCTACTGCAATGTTAAATGTTGCAGATGCGACCGCCATGGTGGCGGTCCCATCATAATTACATGTGTGGAACCGCCGCCTCATAGGCAGGCGGTTCCCATCCCCGGGACGATGGCGGAGGGATTGAAGTCTGACAGCCATCACAATGAGCCCCATAATGTTGTACACAGAAGATTTGTAGAGTCACCAGCATGTCATGTGAGGAATGACTTTAAAGCCAGTAGCAACTATTTATGTCCACACTTTAAACATGTGAATAAAACAATCATGTAAGAACACTGGTGTCAATTTATGTGCTGGAGGTAACAGTTCAGGAGCTACGTTTTCTTCTGTGGGAGGGTCCAGGAAAGAAATTGTATTCCATCAATATGTAGCGTGGAGATTGAGCTGCTGGTAAGGTTGTTCAGTGGGCTGAGAAGTCACCCAGAAGCATGCAGGCCACTGGTTTGCCTGTGGCGGGATCAACTCTACCTTTCACCCTTCCTAGGTTGATCGACTCGGGTCATAATATCAACTGTTATCTATATATTCAGAAACTATGCAGGGGCAGATTTACTAACACTTTACACCGGGTTTGCATTGCAAAAGTGGAACAAACGTGCAAAGTGTTGATCTGGGATATATTTACAGCACAAAACTTCATGCGTGCTGGAAAATAGCCCTAAAGTAACACAAAACTGGTTATGCACAGTTTTGTTGTGTTTTGGAACAAGAGGATGTCCCATGAGTGGTACATGGGCGTTCCCATGCAACCAAACATAGATTTTAATGCAAAGCCCTATCTACTAATTATGGTAGTCAGGGCTTTCCCCCCAAAATAGCTCATTTTTGGGTCACATTTTGGGCGATATTAAAAAAAAAACTCTGGAAAACCTTTCTTTTTTAGTCAATCCCCTGGATGTGCACTGATTCTTGTGCCGACGAATTGTTCCTAGCACTGGGAGGCCTGTTGGGTAGCTATGCACTCTACAAATACTCCAGAAAAGAATAGTATTTCTCCCATTACCTTTTGTGTGTTTGACGTACCCCCACAGGAAGCATTGCCACATCTCAATTAGACTTCAGTGTTTAATGAAAATGTGTCTTTTCAATTGATTGCACAAATGTTTTGTTTGGCACTGCATGTGTTGCTGATTTATCTCTCTCTATTCTGTTCATTCACACAAGGTAATTTGGTCACATAGGTATAGATATGTCAATACATATACGTTACTTTTTCTTCATGCTTCCTATTTGTTGATCCTAGCATTAACACTCTGCACATAAGTCTCTCAAAAGCTCAGTGGGTTAAATGCCCACTACTTGTAATCTGCAAATCACAAGTTCATATCTTGGCATGATCTACTCAACCTTTTATCCATCTAATGTCAATAAAATGAGCACTAACTCACATCATGTAATAATTGTATTAAAAAATGCTCTACGCACAGCAATGTTTTCTTATTTGAAAAAATGAACCTATGCACTGTGACTGTATGGCTCTTTTAGATACCGCTGGTATTGTTTTTTAGTAGAAGTACACTTGCACCACTCGACCACGTAACAGCCATCCAGAAACTGGCTAAATTCTCTGTGAGATATAGTTTAAGGTCTGAACGCATCAATCAAACTGTAAATAGAGTGCAGCCCAATTTGTAGCCATAACATTCTATACCTTTTCCAGTGACTGGGTTGGTGCAGCCACAACAGTGCCTCCGCTCAGTCACATTAAAGGGGACAGACACCACATCACTGCTGTCTGCATGAAGGGTCGTCGTCGTCTCTATATGAATAGTAGGAAGAAGCTTGACAACCCCAACCCCTCTCCTCTTGTGCCCTGCAGAGTCGTAACACAAGCCCCTGCAGCCATGGAGTCCCCGGTCTTTCAGGTGCCCCTAACCCTTCAGGGTTCCAAGGTCAATGATTATCAAAGCGGTAGGGGAGACTCAGGGACCCTCATCGCATTCTGCAGGAGGGGCTATACGTTTGCATTACACCACTGATGTCCTGCCTCCTATGCTGGAGACCAGGAGTCAGTGTGTGGGAGCAGTTGCAAGGTTTTCTGACGCTGCGGCCCAAATCTTTGCAGGGTGGCTGTATAACTAGTGAAGCAATCACCCCCTGCATTTCCCCCCCCACCCCACCCCCCATCACGGACCGAGTTCACTTCAAGTTCGTCTGAATGACCCATAATGAAATCAGTAACCTTACAATGGGCTATCTAGACAAAGTGTTCCTTATCCCCCCCTCAAATCTTCTTTCCTTCAATACAGTGAAATATCCCTACATACCCAATGCTCTCTGAAACTCTCTTCCACCTACCTTCCTTCCAACTTGAACATGACAACATGTTTAGAAGACCTTTGCAAACTCATCTCTTCCATCATTAGTCTACTCATCTCTTCCATCATGGGTCTACTCATCTCTTCCATCATGGGTCTACTTAACTCATCTCTTCCATCATGGGTCAACTCTGTGGCGCAAGAGCTGATGGCAGATCTCTCTGCGTTGCAGATGGACCAGCGTGTCCTATCATCCAGACATGTTAAAGGCCACCTATTAGACCCGGTGTTTAGCAACTGCTCTAATTTGGTGGTTGAAACTCCGATGGCCCTCCCATGGACGGACCATTGGTTGGTCCCTTTTAGGTGGGAAACTCAAAATACTCCTGTACTTACACCAGGAATACGGGAAGCACGGAACTGGTCCAGGCTTTCACTAGACCAGTGGGTAAATAAGTTAGAGACCACAAAGCCCTCAACTACTCAAGACCCCCTAACAGCATACGCCAATTTCGACAACTGGATAACACAATCACTTAATACTATATAGCCTATCAAAAAAACCACATTAAAAAGATCCAGACCCACTGCTCCCTGGTACTCGGCGGAGCTCCGGGAGAAAAAATGCCACTGTAAGAGATTAGAAAGAAAATGGCGTTTGGGGTACGCCGCTTTAGAAAAAAACATTTACAGAGAAGCTATCAGAAATTACAAACAAGCATTGGAAATGCAATAGGTCTCGCATTAGAAAAGTTGGAGTTATTGGTCTTGTAAATGACATTTTATTTATTTGTTGGTTTTTAAAATTGCTAAATTGATGGCTTTGTCATTTACAATGCCAATAGTTATAACTTTCGCGAATGTGACACCTATAGCATTTGGAATGCAACATGTTTTGTATTTACGTGACTTAGATGGCAGCTCTGGTCGTTAGGCCACATCTCTAGAGAGCAGGAGAGTGCAGCAGGGGAGAGAAGCACAGCAATGCAATAGGTCTCGCATTAGGAAAGTTTGAGCTATTGGTATTGTAAAGGACACATTTTTTATTTATGTGCTTGTTTTGAAAATAGCAAATTAATAGCTTTGTTATTTACAATGCCAATAGTTTTATCTTTCGCAAATGTGACACCTATTGTAACACAATATGTGTTGTGAGGGTGAGTGAGGGTGAGGGTGAGGGGTTGAGGGTGAGGGGTTGAGGGTGAGTGATGGTGAGGGGTTGAGGGTGAGTGAGGGTGAGGGGTTGAGGGTGAGTGAGGGTGAGGGTGAGTGAGGGTGAGGGGTTGAGGGTGCGGGGTTGAGGGTGAGTGAGGGTGAGGGTGAGGGGTTGAGGGTGAGTGAGGGTGAGGGGTTGAGGGTGAGTGAGGGTGAGGGTGAGGGGTTGAGGGTGAGTGAGGGTGAGGGTGAGGGGTTGAGGGTGAGTGAGGGTGAGGGTGAGTGAGGGTGAGGGTGAGTGAGGGTGAGGCTGAGGGGTTGAGGGTGAGTGAGGGTGAGTGAGAGTGAGGGTGAGTGAGGGGTTGAGGGTGAGGGGTTGAGGGTGAGTGAGGGTGAGGGTGAGGGGTTGAGGGTGAGTGAGGGTGAGGGTGAGTGAGGGTGAGGGTGAGTGAGGGTGAGTGAGGGTGAGTGAGGGTGAGTGAGGGTGAGGGTGAGGGAGGGTGAGGGTGAGTGAGGGTGAGGGTGAGTGAGGGTGAGGGTGAGGGTGAGTGAGGGTGAGTGAGGGTGAGTGAGGGTGAGTGAGGGTGAGTGAGGGTGGGTGAGGGTGAGTGAGGGTGAGGGTGAGTGAGGGTGAGGGTGAGGGGTTGAGGGTGAGTGAGGGTGAGGGTGAGTGAGGGTGAGGGGTTGAGGGTGAGTGAGGGTGAGGGTGAGTGAGGGTGAGGGGTTGAGGGTGAGTCAGGGTGAGGGTGAGGGTGAGTCAGGGTGAGGGTGAGGGTGAGGGTGGGTGAGGGTGAGGGGTTGAGGGTAGTATTGTTTCCTGTAGAATTCTATTTCCTGCTTATAAAGCGCATGTCTCGGTCAGTATCAGCAAAGTGGTATGTGCATGTGAAAGTCGGAGAGTTGGAGGCGGTTAAGGAAATGCAGAACATTCTGCAAAAGTAATGGGAAACCATTTTTATCTTGAAACTGTTTTTAACCGACAGTCTTTTATTCCTAATCATAGATGAGTGGGAGTAATACAGGGACTGGAGCAGCAGCGCCTCAGTTTGGATTGGTGTGGCAGGCAGGAGAAAGTCAGGAGAGGGAGGAGAGGGAGGAGGGGGAACTGCTTGCGAAATGAAATTAAAAGCGGCCGGCCGGGAAATGCTCTCGGTAGCATTCGTTTGAAGTGTGAAGCAGGGGGCGGGAGCAGCCTTTGATGTGCAGATAATTAGGGGAGGAGCAGCCAGGAGATCCAAGCTGGGGAACAGATGGCTGGCGATTTGGTGCTGTGCACGCGCATTTTAGGTCAATGCGCTTGCGCATTGACCTAAAAGCCACGGGCACAGCACCAAATCGCCACAGTTAGGTAAGCTTTGTTTAAAGCCCTATAGTCTCGCTTCTCTCAATGCGCATGCGCATTGATAGGTCACGAGACCTAAAAAGAAATAAAGAGTGCACAAACAGTGTATTACACAAAAAAATTACTGAATCCAATTCCAACTCAAAAGAGATCTACCAGATTGTGAAAACCCTCACCAAACTCCCACAATCCCTATCTGTTATCAACAATTCACAAACTCGCTGTGATGATCTAGCAGATTTCTTCTTTCATTAAATCGATCGTATTTATTCATCCTTTTCCTCGGATAACGATTTAAACGACCCAATGAACACCCCGATGATTTCTGTACAGAGCACTATGTGTAGTCAATCTCCTTCGCTAGGTGAGTTCCCCCTATTACAATCAGAATCACTTGCTACTCTAATGACCCAGGTGAAATCAGGATCCCTAGTGACCCTGCCCCCCCACGTATATTGGTTACCATTACCCAGACCATTCTTCCAACCCTGCTAGAAGTACTGAATGCCTCAATTGCCACTAGCACGGTACCACCTGCGTGGAAACAGGCTATGGTAAGGGCACTTGCAAAGAAAGCCAATATAGATATCAATAACCTAGGCAATTACCGCCCCATCTCCTTGCTCCCGTGGGCTAGCAAAATTGTTGAGAAGTACATAAACGGCCTCATAACAAATTTCCTTGAAAGTAATTGCCTGATTGCCCCGTCGCAGACGGGCTTTCGCCCTAAACATGGAACAGAGACTGCCTCGTTGGCAGTCATGGAGGGAACCAGGAAAATCTTAGATCGAGGAGGATCGGTGGCAGTCATCCTCCTCGATCTAAGCGCTGCCTTTGACACAGTAAACCACAAAATCTTACTGCAGCGTCTATATGACACTGGAATATCAGGCAGGGCACTGGTATGGCTCAAGTCATTTCTCAGTGGTAGAACCTTCCAGGTATATGAAGGAAATATTATTTCCGCCAGTAAACCCCTTGGCTGTGGAGTCCCACAGGGCTCACCCCTGAGCCCGACGTTATTTAACCTCTATATGAGACCGCTGGCTGAGATCGTCCGACCGACAGACCGTATGGTATTAAGATCGTTACCTACGCGGACGATACTCAGCTGGTGGTCTCGCTGGCTCAGGAAAATGACTATTCCGCCAAGGTGGACCTGATAGGCTGCCTGGAGAAGGTAAAAAGCTGGATGACTCTGTCTTGTCTCAAACTCAATGGGGACAAGGCAGAGCTCATGCTACTGGGTACGACAGCCCCAACATCAATCAGCTCTATCTGGCCTCCCAAGTTAGGCCCGCCACCTGTACCTAAAGTCGCCATCAAGAGTCTGGGCATCTGGCTTGATAAGCCCCTGACATTTGACTACCAGGCCACTAGGTTAGCCGTGACTTGCTTCGGCTTACTCAGAACTCTCAAGAAAATTCTTCCGCTTTTACCTTTTGTAGCCAGACAAATGGTGATACAGGGTTTGATCCAATCACGTTTGGATTTTGGAAATGCCCTCTACTTAGGAGCTCCGGACTTTACTCAGCGAAAACTGTAGATAATTCAAAATTGTGCTGCTCGCACGCTACTGCAAATTCCACGCAGGGTGTCTGTTAAGCCTGACCTGAAGAAACTGCACTGGCTTCCTGTTAAGGATAGAGTTAGCTTGAAGTCCCTTTGCATTGCCCACCAGGCTTTCTGGGAGACGGGCCCAGCAATTAACATCCCTCTAATCACCCCATACCATCCTACAAGACAATTACGTTCAGCCAACGCCTTTTTGGCAATAGTGCCCAAGGTCAGAAGAACCAGAGCTGGAGGTCGTTCCTTCTCCTTCAATGTTGCCAAATTATGGAAAAATCTCCCTCTCTATTTAAGGTCCAATCCGGAATTGACATCTTTTCGGAAACAACTAAAAACATTCCTATTCAATAAATAATGCTCTCCCCATTATATCTCCCCTCAGTTAACACTCTTAGTCTCAGCGCTTGGACGCCTCAGGGCAACTATGTGCGCTCTATAAAAATTATTTTCATTTCATTTCAACTCATCTCTTCCATCATGGGTCTACTCATCTCTTCCATCATGGGTCTACTTATCTCTCCCATCATGGGTCTACTCATCTCTTCCATCATGGGTCTACTCATCTCTTCCATCATGGGTCTACTCATCTCTTCCATCATGGGTCTATTTATTTATTTATTTATTTTATGCAATTTTTAAAGCGCGCAAATACCCAGATGGGTGTCTCGGTGCTAACGTAACAGAACCCTCACTGTGGCAGAAAAATAATTTATGCTGAGAACAACCATGTTTTCAGTTTTTTTCTGAAGTTGATGAGCGTGGGAGCGGTTTTGATATGGAGGGGTAGCGTATTCCAGAGTTTGGCTGTCGAGATGGTAAAGCATCTGTCTCCCCAGTTGGCCCTTCTTGTGCGTGGAACCTTCAACAGATGGGCTGATGATGAACGTAAAGTTCTTGAATGTTCGAGCGGGCAAAAGGCTTTTTTTAGGACTAGTGGGCCTAGGTTGTTGATGGCTTTGTAGGCGATGCATAAAGCCTTAAATTTAGTCTGGCTCCTTACTGGGAGCCAGTGCAGCTGTCGAATATACGGGGAGATGGATGTGAACTTGGGGATGGTTAGTAGGGTCCTGGCCGAGGCATTTTGGACCAGCTGCAGTCTGGTGAGAACCTTTTCTTGGGCATTCAATAGGAGGGCATTGCAATAATCTGTTCTTGAAAAGACCAGAGTACTGATTAAAGTTTTGCCCGCAGAAGGAGGTAGGTAAGGAATTAGTTTTTTGATCCTCTTTAAGATATAAAAATATGAGGAGACCACGGAGTTGGCATGTTGGTGGAAAGTCATTTTGTTGTCAAATATGACTCCTAGGTTACGTACCTTGGCCACCGGTTGGGGAGGCGTTCCCATCTCAGGTGGCCACCATTGGGGGGACCAGATAGGTTCCAGTTTCCCGAATGTCATCACCTCTGTCTTGTCAGAGTTTAATTTAAGACAGTTTGATGACATCCAGGAACTTATTGCCCTCATTCCCTCTTGGAAGTTAGCCGCAACCGATATACCATCATTGTAAACAGATATCACCAGTTGAGTGTCGTCCGCATAGGTTGTGAGGGTGATTCCATAAGATTTTATAACCCTCGCTAAGTCCGAAACGTAAATGTTGAAGTGTCGGACTTAGCGATTAGCCCTGTGGAACTCCGCAGGGGAGAGAGAAGGTCTGGGAGATGTAATTGCCCATCTTCACTGTCTGAGGACGGTTAGCTAGAAATGAGGCAAGAAGTTCCTTAGCTTTGTTCTTTATTCCTAAGGCTGAGACACGGTCGATCAAGGTGACATGATCGACCGTGTCAAAGGCTGCGGAGAGGTCCAAAAGTATTAGTACCGCGGCTCCTCCCTTATCCATTATAATCCTTATCTCATCTGCTGCTTTTAATAGCGCTGTCTCTGTTCCATGACCCTGTCTAAACCCGAATTGGGTGTCATCAAGTAGGTTGTTGTCGTTTATACATTTCGATAGTTGTGTATTCATGATTTTTTCGAAACTTTTTGCAGGGAAAGGAAGACAAGCAATAGGTCTGTAGCTAGCGGGAAGGAGAGGATCTAAAGTAGGCTTTTTTAAAAGTGGCTTGATAATAGCCTCCTTCCAAACCGATGGGTATATGCCAGTTGAAAACATTGCATTGCAAATGTTGGTCAGGGCAGGGGAAATGGCTTCAGGGATGAGATTAAGGATGGCGGGGGGCAAGGGTCAAGTGGTGACCCAGATTTAGTGCGAGCAACAAGATGTCGGATATGTTCCTGCGTAGTAGCTTCGAAGACAGAAAAGTTTGGTGACTTATTGGGAGAGGGTACCATGGGGGCGGGAGAAGAGGGTGAGTGGGAGAAGGTTGAAAAAAATTGCATTAACTTTGTTTTCGAAAAATTTGGCTAGAGTATCCGAGAGAGACTGTGATCCATCTAAGCGCGGGGCAGGCGGGTTGGACAGATGAGTGACCACCTGGCATAGTTCTCTTATAGAGTTTTTCGCCTGGTTAATTTGAGAATTATAATAGAGAGTTTTTTCCGATGTGATAAGTTTTTTATATTTGGAGAGAGCGTTTTTGTAGGCAGTTTTGTCGATTGGACTGTAATGGCGGCGCCAGTGCCTTTCCTGGTTCCTGCAATGTTGTCTTTGCAGTCGTAGGGATTCCGTAAACCAAGGGGCCGGGGGGAGCTTTCTACTGCGGTAGGAGGTTTTGATCGGAGCTAACTTATTACAAGCTGTATTTAAGTTGCTCAGATAATTGATGGACGCTAATGTAGGATCCTGTTCGTTAGGGATACTACTGTCGAGCATTATCTCCGCAAGATGGTCGGGGTTAATATTTTTCCAATTTCTGAAGGTGACAGGGGAAGAGGATATGGAGGGAGGTGTGAGGGGGTTAATTTTAATGGAAAAGCAGACGGCTGCATGATCCGTCCAGATAAGAGGGATTACCTTAGAAACAGATATATGCGGATTGCTGGTAAATAGTCCATCTAAGGTGTGTCCCGCTTGATGAGTGGGTTGTTTGACAATTTGCAGAAGACCGGCTGCAGCTAGGTCATTGATTAACAGCGAGGTGTCAGGGTCGTCAATTGTTTCGAGATGAAAGTTAAAATCTCCCAGTAAGGTGAAGTGTGGAGATCCTACTGAAGCCTCAATTAGGTTACCAACATTTGCGAGGAATTTCGACCTAGACCCGGGGGGGCGATAGATTAACATACCTTTGAATGATTGTTTACCAGAGAGGCCAATGGTGAAGGAAAAAGCCTCACACTCAGTATAGTTAGGTTCCTCAATTGTAACTTTGAAATGGTCTTTATAAATGATGGCTATACCTCCACCCTTTCTTTTAGGTCTATCTAATCTGCTTACGCAGTAGTTTGTCGGAGTGGCCGCTCTGAAATCTGGGCCAGAGGAGTCATCCCCCCATGTCTCCGTAATGAATAATAGATCCAAGTTATGTGAATCGATTAATTCGGAGATTTCAGTTTTGTGTTTTGGGGAGAGATCGCACGTTTATAAGTGCTGCTAACACCTGTCGGGGGGAGGTAGTGGAGGTGGTAGGGATATCCCCAATACAAGTAGGACATTTGTGAGGACCAATGCTAGAGTTGGTGTATACCAAATGTGGTAAGGCATGGGGCACCTCCGCTGCGGCCCTGAGATTTAGTAGTTGGATGGAGGTGTAAGTGAGTACCTCCGTATTGAGCAACGGGAGCGGCACAGGTGAATCAGGGGGGGTGGCCCTAGGCCCGGCCTCGGCGCGGACGAGCGCAGACGAGCTTGCCTTATGCGCGCCTTCGGCGCGCAATCGTCGCGCCCGCTGCGCTCGTCTGCTGCGCTTCCTGTTGGTGAGCATGATTTATGATGAGGGAATAGTGACGAGGCGAGGGGGCGTGGCCAGCGTGAGTGGGCGTGTCCGCTGGTCGAGGAATGGCAGCGTCGGGAAATGAGAGGCAGTGGCCGAGGGGTAAGTGGCAGTAAAATACAAGTTATCACACACAATATTTTAAAAATAAGATCGAGTAAGAAACTCCCGGCTTCCGCCTCAGGAGTGAGTTCTGTAAACACTGCGCTAGCAGTCAGCACGCGTTTAAATAATGTGGCGAGGGGGCGTGGCCAGCGTGAGTGGGCGTGTCTGCTGGTCGAGGAATGGCAGAGTCGTTACACCAACACTCACCCGCAGCAGCATGCAATCGGCTGGGTGGGGTGTCGGGAAATGAGAGGCAGTGGCCGAGGGGTAAGTGGTGTAAAATACAAGTTATCACACACAATATTTTTAAAAATAAGATCGAGTAAGAAACTACTCATCTACTCATCTCTTCCATCATGGGTCTACTCTGATGATTCTGTTCTCCTTTTTCCTTGCCCTTGTCTTTAATGCTCTGCTATGGCTTTGCAGCAGTGTGGGTTTTGCAATTCTGTATAAATATATTTTCACAAATAAATACTCTTCACTTTCCGGCGTGGCCAGTATCAGACAGATGCCTGATGATCAATGTCGGAATGATTGCTTATCCACACCCCTACTTCCTTGGTTCTGGTAAAGGTGCTGGTTAAGGAAGGATGTCTACTTTTTTTATTCAGTATTACATTCAATGCAGGGTAGACATTGCTCCCGCCCAGCTCCCTTTTTTTCTTCTCTCACATGTAAACACTCCATACTTGAGTAACCTTCAATCCCCACTCTTTCACCAACAAAAACACCCTTAATACCTCACCAGTAAAATACAGCAGTACCTTCTATCCAATGTGCTCAGCAAAAAACCTACTTCACATCTGCAGAACACATGGCACTACCAAGAGGAACCTCCAAAGGTCTAGGATACATGGCGGCTCATTGGCAGAAACTACAGAAAGTACTCTGTCTGGACATTTGCATCTCATCTACTTGCAGTTCTAATAAAAAGGAAACATACATCTCTTCTGTCTGTCATAACACCACTTCCTCAGTCAAGGTGTACCTTCAGGTAACTCAGATGATGATGCTGCATGACGAAGTGTTCTTATTGCTTTGCATTACTTTCCTTCTCCAATGAGGAGAAAAGTCTGCCTCTTCAGGAGAGGCACGCCTTACAAATCATCACTAAATACATTCCAGAAATAGGTGATGTTTATCTCTGTGCCTATACAGAATCCACTTTCATGGGAGCCATCATAAAGGGTAGTCTGACCAACTTTCAACCTGTTTTTTTGTGTGCATTGGTCCATAGAATGGACACCATTATTATTATTATTATTATTATTAATTACATTTATATATTGCGCACAGCTACCCTAGACAGGGTTTCCCGGCGCATGTAACCAGATAACTAATCACTGAGAAAAGAGCCAGGTCTTAAGATCTCGCCGAAATCTAAGATAGCACGGTTCCTGCTTCATAGACCAGGGAAGAGAATTCCATAATCTGGGGGCGAGGAATGCAAAGGAACGACCACCCATTCTGGCTAGTCTACAGCTAGGTGTTACCAAGTTGCCTTGAGTGGCTGAGCATAGGGGCCGAAGAGGGACATAGGGATGGACAATTTCCCTAAGATAAAGAGGGGCAGACCCTTGGTTAATTTAAAAAATAAGACACAGGGTTTTAAATTTAATACGGCCCTCAATGCGGAGCCAGTGCAAATCCCGCAAGACAGGAGAGATGGATGATCTCCTTGGGATCTGACATACAAGACGGGCAGCGGAATTCTGGACTACCTGGAGTTTCTTCAGCACCATTCTTCATGTCTTCAACATGGGCACCCTTATCAGAGGATTTTACCTGACCTCATCGCAGAAGGGCATGCAATGTCCTTTTGCAGGCATGTGGACTATGATGGTTCGTACCTTCAGGGCAGGTTCACGGACATTCAACAGTAGCCTGGCCTGATGGCATCCAAGGTGGAGTCGCTATGCTGCTATTTCTAGAGATGCTACCAGAGTGGTTCCGGCCACATTCATCTCACAATAGAGGTTGGATGTGGCGAGCGAAGCCCCAGTGGCATCTGCACCAGAGTCAATGAGCTGTTGCCCTGGGTTCACGATAAACGGTACTTCTGATGAGGTTGGATGGTGCATAGACTGGTTCGGTATTGACTTGCCTCAGTCTAATGGTGTGTTTTATTCTTTGTTATGATGCATCGAGATGAAGATATGCTGTTTTGTTATTTCCTCTTAGTGTGAGGAATGGGACGAGTTAAGGGATGGAGGAAATAACCAAATCACTTACTACTAATCCAGATTGACAAGATTCTTTCTTCTTCGTCTTGGTATTGAAGTTACTCAGCCCCTTCTGATCATGGTTTGTCCATATTCCTGCTTAAAGCTTTGAATGACATATGCTAGATGCAAAACAGGACCACTCTCACAGGGCCACTGAAGGAGGAGGGCCTGTGTTGTGAAAGGAAAATACATCGACTCTTGTAATTGCTTCAGCGAAGCTTGCAAAGGGTGCTGGCTATCTTCCTCATAGACGAGTGACTACTGGGAGGAGGAAGAGAGAATGCGAGTAGTGAATGTTACCAGAATATTACCAGTAAGAAAGCCAGCGGTTTATTCACTCCTTTTGGGTCTGTAAAGGTTCTCCCTATATTCATATATAGGCCTTACAGATATTTCTTAATATATTAGATCTTGTATCATTGTATATTTGTTCGTGGCTGAGGCATACTCTGCTTCCTCCCTTATTCAGCATGAATAAAGCCTGAAACGCAATCGAAAACTTTGTGCCACTGAGCCAGGGCACTTAAAAAGCAATTGTTCAACAAACATTGTCTTTGCAAGTTGAGTGATGCAGAGATGTCTTCCTAGGGGAGTCTTAATGCACGTCTGTTGATACTGAAATTTATTTTAAACCTCTAAACCATCTTCCTTCAGGCCTTTACCTGCATCCCCCGCCACCTGCTTAGAGCCCAGTCTGCTCTGCGCCGACTAGGATAGTCGGCCAATGGTTTGCACGGCGCTCTTTGGTCGTGTGCACCACAGTATACTGTGGCATGCACAAATCACTGCAAAGTTTGCAAAACATTTGCTTGTGGCCTGAAGCAGCCTCGCGGGTGGCATATAGCGCCTAGCGAGTCACCCAAATAAATATGGAAGTAAACTATTCTAGAAGCTAGAGTGTTCTAAGACATACTTTTACAGTCAGCCACGATAATTTCCTATCTTTCTGACACGTCAAGAAAAAAAAAACACCACCAAAGGATTCATATTTAGCAAAACTTTCAGAATACACCACTCAAGTGCCTAGACAAAACTAGTGTTCGGGCTTGTTCTAAGGCCCGGATGTAACCGTGGCAGGCTCTAAATCCCATAAATTCAGAGGGCCATTCTGTGTCCTGTGCAGGGACGCAGATGGAGGCGTCTCCCCTTTCATCGCTCTGAGTGCGCCTGAAGAGGGGCCTAGCTCTCTCTCGGCAGTAGTTCTCTGGGAGGTTTGGGTGGGGACAGGTGGGTCCAGGCACTCCCTGCTCTGGATTCTCACATTGCCACAGACTCGTGCATCCTGAGAGTGCCCAGGGCAGAACTGGCCCTTCAAAGCGGCGCGCCGCAGCGGGGAGCCAGCCCTACCTGCAGAGGAGCCGGCAGCAGCCAGAGGCAGCAGAGGGCGGGGTGAGTCAGCCTCTCGCCGCCTTTGACGTCTCGACCTCAGTTGGCCGTGGACAGCTGGAGAGGCTCACAGTCTCATCTGTTGACTAGACTTTAAAGGGCCGTCCTTTCCGAGAAGGGGTGATAAGCCAGCATAGAAAGTGTCACAGGCGCTGGAAGAGCCAGGGGAGAAATAAACATCAACCAACAAAAGGTTTGTCCGAACATAAACATCTTCCCAGATTTCAGGAGCACACAGATTGGCAAAAAAACATGTTTTTTCCACAGTTTTAAATTTTTCGAAGTTAGTCCATTTTTCTTATGTTTTGTTTTTTAAATCTATTTTTAGTTTGTGGTGGAAACACGTGTGAAACCCATGGGTGAACTTGGAAAGCTATACATGTTTGCAAAATAGACACAATTCAGAATTAAGGATGTCATCTGTCATTTTTTGCTCGATGGCCAATTTGCAAAAGTAATACAGCATTTCATCCAGCATACCCTCCTTTTTCCAGGAATATATCATATTTGTGGGTTGTCCTAAATCAGGTGATACCCAGAGCCAACAACAGAACTGTAACATAGCATGATGTTTAATTGTGTACCAGCATGCATCAATTCATGAGATAAAGTCAAATGAATCAAAAATGGCATGAAGGAAATCTAGGTATTTCTGAAATGTGCTATAGACATTGAGTTTTTGGGTCGAGGGGTGAAATTAGCCAGTTTGGCTTTCCTGCTTAGTTTCCTATACCTACAGCTGCAAAGGTGTAGCAAACTTTACATTTATTCTCAAAGGTTTTGTAACGTTAACTGATTCTGCATTTTGAGAAAGTTCTAAAGTTTTGTAAACTTCACTTGCAGAATAATGTTCTTGCAAAAAGTATTTTCGCTAGTAAATTCTACAATGAAAAGGAATTTGTTGCAGATTTTTTTCTGGAATACCTACTTTTGCACAAAAAAAAAATCTTAATGTGTAAACGTTGCAATTGGTGTGGTGGCTTTAAAGTTTGCAAAGTTTTGAAAAACACTTTAGAAATCTTGCGGTAATAAATTTGACATATTCGTACATCCATACCTATTACCGCTCCTGAACAGTATTTTTATGTCGCTGAGGCCAAAAGGTATTTACAGGGGCTATGCAAATACATTAAGTTTATCTTCTGCCAATGTCCTGTAATTCTTACAAGTGCTATGATTACAAGTCATATGCCACGTGGAGTTCTCTGCATGTGGATTTTCACCTGAAAATTTAGGATGTCAGTGCCACCCATTTTTATTGTTATGAGGGAAATACATTTAAAGTTAACTCACAAGAAAATGGCACATCGTTTTCAGCACAAAACTACTGCTTAAGAGGAAACTGCCAGTTTTGGGGGTAAAAAATCTACAAAGATGCATAAACGTAGGAAAACTGTGAAACTGCACAAGCCAAGGTAGTCGAATAATCATGAAGTCGATTAGACTTCAACACTTAACTTTTACATTATATGTTTAAGTCAAATGGGGTGCCTGGACCTAGGGATTCTACTGTAATGTCTAATTAATACAAAGACACTTGCTTAAGCATTCCCATATTGTAGGTAAAGCTCCATACACAACATATTGCTGTATTTTGCAGTATTCTGAACATTAGCGAACAAGGGTTTACATGACTATCAGCCTGATTCATGTACGGGCCGTTTTGCGTGGCCCTAATAGCGAATCATAGCGACTCGCTATTGAGGACACGCAAAACGGTATTCATGTAGGAATTGCTAAATAAATAGCGATTCCTACATGTTCTCTATTTGCGAGTAGCAAATTGCTACTCGCAAAAAAAGGAATAACTCCCCATTCATTCCTATGGGCCAAAAGGCCCATAGGAATGAATGGGGAGTATCCCTTATTTGCGAGTAGCAATTTGCTACTCGCAAATCAGATAGCGATTTAAAGGGTGCCAGGGGTGTCCAAAGGACACCCTGTAGCACCCCTTAAATGCACATTTGAACAGGTGTTGCGCACACACATGTCCAAAGGACATGTGTGTGTGTAACATGCAAAAGAAAAAAATGCACTAAAGTGCTTTTTTCACTATTTACGCAATTTACCACCAAGTCAGACCTGGTGGTAAATTGAGACCAAATATAGCGATTTCGCTATTTCTATTTGGTTGATGAATTGCATTTAAGGAATCTCTATTAGAGATTCCTTAAATCCAATTCCTCGCAAATATGCGAATTCTTAAATAGCGATTTTTGCATTTGGGATGATGAATACCAAATGCAAAAATCGCACTCGCAAAGGGCCAGATTCTGAGAATCTGGCCCTTTGCGAGTGCAATTTAGCTTCATGAATCAGGCTGTATATTCATAAAACAATGCATAAGTGTTTCTTATAGATAAACGAGGATCCCATAGAAAGAGGTTTAAATTCTTTATTCTTCGATATTTTCTCCAATGGCTGGTTCAAAAATTGATCTTTTTTAAGTCATAAGCAACAATCGTCCAGTAGTCAAATGCAGTTGTGATAGCTTCTGAATAATGTGCTATTTTCCTGTGGGGTCCTTCGAGACACAAGTAATGTAGGAATTGTTAAAGAAATAAGTCCCGGTTATTCCTGGGGCAAGGTCCATGTGTAGGATTTGGTCGCAAAAGTCAAAATAGTGATCTGGAAGCACATGGATACAATAATATTTTCTGTGTTTAACACATTCGTTATAGTTGAAATGGGACCACAACATTCAGAGATAGAAGAGAGAAAAAAAGAGTGCATATTAATGGTTTGGGTCAAAATGAAAAACTGTTTAAAAGCAAGATATTACAAGACCAATGCTTAAAGCGTAAGACTATGTGCCACTGAGTGCTTTCTGGTTTTTGGGGACGAAGACTTTTTTTTCATCATCAAATTTTGACTAATAGCAAGAAAGAGAAAGGCAGAAAAGTAGAAGGATGGACAGCAAGACAGGAAAATAGTGAGAAAGCAAGGATGAAAAAGAACGTGTAGGAAACAGGTGGAATCAAGACTATGTAGGCGTGGTATTTGGCAACACTGATATTCGACAAGAACAGCTATGGGATCCTAAGAAAAACTTTCGGGCTCTTGCACTGGTTCTTAGGGTTGAGCCTGCAAGAGCTGTGCTAGGGCATGAGTCTCGCTTGTGAGACACTGTTGTTAGCAAAGAAGGGCTTGGAGCCCACCCATTGCTTACCATTTATTGGCTTGCGTGGCACGCTTCTTTACAGCCTCGTAATTCGTCACTGCAGGCCTAGCATAATTTCTACTCCTCTCGGAGGAGCTGGGACCAAGCACTGATTGATTCAACTTAATTCAGTGCCTGTCCGCTGCTCCCGACGTGATTGGGGTTCTATTTCATTATTTTGAACTCCTAGTCTCCTGCAGACAATGGTGTGTGACTGGCAAAAAGGTGCCCAACAGGGCAAACAAAATTGCAAAGATTTATTTTTTATCTTTAACTATTTTATTTTGCCAAATCTTCTTTTTCCTCTTTGCACTCATTTTTTATTTTGTTTTTATGCTCGTGGGCTTGTTTGACAAAAGATGAGGATTACCTGGTTCTAAATATTGCACAGCAAGATTGTTTCTTTCTTATGTGTAATTTCTTTTAATGATTGTTGGACATGGCCCTTTTTGGCAGGTTCACCCCTGAACTTTTTGCCTTAAGTTCTGACATGGTGGTAGTGATTTTAGGCCTCTGCGCACTTTACCACTGTGGCTCAGTGTAAAGTTTGTGCACTCTCTGAGTGCTTGTGGTGAAATTGGCCTGCCCTCCCATAGGAATGCATTAGGGATATGTGTGTCCATGGTATTTCCTGGTATGACGGGAGTGCAGGGTCAAGTTTAGTATGTGCGAGCTCGTGTGAATAAATGCTGCACAATAGTGTGTGCAGATTTATTGTGGTTATTTTGGAAATGCCACTTTTAGAAGTTGCCATTTCTGTGTGCTGTGTATCTACCTGCATGATGTGAATTACATGTCTGGCTTGTGAGTGACAGGTGCTGGATGATGTAGGTGGCTCCAGGAGCCAAGATGGGTCTGCCCAGTGGTGACTAGGGAGATCTGCATGTAGATGGGAGGGAGGAGTTGCACCTGGGACCTGAATAGGACTGTGCCTACTCTCCACAATGCTGGCTCCACCTCCTGCGGTGCGTCTGAGCACTGAGCCCCCACCTGACAAAGAAGAGAGGAGCTGAGCAAAACAAAGTGCTCCAAAGCTCCCCTATACCAGTTCTGACTGGCATCCCCCAGCCCTGTGCTGTTACACAAAGGATTTAGTAGTATAAATATAGGGGCTGTGACCCCATGAAGATGTTCTGCTTTGGATCCTGACCCTGCGGGGCGTGCTGCGGCTGGGGCCCGGGGGGTGGGGGGGTGACTGCCATGAGGGCTTGTCTCCCTGGGCCCTGCCTTGCCCCTGGACCTGGAAGACCCTTTCATTTTGGACCCTTTTGCTACTTTTCCTCCTCCAGGATCTGCAGGACTCTACCAAGACTTTATTCAGCCTTTCTGCGCACTGAGCGCACTTTTTATTTGCTTTTCCCCAGGAGAGAGAGAGCCTGGGGGCTGTGCAGTGCTGAGCTGCAGCCCCCTTTGCGAGTGAACCCCCACCAGGGGATTCCCCCGTTACGCCTGTAGCGACGGGTGCCCACCCCGCATTTATCATTGTTTCGCGGGTGCCCACCCAGCTTATTTTTATTTTATTGAGCAGGTGCCCACCCTGCGTCTTCGCTTTCAATTTAATTAATGTGCGGGTGCCCACCCCGCGACATTGCTTTTATTGATTAAGCGGGTGCCCACGCCGCTTTATATTGTTTTTTTTTTTTTTTTTTTTTTGGATTAAAAACTTTTATTGAGCAATCAAATAAGAGTTACAAAGATGGGCCTACAACCACACGGGCTGGCCGCTAACAGCAAAGCACAACGTAAGAAGCATACGATCTCTCCCGTGGTCAGGCATAAGTCAAACTCCAACTGTTACTCAAATTATCGGATAGGACACAACAATTTTCCCATTTATACATATAAAAACAACGAACTACAAAAAGGCGAATGCATACTAATCAAAGTCAGCCCAGAAGGCGGAGGGGAAGCTACCAATCAGGAACACAAAAGCACAATCAATGGGACTTGGCAAGGTGGGGGGGGGGGACCGCGGGGAGGATAGGAAAATCACAGAACAGCATGAGAGATTTCGGGAACATCAGCCTAGGGAGACAGGGCAACATCGGGTGCGTCAACCAAGGGAGGAGTACAAATATTCCCACGATAGTCGTTCCACTGACCCCAAATCTTCGTCCACGCCCTGGGCCTGCCCCTAGCTACATAGACGGTCTTCTCGCGGAACATGGACCAGTCCATGTTATCCTCCCACACCGAAGCATCGGGAGGTTTAGAGGCGCCCCAGAGTTGCGCAATGTCCCGCTTTGCGACCATGTATCCCAAGGTCGCCCATCTAGTTTGGGCCACAGAATAGTCGGTGGGTTCCCACACGTTCAACAGACACCGTCGGGCCTCAGGCCGCAGGGCAATTCCAGTCACAACAGTCATCACCGCAAGCACATCAGTCCAGTAGGCCGCCACCGCAGGGCACTCCCAAATAATATGCAGAAATGTAGCACTCATCCCACAACCACGTTTGCATAAACCATCCGGGGAAAAACCCATCACTACCAGACGCGGACCAGTTACATACACCCGGTGGAGGATCTTAAGCTGAACCAAGCGGAGACGGGCGGGGATGGCGACCTCTTTCGGAGAAGAGAGTGCCGATTGCCAATCTTCGTCATCCAAGTCCAGCCCGTCACCGACCCAAACCTCCCTAAGTCGGACCAGTAAGTCAGCGCGATTATTAATCAGTTTCTTGTAAATCAGGGAGATAGTGCTATCGGGAAGGTGGCCATCCAGTATGCGATCCTCGAGGGGGGAGGACTCGGGCAGGGTCACACCAGGAGTCAGAACAGAGGCCAGAGCATGTCGGACCTGTAGATATCGAAAGAATTCTCTATCACTCAAGTCATATTCGGCCTGAAGGGCCTCGAAGGACTTCACTTCACCTTTTACACAGACATCACCCACTTTACATATTCCAATCATATCCCAGCGGTCAAAGCCCTTAGTAGACCAGAGACATCCCAAACGTTCGGAAGCATAAAGCGGAGTAGCCATTGTCAGTCGATTCTCCCATCCCAGACTCACATTCGCGGTGCGCCACACTCTGACTGCGATCCTGCCGCTTTATATTGTTAGTAAAGAGTGAGCCTACCCTTCATGGTGCCCGAAGAAATAACACCGCTGCGGCCCGAGTTGTGGCACAACCGGAAGTCAGGCAGCCCGATGCCTGGAGCTGGGCGGGACTTGCGCTTGAGGAAAGGAAGTCCCGCTTGCCGCCCGTAGCCTCGCAGGCTCCATCTAGAAGTCCGGGGGGTGGGGGGCCCGGGTGATGGGGAGAGGCCGCTGATGCGAGACGGGGCTCCCGTGGTGAAGAGGGAGCCCCGCGTGTAGCCACAGCGCCTGCCGCCAGGAGAAGAGTCCCGCTGCATGAAGGAGAGAGCCGGTAAGTGTTGACTTTCCGTGTGGTGCCTGTTGGGGACACAGATCCTGAGCGGCCCCCGCCTGATAGGGGTCACTCCAACAAAGGGGGGCACATTGTTATTCACAGAGCCTGGATGGCTCCAACCTGGGGCAAAGTTATTTTAAAGGTCCCGTGGGGGCCAGAGGGCACCGTGGTGCCAGGCCCTATTCCCAGTTAGCACGCATCCAGCGTGGCGTGGCTTGCACGTGCTGAGCCGACACAGCCCGGCTTTATCTTCAATCTCTTCAAGCCGCGCCCCATTCATTGAGGAGATTGACACCGATACTGACCAAGATTACCAGATCATGTTGTTTTCCGACATGTCCTGGCGGCACCCGCATCCCTAACTCATTGCGATTGTTACGCTCGGGAGTCCAAGACTCAAGTGAGTCATCTCATCTCGCCTTTGGAGCCTATGTGCCCATTGATACCATGTAGTCCTTCACTGTGAAACTGACAATCATGGTTCCCGGCCCCCTCCTCATCCCTCATGTCCTAAAGAAGACCCCCTCCTAAGGTCACATTGCTACCTAGAACCTTTGGGGACGAAATGTCGACTATCATCCTATGTGCCAGCATTTGACCACAGTGCCGATTTATTTACAATGGTTGTTTCAATGATGGCTTGTGATGAAATTGTATAAACATTTATGTTATGAGTGTAGCTGTACTTCTAAGCCAACACAGCTGTATATTTCTAGGGAATTAGGTCACACTGACCGTCAATCTTCTCCAAAATCCCAGTAACCCACACACCTACCTTTCACTGATCCCACCTTTCCTTCTCCACCCTCACTGGTGCACTTCTTTTTGTTGTTTTTGAACAAACAATTTATGATTAAATAAATGTGTGTTAATTCCATGTTCAGATTCATTGTGATTAAAAAGTGAATCAAAGCTTTATGCACTTATTCTTCAACAACTTTTTTCTTTAATTTAACTTTCTTTCCAAACGGTTCTGTACTGGGACCCCTTATTTGTGTACTACTATTCCCAGTTACAGCAGCCCCGCTTACTAGAGGGCAGCTGCCACGTTTTGGGGGCATGTTTATTTTTTTTTTATTTTTAGCGCCAGTGGCTCCATCATGGGCATATGTTGATTTAAAGTGCCAGTGCGCTCCATCGATGGGCTATTCATTTTGAGGACCCAGTGGGGGTCCCAAGGGCCAGTGGTGCCTGTGATCTTCCGTGTTGGCTATTTTCTCACAGCTGCCCCACCAGACATAGGGCAGCTGCAACAGTGTGCACATTTGTTTTAAGGGCCATTGAGAGCCCATGCCTCATTTTAATTTTCCCAGCTGCCCAGCAAGTAGTGGGCAGCTGCACCGTTTAGGTTTTTCTTTATTTGGGGACATGTCTTCTATGCTGGGAGTGAGATGCACTCCTCTGCCTCAGTACTTTCCTTCACAGCTGCCCAGCACTTAGTGCCAGCTGAAATGTTTAGGTTTGCGCAATTGCGCACCCCTGACTCCTGCTGCATTGGCAGCGCGCCCTGACTTTGGGACATAGGGTATTTGAGCCCCTTGGAGATGGCCAGTTGGCCAGTAGGACTATTAGGTTTATAGGGCACCAGGCCCTAGTGTGATTATAGGGTGCTAAGAATTGTAATGTATGTAGTATGATTTACGCACCCTGATTTATGCTTCTAGATGTGATTTTATGATTATGAGATTTTACTGACTGTGTTATGTTTTATTCTTACTTTTTACAGTGGTTTAGGTATGAATTATTCCCTACTGCGGTTCATGTTAGTAAGTTTATTTCCTAATGCGAGTTATGTTAAGGAGGTTATGGTCTACTATGTTTAGGCTTATGAGGTTGGCACAGAATAGATTTCTCGCCTGATGTGATACTGTGCTTAATATGATTTATGTTCCAGGACAATGCTGAGTATAGAGTTTACCAGTAATTACTGGTTGTGGTCTACGTTTATGATATGTTCTTACTTTTACTATTTTTACCAAGTGATGATTGTGACAGTGGCCCACGTGACCCTGTCATGTGTAAATAATCCCCTGTAAATATTGCCCAGTGCCAACTGGCACAGTGTATATTGTGTGATTACCATCTGATGTGTTTTATGATAATACAAAGGCTATTTTTATATATAACCTTGTGTGGAATTCCTTTTGTGGTGTGCCTAGTATGTTGTTGCTGTGTGTGTTGCACAAATGCTTTACACATCGCCACCGGGATAAGCCTGACTGCTCATGCCAAGCTACCAAAGGGGTGAGCAGGGGTTATCTTTGGGGTGTAACTCCCTTTCCCTAACTAGAGTGGTGGTCTCTGCCTGGCTTTGGCGCAAGCCTTAGCCAACCAGAGATCCCCATTTTTAACAATGATGCTCTATCACATAACTGTGCAGTATACCCCAATCCACTCAACACCAATCTGCCCCACTGCAATCCACGCCAACCCACCCATTTTACCCCACACCTATCCACCCCACTCAATCTAATCCACCCCAGACCAATACAATCCACCCACTCAATCCAAACTACTTGTCCTATTTAGGCACCACCCGGACATCTGGGGCCCATACCTTCTCATTCTCTTCAATGCCATTCTTGAAGGTATGGCGATCCCTGGGTCGTGGCTGGGGGCAGAGATCGTCCCCATCCACAAGAAGGGTTCTACTCTGCTCCCTTCAAACTACAGGCCTATAAGCCTTATAGATGTGCCTCAAAAGCTTTTTGCACGCCTCATTTTGGACCATCTCCTAGACTGGGCCGAGGCCAATGACATCATGAGCCCCCTTCAGGCTGGCTTCAGGAAGAACACGTCGACCATGGATCAAATTTTTCGCCTCCTTCTCCTGTATTGGAAGACGGTCACGCTAGAGGGAGGTCGACTGTACATGGTCTTCGTGGACCTGAGGTCAGCCTTCGACCTGGTCCCGAGGGGGAAGTTATGGGAGGTTTTGCAGAAGCTAGGAGTTCCCCCCCACCTCCTTAGAGTCATCATTAGGCTGCATGAGAACAACTTTGCGGTAGTGAGGTGTGGGAGGGATGGGAAGCCCTCGGGTAAATTCCCGGTCCGCCGAGGTGTCAGGCAGGGCTGTGTTCTGGCTCCGACACTGTTCTGTCTGTACATCAACAGCGTCATTCAACATCTTGACGCTGTTGGGGACAATGACGCCCCGGTCCTGGCAGGAAGGAGGGTCCCGGCAATAATGTTTGCCGACGACACCCTCCTCCTTTCCAAATCACCTATGGGGATCCAGAGGATTGTGGATGGTTTTGGTCACTTCTGTCAACAACATGGGTTGGAGGTGAACACGGAAAAAACTAAGTTCATGATCTTCAACCCTCCGACCAAGACCAGACCCAATCCGAAACTGGGGGAAATTAGCCTTGAAAGGGTCTCCACTTTCACATATCTGGGGGTTTCACTTCAAGAAAATCTGGCATGGGACTCCCAGGTAGCAAGATCCAGGTTGAAACTTTCTCAGCTATCGGGCGCACTCTTGAGGGTGTCTAACAAGTCCACCTTCAAGCCTGTTAGTCCGGCTCTGGAAATGTACAGGACCCAGGCGAAGGCAGCTGCCTTGTATGGTAGTGAGCTGTGGGGCCACAAAGCTGGGAAGGTCATGGCAGGGGTGGAAAATTGCTTCCTTAGGCGCTTACTTGCTCTCCCGCAAGGTACACCACTCCTCCCCTTAAGACTCGACTTGGGCCTTCCGTCAATTGCAGAGGACCTACGGTCGAAACCACTGAAGTTCTGGCATCGGGTATGGACCACCGAGGAGCTGCATCACTATCGGCAGGACCTTATACATGTCATGAGGTTGAATGTTAATGGCAAGATCCCCTGGCTGGCATTTATTAGGTCGGAATGTTCTGACCTTAAGCTACCAGACCTATGGGATGACCCTGCTCAAGGATGTAGAAGGATATCGCGCAAAACCCTCGCACAGCTCTATAAGAACAAAAACCTTGCTGACATGGACAATGTTTATGACAGTGGCACCCTGACGGGATGTTTTCTAGTATCCAAAAATTCTTATCTCTTTGAAACTTTTATGGATTTTATTTATCCTCTTCTGGCGAGGAAACTCTTCCTGCAATGGAGGTTTGGTACGCTCCCTACTAAAGTTTTCACCTATAAATGGTCGTCAGGGGGCGACAAGCTCTGCCCATGCTGTAAAGTTAAGGATGAAGATGATTTGCACATAATGTTTTGTTGCTATGCCTATCGGAGCCCGAGGAGGCGCTGGTTAGCCCCTCTATGCCGGAATCTGGGCTTCAGTAATTATTTACAGGCCTACAGGGTGATGAAAACTAACACCCTGGGCCACATTGTGTTTGCGGTTTCCAAATTCTTAATGGCAGCATGGATAATAAGGAAGAAAATGTCTGGTTAATCCATTTTACCTTGTATTTTTTAAACACTGCAGGTCTAACCGGTTTTTATTGTATATATTGTCTTTTATCTGTATGTATTTTTACTGTTTCTTTTATGGCCTATGTGGCCGAAATAAAGAATTTTTGGATTGGATTGGACTTGTCCCAACCCAATTTAATTCCAACCCACCAAACTCCAATCCTCCCAACCCACCCCTCTCAAATTCTCCCCACTCCAGTGGCCCCACTATAATCCAAAATAATCTGCCTACTTCAGTTTGACTCACTCCAGTCTGCCCCACTCCAATCCAAAACAATTGGTCACACACCAATCCAAAACAATTGGCCACTCCAATCCAATCCATCCCACTCCAGTTCAGTCCACCCCATCTGGTCCACTCTAATCCACCTCACTCCAGTCCAATCTAATCCACCCTGCACCACTCCACTCTAATTCACCCCCTCCAGACCAAACTACTCTAATCCAATTCATCTCAATCCAGTCCTATCACACCAGCCCACCCTCCTCATACCAATCTAATCCACCCCACTCCAATCTACCCCACTCTAGTCCAATCCACCCCATCAAGTCCACACACTCCTGTCCACCCCACCTCACTCCACTCCATTCAATCCAACCCACCCTACCCCAAGCCAATCCCCCAACCTACTCCAGTCCTATCCATCCCTGTACCTCAATCCCCTCCAACCCACTCCACCCTATTGCACCCCACTATACTCCACTTTACGCCACTCCAATGTATGCACTGCACTCCACGACACTATCTACTACTGCACCACTGAACTTTACTCCCCTCCACTCAGCTCTACGACATTCTAACCCCCTACTCCACTCGTGACACTCCACTCCAACAAATCCAGTCTATGACACTCTAATCCCCCACTCTACTCTAGGGTATTCCATGCCACTAACTTTTAGACTTGCTGAATTGCACCCACACTGCTGTACAACATGACAAAAACACATTGCCAAAGCCAATAGCTCTTGTATAGGCGAGACCTTGTGGCTTTGCTGGTGCGTGTGTTTCTTTTGCAAACTAAGCAGTGTTTCAAGACAGTTTCCAGTTTAACATCCAGGTACCAAAACCCCACATAACCTAACACTGACCCCCATTTACAGGAAGGACAGCAACTGTGGCGCTAGTAGATAAGTTCCCCTGTTGCTAAAAGGTGCAAGTACTTGAAAATAAGTTTACCTCCATTGTTAAGGTTACTATTTAAACACAGCTTGGAAACTGATCACAGCACAAACCAGAATAACCTTTATTGCAGCAAATCTTTTCTTCTTGCTAAAGCTGCATGGTGTGACCGCACCTGCCACCAACCTGTCCCTTTGTCTCTTGTTACAAGACTGTGGAGGAAAGAGGCAGCTCCTCTGAGCATTTCTTTCCAGATAACTGCCTGTTGCTCAGAGACCGGGCGCCATTTGTGGATCGGCTCACGGTGCACTGCGCGTCCCACATGGTCCCATATGTTGGACTCGCATGGCACCATGGATGGCCCCTGTCTGCGCGCGAGCTCACCGCGCACGCTTCTTTTTCCAAGGCAAAAAGAAGACTGCCCCCCACCCCTCCCACACACACACACGCACCTCTCACCCATCCCCTGTGGGGCAACAGCTCACTCAGGTGTTGTGACAGATGCGCGCTCGGAGCAAACAGCCGCGCATACTCCACAGGCATGGAGGGCTGTAATTCAATCCTGCCCCACCTGAGGCCCGGCCCAGGTGCCGCGGGGGTGCCTGTTGTCCTGAGAGGCTGCAGTCTCCTGCCGCCGCTGTTTTCGAGCTCTGCCGCTCCCGCAGAAGCTCTCACCTGGGCCACACAATCTGTTATTTGTCTGCCACTCAGCAACAAGTCTCAGTGGGGAGGGTTTGCTTGACAGGCCTGTGCGCTGCCCCCCTCCCGCGCGCGCCCCGCTTGAAAACACCACCAGGCGCACGTATGGCGTAAACACGACCTGCGGGATAAACAACTCTTCAACCATCACGCTTGGTTGTGAGTTAACATCACGCTGTGGCCGCATTTACATGTATCTTTATTAATTTATTTATACAAGTTTTTTATAACACGTGACGTATCGTTTCCAATTTAAGAGTGGATGCACGTATTCTACTAAAGAGAGGCAGCTAAAGAAAAAAACGATAATAAAAATACAGATAATTAATTTTGATATTTGGGTTCCAGAGTAGCGTGCTGCCCGGCGTAAAGCGCTTCGACGCCTCGTCAGGGGTAGTATTGGATTAAGCGCTATACAAATGCAATTACAATATAAAAGCGGCAGTAAGCGCTATATAAATGCAATTACATTATAGTATTTTTTCTAGCCAGAAGTGGGAAAAACATTAGAGAGTAAGGAACTAGCCATCATTATTGCAGCGGGTGCAGTAGCACCGAGGCCCAAAGAGGCGAGGGGCCACTGAACTCCAAATATCGTTTTCCTTTGATGACCAAACTGACAGTCGCTGCATTTATTTTCGGCTGCTCTACTTTTCTTCTGTGTGCCTGGAATTTGCAGGGCTTGACTTCCAGGATTGGGGCTGGGCGAAGGAAGAGGTGCAGCCAAAATGAAGCTCAGGAGACCAGCATATACACAGTGCACGCACAGCACTTGCAGAGAAAGATGTCCCTCATATTCCTGTCCATGAAGCATCCCAGAGTCTCAGGTTATTTGGATCCGTAGGTGCAAAGTTTGTAGCTGAATAACCTTTAGTACCATTAATACACCAATACTGATTCACCAAATCTTTCTGCAGTACTATATATGCCCTTTAGGGATGTCAGTGAGTAGGTTAGGAACTTCACGTTCAGCTTCATGGTAAGAACTATTACATGCAAAGTTGCATTGCAAGGATGCTACACTATGCGAAGGAAGTCTATTTTACAATCACAAAATCATTTGCATTTTTTCGTACAAAAGTAAAAATATTTTCTATGTTTTAAATTCATCAATTAAAAACAAACCTCTAATTTAGTATTGTATACAATTTTGTAATCCTGTTTGCATTGCACACCAGAAATGTTTAATTGCTTTCCAGTTGTGTTCAATTCAGTATTCACAAAATGCACAATGATTGTCAACAACGTGTTTTAAGGCAAGAAGTTGAGGGCTTCTTCAGGGCTAATTACAATCCCAAAAATGGTTATACTCATTTCACAACTTCTTCTAACACCAGGGTTGTAAAATCTTTATATGCCTTCAACCTCTATTTCTAAGCATCTCTAATCTCTTGTTAATTTAACTGCGAGTCAGGAGAGCACATTTAAAGTTTTTCCAAAGAACCAATCAGTATATACCCATGATAATGTAATATCTTTGCAGACAGCAACATCCGGTTTCCTTCAAACAAACAGCATGGCCAAGCGAAAATATTCCTATGTTATAATTCTAAACCCGATTCACTCTTTAAAACGTGTACATCAAAATGCCACGAATGCAAACATTGGCCCTTTCCTATATAGATATGCAAGACGCGTTACTTTCAGGCTGATACTATGGCCTCAAATCGGGCAATGCTCTCCATCAGTAGGGGCCAGGCCTCAAATATCAATCCCAACCCAGTTTTTGCATATGTGAAGTCTACCTCTGTTCTTTACTCCAGTCACATGGCCTACACCGTCAGTCTGCCTACGATATTGCTTGGTCTGGTAGGTGGTCCTCTTGCCCTCCTTGTGTTTTGGTTGCACTGACTCTCTTGTTCTCTCTCTCGTCTGCTCAGAGTTCTTGCTCCCCACATACTGGTTATGCTGGCATCAGGTCCTCCCTCCCATTACCAAGGCACTCTAAATCCTTGGAAGCTGGTTATACTGAGACCCAACCCAGTCGCTCATTGAACAGGTCGCTTACATAACACATGCTGCATAACCTGTTACTGTCATTATTTTGTGCAGATTTCCTGTATTTTGTTTCTGCAGAACGCATGAACATAAACTAGTGCACAGGTTATGAGCTCAAACCACCCACTCTCAAGGCAAAAGTATCTTACTCCAGTATTTTGAAAATCAGCAGGGATGTTTTCAAACATATTTATTCAGCTATCCTGTAGCATTACAATACTAATTTATTTATTCATCGATTTATGGTTTTTGTATACAACTCAAAATGCTCCTGTGACAGATGAGGTTCTGGCATCCTCCAAAGTTGTCTTTAAAAAAATGAACTGAGGTTGTTCACCATCATCTGACTCACAAGACTCTCCATTGCATAATAAAAGCTTCTTTTACTTGGCGAGTCCCTGTCCATGCTTCAGTAACTGGTATCTCAACCTGGAGCTCCGCAGGCAATTCACAATGTCCCCATTTAATTCTATAAGTAGAAATCTGCAATAGGGTGAAGCTCCTTGACCTGAAAATTGTAAATCGCTTGTATCCACTGCCCATGATGGCAAGCCCCATGTGGAGTACTTCATACTCATAAAGAAATGTGTCATAAAGTATTCTGTACTAAACAAAGAGTGTTTGCCTCAGATTGGCTTCGGAACTCCATCTGAGTAAGGAGGTATTTATTTTTGTTACATTTTCTAAACTTTATCGAGATACTGCCTGGGACTCTGGAAAAAGTTATCAGTTTTATGCTAAAGCTAGTAAGATGTTCATAAAACCCTCTGACTATTTTCTAATGCTTGCTGGCTCTGTCAGTGACAAAAAACATATTATGCCACCCATTGCTCCGCTGCGAACTCAAAAAGAACCTAAGGGCATGAGGGCACATTCCTTCAGAGGTAAAGCAGTGTTTGTTGGTTATACGTTGACAGGCTGCTAATCATGTGCTGCCTTCTTGACGCGTTTCTACCAAAATTCCTTTTGTCAGGTGGTAGGTATCCTGCAATACCAATCCTTGAACTTCCATTTTTCATGTGGTTCATGTGGTGCCCTACAGACAGGACCAGAAACACAGTTGTATGCAAACAAATTACAGTTTTCTTGTAAGGTGACAGCTTTACCGCCGCGTGCATAGATATGCATTGCGTTAAAGTGATTTGTGAACTGAAGGGACAAAAATAATTAATGAAAAAAATACAATTAAGTAACTTAACAATCTAGTAATCATACATAGAATATATTAAATAATAGAAACAATAACATTTACCGAAATAATAACTAGCACAAAAATGTTCTTCCATCTCCTCCCACTCTTAAAACTCAACCCACCATCCCTTACTGTGATTTAGAAGCATCATTACAACAATCGTTTTCTTGAACCTTGACAATGGCACGGCCCTACAAGCTGCCCCACCAAAACCCTCTTGGCACCTCTCAAACCCATTTTCCAAGCAGTAGGACACCTATCAAAGGAACCAAAAATCAGAACATACCACCCTGATTCAGAGAGAGACCTCCACTGGCTCCCACTCAACATCAAATAATATTTATAATGGCTTGTCTCACTCTCAGTTCACCGTGTCTTGCCCTTATCCTTACACCAGTGGAGGAGAGCGAGACACCTGAAGCAAGTCCATCCTCCCAACACAATGACCAAGATCAAACCATCTCAATCAGACACTCTTTTGCCAAGCTCCCAGAGTCTTGAGAACTTGGACACAATATGAATCTTCATGTTTTCAGAAAGTGTATAAAAACCAGCCTGTTCAAAGTACCCCTGACGATTGGCGAATAATGTTCACCGTACCCCTTTTACCTCTTCTGCTTTCACTCTGATTTTGTGAATAGTTTATTCTATATTGTTATTACATGTAAAAAAACCCTGCTGACTATTTTGCTGGGTCTGTGCTATATATATATCTGAACACAGTAACAGCAAATAATGGAAACTGCATAGTTTCTGGATTCACCAACAAAGGGGACTCAAGTTATTCCACATAAGACATGTGTGGCTCGCAGGCTTAGCACCTCCATTTAGATCACTATGGACACTGTTTCCAGTCCTTAACTTTCATGTGATCGCCTAATGCATTCTGGGTGTTGTAGTATTATTTTGTTTCCATTCAACTAATTGGACTAACACACCTGAAACAATGATTTATACATGAAGAGTGGAGGACTGGAGACAATGTGCTTTATGAATGATGTGGTCACCCTAGTGCAGTCTTCTCAAACCAGTAGCTTGTGAGCTACTGGTAGCTCTCCAGCTACTCATAAGTAGCTCGCCTCTGTTCTGCCCAGCCAATTAAAATAGAAGCTTTTGCTTGGTTTAACTAAGATATGTATACAATATTTTAAAATGTCTTTTCTCAGAACTCATAGGCCGATATGTGTGAAAATATTTGAATTTCAGAAAAATATTCAAAGCTGATATTTCAATGATAAATTATTCTGCATTAGGAAGACATTGCTAAACGTTTTACGTTGGTGATAAGGGCATTGCATCTAAGGTAGCTATGTGTTACCCATGATGAGGCATTTTTTGAAAATGCTAGTGATGCACTGAGGCCCTTGGTAACGGTAATCTTGTACAAAACGTCCACTAATGTTATCTTGTCTGATGTGGTCACTATTACAACAACAATATTTGTTAGTAGCTCAGGGTGACTTTTGTTTAACATAAGTAGCTCTTATGACAGAAAAGGTTGGAGACCCCTGCCTAGTGGCTCACACTGATCACACAGACCTGTGTTTGTCATTACATTCTTGCAGTTCTTGATTTTTAATATGTAAAGAAATACTCTAAACACCAGAATATTTTTTTAAAAATTGTTTGAACTTCTCACAACTCACATGCAATGACTAGAGAGCTCTCTTTATTGGGCCTTTGAAGTTTGTTAGGGTGCCTATCCAATGCATTTGCGGTTGTTTCAGTCACTGATGCTAAAGATGCGAACCAAACTCTCACATGTTTATTTCCAAGAAGCTTGTGAACTGGCCTGTGATGGCCTGGGAACCCAAAGTAGCCCTGGCAATCTTTGTTCCACCAGCCCGCTGGGGGTTGGGATGTTTCCCAAGGCGGACCCCCAAGGACCTCAAGAACTTCCGACCCATCTCCCTGCTCCCGTTCCCGGCAAAGGTCATCGAAAAGGCCGTCAACAAATAACTGACCAGCTTCCTCGAGGAAAACAACATCCTGGACCCGTCCCAGTCCGGGTTCCGCAGCAACCACAGCACCGAAACTGCCCTCATCGCCGCCACTGACGACATCAGGACCCTGCTTGACAACGGAGAAACCACGGCCCTCCTTCCTCCTGGACCTGTCAGCCGCCTTTGACACGGTCTGCCACTGCACACTAAGAACACGCCTCCACGATGTCGGAATCCAAGAGAAGGCCTTGGACTGGACCACCTCCTTCCTCTCCGGCAGAACTCAGAGCATCCGCCTCCCCCCTTCCGTTCCAAAGCCACCGAGAGCATCTGCGGCATCCCCCAAGGCTCATCCCTCAGCCCAACGCTGTTCAAAGTCTACATGGCACCGCTCGCCCACGTAGCACGACGACACGGCCTCAACATCATCTCCTACGCCGATGACACCCAACTGATCCTCTCCCTCACCAAAGACCCCCACGCCGCCAAAACCAGCCTCCACGAAGGAATGCAGGCCATCGCCGACTGGATGAGAAACAGACAACTGAAGCTGAACTTGGACAAGACGGAGGTCCTCATCCTCGGACCCACCCCCTCGGCCTGAGACGACTCCTGGTGGCCGACTGCACTAGGAGCACCCCTTACACCCACTGACCACGCACGGAACCTAGGGGTCATCCTCGACTTCACCCTCTCCATGACGAAGCAGGTCAACGCCGTCTCCTCCTCCTGCTTCAAAACCCTCTGCATGCTTCGCAAGATCTTCAAGTGGATCCCACCAAAACGAGAAGGACAGTCGCCCAGGCCCTCGTCAGCAGTAGGCTGGACTACGCACACTACGCAGGAGCCCCGGCCAAACTCCTGAAATGGCTCCAATGCATCCAGAACGCCTCAGCCGCCTGATCCTCAACATCCCTCGCTGCAGCCACATCACACCCCACCTGAGAGACCTGCACTGGCTCCCCATCAACAAGAGGATAACCTTCAAGCTCCTCACCCACGCGCACAAGGCACTCCACAACACCGGACCAGCATACCTCAATAGCCAACTCAGCCTCAACATCCCCACCGGCCAGCTCCGCTCCACAGACCGCGCCCTAACCACCGTCCCCCGCATCCAAAGAGTGACCGCCGGCGACAGATCATTCTCCCACCTCGCCACCAAGACCGAAGACCTCCTAACCTTTAGGAGACTTCTCAAGACCTGGCTCTTCAAACAGTAGCAGTATCCCCCCCACCGCCAACGCCTTGAGACCCTCACGGGTATGTAGTGCGCTTTATAAATACTATGATTGATTGATTGATTGATTGATTGATTGATGTTTCAAGTGTAAAGCACTGCTGCTTTTGTTACTGGGGGCTGATACGGCAGCACTGCTGCAAAACCGCCACCCAGTAACAAAAGCGGCCCCACCCTTCCTCGCCTCCGGGGGGGAAAGCCTGATGCCCGTTATGGCCAGTCCTGCCCTGGACCTGGCGCAGTATCATCAGGATAAGATTTGTCCGGTTATGCCTTTACATTATACATCATGGTGCTTGTGGTTACTATTTTTGCAGTATTAGCTATAAGTCCCAGCATTCAGTGCAGAAGACAATAATGTCAGTCCTGGATGAAGCTGTTCATCATGTCATGGAGCCGCTTGGAAGCTCCACTGTGGGGTTGGCGGGGGGGAAGTCTACCTGAGAAAACAAGAGTCTGGTCAGAGCTGGAAATGCGATCCAGTCATTCTAAACCCTACATATACAAATGGGAAAAAAGCTGAAATGTAAAAAGAATGTTGCTTAGATGCTGGCACGATGACTGAGTGAGATAAATGCTCACAGCTGAGATATGTAGTGTTCGGAAGTTCAAAAGTTCAAATCCTTGTGAGGCAAACTTAGCCATCCACCCTTCTTAGGACAGAGACTGCGCACCATTATATTGAGTGACACCCGCAATTTACAGTGCTTGGAAACCACAGAAGTGCACTCTTTCAAAAAGTGTTTTATGATCAGCTAGTTCTACTCTGGAACATGTGTACAGCATGAGCACTATTTAAAGACACGTTTTATCATCAGCTAGTTGGTCTCTGGTATATGTGTGCCACTGCAGTGAGAGAACTGTAGGAAGGAGGTACCCCTATAATATCTTGTCAAAGGCTGAACGCCGAGAAGGTCTGTGCAGTCCCCTTCGTGAGTGCCTGAAGGAAAGGCGACTCCTCCTAGTAGTCGAGGTGCCACTGGGCGCAGAGAAGAATACATGAAAGGTGTCAACTGTCTTCTTAAGATGGACACAGTTAGGAGGGAAACCAACAAAGTGAAAAAACCTTGTCAGTAAACATATAGATCGGGATTGAAAAGGGAGAATAATATTGAATAAATCAGCATGGCGCCAAACTCCCAATGACATGTAGAAGAATTAGAGTCAAGCAAGAATCCCAAGTGAAAAAATCCAGAAGACAATCTCAGGTAAGGGTAAACAATAGCAGCAAGAGGGCCGAGAATGTGATGAAAAATAAAGGAACTAATGCATTCCAACAACATCTTCCTCTCGCGCTTGCCTCCTTATACGTGACTCCAACAGGGACTAACATCACAGGAAACAGTTCTACTTCATCTTGGACTGGAAACCTCAAATAACATCTTAGGACAGAGCACCATCTTGGGAAGGGCTGCCTGTAAGGCTAGTCCATGCCCTTTTCCGGAAAGTCATGGCATTCTTTTTGTAAACCACAAATCTTAAGTTTGCCATCCTTCCTTCCATACTGATTACCAGAGTCCCGCCGCTGCCCTGTAATCTGTGTGCTCCAAGCAGCTTGCGAGACACCCATCAGGGTGACCAGGAGCATGGAGATGCTGGAGTGGTCCAAGCCTTGCTGCTGCTAAACCACGCTCTGAGGCACCATCAAGATACATGCTGCTGGCTGTCCGTGGAGTGTTTCGTCCCTTGTTGAAAGCAAATAGGCTTCGGTAAGTTCTTGGGAGTGCTGTCAGCATGGGTATAACACATCTCCCTCTCTCCAGTTTTGGATCTTCAACGTGCCTGGTGTAAATTACATAAGCCAGTTAAAACTACCATGTAATAGGCACAAATCTAGGCTAGATTTGAAAAAGCATGCAGCTGTAAACCACTATATAAGTGCAAAAATCATGGGAGAACAAGCACACACTTCTGTATGGCGAATTGTGCAACGAATGTCGCTTTCACTTAATATGAGTGGGTTGGACGGGAAGGCCTCTTCTACTGATTCATTAGGAGACAGGCATCTGGCATTGAACATGTAGCTGGTTCACTCTCTCTCTGGAACCAGAGTAGGTGAAATACTTTCTGTCTTCTTGTTTTGTGACTGTTGTGTGCTATGAATGATTCACAATCCGACAATATGGTTATCAGACTCTAGCATTGTGGGCATCTTGTAGTGTTCTAGGGTGGCGCTGTTATGAGAAGTAATCAGCGGTGTTTGGCGTGCTAGATGTATGTGGTGTTTTGCACATTTGATGTTGGTATGTTTTCACCTATTGCTCTGTTGATGAGGAACGCATGGAGTAGGCCATAATAAATGTAAATCATGTGCAGCATGTGATCTGGGATAACTATTAATTGAGGGTTGTGATCTACTTGTCATAGTACTGGCATGCCCAGAGAATGATGAGTATAAGAAAGTAGATTAATAGTTACAATGTATGTGTGTCCTTCACAAATAATAAGCCAGCAAATCCTACGTTGACTGGAAACCAGATGCCCCTTTGTAGCACTCTCTCAGGGTAGCTAGGCAGAGAAGTGCAAGGTCAACTCAGGGGAGGAGAGGTGGGCTAGTACCATAGTCTGTAGGTAAGCAACAAACAACACCCAATAAACCATTGCCCAGTCAGTGCCCGTTACTTGTAAAAAAGAAAGGTACTTTTTTATTCACACACTACTCAGTACTACACATTCATTTTCAAATATATACATAATGGCTGGTGAAAATACCTATGCTGACACCCTCCTAACAGATCACAACCATATTGAGCCCTGAACCCTATAACCACACTACCATCTACATATACTACACACAATATAATGGGATGTTGGTATCAAAAGACAGGCCTACTAGCTACTACAGGGTGTCGTCACATTATTAAATGCAGAAATATATTTCACAATAAACCAATGCATCACCACTAAAATTACTATACATAGTACAGTCTTACAATAACATGAATTAATGCCTGTAATGATTCCATGCACAGGGAAAGCTATGTTGTGCTGCTGGTAGTGCTCTCCCACCACCAGGAGTGGTTTTCTCAGACCCCTGGCCTTTAAATTTTGCAATTCTTGGGGAGCCTGATTTGTAATGCTCTCCCTCCACACACAGGACCTGTCTCTTGTCTGGGCACCTGGAACGTCTCCCGGGACCAAGGTTTTCCTCAGCAGCAACTCAGAGTCCTCAAGTCTGAGTGTCCTCCCTGCATGCACCCTCAACATCCCACAGCCTCCTTTGGCTACTTGCAGAGCGCCTGGGGTGGTGGAAGTCATGGACTTCCTCCTTCTGGAGGTCACACTCCTGCAGGGCCAGTGCACAGAAAATCCAGGGGAACCCTCCAAGGCCCCCAAGCAGATCCTTCCCTCTATGGCTCCCCATACAGTGTAAGTGGGTCAGTGCCACTGTTCCCAGATTAACACATTTAGCCCCTGGTTGACAACTGAAGTCAGAAGTCCTTGAATCCACCCTTTCAGTAGGGGTCAGGTGCATCCTTTCTTGCAGCAGGGCATTCCCTTGGTGTCTCTTCACCTAGGTCCAGGCTGTTCTCAAAAGTCTTTCCTTTGGCAGGGGGATTTTAAATGGGGGTGAACAATTCCAGAAGGTATGCATATCTGATTAGTCCTGCAGTGACACATCACCACTCCATCCCTGCCCCAATCCTCCTACACAGCATTTTCTGAATTAACAAAATGATGCAGACAAGTGGTTTCTTGAAAGACATTCTCTGAGAGCCTAAACCCCACCTTTAACTGTCAAATCAGCCTGATCCCTTCCCTCTAAAAGCCTTTCCTGTTGCTGGTTGCAGCAGGATGGCTACCTTTATTACTAAGAAGTTGTGCGGTCCTTGGCCTGGTTCAGTATGAAAGTAATTAGCACATGCAGATTCCTTCCCCACTCTCTCCTCTCCCAGGAGCGGCTAATTACAGGCAAATGGCCTTACTATGTGGGATGACCTTTGATTCTCCAACAGACCAGCAGAGTAATTAACTTGACACCACAGGGTGATCCCAAGGGCCAAATCTAATTAGGAGCTGAGCCAGAGAATAATAATACATCTTGAAGTGCCATAAGAAGTGCAAATATGTAGAAATGAATATTGGATCTGCATTCAGTTTCCCAATTTACCATGGGATTAGTGTGTCATCCTCATTTTAAGGCCTAATTATGTTGAAACTGTAACTCTGGGTAAAGTTGCCCAACTCTGCACCAGTCAATGAATGGTCCCTTCTGTGACAGGTTACCTGTGCGTAAATACCAGACTGAGTTAGCTGGTAGTGTCACATGCTCAGCCCAAATGCATGTTAAAACCCAGAGCCTCTTACCCTACCTACGCAGAAGCAGAGCTTATCTTAAAAGGCAGGTCCTGGTGGTTAGCACACTCAATCGATTATAATTGAGGTCACTACGAGTGAGACTCAAGTAGTGAGACTCACTCCAGGCAGAAATCCATTAATAAGGTAGTTCAAAAAGCAAAAATTCCAGGAGGATTACATTGGGCAGGACCCACTTCACAAAGTGACTGTTTTTGTATCCGTTTCTGGTCATTCGTGGATATGATAGTTTTGATGATTTAACATGTCTGTTATTTTTTTGGCATCATGACCAGGTGATGTGAATTTTTGCTTGGTTGTGTAGAGGTGGTCAGGCTCTAATATTTTCAAGTTTTAAGTGCTTTGAACAAACTGGCAAAACTGTTTGACAGAGCCCATAAAACTTTCCATTCTTATCCCCACTGAGGACACTGGTGCGTTTTTTATGTCAGAAACATTGACAGGGTCCAGCTTAACAGCCGTGGAGGGTAAGACAATATAAGCAATACAATTAATGCAGTGGATGAGAAGTAAGCAAGTGTCACTTTTGATGGTTAGGAAAGCACAGCTTAGGCACTGGAGGATTGTTGAAAGACCGTGGCATTGTTTGGTGCTGTGAGAACTAGAATGTCATCACTGACATGAAGACAACTTGGCAACCATCAAGCAGTTCTTGAATCATGGTCTAGAAGACTTAAGCTACAGAGAAGTCCTCATGGCTTAGGCATTTCCTTCTTTAGGGGTCCTCTTGGTTTGAAAACATGCAATGGTGATGCTTTTGATTGCAGTTTCTGCTCATTCTGATGACAGGTTGCTACTAGGTCAGTTTCTAAGAATAACCTTGCAACAAACAGTCAATGTGACCCAGGACTTACTTTTCATCACCTGACCTTGACCCACAGAAAGAGAGAAAAAAGTATGTAAGAGAGACTGAAGGAGGAATTGAAAGACTGAAAACAGTGAAACAGGTAGAAAGCAGTAATGAAAAAATATGATCAAGAGTAAGATAGAAACAAGAAGCTTAGGGCATTGGAAGAGAGTGGCATGAAGAGGAATCAAGACTAGGCAGGACTGGCACTCAGCAAGCCCAGCATTCAGAAGCGCCAGCAGGCTCCTACGAAAAATCTTGCTCTCATTTTTAGGTCTCGACTACAGCATTGCTTTAGCAATGTTTGTCGAGATTATAGTAAGTGTAGGAGAGTAGGGTCTGCAATCCTATGATCACCCAGATTTTTGCTTTTTGCTGCACTGGTTTACGACTTTCCCTGGCTGTGGGCCTGCTAATCAGACCCACAGCCTAGCTGTTCTCTCTATCCAAATTGTACTTAGGTACTGAATTGGCACTGGGCCCTCTCCAAGTCCCTGTACCCAGGGCTGAGGTGCACCCAGAAGTCTCCCAGGGGCTGAAGCATGTATTGTGCCACCCCTGGATTGACTAACTAAAACTGACACAACTGGCTGCACGACAGCTGGGGCAAGGTGGTGTACTCACCCTTTGCTTTAGATATAGTATACCTATATCTAACCCTAAAATGGACACATAGATCTCCTATCAGTCACTCCTATGGCAGGCCTTAACAATCCTGAAGGCAGAGTGCTTGGAATCGTGTGAGATGGTGCTCTGGCATGAGCTGAGCCTGTCTGCGGCTTTCGGGATCCATCCCTTAGCCGTTTCCATGATATCGCATACCATATACTCTTAAGTGCATTATAATCCTCGCGGTTATGTGCCAACTCTGGTATCGCTTTATCAAAACATGTCGAGTAAGGTGTCATACGAATTGGAATACTAACCCCTCGCCAATTCTGGCGACGGGGTTAGCATTCCACCCTTCTAGAGGGACACGACATGTATGTAACCCCTAACCCCGGTTAAAGTCAGACAGAGCCTTAGCATCCACAAAATGGATGCTGCCACCGAGACACAAGTCTGCCCTCCTGCTGCTGGGAGTCCTCCCAGAGCAGGAGATAAGGACAAAGGGTTTCCTGCCAGGGGCGGTGCCAGCACCGTCCCAGACAGGGTTTTGTGTATTGTAGGTAGGCAGGGCTTTAGAGGAAGGTGACTGCACGTGGCACCCCGGTGCTCACTGTGCATAGGCTGGCTGGAACCAGTTCCAGGGTCACTCCAGACCCTGTGCTGGGGAAAAGCCCGCCAAGGAAGTGGGTGTAACCACCCCCCTCCTAGTCCCACCCATAGGGCAGGACTTAGTCGCGTGCCAGCCCCCTTTTACAGGATAAAGGTAGGAACTGGCCCCCTTCCAAATCAGATCATCTTTGAATCCTGAAACTACTTTCTGCGAAAGGAACTCAAGACTTCTTCCTAAGATTTCTCCCTTGTGACTAAGGAGTAGTCACCCTGCACCCGCAGGCACCATCTAAGAACACTGCGGTCTGCTGCAAGTCCTTCCTCCGGAATCCGACTGCCCAGCTCGACGAGAACCGGCTTCCCTGGCACCTCTGACCTCTACCTGCATCATCAGTCACGCTGAGATTCGTGGGTGTGACGAGACCTCGAGGGACCGGCCATCTTCAAGACTGCACGACTTCTTTCCAGCAAGCCCGCCGAGTGAATTCCTGGTGAGTGCTTTGGGGTCCGAGAAGCCCCCACCCTGAGCAGCTCCAGCACCGAAGAGCAGCCCCCCAGCATCTCCACGATCTGCGTGGGGCCCTTCTGCTTTTTGCTGCTCACCGCGTTGTTTGGCTACTAGCCCGCTGGCTTGTGGCCTTCCTGACGACGCCCGACGACATTTCTGCTGCTGGTCTGGTTGCTCCAGACTGGCCCTTGCTTCCCTCCATCGGAGAAGTACCCTGGACCCTCCTGGTCCGCCCAAGACGCCATTTTAGGTCCACCGCGTGGGCCTTGCATTTGCCAAGACTTGTTGCCCAATCCTGGGTCCAGCAACGTCGACAGCAAGAACCTTCGTGGGACAGCTCGCACCTCCATCCTGGTCGCCGACAACGCCTCCTGGTCCGAGAGACTGCAGAGCCCAGCAGCGCCCACTCACCTGACTGCGGTGACTTCGCCCGGTGCCATCCTGGTGCCCACTTAATCACTGGCTAGTGATTCAAGAACTTGGTCCCCTCTGCTTTCAGGTTTTCTTCTTCCTTGATCCAGGCTTGGATCCATCGAACTTTTCTTCACTGGTCGCCTGCCAGCAACTTCTTCCTTCCAGGCTCCTGGTCCGGCAACGAGATCCCCGACGTCTTTTCAGACCTATGCAGCTGCAGCCCCTGGGCTAGGTAACTTCGGCACTTCGGTGTCCCAGCATAGCCTCACTATCCTAGGGTCAGGATCCACTGTCGTTTTCTTCCTACCAGGTCGGGTTCGCCCGTGAACACTAACTTTGCCTTTACTAGCCTCCATAGACTTTGTCCCGCATCCCGCGTGAGAGTGCACACTCTGCACCCGAGTCCCCTGGGCCTCCTAGTAGTAATCTAACGATTCCCTAGTCAAGTCCTAGCGATTCCAAAGCCTATTAGAACTGTTACTTACCTGCTAGTAATTCGCATTCCACTTTTAAAGTATATGGTTTTTCGTGCCCCTCGGGCATTTGTGTATAACGTGCTAACTTAAGTATTTTCGTAAGAGTTTTGTTGTGTGCCTAGCACCCTGTCCTCATAAAGAGTACAGGGTTGTTGTGATTCTAATAAATACACTGTTTATTTTCATAACACTTGTGTGGTGTCCTTTCACTGGGTGTTCAAGGGGTAATGTGATGGTAAAACAGCTGGCTTAACACGCCCTCTAGAGTCTTAGCCTTAGACTGCTCGTATCCATGCTACTAGGATAGCTGGTCTATAAGGTTGACTTACAACCAATCATCAATAAGGGTTGTTTGGACTGATATATAGTGATCACTAGAATAGTGAGCACTGCACATCAGGCCAACTTCTCACATTGGTGAGCAGCGGGTGGGATTTGAGCTTGCTGTTGTTTTACCACACATGCCCTAAGAATATCTTGTGAAAGATCACATAAGTACTAAAGGTACATATAACTTAGCTTAGAATACTCTGAGTTCTACTGAACCAGCTGTTGTAGCTCCTAGGGCCTAGCACACCCTAAACTACAACTCTAGCAAGGGATCAGTAGGCAAACATATAGTGTAGGTAAGTGCACCACTTACACCTCACTAGAAAAGCATGTCTACCCAGGGAGAATCTACTGAGACTCCCCTGGTCAGTGTTGACCCTCCACAGGTCACTTCAAGATATGCAGCTCTCAGTTTCCAGGAGATGAGACAAATCTGTGTCTCCAGAAAACTGAAGCAGGGGTCTAACCCCACCACTCCCTTTCTGATAGGTCTCTTAGAGACATATGATGCCAGAAAGCTTTCTCAGTTACATGAGAACATGCCAGCCTTAGAGGGAACCTCTGGGGATCCAGATCTCCCCAACACTGATTCAGCAGTTGAGGAGGAGGATCAGGAGGTACTCTCTGGGGATGAGGTAGACAAGGGTCTTGAGGTAGTCAGAAGGCTAACTAGGACCAACTTAGACTTACTTGGGCTAGGATCTGGGGGACCCCCAGTACTAACCCGAAGTGGGCCTAACCTTGGAGTTAGGAGAGATAGATCTCTTTCTAGGGACTCCAATAGATCTCTGCACTCTAATGCCTCTTCTCAGGGGAGAAGGAATCCTCCACAGAGGAGATTTACTTCCCCTCAGAGAAGGGAGCATGAGGCTAGGATGAGACAAGCTGAACTGAGGATTGAAAGGGAAGAAATTGCCCTGGCCAAAGAGAAGCTTGCCCTGGCAAGAGAGCAGCAGATGAGTGGGCTAGCTCCCACTGGTGGCAGCAATCTCCCAAGAGATAGAGAGAAGGGTTTAGATACTAAACACCTGACTAAAATAGTGCCCCCCTTTAAGCAAGGGGATGACATCCAGAAATGGATGGCTGCTCTGGAGAGGGCCTGCACTGTGCAGGGCATTCCCCAGAGTCAGTGGGCAGCTATACTGTGGCTCTCCTTTGATGGTAAAGGTAGAGATAAGCTCCTCACTACAAGAGTGGAGGATGCTAACAATTACCAGGTCCTGAAGAACACACTGGTTGATGGGTTTGGTTTAACCACTGAGCAGTACAGGTTGCTGTTCAGAGACACCCAGAAAACTCAGTCTCAGGACTGGTCTGATTTTGTGGATTGTGCCACTAAGGCTTTGGAGGGCTGGTTGCTGGGTAGCAAGGTTACAGATTACACAGGATTGTATAATCTAATGATGAGAGAACAAATTTTGAACAATTGTCAGAACCAGTTGCTGCACCAGCACCTTGTTGATTCAGATCTGACCTCTCCCCAAGAATTGGGAAAGAAGGCAGACAAATGGGTCAGGACAAGGATCAAGCAGAACCAGAACCAGAACCAGGGTGGTCAGAAGAAAGCAGACCAGAAGGGTAATGTTAAGAATGAGCAAAATGACCAGAAGTCTTCACCAGGTCCCCAACAAACCAAAGAGGGTGGGGGTCAGGCTTCCCAGAAGAAGAAGACTCAAGAAGGCCAGTCAAAACGGTGGTGCCAGTACTGTAAAAGTAAATCTCACTGGTTTAGTGAGTGCACCAAAAGAGGAGGACAAACTCCTGCCACTACAGCTCCTAAAGCAACTGCACCCCCTAGTACAGTCAGTAGTGGTAGTGTCACTCCCAAGGCATTAGTTGGGTTAACCTTGGGTACTGAGGGGTCTGACAACTTAGTTGGCACACTCACTCAGGCTGTCCTTGTCTGTACAGGGGATATGGATATGTCCCCTGAAATAAGTCCCAATACTTTGGGCAAATACAGGCAGACACCTTTGATTAATGGCAAAATGGCTCAGGCCTATAGGGACACTTGTGCCAGTGTCACCATGGTGACACCTAACTTTGTGGACCCTGGACAGATCATGCCAGGTACTGATTTCCTGGTGACCAATGCCAGCAATGTCACTACTAGTCATAGTGTGGCAATTGTGGCTTTCTCCTGGGGTGGAGTGAAGGGACAAAAGAAAGTTGTAGTCAGTTCAGACCTCCCAGTTGATTGTTTGTTGGGCAATGATTTGGAGTCATCACAATGGTCAGAAGTGGAGCAGAGGACTCACATGGAGATGTTAGGCTTGCCAGCACATGTGCTTGCTGTGACTAGGTCACAGGCCAGAAGATGCCCCACTGAACAGGTGCTGGATCCTGAAATTATGGACCAGACACCTCCCAAGAAGAAGAGCAGTAAGGGTAAGGCGTTGCCTTCCCCCTTGCCCCAGGTTGAGGATCAAGTCTCTGAGGAGGCTGATCTAGAAGAGCTGAGGGAAACTGAGCCTAAAGAGCTTGAACTTGATCAAGTTGAGTTTCTGGGCTCAGGGGGACCCTCCAGAGCAGACCTGGGGAAGGAACAGTTGAGCTGCCCTTCCCTTGAACCCCTCAGACAGCAGGCTGCTGCTGAGGCTGCAGGGAATGCCACAGGTGCCCACAGGGTATACTGGGAAGATGGACTCCTGTACTCTGAGTCAAGAGACCCCAAGCCTGGTGCAACCAGGAGGCTGGTCATCCCCTTGTCTCTGAGAGGTTTCCTTCTCACCTTGGCCCATGAGATTCCCCTTGCAGGTCATTTAGGTCAGACAAAGACTTGGGACAGGCTTGTCTCACACTTTCACTGGCCACATATGAATGAGAATACCAAGGAGTTTTGTCGCTCATGTGTCACTTGCCAAGCCAGTGGTAAGTCAGGTGGCACAACAAAGGCCCCCCTCATACCACTACCTGTGGTGGGGGTTCCCTTTGAAAGAGTGGGGATTGACATTGTTGGTCCAATGGAACCCCAGACAGCATCAGGACACAAGTTTATACTGGTGGTGGTGGACCATGCCACCAGGTATCCTGAGGCTATTCCCCTTAGGACCACTACAGCCCCTGTAGTGGCAAGAGCCCTAGTTGGAGTGTTCTCCAGAGTGGGTTTCCCTAAGGAGGTCGTTTCTGACAGAGGTACAAACTTCATGTCAGGATATCTGACTGCCATGTGGAAAGAGTGTGGTGTGAACTACAAGTTCACCACACCCTATCATCCACAATGCAATGGGCTTGTTGAGAGATTCAACAGGACCCTGAAAGGGATGATTCATGGACTACCTGAAACTCTTAGGAGAAGATGGGATGTCCTGATCCCCTGCCTCTTGTTTGCTTACAGAGAGGTCCCACAGAAGGGGGTTGGCTACAGCCCTTTTGAGCTTCTGTATGGGCATCCTGTAAGAGGACCCCTGTGTTTGGTGAAGGAAGGATGGGAGAGACCTCTCAAAAAGCCTGCAACCAACATAGTGGACTATGTACTTGGTCTCCGCTCCAGGATGGCTGAGTATATGGAGAAGGCATCTAAAAACCTTGAGGCCAGCCAGGAACTTCAAAAAGCTTGGCATGACCAAAAGGCTGTACTGACTGTGTACCAGCCAGGACAGAAGGTGTGGGTGCTGGAGCCAGTGGCCCCAGCAGCTCTGAAAGACAAATGGTCTGGGCCCCACACCATCATTGAGCAAAAGGGAGAGGTTACCTACTTGGTGGACCTTGGAACTCCCAGGAGCCCTCTCAGAGTGCTCCATGTTAACAGGCTCAAGGCATATGTTGACAGGAAGGACATGAGCTTGCTCATGGCCACAGATGAGGGACAGGAGGAAGAGAGTGACCCTCTCCCAGACCTGCTCACTCAGAATCCTGATGATGGATCAGTTGATGGTGTTGTCTTTTGTGGCAGCCTCACTGAACATCAGCAACAGGATTGCAGGCAAGTCTTGCAATCCTTCAGACATATGTTCTCTCTGACACCCAGCCAAACTGATTGGTGTACCCATGATGTTGACACTGGAGACAGTCTGCCTGTCAAGAGTAAAATCTACAGACAGCCTGATCATGTTAGAGACTGCATCAAAACTGAAGTGCAGAAAATGTTGGAGCTGGGAGTCATTGAGCCCTCAGATAGCCCTTGGGCTAGCCCAGTAGTTCTAGTGCCAAAGCCTCACACCCAGGGTGGTAAGAGAGAGATGAGGTTTTGCGTAGACTACAGAGGCCTCAATGCAGTCACTAAGACTGATGCCCACCCAATACCAAGAGCAGATGAGCTTATAGATAGATTGGCTTCTGCCAACTTCTTAAGCACATTTGATTTGACAGCTGGGTATTGGCAAATCAGGTTAGCTGAGGAAGCCAAACCTAAGACAGCATTTTCTACCCCTGGAGGGCATTATCAATTTGTGGTAATGCCCTTTGGACTGAAAAATGCACCTGCCACCTTCCAAAGGTTGGTGAATCAAGTCCTCACTGGGCTGGAGGACTTCTGTGCAGCTTATCTTGACGATATTGCTGTCTTTAGCTCCACCTGGGAGGATCACCTGGTCCACCTGAGGAAAGTGTTAGAGGCCCTGCAAAAGGCAGGCCTCACTATCAAGGCCACAAAGTGCCAGATAGGGCAGTCACAGGTTGTATACCTGGGCCACCTTGTAGGTGGAGGCCAGGTTCAGCCACTGGAGAGTAAGATACAGGCCATCAAGGACTGGACTCCTCCAATCACCCAGACTCAGGTTCGAGCTTTCTTGGGCCTGACTGGGTACTATAGGAAGTTTGTCAGAAATTATGGGTCCATAGTGACCCCCCTTAATGACCTGACAAGCAAGAAGATGCCAAACGAAAGTTCAGTGGACAGCCAGCTGTCAGAAAGCATTCAATGACCTAAAGCAGGCCATGTGCACAGCACCTATCCTCAAGAGTCCAGATTACTCCAAGCCATTCATTGTCCAAACAGATGCTTCTGAGTTGGGTGTGGGAGCTGTTCTGTCTCAACTGAATTTTGATGGTAATGATCAGCCTATTGCTTTCATTAGTAGGAGGTTGACACCCAGAGAGAAAAATTGGTCAGCTATTGAGAGGGAGGCCTTTGCTGTGGTCTGGGCCCTGAAGAAGCTGAGGGCCTACTTGTTTGGCACTCACTTCACCATTCAGACAGACCATAAGCCCCTCTTGTGGCTAAATCAGATGAAGGGTGAAAACCCCAAACTGCTTAGGTGGTCCATTTCCCTACAGGGGATGGATTTTACAGTGGAGCATAGACCTGGGACTGATCACAGCAATGCTGATGGGCTCTCCAGGTATTTCCACTTAGAGCAAGAAGACTCACCTGGTCAAGGTTAGTTTATTGTCCCAAAGTTTGGGGGGGGGTCATGTAGGAGAGTAGGGTCTGCAATCCTATGATCACCCAGATTTTTGCTTTTTGCTGCACTGGTTTACGACTTTCCCTGGCTGTGGGCCTGCTAATCAGACCCACAGCCTAGCTGTTCTCTCTATCCAAATTGTACTTAGGTACTGAATTGGCACTGGGCCCTCTCCAAGTCCCTGTACCCAGGGCTGAGGTGCACCCAGAAGTCTCCCAGGGGCTGAAGCATGTATTGTGCCACCCCTGGATTGACTAACTAAAACTGACACAACTGGCTGCACGACAGCTGGGGCAAGGTGGTGTACTCACCCTTTGCTTTAGATATAGTATACCTATATCTAACCCTAAAATGGACACATAGATCTCCTATCAGTCACTCCTATGGCAGGCCTTAACAATCCTGAAGGCAGAGTGCTTGGAATCGTGTGAGATGGTGCTCTGGCATGAGCTGAGCCTGTCTGCGGCTTTCGGGATCCATCCCTTAGCCGTTTCCATGATATCGCATACCATATACTCTTAAGTGCATTATAATCCTCGCGGTTATGTGCCAACTCTGGTATCGCTTTATCAAAACATGTCGAGTAAGGTGTCATACGAATTGGAATACTAACCCCTCGCCAATTCTGGCGACGGGGTTAGCATTCCACCCTTCTAGAGGGACACGACATGTATGTAACCCCTAACCCCGGTTAAAGTCAGACAGAGCCTTAGCATCCACAAAATGGATGCTGCCACCGAGACACAAGTCTGCCCTCCTGCTGCTGGGAGTCCTCCCAGAGCAGGAGATAAGGACAAAGGGTTTCCTGCCAGGGGCGGTGCCAGCACCGTCCCAGACAGGGTTTTGTGTATTGTAGGTAGGCAGGGCTTTAGAGGAAGGTGACTGCACGTGGCACCCCGGTGCTCACTGTGCATAGGCTGGCTGGAACCAGTTCCAGGGTCACTCCAGACCCTGTGCTGGGGAAAAGCCCGCCAAGGAAGTGGGTGTAACCACCCCCCTCCTAGTCCCACCCATAGGGCAGGACTTAGTCGCGTGCCAGCCCCCTTTTACAGGATAAAGGTAGGAACTGGCCCCCTTCCAAATCAGATCATCTTTGAATCCTGAAACTACTTTCTGCGAAAGGAACTCAAGACTTCTTCCTAAGATTTCTCCCTTGTGACTAAGGAGTAGTCACCCTGCACCCGCAGGCACCATCTAAGAACACTGCGGTCTGCTGCAAGTCCTTCCTCCGGAATCCGACTGCCCAGCTCGACGAGAACCGGCTTCCCTGGCACCTCTGACCTCTACCTGCATCATCAGTCACGCTGAGATTCGTGGGTGTGACGAGACCTCGAGGGACCGGCCATCTTCAAGACTGCACGACTTCTTTCCAGCAAGCCCGCCGAGTGAATTCCTGGTGAGTGCTTTGGGGTCCGAGAAGCCCCCACCCTGAGCAGCTCCAGCACCGAAGAGCAGCCCCCCAGCATCTCCACGATCTGCGTGGGGCCCTTCTGCTTTTTGCTGCTCACCGCGTTGTTTGGCTACTAGCCTGCTGGCTTGTGGCCTTCCTGACGACGCCCGACGACATTTCTGCTGCTGGTCTGGTTGCTCCAGACTGGCCCTTGCTTCCCTCCATCGGAGAAGTACCCTGGACCCTCCTGGTCCGCCCAAGACGCCATTTTAGGTCCACCGCGTGGGCCTTGCATTTGCCAAGACTTGTTGCCCAATCCTGGGTCCAGCGACGTCGACAGCAAGAACCTTCGTGGGACAGCTCGCACCTCCATCCTGGTCGCCGACAACGCCTCCTGGTCCGAGAGACTGCAGAGCCCAGCAGCGCCCACTCACCTGACTGCGGTGACTTCGCCCGGTGCCATCCTGGTGCCCACTTAATCACTGGCTAGTGATTCAAGAACTTGGTCCCCTCTGCTTTCAGGTTTTCTTCTTCCTTGATCCAGGCTTGGATCCATCGAACTTTTCTTCACTGGTCGCCTGCCAGCAACTTCTTCCTTCCAGGCTCCTGGTCCGGCAACGAGATCCCCGACGTCTTTTCAGACCTATGCAGCTGCAGCCCCTGGGCTAGGTAACTTCGGCACTTCGGTGTCCCAGCATAGCCTCACTATCCTAGGGTCAGGATCCACTGTCGTTTTCTTCCTACCAGGTCGGGTTCGCCCGTGAACACTAACTTTGCCTTTACTAGCCTCCATAGACTTTGTCCCGCATCCCGCGTGAGAGTGCACACTCTGCACCCGAGTCCCCTGGGCCTCCTAGTAGTAATCTAACGATTCCCTAGTCAAGTCCTAGCGATTCCAAAGCCTATTAGAACTGTTACTTACCTGCTAGTAATTCGCATTCCACTTTTAAAGTATATGGTTTTTCGTGCCCCTCGGGCATTTGTGTATAACGTGCTAACTTAAGTATTTTCGTAAGAGTTTTGTTGTGTGCCTAGCACCCTGTCCTCATAAAGAGTACAGGGTTGTTGTGATTCTAATAAATACACTGTTTATTTTCATAACACTTGTGTGGTGTCCTTTCACTGGGTGTTCAAGGGGTAATGTGATGGTAAAACAGCTGGCTTAACACGCCCTCTAGAGTCTTAGCCTTAGACTGCTCGTATCCATGCTACTAGGATAGCTGGTCTATAAGGTTGACTTACAACCAATCATCAATAAGGGTTGTTTGGACTGATATATAGTGATCACTAGAATAGTGAGCACTGCACATCAGGCCAACTTCTCACAGTAAGGCTTTCAAAAGTCTACCCAAACTGCGGATTAGGTACAGTTCATGTGAGCCAGGCGCGTGCACATAGCCAGCCACATTGCACACCATTTGTCTGAGCCTCGGCATCAGAATTCAAAGGAATCCGCTCCCCCGCACCCCCCCAACAGACTTCAAAGGAAGCCGCTCTCCCGCCCTCCCCCGCCACGCAATGCCAAGAGCTTGTTCAGACAATTCAGCTTAACGCTTTATAATCATCTTGTGCTACGAAGCCGAATTTAACCAAACCTAGAACCAGATTGCACTGTGAGCCGCGGAATTAAAGCCAAAATGTAACTGGATAATTTTTCATGTAAGGCACGGTGCAGATCGAGCATGCTATTTTTAGTTATGTCAGATGCCAGGGCATGCTCTCTTTCCAAATGGAGGCAGCTGCATTTTCATGTGCTCATACGAAACGAATATCCCTTTGTGCCAAAAGCAGGGGTGTTGCACCTAAAATACGTTTTCTGTGACAATCGACTTTAATGCATCTAGGAACCCACAAGAGTGGGAGCATTTTCTGCATTTAGCCTTTGTTTTTTTTTTCCTTGCGTGGTTTTTTTTTCTCATGAGAGAACTGAGGACAAGTGGAGAAGTGTGGCTCAAATGGTTAGAGCGGCAGACCCTGATGCAGAGGTCTGGCCCGGGACCAGGGTTCAATACCCACCTTGGCGGGTCTTGGGCTCAATTTCCTCGGACCTGACAATTCTCCCCTCGGTGCCTATTCTAATCATGGGTCCCACTCTGCGACTCGGGCAATAGCTTGCTTAATCTCCACAACGGCCCCAAAAGTGCTGGGATGCCTGGTTTCACCCTGGGGGGTGCCCAGGAGTGAACACTCACAGGGAAAACCAGGAAGGGTTCCTAAGCGTTATACGGACACTACCTCAGGGAAGTAGCTGTGCGCTCTATAAATACCGGTACATTTACAAAATTATTTAGCACAATGCTTACATTTTACCTTGTGGTTCACGACCGATGTCGGCGATTTGTGCGTTTGCCCTGTGGTTTTGGAGCTGGTGCTTAAAATACGTTCCTATTGTAGTGGCGGTTTCCCTGCCTGCGATGAATGGCGTGCTGCTTTCGTGCTGGTGTGCTGCTTTCGTGCAAGGTCTTTTCTTTTGTGTGAGATTAACGGTCCTTTCATTCTTATTCAGACGCAGCTAGAATTCGTGACAAAGTGTGCAAGTGGGTGGTGGCGGCGGGGGAATACTGCTGAGATGGAACGCGTCAGCGGGAGCCATTCTTAACGAAAACTCATGGCTCCTGTGAAGAAAGCACGCATATGTTTTACCATCTCGGTAACTCCTAAGAAACATTGTTATGCGTTATATGATTTTGTAATGCAGTGTTTTACACAAACAAATTAATGCGATAAAGTACATTGCGTGGAGTCCTTAAACAGCTTTGCTGAGCAACGTGCTGAAAATGTAAAACCCAGCCCTGTTGATACTGCAGTTCGTTGGAAGAATACCAGTAAATTAACAAAACGTGCATTAACTCAATGGTAATTTGTCAAACATCACAAAAAGCTGCCATGTTTATACCATCTCGTAAACCCTTGCGGGCAGCAAAAGCTAAAGCAATCATCTGTGGATGGCTAAATTGTATGCTTTATTCTGCTACATATTCACATTTGTTAATGGTCAGAGCTAACTTTTCTGCTCTGTGATCCTGCTACCACTGGCCGCTGGAGCTTTGAAAGTGGTGGGACTTGGTACTTGCCCTGAACTCCTCCTAGTCATGCCAGCAAGCCCAAATTGCTCTCGTAAGAGGGGTTGGGAAAGGTTTGTCCCCTCCCCCCTCCAACCTATTCACACGAATGCTTTGAAAAAAATGTGTACGAATCCCACAAACTGTGCTGTATTTATAAAGAACAATTTTCACCTACATTTGCTCAAAATCGTTAGGCTCAGAAAGAGCACCCATTAAATAGTTAGTGGCTTTCATGGTGTGTCAAGTCAGTAAAGCCTCATGCTCCCCAGGCATGTTAAATCATCAAAACTATCATATCCACGAATGACCAGAAACGGATACAAAAACAGTCACTTTGTGAAGTGGGTCCTGCCCAATGTAATCCTCCTGGAATTTTTGCTTTTTGAACTACCTTATTAATGGATTTCTGCCTGGAGTGAGTCTCACTACTTGAGTCTCACTTGTAGTGACCTCAATTATAATCGATTGAGTGTGCTAACCACCAGGACCTGCCTTTTAAGATAAGCTCTGCTTCTGCGTAGGTAGGGTAAGAGGCTCTGGGTTTTAACATGCATTTGGGCCGAGCATGTGACACTACCAGCTAACCCAATTTATTTCAAAATATGCAGTAGGCCCATTTGTCAATTACTTCAATGGTGTCTTGACCAGCATTTTGCCATGGATGATCTCCCTCATACCATCGGTGTCCCCTTATGCCAATAGTTACATACAATACGACAGTCACAGAATTTACTATCTCTATATTCCATGTGCTACCCAGACGTCAACAATTGCCTCTAGTACATCAGGGCTAGCATTTTGTCTTGAATGTTCCCTTATGCCAAGGACTACATGCAATATGACAGTGCCAGCATTTTGCCATTGACTGCAGCCATATACCATGCTTGATCCAATTCAAAAAGTACGTCTAGTGCGTCAATGGCAGCATTTTGTCTCCCTAATGCCAAGGACCTTCTCGGCTGTTCCATGTGCCAAAAAATTCCCTCGACTGTGCCAGCATTTTTACTATGGGGACTTCTCATCCCAAGAATTGCACCTAATATGCCAGCACCTCACTCTTCCCAAGAGTGCCCCTTTATTCCACAAATTGGGTTCCTTCTGCCAGTGCCAGCATTTTGCCACAGGTGTCCCATATGCCAGTAATTACTTCCAGTGTATACGTCTTTTGCCATAGGGTCTACTAGTATACCAGCATTTTGCCACTAGTGTCCCTTAAGTCAAGAATTGCATCTGATGCCAATGCACATTGTTTCTACAGTTCACTCCAACTCAGTGAGAACCAGTGATCATGAGTATCCGGCACTCTGGACCTTCTGGCCTACTGCAAGTCATTCTTCTAACTTACAAAATGCAATTCTTAGTGCTGACCAACCTCTATTTTGATATTCACAATAACCATTACCTTTCCTATTCAGTTACAGCTTGAGTGCTCTCAAAGTGATCCCTGTCCTGATGATGATCTGACTTTATATAGAGGTCGAAACACAGACAAAAAACCATTAAACTCAAATTACCATATCAGTCCATTAATTGTCAAGAGCCTTGTTTTTTATTTGCATACATACATCACTGCATAGCACAATGAAACACAACAAAACATAGCATAGCATAACAAAACCTAGCATAACAAAGCATAGCATAGCAAAACATAGCATAACATAACAAAACCTAGCATAACAAAACAAAGCATAGGATAGCAAAACAAAACAAAACATAGCATAGCAAAACACAACAAAGCATAGCATAGCATATCAAAACACAACAAAACATAGCATAACAAAGCAGAACATAGCATAACATAACAGAGCATAGTATAACAAAACAAAGCATAGCATAACATAACAAAGCATAGCAAAACAAAACATAGCATAGTATAACAAAACATAGCATAGCAAAACATAGCATAACAAAACAGCATAACATAACAAAGCATAACAAAATGTAGCATAACAAAACATAGCAAAACACAACAAAACATAGCATAGCATAACAAAACAAAACATAGTATAGCAAATCATGGCATAACAAAACAGCATAACAAAGCATAGCATAGCATAACAAAACATAGCATAACAAAACATAGCGTAGCAAAACAAAGCATAGCATAATAAAACATCAAAACATAGAATAGCTTAACAAAACATAGCATAGCATAACAAAGCATAGCATGGCAAAACACAACAAAACATAGCATAGCATAGCATAACAAAGCACAACCAAACATAGCATAGCATAACAAAACAAAGCATAGAATAGCAAAACAAAACATAGCATAGCATAACAAAACAAAGCGTAGGATAGGAAAACAAAACATAGCATAGCATAACAAAACACAACACATAGCATAACAAAACATAGCAACACACAACAAAACATAGCAACTCTATCTATATATCGCCCTCACTCTATCGCCCTCACTCACTCTATCTGTCTATCTATCTATCTATCGCCCTCACTCTCTCTATCTATCTACCGCCCTCACTCTATCTATCTATCGCCCTCACTCAATCTATCGCCCTCCCTCTATCTATCTATCGCCCTCCCTCTATCTATCTGTCGCACACTCTATCTATTGCATCACCACAGCATCACTCAGCACCACCACAGCATCATTCAGGGGCACCACAACATCACTGTGCGCTACCACAGCATCACTGAACGCCACAGCATCACTCATCGCCACCACAACATCACTCAGCGCCACCACAGCATCAATCTGTGCAACCATTCAACAACAACTGGTTCAAATATGTTCTCTCAATGTTTCACGCTTTATTACAAATGTCACAAAAAGATGTTAATATTTCACTTCTGTTCTTGGATTTTCGTCACAATAAAATACACTGAACATAATCTTCACAAAAGTTATTTATAAAAGTTTAAGCTATTGCTATTATAAATTACAATAACTTTTATTTAAGTATTAATTATTAAAAAAAATAAAAGCCATTGTTATTTGTAATATCAATACATCTAAGTCACGTAATAAATACCACACATACTGCATTACAAATGCTATAGATGTCACATTTGTGAAAGTTCTAACTATTGGCATTGTAGATTACAAAGCTATTAATTTGGCTATTTTCAAAACCAACATATACATAAAAAATATGTCATTTACAATACCAATAGCTCAAACTTTCCTAATGCGAGACCTATTGCATTGCAAATGCTTGTTCTTACAAATAAGCTCCTCTTGCACCCTTTTAAGAAATGAAGAATGTCATCATGGTGGGGATAATAGGTGATTTATGATGATGGCTTAATCGGACCAACCTATTTCTGATTTTCCTGAGGGTTCGAATTTGTAAGTGATCACTATGGTTGAGCTTCAGGCTGTGATGTTTCAAAAAATGTCGAATTGTTTTTGCTTGTCTAATTCTTTCCCTCTCTAGTTTATGCCTAAAATAATATAGTTTTGACTTACTGCTGCACAAGATTCTTCTTCCGACTCCAATCCATGTATGCTGCCACATCCCTATGGCACCAAAGCTATGAATATTGCCTTTCTTTTACCTTACCAGTCCTATGAATGTAATCTATTTACATTCGTTTAGCTACTCATACGATATGAAATTGTTCCATTTCAATGTGTCTTAACTTTTGTACAAAGAAAATCTAGCTCTTGGATGCTGCATGATGATGTAATCACGCTTGGTAATGGTTTATTTTGCTGTGTGACTCACTAGCCATCTTCTTCCACCGCAAGATCGCTGACATCCATGACAGCTTCAACACCATGACCATCCCGACTATGCCAGACCCCACCTCCCCTGTGAACACCACCAGCACCAACCGCCTGACCTCGTGGTCCAACGTCAATGAAGACGAGACACGCAAGGTCATGAACTCCATCCACTCAGGATCTCCGACAGACCCGTGCCCACACCACGTATTTAACAAAGCAGACGCTGCCATCGCACAGCAACTACGGAAGGTCATCAACATCTCCTTCGAAACAGCAACATTCCCGGAAAGCTGGAAACACGCCTAAATCAACGCACTCCTCAAGAAGCCCAAGGTGGATCTCAAGGACCTCAAGAACTTCCGGCCCATCTCCCTGCTTCCGTTCCCGGCGAAGGTCATTGAGAAAATCGTCAACATGCAACTAGCCCGCTACCTGGAAGACAACAACATCTTAGACCCGTCCCAGTCCGGATTCAGACGCAACCACAGCACCGAGACAGCCCTCATCGCCGCCACAGACGACATCAGGCACCAACTCGACAACGGCGAAACATCATCCCTCATCGTCCTGGACCTGTCAGCCGCCTTCGACACGGTCTGCATCGCACTCTAAAGACACGCCTCCTAGAAGTCGGAATCCAAGAGAAGGCCCTTGACTGGACCACATCCTTCCTCTCCGGCAGAACCCAGAGCGTCCGCCTCCCGCCCTAACGATCCGAGGCCACTGACATCATCTGCGGCGTCCCCCAGGGCTCATCCCTCAGCCCGACGCTGTTCAACGTCTACATGGCCACCCTCACACAAGTGGCCCGCCAGCACGACCTCAACATCATCTCCTACGCCAACAACACCCAGCTCATCCTCTCCCTCACCAAGGACCCGCACACCTCCAAAACCAACCTCCACGAGGGAACGAAGGTCGTCGCCGACTGGATGAGGAACAGCCGTCCGAAGCTGAACTCGGACAAGACGGAGGTACTCATCCTCGGACCCACCCCCTCAGCCTGGGACGAGTCCTGGTGGCCGACAACAATCGGAACAGCACCAACACCCACCGACCATGCACGCAACCTGGGATTCATCCTCGACTCTTCCCTCTCCATGTCTAAACAGGTCAGCGCCGTCTCCTCCTCCTGCTACAACACCCTCCGCATGCTCCACAGGATCTACAAGTGGATCCCGACAGAAACAAGAAGAACAGTGACATAGGCCCTCTTCAGCAGCAGACTGGACTACGGCAACGCACTCTACGCAGGAATCCCAGCCAAACACCTACAACGACTACAACGCATCCAAAACGCCTCCGCCCGACTGATCGTCAACGTCCTCCGCCGCTGCCACATCACCCTCCACCTGAGAGACCTACACTGGCTCCCCGTCGACAGGAGGATCACATTCAAGCTCCTCACCCACGCACACAAAGCACTCCACAATGCCGGACCAGCCTACCTTAACAGCAGACTCAGCTTCAATACCCCCACCCGTCAGCTTCGCTCCGCCAGCCTCGCCCTCGCCGCTGTCCCCCGCATCCAACGAACAACCTCCGACGGCAGATCCTTCTCCTACCTCACCGACAAGACCTGGAACACCCTCCCTACCCACCTACGGCAGACCCCGGATCTGCTCACCTTCAGAAGACTCCTCAAGACCTGGCTCTTCGAGCAGTAGCGGCACCCCCCTCACCTCAGCGCCTTGAGACCCTCACGGGTAAGTAGTGCGCTTTACAAGTACTTTGATTGATTGATTGATTGATTAATGAGAGTGCAGTTTTCTGCAGATGTGCTGCTGCTGTACCCATTTGTGACTACGGCGGTACGGCCCCGATTCCAGAGCTATGGAACTACTTATGCTTACGCACTATTGCTTGGATAATTTACCAGTAATTTTCTTTGCTCCTATTCTTCCTTACTCGTCCCAGTACTTATTCACTAAAAATGTTCACCGCTTCCAAAGCCTTTTTTAGGTCTCGGCTAGCATAGGCTGCGCACACGCGCAGTCTCGCTGGTGAGATTTTATGTCTCTGAGTAGCGAGGTTAAGGCCCGACCCTCTTCTCCATTGGCTGGCCTCCTAAACGACGGCCAGCCATTGGAGAAGAGGTCTAAGTGATGTTCTCTTTTCACTGTAAGCCCCGTCCTTTTCGGATTGAGGGGCGTGTTTTTTTTCCGTTTCTTTCTCTCCTCTTTCCATTGACTGGAATGTAAACAACAAGTCAAAAACACGCCCGTTGTTTACATTCCAGCCAACGGAGAAGAGGCGAGAAAGAAAATCACGCCCCCCCCAGTCTGAAAAGGACGAGGCTTGGCTGGCGCTGTCCTCTGTGTTGTCTAGGTCTCCGCTCTGTCCCTGCCTCAGCTCTATGGTCAGAGCGCCCACTCTGGCTCTCCTGTCTATGGTTTCAGTATACTCTCTTCTCCACCGCTCCTCTCTATTGTTTGAGTGTACTCTTTGCCCCGGGGGCTCTCTATGGCTGACGCTGTTCTCGGTGTTGTCTCCCGTGGCCCCGGTGATGATTCTGGCCGTGAAAGCGATGCAGTGAGAGGAGGCCCGGCTGCAGGTACGGGGGAGGGTGCTCCGGGGGTGCAGTGTCTGTCCAACACAAGAGAGTGGGATCTGTGTATTGCACAGGTGAAGGGGCTTGAAGGGAAACGGTTCAGACGCTTCCCAGGGCTGCGAAAAGTCTTGTTAATTTGTAGATGTAAAGAAGAAAGGTTTATAGCTCAAAACAAAGAAAAGTTTGTAAAAAAAGCCCCACCCACGGTTCTGTGCAGTGCAGACCCCCTGCCGAGGCTGACTGTCACTTGCTGTGCTTGACGATAAACTGAGAGCAAACACAAGGCACTTTGTGGCGGGCACACACTGCCCTCTGCGCATGTGCAGACCCCGCAGTACTTGAAGTTTCTCTTTCACTTTTCAGCTCTGTTTTTCGGATGTTGTTGAGGGGGCCTTGGGCAGGATCGGGGGGCAGGAAGAGGTGCTCGCTGCTGCCCTGGGTGTGTCGCTGCTTCTCCCCCAGGAGTGCCCCCTCACACTGGGTATTAAGCTGCAGTCCAGGCCCGGACGGTCTGACGGGGTCCTTGGGTGCGGCCGTGGTGGAATGAGGGGGCAAATGACCAGCCCTTCACCGGGTGAGTGGCCTCCTGTCCTACCATGGACGCGTGAGCGGCGTGTGCTGCCAGGTAGATCGGCGGATCAATGCACCTGCAGCAGCGACCCGAGTGGATAAGCGCAGTATCTGTCTGTTGATAGAAGGAAAGTTATTGAGCGTGTAGGACAGCAGCACTCGTTATTGTATAGCGCTGCGAGGCCAGCCTGGGTACGATGAAATGCATAGCGCTGCGAGGCCAGCATGGGCACGATAAGAGGCACAGCGCTGCGAGGCCAGCATGGGCACCAGCAGACGCACAGCGCTGCGAGGCCAGCATGGGCACCAGCAGACGCACAGCGCTGCATGACAGTGCGCACACGATACAACGTTGCAATGCTAACAACGCAGCCAAGTGTGGCCTGCACGCAGACCGACAGCCAGACAGACTGCCGTCCGCAGAGAGGCTTACAGACAGACAGACAAACCACCGTCCGCAGAGGTGCTTACAGACAGACCGCCGTCCGCAGAGGTGCTTACAGACAGACACACCGCCATCCACAGAGGTGCTTACAGACAGACAGACCACCGTCCGCAGAGGTGCTTACAGACAGACAGACAGACCGCCCTCCGCAGAGCTAGCTGTAGTTCTCATAACTGGCTCCTGGCGGCAGTGGGAAAAATATGACACAATCCACGAAAGCAGGGATGCTTTGCACTTGTATGACACAGTGAATGTATGACATTGTTCTGCACTCTGCATTCTGTCCATCAACTGTTGTTTTTGCATTTGTCACCCCGAGTGGGATGGGTATGCTCAGACGTGAGTCCCGTGCTCTCCACACCACTGGAGTCAAGCTATCCTGGCTGAAGACGGCTGATAGCCAGAAACCGGTCCTAGGATGCTTGATTCCGGTCCAAGCAAGACATGGCTTGGCAGTTCGGGCTGGACTGTTCCCGTGAGGCACAGGGTCAAGGCTGATTTGCATATGGCCATGTCTGAATTGGGGTTGTGTGGTGAGCAAAAAAATGATGGATTTAGGCCCAGATCTCTGTACTGGGGTGAATGTATGACATTGTTCTGCATTCTGTCCATCAACTGTTGTTTTTGCATTTGCACTTGTATGTAGCGCTTGCACGACCCCAAGGTATTGGAGCGGTTAACATGGGTTAACAGGTGTGGCTCACTGGTTAGAGGCGGCAGACCTGTAAGCAGAGAACGGCCCGGGACCAGGGTTCAATTCCCGACGCGGCAGGGTCTTGGACCAGGGTCAACGGACTCGATAATTCTCTCCTCAGTGCCTACTCTAACCAGGGAACACACTCGGTAACTCTGGGCATTAAGCTTGCCTCATCTCTACAACGGCCCCCCAAAGACGCCGGGGATGCCTGGTTTCACCCTGGAGATACCCAGAAAGGGAGCATCTCACAGGGAAAACCAGGACGGGTTCCCCAGCGGTCTACAGCGCCAGGACACTCGGGTAGAGTAACAGTGCGCTTTACAAGTATCCCACATCTACATTTATTATTATTATTATTATTATAGGAGTTTATAGAGCGCCTGGTGACGCCTCCCGGCGTGTCCCCGCGCTAAGGAGAGAGTGTTGCTTCGGTGGAGTGGCGTCAGACAGTAATTAGATAGTGAAGAGGTGTGTTTTTAGATGCTTCCTAAAGAATGTTTCACTTTTTTCCTGTCTGATGTTCAAAGGGAGGATGTTCCACTCCTTGGCTGCAAGGGTGCGAAAGGACCTGCCTCCAAGTCTGGCTTTTTTTGGGCACGTTGTTTTAAGCAGACCAGTTCCCTTAGAACGTAGGGACCTGATAGGTTCGTAGAGTGAAGCTAAGTCAGACAAATAGGAGGGGGCTCTATGATGAATGATCCTATGGCACCAGAGAAGTGCCTTGAAAACTATCCTCTTTCTTATGGGCAGCCAATGCAGAATGTCCAGGGAGGGTTTAGATGGAGCTCTGCGCGGGAGTCTTAGTACGAGGCGTGCCGCTGAGTTTTGCAGGACTTGCAATTTTCGAATGTTTTTTTCTGAAGTGCCCAACAGTAGCACATTCCCATAATCAATTCGGGAAGTGATGAGAGCCTGCGTCATAGTACGCCTGGAGCTCGATGGAAGTAGATCCAAGGTGCGGCTAAGCGTCTTCATCACACCAAAGCACTTCCCAACCGTTTTTTTGATGTGACTGTCATAGGAGAGTTTGTTATCAATCCAGACACCTAGATTTTTGGCCTCCTGACTAGGGGTGGGTATTGGTCCCAGACATGAGGGCCACCAATCTTTGGTCCAATTGGTGTTATTCCCCCCAATAATGAGCACCTCTGTTTTTGTGCCGTTTAGTTTGAGGCAATGCTCGTTCATCCATGTAGCCAGCTTACACATACAGGATTTAAAGTTATCGGCCTCAGAGGAGGGGGATTGAGACAGGGAGATCAGGAGTTGAGTATCGTCGGCGTAAGAGACAAGCTCTACGCCGAACGACTGGATCACCTCTGCCAAGGGTGTCATATAAAGGTTGAACAGGGTGGGACTCAGGGCGGAGCCCTGAGGAACCCCCTGTTCTAAAGGCAAACTGTCCGAGAGATAGGTCCCTCTTTGGACCTGAAAGCTTCTGTTAGTCAAGAAAGCTTTCAGCCAACCTAAAGCCTCTTTTGTGACTCCCGCTCTGTTTAGACACTGTAGCAGTATGTAGTGAGCTACAGTGTCAAACGCGGCACTGAGGTCCAACATGATCAGGGCCATAGTTTTGCCTTTGTCGGCTCCCTTCCGCAGAGTTTCAGTGGCTCTAAGGAGTGCTGTCTCTGTGGAGAAGCCTGATCTAAAGCCCGATTGTGAGGGATGAAAGGTTTTTTGTGTTTCTAGATGTGTCATAAGTTGGGCGTTAACTACTTTCTCAGCTAGTTTAGCTAGGTAAGGGAGTAGAGAAATAGGACGTAAATTCTCCAATATATCCTGGCTCAGGTTAGGTTTTTTCTTAATGGGGAACACTATAGCTCTTTTCCAGTCCGCGGGGAGGGTGGCTGTGGAAAAGGATGTTTGCAACATATGCCTAAAGTGCGGCTCCAGGGCCGGGAGACTAGCAATTAAAATTTTAGGAGGTGCGGGGTCGCGTGGCGAACCAGATCTGATACTTTTACAGATTTTTGTCAGAGTTTCAGCTGGAGGTACAGAGAAAGCACATAGATGAGTGGGAGTGCTTATATACGCTTCATTCTCTGTAAAATCAGTGCCAGTTTTTACGTTGCTAGAAAAATTTGCATAGATGTTAGTAATTTTATCAGAGAAATATTTTGCAATTTTATTGCAAGTATCCGCTGAATCATTCTGGGAGGTGGGATTAGACTCAACTATAGAGATCTCTTTGTAGATCTGAAAAAGCTCCTTGGAAGAGTTCTCAGCTTCCAGAATTCTCTTGTTATAATAGGAAGCTTTTGATGTGCGTACCATTCTGTAATAATCTTTTTGTGCTGTTTTGTATCTAGTTTTTATTTCAGAACAGAAGCTAACGCGCCAGTCTCTTTCGAGCTTCTTGCATGCCGTTTTAGCTATCTGGAGCTCCTGACTATACCACGGGGCAGTTTTCTTAGTTCTTGAGGCATTAGTTGTAGTACGAATGGGAGCGGTAGCGTCCAACGCTTTTGCAATATTGTCCTGTAAGTGAGCATAAGCTGTCTCACTATCAGATCCTTTTGGGGGACCGGTATCCTGAATCAGATTAGAAAAGGAGTCAGAGGAGAAATTTTTCCAACTTCTACGCTTAAATCGTTGTGAGCTTTGTTTGTATTGCTCAGTCCTTTCTAGTTGGATTGATATAGGAACTATATAATGATCAGACCAAGGATTTACATGGGCACCGGTTACATTACATAGCCCAGAGACCTGATTCAGGCGGAGGACTCCCGAGTCTAAAGCATAAGATTGCTTCATTCTCCCGCTTGAAATCCCCCCTCCTTCAACAGAACTCCATGTGAAAAATTCATTCACCTAATGCTTGTTTTTTAAATCTTCCGCTTTCCTCGACTCAAATGTTAGCAGGTATGCATGAGGTAAGAATAAAAGCACAGGAGAGGAGATAAATGGAGTGTAGAAGGGGAGGGGGTAGAGGGGTATGGTAAAGGGATAGGAGGGAGATACGACAGCGAGACGGAGGACAGTCTGACCCAAGTCCGGCTGGGTAGCTGACGGCCGAGGGGGAAGTCCAGGCCCATCTCCTCTGTAGCTATCAGGTAGCTCCGCCGGGCATCCCCACCCAGCAAAGACAGGCTTCTGTTGGGCACCTTGCACGGTGTGACTAGACTTTCTCCAACGCAGAATCACTGCGGCCGGAATGTGGATTTCACAGGTTTCATGGCGTAATTTGCCGTCGGGAGCCACCCTGTCTGTACTTGCGTCGTGAGCGCGTAACCTCCACCCCACCCTTCCTCCTGCTGCTCTGGAATACTGTCGGTCCCTCTCGGGATTAGGCCTCATCCGGACCGCCGTGTAGGGTGCAAGGTGTGTACTAGGGCTCCCGCGGCCTTATGTAGCGCGGACCTGTATGTTGTTGTGGTGCTCCCGCTATCGCAAACCTGCATCGGCTTTCAGCCCTGCTACGATAAAGGTGAGTGGTTAATCTACAGAGGAGAAGTTCCACCGTTCTGTGGTGATGGGCAGGCAGTGGGGGGTGCGGACGTGGAGCTGCTGACGCAGTTGGGAGGCGACGCGGCGCGGGAGCAGTGGTTGTGGGAGGGGAATGGTGCATGAGTTGGATGGGCATCATGCACGGACCTTTCATCCTTCTGGGGCCGATTGGGATGGGGTTTAGTGCTGCTGGTACTGGGGGGTCATTGCGGGGGTTGGGCGCTGTCTGGAGAGGGGGGATTGCAGTAGAGGATGCGGGGATGGCCGAGGGCGAGGGGTGCAGGGGTGCCGCGCAGGCAAGTGCCCTCGAGGGAGGCACGTGAGTGAGCGTGGCCGGGCAACCTGGAGTGGAGGGTGGGTTCAGGCATTTAGGGCAACACAGTCCGCTCGGGAAAAGGGTTTGGAATTGCATAGCAGGCTTGTGGATAGCCCTCTTGGAGTGGGACAGGCACGAGCTGGAAGCGATGGGCTTCAGTTGCGCGGCAGGTCTAGTTCTAGGAGGGCCATTAGGCCTGGCCGATGAGAGGGTTAGCTGGGGGTATTCCACTGCACCCTCCCCCCCAGCTTCATTGCGTGGGATTGCCTGGTTCTGTGGGGCACGGTATGTAACTAGATGTGCTGCGAAATGCCAGAGTGCTGGCGGGGACTGGTGGTGAGAGAACAGTAAGTTTGCCACCTTTTGTATTTTGCTTGTGTTTCCGTCTGTATCGGCGTGAGTGCCTCTGCATGATGCATCTGGTGTGCCTTTGTGAGTAAATTTCTACGTGTGTGTGGGGAATCTAGGTTGCACACCCTGACTTGTTGGGAGTGAGTCAAGAAATATTCAAAAAGTGAGAAGGCTAAACATGCGCATGAGTGTGGGAGATAGATGATTGGGTGAGACTGGCTCAAATGTTAAATTGGGCCTTAGCAGGTTTAATTGGGAAGACCATGAGGAGAAGTCTGTGTGTGGGGAGGGGGGCACTCCGAGGAGGTGCAGATTCAAAGTGACGGAAGGGGTGGAGGGGCCGAGTATACATCTGTGCAGCGTCGGACTGGGACATAAACTAAACAGTGCCACAAAATAAAAGTCACTGCCATTATTGGATAAGATGGACACAATGTGGCACATGTTTGCAAACTGGGTCGGTTGTTAACTTGTTAAAATTCACCAAAAAAGAATTCTACAATGTATGGTCATTTGAGCTTGTAGCGAGCAACGTTTGTTTCATTATTAGGGAAATGAGCAGTAAAAAACAGCAGACCACAAAGCAGGCCCTCAAACAGCCCAAAAACCGGTCCACGCACAGACCCGGCCGTCGGGCAGTGCCCGTTTGCACTACTGGCCACCCCGGGACTGCATGACGGGCGAAGAAGGAAGGCTTAACAAGGGGTGCATGGGGGCGAGGTGTACACCGGGTAGGCGAAGAGAGGGCATGGCCAGTGTGAAGGGGCGACCGTGGCGTTACTGGGCAGAAGTGGGCATGTGGTGAGGGGCAGTGGGTGCCCAATGCATGGACGCCAGCGCACCGGCTGACCTGGACTAAGGGAAACAACGGGTGAGCTCTGGGAGTTGGTGGGGGCCTCGAATGACCCATTTGTAAATAAGGAGAGTCCCCGGGGTGAGGGTGTGTGTGTGTCTCTGTGGCTTTGTGTGTGTGTGGCTCTGTGTGTGTGTGTGTGGCTTTGTGTGTGTGGCTCTGTTTGTGTGTCTCTGTGTGTGTGTGGCTCTGTTTTCAAAACCAACACATAAATAAAAAGTTTGTCATTTACAATGCCAATAGCTCTAACTTTTCTGAAGGCGAGACCGTTGCATTGTAAATGCTTGTTCTATTTCTATGTGCAGGATACAGAAGGCTTTGAAAACAGTTGACACTTTTATTAAATTGGCACATGCACTCAAAAAATTGAGCAGTGGGAGCAGGGAGGAGAGGGGGTGTCGTGTAACGGGGCTATGGAATAGGGGCTATAGATTTGTTAAAATGGTTCAGTTTCTAAGTGGGGAAGTGGCGCACAAACTCACCATCAAAGGCCGCACGTGATTCATTATGTACCGTACTACGCCAGCAGTGAGGCACGACTGTTTTTGTATGCCAAAACTTCCTCCTAGATTGGGGCGGGTCGTTTTACAGAACAGGTGAGGCAAGTCGCCATGCCCTGTAGGGTACCACGCTTGTTTTGAAAGAAAATGCTGATACCTTCATGGCCTCTTTCACAAGTTCAAGGAAAGCTCGTGTTTTGAAGTATAGAATTGCACAGCGGGCAGCTTTAAAGACTTTTCCAGCCCTTCACTGTTCCAGTGACAGACCAAAATGAAACAGCGCAAACACATTTTTGTTAAAACATGTGAGTTTCAATTATAAATGTTGAAACACTGAGGGCATTATTTAAAAAAATGTATTTCCTCTTAATAGTGCCATGTCTTTTATGCATACGCGTTTTATCACCGTGCCAGGAAAATAGAGGTAGCGGGAAAATATTACAAGATTATTTGAGCATGTCTGTGCCTTCGAACTTTAGGTGAGAATGTTGTTTTGTCTTGTTATTGTGTTGTGGTCAGTGCTTGAAATGGAAAAATAGAAGTGCAGGAACTCTGTAACAGAGTACTTCTTGTTACAGGTACTCTCCAATTAAAAGTATACATTTCTCTTGTGAAGTGCCAGTACTCTCCCTCTCAAAATAAAAAAGTGCCGGTACTCCGTACTTGACAGTACCGGCCCATTTAAAGCACTAGTTGTGGTTGTGCTTTTTTTGTGTTTTTGTGGTTTACAGCTGTAGTGATATGCTGATGTGTGCTGTGTTCTTCTGCTTTGTGATGGTCTATTAGTAGTACTGTAGTTTAATCTGGGATTATTTGCACTTTCTAACAGGCTATTTATGTTCTTAAAATTACTTAGAGATATTCAAAATGTATATGGTTTTTAAACTGAAAAGAGGATTCAGGGTTCAGTCAGAACCTGTTGCATGAATATCATGTGTGTAATGCAAAATTTCCTGGCTAACGTGCAGGAAAGTTTTAATTCTATTAAGGAGGCGAAGGCGAGGATTAGGCTGTCACTTTCTCCATTTATTGTACTCCAGCATCCTTTAAAAGGATCATGATTTACATATAAAACCACATTTCCCATGAACACAGGGAAAATGAAAACTGAAAATGTCCCAAACAGCATCAGCCAATCCCATGCCAGGACACCCCATATCTTCCTCTGTGGGCGCTCTATCATCCTCTTTCTTCCTGCGACCCTTTCATGGCCGTCTTCTATTCATTCCTGTTTGCCAGTATCCAAACCTAGGGTATAAAGAAATCCAGTAAGCTCAAGGGGAATAATTCCTATGAAACCACATAACATTACTTAACTTGTTCACTGGCAAAGCGTAACAATATCATCCTCAACAGTGCAAAGTACAGGACTGTTATCGCAAAGAATTTACTTACCATACAAACGCAGAATTCTGGGAGGGTTCGAATGAAGACCGGGTGGGCTAATCCTAGCCTCCGCCTCCTTAATAGAATTGAAACTTTCCTGACGTTAGCTAGGAAATTCTATGTCAGGAGTGGAGGCTTCTGATTAGGCTAGTTTAAAGCTTGTCCACCACCAAAGAAGCTAGTGACACCACTGGTTTGAAGTAAAATCTCTTAAAGGTAGAGTCCGAGCATTGAGAATGTCTTCGAGCCGTGCTCCCGAAGAAAAAGCCTTGGATGCCATTGCACCCCTTACAGAATGAGTTTCAAAGCAGGAGATATCTACACCCACTTCCTGCATTACCCAGCGGACCCATCTCGCAATAGAAGGGGATGAAACTGCCCAGTGTGGCTTCGTAAGAGCAATAAACAATTGTTTGACGCCCTGTGGGCATATATCTATTGTTGCAACCTCATAAGCCTTGAGTGCTCTAACCACACACAGTTTAGGGACGTCCGGAAATGCAGAATAGGATACCGAACGGGAATTGCACTTAGTACGCCTATAAATGTGAAAGGTAACTCCATCCAGAGTGAAAACCCGGCCGGGGAGATCCAAAGCTCTCACATCCGAAACTCTTTGGCAAGAGATTAAACACAGCAACATTGCGAGGTTAGCCGATATTTGTTTCCTTGATAAATATTTTCTAGATGGCCACGATCGAAACAGGTTCAGAACTTTGTTCACATTCCATAAAACTGAGTAACGGGGCTCTGGAGGAACCAATAACCTGATACCTCTCAATAGTTTACAGACGTGGCCCGCCAAGATCGCTGAGTGAAAGGTATTAATTGACCTATAAGCCAATCTGTCCTTCGCCAAGGAAGCTAAGAAGTTCAGGACGTGGACAATGTCCGCCCCCATCGGTTCAACTTGTTGTCGCAGACACCAACTGCTTCACCGTGACCAGGCTGATTGATATCTCTTATTGGTGCTGTCAGCCCAGGAGTTAGCGAGCAGCCTGGCAGCATCTTCCGAAAGGCCTGGGACTTTCCAGCGCTGCCTGTAACCCGCCAAGCCATCAGACGTAGACTGCCTGTGGTCAGAAGGCGGTGAGGATTCTTCTGAGGATCCTTGAGGAGATCGGGACTGAGGGATTGGAAAATCCCAGGAAAGTTCCATCAGAACTGGAAACCAGGCTTGCAATCTCCATACCGGGGTAATCACCACCAGATCCGCCTGTTGTCTCCTCACCTGGGTGGATAACCTCATGATGATCGCAAAGGGGAGAAACGCGTAACCCCATTCCTTGCGTCAGTCCTGAAGGAAAGCATCCACTGGCAATGCCTCCGGATCTGGTCTCCAACTGTAGTAACGCTTCAGTTGGGTGTCTAGCCAAGAGGCAAAGAGATCCATTGAGAATGGACCCCATTGTGCTTGGATTTCCCTGAAAACATTGGGATGAAGCTGCCATAGGCTGGTGTCCTTCAAGTGACGAGAGCACCAATCTGCCACCTGGTTGGACGACCCTGGAAGATGCTCCGCTGACAGGGATATCTGGTTGGATAGTCAATACTCCCAAAGATCGCGGGCTAGATTGGATAATGCCTCGCCGCAACGCGCACCCCAACCCGAGCCACTGGCATCGGACTCTATCACTAGATCTGGCTTGGAGCCGAATATCGGCCAGCCATTCCATGCCTCCATGTGTTCGATCCACCACTGCAACTCTGTTCTGGCCTCCACTGTGAGAGGAATGACTTGAGAGTAGGTGAGACCCTGCGCAAGTGAAAAGTTTTGAGACGTTGAAGGGCCCTGTGGTGCAGGGGACCCAGGAATATTGCCTGAATTGATGACGACAGAAAGCCTACCACACTGGCTAAGTGTCGTAGTAAAATTGTCGGCCTTGCCAGAGTGCGCTTTAGCTCGTGTCTGATCATGGATAATTTCCAGGAGGGCATGGACAAGGTGGCCCCCACCGAGTCTATCATAAAGCCCAGAAACTGCATTCTCTGTGAAGGAAGAAGATCTGATTTGGCCTCGTTGATAACAAACCCTAGCGACTCCAAGAGAGACACCACCTTTTGTAGGTGGACCACTAACTTCCGCGGACATTTGCTCATGATGAGCATGTTCTCCAGATAAATTATCAACCGGATGCCGTCCGCCCAGAGGCACTCCACCACCGGTTTCATCACCTTGGTGAAGCACCACGGAGCGGAGGACAGCCCGAAAGGAAGGGAGGTGAACTCGCAAATCTGAGAGTCCCACTGAAACTGGAGAAAGCGCCTGTGTGGGGCAAAAATTGGGATCTTAAGGTAGGCATCCTTCAGATCCAGGCGGACCATCCAGTCCCCTTCCTGAAGTAGATCCCGTAGGAGGTGAATACCTTCCATTTTGAAATGGCGGTAAGTAAGCCACCCGTTGAATTCCTTGAGATTTATCACGGGCGATAGCTTCCATCCTGCTTCTCTACCAAGAAGATGTTGCTGAGGAACCCCCGCGGGTAAATAGTGGAGCGAGCAATGGCTCCTTTTCGCAGTAAGCCTAGGATTTTGTTGTCTATTAGCACCCTCTGAGTAAAGTCTATAGGCCAGGGACAAAGGGATTGCTTGGGTAGGCCTGAGAACTCTATTTAGAACCCACTGACAGTTTGCAAAACCCAAGCGTTGGAGGTAAGCAAAGACCAATTGTGAAGAAAACATTGAAGTCTGCCCCCCAACCTCATACTCCTCACATTCTGAACTCTCACCTCTCTGATTGTTGTATCCACCATCTCCTCTGCCTCTGCCACCGCCGCGGCAGGAGAAACCCCTCGTCGGGTAGAAGTTTGTTTCCAAACTTGTCGGGGTCTTGATATTGCCCTCTGCGGGACTCGCTTTGTTTATAGGAGGCTCTATTGTGGGGTCTGCAGGCCGAGCACCCCCTGCCACGACCAGCTGCGCCAAAAACACGTGGGGTAAAGATGCGTTTGATTGACATATGGGCCTTATCTAATGAGTTGAACGTATTGATGAACTTGACAAGTTCCTTGACGAAGGGAACTCCGAAGAGATTTCTCTCGGCAATTGGGCCTGCCTCAGAAGTTGCTAGCTCCCCTAGCTTAGGGTCAATTTTAATCAGTATGGACCTGCGCCTCTCAGTCGAAATTGCCACATCAGCATTTTCCAGAAAAAGAATCGCTCTCTGGGCCCAACTTGAGAGTGTGTCCGGCCTTGGCGCCCTCGGCCATATCCAAAAATGTTGCCAAAGGCCCAGCTGTGTCCAAGAGCTTATCTTGGCACGTTCTCCAGGAGCGATCTATGCCTTTCTTGGGGTCCTTTACAAATTTTGTCAAAAAGGTGGACATCTTTGGATCTATTTTGGGTGTGATTGCGACCTTACCCTCTAGGGTAGGACGCGGGCACTCTACACGAAGGCAACTACGCACCTCCTGATCCAGGGACTTGCGCAGTCTAGACGCCATATAGGCATCTACCTTAGGGGCTGGAACCCAATGGAACGAGCGAGGATGCAACAGCTCATCAGGATTGAGCATGTCTGCAGCAAGGTCTGAAGATGCTTTCTGGCTGGGCTGGGATGGGCGCCATGGGCGGTTCGACTCCCCATCCCCATCAGAAGTTTCCTGTGTGGTTACATCATCAGGACCCCTGGAGGACCCAGCCGGGATCTCCTCCAGTTGACTAGGGGGTTCAGAAGTCTTTGCGTCCAAGAATGCTTTCTTCAGTCGCACAAAAGCATCCGAGTCTACACCCGTGTCATTGGAACGCTTCCGTTTAACATCTGCTGAACTAGAGGGCGGTTGGCCTGGAGGTAGGGGAGTTGAATTCCCCGAGAAGTCTTCCCTCTGACTGAGGGGTTGGCACTGGGCTTGAAGTAAGTCTATATTCTTCTCCAGTGGCGCAACCACCCGGGACACTGCCTTCAATATGGAGGAATCCATTACTTGACAAAAATGGTCATCAACCGGTAGGTACATGACCTGTTCTTCCTCCTCCTCATAATAATCATCAAATTCCATGGCTCAATATCAGAAACCTGTACAAGTAAAAGGAAAAAGAAGGGGATTAATAAAGGGCAGTACCCTTGTATATTCAGCCCACACTTATATGGGAGCAACAATAGCACTCTGGGACCCAACACCCTCTAAATTCTGAGGGAAATGACAGTAACCCTGCCTGGGCCGGTCCCTTCAAAGCCAGCAAAATCTTACCAGCCGCGCGGGTGTTCAGTCTCCAGGCTCTGTAAGTCTAAATTAGCCTCAAACGTTTAAAACACTGACAAACGCTCTTCCCCTGTGGTCGCACAAGCTCGTCTGAACCGCTAGATTACCATCAAAGTGGAACTAGACGACTCGCGCCTGCCGGGGGGTAATGCTCCCTGAGGAGAGTAAGCGATCGGGCGTGCGGCCCCCTAGTGGCGGGAGGCCGCACCGCGCACAGAGCCTCAGCGATAATGCCGTGACCGTGAAGGAGCGGAGAAACAAAAGCTATTGTGGCAATCTGAAAGAAAAAACTGTAATGATGCTCTCTGAGAATAAATCACTGACCCAGTGTGGCTTGTTGACAGCTAATTTATTTATCTTACAAAGTTCCCTGAAGAGCGCCGAGCCAGCGCTCCGATTCCTAAGCTGCCGCGCTCCCTAATGCGCTGCGCGCGCAGTCCCTCAAAATGGCCGCCGCACGTCACGTAGCAACGTGACGTGCATAGACTAGAGCGCGCCACTACATATCTCCCTTTTTTCCAAACAGTTCAAGAGTCACTTACAGTTCAATTGTCCATTTCAAAATCTTGGAACCTTGCTGGTCTCACCACAGGTCTTCCACTCCTGGTTACCTGGGTGTAGCCTCCCTGGGACCTTTGACTCGGTACCTCATCGCTTCTTTCCTCTCTCTGCTCCGCCATGTTCTCCTCTACGCTCTCTCTACCCTCTCTGGGTTCGTCTCCACCACTTCCTTCTCCACATTGCTCGCCGGTTCCTTGATCTTCTTCTGCATTCGGCTCTTCTCCGTCGTCCCACTCAGTTCCATGTTGATTCCATTGTACCACTTTGTTACATCTGGCCATGCGATCTTGGGACCACACGTTGCCGTCACTCAGTAAGGCCGCACGATCATACACCTCCTTTACTTGCATGGGCCTGCTGTATTTACTGTCTCCCTTCTTCTGTAGTGTTGCCAACTTTACTCTTACCCACTCGTCCTTTTCCAACTTTGTCCCTTTTACATTTCTCCGTTTGTTGTAGTGGTTGGTGTATATTGATTGTGCCTTTTCTAGGTTAGCCCGTACCACTGCCGGGGACCATTCACTGGTGATTACTTTCTCCTTCCAAACCCGATTGTCATGGGTGAAAGGTTCTCGTCCTCTCAGGATCTGAAACGGACTGTATCCTGTTCCAGTTGGGGTGATCCTGTAAGCCCATACCATGTTCTCTATGGCCCTTTCCCAATCCTTATTACAGGAAATCGCTGCTTGTACGGCACCCATCACCACTCGGTTAAACCTTTCTACCAAGCCGTTCCCTGCAGGATGGTAGATTGCTGTGTGTTTAATGGCTATGCCGTTCCTTTGCATGAAGTTGTTCCACCTTTCCGACGTGAACTGGGGGCCATTATCGCTCAAGATGGATTTGGGTATGCCCTCCCTCACAAAGGTGTCTGACAGAAACTTCAGGATGTTCTCTGTATCCATGGTCTCCTCCACTTTCAACTCAGGCCATTTAGAGTATCTATCTATGAGGACACAAACATACTTCTGCGTGCCCTGGCTATCCAGGATGGGTCCTAAAATGTCTATAGACAATTCCTCCCACGGGTTCTGTGGGGTCTCGAACTGTCCCAGCGCGGGGCGCAGGGGCTTGAGTGATTTGTCCGCTCCCTGGCACTGTGGGCACTCTCTGACATGCCTCTCCGCTCTTATGTCCATGCCTGGCCACCAGTAATTTTGTTTGGCTCTTAACTTCAGTTTCCCAATGCCTAGATGGCCCTCATGTAGTATGTCCAGTAACTGGGTTGCGAGTGTCCTGGGGGGGATTACCTTGTCCCCTCTGTATGTGAACACTCCTCTATCCCCCACTGATAATTCTTCTCTGACTTCATAGTAGGGTTTGACGTCTTCACTCACGTGCCTCTTTTCTGGCCATCCCATTACGATGTACTTCTTCACTTCCTCCAACACTCTGTCTGCCTTATATTCTTCAACCCACTCTTTATAGTCGATGACTTTGCCTTGATCCCCCACCAAAGCCACCAGCTCTGTGTGGTCCGTGGGGTCTTCTTCTCCAGGCTCCATCGCTGCTGCCCTGCTCAGGTAGTCTGCCACTCGATTTCGGTTCCCTGGGAGGTACTCTACGTCGTACCTGAATTCGAGTAGTTTTAGGGACATCTTCGAAATCCTGGGCGTGGCATTGGCATGCCCACTCGATGTTAACACTTTCACTAATGGCTTATGATCTGTTCTGAGCAGGAATCTGGTGCCCCATAGGAACTGCCTAAATCTCGCTGTAGCCCACACTACCGCCAGCATCTCCTTTTCGATGACGCTGTACTTGCTTTCGGTGGCTGTCAATGCCCTAGATGCAAAACTAAGCGTTTCCATCTGACCTTGTCCTCGTTCTTGCATGAGCACAGCTCCCAAGCCTTTGTCGCTGGCATCAGTGGTGAGGACCGTGGCACCTTGTGGGTCATAACCTTTCAGTGGCACTGCTCCCGTGACGTTTCTCTTGATGGTGTCAAACTCCTGTTGTGCCTCTGGCGTCCATTCAAAAGTGGTGTTTTCTCTAGTCAGCATCCTCATATTGTGCGTTTTGGAGGCAAAGTGAACCACAAACTTACTGTAATACTCCGCCATGCCCAAAAACGACCTGACTTCCTCCTTGTTTGTGGGGGGCGGAGCCTCAGCAATTGCCTTCACATTGTCTGCTTTGGGTGTAATGCCATGCACCCCTATCTCGTGACCTAGGTACGTCACCGATTCTAGTCCCAAGCGGCATTTGGTCCATTCTGCCGTGAGGCCTTTGCTTTCCAGGGTCTTTAACACTTTCTCTAGTTTCTGGTCGTGGTCCATTCTGTCTCGCCCCATTATCAGAATGTCATCTTGGAAATACTGGATGCCAGTTAAGTCCTTAAACAGTTGGTGCATTAACCTTTGGAATACCGCAGCCGCCGAGGCCAAACCAAACGGCATGCGGCGGAACTGGTAGCATCCGAATGGGGTTATGAAAGACGTGAGTTTCCTGCTGTCTGGGTGCAATACTACCTGGTGGTACGCGGAGGTCAAATCGATGGTGGAGTACCATTTGACTCCTCTGGTCTTTGCTAGCATCTCGTCGATCCTTGGGAGAGGAAATTTCTCAACGACAATGTTCTTATTTAACTCTCTTAGATCGACGCAGAGCCTGACCTTTCCATTTGGCTTCATGACTACCACCAAGGGTGCGAGCCACTCTGCGCAGGTAATAGGCTCAATTATCCCCTTACTCTCCAATTCCTGAAGCTCCTTCTGGACCGCCTCTCTTACCGCTATGGGTATATTCCTCACCTTGTGGGCAACTGGAACAGCGTCTTCTTTGAGTATGATCTTATGTTGAAACTTTTCTAGCTTTCCTACTGTGCCTCCGAACACTCTTGGGTATTCCTCTTTCCATTTTCCGAGATTGGGCCAGGTTTCTGGTTCTGTGAGCAAAATCTGTTCTTTGCCTCCCGGGTCTAATTTGATTCCCAGGTCGCCCTGGTCCAGCCACCCTAAGACGGACGGTCCTCTCTCTGAGATGTACAACTTGCATTCCGCCGATCTGCCTCTGAACTCAAACTTCAAGAGTCTATATCCTACCATTGGGATACGATCGCCATTATATGTGACTGGTCTGATGTCCAATCTCTCCAGCTCCGGTCCGATCTTTGGTCTGAACGTTTTCTCCCACACTGCTCTTGGTATTATCGTGAAAGGAGAACCTGTGTCTGCCACTACGCTGATGGTTACTCCTCCCATCTTCATTTCCAGCACGGGTTTGGTCGTCCTTCTCCCTTCTATAGTCATGACCTGGTCGTATATGCATAGCACGGTGACGACTTCTTCTTCTCCCGTCTCTTCCTGGTTCTCTCCATCCTGGTCTATGTGTTTCACCACGCCCTTGGACATTTTCTTCCGGCACACCTTCTCGTAGTGGCCGATGATGCCACAGTGCAGACACTTGGCCCTGAACGCAGGGCATCTTCTGTCGTGTGCCTCATGGGACCAGCTTCCGCACCTGTAGCACGTTTTCTTGTTGCCACTTCCTTCCAGTTTCCTTTGCAATCCAGAGTTGCCCTGCCATTTGTTGAAACCCTTCCATGTAGCGCCTCTGTAACTCTGATCCTTGCGGGGTTCCTCTTCCTGTATCCTGTTCACGATGGCGGCTGTTGGCGGTTCTTTCTTGGTTGCGTCAGCGCACCTCCGTGCTAGTTCGGCCCTCTTGACGATGACCATTACGTCCTTGAGTGTGGTATCCCCACTTGCCCATAGCTTGTCCTGGACATTCGTGCTGGTCGTGTGCATAACTATTTGGTCTTTGATAAACTCTTCCTCCCACAGGGCATACCTGCACGTGGCCGCCAGTTTCTTCAGGGCCGCTACATATTCCTCAATCGACTCTCCGGCGCTTTGTCTCCTCTGCTGGAAGTTGAATCTATCAACTGATACACATACTGTGGGCCGATAGTGTTCATTCAAATCGTCGATGGCATGGGCGTATACATCATCGTCCGAGTCATCTCTCGGTTTGGGTACCAGGCTTTTGTATATTCTAAGTCCCTCAGGCCCTAGGTTGAGTAATAGGATCCGTTTTTTTCTGTTGGGTTTGAAGGACTCTTCATTTTCGTCCTCTAGGACCTCTATGAAGTTGTTTATGTAGTCGCGCCAGTCCTCCCACTTCATCAGTGGTTCTCCTGGCTTCGGGAGGAACTGGACCGGTGCAATGGCATATCCCGCTGGGGCGCTCATTTTCTCTTCCTTGACCGTCGTCGTTCTGTTTCCTTTTCCTGTGGGGCTCCCTGGGGTGTTGTCCGTCTCCTCCTCCTTAATCTGTACTGGGGGGCCTTCTGCGTCAGCCCCCTCCCCCTCCTTAATGGTAGCCAGGTCTGGCTCCTCCGTGGGTACGTGGGCCAACTGCGACGCTCTGCCTGGCCGCTATGGGGTCACGCTGCTCTCGTCTGTTTGTGTGCCCTGCGATGGCCCTGCCGCGCTCTTCAGGGTACAGTACCTCCTGTGGTGACCACGGTCCTGGTGGTTCTCCAGGGACACTGCGCTGGTCTGCTGTTCAGCTGTCCGGCCCCCTTCTCCCTTGGCGACACAGGTTGCCTGGGGTTCCGCTGGTTCCACTTGCTTGCGTGGATGTGGGTCTGCTGTGACCCCCTTGCCACGTGGTGGGTGTGATGCCCTTCGTCGTTTTTTCCTTTTTATTTTTTATTTTTTTGTTTTGAAAGTTTTGGTCGAATCCCGACCTCGTCGCCACTGTAATGATGCTCTCTGAGAATAAATCACTGACCCAGTGTGGCTTGTTGACAGCTAATTTATTTATCTTACAAAGTTCCCTGAAGAGCGCCGAGCCAGCGCTCCGATTCCTAAGCTGCCGCGCTCCCTAATGCGCTGCGCGCGCAGTCCCTCAAAATGGCCGCCGCACGTCACGTAGCAACGTGACGTGCATAGACTAGAGCGCGCCACTACAAAAACCCACTCACAAAGCGTTCAAGCAACAATTGCAGCGTAAGTCATAATAACCAAGTTTTATAACCTAAATCCGTCAGAAGCAATGTAGACAAAAGAAACACTTATCTGTATGCTGCTGGAGCAGCGAAGAAAGAGGATGATAGAGCGCCCACAGAGGAAGATATGAGGCGTCCTGGTATGGGATTGGTTGATGCTGTTTGGGACATTTTCAGTTTTCATTTTCCGTCTGTTCATGGGAAATGTGGTTTTATATGTAAATTATGATCCTTTGAAAGGCTGCTGGAGTACAATAAACGGAGAAAGTGACAGCCTAATCAGAAGCCTCCGCTCCTGACATAGAATCAGATTCACTGGTGTCTCTCGGGACGGGGCAGATGGGGGTCTTAACCCAACTTTATTTGTCCTGATTGCACCTAGTATTCCACCACCACCACTATTTATTGCCACCTGTGTAATTAAATTTTTTATTATATGTATTTGTTTAATTCACAAATTACCCGGAAGCATATCCAAGTACTGAGGCAGGAGCTGTATGGTGCGAGCTAGGATAGGGGCTAAGTGAAGAACCGGGTCTTCAGTTTAATGCGGATTTCAAGAACTGACTAATTTGTGCAGGAGCAGGTTGTTCCAGGCTTTAGGCGGGAGTTAGGAGAAGGCACGACCTCCAGATCTGGTTCTGCTTATGCAGGTGGTGTGTGCAAGTAGGAATCAGGCTGAGTGGAGGGGCTGGTAGGTCTGTGGACGTTTATGTAGTTGTTGACACACATGGGGCCAATGTTGTGGAAAGCTTTGTATGTGTGCCTTAGGAATTTGGAGGAGGCTTGTTTTTGGATTGTGAGCCAGTGGAGCTCTTCGAGGTGTTTGTGATGTGAGCACAGGGTGGGAGGTTGAATTGAGCCTGATTTTTGTATGGTCTTGAGTCTTCTGGTCAGTTGAGCATTGATTCCAGTAGACAGTGAGTTGCCGCTGTCCAGCTTGCTGGTGATGAGGGCATAGGTGACAGTTATGCGAGTGATGGTAGGGAGCCATTTGAAGATCTAGGACCATATGTATCAACATTCCGTTTTGCGATTCCTAAATAACGATTTTCAAGGAATCGCTATTTAGAAATCGCAAAATGGTATGTATGTAGGAAATCGCTTCTTTTTAGCGATTCCTTAAAATTCCTTAATTGCGATTAGCAAATTGCTAATCGCAATTAAGGAATAATTTCCCATTCATTTCTATGGGCCAGGAGGCCCATAGGAATGAAGGGGAAATTTGCGATTCGCAATTTGCTAATCGCAAATTGTGAATATTTTCAAGGGTGCAGGGGTGTCTCAAGAACACCCTGCTGCACCCCTGAAAATGACATGTGTGTGCATATGGCGCACATACATGCCCTAAGGGCATGTATGAGCGTCATATGGCACCTTTTGATGTTTAAAAAAATGCTTTTTTAAAAGAATTTGCAACTTACCACCAACTAGAAGTTGGTGGTAATTTGCGATTCCTTAATGGCATTTTGGAATGTTTTTTTCCTTGATACATTGCATTTAAGGAATCGCAAAATTTGCGATTCCTTAAATGCAATCGCAAAATAAGGAATGGCAAATTTAGCGATTCCTTATTTTGCACAAAAAATGTTTCATACATACCATTTAGCGAAAATGGGTTCGCAAACGCCGGGATTCTGCGAATTTCGGCATTTGCGAACCCATTTTGCTTTGGTACATATGACCCTTAGCTGAGCATCTTGAGTGTGTAAAAGCAGGAGACGGAGACTGCATTCACTTGGCCAGTAATGGTAAATTGGTTGTCAATTAATATTCTGTGGTTTCTCGTGTGGGTTGTCTGGAGGGTACTGGGTCAATGATCAGCAGGCTACCAGATGGAGTCCTATAGTGAGGTGTCTTGGCTGAAGATTATTACTATCATGGCCGAGTTGAGCTTGATGCAGTTGTTTTTCATCCATCAGGTGACTTTGTTCAGGGGTTTGGGTGTTTGATGTATTTTCTACCGTGCTGGGTGGCGACAACAAAGAGCAAGCTTTAGCAAAGCCAAATGATCTGGCACTAATGTCCAGCTTTTTAACTTTGTCAATGCTTGGTTTGATATGTTATGGTTTTTGTAACAACTTATTGTTGAGGGAGCAGTCAGTATCTCGCCAATATAAAAAACAATGCCTAAAAGCAAAAATATTTTTTGGTCTCAATAAGCTCACAATTACAGAGCAGGAGATAACGTATTTTGCCACATACATCAATGTGTTCAAATAGCTTTATTTGTTTATTTATTTTTTTATTTAAGAAGTTTTCTACAGCGCTGTCAGACCCGGGGGTATCGGAGCGCTAAACAGTAGATACAGAACCGGTAAACTTAAGATACAGGATATAGTGGACACATATTAGCAGAGGCGGGCAAGTAAAAGAGCGGCACATTGTTTTTTCTGACATTTTTGCTTTCCAGGCTCTTCGGAGAATTAGAGTTCGAGCAGAGGTAGATGTTTAGTATTGGGCCCACTTTATCCAATACCTACGGCGCGGTTGAGGAACAGGGTTTAAGGTTGTCTTTTTGATTCTACAAAGGAGGTAATGGTTCTGATGGGAGGGGGAATGGAGTTCCAGATTTTAGGGGCGCTTCCGGTGAAAGATCGATCTGCAGTTTTTTTCTTTCTAGTTTTTGGAGGGATGAGTAGAAGGGAGTTTGAGCTCATCAGGATCCTGGACTGGCCGGCTTTTATGAGTTTTTTCGCCAAGCACTCCGGTTTGCCAGTGTGAAGGGCTTTTTGGGTGAGGCAGGCTGTTCTGAAACTAATCCGCATTTCCACTGGAAGCCACTTAAGTTCCTTGAGTGCATGGGAGATATGATCGAATTTCTGGATACCAGTGATCATTCTGGCCTCCGCATGTAGCGTTGTTTTAATGGGAGCCAGATGTGATGTTGGGATTCCTGCGAGGACTGCGTTTCTATAATCCAGTTTTGACAGTACCAGAGATTGTGTGGCCTGTTTGAGATCGTTGGGCGGAATGTAAGGTATTATTTTGTTCAGTAGTCTGAGGTTAAGGAACGCACTTTTGGCCGAGTTCTTAATGTGTCTCGTCATGTTCAGTTTCGGGTCTAGCGTGATGCCTATCGATTTGACAGAATCCGTAAGGGTGAGATTCCCACTGAATGCATCGATGGCCTTGATCCATTCGGCAATGGTGATTAAGGTAGTATGTTAGCCTTCATGTTTGCTTAAAAATTAATTATGGTGTTATGTGTCTATATATTTAGGTTTTAAAGTATGGTGATATCTATGGGCCTGATTCACAGAACTAACTTAAGACAAAATCCTAAACTTACTACTTTTGGTATTCACAGAAGTTAGGATTTTGTCTTAAGTTTGTCTTAAGACAGACTTAAGACAGACTTAAGTTAGGATTTTGTCTTAAGCCTGTCTTAAGTCTGTCTTAAACTTGTCTTAAGACAAACTTAAGACAAAATCCTAACTTCTGTGAATACCAAAAGTAGTAAGTTTAGGATTTTGTCTTAAGTTAGTTCTGTGAATCGGCCCCTATATGTTCACTGAATAAGCCAAAGCTTACAGAGACGTTATAGTTAAGTTGACGTTTTACCCACTCAAACCATAGAAATTCTGCAGTTATAGTTATACTTATGTTACAGAACTCTAACTCATGGCCTAAAGTTACTTCATGGTACAAGTTATAGTCTCTTCAGATAAGTATGACTATAAGTATAGCTAGCTATAACTACTGAATGTCTATGTGTTTATGTGGGTAAAACATCAACCGAACTATAGCGTCACCATAACCTTTGTTTTTTCAGTGAATTTCTCTGGTTTTTTTTAACGTAAAGTAATAGTAGGTGAGTTTTTTGTATCTGCAGATGCCTTTCTTTAATAACTTCCAAACTACTTTACAGATTTGCGCAAAATTACAAAACAGTCTCTTTCTAGACCAAGATCTACCTTTCTGCAAAACGTGGTGTAAATCATTTCTGGATGTTCAGGCTGTAGTCGTGTCTAAAAACTTCAAAAAACCAATAGACATTGCATGGGGAAAAAGCGTTTGGGACCTCACCCTTTTTCTCTGCCCCAGCTTTATGAATCACCCTAAAACGTTCCAGTAAGCAGCTCAAATAACTTGCGTACTAGTTTTGAAAAATGTGTGTAAATGTGTCAAACGGTGCCACAGTTATTAGCAAAACAAAAAACACTTTGTCTATGGGAAAAGTAGGCCCTAACTATAACTACCTACTGGATATCACACACCAGATAGTCAAGCTTCGTAACCTTGCGTTGACCATCTACACTTCATTGCTTTTAATCTTACCAAAGGAACCATTGAACAAACATATCCCTGGGTACCCTCTAGGTAGTTTTAGACCACTTTCACATTTCACCACAATTCTCTACTATCGCCACACACCTGCACGCATCATCATGGCTGAAACAAAAAGATCTCCGCTAAAGATCCCTTTCGTGGGGCATTGCAGCTCCGGTCCGACAAGGAGCAAGAGCCAAATGATGAAGCATGCCATCCATGTGGGTGTGTGAGGCAACACTTCCTAATAGGGAAGACCACCACAAAGTAGTATACTCCACCTTTTACTATTTCTTTCTCTCTTTATAGCAACAGCCATACCTTGCTGTTGATTTATATCCTTACTAAGGGGCATTGGTGCTGGACCTTAATACTGCTCCTTATCCCTCTCCTTTTGTGTTTAATAATTTTGTCTTACTTCATCAATGTGAAGTTTCCTTTCCTGTTGACCACCAAAACTAGACTTCTTCCGAGCTGTAGGATGCCAGGCCCATGATGCACGGGACACCCTGTCGCTTGGACATGGATCCATGTGGATGGATTCCTAGTGTTGCAGGGAGAACAACTGAGCGATGAGAAGCATATGGAGACATGGGGGTGGTGAGAGGAATTAAATGAGACCTTGCAGAGGCACCATGTCCTGTAAGATGGTGCTAAAAAGAATGGGATGGGCAGGGAAGCAGATGACATGCCAGGTCTCACAGTTGCACCCCTTCATTATATTGGAAACTCTATGAGCATTGGAAAGTATGAATTGAACAATGTGAGACTCAGACTCACTCAACTCATCCACCCTTATGTGAAAGAAATACCAGACAAAATAGTAATCTATCATAATTCATGAAAAAAATATACAGTCACAGTCCAGTGTCAATTTTTAAAAGAATACCTCTTTAATACTGTTGATTCACTAATTAGTTAAGAGGATTGATGTGCAAAATCCGGACCTTTTGAGTCTTTATAAGGCATAATGATTCTTCATAGGACTTAGTCCAGGTCTAATAAACAGCTCTGCATGAGGCAAGATTCCAGGTTGAAACCTCGAGTATACAAAAATGATCATTGCAGAAAGCAAAAAGAAGTTAGCCAGTCAATTAATTTAAGGAAGAAGGGTTCTTTTGCAGTAACCCCCACACTTTTTACCAGATTTCTGATGCACTTTGACTAAGTGTGCCCTGGGTACCTGCCAATCAGGTTCCCAGGGCCTGTGTTCTTTCCCCAACCATGTACCATTTCTCCCACAGTTGTTACAACTCTGGCCCACATATAAGTCCCTTCTAAAAGGTACCAGTGGTACCAAAGGCCTTGTAACCAGAGAGGGTCCCTTAGGCCTGCAGCATGTATTATGCCACCCTAAAGGATCCCACACCAAGCACATATGCACTGCCATTGTAGGCTTTGTGTTTTGGTGTAGTTAAACTTCAAGAGTCGACAAGGCACACATACCTGGGTGCCATGATTACCCACCACTGCCTGTGGCATAGGTAAGTGACCCCTCTGGAATGCCTTACAGTTCAAAAGGCAGGATGCACTATGCCACAGGTGATGGCATGGCTAAATGAGCAATTGGTCCATACAGTGTCTGAGTCCATTCTTAGACACTGTAGGTACAGTGAAGCCATTTTAAGTACATGGGCTGTGAGTTTGTCAATACGAACTCCACAGCTCCATGATGGCTTTAATAAAGACTGGGAAGTTTGGTCCCAAACTTCTCAGCATAATAAACCCCCACTGATGCCAGTTTTGGATTTTTTTATAAAGTGTACTCAGAGGGCAGCTTAGAGATTCCCCCTGAAAAATGACCAACTACTAGTGTATTTGCTGACCGGTCCCTGCCAGCCAGCCATCACCAGACACGTTTCTTACCTCATGGGGTGAGAGCCTTTGTGCTCTCGGAAGTCAGAAACAAATCCTGCTGTGGGTGCAGGTGCTTCTCGCCTCCACCTAGCAGGAACAATAACACTTGGCGGTGAGCCACAAAGGTTCTCCCCTTGTGTTATGCTGATTTGGACAGCTCCAACTAGTGGAGATGTCCGCTCCCCTGTCCTCGCCACACTTTTTGGTGGCAGAACCGGCGGTAAAATTAGGAAACAAAGTAGGAGTGTTCACCTTGGCCTTGAACACCCCCTAGGGCATCCAGGAGCTGAGGTGAACCCCTCTCTGCAAAATTCTCCATCTTGGTCTAGAGAATTAGGCCCAATATGGATATGGATATACCCCTCTCCCCAAAGGGAGGGCGCACCTAAAGGATGTAGTCATCCTAGGGGACGGTAACCATTGGCTACTGCCCCCAAACCTCAGTAACACCATTAAATTAAGTATTTAACGGCTTTCCTGAACCTTGTTCCTCAGCTTCGATGGACCAATGAAGAAGTTGGAAGAAGACTGCTACCTGACAAGGACCCGAACTGCTGCAGACTGAACTCAGCAAGAACCCCACAACCTGCAGCTGGCTCGACAACTGGTCCTCCTGTCCTTCCAGAAACCCTGCAAGTCCTCTAAGAAACTCTGGAGACCTTCCAGCCTTCTATCAGTCTCCACGAAACTCCCTTTGGCTAGAGGCTCCAGTCCCTGGTGTCCATCGGCACACAAACCGTAGTAGGTGAGGACCGACACTTGGGTCAACATGACTCACTACTGCAAAAGAACCCCAAGACCGCAGCGGAAAAGGACTGCCCCCTTTCTCCATTACTCTGCAAACGCTCCTCATGCCACACTGCTGCTTGGGAGAAGAAGTCCACTTTGTTACTGAGGCCCTCAGGAGGCAAGAGGAAGTCATCCCCCCACCAGCAGTGCACCGAGAGGCACATTTGCAGAGCAGTGGAGAATGTGGGCATGGCCTGTGACCACCTCTCAGCAATCCCACTGTGTGGGGAGTACTGGAGGTAACACAAGGTCCTGTTGGTCCCTAAGGACTCAGCAAATCAAAAAGGAGAGAGAGGACTAGGTAAGCCAGTCCGGGTCCCCTGGTTATATGTAGAGATATCAATATAGGACTAGCTATGTTGTGTTAGAGGAGACTCAGAAGGTATATCTGTAGGCAAACCCTTAGGTTTGGACATGAAGCCCTCACACACCAACCTAGTTGGTGTCATGCTTCATCATCGGGCCCACCACAGTGACACCGAATGTGTCCCGGGTGTGCTGCGACTCCAGATTACTGAGGAGCAGGTATTCTTACTGAGTGTGCAGTGCTGGTGAGAATGGAGGTGAAAGGTTTAAAAGCTATCCAGGAGGTCCCAGTTCCCGAGGGTAAAGGTAAATTTAATACCTGGGCCCCTGTTAGCAAGATAAAAAGGCTGTGGACGTTGTGGAGTATATTAGGGGCTCCTACGTCCTTGTGGTCTACATGTTTCAGCCAGGCCTTTTGATTAAAACTGGCTTTCCTCAGGACCAAATGAGTATGTGTGAGTGAAAATAAACTATATTAAGTGAAAGTGTATGGTAAAAAAGTGTTGCACTCGCTAAGGTGCCGTACGTGTAAGAGGGGGATTCCCTCTGCTTTACTGTACATAAAACACAAAACAGTACAGACATACAAAGAGAGTCATTGAGAATGGTATTAACCAAAACACAACAATTGCCGGCTTCTGGTGTGCGTGAGCGACCTAGAGCGGCAAAGAACTTAGCCATGAGTGTGCCATGGCTATAGTGAACTATGGCGGTAAATTATTAAACGCAGTGGCAGTGGTGGGCTACACAGCGAAACAGGCATAGCGTGAGGTACAGGTAAGTGTAGTACATAATTCCTCACACTTGCTACTTGCTGTTAAAGCCTCATGGGTCACTTGGCAGGGAGGGAAAGGAGACCCTAAACATTTGTAGAGGATTACAGTTAGGATATCACCTGTGGAGAGAAATTGTTGCTTACCCAGAGCGTTGTGCAGAGATCAAGCTTACTCACGGTATTTCCGATCAGCGGTTCCTGCGACCTATCGTCCTGCTCCAGTGTCCCGAGTGAGCTTTGCCAGAGTCAGGTAAGGGCTTAAATAGCCGGTTTGATTGTTATCACCTGGAGAGGGGAGAGGGCGCGGTCGCGTTTTCTGTTTAGGGCGCAGGCGCTGGGAGCTAGCGGTTTTCACCTAGCGCATGCGCAATGTGAGGTTTCCAGCGCATGCGCGGTAGAGGTGAATGCGAGCGCTATGCAGTCGCGCATGCGCCATGGTACTGGGTTGGCAATGGTAGTGGCAAGTGCGCGCGGGTCCGTGCGCAACTGAAGGAAAAAGAAAGGAATAAAGTAAAAGGCCCAAGTGGGTCCCTTATTATTTAAAAAGCAACAACAGGGATTACAAGGTATATATAGGTCAAGGAGGCAATTACAGAATAGGGACAGACCACGAGTCTGAGCGCAGACAGGGATACTGACCAATATCTTACATATGTGTTTTTTATCTCGCCAGAGCATTCCACGGGATGGAATCATTGAGCCCCTCTATATGGGTAGAAAGGCGATAAATCCAGCGTTGCTCTTTGGTGAGCAGGGTCTTCTCATCACAACTTGAAAGTGCGAATTGTTCGATCACCGTCCAGGTGAAATCATTCGGGGTGTGATTTTGCACGATGAAATGCTGGGTCAGTTTGCTGATGTTTTTACCACAGCGCATGGTGCTTCTGTGTTCAGTCATCCTAGTTCTGACCTTCCTAGTCGTCATGCCTACGTATCTCAAGCCACAGCGACAGGTGATTAGGTATACTAGGTTAGATGAATTACAGTTTGTGAATTGTCGTTGTGTCCAGGTTTTCCCAACTTCCAACGACAATGTCTTTGAAGGGGTAGTCAGGTGGCAGACGCTACAGTTGTAACACGGTTGGTGGCCTATTAGTTCTGGTAGGCCCCAGGTGTTTAAAATTGTCTGGCTGGTTTGGTGTGTTTTTCTGGGTCTCGTAGTGACCAGCTGATCCTTCAAATTTTGTGCCCTTTTGTATGCGAAGCGTGGGAGGTCCCAGTTCCTCGTGCCTGAATTGATGATTTTCCAATTTTTGCGAATTATACTGGAGACCTGATTGGAGGCGGTGTTATAGGTGGTCACACACGTCATGGTTGGTGTTTCTGGTGGTCTGACCACGGCCTCCAGAAGGGCCTCCCTATTCTGGTTGCGTGCTCGTTTACAGGATTTTGTGATGATTCTGGACGGGTAGCCACGATCTTCCAACTTGTGGACCAAGGCTTTGGACTGGTGTTTGAAGTCATGGAGGTTGCTGCAGTTCCGGCGAATACGGAGGAACTGGCCAAATGGCAGATTCTCCCTCAAAGGTCTGGGGTGGAAACTGTCAAAACGCAACAACGAGTTCCTGGAAGTTGGTTTGTAATGAGTCGTTGTGGTCAGACCCCCCTGATCAGCTTTTATGTTGAGGTCCAGGAACGCCAGTTCAGTAGAACTGCTAGTGCAGGTGAACTTTAGAAAGGGATCAAGGCTATTGATCCAGGTGAGAAAATCTCTCAGTGTCTCCTCATTGCCTTCCCAGACAATGAGGATATCGTCAATGTATCGACGCCAGATTGTTATATTTGCTGAGTAGGGGTTCGTGGGGGCTTCGATGTTTGTCTGCTCAAAGTGGTGGACGTATAGCCCCGCCACGCTCGGCGCAAAGACACTGCCCATCGAGGTACCATTCGTTTGTAAGAAGAATGTGTCCTCGTATTGGAAATAATTCTCTTTTAATGCCAACGTGGCGCAATCCAAGATGAAATGACGGGGTGTGCGATGTTGCCAGTCAATCTCCATCAAGACATCATGGAGTACCTTCAGTGTGGCATCCTGAGGGAGGCTCGTATATAAGCTCTCCACGTCTAATCCCACCAGGAGGTGCTTGTCACTATCGAAACTGACATCCTTAATGATGTTAAGGAGGTGCTTCGTGTCTTTGACGTAGGATGGAGTTTTTTGAACCAATGGGTTGAGGTAGTGATCACAGAACCGCGATAGCGGTTCTAGGAGGGACTTTATCCCAGACACTATGGGTCTGCCCGGTGGTGGGGTGACCCCTTTGTGCACCTTGGGCATGATGTAAAAGTAAGGTACTTTTGCATCACGTGTGTTAAGATATTCAGCTTCTTGTTTTGAGATGTATTCCGCGTCAGAAGCCTCCTGTACTAGTTCTGTGATCTTTTTCTGTAGATCTTTGGATGGGTCTCTCAGTAATTTCCTATAGTTACGAGTGTCACTTAATAGCCTGCGGCATTCGGTGTCGTAGTCGATCTTGTTCATGATGACTATCCCTCCACCTTTATCTGCTGGTTTGATGATGCGGGTAGGGTCATTTTGGAGTTTTTTGATGATTTCCCTATCCTGAAATGACAGATTGTTGAAATGGTTTTGGGGTTGTAATTTCTCAACTTCTGAGTATACTGCCAATTCGAAAGTACTGATCTCTACTGGCACGGTAGCCGGTGGTGGAGTGAAGTTGGATTTAAGTTTCAGCCCTGTTTCATTGGTGTTTTCTGAGTCAAGGGGTTTCTCCTTGTTTTCGAAAAACGCTTTTAGCTTGAGTTTTCTAAAAAACTCGGCCAGCTCGACATGGAGTTTGAAAGTATCTAGTCTGATGGTCGGGACAAATGACAGTCCTTTATTCAGGACATTGGTTTCTTCATTGGTGAGGGGTACGTCGGCGAGGTTGAATACCAGGGTGCCGGTATTGGTTGGTTCAGCTACTTGCTGGGGCCCGCTTGCTCTTTGGCTTTGTTCCTGGTGTTGGCACTGACCGGGTCCTCTTCTGTGGACCACTGTGCTGGTTGAGGCGCCCACTGTACTTGCTGTGGTGGATTCCTTCTCTTGCCGCGGGGTCTGCGGCCTTGGCCTAAAAAAGGATACCGTTGATTTGGGTTGTTCTGGTAGTATGGTACCTGGCCAGGCGGAAATAAAGGTGGATATCCATAATATGGAGGCATTGGGCCGAATGGCGGAGGCCCGAAGTTTTGGAATTGCGGGGGGCCTTGCCATAGTTGTGCTTGTTGTTTTCCTCCACGGCCTCTCCCTCTGGCTTTGTAGGATCCATTACTGGAGCCGCTAGAGATTGAACTAGTATCACCTGAGCTGTCCGTGTTCTGGCCTCTTGTGGGTGCAGTATACGTGTCGTCAGCATAGGGATAGGTTTTTAGATAGCTAAAGTTTTTTAGATCCTTTTCGAATTTCTTTATCTTGGTTTGGGTTAGGTATTCTTTATAATCGTTCATCTCCCGATTTTGATCTTCCAATTTCTTCTTGTATCCTGTCAGAGTGGTTTTGAAATGGGTCTCAGTCGCCTGGATCTCTATCATCACTGCGTCTGAAAGGCGTTTGGCAGTTTTTATTATCAAGATGAGCCAGTCCCTGGTGCAATGCCAGGCTATCTGAGCCCAGTCTTTCCTGAAGGTGACATCGTCAAGGAATATTCTAGGAGCGTTAGTGACCAGTAAGCCTTTAGGCGCTGTGTTGGTCCTCAGGTATTGTGCGAGGATAACGCCATGCAAAATAGTGCGTATCCTGTTACGCTTTTTCTCAGTGAGAGTGTCCCAATCTGTAGTTTGCGCTACTGTTGTTGCTGTGTTAAAATCTGCCAAGAGTGTGGGGTCATCGAGGATCTCAGTGACGTCATCCTCGGTGAATGTTAGGCCTGTGTTTTGTGCCATCTTGCATCAGTTAGGTATCTCTCGCAGCTGCGCGCTGCCAATTATCAGCAAATCAAAAAGGAGAGAGAGGACTAGGTAAGCCAGTCCGGGTCCCCTGGTTATATGTAGAGATATCAATATAGGACTAGCTATGTTGTGTTAGAGGAGACTCAGAAGGTATATCTGTAGGCAAACCCTTAGGTTTGGACATGAAGCCCTCACACACCAACCTAGTTGGTGTCATGCTTCATCATCGGGCCCACCACAGTGACACCGAATGTGTCCCGGGTGTGCTGCGACTCCAGATTACTGAGGAGCAGGTATTCTTACTGAGTGTGCAGTGCTGGTGAGAATGGAGGTGAAAGGTTTAAAAGCTATCCAGGAGGTCCCAGTTCCCGAGGGTAAAGGTAAATTTAATACCTGGGCCCCTGTTAGCAAGATAAAAAGGCTGTGGACGTTGTGGAGTATATTAGGGGCTCCTACGTCCTTGTGGTCTACATGTTTCAGCCAGGCCTTTTGATTAAAACTGGCTTTCCTCAGGACCAAATGAGTATGTGTGAGTGAAAATAAACTATATTAAGTGAAAGTGTATGGTAAAAAAGTGTTGCACTCGCTAAGGTGCCGTACGTGTAAGAGGGGGATTCCCTCTGCTTTACTGTACATAAAACACAAAACAGTACAGACATACAAAGAGAGTCATTGAGAATGGTATTAACCAAAACACAACAATTGCCGGCTTCTGGTGTGCGTGAGCGACCTAGAGCGGCAAAGAACTTAGCCATGAGTGTGCCATGGCTATAGTGAACTATGGCGGTAAATTATTAAACGCAGTGGCAGTGGTGGGCTACACAGCGAAACAGGCATAGCGTGAGGTACAGGTAAGTGTAGTACATAATTCCTCACACTTGCTACTTGCTGTTAAAGCCTCATGGGTCACTTGGCAGGGAGGGAAAGGAGACCCTAAACATTTGTAGAGGATTACAGTTAGGATATCACCTGTGGAGAGAAATTGTTGCTTACCCAGAGCGTTGTGCAGAGATCAAGCTTACTCACGGTATTTCCGATCAGCGGTTCCTGCGACCTATCGTCCTGCTCCAGTGTCCCGAGTGAGCTTTGCCAGAGTCAGGTAAGGGCTTAAATAGCCGGTTTGATTGTTATCACCTGGAGAGGGGAGAGGGCGCGGTCGCGTTTTCTGTTTAGGGCGCAGGCGCTGGGAGCTAGCGGTTTTCACCTAGCGCATGCGCAATGTGAGGTTTCCAGCGCATGCGCGGTAGAGGTGAATGCGAGCGCTATGCAGTCGCGCATGCGCCATGGTACTGGGTTGGCAATGGTAGTGGCAAGTGCGCGCGGGTCCGTGCGCAACTGAAGGAAAAAGAAAGGAATAAAGTAAAAGGCCCAAGTGGGTCCCTTATTATTTAAAAAGCAACAACAGGGATTACAAGGTATATATAGGTCAAGGAGGCAATTACAGAATAGGGACAGACCACGAGTCTGAGCGCAGACAGGGATACTGACCAATATCTTACATATGTGTTTTTTATCTCGCCAGAGCATTCCACGGGATGGAATCATTGAGCCCCTCTATATGGGTAGAAAGGCGATAAATCCAGCGTTGCTCTTTGGTGAGCAGGGTCTTCTCATCACAACTTGAAAGTGCGAATTGTTCGATCACCGTCCAGGTGAAATCATTCGGGGTGTGATTTTGCACGATGAAATGCTGGGTCAGTTTGCTGATGTTTTTACCACAGCGCATGGTGCTTCTGTGTTCAGTCATCCTAGTTCTGACCTTCCTAGTCGTCATGCCTACGTATCTCAAGCCACAGCGACAGGTGATTAGGTATACTAGGTTAGATGAATTACAGTTTGTGAATTGTCGTTGTGTCCAGGTTTTCCCAACTTCCAACGACAATGTCTTTGAAGGGGTAGTCAGGTGGCAGACGCTACAGTTGTAACACGGTTGGTGGCCTATTAGTTCTGGTAGGCCCCAGGTGTTTAAAATTGTCTGGCTGGTTTGGTGTGTTTTTCTGGGTCTCGTAGTGACCAGCTGATCCTTCAAATTTTGTGCCCTTTTGTATGCGAAGCGTGGGAGGTCCCAGTAAGGACTGTCAGCCCCCAAAGTGGCTTTGTCCCCCAGCGCACCAGGAGGAGCGTTTGCAGAGTGGTGGAGAAAGGGGACGAGGCACCCGGTAAGTTGCTGGGCTTTTTTATATGCTTTTTTTTCTAGGGGAAGGGGGTCCACAAAGTTCCCCTTCCCTGGGCCAATTTTGGGCCAGAGATGACATCCCCCCCCCCCCCAGGGCCCGACCTTCCATTTTTTTCTATTTAAATAATGGCAGGGGGACCGATTTTGGCCCTGGGGACCCCATCCCCGGGGCCTGGCCTCAGTATTGGGTGCCCTGCTTCCACCTAGGGTACCCAGATTGTTCAGGTTGGGGACTGAAGGTGGAGGCTAAAGGCCCCCGCAGTCCCTGCTGGCTCCCCGCCTCCTGCGGGAGCCGGCATTGCTTTGAGACACAGAGAGCTGCTGACATGCAGCTCCCATGATCTCAAAGCAATGTGTCTGTTTCCCTGCTTGCTTGACAGTAGGCAGGGAAACAGACATCCTCTACTTTCAGCAAGCAAGATCATTTTCTGCTTTAGCTTGCTGAAAGCAGAGCTACGTTTGCTATGGCTTGGCAGGAGTGGTACTCCTGCCAAACCATAGCAAACTACAATGTCCCGGGGGTGGGCACACGAGGGCATTGCTGGAGCCGGCCCCGGGGGTGGCAGTCCTCAGGGCCATCTTGGGCTCCAGAAGGTGGGCCACACTGCCGCACTCCTTTCCCCAGGGCCGAGTATGGCCCAGGAGGAGGGGCCTTGTGGCCCCTTCGCATTTTAGAGTTTGGCCCAGGGGAGGTGGTGGTCCGGGGGGGGGGGGGGTGAGGCCCTCCAAACCAAATATACAAAGCCCTGGGGAGTTGGTGGTCCCCAGTGCATGGGGATCCGTGAGGCTCCCCGTATTATGGTAATTAGCCCAGCGGAGGTGGTGGTCGCTGGGGTAGGGAGGGTCCACGAGGCCCCCCTATTTGACTGTAATTAGCCCTGATGATATCAAGTAACTGTAAGTGTTTTCTAAGAGTTTCTGAGTGTTAAACGTATATACTAACCCACTGCAAAAGTTAGATTAGTATGCTAGGTGTACTACTAATGAGTGATACAATTTCTAACATATGTGATCTGATTGCCTGTGTGACTGTATCAATGTGTCAGTGGGTGTCTGAGAGGCTGTATGGGTGGGTGAGTGCATACATGAGTGGCTATATGGGTGAGTGAGTTGTTTTTTAACTAGCTCTGTCTGTGTGTGACTGGTTGTATGAGTGGTTGTACAGGTGTCCAGTTGTATGGGTGTGTGAGTGGTTTTGTGGGTATGTGAGTGGCTGTATGGGTGTATAAGTGGGTGTGTGAATAGCTTTACGGGTAGGTGAGTGGCTGTGTAAGTGGCTGCATGGGTGTGCAAGTGGATGTGTGAGTGGCTGTATGTGTGTTTGATTGGCTGTGTGAGTGGCTGTATGGGTGGGTTAGTTGGTGTGTGAGTGACTGTATGGGTGAATGAGTGAGTGTCTGAATGGTTGTATGAGTGAGTGACTGGGTGTGCAAGTGGGTGTATGGTACAGTGGGTGGCTGTTTGAGTGGGTGTTTGATTAAATGAGTTGGTGTGTGTGTCGCTTTATTGGAGAGTGATTGTCTTTGTGAATGGCTGGATGGGTGAGTGAGCAGATATGGGAGTGCTTGTATGGATGTGTGAAAGGGTATGTAAGTGGTTGGGTGGGTATGTGAGTGAGTGTGTGAGTACTTGCATGGTTGAGTAAGTGACTGTTGAGAGGCTTTATGGGTGAGTGAGTGGGTATATGAGTGGCTATGTAGGTGAATAAGTCTGTGTGTAAGTAGCTGTATGGATGCGTGTGTGGCTATGGGAGGGGCTGCATGGGTGAATGAATGATTGTATGAGTGGCTTATGGGTGAGTGAATGGTTGTGTGAGTGGCTGAATGAGTGAGTGGGGGTGTGAGTTGCTCTATGGAAGAGTGAGTATTTGTGTAAGTACTTATATGTGCCTGTGAAAGGGTATGTGAGTGGTTGTTTGGGTGTTTGAGTGGGTAAATGAAAGGCTGTATAGGGGGTTGAGTGGGTGTGTTAGGGGTTCTATAGATGATGTCATCAGTGATGCCATTTGAGATGTCATCAATGATGTCGCTGACAATGTCATGAGTGATGTAATATGTGAGGTCATAAGCAGTACATTGCAGTGGTATAAGTTATAGTTAGCTCAGGTAACTATGACGACAAATTTCTCGTATTGTGCGAGTGAAATCTGAGCCTAATTATAACATCCCTCTGACCTTTGTTTTTTCCAGTGAATTTCTAAGTTTTTTTAAAATTCTGTTTCGTAACTATAACTGTAACCTTCCTGTCACCTTTGTTTTTTTCAGTGAATTTCTAAGTTTTTTTTAACATTAAGTAAGCTGCCCATCACAATGCACAGTGTGGGGGGCATTTGCACACAGGGCTTTGCCTAGCATTGTGCTGCCCCAGCCAAGCTTGCTGCTACTGCCCCCTCGACCTTTCCATTAATTGTCCAAGTCCATGACCCTGCTCCTTCATTACAGCAGTGTATGGCCATTGTTCTGCCACTGAACTTCCCGCCTGCCCTAAACAGTTTAGTTAGCTGCACCATCTCCTTATCCTCCGTTGTTGAGTCCATGCACCAGCCCCTTCCCTCCTGCCCTGCATGATCTAATGTGCTGCCACTGCCTCCATTTAGCTTGATGTTCCTGCCAACTCCTCCTGCCCTCCGTTAGTCTCTGTGCTTAGCTTGCTGCCCCTACTCTCCTTCCCCCTGCCCTCGAAAGTCTGTGTGAATGCCCATGCTCCTTCCTTTCTGCCCACCATATTCCATGGACCTGGCACCCTCCTATCTACTCTGAGTGCTCTGATGAGTGCTCCTTCCACCTGCCTGGCATGGTCAGATAACTGCAGTCTGTCCTTGCCACGTCCATTCTCCCTGTCCAAGTTCCGTGTCCCTTTCTCCTCTCATCTATCCTCCATGAACCATTTTGTTGCCGCTCCCTTTTGCCTTCCATTGCTCTATTGTGCTACCACTGCTCCTCCTGTCTGCCCTGCATGATCTGTTGTGAAGCCCCTTTTCCCTTTTGTCGGTGTCCTGCCCCTACCACTCTTTTCGGTCCTCCACGGTCCTTTGTGCATGGCGGTGCTTCTTGCCCACCATGGCTGTTGTGCTGTCACTAACCCTTCCACTTGCCATACAGCTGGCACAGCCTCTCCCACCTGTCCTGTGGGGTCAGCTTGCTGCCCCTCACCTTTTCTCTGTTGTCTAGATGTATGCATCCGGGCCAGTGAACGCTAATACGGGAGACTTTGACATACATGAGTTTCCCACTTCTAAATTGGTTCTGGGATTCGGAAAGCAAGCGGCGAATGTATTTTGAAGTTTGCGCGGACAGGAACATATATTAGATACACTTCGTTTGGTTGATCCTAACACGGGGTAGACCTTATCAAGATCATAATAAATATTCAGTATATTGTTTGGCGCGGTCATTTCTTGAAACACTAAGGTAGTTGGAACCGCTAGAATCGCACTCGATTGAAGGAGAACGTCTGTCCCATACCCTGTTGTACATCATCGCCCTGATGAAGGTGTAGCCCCGGCTGGGGCGTCACACTGAAACGCGCGTTGGCGTTTTTTGAGTTGGGCAGCAGGATTGTTTTTCATTCTCAATCGAATTTGTCTCTGCCTTGCTGCTACCCATTTGTCTGATGACCTATTTCAATCGTGTCATCCAACCATCTTGTGGCGCATATGTACCCCTCTGATTATGTGTGTGACTGCAGTTTGATGTATGAACTAGATTGGAATGTGTGCTGGAATGTGTGTGAGATTTGAACGGTGTGTGTGGGACCACCCATGTCCATGATAATGCCTCTTATTTTTTATGTTCTAATTTGGTATATACCTTTGTCGCCCTATGAACTGCACTTTTAGTCTTGAGGAAAAAAATAATAAAAATAACTGAATGTATCTGCGGATCTGATTTTTGTCTCCTTTGATGGGTGATCCTTTGCCTTTGCTTGAATCTAAAGGATCCTCTTGCAGGACATGATTTGAATATTTTTTGGCAGGTACTTCACTTGTTCTTATTGATTGTATGCCATTATAGTCTCCCTGTTGTCCTCCATGGTGTATTGTGCGTCCAGTGCCCATCCCACCTGCCCTCCATGGTCATCTCGCTGCTCCTTCCCTGCCCCCTTGCCACCTGCTCTTAGTTTTCCAGACCCTTATCTGTTCACTCCTGCCTTGCCTGGTCCGCTCTTGTGTCTTGTTCCCTCACTATTGCTTTTCATAGTCCGTTGAGCTGCACTGCCGTCCTGCTTGCCCTGTGTAGCGTATTGTGCTGCTACAACCCCTGCGCCTGCCCTTAAAGGTAATTTTGGTGCCCCTGCCCATCCCCCTCCTGCCTTCTCTTATCGAGTGCATGTCCTACTAATTTAATTTCTAATTTAAAATATTTCTAGAGCGCAGCGTACACCTTGCGGTTTCTTGGCGCTGGGGGGATTGGCTACTGCGAGAAAGAGACCAAGAGCAAGGATAAGAGAAAGTATTAAGAGAATTTAAGAGGAGAATTTAAGAGGAGAAAGCCTGGCTGAAGAGGAATGTTTTCAGATCTCTACGAAAGGGAAGGTACAGAGTAGCAGAGCGGAGGTGATCGGGGAGTGAGTTCCAAAAGGTTGGAGCCAGGGTAGAAAAGCTGGCCCCGCCCCACTTTTTCCGTGTGAAGCGAGGGATCTGAAGAAGAGACATGGAGGAAGACCGAAGTTCTCTTGCAGGTACATACGGATGGATTAGTGAAGTGATAAAAGCGGGGGCAGTGCCTGAAAGGCCATACAGCCGATCTTAAAAAGGGAACGTTCTTTTACAGGGAGCCAGTGAAGCTCCCTGAGGAGGGGGGTGGAGTGGTGATAACGAGGAAGGCCGTACACCAGTCGCGCTGCCTGGTTTTGGATAATCTGGAGTCTACGCAAGCTGTACGCGGGGATACCATGATAGAGAGCGTTTGCGTAGTCCAGTCGCGATATCACGAGTGCGGCCATGATGATCTTGAGTGCCTGGGGGGAAAAGAAGCGGGAAATAGAGCGGATAGTGCGGAGAGTGAGGAAGCAAGAGGATACCACGGAACTAATATGTGAATGGAGAGTGAGCTGATTATTTATTTTTACACCGAGTGTTTTGACTGTGGTGGAAGGGGTGGGTGAGGGGCCAAGAGAGGGGGGCCAGAAGAAAGAGTTCCAGGGGCTGGATGAACCACCCGTGAGAACCAGCTCGGTTTTATCCGGGTTCAGCTTGAGGTGGTTGTGGTTCATCCAGTCCCTGATGAAAGTCATAGTTGACTGGAAATTAGAGACAGAGAGAGGAGAGGGGGATAGATCAAAGATGAGCTGGAGGTCATCCGCGTATTTATAAACGGTGACCTCCAGCTGCTGGAGTGCGAAAATGAGAGGAAAGATATAAAGATTGAAAAGCAGGGGGGAAAGAGAGGAACCCTGGGGAACACCACACGTGACGGGGAGAGGAGTGGCCGTGAAGTTGCCTAACCGAGCCGCCTGAGTGCGGTCCCTCAGAAAGGAGGAGAGCCAAACAAGGGCTGATCCCCCGATACCAGCCGCCTTGACACGGGTAAGTAAGATGGTGTGGTCCACCGTGTCAAAGGCGGCGGAGAGATCGAGGAGGACCAGTGCCTGGTGCTTGTTCTCATCCATGCCCTTTCTGAGATTGTCTAAGACTGCAACCACGACCGATTCGGTCGAGTGCCTAGGACGGAACCCGGCTTGGCGGGATGCCAGTCCACCGTTTGCCTCAACATGGGCGCTAAGTGCCGCGGTGACGTGGCGTTCCATCACCTTGCCCAAAAAGGGTAGCAGGGAGATGGGGCGATAGTTGGCCGAGATGGAAGGATCCGCGCCAGGTTTTTTCAAAATGGGCACTAATGTTGCTGCCTTTAGCGCAGGGGGCACAACACCCTGTGCCAAAGAGCTGTTGAGGAAAGCGATGGGGAGATCAGGGCAGCTGGAGTAAATTTGCTGCAGGACTCGCGCCGGGCAAACGTCCGCAGGAGACCCTGACTTCACTTTGGGGAGTATCTCCAGAAAGGAGTCCTGGGTGAGGGGGGGAATGGAGGTAAGTGGGAGTAGGACGGACGGGGGGAGGGATCAACGAAGGCAGACGAGGGTGGTGGAATGTTGGTCTTGATGGTGACAATTTTCTCTACGAAATAAGTATTCAGTTGATCACAGAGGAGCTGGGAAGGAGGAATTTGGGACGAGGTTCGGTCTGAGAATGCCAGGTCATTCACTATGCTGAAGATTTCCCTGGTTTTGTTTCCTGCAGAGGTTATTTTTAAAGAGAAGTAGGAAGTTTTAGCATCCAGGATTGCAGATTTATATTTAGCCAGTGCTGATAGGAAGTGGGTTTTTAATGGGGGGCTATAGTTTATCCTCCATTGCCTCTCCGCCCGTCGGGCGCTCAATTTGAGATCCTTTAGGTGGGCATTAAACCATCTATTGGAGTCCTTGGGACGGCGGATGGAAATGCGGCGTAAAGGCGCCACTGAGTCGCAGCCTCCAGCCAGCCAGGTGTCAATGGCCTTGGCTTGAGAGGCAGATGATAAGCCAGCAAGAATGGGAGTGGAGTTGCGAAGTGAGGAGGTCAAGGAGGGATAATCCAGTCTGTTCCAGTTCCGCGCCCAGGTGTTTTTGGTGTGCGGAATTTTGGGCCTCAGGTTTCGGAGAATGGAAAAGGAAATGAGGGTGTGGTCGGACCATGGGCACGGCGAAACAGCGGCCGAGGCCACAGGGAGGTTAAGGGACCAAACCTGGTCCAATGTGTGCCCATGGGAATGAGTGGGGACGGATATGTGTGACACAAAGTTGAGGGATGAAAGATAATCAGTGAATTCTTTAGAGGCTAAGCACTCATGTGGGTCTGTGGGCCAGTAATTGAAGTCCCCTAGGACCAAGACCGAGGCAAAGTTGACCACCAGGTTAGCCAACAGGTCTTGAAATGCCGGCAAGAATAAGGGTGAGGGCTGAGGTGGGCGGTACATAAGGAGACAAGTGATGGGGGGGGAAAATGAAAGAGAGCGGACTACCAGGAAGTCGGCAGGGGGAATAAGGGGAAAAGGAAGTTGTTGAAAGTTCAGCTCCGACCGAGCAATTAGGGCGACCCCACCACCAGCCTTACCTGTCGGCCGGTCGGCCCGCAGGGCCACATAAGAGGAGGGTAGGGTGGCCAGGAGAACCGGGAGGGAAGAATCACAGTACCAGGTTTCGGTCAGGAGCAGCATGTCTGGTTTCTCTGAGTCGAGTAAGACAAACAGCTCGTGGTGGTGCTTGACCGCTGACCTGGTATTGAGTAGGACAACAGACAATGCCGGGGAGCGGGGGAAAGGGTCAGGGGGGAGGGGGCAAAGTGACGGGGAGTCGTGCTGCGGGGGATAGGATGTAGTGGGGGAAGAGGGAGCAAAACCTAGTGTAGAAATCAGTCTGCGGATAGAATCCGGGAGTGGCCAGTGGCCCCGGAGGGCAGTTAAGTCCTTGGTGGTGTAAGACAAAGTTTTAGCATGGAGTCGTGCCCCTAGCCCCGTCCGGCCGCGGACGGGCGCAGATGGGCTTAACTCAGGCGCAACTCCGGCGCGCCTACGTCGCGCCCGCTGCGCTCGTCCGCTGCGCTGACACATAATGGGCGGCTATGTAGGCGGTGACGCGGCAGGGGAGGGATCAGGAGGGCGGGGGTGGGCGTGGTGAGTTTTAAAAATCCAGGTCGCCGTTCCCCGCTTGCAATCAGCGGGACGGCGGTAGGCAAAAGAAAGAAGCTGCTAGCAGTCAGCAGCGTGACTCAGGTAAGGTTTAACAGCACAGAGCTATCCCCAGCGCTCAGCGCGAAGCCCTCAGCCCTCTGCCACAGGGCTTTAGACGACGCGCGAGGGGAAGCAAACAAGATTTAGTAGCTGGTGACGCAGCAGGGGAGGGATCAGGAGGGCGGGGGTGGGCGTGGTGAGTTTTAAAAATCCAGGTCGCCGTTCCCCGCTTGCAATCAGCGGGACGGCGGTAGGCAAAAGAAAGAAGCTGCTAGCAGTCAGCAGCGTGACTCAGGTAAGGTTTAAAAGCACAGAGCTATCCCCAGCGCTCAGCGCGAAGCCCTCAGCCCTCTGCCACAGGGCTTTAGACGACGCGCGAGGGGGAGCAAACAAGATTTAGTAGCTGGTGACGCGGCAGGGGAGGGATCAGGAGGGCGGGGGTGGGCGTGGTGAGTTTTAAAAATCCAGGTCGCCGTTCCCCGCTTGCAATCAGCGGGACGGCGGTAGGCAAAAGAAAGAAGCTGCTAGCAGTCAGCAGCGTGACTCAGGTAAGGTTTAACAGCACAGAGCTATCCCCAGCGCTCAGCGCGAAGCCCTCAGCCCTCTGCCACAGGGCTTTAGACGACGCGCGAGGGGGAGCAAACAAGATTTAGTAGCTGGTGACGCGGCAGGGGAGGGATCAGGAGGGCGGGGGTGGGCGTGGTGAGTTTTAAAAATCCAGGTCGCCGTTCCCCGCTTGCAATCAGCGGGACGGCGGTAGGCAAAAGAAAGAAGCTGCTAGCAGTCAGCAGCGTGACTCAGGTAAGGTTTAAAAGCACAGAGCTATCCCCAGCGCTCAGCGCGAAGCCCTCAGCCCTCTGCCACAGGGCTTTAGACGACGCGCGAGGGGGAGCAAACAAGATTTAGTAGCTGGTGACGCGGCAGGGGAGGGATCAGGAGGGCGGGGGTGGGCGTGGTGAGTTTTAAAAATCCAGGTCGCCGTTCCCCGCTTGCAATCAGCGGGACGGCGGTAGGCAAAAGAAAGAAGCTGCTAGCAGTCAGCAGCGTGACTCAGGTAAGGTTTAAAAGCACAGAGCTATCCCCAGCGCTCAGCGCGAAGCCCTCAGCCCTCTGCCACAGGGCTTTAGACGACGCGCGAGGGGGAGCAAACAAGATTTAGTAGCTGGTGACGCGGCAGGGGAGGGATCAGGAGGGCGGGGGTGGGCGTGGTGAGTTTTAAAAATCCAGGTCGCCGTTCCCCGCTTGCAATCAGCGGGACGGCGGTAGGCAAAAGAAAGAAGCTGCTAGCAGTCAGCAGCGTGACTCAGGTAAGGTTTAACAGCACAGAGCTATCCCCAGCGCTCAGCGCGAAGCCCTCAGCCCTCTGCCACAGGGCTTTAGACGACGCGCGAGGGGGAGCAAACAAGATTTAGTAGCTGGTGACGCGGCAGGGGAGGGATCAGGAGGGCGGGGGTGGGCGTGGTGAGTTTTAAAAATCCAGGTCGCCGTTCCCCGCTTGCAATCAGCGGGACGGCGGTAGGCAAAAGAAAGAAGCTGCTAGCAGTCAGCAGCGTGACTCAGGTAAGGTTTAAAAGCACAGAGCTATCCCCAGCGCTCAGCGCGAAGCCCTCAGCCCTCTGCCACAGGGCTTTAGACCCCTACCCCGGTTCTCCTGCCCTTCAAGATCCAATGTGCCTTACTGGCCAAAACTTTGAACTTGGTAAGAGGGAAATTTTGGAAAAAAAACACCTGGGGAATTGATTTTCCCCATTGACTTACATTGAAAAATAAAAGATTCTAGGGAGGAGACAGATAAAATAAAGCCCATTTGGGCAAAAAACATTGAGAATCTCCTGCCTGAAACGGGTTTGGCATGTATGGTTGTGCTGCCACTGCCTCTTCCTCCTGCCCTCAATGGTCTTTTATATTGCCACAGCCTCTCTTACCTGTACCGGATGGTTGGTTTGTTGCCCCTGCCATCCTATCTCCTGCCCTCCGTGGTCCGTTGTGCTGCAACTGCCCTCCCACCTGCACAGAGTGGTCCACTTGTTGCCACTGCACCCTCCTCCATGAAAGGGTTTTATTCCCTTGAAATTACAGTTAGTGTGTTAAACGACTAAAATGAGGGCACATTTTCTGTGTTCTCAAATAGCAGGAAAGCACTTTGAAATAAATTGCTTTATTTTTTTATTTTTTATTCAGCCGATCATTTGATTATGTGTTACACTTAAGGAGAGGATGTGGAATTATAGCCAGAGCTGCAGACTTTGCAACTAGCGAAACAGGTTTTAGTATTGATGTCACTCGACATCCCGTGATTCTGGGTAATTGACTTAAAAGCCCCATGCCTAAAATCAATATGTCATTGTGTAATGATTCTGATGCTCATGTAAAGCATCTCTATACCTTCTAGTCAAGTCTGCACTATCTAAAACTATTTTCTTTTAAATGTAAATACGTGTTTTGCACACGTTTGTTATTGGGCTATCCTTGGGCTACATTTGGGTGAAATCTGTGCTACATTTGGGATTTTGTTTCTCTGGTGGCCATCTTGGGAGACTTATTTGTTATGAAGCTCCCTAATTTTCTCATTTACTGCAGTATCCTGATCCTGCCACACTTTTAGCATAAATTCAAAATGTTAGGACTCTAGTTGTTTGTTAGAAAACTGCAGTAAAGCTGCTGATTACCAGGGAGTTAACTGGCAGTCTGCTGTTGGTGTTGAAAGTGCATGCTTCAGTCTGCATGTCAGAATGTTTCAATGAAATAGTAGAGGATATTTGAGAACTCACTTAAAATGTGTCCTAATTTTTCTTTCTACAGCACTAACCATAATTTCAATGACAAACTGAACCCCCTCATTTTGTTCCTTTCTAAATTAAATGTTTTAAATGTTACCAGTTTGATTCAATCAAAATGGTTTTAGGTGTGCCATACTTTTCGCATAAGTAATACTGTTAGCACCCTAGTTGTTCTTTAGAACACTCTGGGAGGCTGCAGTAGAACAAAAGGGAATCAATTAACAGGCTGCTCCTGTTGGAAGTGCATGGTTTATTGAAAATCTCAGATTTAATTTTCATATGAGAAAGACAAAGTGAATTTACAGAAAATATGCTCTCATTTTAGCTTATGGCGCACCTTCCATAACCTGTATGGGAAAATCATGCAAAACAGTTTCCTCTCAAACAATATTCATGAAATCTCAGCAGAAGGCTTTTCACCGGGTAAAATCACCTTTGACCACCACAATTCCTAAAATTAAATTGGTACCTTCAACACATGATTTAAATTGTAACCAAAATCTGTTATCACCCTTTATACATTTACCTTGTTGTGACCCTCAAATCCTGCCATTCAGTACAATGCATTTCAATGGGTTGCTATAATGTATATTGGTCCCAAGATGGCTGCCAACATTTCCTGGTAGAATTATTGGCAGCCAAACAGATCCTACCATGAGAACTGTGTTTAGGCTCCGCCCAGATATACAAATTTGGTTTATCTTCAATATCTCCAAACCTACTGAGTGAATTTGCACCACATAACATTGAGCATGATTTCTAAAACAAATTCTTTGTTTCTGGCTAATTTAGAATTATTCCGTTGAGCGGTTCGGGCTGCAGATGTGTCTAAAGACTCTGTGGGAATTGACCCAGACGGATGACCCAGAAACTTTCCATGCACAACTAGAATCACCGGTTCACTTTTTTGGTAAACTTTCGTGAAGATTCGTCAAACGGCACCAAAGATATGGACAAGTCAAAAAATGCTTTTACTGTAGAAACATGGGGGCATATTATCAAGAACGGGCGTTACATTATCGCCGCTTTTATCGGCAGGAAACTGCCGATAAAGCGGCGATAATGTGCTTGTGAATATGCTCTATGAATTCCAATCGAAGCCCATGTTAGATGTCTTCACATGTAAGATGGGCTTCGATTGGAATTCATAGAGCATATTATCAAGCACATTATCGCCGCTTTATCGGCAGTTTCCTGCCGATAAAAGCGGCGATAATGTAACGCCCGATCTTGATAATATGCCCCTCGGTTTTAACTATAAGTACCAACTGCCATCAAGTTAAAGCTGCAGTTTGACAAAAATTCTGCTCTGTTGATGCTGAACAGTGATAAGCAAAAGAAGATATAGCAACATGTTCAGTTTTCCATGTTTTAGGTAGTTATAGGAAAGACAAAATATCTCTGCATGTTTCTACACATTCTGAGCTATAGCGTTTTAAACTGATTCTAAAATCTTTTTGTAATAACTCTCTAACTGCTTTTTAGTGCATTTAAAAATTTTGCACCAATGATTTTAGTTTTACTCTTCATGTTTACAAACCTCCTATCTCTTTCACATGAAAGAGCAACACACCAAGACCTTGAACATTTTGTGGCAAGGGTGATGATGTGGTCATGTATTTTAAGGAATAAACTACCCCGTCATGCAAGCTACCTCAGAGTTCCATGTCCTTAAAATGGAACTCGGTCTTTTGCCTCATTCCTCTCTAGTCTGTATGGTCATGGATCTTCTTAGTGATTTCTAGTGTTTTTATAATGTACCACAGAGGGTACTTTATCCCTAATGTATGTGAGATGAGACATGTTGAAACTATACAATATCAAAAACAAGAATAACTAGATTAATAAATATATCAAATATCCTTGACTGAGTTTGCTTTTCATTTTGGAAATGGATATTTTTAGATCCTGAAGTATGGGTGTCTCCAAAAATGCGTTATACATAACGAAGACCCACCCTTAGGTTTCCACATGGATCAGCTCTGGGGTGGGACGTGCTGACGAAATGCGATGCACTGTGGATGGTGGCGAGGCTCCAGCAGTCGTCAAAAAAAGTGTGTGGAAAGAATTCTGTAGCCCACGCACCCACAGAACAGCAGCATTACAGACACTCATGATTTTCCAATTGCATTACTGCAGCCTGCAGTCGCAATATTACCGCAACTTTTGTTTGAACCGGAGAATCACATGTGGAAACAGTGTTTCCGCATGTTTTTCTGCTACTAAAGTTTGAAGCTAAACTAGCCGTTTGCTATCGAACACAACTTGCCATGATGCAGAAATAATGCATACTTTAAAGATTAAAATCATCTTTAAAGCGCTGAAATCTGATTAATCACCTATCAGATGCTATATTTGGCTTCCTTTGTGCCCCTATGGAGAACAGCAAGTTACCTCTTTTAGGCCGGGGCCCCCATTAAATAGCTGCATTGTACTGGCAGTGTGTAGTCTTCGTGCCATTAATTACATGTACACGCGGTTACAACCAGTCCGTGCTGTGCAATTACGAGTTAGATCCCAGGAAATGGAGAATAATAACTGTGTGGACCTGGGTCCGTGTGCTTTCACGCACACTTTTAACACTTGCATTGAGCAGTTGGTAAATGTGTTTGGGGGACTGGTGTAAAGCGTGGTTCAACTGATTGGGATGGGTAGGGTGGTGGAGGGAAGGCAACAAGGTTTGCTGGCAGGCGGGAGCATGCCCGTGCCTTGTCTGAGGGCCAGTGGGGGTCAGGGAACGGGTCTGGGTTGCAATGCACTGCCAATCTAAGACAATTTTACCAGACACTGCCATTAAAATCGAGTTCATTGTTCACACACCTTGTAAATCCAGGAACAACAGCTCACTCATGGTTTAGAAGAGTGGAATTCCACCCAGGAATTCTGCTTCCCTCAACTCATAAACAGATCTAATTGTTTCAGCTGGTATTTCTATTCAACAAATATTACTGTCCCTTGTACTTTTTTCCTGTTGGATGTTTTTAATGTCCAAAAGCCCCTGTTGTGCAACTGGAAGTAGTAGAGAGTACAATCAGCTAATTACCAGGAACTTAAGCTGTCTCTGTAGATTACTTTGGTTCCCCCGTCGTAGCCCTGTTTGAATCACTGAGCCTCTCTGCCTACAATTTTATTCCGGGTGTTTTTTCAAACTTGATAAAGCGGACTGCTCTGCTAAGCTAAGGAATTGTTCTGAGAGTATAAAGAGATAGCCTCACTATGTACCATAGAGGTACCGGAGGTGGGATCTGCTGCATCTTGTAATCAGATAGCAGAGTTCTTTGCCAGTAAGGTGAAGGACATTTACTCTACCTTTCCTTCGGAAGCCAGGGACGGGTCTAGCAGAGAGGAGGCGTCTAGTTGTGAGTTAGTAGAGTCTGAATGCCTGCAGATGTTTAAGGTTCCTGATGATGGTATGCTAAGTAAGTTAGCCAGTAGTGTGAAATCTGGTTCACCTAAGGACCCCGCACCGGCTAAAATTTTGAGAGGTAATAGCGAGACTCTAGAGCCTTATATTAGGCATCTACTTGAGCTCTCTTTCAGCCCAGGCATAGTGCCGAAATCCTGGAAGGAAGCTGTGGTCCTTCCTCTGAAAAAGAAGCCACAGATTAGGATAGCTCAGTTAAATAATCTGCGTCCCATTTCTCTCCTCCCATAATTTGCAAAAATAGCGGAAAATATAGGGTTTTTTTTTTTAAACTTTATTTTTCAGCAGAGGTAACAACATAATCTCCCCCCCCAAATTGGCATCGGTAGAAAGAAAAATACAAGTGTACACATGTCATAGCTCCAGTACAGCTCTCGCAGGTGCAGATATAACAGTAGATACGAGATTCAAATCCTTGGGATGCAAAGCAATCATATACAACTGTTGTTAAGGAACCCTGTGCGTGATCATCAGGGCGTTACGCCAACACCAGCCCACCCTCCCCACCTCCCACCTCCCCATCCTCAGGTCTCGATCCGGCTGAGGAGTACAATTCAGCACTAGTTGCCTCGGAGTCGCTGCCACCTGACCCCACAGCACACATCATTCTCCATGCGAGAAAGTCCTCGTGTAGCCGCTCATCCTTACGCGTATGCTGCATGTGCATTTCCTCAGCCAATGTCCATTCCCCAACATCCCGGAGCCACAATGACATGTCTGGAGCCCTCTGTCCCATCCAAGTTATAGCCACCCGTCTCCTAGCCAGCACCAATAGCAGCGGCAACATTTTATAGGAAAGGTTCTTCTTCCTAGGCTTGGGGACTAGGGCCAACAAGCAGTGAAGTGGGGTTAGGTCAATGTGTAGGCATGTGATCTTCCGGATGTGGGCTACCACTGCCTTCCAGAAGTCTCCGACCAGCGGGCATTCCCAAGCCAAATGGAGAAATCCGGCTCTGACTGCACCACATCTAGGACAGGCATCCAACTTATCCGCGGCAATGCGGTGTAAAGCAACTGGGGTTATGTAAGTGCGATGTACAAAATTAAAATGGAGCAGTTTGAAACGTGCTTTACACGACACCTCCTTGGTAAGTGTCCCTATTCGCTTGCGTTGTCCCGGGTCTAAGGCGACCCCCAGATCCGCTTCCCATGCTGCCCAGGACGGGGCGATCGGGGGGGTTGAATCACATCTCATCGCCGTGTATAACAGCGTTATCAGTCGCCATCCCCTGCCACACGACAATAGGATATTCAAAGTATGGGACATCAGGGGTGCCTCAGGATATTGCGGCCAGGCCGTCCTCGCCATGTCCTGCAGAGCTCTATAATGGAGATACTGTCCCCCAGTAAGACCAAAGGCCTCTGTAGCCCTTTCCAGGGTCGCAAATGAGTCGTCGGGGTACAGATCCGCCAAAGTTTCACAGCCGCCGTCGTGCCATTCCCGGAACGACATGTGTTCCTCCATCAACGTCACCGGTGCCAATATCCACACCGGGAGCTCCCTATGAAATAGGGCCCGCCGCAGCACTCTCTCCACAACTCGCTGCCAAAGTCTGGCAGTGTGTCGAACAACGTATGGCAGGGAGGGATCCGCTCCCCTACCAGGCATCAGGGCCACCTGTAGGGTCCTCTCATCCACTCTGCCCGCCAGGAGTTGCAACTCCCAGTTGTCCGTACCGGCAAACCAGCGCGCGGCCGGCAGCAGCTGGGCCGCATAATAGTGGAGGTCGAACCTCGGGGCCTCTAGGCCTCCTTCCTCCCAGCGCCTGACCACCGTGCGCAATGCAACTCTGCTGCGTCGACCCGCCCAAAGTAAGGAGGTGAGTAGCGTATCAAGGGTGCTGAATATACGAGGAGGGAGAGGGCACAAGGAATTCTGTAAGGTATACAACACTCTGAGCAACATCACCATCTTCGAGACGGCCAATTGTCCCATGAGAGAAAGTGGGAGCGTATTCCAAAAGGACACGGACTGTCGTAAGGAACTGAGGACTCGGTCGGCGTTCCGTGCCAGCAACTGCTCATCAGAGACAGCCACTTGAATTCCCAGGTATTCGAAGGCTTCCGTTTCCCACCTAAGTCCCAGGGGCGGGAAACCCACTCTAGGGTCCTACCCACATCCCGCAATAGGGAAGATCAAGGACTTCTCCGGATTAAGGCGTAGACCAGAGGCCGCACCAAAGTGATCCAAGTAGGAGTGGCAGCGAGTCCCGGGGGGAGGTAAGGTAGAATAGCGCGTCATCGGCGTGTAATGAAACCAAGTGCACTGCGGCTCCCACTCGTATCCCCCAGGGGGCCATCTCCGCTCGGAGCGACACCGCCAGGGGCTCAATCGCTAGCACGAATAGAAGCGGCGACAGGGGGCACCCCTGGTGGGTGCCCCTGCCCAGTCGCCATTCCTCCGATCGGGCCGCTCCGAGCCTGACCCGGGCCGTAGGCGCACTATAAAGGAGTCGGATCCAGGCGCAGAAGAGGGGTCCCACCCCAGCCATATGAAGCACCTCCAAAAGGTACCCCCAGCTGACAGTATCAAAGGCCTTAGCTAGGTCTATCGACACCAGTACCTGAGGAACCGCCGTATCACGCACCTCATGAAGAACGTGGTTCAAGCGCCGAAGATTCATGGCGGTGTTGCGGCCCGGGATAAACCCGCACTGGTCCTGGTGGACTAAGTGCGCCATATGCGGCGCCAGCCTCGTGGCCAAGATCTTAGTGAGGACCTTGGCGTCGGTGTTAATTAGAGTGATGGCCCGGTAGGCCGCGGGATCACAGCTATCCCCGCCCGGCTTCAGAATCATGCAGACCTCACCCTGTTGCATGGTGGGTGGGAGCGTGCCACTCTCCAGCGCCTCATGGTAAGTCTGGAGGAGACAGGGAGCGAGGGTATCCGCAAATGCCCGATAAAACTCCGGGGGAAAACCGTCCCCGTCGGGTGTCTTAGCCGATGGTAGGGCCGCCAACGCTATTTTGACCTCCTGGAGCGTCAACGCAGCGTCCAGTTCCTCTGCGTCCTCCCTAGAGAGGGTCTGGAGAGTCAAACCTCGAAGGTATGACTGATACGATGCCTCCGTTACTAGGGGGTCCGCGGTATATACCGTCTGTAGATGCGCGCGAGGAGGTCCCTCTCCTAGTGCACCAGATCCCCAGCGGAGTCCCTCAATGCCACGATCCGTGCAGGCGCCGATTCCCTTCGGAGGATCCAGGCCAATAGTCGGCCCGATTTGTCCCCCTCACGGTGGAGTCGCTGGCGATATCGGCCGAGAGTAAACTTATCCAGCCGGGTGAGGATATCGTGAACGCCCTCTCGGGCCGTCCTTTCAGAGTCTAGATCCGACCCATCCGGTTCCGACAAAGATTGACAGTGGCGGAGGCGCTCCTCCGCACACTCGAGCTCACGGAGCAGCTGTCTCCGGACTCCATAAGTCAGGCCCATACATGCGCCCCGTACAACCGCCTTAAGAGAGTCCCATTTGGTCGCATAAGGTATGTTGCCATCTCCCCAATTCAGATCCAGATAAGTATGGAGGGACGTCACCACATGGTCCCGCCCTACCGGATCCTGTAGGAGATCTCCCGGCATCCTCCAGGTCCGCGGACGGGAGGACCGGTCTGCCCATTGCACAACGCACGTTACGGGCGAATGATCGGACAAAAACCGAGCCTGATGAGTGACCGACAAGACAAGGGATGGATCGATATTGGCAGCAAGGACTCTATCGAGCCTACTATGAGTATTGTGCGTGGGGGAATAACAAGTGTACAGTTTCAGTCCCGGGTTACCGAGGCGCCACACGTCGATCGCACCCAGGTTATCCATCACCTCCCAGAGACGTGCCGTCATCCGTGGTTTCTTGCCCACGCGGGGAGGAAGCCTGTCCAGGAGTGGATCCAGCACACAATTAAAATCACCAAGCCATAGGAGGGGGGCATCTAAATCTGACACTAGAAGCTCCTGTAAGGTGGAGACGAAACTCGGATCATCCACATTGGGTGCATAAGAATTCACCAGCAGGAAATCCCTCCCATCGAGCTTCACACGCAACAATACATATCTGCCCTCAACATATGCCTCAACAAACTGGACCGCCAGGGGAACCCCGGGTGCCACCCAGACAAGGACCCCCCTAGCATAGGTAGAGAAGGAGGAATGGAACATGTGACCCCTCCACTTCTTGGCCAATTTAAGGGCACCTTCTTCATTCAGTTGCGTTTCCTGCAAGCACGCCACAGAAACTCCATGGCGGCGGAGAAAGGAGAGTACCCTATGGCGCTTAGTGCAAGTGCCCAAACCACGCACGTTCCAAGTTAAAAATTTGGATCCCATAAGCTATGGCCACGCCCATCCAGGCAACCAAGTCCAGCAACCGCAAGCGGCCTCCTAGGGGCACGAACAATGGTACACACGATGCCAAAAACAGTTTCCCCGCAGAACCCCTTCCAACCCCACAATTTCCCAAACCACTCAAACTTTAAAGAACCCCCCCTCCCACGAGCAGGAGTAGCGCAACAACAAAACATGCCACCCCGCCCTCCCCCTGCCAGTGCCAGGACGTACACAGCCACCCCATTCACCCCACACCACACACACACTCGACCACACCAACCACCCCCCCCAAGCCCCCTACCGGATCCAACAAAGAATAGTCGTACCTTCCCCGTGCGAACAGTGCAATGTAAGTAGCAGTCCAACAGGTAAGTAACCCCCCCAAATCCCCTCGAAACTCTCCACAGACCTCCCATATGGAAACAGAAACAAAGGAGGCTCATCAAGGCAGTTAGGTAGCAAATGTCAAACGTTGCCAACAGCAGTCCTCAAGCAGGAGTGCGGCCCGTACCCAGGCTAGCAGGTCAAGGATATAGAACAGCCTGGAGTCATATTACCTCAGGATGAAACCGGTACCTGCAACAACTCAGTTCCTCCGGTTTCCGGGATCACAGGAGCAGAATGTAGCGTGGTCTGTATCGTGCCTTGTAAGGTGTCAGGGACCAGGACCTCCCCGGGGTCCACCTGATGCGGGTCCCCCAAGGCAAGCGCACCTGGCAAAAGCTCCAGAAGCATAGCACCGTCCCTGCCCACCGTAATCCTAGGTTCCACTGCGTCAGCCGACTCAGATCTTCGCCTCCGTCTGCCACGGCGTCTCCGTGTAGGCCGTGTTCCCCAGGTCTCCCGGGGTCCCCCCCGCTCTCCGGGCGGTAGGTCGTCGCCCCGGATTTCCAACCATTCCCAAACCTCCGCAGGAGAGTCAAAAAAGTGCGCCTTCCCCTGCGAGAGCACCTTGAGTTTTGCGGGGTACAATAGCATATATTGCAGCTGCATCTCGCGGAGCTTCCTTTTCACTCCCAAATAGGATTTCCTCTGCTCCTGGACTTGTTGCGTGTAATCAGGGTAGATGGACACCCGGCTATTCTCAATGGTGAGATCCGCTGTTTCCCGTGCCGCCCTCAGTATACAATCGCGGTCCTTATAGTTCAGTATTTTGGCGATCAAGGCTCGTGGGGGCTCTCCGGGGCGCGGTGGTGGGACCAGAGCACGGTGCGCTCGCTCGATTACAAAGACGTCTGAGAGGCCCACCGGGCACAGCTTTGCATGGATCCATGTCTCCAGAAAGCGTTCAGCGTCCCCCGCCTCCAGCCGTTCCGGTACCCCAAGGACCCGAATATTACTGCGGCGGGCCCTTCCTTCCGCATCTTCAGCCCTCCGTTCCAGAGCTCGCGTCGCAGCCGTGAGGTGTGTGACTGTCTTTTTGAGAGTGGCCTCCTCACCCTGTAGCTCCGCAATATTCCCTTCAGCATCAGTGACCTTATCGGCAACCTTACGAAGGTCAGTACGAAGCAGGTTGACGTCAATGGAGACCGTTTCGATCTGCCCCTCTAGCGCAGTATGTGAGCCCTGTATGGCCTTCAACAGTTCCGCCCTGGATGGCTCCCCAGGGCCTTCCGCTCCCTCATCCTGGCCCGACTGGCATGTAATCCGCTGGGAGGGCAGCCGCTGCGTGGTGTATTGGGTGATGGTGTTGGGCTGTGTGGCACGCGCCAGTCTGTCTTTGTGCATGGCCAGGGCCACTCGGGGGCCCCCTCAGGTAGTAACAGCACCGGGCACCCCCCGAACCAAAGATCCAGTCGACACTCAGCCAACGGGCACAGGGATGTAGCGGGCCCCTAGGCACCGAGCGTGGAATAAGTAAAAATCCAGGCCCCAGCAGCCGCAGTCTGGAGGAGCGGAGCCACACCACACACCAGGCCCCTCCGAGATGCCGGCACCCAGAACAGGTAAGTCGCGGAGGGGGGGGCGGTCAGGATTCAGAATGTCACTCACCAGAGCGCCCCCGGTCCCTCAATCCTCTCGCAATAGGGCGGATATGTCCACGGATCAGCTCCACTCCCAGGAGTACCGGGTCTTCTCCGGCAGTCGGACCGGCGTGTCCAGGCCAACCCCGCAGGCAGCCTCCGTCCCGCCGGGCCCCTAGAGGACGGGGTCGCCCGGCCGACAAGGACCCCTCACCGGCACTACCGGCGTCACCCACAGTCTCCTCACAGGCTACAATGCGGCGCCGGGGGAAAGGCCCTTCAGAGCGGCTACCTCGAAATGGCGCTCTCGTGGCAGGAGTCAACAGGCAGCAGGGCCCTCCACAGGCGTTGCAGAGGGCAGCAGGGTCTGGTGCGGGCAGGAGGGTGCCGGGTCCCGGAGGAGCCACAGGGAATCAGGACGCGCCACTCTCAGGGCCCTCGACTAGGCCCCAGACCCCGGGTCTTGCGTAGGTATAGGCCCGGGACTCAAGCCAGGCTCGCCCGTGGCAGCAACCAGGAGGCTCTAGGGCCTGCCAAAGGGGCCGTAGGCAGCAGCAGGCTGTGGCGTGGGGCCAAGGCTCCGGGCCCCGCAGGAGCCCCAGGGGTTCAGGACCGCACCACCTCCGTCAATTCCGCCTAGGCCACAGACCCCGGCCTCGCGTAGTCAGAGGCCCGGGGCTCGATCAAGGCTCTCGGTCGGAAGCAGCCAGCAGGTTGTAGGACACGTCCCAGGAGCCTTAGATGACGACAGGCTCCGGTGCGGGACGAAGGCTCCTGTTCCCGTAGGAGCCACGGGCGATCGGGCAGCTCCACCTCCGGCGCGGGCAACTCAGCTGCAGACCCTGGCCTCATGTAGCTGGAGACCCGGGGCTCACTCTCAACAAGCTGCGGGTCGGCTGGGCGGTCCGGTGTTCCTCGTCGCCGCTCGCAGGGGGGGTCTCCAGCGGCAGGGGGACCTCCGACCACCGCCGCGATCGGTTGTAGGCACTTACAGGATAATTAGACAGGATTTGTGGGTTCCGAGGCCGGGAGCTAGCGGAGCTCACGTCCTGTCGGCCATGCTGCTTGGCCAGGCCCCGCGGAAAATATAGTTAATCAACAACTAACAGCCCGCATTGAAGCCCATAAGTTGCTTCACCCTTCGCAATCTGGCCTCCGTGCTTTCCACTCTACGGAGTCAGCTTTGCTTTTCACCACGGAGACTCTTCGGAGGCACGTGGATGAGGGTAATACCGCGGCACTGATTCTTTTAGATCTCAGTGCCGCGTTTGACACTGTGGCTCATCACACCTTGCTGCAGTGTCTTAGGAAGGGTGGAGTAACTAGGAAGGCGTGGGACTGGCTGGAATCATTCCATCAAGATCGCAGCTTACAGGTTGCTCAAGGGCCCTTTGGGTCAAAAGCTATTAGCCTGAATCAAGGGGTCCCTCAGGGCTCCAGCTTGAGCCCGACTCTTTTCAATCTTTACGTGGTGCCTGTGGCTGCAATCACTGAGCAATATGGGGTGGAAGTGGTGACTTACGCCGATGATACGCAGTTGGTTGTGGCCTTAGCGCAACCTGCTGAGAATGCTGCCAGTAATTTTGCATCCTGTCTTCAAGAACTTGCAGCCTGGATGGCTACCAATTGCCTCAGATTAAATGGCGATAAAACTGAGGTGCTGATTGTGGGTAAGGCACCTTTAGTCTGGACTTCAGCATGGTGGCCCCAGATGCTGGGGCCTCTCCCTGTACCCAATGAACAAGTCAAAAATCTGGGGATTTGGATTGATTCCAAAATGTCATTCGACTATCACAGAAGGCGCGTTGCTGGCATGTGCTTTGGTATCCTACGTGGCCTCAGAAAAACTTTGGACTTACTCCCTGTAACAGCTAGGAAATCCCTAGTCCATGCCTTGGTTACAGGAATGTCCTCTATCTGGGAGCGAATGTAAGCTGTCTCCAAAGACTGCAGCGTATCCAGAACGTCGCCGCCCGTCTGGTGCTGATGCTTCCAAAGAGAGCAGCCTCAAAAAAAGCTCTGGAGACGCTTCACTGGCTGCCAATTAGGGAGCGGGTCCAGTTTAAATCCATCTGTGTAAGTCATCTGATTACACAGGGGAAAGGACCCCGCTATCTTCTCAACCTCTTAACTCCATACACCCCGAATCGTCAATTGCGATCCCAGGGGGCAGGTTTAGTGCAGGTACCGAAAATTAGAAGAGCGAGAATGGGAGGGAAGTCCTTTCGGTTCCTGGCTGCCCCTCTCTGGAATAGCCTTCCTGTCAGGCTCCATGTGGAAACCTCAGAGGTGGTTTTCCGTAAAGATTTGAAAACTTACCTATTCCCCAGGGGATAGGCTTTAGGAGATTCTGTTGGGGGAGGGCACAAAAGTATGGCATCTGGTGGCCTAATTACTAGCGTGGGAACACACTGGCTAGTGTAACCAGGCGCTGTAAAAGATTCAGTTATTATTATTATTATTATTATTATTATTATTATTATTATTATTATTATTATGAGTGATGTAATATGTGACGTTATCACCTGTGCATTGCATTGCGGGCGCACAAGTTATAGTTAGCTCAACTAACTATAACAGGCGAAATTCTCTGGTTTATATGAGTCAAATGTTCAATTAACTATAACGTCCCTGAAACCTATGGTTTTTTTAGTGAATTTCTATGGTTTTTTAAAGGCTAATTCCTAACTATAAAGTCTGTAAAACCTATATTTTTCAGTAAATTTCAAAGGATTTTTAAATTTTTATTTCATATTTTAATGTTTATAAAACCTATATTTTTTCTATTATTTTTTTAAAATATTTTGGAACTCTATTATACTTCTTTTTTTAACTTTAAAAATTATGTAATGTATTATATCTTTCCCCCAAAATATGTATCTCTTTTTTTTTTTTTTTTTTTAGAAAACTGCAGTCCCATACCGGTAGCGTACCAAGCTCCATTACCCCGCGAATCCGATCCACCATATTTCAAAACTCGTAAATGATATGCATTTCGTATCCGATGGGTTTGTGGCACCGTGTCCCGTGTAACATCATATATGCATGAAGTCGCCCCAGCTGCTACTTGGTGTCCGATGGGTACACAGTACCAAGCCGCGCATTACGTCATGTACGTATGGGGTCGCACCGGTTGCGCGATGTGTATGCGACGAGTGCACGCCGCCAGGCCCTGTGTTACGTCACAGACGTATGGTGTCGTTCCGGATACGCCATACCCTCTTTTTTTTGTCTCAAAAGTATATCTAAATAACTTTAAACAGTATATGCGAGCAAGCGATAATCTAAAATATTTTAAACATTTATATGTTTCTAACTGTAATAAATATATTTTCTCAAAATCGTGTCGAGTGCGGCCTTCTTGCACGCTCGGTGCTTGATTGCCATGTGACCTTAAAAAATGCATTTTATTTCTTCATAACATTTCCCATCGTAACAGTTGGAAGACCCCACCCATTTTAGTCATTCTCTCTTCAGCATTTGATGAGAGACACCTCTTCTGCTTAGATAGCTTTTTTGAAAAGTTTTTTGCTGTATACACATATCTTATACCACACACAACATGCAACGATCATCTTGATCAATATTCATGGTCTGTACATTAGCCTTCCATGTGTGATGGTCATGCATCTCAAATGTTACATCAAAAAACAAATGTGCGTTACACAATGCCCATGGTGTGTGTGTGTGCACATTATTGTGCTGCCTTTCGGCCTGGGTATTGGTGGCTCTAAGAAGTATCATCAGCCACGGGCAGAGTGAACATCCTAGATCACATGTGACAAACATTAACCCATAATATGTAGATTTGTCTTGCTGTACGCTCTGTTGTCAGGCTTTATCAATATAGTAGTGTGTTATATGTGAGACTTTCAGATTCATGTTTGACATACAGTGCTTGAATGTAATGAGCGTTATCACTGTGTATGACGTAGCCCAGGTGCAGGCAAGCAATGTTCCCGTAGCTAATAATGTAATCTCGGCCTCATTCATATGTTTCATTTTAAGGACTTGCTGGACCACACTCTTTCTCACAGACCCCAGTGTCCTAGACAAACAGGTGACAGGAGGTTAACACTGAGGGCTGGGTGCAGTAGGCCGACGCTCTGTCTCCTCCTGCCTCTGTTCTTTTGACTCTCCCGCCCCTTCTCCCTTCCACCCACTCCCTCTCCCTCTCCCTCCCATTCTCACTATCTTCCTTTCATTCGGACTACCTTTCTTTTCCTTTTCCACATGGCATACATACTTTTGTTTTATTTTTGTCTTGCAGGTTTTGTACGCTGCTTCCGGAGGAGTCCCACCCACGTATTTCATGTTATACTGTTGTTTGGTCTAATAAACTTGCATTTCCATTTATTTGTGTTGTTTTAATAAAGGTTATTTTTTTCCAATAAATAAGTGAGTGTATAGGTCTTCTTTTTCTGACAACACTTGTTGTAGTTTATTGTGAAAATCGTCTGTTATAGGAGGTTATGAGGGAAAACGTGCAATTTTGCGGTGCACCTACAAATATAAACCAACAGACTATTACACAAATGAAGCCTGGGTAATTCTACAACTGCAAGGGTTCTATGAGTGTATCACTTTGTAACACCATGAGTACTGCCTGTGTGATTACAGAACCAATAAGGCACTGCCTAGGACCACCGAGGCTTCAGGGACTGCCGAGGCCCACCCTGCATATTTAAGTAAAGCCCCGGAGGGTGGCGATCCCCGGACTTCAGTAGGCCTCGAAGCCCCCCGAACAATTAGTAAACAATACCCGGGAAGATGGTCATCCCCTAGGCTGCGAAACGTCTCTGTGCCCCAGTCCTACAGAGACCCCGCAATATAAGAATAGGATTGACCACGGAACATTACCCACCAGGGGCCTCATTTAAATGAACGGGTGAGACCCCGCTTCTTTTTTTGTTTTTTCTCCATTTTTACCATCCCGATCTGCTCTATTAAAGCAATTCGAGGTTTTCCTCCTCTCGCTTCAACTAATCAAACAAGGATTTGCTATCACAGGATGGAAGCCATGCACCCGTCCTCTAATAGCAAACATAAATGTCCTGCGGTTTCACACCCCGGGACATTGTATGACCTGCGCCTGGGAGGTTGCGCTCCCTAGGACCATGATGCATTGGTTAGTATAAACGCATACTAACACTACTTACACACGTGTAGTACAGCCACCAGAGTGTAGTGAAGAGGCAGAGGAAGAGCAAAATCTAAAAATATAAATCCTACCAGAAGTCGGTTCACATACTTCAATGAGCCGACGACCCTGGGATGAGTAGAAACAGCTACACTAAGAAAACGGGTCTTCAGTACAGCGCAAGCAACTTTGAAATATTGGTGAGTGCTGCCTTCTTTTTACCTTCTCCCGCTCATCGCCAAATGTATGTAGTGAAGAGGCGACAGCAGTGGATCTGATAAGTAGATGTATTGCGGGAAAACAAGACACCTTAAACACCCACCAACAGGAGCAGACAGAAGGCAACCGTCTTCTCCAGCACCGTGTGCAAACTCCCCAAGGTTCCCCTCATGACAGCCCTACATTCTAAAATTACATACTTACATTCTAGTAGAATCACATGTTAACATTCTACTATGACTTACATTGGAATACTACACAGAGCACATGACTTTATAGCAAGGAGCTCAAGGTCTCATCCAGGAGTCTTGAGGCTGGTAGAGGTGAGTAGTTCACTTCCCACTCCTTGTATTATATAAACACAAACTAACACTACTTCCACAGGTATACTACAGCGCCCAGAGCATATCACTTTACAGCAATGAGCTCACGATTTAGGCTCACAGTTTAATCCCAGAGTCTTCTGACCAGTATGAGAAAGTAGTTCGCTACCCACTCCCTATATACTATAAACGCATACTAACACTACTTACACAGCTATACTACAGCGGCTAGTATCATACAACGCCCAGAGCCCATCACTTAACAGCAATCTGCTCGGTTTCATCCCAGAGTCTTCACACCGGTAGGCGTGAGTACTTCGCTTCCCGCTTCCGGTATAGCATAAACACACAGTAGCGGTCACTAGTTTGCTTCGCACTCCCTGTATGGTATAAATGCCTACTAACACTACTTGCACACATATACTACAGCGCCCAGAGTCCATCCCTTTACAGCAATCACCTCGGTTTGATCCCCAAGTCTTCCCACCGGTAGGCGTGAGTACTTCGCTTCCTGCTTCCGGTATAGCATAAATGCATGATAACGGTCAGTAGTTCCCTTCTCACTCCCTGTATGGTATAAACGCCTACTAACACTACTTCAACACATGTATGCTACAAAGACCAGAGCACATCACTTTACAGCAATGAGCTCATGGTTTAGGCTCTCAGTTTCATACCCGAGTGTAGCAGCATATCATCTCAGCACCATGTCACTCTGAGCAACAACGCACTTTCAGACCCCACAGAGGTTACAGTGCTCCTACCCTCCTTTCCTACTTTTTTTGCCCTTTTTTCCGTTTACTCGGTTCAACGGAATTACAAAATGGCGGCCAACACTTCCAAGTTGCAACCACTCGCCGCGCTCGCAACCAATAAGCAGCAAGCTCGTGCTCGTAACGCCTCAGTCAATCAGATGGCAGAATTCCCAAATATCAATATCTGTAAATTTCGATATTTCTCCAAAACTACTAAACAGATTTACACCAAATAAACAAACACGTGCTTTCTAGACCATGACCCTTCTCCCTGCCAATTTTGGGGTAATTCCGTTCACCCGTTCGACCTGTGGCCTTGCCTAAAGTTTCCTATGGAAATTAACATGGAGAAAGCATGTTTTGGAACCCCCCTTTTATCTCGGCATCTCCTTGACCAATCACCCCCAAACTTTCAACATAGGAGCTGATATCAACTAAGAATTAGGTTCGAGAATTTCATGAAGATTCATCAAACAACGCCAAAGTTATAAGCAAAACGAAAAATGCTCTTCCTATGGAAACTTGGTCCTAACTATAACTACCTACTGGCGACCGCCAGTAGGTAATATATATAGGCCGAAACATGTTGGTCTTCTTCCTCACTTGATGCACATGCACTTTGCTGAAAATTAAGAAATTTCAAAAAAAGGAATAAAGCTTTTCTAAAAAGAATTACGGACCCGTTTGCTTCTCTGATCTGCTTGGTGCCGTCTTCCTGTGCCCTCAACAAATGATGTGTGATACTAAGGAGGCTTAATGCGGAACACGAGTATCCATATATATATACATATATATTGACCTATAACTGTGGCCCCTGTGTACGGATCTGCACCAAATTTAGCACTTGCTGACAGGATAAAAAAATTCTACAAATGTTACCAGGCCTGCAGGTCCAGTGACTTGAATAATCTATTCGACCTAACTGTAGTGCGCTTGACTAATAAACTGGTCTCAGATTGTGTGATCCTAGGCAAATATTTTATTTTAAGATGCCTTTTTTCATTATCACATGAGAGCAACTTCAAATATGTGAGTTCAATATGCTTATTGTACAAAACCTGCTTTGTTTAATTTAATAGAATAATTCTTTGCTCCATGGATAATAAAAAATCTAGCCCACATATGGGGCACACATAAACCCACACTTGCCTCTTAGTTCACTATTAGCATTGTCATCCGGGCAGGCGCAGGAATATTTCTTAGTTCATGTTTAAAAGCTCTTACTTTTAATACATATATTACTAAAGCATAGTGTGGTGGTGCACCGTCATTTACAGACAGCACATTTCAATTGAAATGGCAACCCTGCTACTTACGCTTCCGCAAACAGCTTAAAACCCTGCTTTTTCCCAAATAAGCTCTTCCCCTCCCATGGCCAATTCAAGCTCTTACAGCGCGGGGATGCCTCCGGGTCACCAGGCGCTTTACAAATCGTTAAATAAATAATAAACTCATTTTCCAACTGACCTGCAGTTTTGATGATAAAACTATATAATTTACAAATGATAATGTGTGGAAATCGGGTTTCAACAAATATTTATCATTTGCACATCATCAAGTAGAGTTGTTTTGATCTTTTAAAATATTGATTTCCATCAAATTTCAGAATTTAAAAAAGTGGTTTACCAACTAGTGAAATATATTTTGAAATATGTGTATGTTTCATTTACAAGCTATTTAAATGTGTTTTAGAAAACAAATGACATTCTACAGCCTTTCATTCCACACTGCCTGTAACCCAGCATGATTATGAGGCAGGTCACTTTAATTTTCTTTCTCTGACTGCAAAGTTACAGGATTTTATAATACACCAATCTCCAGGATAAAATCAGCAGCAATTTGTAAGATGACTTAAGCTGACATTTGACCTCCATCTGTGAATGCACAGCAAATATAACAAGATCATAACAAGATTTAAAGACATCTTTATTGCTCTTTTAAATCTTGAATGAACAGAACATCTCTCCTTTATCGGCTTGACTCTCTCTGCAGGCCCAGCCTGTAGTCCCTTAAAATAGCTCACCCGTATAAATTGTGACTCGTGATAGCAAGTAGGCAAGTAGGTTTTATCAATGCATGCTAGTTAGACAAGGTTATTCATGCCATTTTTGTGAAGTTCTCTGTAGGGGGAAAAATGTTAAGGGAGCCGGGATAATTTTAGCTCCCATAAAACATTTTGCTCACACCTACTATAAAAAACGCTCAATGGATTTATACAATTCTTGATATGGAGTAGAGCTTTACTCAGAAAGGATGCTTTTAATGGTTTGGTGTAAATCTATTCAATAGTTTTTGAGATATTAGCGTTTTAAAAAGATGCTGGGTGGACTTGAAATGGTCGATATTTTCATATATTTAGGCTGTTTAAAATCGCAATTTTGAAAGTTGACATTTCTGTTAATCACATTTGAATTTTTCAACAGCTGTGATTGGCTGATTAAGTTGTCCAAACTTTTTTCCCCTTCATATTTAAACTGTTATTTAGAACATCACTGTGATTGTTAAATCAAGACTATCTCTCTTACATGGCTAAAATTATCGATGAATTTTTTGTATTTAATAATGAAACTGCCTCTATTCAGACTGTTTGGGACGCTTTCGAATCTGTAATAAGGGGGGAAACTAAGAGTTATGCTAGTTTTCATCGGAAAAAGAAACAGAATGAGTTTAAATTAGCACTAGAGAAGATAATACAGGCAGAATTAAAGTTAGCTGACAGCATTAAATCTGGTCAGGATATTGAGGAGGCACAACGTCTTTTGATTAGTGAACGCTCTACCATATATTCATTTTTGACTGACCAGGTTGCACTGAAACACAAGCAATACAAAAAGGAATGTTACGAATTGAATGAGCAAACAGGTAGAATTTTGGCGCAAAGGTTAAGGCAGAAAGCTGCTCTAAACGACATAACTAAAATTATTGATTTAGAAGGAACAACTCAAGTATCTAGATTAGGTATATTGAATGCTTTTCGTGAATTTTATCAATTACTTTATAACAAATCAAATGATGGTACTAGTATCGACAGTAATGCAGCAAGTTATTTAATGAATATGGACAATCTTCCTCTCACGGATATAGAAAAAGCTTTGTTAGCAGACCCGGTCACATGGGAAGAAATCGAAATGGCTATCCTTGGGTTAGCCTCGGGCAAAGCGATGGGACCCGACAATATTCCTTTGGCATTTTATCGGACCTTTCGGAATATGCTCAAACCAGAACTCATTAAGATTTTTCAGCAGGCATTTCAAGGTCATCCTCCTGCTTCTTGGTCACTGGCGACGATAGTTGTATTCCAAAAGAAAGGAAAAGAAGCCACGGATTTAGGGTCATATAGACCAATTTCTCTTATTACTGCAGACAGTAAGATATTTTCAAAGATCTTAGCAAACAGAATGAATGATATTATGCCTAAATTGATCTCTAAAATTCAACATGGTTTTATTAAAAAAAGAGACACAACAGATCATGTTAGGAGAGTTATCACTCTCCTGGACTGGGCACAGGCCACGGAATCCCCAGTTGGTGTGGCCCTGTTGGATGCCGAAAAGGCATTCAACAGGGTCGACTGGGGGTTCCTATGGTCTGTGCTGGTCTGGAAGGGTTTTCCTGCTGAATTTATCAGAGCAACACGAGGGATGTATATTAATCCCAAAGCTGTAATAAGGGTGGGTAATGAGACTTCTGCTTCTCTGTCGATCACAAGGGGGACAAGGCAAGGTTGTCCCTGTTCCCCCTTGCTGTTCGCCTTATATATAGAACCGTATCTACAAAGACTTATTAAAGAAACTGGCATTCCGCCTGTCAAAATTCATCAAGAAACGTATAAAATATTCGCGTATGCTGACGACGTGGCGATTGTAACTTCAGATATAAAAATTGCACTTCCTAAAATTGTAGAATTAGCACACGATTTTGGGAAATTTTCGGGATACAAATTAAATATCTCAAAAACACAAGTGATTCACTCTACTGCCGGGATACCGGATGGAGTGGCTTTATCATCTATAGCTGTATATCTAGGAGTTAAATTATCTGCTAAGGTAGACGATATACTTGGGCTTAATTTAGATCCTCTACTCGCCTCTACTACTAGGACCCCTGAAAGGTTAAATATCCTGCATCTATCCCTATATGGCCGTACTAATGCAGTGAAGATGATTATATTCCCCAAATTTCTTTACTTTTTTCGTACTATACCGTTACTGTTTCCTTCTATTTTTTTATTAAATTAGATAGGATTATTTCTAGGTTTGTGTGGGGGTACAGGAGAGCTAGAAGATCCCTTAAATGGTGTACACTTCCTAGATTAAGGGGAGGCTGGGGGATGCCAAATTTTCGGTTGTACTATTGGGCAGTATCGTTAAGATTAATGGGCATTTTAATTTTCCAAGATTTTGTAATAGATAATTAAATCTGTCCTTCAATATATGAGATGGTTCTTGGGGCAGAAGCGCGACAATGTTTAGTTAGGTTCATTGAACCAAGTTATTATAAAAAAACTAAATTTAAAATCATCTCTACGGTGTACCAAATCTGGAAACAATTTAAGAAAAGGTTTCGCTGCTGTGAAGAATTAAATTATTATACACCTCTACTTAACAATCCAATGCTGCCAGCAATATTTAGAGACTCTGTTGAGGAAAAACAGCCCAAATTACAACCGATGCCCAGGCTGCTGGCACAAGACGCCTCTTAGTTCCCATTTTGATCAGTTACCAAATAAAGAGACGGGCGCTGGAAGTGGGAGTGCAAGAACAGATTTTTTATTTCTCATGAGGAGAGCCTGTCATTTCGGACACGCGCACAATGTCTTCAAGAGGTGCTCTAACAAGTTTCTCTGAGGCTCCGTCTTTTATACACAGGTTTACGATGCACAACATTCCTTATTGCAATAAAGAAACTTTGAAGTACGAAAAGGCACGTTTGGAATCCCAGCTTCAGGCCTATCCCCATTCCTGTCGCTCGGAGGTCGTTTCCCCTCCCAAATGTAATATGTGATTGTAATCTTGCAGCCGGACATTCCAACAGGACACGAGGGCAAGAGGGGGTGGTCAGATCTAAGGTTGGGCAGGCGATAAAATCAGGCACTTCAGTTGGTGTATCACGTTTTGCTATGCGGGGCCAGGGGGGGTACATCCATGAGGCTTTGTTTTATGACTTGGGACCGGGTCGAGAGGCCAGGTGTAGCCGGGGGGGTCATCAGGAGAGGGTAAGGGTGTTCCTGGGAGGAATGCAGGGGGTGTCGGTCAGGCAGGGGTGTCACTTTTAGAGCAGGGTCGCGCAGAGGGAGAGGGTTTTATGGCCTATGCAGGAGAGAGCGGGGGTGTTCAACGGGGGGGGCGTGCTGGGGATTTAACAAACGGGCAGAGAGGCCTTGGTGCCTAAAATGGCTGTCGTGTACGTGCGTGCATGGGCCTATGCTGGCGGGGTGATGCGGTCAATGCTTCGCGGTATTCGTTCTGCTTACAGCGAGGGGTATGGTTGAACACAAATGAACGCCGCTTATGTACATATACATTGTCATTTTCCACAGTCGCCGCTTTTTAACATAAGTTAGTTCATTTCCGTGTTTATCATAACTGACGGGGTGTACATATAGCCATGTGTGGTCAATGAAATAGAGTTTGTCAATACTGGCGGATTGCATATAACCATGTGCAGTCGATGCGATAGACGAGGTGCAATACAGATGAATTTACATTTGTCATTATATATATATATACGAGTCTAGAGATCGGTATACTACTCAGTCGGAGTCAATCAAGGAAATGTTCCGACACATTATGGAACCATGTTCTGACTCTCTCTCCGGTGGTATCAATGTACAGTCAAAAGTGACCGATGAAACATTTTGAAAGCAATACAAAGTGGTTGAGGGAGGAATTCAGTTCAATACAAGCAAGTAGTCAGGGGGGGTAGAAAGTTCAGAAAGGGGAGGGGGGGTCTTCGCCACAGTGTCTTTTTAGCAGCGAGCCATCACTGGTAGGCTCTAGTAGTTCGTTTTCTTCCGTTGGCGCTGTTGAGCACCGGCGGTGGAGCTATAGGTCCAGCTCGGATCCATCCTTACACGTCGCAGGGTGCGATCTGTCCTCTGCTGTTAGACCACAGTCCTGTTTCCTAACTAATCTTTTTACGGGTGCCTCATGCTGGGCACCTGCATTTCTTTCTCCTTCCGTGGCAAACTCTATTCTACCTAAATGCTGTTCTTCTTCTCTGAGTCAAAATCCATGTGAAAAAAGGGGGGGTTGTCGGATAATCGAGGGAAGAGAGGGCGGAGTGGGATCAGATCTTTGAGACAAACCAAGGGAGCAAAGGATAACGAGCAGGCAGGCCCATCAATTGGGCTCAAAGGGGCGGGGACTTCTGGCACGCGTGGGTCAGCAAGCAGAGGGCTTCAAGGCAGCCCTCCATCCTTTCATTTTCCGTGTTTGAGAGTGGTGCCTCGTCCCGCGTCTCGTTGCTCTGCGGCTCCACCTTTGGTCGAGGTCACATGTGCTTCATGATCTGCGGCTAGGCTGTGCGTCACGTCCGGCCCCTCTCCTCCGGTGATTGTGTATCTTTGAATGGGTACAAAACAAGCTTTAGAGAACTGGCAGGAGAAGACATTTATACATTTCAATTCCGCCCCCAATCTTAAGTAGTTGGGGGTACGTTCATCGGTCACGGTCAGAAGTTATCACTATGGAGTATGTATGCGGGCATTTCTACTGAGTTTGTACTAAGTCTATTTGGCGTTCATTCATGACGTATATGGAGAGAAGTCAGACTCCTATCAACTGCGTATTCCATCAAACTCGAAATCGGATCCTTCGGTATAGACTCGTCTTTCTAACCCAAGCCCTGGCAGTCTTCTATCATCATGAGAGAGGGACAGAGGCTAAACATTCTTTTCTCGGGGAGCAACGGTTAATCAGGGTCATCAGTTATACTTCGGGGTATGGAGCTGGGGTCAATCGGGAGAAACGAGGACGCTTTGGGCATCCGTACTTGGGTGCAGAGAGGTGGGGCAATCTGGACATTGGGGATTGTGTTTCTAACGAACTGAGAACAGAAGGCCACTGACATATAGTCCCCCTATAAAAAAGGCCAGATTAGGGGACATCAGTCGTCTTACCTGTCCTTTCCTTCTTAGCCAATTCAAGTTCCATCATTTTACAGAAAGGAGAGGTAGTAATATGGCAAATTACAATTGTTTTATTTTCTGTCAATTTTGCCGAACATCTTTGTGTTCAAAAACCAATTAGGCTTGTGCCGGCGGGGCACAACGTTACCACACAAAGGGAGAGGGAACAGGGGGACCCTCAGAGAGAGAGAGTCGTCCGCATTTTAAACGAACTATTCGGTACACGTACGACATGGAGAGATAGAGAGAAAGAGAGAGAGAGAAACGTGTACAATAATAGGCCATTTAGTGCACACACAACACAGAACAGCAGGGGTCAAGTTATATAGAAACACAGGCTGAGGGACGACGTAGATCCATACATTACGTACACATGAATTCAGGCTGGGGGGGGATAGTACATGTATTAGATACAAAAATCCAAGACAAAACATAGAACAGTACTTGGCCAAAAAGATTTCTTCCTGCATGCTGCGCATGCTTAGTATCCTACTTAATTCATCTGGCTGCCTTTGCTGGTGGCCTCGGTTGCAAATACTTACACCTTTGTCAATTGTTCGGGAACTAACCTGGTCGGGCTAATACTCACGGTGGGATCTTCGAATCATTTTTAGCGAATGGGTATCCAGGCTGAGGCAACGGAGGGTGTCAGTCGGGAGAACAATGGGGCAGCTTTGAGTTTCATGTCTATGAGGGTGCAAGAAGGAGGTGGTAAATCTTAAACATTGACAATATTCCTAGTCTTCCAGGAGGAGGGTACTTGGGTAAATCTCACCCCGGAATATTCCTGAACCTTTCCCTATTTAGTTACCGTATGAATTTACTCATGGGTGCACGTCATTCTTGGTTGCATTATTTGGGGTGTCGGTTGGAGTCATATTTTGTCATACTGCAATAACCCGCCAAGTTTCTGCTTCAGGCCACCCTCCCAGTCGCTGGGTTCAGAGAGAGAGATAGTCGTTCCTAAGTAAGGGAGTGCTATATCTTTGTTTGTTCGTCGTGTATAGGCACCATGTTCAGACCCCTTTTCCCCATTCCATCGGCCGTCCGATCATCACTTAAGTCATACATAAAACATTTCTCTTATCAATCCAAACGTGTGCAACGTGTATTCAGTCGAGCTATACACATCAGGGCATACACGCGTGCATTCATATCACACAAATTCGTCACGTTCTCAGGGGCAGTCCCCATAGACAATATACAATTTTTCCGTGCGGAACCATGGCGTGTTGCTTAGGTCTTCTCCATACTCTAGTCGACGTTCCGATGTGACCTGCAGAAAAGAAGGGAAAAAGAAGGGGTGGGGGCAGCATTTTAAAACACATCAGCGCGCATAAACCCGAAAATGCTTTTACTTACCACATACTAGACCTATCTCCGCGAGATGCAGTCCCTTTCATCTCGGCGTTTAAGCCCAGAGGGACCGGTAGTGCGGGGGAGATAATCATTGATGGACTGTGTATTGCATAGATCGCCCAAGTGTGGTATTACGGATCGTGTGTAGGGAAGGGTCAAAACAAAGGGCAGTCAGTGTAAAGTGGGGGGTGAACTCGTGCTCTCCTTCGAGGAGGAGGGATGGTCTACAGTGGTACAGGGTCGTTTTTGTTCATCAGGCACGGAAACTAGAGGGGCTAGGTGGCATTCCTTCGGAGTGGCTTAGGGGCATCTGAAACAACTTCCCTGATACATGTGGCACATAAAGTAAAGGCTAAATACCGGGACCTTTATCGATTGCTTTTACGTTGCACAAAAATAAAAAATATATATAAAAAAAACACACACACACAACAAACCTGGACCATTCACATTTGCAATATTTCTGTGTACTTTGCTTTTTAACCTTTAAGTAATCGAGTTGCTTCATTTCACCTGTATTTTACTTATATCGGAAACAGTGGCCATTTATTCGAAACTTACCAATCTAAGCGCTACAACTATGTTTGCTTTTCAAAAAAACCTTTATTAAAAAATGTTGGCGCACAATTACGGGCCTACAACCACGTGGGCCGGCCACGGAGCAGACTGGAACTGTACAAGAGGGGATATTTATTTGAGGAAAACGTAACGGAGTCGGTGACCGTTGATTTCATAAAGGTGCGACAAGTGCAATAAAATCATATCGAAAATTCATTGTGGGCAAGTACCATAAGTGTAGAAAATTCGAACTTTCAATAATACGGTAATCAATGACGCGTCAGAACTTAATATCAATTCATTGTCCGAATGTTCAATCAGTACCCATCCCCTCCCGCCATGCGCTTAAAAAACTGCATACATATCTCATGATATCAAGGCTGAGCAACCGGAACACAACAGGGAGTTGCGAGTTTCATTTGTACCGGCGCCATTTTGGGTGAGGTCAGGCAGGTCCAAGTATAGTCAAAATGTCTCCACCAACTCGTGGTTGGACCAGAGCATCTTTCGGCAGTCCAAAAGTTTCGTTAAAGGGCAACAGAAGGGGCCGTCGATATGAACCATCAGTCAAAGGGGGGAGGGAGGCAACAATCTTTCCTACCGGGTCATACTGGTGTTCCACCGGAACTGATCAAATTGGTAGTCTGCAGGATTTTGGTCATTCAAACTGAGGCTGGCGCCAGTATGAGAGCGCCAACGTCTCGTGGCTACGTCTTGGTCGTTCCGCGGGCAATCATGGCAGTCATTCCCCATCGGGGGGCCCGCGGGGGTCGGGGGCCCCTGCAGCACTCATAGAATCTTCAAAGCTGAGGAGAACGCTTCGGGACGGTGGACTCATTTTCTAGCTGACAAGCGACCCGGCCATCTTTGCACGCCAGGCCCAATCTCCCAAGAGTGGGAGGAACTCAGCTGGTTCGGGCGAAGCGCCGTTGTATCGCAACAGTGGACGAGACCCCGTCGGGTGAGTGGAGCGTTGCTGCACCGCAAGAGTGGACGAACCCTTGTCGGGTGAGTGGAGCGTTGGGGGTGCAGCTGAGGGGCCTCCAGCTGGGGAGGTGGGAGAGGCTCGTCCGCGCCGCCTCTCCCTCCCAGTGCACCCCACGCCGTCTCCTGGCGCTGACATTCGTGATGGCCGGACCAGGCGATGAGAGAGGGGGGGGGTCGGAGGCATAAGCAAGACATCCCCCCCCGTGGCCTGCAAGGCGCCAGAAGAGGAGGATGGGAAGACCAGTACATTCCGGGCCATCCACCCCACGACCTCTCCGGCCGATGGCGGCCAGCCGGGCCCCGCCCTGCACGTGTTGAGGCCTCGTCTTTCGGATGGGCGTAACCGTGGACCTGTTGCACTTCGGGAGCTTCCGGAATGGGGGTAGGTATCTGCTGACTTGTATCTATCTTATGTTACCGTTATTGGGCGTGGCGGGCGGTGCGACAGACATGTTTGGAGCAGTGAGGGGCGGCGGAGCCTAGCTACCTCATGACTGCCGTGATGTCAAGCTTGGCTTCTCTCACCACTTTCATGTTTCTTATTGCGGGCTATTTCTAATGTTTCTTATTTCTAGCGAAGTCAAAAAAAAACTCATCAGTGGCCTACTGATTTTGCTCGATTTCTTTTTCCTTCCTTTTCTAGTGTGTTTCGTGCTAAAGTTTCTGTTAACAGGATACGGTGATTACTTCGTATTTTACATATGTCTTTTTTATTAGGTGCGCCCTCCGGTTGAGCCAGATGATCTACCTCTAATAAATGGTCCGGGTGGAACTAGTTTACCAATCAGTGGGGAGTAGATAGGCATGACAGATTACAACGGGGGACAAAGGTCCGCATTACCTACCCTTCACTACTTGCAAAGACTAGACAGAATATTTCTATTCCACGTTATTTGCAAACAGAGAATACCTCAAAAGAACTATTCCTTGAACAATAAATGTCCAGACAATCAATCAATCAGTGGGGAGAAAAACAGGCATGACGGATTACAACGGGGGACAAAAGTCCGCATTACCTATCCTTCGCTATCTGCAAAGGGAGACAGAATATTCCTATTCTTCTCTGTTTGTAGACAGGGAATATCTCAAAAGCTCGATAATCGATAAAAAAATCGATAACAAACAATCAGTGGGGAGAAAGATAGGCATGACGGATTACAATGGGGGACAAAAGTCTGCATTACCTACCCTTCACTATCTGCAAAGGGAGACAGAATATTCCTATTCTTCCCCGTTTGTAGACAGCGAATGTCTCAAAGAGCAACAGAGCAACCAATCAATCAGTGGGGAGAAAAACAGGCATGACGGATTACAACGGGGGACAAAAGTCCGCATTACCTATCCTTCACTATTTGCAAAGAGAGAGGAACGTTCCTATTCGTCGCTGTTTGCAAACAGAGAATGTCTCAAAGAGAACCAATACTTCAAGTAGCAACCAAGGCTAAATGAACCAATCAATGAACAATACCAGTATTTAAATACCGATTCCAATATAAACAAACAATCACTCAAGCAATCAGATGGATAAAGTCATCCTAAAATCAGACGTAAATACGTCCTTCTTAACCTTACCCGGACCGGACCGTGTGGACAGTTCTTCGCCTTCCCTTTCCAGCGCCCGATCGTTCTCTTACTCCATGTTTTTACCGCAGCATTCCTGTGGGATCCCAGTCAGGACAGTAGGTCGCTTGAGGGAGGTCCGTTCGGAATCGGTGAAGTTCATTCAATCGGCAGCCGGACGAGGGCCCTCTCAAGGCAGGTATACTCCAATCGTTCAGATGTTCACCCCATCGTCTGGACCTCTCTTACCGGACCTTATGTCGCTTATGGGCCCCGCGTTGGGACGCCAATTGAGGAAAAACAGCCCAAATTACAACCGATGCCCAGGCTGCTGGCACAAGACGCCTCTTAGTTCCCATTTTGATCAGTTACCAAATAAAGAGACGGGCGCTGGAAGCGGGAGTGCAAGAACAGATTTTTTATTTCTCATGAGGAGAGCCTGTCATTTCGGACACGCGCACAATGTCTTCAAGAGGTGCTCTAACAAGTTTCTCTGAGGCTCCGTCTTTTATACACAGGTTTACGATGCACAACATTCCTTATTGCAATAAAGGAACTTTGAAGTACGAAAAGGCACGTTTGGAATGCCAGCTTCAGGCCTATTCCCATTCCTGTCGCTCGGATGTCGTTTCCCCTCCCAAATGTAACATGTGATTGTAATCTTGCAGCCGGACATTCCAACAGGACACGAGGGCAAGAGGGGGTGGTCAGATCTAAGGTTGGGCAGGCGATAAGATCGGGCACTTCAGTTGGTGTATCACGTTTTGCTATGCGGGGCCAGGGTGGGTACATCCATGAGGCTTTGTTTTATGACTTGGGACCGGGTCGAGAGGCCAGGTGTAGCCGGGGGGGGGGGTCATCAGAAGAGGGGAAGGGTGTTCCTGGGAGGAATGCAGGGGGTGTCGGTCAGGCAGGGGTGTCACTTTTAGAGCAGGGTCACGCAGAGGGAGAGGGTTTTATGGCCTATGCAGGAGAGAGCGGGGGTGTTCAACGGGGGGGGGGGCGTGCTGGGGATTTAACAAACGGGCAGAGAGGCCTTGGTGCCTAAAATGGCTGTCGTGTACGTGCGTGCATGGACCTATGCTGGCGGGATGATGCGGTTAATGCTTCGCGGTATTCGTTCTGCTTACAACGAGGGGTATGGTGAACACAAATGAACGCCGCTTATGTACATATACATTGTCATTTTCCACACTGTGATGCAGCGTTGGCAAAGATCCGAGCTGTGTTTATTAGGAGACCTCTATCAGGAAGAATATCTTGTTTCATATGCACATCTGCAGCAAAAATATAGACTTACTAAAGGGGACTTTTTTAAATACCTTCAAATTCACAGTTTTTTAGAGAGTAAAAATCTATTAAATACCAGTAAAATGAATGAATTTGATGTTTGGAATGTTGTAGGAAAAAAACAAAATTGGGGTGATTTATCAGACAATGTTAAATCGAATTGAAGATAATCTAGAAGCGTTTGTAAACAAATGGCAAAAAGAATTAGGAATGAAAAATGTTGATATATCTAGGTCATTAGAACTGGCAAATTTGGTCTTGTGTAATGGATCACTTAAAAGCCAACATTTTATGAGTATATTTGATTTGTATTACACCCCTGCGAAGTTATTGAAATGGAAAGCCAATAGAGGTACCAAAAGTAACAGATGTGGGTATCTCGGCGCAGATTCAATTCATATGTTTTTTCATTGTATTAGATTAGCTCAATTTATTGATGAAATACAATTTTTTTTAAACAACATTTTAAGTATGTCACTGGTACTGTCTGCTGAATTAGTAATATTAGGCATTCAATGTGATCAAACTGTTATCAAAACAGATGCTGAAGAAGGCTTTTTGTTTATCTCGATGTCAGTATTCAGATATTGCATAACTTCTCATTGGTTTGACGCAGACCCCCCCACGTTTCGTCAATGGCAAACCAAATTATTAAGCATTTATCAATTGGAGAAAGCGATATATAATTTAAAGGGAAAGAGAAAGAAAGTATTTGGCCAAAAGCTCTGGGCACCTATTTGTAATTGGATATAATATGGCTATCGTATCGATTGTTAAAAATACTGCTCTGCTGATGTTCATTTATCTGTACTTTTTTTTAACGAGATTTTGTTTTAACTACTTGCTGTCATAAAACTCAATAAATAAATTTAAAAAAAAATAGAACATCACTGTGATTTTTGTAATGTGAGAAAAAATATCATAGAAAAAGGGGGGTTGGAGGCACTATGAAATGTGCCTGGCCCCAGGGTACTGCTGGGAGCACTAAGAGATGTGACAGCAGGGACAAAACATGGGAAGAAAATGAGTCTGCTAGAGTAAAATCTCAGCAAAAAAGACAATGTTTGAGAAAAGACCATTGTAGGAGGCACAGGCAGTTGCTGCAGTTCTGTCTGAAGGGCGTGCTCTACAGCCAGCCCACCATGGTGCAAGGCCGAAAGCTATACACAGTGGACATGATAGGTGAATGAAGTATATCATTAATAAAGTAGAAATTCACTTAAATAAGGCATAGTTAAAAGTTGGGATGTTTCAACGAGTACAAACCCATAAAACCCCTGATATTCACTAGGTATGGTATGCAGCACACACCACACATGCCTAAAAACTCATGCCGCCTTCGGTGCTCAGCACATTTATTTGACGGTGGTACAGGACATAAAGCTCTCTAGCAAGAGTCAAACATGCTGGGCAGTGTGGGTTTTGATGATTGTTGCATAACCATAACAGGCATATGTCAGGCGTTTAACAAGTTTGTACTTGTTGAACCATAACTAACCTTTACAGTTTTTTTTCAATTAATATATATTACACTGGGGTGGTTGTCACCGTGTAGGTATAGTTCAGCAACACTTTCCATTGAAAAGGCATTTAATTGAGTTTCATTTAACTTTTGACTCTATGGACATTAGCACTAAAATGGACACAGATTCGGCATAGCCATTTAATGTCTGGAATGGCAATTTCCTGGAAGGCTCGAGCTGCGGGAAAAGCTAAGAGCGCAAAGTTGTGTTTTCCATTTTAGGATCCCACAGGACATTTACCACAATGGTAACCACAATGGCACACCCTGGAATGGACCAACATGTTCGGAGTGCTCAAAGGCATGGTATTTGGACCCAACTTTCTGAGTTGGATGCGCTTATTATGTAAAGACCCGATAGCCCATGTCCAAAGTTAATGGCATCATATGCTGCAATTTGACACTGGGTAGGGGGACCAGACAAAGGGACCCACTCTCCAATTTGATATTTGCAAATGCCCTAGAGCCTTTGGAGGCGTGGGTCCGACAAGACCCCATCTTGAGGGGCATTACCTGGGGGGAATCATGAGAAGAATGTATATCATATATTATACGCTCCTATTCTTGATCTTTATGGAACTATATATTACTTACTACTTACCTATGTATCTTCGATATTGTGATTATACTATGCTTGATTTGTATGGATCTTTATGTTATTTACCCTATGCCTAAGTATCTTCTATAACTACCTAGTAAAGCGCTCTGATACCCACAAGGGTCTTGTTTGCGCTATATAAAACCCTCAAATAAATACATCTCTTTATGCAGATGACATTCTAATTTATGTAAGTAACCCCCGCGACAATTACCCGACTGACCCATATCTTACGAGCCACCCAATACACTTACTGCACTCAAGACTAAATGGGAGGGAGATGTTGGAGACTGTGATGATGGGGAATTGGAAAAGAGAATGAGAACTTTTCATCAAGTGGCCATACATGCAGAGTTTCGACTGATCTATTTACGTGTATTGCACCGCTCTTACTACTCATGCAGCGCAATTTGGACCATCCGCCACTCTCAAACGGATCTCTATCTCCGTGGCTCTGACGAAAGAGGCACTTACTTCCACATTATATGGTCATGTCCTGTTGTAAAAACCTTCTGGATAAAACTACAGAGAATCATGGGAGATGTATGAGCAGTGGCACCCCTAGACTCGGCGAAAATATGTCTTTTACACATTTGGGGAGATGACCCACCACCAAAATACACTAAGATATGATTGTCATTGGGTCTTATGGTTGCCAAGTGAAACATTGCACGCCTGTGGGGGTCCTAACAGTGTTGGAGTGGGAGGGGGACATGGATTGGTGCATGACAAATGAGAAATAGATGTATTTAGGGAGACATTGTCAGCGCAAGTGGGAGAAAGTCTGGGCAGGATGGCGCTCATATAGAGGTTTAAGCATGGAATCCACTTTGAACCATGAAGATCAAGAGCAGGGCTCCCCTGACTTTAAGAGACAATTCTGTAAAGTGTGAGCCTCCTCCACAACTTATATAGCTATTTTATTCTACTTGCATTACCTGGATTGCCCCCCCACCCTTAAAGTTGCATGCACAAATGTACTATGATGCTCTGATGCTAATTCTTTATTGATTTAATTTATCGTTTAAAAAAAGAAAACTATTCTTTTCATTACATCAAATTATTATTCAGAATTGTCTATATCAAATGCATATCTATTCATTGGTTTGTTCTGATATCAATATTTAAATTAGCATGGTTAAACACTATATGAGTAAATCCACACATTCTACAGTAAACGCATTCTTCAATTGCAATGTCGAGTTAACTCTTATTACTCATAATTATGCCACATACGGAGCTATGTGCAAGGTGCACATTGTGGCGTGTTGACAATAGGCAACTTTGTGCTGCGCCACCAGTAGGAGTAGTCTGTTCCCTGTGAGGGCCTGGCCCCAGGTCATATGATTAATTGCATTTGTTGAGAGAAGGGCACCAAGACCAACTCGAGGCTTCAACTTTTATGAGTAATGACCCCTCCCACAATCAGCAATGATAATAAATGACATATTGTACTCTGCACATATACTATTTATATATTGTATTGTATTGTAATTGCATTTATATAGCACTTACTACCCCTGACGAGGTCTCAATGCACTTTTTGGCAAGTAGCATGCTACTCCAGAACCCATAGAGGATTAGTGGTGACGGTAAATCACTTACAACGAAACTTTTACAACGCACTACCATTACAACGCGGTCATTACAACGCAAACTATTACAACGCATTGCGCTGGGGGGCGCTCTAGGATAGGGAATAGGTTAATTTACTATCCAATAACCTTCCCTAGTGTCCACGGGGACTGGAGTTGGAATAGTAAATTAAACTATTCACTATCCAACACCCAAAAGTGCTATGCGTTGTAATGGTATGCGATGTAAAAATCGCGTTGTAAAGGCAGGCGTTGTAATAGCCTGCATTGTAACGTCATACATCCGTGGTGACATTAGTATAGTAAAATATAGTGAAATATTACATTTATTTGAGGAGTGGATATGCTAGTCTGTTACTTGGATTGAGAAGGACAGTGGAGGGATAGAGGAGGGAAAAGGTTTGCATTTATATAGCGCTTGCCACCCCTGATGAGGTATCCAAGGCAAGCAGCACGCTACTCAGGAACCAAAAAAACAAAAAACAAACACCAAAAAAGGATTAGTGGTGAATTAGTCTGGGGGAATATTAAATTAATTTGAGTGTTGGGCATGCTATTGTGTTATTTGGATTGAAAAGGATAGTGGAGGGATGGAAGAGGGAAGGGTTTGCATTTGTATAGTGCTTGCTACCCCTGATGAGGTGTTGAAGTGCTTCTAGGTGAGCAGCACACTACTCCAGAACCAAAAAAACAAAAACAAAACACCAAAAAAGGATTACTGGTGAAGTAGTCTTGGGAAATATGAAATTAATATGAGTGGTGGACATGTTAGTCTATTATTTGGATTCAATACGAACTGTGGCAGAAAAGGAGAAGGAAAGGTCTAGCTTTTATTTTTTTTAGTTCATAGCAGTAGGAGAGGGTTTGGGATGAGTAAAGGGGAGGTGGAGGGGGAAGAGTGAGAGGGAAAGGTTTAGAAAGGCTTGTTTGGAAGATCTAAATAGTAAAAGAGTATGAGATGATGCAAAGAGGGAAGAGTCTAGAGAGAGTTATTTTAGGGATCATAGTAGTGGTGTGGGTTTTGGGATGAATGTGAGAGTGGAGGTAAAGGATATATTGATAGAGGTATCGGGTGAGAAATAGGGTAGTACATTGGAAAGAGTAGTAGAATGAGGTTTGAGATGAGCCAGGGTGGAGGTAGAGGATATATTGCGAGAGATATAGGATAGTACATTGGATATGCTGAATTTGAAGCAAAGAAATACATATAAAGATACATAAGTACATGTAGATACATAAGTACATGGAAAGTATATATGCATAAGGAAGGAAATATATGTAGATTAAAGCTGCATTAAAGAAACTCAGACTTTCAAATGTTGTAATTTGAATTAATTTATTTGTTTTTATTTTTGTAATTCAATAGTGAAGCAGTTGTTGATAAATAGTTATGATAAAAGATTTACTTATTTATGCAGTCATTTATATACCTGTTAAACATAGACTAATGCAACGATAAGTAATATGTAAAATAATTTAAGCAGAACTAATGAGTATCTATATCTTTAAAAATTCATTATTATACATGTTTATACAAATCAATGCACATATGTAGGTATACATCTATATTCCAAATACATACTTATACACAGAGGGATATGTTGTATATTCATGGTTGAGTATGGTGGTTATGTGGGGAAGAGCCAATTCTTGAGTAGTCTTCTGAACATAAGGTGGATATCCATGGATCTTATGTTCGGGGGTAAAGAGTTCCATAGTTTGGCTGCTCGAGCAGAGAAGGATGTGCCACACATGTTTTTTTTCTTGTAAGGTGGGATTTTGAGGCAAGGTGCCAGGCTAGAGCGGAGGTTCTTTGTTGAATGTATATATGTATACACGCTCCACAAATAATGTGTGTGTAAGTCTACTGTGCTATAACAATAATCGTTACTGTTGACGTTCCAGCTCTTAGGAATGGGGACTTTCTCAAGGCAGAAAATATTTATGTGTGTGTCTAAGTGCTCTTCTTCAAGCCTCCCTCCAGCCACTGTTGACTCTTACTGCCCCCTCATTCTTCTGTCATCGGCCAAGAGCACCCAGTGTGTAATTTGTCTCTTTGTTGTGCAAAAATGAAAGACTGGTGGCTGTGCATCCTGCCCCTGGGCTTGGTGCTCTGTCGCACGCAGGCCAGCGTCTCGTGGGCGTTGATTCACTGCACCGAGATTCCTCTCCTGATGACGGGCTTTCCTCAGGTGACTGGCAGCTGATGACGCCCCGGGCTGGCGCCGCTGACAAGCAGAATCAGGACCTCGGGCCCTGTGGTCGCTCCAAAGCCAGAAATTAGAAGCACATACACCGACGATTGATTGGTCCTGCACTTTCATGACGTCACAATGCTCTGAGTGTATCTGTAGGATGGAGGGCGAGGTGACGGAAGTGAAAGTAGGAAGGAGTCTGGTCTATGAAGAACCTGGCGTTTGGAGGAGGTGGGACATCATCTATTGTCTCTTGGCACGCAGCATTGCGTTTTATTAACGCGTCTTGTAATGGTATCATGGTAAAGTGCTTCTGCCAATAGACAGAGTATAATCCATTGAGCGTTCTTGTTGGCGAATTCAGTCATTATTTATCTATACATTCAACATTACATGCATAAGAATCTTTTTGTTTATCTGTCCATACCACATGACTGCGCCTCAGACTAGTACAAAAGGTAGTTATAATCTGTGAACTTTAATACACACAATGCAGGCCAAGTCGCCCTGAGGCAGCCGAATGTAGGGTGGAAGAAGTAGGGTTGTAGAAAATGAGATTAGGCGTAATTTTAAATAACTTCACATCACATAGTTGTTTCAAGTTGTGAAAAGCTATGCTTTATTAGGACAGCCCTGGACAGGTTTGAACGCATATTAATACAATTCTGGCCACATTCCTTTACAAACTAACCAGCCTAATATGCCAAATCAACACAATAGTATTATAGTAGTGCTTTTTTGCAGCACCTTTATCTAAGGCGCTGTAGAAATAGTGAAAAAATATTAAGATTCAATTAATGGGTAAGGGAAGCAAATCCAGGGGGTAATGTAGCGCTCTAACACCTTCGGGTAAAGTTTGCGCTATATAAAATCGCATTAAATAAATAAATAAATAAAAATGTAAGTCATGGAACGCCCGACCTAAAATGTAATTGAGGGAAAAGCATGACATTTGAAAGTAGATGGAAAGGGAATATGTCAAAGGAATTGAATAATTGTACACTGTAAAAAAGGGATGGACAAGCCAGCTAATTAATATGGAGATCCAAGCCAGGGATCTGAAGGGCCCTAAGACTCATTCATATATCTGACATATAAATCGTGTAACAAACGTTCATGCAAACATATGCTTAAGACACTACAGCATTCAAAGACGTGCATTCTGTAAACGTTTAGCTTTGCTACTTTAGATTATGTCACTGCAGTGAGTAGCATTTATTAGACCCAATTGTTTCTTACAAGAATTTAGAAATATTCATGAACCACCCCTCTACTGCCACAAGGGCAATGGCTTTAATGACCCAAAAGACAAGTAATGCATTTGTCTTGCTCCATTTAAATGTGGCCTCTATTAATCTCATTGCTGAAGCAACAACATAATCTATTAAACCAGGATTCTCCAATGAGTTAAATCGGGAGCTGCTCGTATCTTACCACCTACCTCTGAGTAGTTCCTCCATGTGCAACCCAATCCAGCCCAAAAAATGAATAGCTTTTCTTTGTTTGAATTAGGTATGCTTCCAAAATGGAAATAGATTTATTTAAAAGAAAAATGTGTGCATTTTCAGAACTGAGTAGCTTATGTTTGAAACTCCAAAAAAAGGATGAAAGTAAGTACACTTTGTGACCTCGATTACAAGTGCCTTTAAAAATTGTGAAACCTGTGAAACCGCTATTTGCACAGGAATCACAATTCTGAGTGAGATAGATTGAGTTTTCTGATCCTTCCAGGTTTTCTTTAGGAAGTGCTGGCGAGTCACACCTACGGTTATTCACTGGGAAAAACGTAGTAATCACTGGGAGATATAGATTTTGGTGCGGCAAGCAACAAAGTCTTCATATTATTCGCCAATGTTGCAAGAAAAATGATAACTGTCACCATTTATCGCGTCTGATAAATAACGGCCCCCGGGGTATCATTATGTATTGGGGTGTGATAAATATTGCACAATTACAGAATCCCTGATAATCGAGGTCTTATCCGCCTTCATATGCTCACTTTAGACACTTTGCACCATGTGGCCGGTCTGCTGCACAGAGCAAGGTTCCACTTCGTTTTGATGGGCAATATAAAGGCTCGTACCCTGATATACATACTGAGTTTGAAAAGTTTTTTCTGGAAGAAGTTGGATCGTTGAGCAGAAGAGGGTGGGATAAAATGTTGACGATTGGGTATGAGTAGTAAGGAGGAGGTGGAGGGGTACAATGAGGGAGGAGTACGAAAGAAAGGAAGAAGAAATTTGCCTCGTAGTAGGTTTCAAGGATTTTAGTTCTGAGCACAGACATTTGAAAGCCAGTTGTTTTCAGTGCTCAGAAATGGGCTCTTCATGGAAAAATATGTGGTCAATTGTGCACTGACAGAGGCTCTGGCAGAGATACAGGAGTGTCAACGAGACACTCCAATGAGTCCTTTTACAACTCAACTTCTGAAGCATTCTCTTAGCCTCTCTCAAGCTTCTTTCATATCTCACTGTACTCCAGCAGTTTTCTGCTCTCACGCAAGTAGCATTCTGTTACTCAGACCTTATTTCTTTTGACTGTGAGACTCTGGTTGTACAGTCAAGCATACAAAATAATCTGATCCAATCCTCTGATTTACTCTTCAACTCCTGCCCCACGTCATTTAAATGTTCTGCCGATTGGACTGCAGCCCATTTATCTCAGCTTCTGCCTTCCGTCTATGTCTTTATGATTTTAATGTGTAAGGGCCATATTTTCAAATAATAGCGATGTACATCGCTAAGCGCGTTTCTGTTTATTGCTGTCTATCGCTGAATTACATCGCCATGTTAGCAGCGTATTATCAACGCTTTGCTAACAGGTGATGTAATTCCAGCGATAGACGGCGAGAAACAGAAATAGCGCGTGAAATCCAGCGATGATTTCACAGCGCTATGGAGAAGCTTGCTGATAGGGGAGTGTGGATCTAACCAGTCAACCCACCTCCCATTATCAGTAAAGCTAAGCTGATTCAAAAGCAGACGTTCAATACCGGCGAAAACTGTGGTTAGCGCAGCTGTTTTAATCGCTTTGTGGTTCTGGGGCCGTGTTGATAATAGAGCGAAGTTGTGTCTGCGAGTGCTTCCATGACGTGTTAGTCCGGAACGCCTACTTTCCATGTCGTTAAGGATATATATTGCTGACATGCAAAGTGGAAAAAAACGACAGCTAACGCCTGTAATCCTGCTGTGCTAATGCCTGTTAGCGCAGGCTTGTTAATAGGGCAATAAAAATATTTCTACTTTTTCGGCAAAAAGTGCCGCAAAAGTGGCAATATTACCCTTGATAATATTCCCCCTAAGGTTTACCCAAACATGGGTACATTAGCTCACTGTATCAAAGGGGCTCAAACGCCACCTCACTGATGAGGTCCAGCAGGACTAACATTTTTTCTGTGGTTGCTGGTGGTCTACTCGCGCTACCCTTCCATGGACTGCAGAGCCAAGATTAATTTGATTTTAGTTGGTGTATGTCTGCAATGGCAAAGAACATCTAAAACGTTATATGTTGGAATGTGATTAGAATAATTACTAGTGCTTCAGACGGATTCAAGCATTTCCATCATCACTTTTGTTCTCTCTAATTCACCTATTCATATCGGGATGCAAGCTAATCCTGGGAAACCTGAGATAATCATCTTCAGGAGCCAGTTCCACTACTGGTCCACATCTTCTGCCCTGACATAATACATCAATGCTTCCTGATAATTGAAACTACCACAGACTTTGGATTGTTCGTCAATTAGCCCCATTCACAAGCACAACACACATACTAGTCTATCTAAATTGTCATTGGTAATATCTCATCAACTGGACAACAAAAATTACTCTTACATAATTGTTTTAAAGTCGGCTTTCAGAGACATTCAAATTAAACACCTGCCAACTCAACCAAACAATGGTTCGTGGTTGCACCTTTAAGGGTATGCATTTCCTTCAATCGGTTCCTTGTAAATGGAAGCATTCTGTGCAATGCATTGGGCATCAACCACAAATCCAAGGCATCAGCCCTTTTTCGCTACCTTAAAAATAATTCAAGACATACCTGTGTCCTCTGACGTCAGCTGATCCAACACGATTCAAGCCCACCCAGAGTGCCTGTGAACCAAATAGCACTTACTCACCAGGCTCAGCGACTCGTACTTTGCAACCACTTGAGCCCCATAAAAACATCCCTCGAGATACTGCTGTTTGCCCAATAATCTGAGCACCCTTTCCAAACCTTCCTTCGCAATGTTTAAGGTTATGTGCCCTAAAGCACTATTTTGACATTCATGTGGTGCACAGCTACAGCTTACAACCCTAATTATGAATGAAGATTCATATTTCTTTGAAAAACACACTTTTTCCAGTGGTTGCCACCAAAATACGGTCCAACATTGAGCAAGTAAGTTGGGGAGACTACCCCAGCGACACAAGCTATGTTAATGCTGCCTAACATTATTATCTGCGTGAAATTGTAAGGTCAAGAGTGAAGGAGTAGGGGACAGTGGGCATTGCCAATGATGCCAATTCACTAAGAAGACATTAATGGCTTCTGGAAGCAGCACAACTTTGGATACATTGAGTTACTTTGCCCTTGTACCTTGTAATGTACATCCTGCCACCAGCATCACCGTCACTTCCTGCGACACCATCCTCCATCTACCAGCGCTTTCCCTTCATTTGCCTACACATCCAGCATATCTACGTCTCCCTACCTACGCCAGTAATCTAGTGCACAGAGCCCTTTCCTTACTTAGTCATCCCTCTTCTGCCTGTCCTGTCACTCTTCCACCTATCTTTCTCCTGCTTTCTCACCAAAAACGCACTCCTGCCTCCCTTGCATTCACATACACCCCATCCCACTGATTCATCTTCCTCTCTTTCCACCCATCTTTTACAACAAAAACTCTGTCTCCCACACCCAAATACAGTCTAGTTTCTGTAGCGCTCTCCATTTTTACTCCATCACACTCCTTCCTCCCCATCGCGCTTCAATTTACCTATCATGCCTGCATTCCTGTTATTGCAAAAAACACAGTTGATGGACAGAATGTAGAACAATGTCATAAATTCACCCCAGTACAAGGATCTGGGCCTAAATCCATCGTTTTGTTTGCACTCCACACCATCCTGGGTTAGACACTGGCTATATGCAAATCAGCTCTGACCCTGTGCCTCATGGGAACAGTCCAGTCTGAACTACCAAGCCATGTCTTTCCCAGACCGGAATCAAGCATCCAAGGACCAGTTTCTGGCTATCAGCCTTCATCAGCCTGGATAGCTTGACTCCAGTGGTGTGGAGAGCCTGGGACTCACATCTGAGCATACCCAGCCCACTCAGGGTGAAAATTGCAAAAAACACAGTTGATGGACAGAATGTAGAACAATGTCATACATTCACCCCAGTACAAGGATCTGGGCCTAAATCCATCGTTTTTTGCACTCCACACCACCCTGGGTTAGACACTGGCTATATGCAAATCAGCTCTGACCCTGTGCCTCATGGGAACAGTCCAGTCCGAACTACCAAGCCATGTCTTTCCCAGACCAGAAAACAAGCATCCAAGGACCGGTTTCTGGCTATCAGCCTTCATCAGCCTGGATAGCTTGACTCCAGTGGTGGGGAGAGCCAGGGACTCACGTCTGAGCATACCCAGCCCACTCGATGTAAAAATTGCAAAAAACACAGTTGATGGACAGAATGTAGAACAATGTCATACATTCACCCCAGTACAAGGATCTGGGCCTAAATCCATCATTTTTTTGCACTCCACACCATCCTGGGTTAGACACTGGCTATATCTGGCCTAGCAGTTCGGGCTGGACTGTTCCCATGGGGCACAGGGTCAAGACTTATTTGCTTATGGCTGGGTTCAAACTGGAAACGCACGGTGAGCAAAAAAACGATGGATTTAGGCCCAGATCTCTGTACTGGTGTGAATGTATGACATTGTTCTGCATTCTGTCCATCACCTGTTGTTTTGCATTTGTCACCCCGAATGGGACGGGTATGCTCAGACGTGAGTCCCGTGTGCTCCATGCCACTGGAATCAAGCTATCCAGGCTGAAGAGGGCTGGAAGCCCGAAACCGGTCCTTGGATGCTTGTTTCCAGTCCAGGGAGGACCTGGCTTAGCAGTTCGGGCTGGACTGTTCCCATGGGGAACAAGGTCAAGACTGATTTGCATATGGCTGGGTTCAAACTGGAAAGGCATGGTGAGCAAAAAAACGATGGATTTAGGCCCAGATCTCTGTACTGGTGTGAATGTATGACATTGTTCTGCATTCTGTCCATCACCTGTTGTTTTGCAATTGCATTCCTGTTATGTCCTAGTACTTGCGCCAGTATTGACACTCAGTACTCTCAAACCCATCCATTAAACCCCGCCCACAATTCACTCTCCTAACTACTTAGTCAGTCTCTAACTCTTTATTACATTCCTATCCAGTCCCATTCCTACCCCTCCATCACACCTCTGCCCTCCAATCTTCTCTTCGTTCACTATCCTTGCATCCCTACCATTTTCTACTCCTCCATCCCCATAAGTCCCTATCCCTCCATCACACTCCAGTCTCTTCACTGTTCTCATGTTCCATCAATCACATTACAGTCTCCCTATCACACTCCTAAGGCTTCGATCACTCACTTTCCTTCCTCCTACAACCCTACCCTCTCCACCACACATCTGCCACATCATTACTCCCCCAAAGAACTTGCCGCTCCTATGATTCCACCCATCATTCCTGTGCTCACTGTGAATTGCTCCTTCTTCAGTGGTGTGGGCATGATATTTTTCTAAGCATCCCTACCGCTCAGGTTTGTCATGGTTGGGAGAGGCTCGCGAATGAGGCGGTGCTGGATTTTGCCATGGATAGATGTGAGTTTTGAGAGCTCCCGCTATAAAAACATGTATGTTAGAGTTGTTGGAACTTTATTTCCTACCATTGAATGTATGAGATCACAAAGGACTATTTAACAAGTGCTAAAGAAACACAGCAAATTTCTCACATGATGAAAGTCTCTAGCAGACCTGATCACTGGGGGTGTCCCCCTCCTCTGATGATTTGGCTGTAGGTGGGTGATTCTCCCGCAGCTGGGAGCCTACTGGACTTCAGTTCCCAGTTGCATGCTCCACCAGGAGTGACCAGGTCACTCTCGTCCCAGATTCCTGGTTGGCCATGGGTGTCTTTCAAACAGAAGACAAAGGCTGTGTGTGTGCAGCACCTACCAGTGAAGGGTGACGAGCTGCTCGCAGCCACCGTCAATTTTCCCTGCCTGAGCTCTCAAACAATGCCAGCATTTAGTGCCCCAGTGGGAGAAATGAAGATCCCGAGGCCAGCCTGGGAGGTGGCGCGGTCCTCCTCGGTACAGTTGAGCGGCGGAGCCCGACTGAATGCCCGCACAGAGCAAGGGGCTGGACCGAACCCTGTCACCGTATCCTTTGGGAAGCAGCCAAGCGCGAGAGCTCAATGAGATGTGTGTGCACGTGAGCTGTCAAACAGGTAAGGCTCCAGGGGAGGGGTCAAAGGGTGCCCCGTTTCCAAGGCAACCCTCAACAAGGTGTCTTCTTCCAAAGCAGAAGATGCAGAGGACAATAGCACCACTGAAACAAAGGCATCATCGGTGACGCTCTGCATGCCACCCCAGATACCGAGCATTCTGCGTGCTTGTCGGCCATGTTGAACAGGCCCTTCCTGATGCCGCTGCGTCTTCAGCGGGTGCAGGAAATGCAGGGTGGAGCTGAGTGCACGCAAACCACCTTGTATTTATTGTTTCACTTTGTGAAACTAGCACCAGGCTTTCATAAAGGGTTCCTACCTGTTCTGTGGCTGAATGTTATTTCTAGGAAACAGAGTAATTGTGGCGTGACATAGGCAGCGGCCAGCTAGGGGCGTAACGCACACCACTGCAGTTCCTGCAGTGCAGGGGCCCCCCAACCCTTCAGAGGGCCCCCATTGAGCCCTAGCAAAAGAGTATCTGTAATATATTGGAAACTAAGGGCCCCACTTTTAGTTTTGCAGGGAAACCCCATCATTTAGCTTTACAACACTGCGTCCAGCATAGCTCTCTGGAGAAGGGCTTTGGATAAACCAAGTATTTCAGTCTTTTTCGCAGTGGGCGAAGCTTGACAGCTTTAACGATTTGCCTTGCCAAGCTGGAAGATGTATGTGGCGCTTCTCTATGGACAATGGGTTGTGGAGGCCACAACACGGATGGCTTCATCTAAGCCACACTGCATCCCAGTTTAGAGCGTGTGTAGCCAATGTGTGAGTGGTACACAACAAAAGAGGTCACAAGCAGGTGGACCTGCACCAGTGAATGTTCGCGCATGGATATAGACACCATAGAATGAGACAGGCACGTGCAGACAGACAGCAAACAACACAAACTGCACTCATGCATGCAGGCAGGAGACATGCAGACACACAGACTGCACATATAGTCCCCTGCACCATGCCTTCCTGGTGCACCAATGGAAGCATGAGCAGGTGAATGAAGAACTCAATGGGTTCATGTGTTTGGGGTTGCACAAATGAGTGGTTTGAGTAGGGATGCTAATATGGATAGTATAGGGACGATTTTAAGGTGAGTACAAATAAAAAATTTTTTTTTGTTTTGATGGTTTTAGTGGGAATTACGGTGGCTTCATTTAGCATAGCTCTCGTTGTGACAGTGGCAACAAACTACAGGAAAATTGTTATCCCTTTCCTGAAGTGTGGAATGTGCACACATGTATGCCTTTGAGGAATAATATTACAGTTAGTAAACGGAGCAATCAAATCGGGCAACAAATCAGTTTAATGGAATGGGACAGATGTAAAAGCCAATGTCAAGTGAAAGTCAACACTGTGAAACGAAACAGGCCTCTGAAGGAGACGTTCGTTGTGCTGTGAGAAGCTAAAACATAGACAAGCTCTTCTTTCAGTCAGGGTACAGTTAAAATGTCCACTAGCATGCCCGCTCTGAGAACAGGAGTGAGTGCCTCTTTAACACGAAGCAACGATAAACGACGGCAATCCTATATTTAATAGGACGACAGTTAACGCCTGCAAGCCCTGCACCCTTCCCCACCAAACAGCAATCACAAAGATTATAATTTAATATTCCAGTCTCAGAATGAGCCCCATCTTCTGATACCAGCACATTTCCAATATATCAATCTGGAGTATCATTAAAAAACAACCTAAAAACAGCTGCCAATGGTATTCTGCTCGGTGCTGATTGATACCTCACCTAATTATTGTTTTTATTTTTTTTATTTGTCATGAGTATCTTTTATGTCAACATAATTTTCACCCAGACATATTTTGGCTTCTAAAAATGGAATGCATCCTTCCTTTGTAGAAGTGGCACCCCAAATGTTAACTAGTGTGGTATATTGCAGATATGATTATGCCCATCCATTACAGAATTCACTGGATGGATGTAAGACAACCTATACCATAACATGATGTATCTAAATTACAAACAGCAGGTTTCTCATCCCTAGTATCTAGCATAAATGAGTTTCAAATTAACCAAATGCTTCCAAATAGATTTTAGTTACAATTTTTAAATGATACAGACAGCAGTGTTTTAGTATGGGAGTGTTATAATAGTTTTAACCATTTATAATGATCATTAACATTTAAAAGGTGACTGGCTATGTTACATGAAATAATAAACTTAAAATATCAGGTTTAGAACAATCTTAAAAGATTATTATTGGTTCATTTACATCTCCACATATTTTAATTTGTATGCCTATCTCTTTGCAGAACACTTCCAAATTCACTAACAATCAACCTGCTTCTTTTGTCTTTAATCTTTTCCTAAATAGGTAAAGAAAGGAGAAACCGACATTTCTCTCTTTATTATTTGAGATGCATCTACCTTGGAGCGCCCGACCAACAATGTACTTAGAGACTCAGTACTTCAAAGATCTTGCACAGGCAGATTGATAGTTGATCCAATGTTCATCTAGTGTTGCCATCAAGTACTTAAGACAATGTGAAGAGTCGTTTTCGTACAGTGCAATAGAATACAGTAGGCCAGACATTGCCTTTATTAGGCTTGGTGACTCATTCTGTATCTATGCCACACACTGAAAATTCTTTCTTGCTACAATGCTGCTTGGGTGGCATAACACTGTTAAATCTTTGTTGGTGCTATATTTCACCTGGTCTATTGTTCTGCAATTAACCATGTCTTTGCTGGATGTAGCTCGATATGAAACGTTGCCCTGTTTGCCTCTGGGATCGTGCGCAAGATGCCAATGTACTATTGTATGCTGTGATGTGGATAAGCGAAAAACTAAAAATAAAGTTAATTAAAAAAATGATGTCTTTGCTATATTGACTTTAGTTGAAAAGACTATGAGATGTAACTGTCATGTGAAGTTGTTGAGGGGTCATGGAGATGTGGGAATCTTTTTCTAGACCAGTTAGCAAACAGAGTGCTGCAGTTTATAATAATGTAAGTGTCGATATCCAGGCTGTCTGTCTTACAGCTGTAAACCTCAGCCAAGACTCTGGTGTTTCTAGATTTTCCTGGGGGTGAGTGTTGTCTAAGGCTGTTACCCTAAATACATGTCCTCCTTGGCACAGAAGGTAGGATGCTGGTGGCGACAGGTGAGCTCTCGATGGTGTGTAGCGGTATAAAGCCATAGGGAACAGGCATTATATCCATTCTAATTGTTGCCAGTGGCATCTTGGCATGTAAAATGAACAACCCCACATATGCAAAGCCTCAACATGCGTGGTTGTATGTCTGCCACTGGGGAAATGATATAGGCCTCACAAAGCAACTGGCAGGCCAGACAGAAACTAAAGGCTATGACAATAATAGGAGAGCAAGGGAACACGCAGGTTCAAAGGGTTGTTGCTCTGTAAAAGTAGAAACATAAAGGGTCGTCCCTTCCCTCCACTGCAAAGCGTATTAAAGTTTCAATTGTGGTTGAAGTTTAAGTAACATTGTTACTAAATCCATAAAACGTTATCTGCACATTAACATAAATGATGAAATAACGAACACCAATATCAAAATACAGGTAAATAAATACCTTGAAAGAAACATTCGTCAAAGCAGCTGAAATAACAATAATTTTATAACTTCTTACCTCTGGTCCCAAGACAGCGCTGAACAGATACCAAAACTATTGACCATCCAGATGATCTCATTCGTTCAGAAGGAATACAGAGGCTTGAAAACAAGTCCGAACAGCATTCACCTGAAAAAACATCTTCAAAGCTTCTCTCTCTCTCTCTCTCATATTTATTGGTGTCTTAAATATATTTTCTCTCAAGCCTTGGCGGTCCATGTCCCTTACATCAACTGAACGAGACGACTGAAGAAATCAAAGCGCAGACACGTCCTTGTCCCAGCTGAGAAAGGAAGCTCAGACGAACATTATTGCCTCACTCCAAATCTCAGTCTATACAATATTTATTCCAAGACTTTTTTTCAGCCAACGAGCATGTTGAATGTATTGCTGCCGGTGCATAAGAGACTGTAATCAGCTTTTCAAGGATTGAAGTGGAAAAATTTGGGTTGCCTTTAATGGAATTTGAACTTTAGATCTCTTGTATGAGCTGAAAATAGCAACAAAGAGGTGTTAATAATAACTTTAATCATTTCAGGAGCTATTGTGAGTGTTTGTAAGGTAGGGTGTATTCAACGTCAGTGTACTCAAGTATTTGGTGGCAGTTGTTGCCCACCATAATAAGCATGGTATTGTGATCTAGTGTGTACGTTGTTGATTGTTTAATCTAGAGGTCCGAGTTCTCTTCTAAAGCTGAACATGATGCTATTGTTATGGTCACCCATCGCCAGCGCAAAAATATGGTATGGATTTTCCATATTCGAATGTGAATGAAAGGTTGAATGGACCAACATGCTTCTTTTGTTCTGTGTGACATTGAGGTTGTGCCAAATTTAGGCAAAGCAAGGGGGAAAATTTGGAAACGATTTGCATAAATGCAGATTCAATTTATACATGTACAAGTCATTTAATCAAATTGCAAGAAACAGCAATTGCCCCACTCCACGACGTGTAAGGCAAAGTGTGCAAATCAGACAATTGCACAAAAATTGCGTATATTTTCAGCAGTGAGAGCTGACTCACAAGTCAGGGCAATGCCTTGTTGATAAACGTCTCAACTGTGAACTGTGAATTGGGCCCTTCTGAGGAAAATGATATTTTGCCTGACCAAGATGCCCCCTACGTGCACCCTATGTCATGTGCATGTCACCCATGCATATTTCTCGTAGTGGCCTGAATCACTAGGCCTCTGCAAACATGTCCTGCAAGTCATCAAGTCATCAAGTCTCCCAAACATTAAGCTAACATGAAGGCCCATGTATTTGCATTTTGCATTGTGCACTTTTAAAATAAATATCGTACTAAACCCTTTTTTTTGTGGTTGAGCCTGAAACCACTTTCTGAAATATTGTTTTCATGACTCCTGGCACACTGAAAACTGCAGTCACGTCAGCAAGAAGCCTGCCAAGACAGTGTTATGAATAACAGTTATCTGTTTTCAGTACAGAGTGGCATCCCTGCCCGGTGAGGAAAAGTAAACAGAACCCGTCCGTGACAGATAAGGCCTAGCCCTCTGTCTCAGCCCCCATGCAATGAACGGAGAAATATATGCTTCTTCTGATTCTTAGTGGTGAACAACCTTTTGCTTCAGACAATACATCCCCTATCATATCAGATTGTACAAGATGTGCTTTTCGCCCTGACACAAGAGATTTCTCTGCTAGGCTGGAAGTCAGCTCTCCTCCCAGTTACACGTCAATTGCACGCCATGCTCAAGTTGCACAATTAGGGCAGAGTTCCAGCTGGTCATGCATACTCCTCCTCTAAGTACCCACCTACCTATGACACCTACCTATCACCTACCTATGACTCATCAAGTGTACACCCTCATACACGCCCACATGCTCTTATCTCTTTCTTTCTTGCTCTGCCTGGAGCGCTCCTCCCTATGTACAAGGAGTAAAATGTATATATTCTGTTCATTGTTGTTAAATGTTAGATTACTCTTCCTGAACCTCAGTGGTGATGGAACATATTCTCCCTTTGACTCGAGTTATTGGAATAAAGCCCATTTTAACTTGGACACCACGGATCCTGTCTCTCATTTGATGCATGATACTTTGTTAATGCCTAGAAATTCTGCCAGGGTAATATTTTATTTACCACATTAATTGGCGCCCTTGAACAGGGACATGTCCCTTTCCCCACTCGCCGGAGTTTGTAGGTCTAGTCTTTGCCCCCTTCCACAGCCGTGACGGACTTTAAAGTGTACACGCCATTGGGATTTCCCGCTACTCCCTCAGGCCCAGGAGGAGGACGGACTGCGACCAGGCATCCATGTGAGGCGGTGAGGAACGCGGATCGTCTCAAACCAGAGCCCAGCCCGTGAGAGAGCAAGGTCCGAGGTCTCCAGAGGTCCACCTGTTCCAAGGCGCATGCGTAGAAGTTCGAGGCCTTCAAGTTTCAAGTCCTGCTTCCCGGTGAGTACCACTATGGGGAATGCATCAAGTTTCAAGACGGGCCCATGGTAAACGTGGGAACGGTAAAGACGTGTCTCATTTTTGAGACCGGTATGGTTGTACTGTATTTCAGTGCATAAAGTTTTTCAAGTACATGTTTAGCTCTCTGTATCAGTTTAGGTTGTAACTGTTTTAGTGTTTAATATTTGTTTGTGTGTGAATGATTGTTGATTGTTTCAGTCTATTTTGTGAATATTGGTTTCAAACATGCCACTGTTTTCAAAGTTACGTCAGATAGGGACCAGAAAAGGTATACTAGAAGAGTCAGTTAACATCCCGCCTAGAGACACACCTGGTCATTATATGTATAATAAGCATGGATTAGACGCCATTTTGTTTTTAGATTCATGGGTAAACTATACAAAGGACCTGGAGGAAAAGTATAGATGGCCAATCCCGGGAACATGGGATCCTGAATGTATTATGAGCGTGGAGGAAGCGCTATGGAAAAGGAAGTCAAGACCCTCTCAGAAAGATGCCATCGAATTGTGGCGCAAAGAGTCACATAGGAGAACAGAGAAAGAATTGAATAAAGCAGATAGAACTAGACAAGCTGGGGAAAAAGCCAGAGAAAAGGAACTGCGGGAGGAGGGGGAACGTGTCAAAACAGAACAGACTGATAGGGAAAGAAACGCCGTTGTTAATGGTATTTATCCCGTTCTGTCAGAAGAACTAGCTAAAGTGACCACCTCAGAAAGATCCAGTAGGCCGCGAACGCCACCACCTGTACCATATAGAGTACATAGAATAAAGCCGACAGCATCAGATGCGTTCATTTCCTCGTATCTAGACGAGTCCCTTCCAGACTACGTTAATGCAGGTTTTCCTCCACCCCCACCAGCAGATCAACTCCAGCAACTTCAGCAGCAGCCCGTAAAAGATGACGTAGGTCCCGGGGCAGTGGGAGGGGTGCCTACTGTAGATGCAGCCATTCCATTTTGTGTATATGATCCAGAACCAGGAAAGGGTTCAATGGTCGTGATTTCACGTAGACTAAGACAAGCTGTTGCATATCTAGAGACATTACCAGACATGAAAGATCACCTAGATAGCATGTATCGTTTTATTAGAACGGGGGAGGGACCAGATAGTATAGCACAAGCCATGGCACAAAGAAAGGTAGGGGTTAAGAATCATGTCTTACGTTTTATTATTAACTGCCTGATCAGGGAACAAGACGAAGGAGACGGAGATGTAAAGCCAGGTTTGATAGAATGGAGTGATCACATAGACGCCGGTAGACATGAGAAACAGGGACAGATAGATGCCATGTACAAGAAAATACGAAAGGAAATAATAGAAAGGCACAGAAAAGAGTCTGACGAGAAGGGCGAGTCATCAGCGGAAGAGGTAGAGGATCGTCAGGATCCGAAAGGCAAGATTAATTATGTAGGAAAAGCGCGACAGTTTGACAGACCCAAGTGCCTTGATTACTGTAAACAAGGGCCAGCTATAAAAGAAAGGTATTCCCTTGAAGCATTATTCCAGGCTACTGAAAAAGCACTGAAACAATGGATAGGGAGTGAGAGACCTCCCACACAACACGAAATAGAGTTGGCCCGGTCAGCCACCCAGTGGGTGTCCAATGCCAATATATATAGCAGTGATATAGTGGCTCAGACTTTCTTAAGCCTTCCACCGAACGAACAGCGTTTGGCTGGTATTTACATGGTCCAACACTTGATAACGTTGTATGAAAGTCAGCATTCTGATCCTGGTCACTTGCATAAATTACTAGACGACATTTTACTAGATAGATGGACAGGTTTAGGTACTGAATTAATTAATGTAATCCTGGATCAACGACATAAGTACATAGATTCTCTGACCACATGCATGCCTCCAGTCTTACACCACGGTAGACATAACGTACACATAGACAGGCAGAACCCCCTACGAGAGGTTCATCCCGTCAAGAATGCGGCCAATGAGTTACAACGGGTGTATGTTTACACCCCCTTAACGAAATTAGAGATTCTTGAAATGAAAAAGATGTTGCCTTGTCATGATAAAGACCCAGGGGGATTTCACCGTGAATTAAAAGACATCCTCCGCATAGGAGATTATACATACGCTGACATTCTGAAGCTATTAAAAGTACTGTTACCTGCAGGGATTTATGAAAAGCTTAAGGAAAAAGACTGGGAAGTGGGTGAGAAAAAGTTAAGTTGGGATGCATTGGAAACAGAAGAGAAGGGCAGGCCCCCAGGAGTTGGTCTTGGAGAAAGAGCTAGAGAACTACCTGAATTTCTGATACAAGTTTTGCCAAGATTATTGATTACTAAAAAGGAAGATTGGGATGCTATTTTAGCATGTAAACAAAAGCAAGACGAGGACACTAGTGATTTCTATTCTAGATTTGAGAAATGTTTTACTATTAATAGTGGCCTTAAGCCAGGTAGCGAGTCATTTCCACATCTTTTTGTGAGCAAATTAGTAGAGAATTCCTTACCCCAGATCAAGAATAGAGTACTGAAGGTTGAGAGTACTTGGCAAGCGAACAGTCCTTCACAAATGTTACAGATGCTACAGTATCACCAGAACAGAATTATGGAAGAGCAGGATCATGAAAAGAGACGCATGAAAGAGACCAAAATGAAGGTGCTGGTTGCCCAAACGGTACCGGCAAATTCGAACAAAAATAACACGACACCTGTCAAAGGGAACTGTAATTATTGCAAACAACCAGGTCACTTTGTAAAGGACTGCACTGTCTTGAAACACAATATAGCTACAGGCAAGACAAAAGAGCGACAGTACACTCCTAGACAGAATAACACGCAACAGAACACGCAACAGACAGTAGCGAATTTTCCTCCACCACCGCCTGTTCATGCCACACCACAAATGTATCAGTACACACAGTCTGACTATCCAGAATATCAACAGTTCTCATGAAACAGCCTCGAGAGGGAAGTAGGCTTGCCCCTTATTGAGGTTCCTGTAGATCAAGAGGGTCCGTATGTACATAGTCGTGTTCTAGGTCAGGATCGTAAGTTTCTGATTGACACAGGGGCGAGCAGAACTACCATCAGTCATGACGAGGTTCCAGGGGCACCTCTCTCAGGCTCACAGAATGTTTCCCTGGGATTTTCAGGAAAGCCTATTGTTAATGAAGTATCAAAACCAGTTTCCCTAGGGGTTGGTCCACTGTCACGTACCACTGACCTGTTACTTACTAAGTCATGTCCAGAAAACTTACTTGGTATGAAGACATTAAAAGATCTAGGAGCAGTTATCTGCTGTTCTCCAGAAGGAGTACGCCTGTTCTTACGTGATTTTAAGGGACATTATGTACTGACTGATTTTGACCACAGACTCAAGAATGTGCCACAGACACTATGGGCACAAGGACCGACTGACGTAGGTTACATGGATATAACGCCGCACCATGTCACACTCAAAGCAGGAGTGGTACTTCCACGTATTAGACAATACAAGTTACCACCTGACGCCGAAACAGCCTTATTGAAATTAGTTGACGAACTTATTGCACGAGGAGTAGTGATGGAGACTGACTCAAATGTATGTAACTCACCTGTCATCCCTATCCTTAAACGATCTGACCCTAGTGTACTGCCAGTGTACCGATTGATTATTGACCTGCGAGAATTGAACAAATGTGTAGTACCACAATATCCAGTGGTGCCAGACATTTCTTCATTATTGACTGCTATTGATTCAGAGGCTACTTACTTTACTGTTATCGATTTGAAAAATGCTTTCTTTAGTGTTCCCATCCATCCCGACAGCCAGTACCTGTTCGGATTTTCATTAAAAGGTCTTAGCTTTGTCTTTACAAGAGCTCCACAAGGTTTTACAGAAAGCCCTAGTATTTATAGTCAAGCATTAAAAAGACAGCTAGACAGTGTTCACATGCCTACTGACACTGCCCTACTCCAGTACGTAGATGACATCCTAATTACAGCACGTTCAGAAATAAAATGCGAAAATGCATCACTGACAGTATTACATTTTCTGGCAGATAAGGGACACAAAGTGCCCCCTTCGAAGTTGCAATTCTGTGAAAAGCAAGTGGTGTATCTTGGACACTTGCTTTCCAAAGAGGGGAGACAGCTAACACAAGCACGTGTACAGCTCATTGCTAACCTTTCACAGCCCAAGACACAAAAGGAAGTACGTGCCTTTATTGGCCTCACTTCATACTGTAGGCAATGAATTCCCCAGTATGCCTTTCTAGCCAAACCATTCATACAGTTAACTACACAGGAGGCAGGGGGGACTGTCCTCCCTTGGACACAAGAACACACCTTGGCATTTGAGGAATTAAAAAGAGCTTTATGTCAAGCGCCAGTGTTAGCGACTCCATGTTACAGCAAACCTTTTATGCTTTTTGTAACTGAAAGAGAAGGAACAGCGTTATCTGTCCTCACACAAGATCAAGCAGGAAAACACAAGCCTTGTGCTTATTTTTCCAGTACACTAGACCCTGTGGCCCAGGCTCTGCCAACATGCCTGAAATCAGTTGCAGCAACAGCCCTAGCCATAAGACAAAGTGATTCAATAGTATTGGGCCACCCTCTGACAGTACAGGTTCCACATGCAGTGGAGGTTCTCTTAAACAGAACACAGACACAACACTTGACTGTAGCAAGACTGACAGGATATGAACTGACATTATTCCAGCCACACATAGAGATCAGACGTTGTAACATTCTGAATCCTGCAACACTTTTGCCCTCAAGTACAGTAAATGCACCACCACATGACTGTGTGGAACTAATGAATATAGTGACGAAACCAAGACAAGACCTGACAGATATTGCACTTTCAGAACCAGACTTAACGCTCTATGTAGATGGATCATGCATGAGAACGAGTGCAGGAGAGTTAGTAGCAGCCTATGCTGTGACCACTGCTGCAGAGGTCATAGAGACACAGAAAATAGACACATTGTCAGCACAAGCAGCAGAGCTCATCGCTCTGACACAAGCCTGCATAAGAGCTAAGCACTTGAAAGTAAACATTTATACTGATTCACAATATGCCTTTGGCGTTGTTCATGATTTCGGGGTACTATGGAGGGAGAGAGCTTTCCTGACCTCCCATGGGACCAAGATCCAGCACGGCCAGCTTATTCAGGCCCTGTTAGAAGCCATACATTTGCCTACAGCCATTTCTATCCTGAAGTGCAAAGCTCACACCAAAGTTACAGACACCATTTCCCAGGGTAATGACCTGGCAGACCGGACAGCTAAACTTACAGCCCAGACAGCCCAGACACCAACAGACACGACAAGGACAGAGGTACCATTACTGACAACAAGTATGACAGTCAGGGATCCCACACAAGATGTACTTGACATACAGACACATGCCACCACAGATGAGATAAAGAAATGGACTGAACAAGGAGGGGTCCAGACTGACCAAGGTTGGATGACTAAGGGAAAAAGCTCATGGTTTCTCCCAGATTCCATGGTACAAGTAACCATAAATACAGCCCATAGTCCAGCACACTTAGGAGAAAAAGCAATGTTAGACAGCTTACAGAATATCTGGTTTAACAAGCACCTGCGCGCCGCAGCGAAACAGAAAGTGCGAACATGTATGATCTGTTGCCAGTTCAATCCAGGTAAAGGCATCCCGGTGGAACAAGGCGGATTTCATCCTCCTGACCACCCTTTTGAGGTTCTCCAGATGGATTATATCCAAATGGACAGATGTAGAGGTTACAAGTATGTCTTGGTAGTAGTGTGTGCACTATCTAGATGGACAGAAGCTTATCCAGTTCCAGATTATACTGCTGTAACAACAGCCAGACAGTTAGTGCGCGAGTACTTCCCCAGGTATGGATTACCTCGGGTGATCTATTCAGACAACGGCCAGCCATTCTCTTCTGAATTAATGAAACAAGTGTCTCTTCTGTTAGGTTATACATGGATGTTCCATTGTGTCCGACACCCAGAAGCAGCAGGCCTTGTAGAAAGACATAATCAGAACCTCAAGACAAAATTAGCAAAGGTCTGTGCAGAAAAAGGCGTGGATTGGATAGTAGCCTTGCCGGTTGCCCTCTTTTACATGCGTATGGTAGCACATTCCAGAACAGGCCTATCTCCGTATGAAGTGGTTTTCGGTAGACCGCCAAATATGTGGGGTACGCCTATGCCCAGAAAGATAACTGATGTTGGCAGTAACATGCTGACAGATTACCTGGCTTCCTTGATGTCTGCACTACTCTCTTGTCGTTCACAGGTTGCTGCCGCCTTCCCTGACAACACCCAGGTCAAGGAACACGCCATAGTCCCAGGGGACTTTGGGGTATATTATCAACAACTAGCGATAATTTTTGTCTCTAACTTGTTTAGAGACAAAAATTATCGCCGCACATCGGCGATTTTTATCGCAGATAAACCTTGCTATTAGCAAGGTTTATCGCAAATGCGATAAAAAACGCCCGCAATGCATGAATATCGCTGAAAAGTCAGCGATATTCATGCATTATCGAGCAAATGCTCTTAGCCATGTTATCCACCTCCCATTGGATAACATGGCTAAGAACTGCTCAGGGCAGGTGTTAGCTTTTGGAGATATTCGCGCTTAGTGCGAATATCTCCAAAAGTTGGTAATAGGAGATAGCGATGTTAGCGACTGTTTTCAGTCGCTAACTTCTTGGCACGCCCACTTTGCATATCATTAGTGATAAATATCACTGACATGCAAAGTGGGGCCCATGATGGTCGCTATCTCCTATTAGCTGTCGCTAACTGGTGTTAGCGACAGCTTGGTAATAGGGAGATAATTTTATCTCCGCTTTCTTGGCTTTTAAAGCCAAAAAAGCGGAGATAAAACCCCTTGATAATATACCCCTTTGTGTGCATCCGGAATTTTGATCGTTCCAGCCCCCTCGAGCCGCGCTGGAAGACCCCGAAATTGGTGCTTCTTACCACGAGGACCGCGCTGAAAATGGAGGGACGCAAGGGCTGGATCCATGCCCATCACGTTAAGTGGGTATTTTGGACAATGTGGAACATTTGCAAAGAACATTGACTTTAATGACAATACAGACTTTGTGCCGCCTTTGCTTGAAAAGACCCCTCAGCAAGAGTATAGGTCCAAGCTAAGATCTAGTAAGTCAGACGTAGTTTAATTGTTTAAGCCCACCCGGTGGTGAATCGGTTAGACTAGTTTCTGACATGTATAAGATCACATATGAGAATAGCAAGAAGAGAGATAAAAAGGAAAAATACTGCAAGACATTACGCAGTAGATGTATTGTTACCTTGATCATTCTTTTTATTCTGTGCATTGTTATAATCTGTGTCAGTTTATTGCTACATGTTTTCTTTCCCATTTCTTCACATATATACTCTTCCAGTAACAGTACCATAGAGCATACATTTAGTGTATTGCCACCTCATGAATTGTCATATCGACTTGCCTTGCGTAACAATACTTTTATTCAAATGTTACACCATTCTCACCAGACCAGCAATGCAACTGATTGCTGGGTATGTGGCCAACTACCCCCTTATCAGAAAACAAAGGGAGTTCTGCCGAAATAATTTCTCGAATTTTCGGAAAAAACGCCCATTGGATAACATGGCAAATCGCACCTCCGCACATAACATGCTTTTTCCACCACTTCCACAGCTCAGATCCTTTTCAAATTTGGCATCACAGTAGTCCAAGCGATGCCCTACATCCTCACCAAAAAGCAACCAAATCCCTCCACTGGAACGGGTACGAATTTCCGCTCAAAAACACGCCCCCCGCAAACGCCAAACAACGCCAAAATCCCTCAACACTTTGTTAAACAGCATGTTAAAACAAATACTGCCTTCTCGATACAAGATATCAACTCTTTGGCAGCTGAAGCACAATCTTTCCCCAATGACTGCTGTACATGGGAAAGTCATGAACTCATCTCTCCACGTTATCACATAACACGTACGCACATCTTCAAAACGTTTTCTCCAAACACTTGAAAGAGATCCAGCTCTCTCCTGCCTAACGTAATGTCAACATACTCTGCACAAACCATATCCACATGGCGCTATTTGCAAGCCATATTTACAAGAAACTCAACAAGTTATAATAATGACATGCTCTTCATAAACCATATTTACAAGGAGCTATTTACAAGGAACTTCACTCTCAGAAGGACTTTCTTCTTTCATAACGTCACGCCATACCTATTTCATTTGCGGTCAGACAGCTTATGTACATCTGCCCTTAGACTGGGGTGGGACTTGTTATATAGCATTCCTATTGCCACATGTTTCCTTGGCCCCATCCCATTATCACAGAGATTCACAACTAGAACATGTTAGACAAACTCAACTAATACGCAAGTTAACAAGAACCCTTGAAGCAGTAGTGAATGTGACTGCATCTGCCCTGGCGAACTTGACCCAGGAGCAGTCTGCCATGATACTATCTCTGTCTGCAGTGTGGCCTGGCGATTTGCGGCCTGTGTGCAACTGCTTGCGTTCCCCATCCACATGTACAAAGGATAAAGATGAAGAAATGATGCTGTATGATCAACTATACGGTCTCATGTATATAGATGTATCCTAAAGGGTTATGTAGGAGACAAGGAGGGAATGAGGAAAATGATATTTTGCCTGACCAAGATGCCCCCTACGTGCACCCTATGTCATGTGCATGTCACCCATGCATATTTCTCGTAGTGGCCTGAATCACTAGGCCTCTGCAAACATGTCCTGCAAGTCATCAAGTCTCCCAAACATTAAGCTAACATGAAGGCCCATGTATTTGCATTTTGCATTGTGCACTTTTAAAATAAATATCGTACTGAACCCTTTTTTTTGTGGTTGAGCCTGAAACCACTTTCTGAAATATTGTTTTCATGACTCCTGGCACACTGAAAACTGCAGTCACATCAGCAAGAAGCCTGCCAAGACAGTGTTATGAATAACAGTTATTCTCCCTTTGACTCGAGTTATTGGAATAAAGCCCATTTTAACTTGGACACCACGGATCCTGTCTCTCATTTGATGCATGATACTTTGTTAATGCCTAGAAATTCTGCCAGGGTAATATTTTATTTACCACACTTCCTCAGAATTTAGCCGCAGAGGAGAAGAGTGGTGGAGGGTGGTGTCCATCCCTTCCATGTACACCTTGTTGGATTTCTCTACCAGCGCGCTCTACCACTCACCCATTAGGAAAGGATAGAGTATATGGTACTCAGCCAATGTGTACTCAGTTGTCCGAGTGTACTGAGTGTTCTGGTTTGCACGCAGTTTTTATTTTATTTATGAATGAAGTGTTTTTAGCATGGACACGACAACTGATGTTGCAAGAACTTAAAAAGAGATGCAAATCATAGAGCATACACAGGACAGAACCCTGCAGTTAAACAATAATTAGGATGCAGATATTTCTGTGTACTTGTGGATTTGATGCATTTTGCACATAATATACCATTTGTGTAATTGCAGATTACAACAAAAATGTAGTTCTAGCTGAAATGGATCAAATGTTAGTAAGCACTGCAGCAGATCGAATGTAACACAGCTTCCAACACTTTACACAAGTTAAATAGTCACCTTTATTCTATTAATTACTCTATTTAATCCCTTAATTACTGTATTCACGCATTAAAGAGTTAGGAATTTTCCACAGATTGTGTTGATAACCCCAAATGCTACTCTGAAGAAAGCAATTTAATCTACAAGAGGATAACATCCCTTTATATTTCAATATAATTGAGAGAGTGTAAACGATGATTCTATCTTTGTCATAAAACGATTTTCTTCACTATTCATCCAAATTAATGTTTACATTACAGTTTTAGTGGAGTTGCGTTTGTTTCCAGCAGATCCTCAGAATGTGGGAGTAGCGCCAAAATATCGCATCGTGTTTGGAGGCCTGAGGTATTAAATTATAAAGGGGCTGTGAGTGAGCGACGTAGATAATAAACATGTAGCGCACATTAGTGTGCAGCAGGGTGGTTTTATTTTAGAAATGAATGCCTCCAGAGTCTCTTTAGTGTGAGCTTAAACAGCTCTTGTAGACAGATTTTAAACTATCATCTGGATGCGCGTAATGAGGTATAATAAGAATAAAAGAGATGCATCTTTTACTGCAGGGAGTGTCTGCATATAGCTCTGTTTTATTTGGAATGCATTGTCATCTGTGTATTGCACATACAATTTTAACCTGGGGGTGAGAAAGAACGGCATTAATAAAACGGAGTTTCTGTGCTTCCATACACATCATTAACTATTCCCAAATAAGGTGATGAATCTGCTGAATGTGTATTGCTCTATCTTAAGAATCCTGTAATTCTTCTATACTATTGGCATCCTCTATTAATAACTAAATGTGTTAATATGACAAATAGCTATAAACTAATGCCACAAAGCGTGCCACATAATTTGTCTTTAATCACATGATAACTATATCATTTGCCTTTCCTTGCCACATAATTTAGTAAGCCATGGTGTATAATTTTGCCTTCTGTTGCCATATAAATCGATGGAATTAAGAACTTGTTTGGAAAAAGATTTTAAAGGTGCAATCTTTACTCAGGGCAGGTAATTTTCTAAGAGTGTAAAATCAAGAGAGTGTTTTTAACATTTATACCTAGGGCTCCCGGTTTTATGGTATTTATTTTTTTGACATTTCCATCTGTATTTATCCATATTTCTTTTTTGTCAACTTTATCTGTTTTTGTCCATATTTATTATGGGTTTTGTGAAAAAAATAAAGCTGAAACTGGTATATTTCCACAAATATTTAACCAATAAATATGCAGTCATGCTTGAATGCCTGCCAGGTGATATGAACACCCGTAGAAGATAAATCAATCCACACAGTTATTGGTCTGGAACTCATGTCAAAGTGTATTTAGACTCACTCAGAAAGCACCCAATTTCTGTTTTTATCCACATTTAAAAATAAATACAGACAAGAAAATAAATGGTTTTCTGTCTGTAATTATCTGTGGAAATCAGTACAAAATTGGGAGACTTATTTATAACATACATTCAGCTCAGCCATAGGTGGACAGAGTTAGATCAAGAATCCTAAAGTCCACAATAGCTTAGCACAAACAGATTGGAGAAGTTTGTAGTGGATTTAATATGAAATTTGCTTTCAGAATGTTAACGGGTCCCAGGATGCTTGTTTACGGTCCAGGGAGGACCTGGCCTGGCAGTTCGAGCTGGACTGTTCCCATGGGGAGCAGGGTCAAGACTGATTTGCATATGGCTGGGTTTAAACTGGAATGGCATGGGCAGCAAAAAAAAAGCTGTATTTAGGCCCAGATTTCTGTACAGGAGTAAATGTATGACATTGTTCTGCATTCTGTCCATCAACTGTTCTTTTTGCACTTTATAGAAGTGGTATTTCTAAGCCAGTCCTGACAAAACCACCTTTACCACTGGAAAGGGTTTGTCACCGCGAATCCAATTATAAGAAACATTATGAGGCTGCTGCACTGCAATCCACTATTGCAGCCTGAAGTAATTTCAACCATTTCCCCATATTAGCCTATGGGAAGAGCAAACCTCATAGGTAGTGAAAACACACATGGACTTCCTCACTACCTGCACATGGAACACATGTGTGTACCTGGCCGTCCTTTCATCTACCACTTGCTTTACCCCTTAAGATGTACCTTCTGGATGCTGTAGTGGTAATGAAATGTCCTTTCAGTATGGCTAGTGATTTAGAAAGGCCAGCCTGAGTAAAAGCACAATTGCACATACACAGACCTGCAATGGCAGGCTGGACACATGTTTAGAAACACTATGGGTGCGAGTGCGCACACCCCCCTGCAATGGCAGGCTGGACATGTGTTCAAGTGCATCATTGGTGCAAGTGCACACACACCCCTGCGAAGGCAGGCTGGACACGTTTTAAAACAATAGGTAAGCACCTCTTCCTAGCGTGCGTAAGAAGGCGGTGAGCACTTTCACACTGCATTTACAGTGGAAAAGTTCCCAGAACCTTAAGGCCACTACAAGAGAATCAGCAAATCCCAGTAGGAAAAACAAAAAGTTTAGATAAACGCTACCTGAAGAGTAACACCCATTTACTTCGAATTTCAAGTGGAGGTGAGACCGGATCACAGGAGGCCAATGTGCTTAATCGTTAGTACAGAGACACCAACATGCAGATTACCTGGAGCCAGTTTTATCTCCAGCGCATCTTCAGAGATATCGAGCCGCAGTGGATCAACAGTAGCTGGAGCAAACCCCAGATCTGAGACTCCTAGGGTACAGAAGGTGGGAGCCATGTTGAGGATCATCATTTATTATAGCTACGATCATCTGTTGGAGAGATAGGACACAGGTGGGACTCCACTCCAGACTAGGCCCTCAGACCCGGCCTTTAGATGGACTTAGTGGCCAGGGACTCCGAGCACATACTGTCATTTCGATGAACCCTTATCAGATGCTAGAGACTTAGACTTTGATACCGGGTCATATGCTCTCTACATCCTCACTAATAGTTACGTCCGGACTCTCATGAACGGAGAAAAGAGTAGCGGAACCCCATCCTCAGAGCATAAAAGCAGAGACAGAGGATCACAAGGACAAGATAGTATGTTTTCCTGAATCAGTGTGATGTACTTGCTAATGTGACCTGGCTATATATAGTCAGGATCAGCTTCTCCCCATGTTTTCACTCCTTTACATGTCTGTGTCGATTGACCTAACGTTCATGAGGATCGGTGTCCCCAAGTAGTGAAATCAGGGTTAATCCTTGTGTATTTCAGATATGTTGGATTATAGTTTGAAAAATCCATCTATAAGGTAAGTTAATAAAATTTTTTTAATGAAAATGGAACAGAAGCTGTGTGCTGAGTTTCATTGTGTAAATTCCAATAGGCCGTTTACAAATGGTACTTTCTGTATCCATTTGTGGCATAAGGATTTTGGACACTAAATCTGCCGGTTCATACCTTTGTGCACATAAAAAACAATTTCAGCAGATTCACTAAACGGAAAAACGGAAAGTTGGCGAAAATTCTTTTATATGAAAGAATAAACAAAGCCAGGGCTTTAAGTGGGATGACAAAACTGGGGGGGGGAGGGGGAGCGGGGTAGGTCTTTCCAAGGGCATGGCCGATGTAATTTAGGGTGTGGCTTAAAAACTCGTTAACTAAAAATCTGTTCTTAGCATAGTGTGCCGCTCCATTGGTATTTTTCTGCTTCTGTCCATTCATCCAGATATATAACACAAGTAACATTGCACCTACAACAAACCAGGGCTATTGGCTTTGTCAATGGTTGTTAGTTGCATATAATAAGTAAGCAGCGATTATGGATGTGTTGTATATAATACTGAAAATGTTTCAGTTCTGAAATGATGCGACTGTGAAAGAACTAAAACGAGTCTCTGTAAACTTACATCAACGTCTTTGAGCAGTGGTACTGCTGCAGAGTTAAGATTTTCTTTTCCAACCCGAGTGTGAGGGCAGAAATGGAGAGCCCGATAGGGACTCGTCTCGGCACCTGCTTTTAAGAACTGCCGGTGTTCAGCACCGGCAAAACCCGGCCCACTTGAAGTGCTGGACAAAGCTGCAGTTGGAATCCTCCCGCTGCCCTACAGTGCTGCTTGTTTTGAATGTGCTGCTCACCTTGTGTGTTACTATCATGATGTCTACAGCCCCTCCTCCCCCCATTCCTCCCAAGGAGAAGTACCCTAGTATTGAGGAACTATGTTGAATTGGAGCCAAAACAAATCATTGCAGCCTAATATCCCGTCCTCTTTGACCAGTCAACTGCTTGCATGGGCTTTTCGAAATATAATTAGGCTGCCTGATGAAAAACGCGCCTAACTTCTAAACAAAGTTTGACATTCTAATTCACCCACTTGTACCTATAAATATTCTGCTACTGTTTTAACTAAAAGTAACAACTACAACTAATAGATACCATTACAGATCAAGGGACAATTTAAAAGCGCCGAAATGTCTCCGGAGTAGCTGAGTGGATGGGCAAAAACCCACATGCTATCATCCAATCGACACCGTAGATATAGAAGGGATAATACTAGAATATCCATGTCAGAGTTTCTGACACAAATATCGTGTGGTAAATAGTGTGTAATAAAATGGTGCCCACTTTAAACGTCATATAGATAATTCTGCATATGCAATCCTGAAATATAAACCCCAGAGAATGGGAATTTTTTTCCCTACGGGCGGTGGGCCTCTAAAAGGCTGCCAGAGGTCGGGGGTGTGAGCGGCTCTCCCTGTAAGCCCTGCCTCAGCGCTGCTTACCTTTCAGAGGGAGCGGCCTGTCGAGAAATGCACCAACCCTCCTGCAGGCCTGGAAGACCGGCCGCCCCCGTGCGTGCGCGCGCGACCCTTTGTTCTGTCAAGCACCCCGGCATTGAATTGTGTGAACAACTCTAAGCGCCCCGCAGAACTTAGTGTGCGGTTACGCTGTGATTGAGCCGTCTGTGTAACACAAACTGCGTCCTCAGGGAAGTGTTTTATTCTGTCTAAACAGAGGAACAAAAGCGTCAATATTGAGCTGGTGAGCGTGTGGTGTTATGTGACAGGGCCGAATAAACCTTCGCTATTCACTGTGGAGACATTGTCAGGGTGACTGGAATAGTGAGGCAGAAATGGACGGCTCTGTCAGCGGGGTTTGGCACGAGGCCCAGTGCAATTCTGCTTGCTCCATCGGTGCCCTGGTCGAGGGCCCCAGGCTTAAGATGGCCGTTCTTTACCTTATTCCTGACCCGGAAGTACCAGAGGTGATTATTGAAGAGGTCACAAGGGTACCAGAGGATGATGACATGTCACCCGGCCTAAACATCAGTTTCCCAGGGGGTCCACTTTCCGAGTCTTGTCAGGAATAACTCTGCACCTTGCTGGAGGAGCTTAAGAAATATTGCCTACGTTTATTACACATCACCCTGCTTTCAGTATTCTAGTGGGTAAGCTCTGAATACTGGCCTCTCTGCTTTGCTGGTCCTGCTTTGGGTAAATCACGCCATCACTCTGCCCCACTGTTCGAATCTGTGCCTTAATTGTTTGTGCTTATAAATGGTCTGAATGCCACAATTATGCACTGTACTAAAAGTATTTACAAATTATTCAACACCTATGAGGTCTTACTGGTTCTGACTTAGTTGAGGAAAACAGGGTTGTGTGTGGACGACCTCGCCACCGTCCCCCGCATCAGGAGAAACAACCAGCAGCGGCAGATCATTCTCCTGCCTCGCTGCCAAGTCCTGGAACACCCTCCACATCCTCCTACGGCAGACCGAAAACCTACTTACCTTCAGGAGCCTACTCAAGACCTGGCTGTTCGAGCAGTAGCAGCCCCTCCCCCCTGCACCTTGAGCCCCTCACTGGTGAGTAGCACGCTTTACAAATGTCCTGATTGATTGATTGATTGGCGATGCAACACAGTAAGCAACGAACAGGCAGAAGGGGGTTTCAGTGGTTGGACAGTTATCAAATAAAGCCAAGCAACAAAATCTTGCAATCTCTAGGCACCAAAATAAGGGCTATTCTACATGGGCATGACTGGTAAACAGAAGCCCGTCCGCCATCCTATTTCTGCAATACCTGCTTTGTTGGGGCGAGTAGGCTGATGTATTCGACAATAATTTTAAATGTGCCTCCAGTGGAGTCTGTAAAGAGTCTCGGTTTCTCACAACTTAATTTGAGCTGGTGGTTGCAGGTGGGGCCTACCGGCCCTCATGTTTTGGGGACCAGTACTTGTTTTTCCTAATCAGACTTTGACCCAGAACAAGACAGAGGAAACACAAAAGTGGGAAAAACAGAGAAAGATAAAGATGGAAAAAGAGTAGCGAATAAATAGAGCACAAAGTAAAAAGATGCTGAAACAGTGAGATGACAGGGTTAGGCAAGTGCTTATTGGTGGATGAAAGAGGCATTTGGTGGAATAAAGACTATAGCGCATTACTAGTCTGCATTCTAAGATTCAACGGGCTTTTGAGAAAAACTTTGGGCCCTGAAACTAATTATTTTACAAATTAAGTACTGCCCGTCCTGAAGTAGAGTGTGGGGGATACAGCACACAACCGAAAGGGGGTACCTTGAACAGATATCATTTATCAGGTTTTTATCAGCCCCTTTCAATAACCTAGCCCAAAAAGACCAATAGCACATTACTCCCTTTATGCCTGATATACACCACAACACCATTTCCCAGGATGGGGGATAATTTTCTAATAATTAACCTTCAGAAAACGGAATTCTTTCTCGTCACTCCCAAAAACAAGAACAAATTCAACACAGGTGTTCTGGATAACTTTAAATTAAAACACTTCTCTATATCTCTTACGAACATCGAAATTCTTAAGTTTTAAATTTGATTATTGTCTCACACTGGTCTCTGACAGCAACAGGATAGCGAAATATGCATATATTCACCTTTTTTCTCTTTAGAAAATTAGAAATCTGCTAAAACATAGTCACCTTAAATGCCAACCTTGGGCAACAATACTTTGGCAGGAATACCTCAATTTTGAAGTGCCTGCCTTAAGGTCGATTCAGGCTTAGATAGAAAGGTAAGCGACCACCAGTACCCTCACCCTGAACCAACCAGCAAATTAAAAAAATCCAAGAATACATGCATCGTACATTTCATGGAAAGCCCAATGCAGTAGCCCCAACAATCATCAGCAAGAAAGTTTGACTAGATTCACTGGCTTCCCATCGAGGCAAGAGTCAGAATTGAAAATTAGCTGCCTAGCTTGAAAAGAAATGCACATGAACACACCTACCACTTTTTCAAAGCTTCTCACAATCTCACGGGGTCAAAGATAAACCAGAAGAAGAGGTTCTTTGTATTTAAGAGCTTCTCTGAAACCAGGCTTTCAGTGGGGCTCACTCTGACTTCTGACACTCCCTCAGGACAAAAACCTCTTTTCTGTACTCCAGGTGACGTTTAAAATGCATCTTTCCGTCTTATGAGATGACATCCGCCTTGAGGTTGCTTCTGACTTTCTGTTCAAACCTTTTTACCTTATTCTCAATTCTCAATTACTTTTAAAATGTATTTGGTCCTGTTCTTATGTAAGTCAACCTAATATCATGCAGGTTCAAGAGCGTAGGGAGAAGACTGTTAAATAAGTACCCTCCTAATACCTGTATAGAAAACATTAATTAAAGCAAGCAAACATACTTATAACAGTAAACAGGCACTTCCAGTTCTAGGAGTACACTTCTTTTGGAAAAACCAAGGATCACTGGTGATCAGACAGTGTGGGACCTAGCCATGCACCACGAGAAAGCCAATACAACTGCCCAGTTATTCTGGTAAATGTGATACCACTAGGATTTACCTTTTTTCTGGCCCCATAGTATTGAAAATACAAGGCGCAGCATAGCGCCATGTGATACTGCACGAGTAAGTGTCTCACTCAGTATTACCAGTCTAGAATTACTGCATTTGTCTGTAAATGTGTACGTAAAAAGAAGTGCATCATTAAAAGTGGACAAAATATCAACTTTTCCATACTCAAATTTTAATTTTCCAAACCACGCCAGATGCAAGCACTTATAAGAGATGAAGTTTAGAGAGAAATTTAGCCAGTCATTTTGGTGATTTAGACAGTTTGTAAGGGAAGAGATAATTTCCAATGCCATGCTTCTCCTCGCCGGCCATCCAGCCAACTTGAACACTATTACACACCATCATTGACTCATCAAGACCGCTTAAGACCTCACTTTCGGAGAACTAGCTGCGTGTCCTTCTGAGGAGGTGGTGCCTGGACTTGGACATGAGCAGAAGGAAGGGGCTAGTGCTGCTTCTGAAGCTATGCAGTATGTAGGCAGCATGGCCAGAGTCTAGAATGGGGAGAGGAGTTGGCCTAACGGTTAGGGCGCTCGACCTCGGACCTGGAGGAACTGGGTTCGAGTCTCGGTAACGACGCCAAACAACCTGTGATTCTGGGCAAATCACTTAATCTCCCCGTGCCTAAAATGAATGTGTGTCCGTCCTCATGTAACTGGTGCTATGTAAAGCGCTCTGATACCCGATTCGGTTTGGGTCTAGTTCGTGCTATATAAAACTCTGCAAAAAAATAGAATGCATAATGAGGATGTTTGAAGTTCTGTAGGAAAGATATTGTAGCCTGCCTCTTGGAGCCCTCAGGACTAGCTGGGAAAACATTCTGAGTACTCTTAGAAATTAGGGACTCCATCAAGGAGTTGTTAGCTGTTTAGTTTGATGAGGGTTGACTCCACCATAGGATACAGTAGACCTCGGGGCTGCAAATGGTGGGTAATGAGCCGAGAGGCATGTGATGAGAAGTATGGCACATCCATCCACAATTCCAGCTTGTAAGTAATATAGGGACAAGTGGCCATACGGAACCCCGTATAGCAACTTGCTTAAAGACAGCCACTCATTATATCTGCCTTTTATACACAAGCACATGCCCTTGAAAGACTGGAGCTGCTAATGGTTCCCAGTAGTAATTGTCTGCTCACTCAACACAGATAATCCTGGGATCCGCGTTTTTCATTTTGTTGAGGTCAGCCTTTTTGAGATCCATTGGTGATCATGTAGGGGATATGAGAGAATGTTGGTTGCTTCAAAACTAACTCCTCTCTCTCCATCATTTGCTGACTGGTAGCATATTTAGGCCTTATGTCAACGTGGACAAACAGTGGACCTGAATGCAACTACTTGTCGAAGGTTTTTCAAACTTTTATTTTGCCCATCTTCTTGTTACTGTGTTGAAGGCACACCACAGTATGTAATTGGCAAGTATAAAATTGCCGCATTCTTAGACATAAGGGCAGCTGGGACTAAATTGCCTGATAATATTCAATGCTTCAAACATACAGAGACTGCACCACAATGAGCAAAGAGAATCAAGGGATGTACATCAGAAAATTGAGTACAAATCTATCAACCTATAAACATATATAGCAAGAATACCAACTACCACAATAACAGGAGGTATGTAATGCAGGTAACAGTGGATTTACTATTCTTAACTCCACATCCATTACCAATATGTGGCTGTAAGGCAGCAACTGTTTACCCACTGACTCTGAGGGCTAAAGGTACCCTGGCAAGGCAGTGGATATATTGCATATGCTCGTCAGCCAATGCCAGTGTGTTTTTTTCCCCAAGACCACAAATCAAATAATTTTCAACAACCTAGTAAATATTTGGTGTGAGCTTAGTTTTAACCTTCCTTTGCCAGGTCAAGTGAAGTTAAGTAAATGTGCCTGAGGAGTTGTGTTTTTTTGCTGGCCATTGCTTTCAGCCGTATATCCTGCCCAAGACCGTGGAGAGTTTGATACAGGGATTAGCCTATTACGGCAAGAAGAGTAACAAATGTAGATGACCTTCTAGACCTGATGAGGAACACACATTGTGGCAGCACTAAATGGCCATAGCAAGGCACATGTATGAGCTTTTAGACTGAGGGCAGTCTAATTTGCGAAAGTAATACTACAGACCAAAATGCATTACACCAAACTGGATTGCCAACATTTTAAGAGAACACACAAAGATTCCTGGAAAATATGGAAATAGGAGACCCATTATTGATTCCACAGATATGACCCCATAGGAACTTCAAAAGTACCCCATCGACACAGAGAAGGCAGTTTACTTAGTGGCATGGTCATCCTGATGCTCTTTTGAGCAGTCAATAATTAGTATTCACAGAGGGTATGGTTTCAGCACCCTTCCAAGATGGTGCCTGAGAAGTGTGCCGTGCCCGTGATCAAGACAGAACTCTGTCACCCGTTCATACAGGACGTTTCCTCCCAACCCCTAAGAAATAACACATGGAATGATGTTCCTGGGCGAGGTAAACCTAGATGTTCTGATTTGAATGGGCCTCATTTGCACCTTGTTAGACTTTTGTCTTTACCAGGAGCAACTTAGGTTAAGACCTTCGTAAGCTTCGTGTTGGGCACTCTGACCAGATTGTTTGCTATAGTTTGGTTGGAACATCTGTATCTGCGTTTTCTCCATCTTTGAGAGACAGTCCCTATACTGATATAGTAGACCGTATGAGGATTGGATTCGAGCTCCCTGAATGCTTTGTTCTAGCAGCTCGGATGCCTTGTTGCCATCACACAAATACTATGTTCAGCGCCCTGATGAAGGTGGCATAACTTTTTTCATTTGATTTCTTCTCACCGAAACGCCTGTCGGCACACTTCTGTTTGATACAACTCTTTTGTGTGTTCAACACAGCTATCAATAATAATAGATGGATTGCATTGATATATGCACTGGTTGATTAATGAACAACTATACATTATGTGTATTTAATGACATTGACACCAACGGATTATTGGCCAAATAACATTGTATAAAAAATGCTTGGAATTCTGAACAGTGTTTTTCATGTATGGATTGTATGTTTTCACTTAGTATGACTGTGTATGATTGATTGGATGTGTGAGTATGAGTTTGCTGTTTTTTGTTTGATATGGACAGGGAGCATAACATAATTTAAAATTTGAAAGTTAATGGAGAAGTACCTTCTTTGTGCTGTTTGATTAGTTTGTTTTCCCTGGTATTGTCATCTCCTATCATTAATATTCAGGGGCCATTTGATTCTTGAGCCTGAGTAGCGTGCTCCTGCTCAGACCAGCGCCCCCAGGGAAAATCCTGAAAGAGGAGTCTGGAAGATTGCCCCAGTGAACCAGAAAATGCAAGGAAGCTGATTGTCTATGTGGCGATACAGCGTGTAACACTCTCCCGGCCCTTACCACAAACCCAGATGTCCAAGAAGATCCTCCTCTCCTGCTCCTGGAATCAGAGAAAGGTAAGAGAAGCTGTACTCTGGATGGAGGAAAGCCGGTCCGCAGAGAGGGCCGGCACATGAGTCCAAATGGGCCCTGGAGGAAAGTTGAATATATAAGCGGCGCCATAGACCCCACCGGTGATCATGGCCAAGTGAATCCTGGGGTGGGAGAGAGGGAGCCTCAAGGCCCCATTGGCACCTGCCTCCGCCTGCTCGTCTGCTGGGTTTCTGACGACAGAGGGACCCACGATTGAGGATAATTCCTGGGGGAGGCCCGCTGAACAGAGATAGTGAAGAAGGGCGTTTTGCCTGCTAGGGTTCCTATAAAGGGGCAGGTGAAACCCGCAAGGAGGCCATCATCTTGGGGAGAGGAGACCACAAGAAACGTTCTATCTCCGGTACTAATGGCCAGGACACAATAGTATGGGAGAGAAACTCCCAGCTCCCGCCAGAGGGCCAGCTGGAACAATGTACATTATGGAGTGGGGCGGGGAGCACGAGTGACGTGCATATTATGGAGGAGGCTTGAGAAGGGGGTGAGTGGGAGCCCTTACAGAAAGACTTAATGCAGGTGGTCAGGGACACACAGACAATCCTAGAGCTGAAAATAGACACACTGGCCCTGAACATTACCCTGATTTGGGAGGACTTCCAAAAGACGTCCACAAGAGTGCCCACTAATGAACAGCTCCTGAAGGAGCACTCTGACTTACTAAAAACTTTGCAAGGGGAGGTTAGGCGTCTTGACGAGGCCCCCCAGAGACTGTATGCCAGGGTGGAGGACACAGAAGGGAGGTCTTGCCGAGACAATATTCCTTTGTTGGGATTACCGGAATGCAACAAAGGGAAAGACCCAAAGCTCTTCTTTGAAGACTTTGTCTGAAACATTGTGAGACCGGAGGAAAAGGCCCACAGAATCCCAGAAGCACCCTCCAACCCGGACCTAGACCAAGGTCTCACATCAGCAAAAACATAAACTACAGAGACTGGGGTGCAAATCCCAGGGTACACTGTAAGAATGGTCCACTACGTTATGAAAACCAAAGATAAGGTTTTTTCCGGACTGCGCTCAGGAGTTAAAGGTGATGAGATGCTACTTTGACAAGACAAAACTGGAATTACGCAAGCGGGAATTGAACTACATGATGATTTTACCGGTGAAGCTAGGAGTGGTCTCAGAGGAACGCTCCTGGTTCTTTAACATACCAGAGGTGGTGTGGGCATAGTTGGGTGGCTGGCGTCCAGTGGAAGGGAAGCGTCGCCAGATAGAGAGGAAAATGGAGGACACCAGGGACTGATCTCTAGGGTCAGACAGCAGTGCCTGAGATTTCCCGGACACTGAGGAGAGATGAGAGTAGACTAGCGCATCAACGGAGTCAGACTGAGGACAGAAACATTGGCTTACTTATTAGACCAGTGAACCATGAGGTCGGGGGGAACAGAGATGAGGGTGACGAGTAACCAATGATACTACCACCACCCACAGCCCCAAACACTGAAAGTGGACTGCACCTGATGCCCTATACTGGGTACAGTTATTGTTTAAAGTTTGATGGAGGCGAATGGGAGGACGACAGATGTCTTGGGCATTGGGGTGGCGACCAGTTTTAGGGCTGCAATCTGCAACAGTAGGAAGGGGGAGAGTTTGGGGGCACAGAAATGTAGTTCTTTTGTTTATCACACTACAAGGCATGATTAAGCACCAAGTAGATGAGAGCACACCGAAACACACAATGGAGGAGAGAGACTTCAGAGGAGACAGGGAATCAGACCCAGCAACCAGAACACGAGTGACAAACCACCACACATGGACGAGAGTTGACAAAACTCTCATTGAACCGCAATGGTCTGGGAAGCTGGGTCAACCGGGGAGTGGTCACATGGTACCTGATGTGGCACAACCCTGATATTATCCTACTTCAAGAGACCTGATCGGTAACGACTGTGCTTTCTTAGGAGTGGGTCTTTACAGGATACTGGTACATGCAGGGTTCACTTCTGGTTCTAGAGGAGTGGGTATAATAGCTAGAAAATCGCTCCCACTAACGATATCCAACAGCTGGGTGGACCTGGGGGGCTGCTACGCAACAGTGCACTGGCCTCCTGGTATTTTTCTCCAGGACTACAATTCACAATGCTGCTGAAAATGGGAGAGTGGTTGCTCCAGCTTCACGGAAGTCGTAACAGTATTGGGAGGGAGATCTCAATCTCAGTAATGGAGGGCTGGCAGGACAGGCTTTGAAGGGAGGGGGGGGGCACACAACTCGAGACTTCGGTCATTCTCAGATGCAAAGGGCCTACTAAATCAAATCCCCTCTTCTGGTTTCTTTTTGCTAAGGGTCCTTAGAAGAGTTTTCCATTAATTCCCCAGGACCTACAAAAGACTGTGATGGTGGCACTTGTTACCTCCAAGATTGATTACTGTAATGCCCTATATTTTGGCGCCCGAAGCAACAGGTGAAAAAACTGGAATCTTTACTGAACGCAGCGGCCAGAATGCTTTTAAAACTCCTAAGTGTGCATCTATCTCCCTATCAGTGGAATGCCTGCATTGGCGGCCTGCCAGGAGGAGGATCATTTTAAGGCACTTTGCCTGGTCCATAAAGTGCTTCACCAGGCTGGTCCTGTTTACTTTCAGAATCTGTTCGCTTGGTATACCCCCAGCAGGCACTTAAGATCCAGCTCAGCTAAAATGATAATCGTTCCCAGAATAAAGAAAACAAGATGGGGTGGAAGGATGTTCTCCTTCTGTTTGGGGAAACTCTGGAATTCTCTACCTTTAACTTTACACTGCCAACCCAGCCTGTTACTGTTCAGGAAGCAATTGAAGACGTGGCTCTTTACTGAATCTTTCATTTAGGTGCAGCTGTTTAGTACCCACCTCCTGCTCCTCACCTGATGGGTCACTACCAGCCCTAAGACACCTTCGGATATTTGCGCGCTCTATAAAACTAATTTACAGTACATTACTGGATCTGTGAAGGGAGGCTCATCCCATGGAAAGGCAATTCACATACATCTCAGGGACTAATGAGTCCATGCTGTGGATTGACTACATCCTGGTTTCAAAGACACAAGGGGCCCACTTCCAAAACTCTAAGGGCCTCATTTATGAAAAGTGACGCATCGCTGCGTGAAAACAGCGATGCATCACTTTTCACTGCGCACTCCTTGCGACACCAATGATGCGTCATATTTACAGTATGACGCATCATGGCGCAAGGAGTTACAGATACGTCAGTATTTCTGACGTATCTGTATGGTGCAAAAGTGACGCATTGCTGGAGTGTGTCACAAAAGTGACACAACTCCAGCAATGTGTACTTTCACATGGGGCAAGCCCCATGTGAAAGAACCTGCGCGTAAGAAATTGGCGCATTTGTGTCCTAGAAGTGGCGCAGCGAAATCTTAAAGATTTCACTGCGTCACTTCTATGACCCTTACTTGCGTCAGAACGCGCCCCCTGCATACATTATACCTGGAGCAGGTATAATGTGGCGCAGGGGTTTACAAACTGACGCATCTACTTAGATGCGTCACTTTGTAAATATGGTGCAACAAGGCACATTTTTTATGCTGCTGGTGCGTCAAAAAAAGTGACGCACCGGCGGCGTAAAAGTGGCGCAAGGCCTCATAAATGAGGCCCTAAGAACTTACCCAGTGGCATATCAGATCATCCTCCAGTCTGTACACAATTGACATGCGCGGAAGGAAAGAGAGGGGGCACATGGAAACTAGACTCCTGGTAACTGACCAGAAAGCTGGCAGTAGAAAATACGGAAACCTATTTTAAATAAAAACACAAGCTCGGTTGACTCAACGATAGTTGTCTGGGAGGCCTATCAGGCAATGATGAGGGGTGTCTTAATTTCCCACGCAGAAGGGAAAAAGAGGAAGCAAATCAAGGAGGTGATAGCCTTATAGGAGAAATGAGTTACTAACAAACGGGAATACATACAGCAGCTCAAGGTGGACTTGCTGCATAACAAAGCTCAGGAAGGAATATCAACAGTTAGTGGAGGAAGAGGCACAGGCGTGCTTCCATTCTAAACAACATTGATGGTAAGAGGTTGGGAACAAAGCAAGTAAACTGCTAGCATGGCTGGCTAGGAAGAAGGAGGGGGCACAGTGGGTCCACAAAGTAGTAAATTAGGACATGGGGGATAGAGGCAGAGGGTATTGTGCAGACCTTTGTGAGACACCTCGGGAGCCTGTATAACCCTGACAGGGGAGCAAAGGCAGAGTGCCTACAAGAGTTTACCATCTACATACCAGTCAATCAATCAATCAATCATTTGTAAAGCGCACTACATACCCGTGAGGGTCTCAACCCTCACTGAGTCAAGACGACTCCAAAATGCGGGATGATGAGATCACAGTGGTAGAAATACAGGAAGCGTTACAGCAACTTAGATAGGCAAAATCTCCCAGACCAAATGGCTTCCCCTCGGAATTTTACATGTGTGTGGGACGACACGCGGGGAAACCCCTGGAGCGCATTTTTTCACAAACATCAAGGGATTCTCCCCAGAGACTTAAGGACAGCCATGATAGTCCTCCTTCATTAGGAGGACAAACTGGCTGGGCAATGTGCTTCCTACAGCCCAACTCTTTTGCTCAAAATAGAAGTGAATGTTTTGGCCTAGTTTTTGGCCAATCAATTGATAAGCATGATACATACACTAATTGCACCAGACCAATCTGGTTTTATGCCACAGTGATCCACTCGATGACTGTTTGGCTGCCTGGCGCTGAGACCAACCATGCGGTAACTGGGGATCTTTTTGACACTGGATGCCATGAAGGCCTTCAACTCGGTGAACTGGGATTACCTCTGGCAGATCCTGGACAAAGTAGTGTTTGGGTCTGCATTCTCCTCCTGGGCACGCTTGTTACATGCGACTTCAACTGTGGTAGTCAAGGTCAATGGATCAATGTTGGAAAAATTCCGGCTAGGAAGAGGAATGAGGCAGGTGTGCCCACAATCTCTCCTGTTGTTTGCGCTGGCACTTGAACCGCTGACATGCTGGGTGAGAGTGGAGGCACAAATCAAAAGCCTACAATAAGATAATTAATGGGAAGACAATATTTCCCTTTATGGTAACAACATTTTATTATACCTGGTAGACCAAAATAATCACATGCCAATGGTACTGTAGGTGCTGGACAAATTCAGAAGGTATTTTGGGATAGGGGTTAACTTGCATAAGTCAGTGGCGTTCCCACTTTGATGGACCACTGGTGGCTCTAGGTTCCTGGGGGTTTATATTACTCTAGAGACAGAGGATTTCCATAATCGGAATCCTTGATGACTACAAACAAGATATAGGGCACTGGAGGAAGCTCTTGTTCCTGATGAGCAGAGCAACCCTCCATGAAATGATAGTGCAGCCCAAATTCTTGTACATTCCTCCGAACATACTATATCGGGTCACAGAGGGGTTTTTCAGGGCCGTAGATGCGGTTATGTGGACACTACTGTAGGATGGGCCAACCCGCATTGCCCTGTGAACACTTAGAAGAAACCCATACGAAGGAGGGCTGGCCCTACCTGGCCTCTGACTTTAACACTGGGCGACACAACTTCTAGTGATGAATGACTGGGCCTTTTTACCACTGCACAAACACTCATTGATGGCTGACAGAAGAGCGATGGAGCCGGATTGGTACCTGTGCCAGCAATATAGCAGAGCTCGCGCCCTTCAACCCCACTCACCGGTTGTGATGGCGATACACCTCTGGAAAAAAGAAACAAAACCACTGATGGAGGGGTCAACGGCTGCCACTCAAGACCCCTTTGTGGGACTCTGATGTTGTGGAACTGAAAAAGCTGGAAGGTAGGAGGCTATGCGACTTAACTTAACTTAATGATAACTAACTTGGAAGACGTATGGCACAAGCATGGCCTTCGCTCCTTTGAAAAGCTACAGGCAGAATACGAACTGGCAGACCGTCAATACTTTTGATACATACGGATGAACCATGCACTAGCCCATTATAGCGAGGAGTTTCAAGAAGTGGCAAAGGAAACCCCACTTAAATATCGGGTGCTTTCAGCCTCCCTCCATAAACATGCGGTTTCAATGATTTACAGAACACTGCAGAGTCACAGCCAGCCACCAAATGGGAATGTGCCCTGGGAAGAATGGAGGATGAGGACCAATCAGAGGCCTGTTGCCACCCGAGAGAGGTACTTAAAATACTGCACTGCGTGTACTACACCAGAACCAGATTGTATGAGATGGGGAAGACTGAGGGACATTTTCACACACTTTGTGGGAGTGCCCTGGCATACAGGAATACTGGTATCCTTTGGGGGAAACAACCTTTACAACGCAGTCATTACATCGCACTACCTTTACATAGCAGTCATTACATCGCAACATCCTTTACATCACATGTCATTACAACACAGCCACTACAATGCATGTTATTGCAACACATGTCACTATGACGCAGGCATTACATTGCAAGTCATTACAACGCATACCATTACAACGCATAGTACCCTTACACTATCGGACACTTACCCTACTGTTGCATACACTGGAGTTAGCATAGTAATTTTTACCCCTACACTATTCAACACTTACCCTACTGTTGCACTCGCTGGAGTTAAAATAGTAATTATTACCCCTTTCTTATCCAACACTTACCTTAAATGCAATGTAATGGTATGATTTGTAATGGTATGCATTGTAAAGGTATAATGCGATGTAATGGAATGCGTTGTAAAGGTAGTTTCTGAAAATGCGATGTAATGGCATGCTATGTAAAAGAATGTGTGGTTAAGGATGTTGCGATGTAAAAACTGCGTTGGAAAGGCATGCATTGTAAATGTATGCGTTGTAACGTCATACATTCCCCTGTGGGTCGTGCATTTCTGAGATTCTAGAGGAAAAAGTTGAGACGGGGACATGGTGACTATATTCGGCGGAGCAACGTGGGTGTAAATTTGCTAGATGGTTTTATTATGTGGCACTTGCAGTGGCCAGAAGAGACAGTGCCCGTCTATGGGGAAGTGGAGAGCCTCCAACACTGGCCCTGCGGAGGCCCGGCCTAGACTGCTGCATGCAGGTGGAAAACACAGTGTACAAAACACAGGATTGTCCACGAAAGTTTGACAAGGTGTGGAGTCCATGGAAAGACTTTAGAGACATAGGGTGAAACCCATCACAGAGATGTTGCTGAGGCTTGTATATGGCCATGTAATCCAGTTGTATCTGGACGTGGGGTGTTGGTGCTGATATATATGATGCTGTATTATTTTTGGGAGTTGAATTTGATGCTGCTTAATACAATAATAAGATATTAAAAAAATATTAATATTCAGGTGGGTATTTGTGTATCAACTCCTTTGATATGCAATATCTTACATGAGATATTTTGTAATGAAAAGTTGATAGCTTTGTAAACTAGAGGCCTGGATTTGGCAGTTGTCCAAAAATGTGTGTGGTTCTGTCTAAATTATGTGCACTTCAGATGGTAAAGGGAGTGAAGTAAAGATGTGAAAGTATGTCTATTTTACCGCACGTCCCCACGCCATTATGCTACTGACACACAACAGTATGGTAAAGTGTCAACAGCCACTAACATTCTTCTAGCAGAAATGAAATGCAGCACACAGAAGCCTGGATTGTACCACACGTTAGTGCTGGCTGTGCATGAAGCAAGACTACACAACGCGGAAAAACAGCAGCTCTTATCATCTCGTGTACAAAAATTATTTTACTCTGAAAGTTATCATGAGTGCACCGCCAAAGTCACTTTGGAATGCAGAGCATAAAAACCCTAGTGTCCTCAAAAGTGCCCATAATGGGGTGTGAACTGTGCATCCAGTGCTTAATTGGTGCCAGTAGCTGCTGGTGTGGCCCGCTGACAGTCATTTTTGGGGACCAACACTTATTTTTCCTCATCTGACTTGGACCCATCATAAGAGGAAGGGAAACACAAAAGGGGAGAAGGAGGAGGAAAAGAAAGAAGGAAAACTGTGACAAAAGGAGAAAGCATGTATGAAAAAAGGACCTGCAAGCGTGAGAAAAGGGGAAGGGAGTGTCTGGCAGTAGATGAAAGAGGTATGATACAAAACAAGACTAGGCAGCTTTGGTATTCGACACCGCGACATTCTGTAGTGCCAAGGGTCCAAGCAAAACATTGATACATATATATATATATATATATATATATATATATATATATATATATATATATATATATATATATATATATATATATATATATATATATATTATTATTATTATTATTTTTCTTTGGGCGCAAATTAAGTGCTGCAGTTTCCGTGAAATTTTACTGGGGGTTACACCTTGAGAACACTTCTCTTGGAAAGCAGCACTAGCTTAGCTTTCCTGATACTGCACAATTCTAATGCTCTCCCTCAAGCAGTTGTTTTAGCACGAGTGACGCTGATGGCAACATAGGTGCAAAGCTGTCACTAGACATTTCTGTGCACCTCTTATTACCCTTTGCGAAACGCAGTGCTGCTGATTTTCACGCTGCATGGATTATAGTACATCTGTCCCAGACAGTTTATTCTCCTGTACACAGCGGCGTAACACAGGCCCCTGTAGTGCGGGGGGGGGGGGGGGGGGGGGGGAAGGGGGCTGCAGGGGGGCCGCACAGCACAGAACTCAGGTTTGAGAGCTTCGGATTAAATCCGGAGGGGGGCCCCTCTGTGTACCTTACAGGGGGGCCATCCTCAACTTTCGTTACCCCACTGCCTGTATAGTGGCATGGCACAGCTTGAAATATCAGACTTAACGCACAAAAAGTTAGCTTCGTGTCATCTTACCGACTCTTTCTACCTATTTCCCACCCCTGGGATCTTCTGTGACCCCTATCTTTGCTTCAACGAGCACATCCAGAATATGGCAGCTGACATGCTCCTTTTAGGTGTCTTAAACAGGGTCAAAGCCTTTCCCCCACAGGCCAAGGGCATTTTATGTTCCATTGTGCAAACACTTCTCCTCCCATACACTGATGGTACATTGCCACCTTCCTAACAACCGCTTGCCTGCTCACCAGCCAGCGCAATTGCAAGCAGCATAGTTTAACTCTTGGGTATTCAATATCTCTCCTCCCCAGGATCTATCACATTAGAATCACTGCGTCACCTGGGAGGGGTTGGCCTATGGGGGAAGCAGGCAGTGCCCGATGGGCTGGTCTGACAGTGTGTAGGCCAGTTTTCTTGGCTGTTTGTAGGCCTGTTTTATAATCTGCTGGTCCTGATATTAAGACAAACATTGCCTGCAGCCAGCTCAAATCCATGCACTCTCCATACCTTGCAAAACACTTATACAGCATGTCTTTACAAGTTCATATCTGTCCCAATTTGCAAACATGGGCGACTTGTTTAGGTGTCAACAAAACTTATGAACTATTTTTAGTTTGCGGCCCATGCCTATTTCCTGTCCCAGTTTGACACTCTGTGTCCCCTACAAAGTCATCCACACCAACAAACAGTGCGACCTTAATGAAGAGGTTTTTCCTCTACTCTCGTTTGTTCTACCTGTAACACAGACCTGAGGATTCAGATAATTGCCCAAATCCTTTGCAATTTTTAAAAATTCAGAGTATATAGCATGGTGATATTCATGTGCGCATTAACTGTGGAAGGTATGCATGAATTAAACACACATATGTCCAGAGTTATGAGAGAGCACAAATCTGAAAAATGTAGAAGTGCACCATATTTACAAGCACGTTGTATTAGTTTAGAATAGAATACACAAGAGTGTCAAAACTATAGAGTGAAGATATATATATGAGTGTAATTAGAATAGGGATACATATATCAGTGTGAAAAACTAATGTAGAGATTTGTAGAAATGTTAGAATGATGTTGGAGTCTCACGTTATGGGGCTGTGTGAAAAAGAAATGTAATTCTGCAAACCATGGAAATGTGTAGGCCACAGGGCATTTCACAAGAAACGAAAGATGCTGCTACACTTTTAAGTAACTCTAATGTCATTTTATTGCAAAGTATTATTAATCATAGAATTGAAATGTTTTAAATAGATGTGTTACATTATAGTAATGTGTGTTAGTTAGAATACTGTTTAAACAAAGAAATTAAATGTGCATAGTGCAGAGGCCCGATTCATGTAACTTTAGTAGGCCTGAATAGATAAAGTTGCTTCTTTGATCTGCATGTGCTCGTTAGGGAAAAGTCGTGTTAGGCACAAACTGTAAAGCCTGTTCAAATGGTTTACGACTTCAAGATATGGCGGAGGCCGGAATTTGGGGCCCACAGAGAAAGTGTCTTTTGCAGGTGCGAGGGGGTTTTATCAGGAAAGTGATGAATAGACTTTTGTTCAAGAGAGCCAGGCACAGGCCTGTAGGAGTCTTCAGGAATTTCTAGGGGGTACCGTCTTGCCGGAGAGAAGCCTGGGAAGCAAGGTCAACTTTAACGAAGGGTCCCGAGGAGTACCAGCATGGAAGTTGCCGCCAGAACCAACACCACGTGAGAGGCGTCTCCAGGGGCGTTCCTATGGGAAAAGTGATTTTGTATTAGGGACAGCACCCCGGGGTGGAGTTAGAGCAGATGATCTGAGGAACCTAAGAGAGCGGATGGGTAGGCAGATAGGGAACTGCAAGATTTCGACTTTCAGACAAAGACTAAGGGAAGTGTGTGATCTTCTTTGGAAGTCACCACGGCTGACACCTTTTTAGGTAAAGATCTTGTTAAGTAGGGATGTCACTTAGTCTAGTGTAGGGACAGACTAACCTGTATTTTCCTTTCTGTAAATGACTCTCAAGTTGCAACTCGTAGCTATTCTCGCAACTTTAATGACCTTTGAGCTGATCTTGGTAATTCTATTCTGTCGACTACGAGCATTTAGGGATTTTATGTTTATCTTGACACCTGTATATCTTTTGAACCTCATTTTGAGGTGTTTGTATCTCCAGATAGCTTTGGTTTTATAATAAACTTTTACACCTTTTCCAGTGGTAAGTGGTTCTTTAGAGTGGTGTAAGTTCTTTCTTGATTAACCTAGTAGTGGATTGCCTTTTACTCAATGACAGGTACCAACGATTTAGTCGACCTGAATTGGGATCTGGATTAACGACAATAGGTCAGAAATCCCGCGTTAGCAGTTGGTAGCAGAGGATGGTTACCTTCTTGAGGAAGGTGATCTAGACTAGGTTAGTTTACCCCAAGGTCCCTAGAGATCGAGAGGTGGCCTGCCGAAGAAGGTGCTGACGGAGAGAGAAAAGCAGCAGTATCGGACGAGAGTGAGTATAACAAGGGTCATGCGTGGACAGATTGCGGTGTTTTGTGTTGTATTTGTATTGTAATGTCATGCGGAGTTGAAAACCTGTAGTGTGATTGTGAGAAGGTTGTGAGCGCACGCAACCTGGTAAAATCTTAAGTTCGGGGTAGAGCTTAAGTGGTTCGGGTGTATCGAACATCTAGAGTAATTGTCGACCAGAGCAAGGAGGTCATGAGGTACCATTGACCGCCGCAGGACCGAGATAGGGGGAGTGTAAGAGTGAGTGTGTGAGTAACGGACGCTGGTCGAAAGTTACTGTGTGAAAGTAACCTATCAGAGAAGGCGATAGCCTGGACGTAAATGGACGGACATTTCGTCAGTTAAGGTGACAATTACAGATAGACTGTGGACGTACAGTCAAGAAAAGTGATCGCTTGGACGGAAGTAATCATTTTTCAGAGTATGAATGGGACGCATGCATGACCGGGAGACGAGCTGAGTAAGGAGGGGAACTGCTGCGAAGGGGGACGAGTGACGACAACGCGAGCCGCGCTGAGATAGGCCGGTTAGTGAGAAGCCGTGCTGTGATAGGGCGGTTGGTGTGACGTCAGTGAAAAGCCGCGTTGTGATAGGGCAGTTAGCGAGAACAGTGCTGAGATTGGTGGATTGTCATCAGGAAGTAAACAAACGCGGAGAAAATAGAAATTCTGTAGGTTTTGAACATGAAGTGTTTTAAATGTTTGAGAGAGATTTTTAAGAGAAAAAGAAGGAACTCTTATTACGGGGAAGAGGCACCGCCAGAGGGTACACCAGCTTACTATATGGCAACGAATGTTGGCTTGCATACTATACTATGGATTAGTGAATGGAGCAAGATTTCGGAAGGGAATGAGGAACTGACGTTTTCTAAGTATGGAACGTTTAGGTTAGAGGCGTTACATCGGCTGAAAGCAATTATGTCCTCATTGAATCCTTCGCCTAGACCAACACAGTTTGAGGCCCTTAATGCGTGGCTTAGGGCGGCACACGACAGAAATCTGAACAGGCGCCAAGAAAGGTTGAAGCGATCAGTAAGGGCAGTGTGAGATGCCCAATGGGATGCGGACGCCAAGAGATGGAGGGTACAGGCTATTGAGGTGGATAAGTTGTACCCAGTGAGAGAGGTGGCAGGAGAAAAGAGGCTCATGGAAGAGGATGAGGAGAGCGAGTCGGAGGACAACTTGATAAACAGATTGCTAATAGATAGACCGCCTCCGAACGTTGGGGAGACAGAAAGTAAGGAACTCCCAGGGGAAGGTGGTGCTGCCATAGAGGGGTATAGACCACTCCCTATATCGGAGTGGACACCTACCAAAGGTGAGGAGACATCTCAACATAGTACAGTATAGAGTGTAGTCGGAAGGTTTGTGGTACAGAAGACGCCAACCACTGAGAAGGTTGAGTCTTACGGGTTGCCAGACGCTCTACAAGTACCCGTTACCATAGTTCCTATAGTATCGATTTACAACCCCGAGAGAGACAGAGAGGAAGAACAGATACGGTTAGACAGAGAGAGAGTTGAAATGGAAAGGAGAAATAACATGACAAATGCCTGGAGGCAATTGCCAGGACCAGTGACGTGGAGCACCCCATTTGATTCAGCAGTGGGTCCCGCAGCAGAAAAGGGGGGTCAGAGAGGACCGATGGACCTGAGGGGACCACGGCCGAAATCCTTTAAGGAGCTGAGAGCTGACCTGAGAGAATGGGATGGGTCCACAGAAGCACCAGCCAACAGGTCAAGGACAGGGGCTGAGTGGGGAAGTCGAGGCAATGGAACATTGTCTCACTGCGGGGCTAGCGCAAGCAGTTAGGAGTGGGATGGTAACAGTCCGGAGAGTAGAGGAGTTATACGTCATATAGACGGTGGAAATGGGCAGGAGAGAAGTGAGAGAGGTACAGGATGTGGAGAGACATCCCGTCTCATTACAAGTGAGGGAGACCGAAGGACACAAGAATACAGGGATAGGTTTAGATGTACTCACCATGCACCTAATGATAATGGATCACTGAAATAATATCGACTACCAAAATATCGACTACCCAAAATATCGAGGAAAAAATATCTACAACCAAAATATCGAGTTTGTATGTACAAACAGGTAAGTACAAAAATATCGAGTACAAAATATCGTTTACAAAATATAGTTGTAAAAAATATCGACTTTAATAAAAACAATGTTTAATTACATTAATATAAAAAATTAATTACTAAAATATAATTAACAATACTTAAAATAACTTTTAATAATTAAATAATTAATGAAAGTAAAAAAATAATATTTTTTTAATCATATTTCTTAAAACATATATATATATAGTAACAAAATTTAATTAAATAATAGCCAATATTATTAACGTACAAATACAAAAGAGTAAAAATTACTATTCCCACTGCAAAGAGTGCAACAGTGGATATATGACGTTACAACGCAACTTTTACAACGCACTACCATTACAACGTAAGTATTGGTAAGTATATAATAATTTTTTTAAATTTAAATTATTTAAAATTATTTAAATATAATTTAATTTAATTTAATTTCATTAAATTAAATTAATGTAAATTTAATTTTACTTTATTTTTACACTGTACCCCTGTACCCCTGTACCCCAAAACTGACCCTGAACCCTAAAAAAACCCTTTACCCAAAAACCCAAAACTGACCCTGAACCCTAAAAATACCCCTTTACCCAAAAACTAAAAACTGACCCTGAACCCTAAAAATACCCCTTTACCCAAAAACTAAAAACTGACCCTGAACCCTAAAAATACCCCTTTACCCAAAAACTAAAAACTGAACCTGAACCCTAAAAATACCCCTTTACCCAAAAACTAAAAACTGACCCTGAACCCTAAAAATACCCCTTTACCCAAAAACTAAAAACTGACCCTGAACCCTAAAAATACCCCTTTACCCAAAAACTAAAAACTGACCCTGAACCCTAAAAATACCCCTTTACCCAAAAACTAAAAACTGACCCTGAACCCTAAAAATACCCCTTTAATTTAACATAATTAGCAATTAATCAATTAAATTAAATTAATTACCAATTAAATTTTAAATAATTAACATATATTATTTAATTACCAATTAATTAATTATTACTACCAATTAATAAATTTACATATTTAATTAATTATAATTAAATTACTTCCCACCCTATTCCCCTATAAACCCACAACCCGCTACAGAATAAAATTACACAATAATTTTAAAAAAATCATTAATTAAAAATAATTATAACATAAAATGACACTTTTCACACATATTATAACATAAAAACACTATAAATAATTACATATTATATAAAAAATGATATTTTTTACTTTCTATATTATTTACAGTCGATATTACTTCACTTACCTTAAAAACGATATTTTGGCTGTCGATATTCTGTCCTGTCGATATTTTCTCCAAACGATATTTAAAACTCAATATTCTGTCCAAACGATATTTTGGAGTCAATATTATGTCTGTGCACCAATGATAATGTACAGCACTGGAGCCGTGGGAGCATGGGGAACAGTGAAGGATCTTGCCATGGGTCAAGAGATCAGGGACCACCGGCAAATGATGAAGAAAGGGGGAATAACGGAATGTCTTACCATGCATCTAGGGAAACCATGCAGGGTGGGACTTGTGGGACTATGAGAAATGGGAAAGTGTTTCACCATACACCCAGAGAGGATGGAACTGCATGGGACCTGGAGAGATGGGAACATGGGAGGACTCCCCATAACTCGCCTGAGCCTAGACGTTGGACTCGGAGCTGGGATGAGAGAGATGTGAATGGACCCCCTAGAGCCAGCGTACTGAAAGCTGCAGTAAAGGTCAAAAGACTCGATGTCACTAGTTTAAAAAATGATCTGGACGAGATAATAGATGGGACGTTGGCCTTAGAAAGGATTGACTTGTACGAACAAGATGAGTTACTGTTTATAGCAAAGGATATTACCCGAAAGGCAAGGGCAATTCATGAGAAACTGTCTGAACTGGCCGAGAAGTATATGGTAGACTTGTCCAGAACAAAGACATTACAGAGTAACCATAGGTTGCAGTATTTAGACCAAGACTTAGATGAGAAGAGAACTACAGGATTAAAAACACACATAAGGGAGCTGATAACAGGAATAAGAGCGTGGAGAGATCTGGACAAATGGGAAGAGAGGTGGTCCAAAAGGGGTACAGTCAGGAGAAGCACGAGTGTGATGCCTCCGGAAGGAAGGTTAATGCAGATGGAGGCATTTCCTTTGAGAGAAATATCGAATGGGAACTATGTACATGTGCCCTGGAGTAGAGGAGATTTGGCTGCATTTACCAACTCATTTCTGAAGTTAAGGGACAATCCTGTTGAGTGGTACAAGCAGGTAGAAAGGTTTGTGAAAATCTCAAAGGTATTGTGGATTGATTTGAACACCTTGTTTGACATTGTGGTGCCAGGAGATTTGTGGACAGCATGCAAGACTAGTGTCGAGTGGCCAACGGTAGAACCAGAAAGGAATGCTGCTACAAATGGACCGTCTGAAATTGTAATGTTGAAATATGAAAGAGTAATAACTTGGCTGAAGGATAAGGTCCCACCACAAGACATAGATTGGGTAAAAATAGACCGAACAAGACAGGAACCCAAGGAGACAGTTCATGAGTTTTATGAGAGATTGCTGAAAACATTCAAACAATACAGTGGACTCGATGTAATGGACCCCAAGGATATAGGACAGTTTGTGTCAAAGTTTGTTTTGGGGTTGAGACCTGATATTTGTTTGATGATTCAGCAACATTTAATTTGTTGGCAAAACAGACCATTAGATGAGATTTTGAGGTATGCAAGGTACTGCAGTGACGAAATAGATTCCAAAGCAAAGAAGCTAAAAGAGAAGCTTATGGTGGTGCAGATGCAGTCAGCTGGAAAGAGCGGACAGCAGCAGCAGGGGACGGGGACAATGGGACGGAAATCGAGCAATCAGAATAAGGACAGTGAGGAAAATGTGTGACCTAGAATTGACATTGCTACGTTGAAGAAAACGACAAAGTGCCAACAGTGTCATCAGGTGGGACATTGGAGACGCGAGTGTCCCTATAACCCTGAAAACGGAGAACTAGAGGTAGAGGAGGAGGGTCCAGAGGTTCCAGTTCAAGGGGTGACAGTGCGAAGAATCAAGGTGGCCAAAGGGGGGACTTCGGCTCCACGAGCTCAGTTTCCGCAGCCACCAAAGATTTCGACAGGGGGAAAGGTCTTTAGACAAATGCCTCTTTTCATAGATGAGGAAAAATGTTACTACATTGATCCCTTGACGGGACAACGTGTAAGCAAAGAAGAGGACTGTACTGTACCCTCGGGGCAGTTCTGGAAGTGGATCAAAGAGGACCATTTGTTGAGGCTGAAGTGGCAGGATGTCCCACAACATTCTTGGTGGATACCGGAGCTACTCGATCAACTTTGAGATCAGCAGTGGTTCCGGATCTACCAATGTCGGGGGAAACAATTCAGGTGGTAGGAGTCGCAAACAAGAGAATGACTAGCCCTTTGACGGAACCAGTGTCAGTGAAAATCGGAAACTACATGAATGAACATCAGTTTGTGGTGTGTGATTCTAGTCCTGTGTGTCTGTTAGGAAGGGACTTATTGTGCAAGCTGAACTGTACCATATACTGCACACCTCAGGGAGTAGAGGTAGAGACGACAGATGATGACGCTACCTTCAAAATTGTGAATTCAAGAACATGCATAGAACTGTATCCTACTCTGACTGTGGAGGATCTTCCTTGGGACTTACGCGAGGCAGTATCATCAGAAGTATGGGATTTTACAGGAGAAGAGATAGGATTGGTCAAAGGGGTAGAGCCAGTGAAGATCATAGTGAAACCAAATGTCGATTATCCAAGAACGCCACAATACAAGCTGTCCCAAGAGACGATTGCAGGAATAAAACCTGTGATCGACTCTATGATTCAACAGGGAATACTGAAGGAAATCGTGGGAAGTCCATGCAACTCCCCGATTATGGGTTTGCAGAAACCTAGTGGGAAATTTAGAATAGTACAGGATCTTCGAAAAATTAATAACATTGTTGTTTCATGTTGTCCAGTGGTACCGAATCCATCAGTGATACTGTTTCAGATACCATTCCAAGCTGAGTGGTTCACAGTGATAGATCTTTGTCAGGCCTTCTTTTCAATCCCATTAGATGAAGAGAGCCAGTATCTCTTCGCTTTTAAAATGGAGAATCGCGTTTTAACATGGTGTCGAATCCCCCAAGGATTTACAGATAGCCCATCAATTTTCAATCAGCTGTTGAAGAAAAATCTTGAAAGTCTGGTACTGCCCCAGAACTCGGTTCTGGTCCAGTACATAGACGACCTACTCGTTGCGTCAGGAACAGAAGAAGCTTGCAAGGAAGACACCATCGCCTTGCTGAACCATTTAGCTGAGAATGGACACAAGGTGTCCCCGAGCAAATTGCAGTACTGTCTGACAGAAGTACAGTATTTGGGTCACCGGATAGAAAAAGGAAAGCGCAAGGTGTCACCAGATAGAATAGAGGCAATCATGAAGATGAACTCGCCTACAACCCAGAGAGAAGTCAGGATGTTTCTAGGAATGGTTGGTTATTGCCGACAGTGGATAGCTAACTTTTCACTGAAAGCAAAACCCTTACAGAAACTGACGCACAAGGAGGTGAGTGATCCGGTACCATGGGACAATGAGTGCTTGATGGCGTTCCTACAGCTGAGAGATGACTTGTGTCGTGCTCCGGCTCTGGGGATGCCGGACTATGAAAAGCCATTTTCCCTCTATTGCTGCGAAAGGGAGGGCTGTGCTTTGTCAGTTTTAGTGCAAGTCCATGGAAATGCCCGTAGACCAGTTGCATACTTTTCGGCTACCTTAGATCCAGTAGCCGCAGCGTTGCCCGGATGTCTCAAATCCGTTGCTGCAACAGGTGTCAGCATTGAGCGTTGTGAAAGCATTGTGATGGGACACCAGTTAGTGGTGTATGTACCTCATTCTGTGGAACTGTTAATGACCAGGACCAAGACCCAGCACTTGACTAACAGTAGGCTCACGCGCTATGAGCAAGTTATTCTTGCTGCAGAGAACGTGACCCTTAAGAGGTGTTCTGTCTTGAATCCTGCTACACTGATGCCACTTCCTAATGACATAGAAAGCGAAGACTGTGAAGATCACGATTGCCTTGATGTGACTGAACTATGCACGAAGCCCAGACCAGATATTGTGGATGAGCCACTGACTGATCCCGATGAAATTTTCTTTGTTGATGGTTCATGTTTAAGAGACGATACTGGTCGGTTGAGAGCAGCTTACGCTGTTTGCACCATTACTGGAGTTGTGGAAGCCGCTTGCTTGGAAGGAGTACACTCCGCTCAGGTAGCAGAAATCATTGCATTGACACGTGCCTGTACAGCAGGTAATAAAATTAGAGTCACAAAATACAAATAATAGTGGAGGGTCAGGAACGAATTTCTGGATAATCGACTATGTGTGAGAACAAGTGGCAATAGTCCACTAGTCAGGATACATCATTCGTGGTTGATGAAAATACCCATCATTAGCTCTTCCTTGGCGCCCTTTTCATCATGTGGGTTCCTTCTAACCATGAAGGATGGTTTTTTTCTCCAGTATGATCAATTTCGACTGGACAAGGAACAGTGATAGTCTATCTGGGTCACAGGGAGCTACTGAAAAGCAGTGCGTGGGGGTGTGGTAAAGTGCAAAAAGTGCAGGACAGTGGTGTATAAAATTAGATAACCATGAGGAAAAATTATTTATTACAGACCTCAGTGTTTCTAAGAATTAAAAGAGTAGTGCGAGATTGGTAGTTTCACCTAATAGCTACCAACAGGTTGGTCGACATGTTTCAGCAGATTTGAGGATCACAGAGGTATCCACTGCATTCCTCAGGACCTGTATCGCTACTGCTTGCAGCCAGAGGGACGCTGGAAGTACCGACGGACAGAGCGGTGCTTCAATTACCTGCGCCGTGAGCCAGGTGAGGTGAGGCGGTACTCTCCTGCATTAAATGCTGGGAGAATGAATCTTCAATAGAACTCAGGTGAAATATTTCATTTTTATTTTTCCACACATCACAAGCAGTAGCGATACAGGACCCAGATAGACTATCACTGTTCCTTGTCCAGTCGAAATTGATCATACTGGAGAAAAAAAACATCCTTCATGGTTAGAAGGAACCCACATGATGAAAAGGGCGCCGGATTGCTAAAAGACCTTGAAAAGAACTTTGTAAATACAGATTGAGAGATAACCTAGCGCCAAGAAGAAGAAGAAGAAATTAGGGATTTCCATTTTAGAGGATGGAGAAGGACTAAGGTTGTCTATTGCTACAGAACTCAGAGACTGTTTTGCGAAGGGGATTTTCAGCTTCCAGGGGTGGTTCGAAAGATTGGAGAAGCAAAGAAAAGAGACTTTTTACTGCGAAAGAAAACCAGAGCTACACTGTCTTGAGACCATGGAGGCTGGCAACCCGAACCGCAGGGCAAAATGCATAGTAGGCACACTTTTAGTGGTAGTGATTTCTCTTATAGTTTTAGTGGTTACTGTATCATATGTAGGCTGTTCGGAATTCGGTTTAAACCGATTGTGCTCGAGAGTAGAAGAGCTAATTAGTCTTCAACCGCAGGGGTCTCCACCCCCTTTTGTTGCATTCTCAGGCGTGCAATACAAACGCTCGGGCAGCTGACTTCACCCTGGCAGGCGGCCCAGGGAGGAGCTGGGCTGGCCAAGTCCTGCTCTTTAAGACACAGCTCGATGGCAGCAGGTAGCGCAGCAGGGCTGGGACACTCAGAACTTGGGCGGGACAGCTGTTAGAGTGCAGCAGACCTCTCTTTGCATCTGATCAGAAAACGCGCATTCCCAGTTATTGCTCAGAATGGCCATATGGCTCAAAGGGCTTCAGTCTCCTCCCCCCACCCCCCTGTCGTGTGTGTCAACCCGAGGTGAGTCAGCTTCCCGGTCACACACAGCCGCACCCGAGTACTTCACAGGTCTTTAAAAGACCATTTACGTCTGGACGAGGCTTTGTTGCTTTTTCACCCCTTCATCTCCAGGATTCTGGCGATGAAGGGGTGAAAAAGCAACAAAGCCTCGTCCAGACGTAAATGGTCTTTTAAAGATCTGTGAAGTACTCTGGTGCGGCTGTGTGTAACCGGGAAGCTGACTCAGCCCCTGTCTCAGGCAGAGAGACTCGAGCTGGAAGGATTACCGCCCCCACCTCTCTCCTTCCCCCCGCCAAATTTGGCCATAGTTGCAGCTCTGAGAGTTCCTCTACAATTGTTATCCCTGCAGCTGCTTAGGCATGCATTTTCCATTAATGTTCTTACTGCCAATATAATCCGTTTTTTATGTGCATATGTGAGCAGATAGGAACCAGCCCTCGTTCTGACTAAAAACTTACATAGTTTTCACTTTAAAATATACAGTGCATGCTGCACCGGAGTCACGCTGGTGACAGCCTGGGGGCCTATGCTGCAAAATACCTCATTAGCAATTTAATCTGACCCAGGGCACATTTCCCGGATGCCCATGGAGGAGTGGAGGGGATTGGCCACTGCGGAGTGAGAGAAATATTGCTTAAAAACAGGTGGGAAAGACTTGCCACACCACCGCTCAGTAACTGTTTTCCAGTTCCAAACTGGATCGAGGGGATAGTGAAAATCATTCACCATAGCAAGGTCACCTGGCATGTTATGTTCTAGGTGGCTGGAAACATGAAATTCAACCAGCACATTATTTCACCCGATGCAAAAATAATCTACAAAGCGGCGGTCTCCTTTAAAGGTTAGTAATTATTATGGAGACTATGCCTCATCTGATTTACAAATCCTGGCCCACTCCCCCTCAGGGCTAATCTCCACCATGTCAGATAAAGTGTTCTCTTTTTAGCCACTTTTTGTGTCAGGTTAATCACAGCCCGTGCGTCTCTTTTTGTCAGTTCTCATGTGGTGTTTAACCTGACAGTCATGAGGCCTATATTGGATTCATATATGACACCTCTTCCTTTGTTTTTAGTATCTTCAGTTCTTTCTCTCCACCAGATTTTATGATTTACTTCGCAGTACTCCGTGTTGAAATCTGTGGCTCAGATGTTTAAGAGGAAGATGCATATTTCAGTATTGTATTTATGAAGTTTCTCAGAGATTGTGTCTGCTGAAAAGTGTGCAGGTGCAACAGAAATGAAAGAAGAATTACTGGATGTACTGAAAGTATCTCAGAGGCAAAATTTAATAGCAAAGTTTCAATGCTGGCACTGACTACGATTCTAGGTACCCCTGGCGGCTCAGCAGTTGTTTAGTAGTCTGAACAGCCACCACCAGAAATGCTGCCCAACTTGATTTACTTAATCAGGAGGAGGCACTCTTCAATACCAGATAAATGAAAGCGGGGAATATGCGTGCTTTTAGGCAGATGTGTTGTTCAAGCCATTTGGTTCAACAGTATATTGTATTTATATAGCTCTGACTATCCCTAGCAAGGCATTGAAGCACCCTGCAGCAGCAAACAGCACGCTACTTTGGAGGATTAGAGTTCACTCAGCAGAAATAACAAAGAATTACAGTGTTTCTAATGGGCAAGACAACCGGCTGTGGCCGAAGAGGGCCTTAGTTGTTGGATAGCTACCGGGCGAGGTCAGGGTGAAGTCATTGACATTTGGTGGAAAATCTCTGAGATATATTTGAATTTCGCACCCAAAGAAGGTCCCTTGCCAGTTGGATTCATTTTACACTTTCGCTAGTGAGGATTTCTACTTCCAGACATAGTCACTTCTTTGGACATCGATTGTTCCAGTGGAGCAAGGCTGCAGGCTGTAGTCGAAGAGCGCTCCACAAGGCGACATACTTTCTACACCAGGTCCCGCTGAATTGGATTTGCTGATGCAGAAAAGCTCAGAGCGGGAGCAACCTAATTTTTGGGGCAGTGTCAATGCAAAGTCGTCGGATCAGCTTGCAGGAGATCTTGAAGATCTGGCTGTGATTTGGGCCTCCGCAGCCTGTAGTGGACACTCCTGTTTTAGCAGACGCAGACTGTCAATCATTGGCACATCTGCAGCATTACTGAGTCTTTGCTTCCATACTTGCTACTGTGTTGGAATTGCTGCTCGCTGTATGAGACATTTTGACCCCAGTAATGACCGATTTTCTGCACAGACAGTTCTGCACCGACACTAATTTCTAAACTAGATAGTACGCTTAATCGAGTATCCCCGGCCTCTATTTGCCCTACAGAACCCAGTGAACAAACTATAGAGAAGATATATTACCTTCCGTACACATATATAACTTCCATGTACCTATGTATCTTTATATTTCTTTCTTTACTCCTAATTCAGCATCTGCAATACAATAACCTATACCAATCTCATTTTATTCTCTAACACTACTCTCATTCTCATACCATAGCTCATTGGTTGCAGCACCTTTCCCAGGGAATTACAATCTTCAGGTGCAGCAAATTGTGTACTGGCTGTTTTGACGTTGCCTGTCTCAATTGGCAATGTGGAGAGTGCCTTTACACAGATGACAGTTTACATAGGAAGGAAAGCGCGAGTGTGCATGATCAAAGACTCACTGAAGAAGTATTGTATCTTGTACTACAATAAGATTGATTTGTAAAATGTGTTTGGACCCCATAAATGCTGTAGTACACTGCCTATATACCAGTCCCTATCATTGCAGAAAGCAAGCAATAATAAAAGCAAAACGTTCCATAAACACCGGAAAAACACCATTTATGTTATTTTTAACGGCACGAAAATGTGTAACCACTGATAACCACTGTTTTTTTAAGGTTTTGAAATCACTGGAATAAAAAAAACCCACCAGAATCTACCAAAAATAGAAACTGAAAACAGGAAAGCCTAATCATATGTAGTGGGACATGAAAATGATGTGAAAGCAGAAAAGGAAGCAAAAAGTGTATCAACACAGAAGCCTCCTACGGCTGGCAAACAGGGGGAAAACACAGCGAAAGAGAAAGCTTTGTTAGATGCTGAGATTAAGAGATTACATGCAGACGAATCACAGGGGAATTTTAAATCAAATGCTTATGCCAAATTGCTTTATGAATATATTGATATCATGGAGGCGAAGAACTGCTATGTCTGCATGCAGTTGCCAGCCTCTGTAGATGAAGGCATCAGGTATCATCATCTTCCATTGACCTATGGAATCTCATGTAGTTTGTTGCTGAGCATATTTTATGAACGTGAGGGGTTTGAGTATTACTTCTCGAACTTTGACTCGATATTGCCAGAGGTGCCGAATTATAAACACCTCAATAAATGGGATTATTACAAGAGTGAAGACAGGTTACAGAAATTTTTCCTTCCATGGAAGACATTAGATACTTCACATGCCCGAAGAAATAATTTGACTTGTAAAGTGTCCGAAATTGAGAAAAGGTTTATAGGGCAGGTGGATGATCGATATAGAAGACAAAAGATCCTAAAAGCTTCAGGACAATGGAAAACAGATTGGACCCAGGAAGAAAGGGAACACCAAAGAAAGGGTAGCAATGGTCCAATAGCTTTAGACCAAGAGAAAAGGGGAAAGCTGTGTATACACAGAAGTCAAACATATTATGAGAATGTGTTTGTGGGAGAAGTCAGTTGTGAACATGCTTTCCAATTGGAGTATAACTCCAAAGATTTCCTAAAGGAAATGCAGGTGATTCCGAATGTGTATTTTGTTTGTGGAAGAAATGCATACGTGAAACTACCAGATAATTGGTATGGATCATGTTACTTAGCAATTGTCTTCCCCAAAATATACCATGCTGAGGACTTAGAAACCAAAAAGAGGGGGAAACAAACTAGAAGAAGAAGGGATGTAAGCGCTGAGGAGGTGGTTGGAGATGTATTTGGTGCTATGTTTCCTATTTTGGGGATAGCACTAAATGATGTTAAGATAAGAAGATTGGCAACAGTTGTAGATAGACTATCCGCCAGTACTGCTAGATCTTTAATGCTGGTGGAGGGAGAGATGCAATCGATAAGGGCAATGGTTCTTCAGAACCGACTTGCTCTAGACGTTCTGTTGGCCAAAGAGGGAGGAGTCTGTAAGGCTTTGAAGGTCCAGGAATGTTGCACTTACATTCCAGACAATTCAAAACCTCTAGAAAAGTACATTCGAAACATTACTGAAATACACCATGAGATAGAGGATTTGACAAAGGTAACAGTATGGGAAAAAGTAGGTCAAGGAATGGGTAAAGTTGGAGGTTGGTTTGCCAACCTGGGAAAGAATATCATTTGGTACATATTGAAACCTATCATCATAATAGTGATTTGTGTAATCGCTTTGTGGGGTTTGGTGAGACTGTACAAATGGTATAGAGCAAACAGGTTGCAGAGATCCATGCGAGAGCAGGGGAGGAGATTAGCTGCGATGCAGGAGAATCAGTACCGGAGTCTGAGGGCTCTAGAGGAAATGAAACGAGGGAATATTGCAACGACTTCAGTTTGATACTCTATACCTTAGAGAGGGTGTTGTGATGATGATGACTACTGGAAGTCATCAAAGGGGGGATTGAGAGAGCACAAATCTGAAAAATGTAGAAGTGCACCATATTTACAAGCACGTTGTATTAGTTTAGAATAGAATACACAAGAGTGTCAAAACTATAGAGTGAAGATATATATATGAGTGTAATTAGAATAGGGATACATATATCAGTGTGAAAAACTAATGTAGAGATTTGTAGAAATGTTAGAATGATGTTGGAGTCTCACGTTATGGGGCTGTGTGAAAAAGAAATGTAATTCTGCAAACCATGGAAATGTGTAGGCCACAGGGCATTTCACAAGAAACGAAAGATGCTGCTACACTTTTAAGTAACTCTAATGTCATTTTATTGCAAAGTATTATTAATCATAGAATTGAAATGTTTTAAATAGATGTGTTACATTATAGTAATGTGTGTTAGTTAGAATACTGTTTAAACAAAGAAATTAAATGTGCATAGTGCAGAGGCCCGATTCATGTAACTTTAGTAGGCCTGAATAGATAAAGTTGCTTCTTTGATCTGCATGTGCTCGTTAAGGAAAAGTCGTGTTAGGCACAAACTGTAAAGCCTGTTCAAATGGTTTACGACTTCAAGATATGGCGGAGGCCGGAATTTGGGGCCCACAGAGAAAGTGTCTTTTGCAGGTGCGAGGGGGTTTTATCAGGAAAGTGATGAATAGACTTTTGTTCAAGAGAGCCAGGCACAGGCCTGTAGGAGTCTTCAGGAATTTCTAGGGGGTACCGTCTTGCCGGAGAGAAGCCTGGGAAGCAAGGTCAACTTTAACGAAGGGTCCCGAGGAGTACCAGCATGAAGTTGCCGCCAGAACCAACACCACGTGAGAGGCGTCTCCAGGGGCGTTCCTATGGGAAAAGTGATTTTGTATTAGGGACAGCACCCCGGGGTGGAGTTAGAGCAGATGATCTGAGGAACCTAAGAGAGCGGATGGGTAGGCAGATAGGGAACTGCAAGATTTCGACTTTGAGACAAAGACTAAGGGAAGTGTGTGATCTTCTTTGGAAGTCACCACGGCTGACACCTTTTTAGGTAAAGATCTTGTTAAGTAGGGATGTCACTTAGTCTAGTGTAGGGACAGACTAACCTGTATTTTCCTTTCTGTAAATGACTCTCAAGTTGCAACTCGTAGCTATTCTCGCAACTTTAATGACCTTTGAGCTGATCTTGGTAATTCTATTCTGTCGACTACGAGCATTTAGGGATTTTATGTTTATCTTGACACCTGTATATCTTTTGAACCTCATTTTGAGGTGTTTGTATCTCCAGATAGCTTTGGTTTTATAATAAACTTTTAAACCTTTTCCAGTGGTAAGTGGTTCTTTAGAGTGGTGTAAGTTCTTTCTTGATTAACCTAGTAGTGGATTGCCTTTTACTCAATGACAGGTACCAACGATTTAGTCGACCTGAATTGGGATCTGGATTAACGACAATAGGCCAGAAATCCCGCGTTAGCAGTTACAAAAACAGTAGTAAACCGCCACTCAGACAAAGAAGTACTCTATTTAATAACTGCAAATTTACTACTTTTTTAAATTCACAAAAATTACCAAAAATACTCCTGGAAAGCTGCATCAGTCACAGATCTCAGGCATACTACTGCCAATGATGTTGTGTGATGTTTTTGGATGATGTTTTTACTCCAGTTCTGAGTTATGCACACAGTAGAATTCTGGACTGCAGAGAGCAGTCCTGCATTGCAACAGCAAATGGTTTTCTGACTGGGTAAAATATTTTTTTCCTGTGAAGTAACCACTTTCCAATAGGGTAGTTGCTTTGAGCGAATTCATGTAACTTCAGACCTTCACCTATTACACTTATTTGAGCAACTAAATTAAACCCTACTGAACTTGGAATAAGTGTTGAAGCTTATGTGGTAGAGTTCAATGAACGGTGCAGATTTTGCAGGAAATGCTTCGGGATGTGTAGTATGCATGGAGGAAAGGGAATATGAAAGGAAAGTAATTTGAGAAAGTGTAATTTTCCTGACCCTAGAATTGCATTCTGTTCACAGCTGTGCACACTTAACTTCAGAAATGTGGTCGATAAGAAGTTTAATGGCCTAATTAGCAGTTTGGTGGTCCAACGGACCGCTGAACCCCTGGTGGCGGTGCGGGCACCGCCGATATGTTAATCCGAATGCCCTATTACATGTTTGGTGATCGGACCGCCAAACGACCACTGCAACTGCCGGGGATCTGTGATCCCTCGGTGGTGTTGCAGCGGTGTGAGGCCACATTATGCCGGCGGTGCTGCTGCGGCACTGCTAAGCATATTACGAGTTTCCTCACTGCAACCCTTTTCATGGTGCAGCCATGAATAGGCTGGTAAAGAGGAAACTAAGGGGACCCTACAGTGCCCCCTGTTGCCTTTGGGCCATGGGGTGCTCCCCTCTCTGTATGTACCCCCTGTTCCTGCATGCATGGACTGCATAGTCCATGCCGTGCAGGAACGTGCTTTGGCTCTCTCATTGGGGTGCCTTTCTAAGGCTGAGATATGAGCCTTAGAAAGGCACCACCGTGAGCTGATGGCTTTGGCGGTCTCACAGCGGGGCGCTGGCGTGGCGGTCCGCTGTGAGTCCGTCAAAGTTGTAATCAGGCCCTAAGTAATTGTTGCATGGTGAGACTATCACTCTGACTACCAAACACCTATGCATGTAGACCTGTGCACACGTGATCTACATATGGGTCTCAGTGTTTGGAAATTAGGGGTGTAATTTAGGGGTGCGGACAGCTTTTTTCATGGTTGCAAAGTTTTGTAGTGTTGATTATTTTTGCCATTTGAAAAATTTCAAAGTATTCCTGGTTGAATTTTGCATTTGCCCATGCAAAGCTTTTTTGTGCACTGTCAGTTAATTTTCACTATTTGCAAGATAATTTTCAGTGTAAACAAAAATGACAAGCGTTTATAAAATTTGTCAGCACACGTTTCCTTTTACCACATACATTGTCGTAAAAGTCACAATTTTCATGCAGTTGTGAAGAAAGGATTAAAACTTTGTGAAAACTGCCAGGGTAAGAAATCTCAACTTTGCTAGGTTCTGTACAAACGTAGCCTAATATTTACGACTATTTGTGTTAATTAAAACGTATTTTTCCTCCCCATTTCATCACTGCCCTTGTGCAGCACGCAGTCCCCCTGCCATGAATACTCCCGGCCTGTACAAATCATTCCTTGCTCCGAGTGTGTGACTGGGACACATAAGGGCTGGTGGTCTGAAGGTGCCATGTTGGGCACAAGTGTCCCGCTGTGACTGATGGACGGACCCTGTTTTAATTTCCTCACTGGACTCTGAGTTCACTGGATAGTGGCTACGCCTCCCCACAGAGCAGGGGGCTGAGGTAAGTGTGTACTTTCACCACCCTGACCCCGCTCCCCCTGAGTTCATGGAAAGAGCCAGAAAGGGCGGACGTCAGAGGTGGGGGACGCTTTTTCCAGAACACCATTCGCACCTCCCTTGCAAATATATTTACGCTCTCGCACAATAAACAAGGAGGCGTTTCGCATGCTCTAGACAGCATTTCATTCTGTGCCAGCTTTTAACAGTTAACAAATCCACAGGCCAGCGAAAATGCTATGAGATGAAATGTGGCGTAGCCGTGCACTTCCGCCTTTTCTGGCAATTTCAAATATAGGTCCTGACGTACAAAATCCCAGCATGGAAAGCAGTCGACTAAATTGCAACCTGAGGCCTACAATGTCACCGTAATCCAGATACTGCTTGGTTACAAAAATAGAGCAGCTAAACCAGGCTTTTATTTGCATAATTGTATAGCGACACCCCTAATTTCATGCTTACTTTCCCCCTACTGTTTTTTGAAGCAAGTTCTCCCTTTTTGGTTGATTATTCGAGACTATTAATGTGGGGGGATTTGAATTGTTGGCTTAATTATGACTCTATGGTTGCAGGACTTTTTGGAACTCCTTCAGAGTCTTAATTTAGAGCAGTGTATTTCTGTGCCCATACAATATTAAAGTCCATACCCTTGATAAGGTGTGGATGGTAAACATTTTGCTAATAAGATTAGAAGTATCGCCTTGTATATGGTCCGATCATCTCATAAAATTCAGTATTGCAGGACTTCAAAACCCTAAAACTTGCACTGACATGTATCATTCTTTTCACAGCTGGTCCCTGATTAATGGTTGTATGTTCTTACAACGCATTCCGTTGCAACGCAGGCCTTTACCACGCATGTGTTACAACGGAATGTTTTTTTTACGCATAACCTTTTCCTCGATTTCTTCCGTGGTGACGTCGGACGTCGTTAAGAGGAAGCGGAAGTTCCTTTCCGTTTCCTCTTAAACGACGCTGTTTTCCTGCACATCTCGACGTTTCTTCTGGTGAGTTTTTTTATTGGGGGGGAGACCCTCAAACCCCTTTTTTTTAACCCTTTACCACACATGCCTTTACTACGTAACTCGTAGTAAAGGTATGCGTGGTAAAGGCTTTCGTAGTAACCACGCATGCGATGTAATGCATGCGTGGTTAAGGTATTCGTGGAAACGGCCGCGTTGTAGTGGCCGTTTCCCCTGATTAATAAGGATAATGTTCGAATTATGCTCCGTGACTCCATGCTCCCTTTAAGTAAATACGTGGACAAGTCCATTACCAATTGGCTACTTGGAGCCTGTGATAAACACGCTCCTTTGGGTAAACTTAAGTTTAATTCCATCAAGCATCAGGTATCTTCACAATGGTCTATGAAGAAATACAACTTGCCAAGTCGAAGTTTCGCCAATTAGAAAGAAATTGGCTTGGAGGCTACTCTCCTGATAACAGAATCCTCTATAAGAAGGTTCTGCATGATTATAAAGCCTTATTGCTTCGTACTAAAACTAATTTTTTACCATTAAAATGTTACAATTTGGCAATAACTCTAGGGATATATTTAAAAAACTATTTCTCTATATTGCTCCCTCACAAGAATTGTGCAATAAACATAATAGCTTTTTTATTGACAAAATAAAGACTATCAGCAACAGTATTGTGCCTGGTAATAGGGAACTGTCCTCCTCTTTCGACAGGAATCCTTGTCAGTTTCACAGCTTTCCTATTATCACTGAAGAGTGGTTCTTGGAGCTTATGTCCATAGTGAAATCGGGCTCACCTAATGATCCCTGTCATACTAAATGTCTGCAACATTTTGCCTGGGAAATCTCTAGGCTGTTCCTGACCTTACTAAACTCTCCTCTTCTACAGGGAAGCATAACAAATTCCTTTAAGGAAGCTGTGATAATCCCTAGGCAGGGAATACAAGGGGAAGACCCCCTGCCTTCAAAAACTACCATCCAATTTCTTTGCTGCCTTTTCAGGCTAAACTATTAGAATCTCACGTGGCACAAGCGGTTTGATCCCATCTTGAAACTACACAATGTTTTAGCAAGCATCAAGCTAGATTTCACCCGTACCATTGTACTGAGTCTGTTATACTAGCAGGAGTACACAATATGCTTAAGGACCTTGATGATGGCCTAACCTCCATTTTGATGTTGTTAGATTTGTCTGCAGCCTTCAATACGGTCAACCACGAATTGTGGTTGACCGGATGAAAGCTGCAGACTTACGAGGGTCTGCTCTCGATTGGATGAAATCTTTTTTGAGTGACTGCAACATTGTTGGCCATCTTGGAGCAGTAAAAATATACGTTACCCACAAAACCATTTCAAAATGACCATCTCAGTAAGTAATGCACTGAGCAGCCATCTTCTAATGCTAAATTGTATAGTGTATCACTGTTGCACTCATTCAGGATGAACAACATAATGCTTCAAACATTATGGCGATCTTGGACCAGTAAAACAATGCTACACTATTGACAGTACCATTCCAAGATGGCTTCTCAGTTTAGAGATAATAGCTGTATAGGATACAGCACATGAAATCCGTTCATCTGGGTCCTTTTAAAGCCGCAGTGTCTCTGTTGGAGCATGGGGTCCCTCAGGGCTCTTCTATTTCCCCCACTTCTTCAATATTATATCAAATCTTTTATACAGGCTTTGGATCTCTAGAACTGTAGAATTTACAAATACACAAATGACTCTCTCAGCTTATTATCAGACTTGCTGGCTCTCTTGCTTCACAAAATAATTTTCAATCTATAATATGTTTTATCTGGGATTGGATGAGTGGCAAATTTGTCAAATGTAACGCAGAAAAAACAGAAATTGTTTTAGTAAGCAACAAAGAAGACCTATGGACTACCATCTGGCCACCTGCAATGTCCTGTCCCTCCTTCCTCCCAAATATCAGCAAGAAGCTTGCAAGGATTATAGACAATGAGCTGTCTTTAAAATCCGAACTAGGATCAGTAATCTCTAATTATGTTTTTATGCTCTGGAACATTAAGAAAACAGGTAGTTTCCGGCCTGGATTATGCTAACTCCCTTTACTTGGGTATACCTAAAGCCCAAGTGACTAGACTGCAGATTACATAGAATCAGGCTTCTTGACTTATTTCTAATCATTCTAGATACTGTCTTATCACTCCACTCTTACTAAACCTTCATTGGCTTCCGGTGGAACAGAGGATTACATTTAAAATATGTTGCATTACCTTTAACCCCTTTGCTGCGGGGTGTTTTCCCCCCCTGTGCGGGGGGCCGCGCGGGGCGCCGCTGTGCTTATGACAAGCTCAGCTCGTCATGAGGCACAGTGGAGCTGCACTCGTGACGAGCTGAGCTCGTCACGACCACACCCGTTTTGGAACGTTCAGCACAGCGGGGAATTTATCCTTGCGTGCGAACGTTCCAACGGCCATGACGAGCTCAGCTCGTCATGAGCGCAGCTCAACCGTGCCTCATGACAAGCTGAACTCGTCATAAGCACACAACAGGTTAAGGACCTGGATGATGTGCGCCCCCAGTTTATTCATACTGGAATCAGGAGTTATCCTCCTGGTTGGGAACTATGTTCCTCTTCATTCAACTTGCTAACTATCATGATTTTTAAAAAGAAATGGATGGGTGGTATTAGGTTATTTGTACTAGTTCCAATCCTTTGGCACACTCTCCCTCTTGCTCTTCACCCTACTTATCTATTTATGAGGTTTAGGAAAGAGTTAAACACTTGCTTATTTAAACAACCTTTTGATCTCTAAACTAGTACATAAGTGCCTCTTCTGGCTTTTACTATTGTTACCTTTTAGCGCCAAGAAAACGTAGGGTGTACGGGCGCTGTACAAATAATATTAACATAATCGAACCTAACCTACCTAAAATAACTTAACAGCTTGCAAGGGACACAGGGCTCTCCTTGCACTCGGAATGACAAAATTCAGTTTTTTTTAGTGCCGCCCCTGTCCCTGAAAGGTACAAAACTGCAATCAGAAAAAACAAGTTGGCACAATGCCAGGAAATTGGGGGAGCATGCAATCGTCTCGTACCTTGTGTTGACCCCAACATCTATAACTCACTTTCACAAAATATCTATAATGGACAGCGTCCACTTTCAAATTAATGCCACCTTTTTTCAGGTTTTGGTATTGAGGTTGCAAATCATTGTTACATTCCATTGCTAATCCTTAGGAAGGGGGGGGATCCCAATTTTTTATTTTTTATTTGTTTATTCATTTTATGTTCCAATAGTATCAAAAACAAACATTACATACTGCAATCATAAGACTATTATAGAAACATGGGGAATCAGCCCTACAACAGTGAAAAATATATATAAAAAAGCATTGGCAAACCCAATATATCTAGCTTGTAATTGGAAAGGACTCCAAAGTCACTAAGGGGCCTATTACGAGTCTGGCGGTCCGAGGACCACCAGACTCATAGTGGCGCGGCAGAGGCATATTCAGAGACTGCTGCACCGGTGGTCCGACCGCCCGATCACGACTCGGGCAGTCGAACCTCCAGGGTACCGCCTGCTCTGCCAGGGAACCGCTGATCCCTGGCTTAGGAGCGGCGGTGAGAGGCCTCAATATGCTTGACGGGACCACCACGGTCCCATCAAGCATATTACGAGTTTCCTCTCCACCGGGCTTTTCATGGCGGTTCCACCGCCATGAAAAGCCTAGCGGAGAGGAAACAAAAGGGGGCCTAAAGGACCCCCTTTACCTCACACATGTGTGGATGCACACAGGGGAGCGCAACATATGCCCGCCTGTGTGCATGCACATAGGTTCCTGCACTGCATTCGTTCATTCATCCAGTCACAGACATATGCTTGCATTCATCAACTTACCCATCTACAATAAAACAAGCACCCAAAACAGAATACAACTGTAGAAAATAAAACATGCTGCCACATACACTTGCAAAAACTAAATTACCTATAGCAGCGGAGAACTGTCTTCTAAGCTACTTTACATAGTGTAACATTATATTAAAGTGCCACATTTATAAGCAACATTGTTGGCCAACTTGGAGCAGTAAAAAAATATGTTGCCCACAAAACCATTTAAAAATGGCCAGCTCAGTAATTAATGCACTGGGCAGCCATCTTCTAATGCTAAATTGTATAGTGTATCGCTGTTGCACTCATTCAGGATGAACAACATAATGCTTCAAACATTATGGCGATCTTGGACCAGTAAAACAATGCTACACTATCGAAAGTACCATTCCAAGATGGCTTCTCAGTTTAGAGATAGTAGCTGTATAGGATATAGCGCACTGCAGATGGAATTAGCAGCAAGTGAGCAGTCTCGTAGGATTGTCTGTGGAGATGCAGGACACGCTAAACACTAAAATAGAAGGAATTAAATGAAAGCAGACCTATTAAAGAAAAAAAAACTGAAAACTAAAGGGCTGGCCACAAGCCAAACACTGAAGTAATCAACACCAAAATTCTTGCTTATTACAGTGATCTGTGTGATTCTATCTAAAAATATGACTGTCTATATACATTGCTTAATTTGTGCTGCTGGTTACAGTTGGGGCCTGCCAGTACTCATTTTTGGGGACTGGCACCCATTTTTCCTCAATAAACTTTGGTAGAGAGCAAGAGAAAGAAAAACACAAAAGGATTAAAGAAGGAGGAAAAGAAAGACGGAAAAGCAGTGACAACTGGAAAGTGAAGGGATGAAAAAGAACCTGCAAGAGTGAGGTAAAGAGGCAGGGAGTGGCGAATTAAAGAGGGATCAGGTGGAATCAAGACTACACATTCTTGGTTTTTAGCACCCAAAAACTTTGATATTACCAGCTGTCGACATTTGAGCAAAACTTTGAGCCCTGTCACTTATTCTTTTACAAATAAAAGACTAACTACAGGCATCAACACAGTGTACTGACAACCTGCCATTACAGGCCTATTGGCCTTAACATATGCCAGACCAAGGAACAGATGGCAGTTTAATGATTATTGGTTAAAAAGCCAGGTTTTTAAGGTTCGAAATTGGCCATACACCGTTTCATTCCGAATTGAAGTAGGGAGGGAGTTCCATAGGGAGGGACCGAGGTATGCAAACGATCAACCACCCATCCGGGACAGTTTGACTCTGGGCACAGAGAATTTCCCTTGGGTAGATGAGCGAAGGCAACAAGGAGGCACGTAGGGACAGACCAAAGACTGAAGATACTGAGGGGCCAACCCTATTTTGATTTTAAACATGTAGCTCAGGGCTTTGAACTTAATACGTTTCTCAACCCTGAGCCAGTGCAGATCCCGCAGGTGACCCAAAACAGAGATAGCTCTAGGAACCCGGCAAAGTAATCTTGCAGCAGTGTTCTGAACCATCTGCAGCCTACGAGTCACCTCCTTATTGGCCCCCAGATAAGAATATTGCGGTAGTCCAGTCTAGAGGTGACAAGCGCCTGGACCTCTGTTCTCTGGGCGAGCTCCAGCAGCATCCAAATAATCTTTCTCAGCCATTTCAAGATGGTAAAACATGTGGCGTCTACCTTAACAGCCTGGTGTTACATAGTTAGTGAATCATCGATGATGACACACAGGTTACGAACTTGGCGAGAGGGCTGAGGAAGAGCACCCATCTCACTAGGCCAGTGTTGGGGGCCCCAGAGATCCTTGTTTTTCCCTAAGACCAAAACCTCGGTCTTCTCTCCGTTGAGCTTAAGGTAATTGGCCTGCATCTATGAGGCAATTTTACCCAAGCCCAACTGGAGGAGGGAAGTCTCAGCCCCACTCACCACTGACAGAGAGAAGATAATCTGGGAATCGTCCGCGTAAGAGAACAGGGACAACCCAGCAACTTCAGCACCATCAGCCAAAGGTCTGACATACAGATTGAATAGTAAAGGGCTAAGGATGGAGCCCTGAGGTACCCCATAGGGTGAAAGAAGGGTATCGGAGCTGGCTGTAGGAGAGAAGACTGGAAAGGTCCGATTGGCAAGAAAAGAAATGAGCCAACCAAGTGCTGAGCCACAGATGCCAAATGATCTTAAGGTTTTCACTAACACGGTGTGAGACACTGTGTCGAATGCTGCGCTTAAATCAAGCAATATAAGAGCCACCGTGTCTCCAGCATCCAGATGCCGACGCAGTCTTTCCGTAACCCCAAGAAGCGTTGTTTCAGTTGAAAAACCAGCTCTGAAGCCCGATTGGGATGAGTGAAGGAGTTTTTGAGACTCTACAAAATTAGACAGCTGTGCGTAGATGTGCTTTTCTAAAATCTTGGAAAAGGCCGGTAACAAAGAGATAGGCCGGTAATTAGAGGGCAAATCGGGATCCACGTTGGCCTTCTTCAGAAGGGGGAGCACCATAGCATGCTTCCACTCTGGTGGAACTATAGCTTCCTGTAAGGAGCATTCAGAAGTTCCATAAATGCAAGCAAAGATGAGGACACAAGCTGCTTGAGCACAGAAATAGGAAGAGGGTCCCTGGGCGATCCTGATTTGACGCTATCTAGAAGACATTTAAAGGAGTCTATGTTTAATAGGGGCGATGTAGCCAGTCTGTTTATAGGTACATAAGGCACCCTATCCTGATCAAGGTGGGTATTGTCAACTAAGAGCAGTGTAGATGCTAACTGTGGGGAATTTGTAGTTTGCAATGATGGGGAACTGTCACGCTGGAAGCTCACTATTTCCGAGTATATTTTCTCTACTGTCTGGAGAAAGAAATTAGCCAGATCTTGGCACTGCCGATTGTTTAGTGAAGGGGGCCAAGATTGAGTTTCGAAGCCTTAAAGCTCTACACTGGATAGTGTTTTGGAGCAGTTCAGGGCGCCAAAAAGAGTTGCTGATACATACTCCGCATAAGCAGATCTGCAAAGATTATGATATTCCTTTTTTGCCCTTTTATAAGCAGTTTTGGAGACAGATGCATAGTTTCTCCTCCAGCACCTTTACAGCCACTTACATTTGCCCTTCTCTATTTTGAGTTTTTCAGTGAACCAGGGCGCTGGAGGACGATGGTTGTTCACCCTTTTTAGGGAAAGATGGAGACAGATATCAATTGCGTTAGGAAGCCACTTTTGTACGGTAGCCGAGAGAATGGCCACCATTTGTTTAATGACGGGTGTATTAGAGGAAAAAATCTTATTGCAACTTACAAAGACATTTGTCAATTGGGATGTGCCTTACGTACATTGTGTTTTTGGATTTTGTGGTCACAAAGCCTATGATTTTGTGAATCACAGGTTTTGTGACAGAAAAACACCTGTGAGTGCATCAGGTCCATACACTGTGAACCAGATTGCCAGAATAGTGCTCCCAATGTAATCACTAAGCAGCATCAGGATACTAGCATTAGTTATATCTGGTAGCACTGTCAGCCAACAATTCTTCATGCAGCTTCTGTAGATTATACTTATAGCACTTCACATCAGAACCTGATAGTGTCATTGGCAGCAGATGGTTTCATGTTGCAGTCTCATATGGTACTGCTGGAAAAAACAATCCTTAAAATAGTCTCTGTTAGTGATGGTATCATACGTTGCTTGCATCATCCACTTCTTCCAAAGAACAAGTCTGGAGTCTGTGCCTCCTGGAAGATCTGTCAGCATTCTTCATCTTCAATCTTCATTCTGTACTACCAGAAGACACTTCTTTCTTCATGCTAGTACTACAAGAAGACACTTCTTTCTTTATGGTAGTAATTCCTGAAGACAGTTATTTATTCATGCTAGTTCTACCAGAAGACACTTCTTTCTATATGGTAGTATTTCCTGAAGACAGTTCTTTCTTCATGCTAGTACTACTGGAAGACAGTTCTTTAGCCAGTCATCATGCTGTAACTGCCAGCACTTAGGTTGTTTGTGAGTCTTCATGCTATCACTGACAGCAAACAAGTCAGTTTACATGCTATCACTGCCAACACGAAGGATGTATGTGAGTCTTCATGCTATTGCTGCCAACAGAAATGTCTTGAATGAGTCTTTGTGCGCGCAATGCCATCATACAGCTCTTATGCAAGTCTGCGTGCTGGTACTGACAGCAAACAGTTTACATGCTAGTCTATCGTGTAGCTCTGCCAGCAGATATTTCTTTTTAAAAGTATGGTGGAATTCCGCATGTTTTTTTCGCGCATGCCTTAGGAACTCTGTCATTTGAACAAATGAATTCCTTCTTTAGCTCGCATTTGTTCTGCACACAAGTTGTTATAACGACTTGCCTTAGGGGGACGATGGATATTGGAATAGTTTAATTTACTATTCCAACTCCAGTCTGCGCAACAGTAGGGAAGGAATTGGACTTTAATTCCAACACCACTCCACCATTGCGCCACCCTAAAGCAAGTTGTTGTAACGACTTGTGTGCAGAACAATTACGTGCTAAAGATGGATTCCTTCGGTTGCCGGTGCTTCGAAGGCACAGCGTGATTCTGGCTTGGTCCTAAAGGATGTTTCCCATTTCTTATATCAGATACTTCCCATATCACTCTCTCGATAGTCCAGCAGCAGACATGTTTTATCAATCTTTCCTCATGTAAAAAATATTAGATACTCCATAATTGCATCTCTCGTGAGAGTACTGGCAGCGGGAAGATTACATAACATAGGCAAACATATTTAAAAATATTGAATATACTAGCTTACATTTAGTTGGTAGGACAGGCTAGGATGCAACAGATGTTAGACCCATATAGGTCAATACAGCAAGAGCATCAGTAAGCAGGTAGTCAGTAGATGATACAATGTGAAAGAGGCAGCCATTCATATCGTAGGTTATCAATTCTAAGCTGACGTTCTCAATGCCAATATGTCTGACTTATGAAAGAGAGTGCCTTTTGTGTCATTGATTGGTTTAGGCACTAAATAAGTATTCACCAATACACCCTGAATCTCATCTTTGCACTCATGCATCTTTTTATGCATCCATTGACCCATTCTTCCATTCACCATGTGACACAAGCACAATAAAATGTGCACAAACTCAGCAACATATGCAAGATAAATTAGAAGAATACAGCTAGAAAAATGCTGCTGTGTAAACATGGCGGGCATATCGTTGCAATAACAAAACTAAACATAGCAGCGGGTATCCATCTTGCGGCAGTATTGGCCATAGTTTATAGTTTTTAAAAGTTCCAGCAGGGCCGCCACATTTAGAACCAACGTGTTGCGCATCTTAGACATTGGAGGGTTGGCTGAACCGGGACCTCTGAAGGCTAAATGACACTATCTGAAAGGCTACAAGTTGTCTCTAGACATGACCTCTGAGGTCTAGATGAGAATATCTGATAGTGAAACAAGGGTCTTTTGCATTGGTTGGCACCTCTGTTATGGCGGAGAAGCATCACCCCTTGATTAAAGCTAGCAGAGGAAAGGGTAAATTAAATGATAATAAGACTTTTTTATTATAATTTTAATTTGCATCCTGCCAGCTGAGCCAAGGGAGGGGTGGGTACAGCCACAGTGACGCTGCAGCACCAGGAAGGAGGGGGAGTGGTTGGCACTGCCAAATGCGCATGATGGTTTGGCCAGCCCCAGAGGGCCGGCCAAACTGTCCTGGGCACTTTGCCTTTCTCCACCCAGCTGTGTTGTAGAGCTGGGTGGAGAAACCAACACAGGTTCCCACTCTATGTCTGAGCGCTGAGCCCAGCAGCGCTGTGATTGGGAGCTGGGAGCCTGCGCAGTGTGTACCAGGTTCTTGAGCGAGGATCGGGAGGGAGGCGGCGGCCATTGGAGCAAGTAAGTGTAGTTTTATTTATTTTTTATTTCTATTTTTTGTGTGTCCCCCCCGCCACCACTTCAATGTACCAGTGGCCGCTCCTGGTCTCTTGAAGGTCTGCAGGGGTATCTGTATTTACACTGAGGCTCTCAAAAGAGGCTGTGGGAATTTAGGATTAGCTGTGGTGACTGAAGTCAGCTTCAAGGTCTATGGAGCATGTTGAAGATCTCTGAGGAGCCTCCAAAAGTCCAAGAGACCTAATTGGAAGCATTTAATGATCAGTTAAGGGTAGAGGCTACCCAGGACTCTCTGAGAGCAAGCTAACCTCATAGGTTCTTAGGGTATGCGGGACCGGTCTGAACGTTCATCATGAGCCTCAACAGCATATTTCTTTTGTTTAATGCCAGATGATTGAGGCAGAACTGAGAGTGTCTAAGGGCACAATGAATGTGCCTAAAGGGCAGGTTGCTACCCTTCTTGAGGTTTCCAATGGATGGTTAGGGGATTCTGAGAGTTGCTTATGGTGGTTTTAAGGGTGAGTGAGGGTGCCTAGTGCCTGGCTGAGGGTCAGTGAAGGGGTGTCTGAAGGTAAACCAAAGACTGGCAAAAGTAGCTAATATAAGAGTACTTGAACACTGACTGGGTCTTATGGTCTCTGAGTGTGTGTTGAAGATCAATAATGGCTGGCTCAGAGAATTTTATGGTGTTTAACAGTGGCTTGGGGTGTCTCAAAGCAGAATGAATATTTCTGCAGCATGGTTAGGGGTCTCTGTCATGCTGTTGGTGTCTAAGAACATGCCAAGGATCTTTAATATCTATAAAAAGGTGATAAAGGACCAGTTGAGGGTTATCTGCATGTGTCTCAGGGCTAATTTATATGTTGGTGGTATGCATATTCCATCGTAGGGGTGGAACATAGGTTTAGCTATGGCGATGAGTGCTCCGTCAACGCTATAGCCAAACTGCTCAAATGGCCAGCCGGAGTAAGGGCTGTTGGCTGTAGGTCTACCTATCCAATCAATATGAGCGGACATATTGCCATTATTTTACTGTCAATCACTGCCAGGCAAACCCTAGTGGTGAGAGATAGTAAAATGCAAATAATACCTTTTCTGCTTTCAATGTATGAATGGTTTTCTATCTAATACGTTCTGTTGGAAGTTTTCAGTATGTTTTGACATGTGGTGCTGTTGTGAGGAACATTGTTACTAGGAGCAACTTGATAGCTTAGCACGCCAGGTCAGCAGCCCCTACCCAGCGCCTCGAGACCCTCACGGGTGAGCAGCCACGCTTTGCAGACCCCTGATTGATTGATAAGGCATGTGTGCATTGTGTTGATGAATGTAATGCATTGTACGTAGGGCACTCTGTTAGATGTTGGGATTTCCTGTGGGTAGAATGCAAGCAATTACATTATTTGGCCTTTTATGTGGTTTATTTTGAGATCTATCATTTACTTACAATATTTATTGTTTTAAAAGTCACTTAACCTTTTACCAGTCCTTTCGTATGCGGTAACAGGGCCGGATTTGCCGTAGTGGCCATCAGGCATTTTTTCCACAAGGCTGGAAGGGTGGGGGCTGGTTTTGCAGCTGTGGGGGCCGGCTTTGTTACAGGAGGCCAATTTGCAGGGTTGCGGCAATATCGGGCCCCAGTAACAAAAGCATGCTGCGGCAACAAATGATAGATGGAATACTGAATAAATCAAACATTCTCCTCCAATCAAGAGATTTGGGTTTAATCCATCATTCTTTTGCTCACTACGCCACCCCAGTTTGGACCTAGTCATATGCAAATCAGTCTTGACCCTGCTTCTCATGGGAAAAGTCCAGCCCGAACTGCCAAGCCGGATCCTCCCTGGACCGGGAACAAGCATCCAGTAACAAAAGCAGCAGTGCTTCACTCTTGCAACCTTCCACCCATCCCCTCCCAGGGGTTCTGGTCCATCAAAAGTGCTAGGGCTGCTTTGGGCTCCCAGTCCAGCCCTGGCAGATAAGCACGGCTGGTATGTTAAGATCTGATTATTCTGGATGGGATGCTGTCTTACTGCTTTTTGAACTGTTATTCAACCCTGCTCCTTATACACTTCTACATGCCCTTCCACTGTATCCTTTTCTCTTCTCATGACACAATCACAAACTCATTATCACGATATCCCATGCCACAGGCCAACACTCATACAGGCATACCATCACTCATGCTCATTGATAGAGCTAGACAATGCCACATGCAATAATACATCATGCTCCCGCAGTTATGGCCCTTAACGGGCCCAGAATACCTTCTATACCTAGATCAGGCGCACTTGTGCAGATGATAGTAAACAGCCCTAGGATACCATCGATACCTGACCATGCATAGGTACATGGGTCTGAGCCAGCTTTGGGATCAGATGCACTTGTGCAGGCTCAGCATACCTTCTATACCGGGGAACACATTAGTACACAGGTTTGAGCCAGCTTTGCGATCAGACACACTTGTACAGATGATAGTAAACAGGCGCAGCACACCTTCTAGACCTGGGCATGCATAAGTACACGGATCTGACCCACCTTTGGGATAGGACACACTTGTGCAGATAGTAAACCGGCTCAGCATACCTGCTATACCTAGGCATGCATAGGTAAATGGGTCTGAGTCAGCTTTGGATCAGACGTCCTTGTGCAGGCCCAGCATAGCTTTTATACCTGGGCACACATAAGTACATGGGTCTGAGCCAGCTTTGGGATCAGACACACTTGTAGAGATAGTTAACAGGTCTGGCACACTGCCTAAACCTGGGCACGCATAAGTACATGGGTCTGAGACAGCTTTGGGCTCAGACGCACTTGTGCAGTCCCAGCATACCTTCTATACCTGGGCACGCATAAGTATACAGGTTTTACCCAGCTCTGGGATCAGACATACTTGTGCAGATAATAAACAGGCCCAGCAGACCTTCTATACCTGGGCATGCATAAGTACACAGGTTTGACCCAGCTTTGGGATCGGACACACTTGTACCGATGATAGTAATCAGGTCCAGCATACCTTCTATACCTGGGCACGCATAAGTACATGGGTCCGAGCCAGCTTTGGGATTGGACACACGTGCAGATAGTAAACAGACCCAGCATACCTTCTATACCTAGGCATGCATAAGTACATGGGTCTGATACCAGCATAAGTACACGAGTCTGAGTAACCTTTGGGATCAGACACACTTGTGCAGATAGTAAAATGGCCCAGCATACCTTCTATACCTGGGCATGCCTGTGTATATGGGTCTGAGCCGGCTTTGGGATCACACACACTTGTACAGATGATAGTAAACAGACCCAGCATACCTTCTATACCTGGGCATGCATAAGTACATTTGCCTGAGCCAGCTTTGGAATCAGACACACCTGTGCAGATAGTAAACAGGCCCAGCATACCTTCTATACCTGGGCATGCATAAGTACATGGGTCTGATACCAGCTTTGGGATCAGACACACTTGTGCAGATAGTAAACAGGCCCAGCATACCTTCTATACCTGGGCATGCATAAGTACACAGGTGGGAGCCAGCTTTGGGATCGGACACATTTGTGCAGGCCCAGCACACCTTCTATAACTGGGTACGCATAAGTACACGGGTCTGAACCAGCTTTGGGATCAGACACACTTGTGCAGATGGTAAACAGGCCCAGTATACCTTCTATACCTGGGCACGCATAAGTCCGCGGATCTGAGCCAGCTTTGGGATCAGACGCACTTGTGCAGATGGTAAACAGGCCCAGTATACCTTATATAAGTACGCGGATCTGAACCAGCTTTGGGATCGGACGCACTTGTGCAGATGGTAAACAGGCCCAGTATACCTTCTATACCTGGGCACGCATAAGTCCGCGGATCTGAGCCAGCTTTGGGATCAGACGCACTTGTGCAGATGGTAAACAGGCCCAGTATACCTTCCATAAGTACGCGGATCTGAACCAGCTTTGGGATCAGGCGCACTTGTACAGATGGTAAACAGGCCCAGTAAACCTTCTATACCTGGGCACACATAAGTACGCGGATCTGAGCCAGCTTTGGGATCAGACGCACTTGTCCAGATAATAGTAAACAGACCCAGCATACCTACTATACCTGGGCAAGCATAAGTACGCGGATCTGAGCCAGCTTTGGGATCAGACGCACTTGTGCAGATGGTAAACAGGCCCAGTATACCTTCTATACCTGGGCACGCATAAGTACGCGGATCTGAGCCATCTTTGGGATCAGACGCACTTGTCCAGAAAATAGTAAACAGACCCAGCATATCTTCTATACCTGGGCACGCATAAGTATGCTGATCTAAGCCAGCTTTGGGATCAGACACACTTGTGCAGATGGTAAACAGGCCCAGTATACATTCTATTCCTGGGCACGCATAAGTACGCGGATCTGAGCCAGATTTGGGATCAGACGCTCTTGTGCAGATGGTAAACAGGCCCAGTATACCTTCTATACCTGGGCATGCATAAGTACGCGGTTCTGAACCAGCTTTGGGATCAGACACACTTGTGTAGATGGTAAACAGGCCCAGTATACCTTCTATACCTGGGCATGCATAAGTACGCGGATCTGAGCCAGCTTTGGGATCAGACGCTCTTGTGCAGATGGTAAACAGGCCCAGTATACCTTCTATACCTGGGCATGCATAAGTACGCGGATCTGAGCCAGCTTTGGGATCAGACACACTTGTGCAGATGGTAAACAAGCCTAGTATACCTTCTATACCTGGGCATGCATAAGTACGCGGGTCTGAACCAGCTTTAGGATCAGACGCACTTGTGTAGATGGTAAACAGGCCCAGTATACCTTCTATACCTGGGCATGTATAAGTACGCGGATCTGAGCCAGCTTTGGTATCAGACGCACTTGTGCAGATAGTAAACACTTGTCTGTGCCAGATCGTGTCAAAGGCCTCAGCACTGTCTCGAGCTCTCCTCTGGTATTTAAGATGTGCCTCGTCTGTCATCAGAGGGATAAAGGATGAATCTGCACACAAGACCGCATCCGGTGCTGTAGTGGAGGCCTAATCCATGCTCATTCCTGCTGAGATGAGTGACAGCTCGACGCTCTCCGCGCGCTGCTTCTGTTAACTGTCTGCGGCCTGAGCCTCACAGGCGCAGCTGGTGCAAGGTCTGTGCTGAAGAACACACGGGGCCGGATTACACGCACTTTATAGTGCTGCATTAGGGGGCAACGCCATTTTGCACTATGTTTCTACTTGTGTAATGCACAACGGAGCAAACAGATGTGTTCAATTCATATCATAGAAGCATATTTTCTTCAAGCATAAAGCAGTAAATGGGATTTGCACTAATTTGTAAACATAACACGTTTTATGTATAAAACAATTTTAATTTTAATCATGCATTTAACAAAGATGCACTGATGCGTAAATACCTTTTTTTTTTTTTAAAACAGGTTAAACTAGCACAGAGCTATTTTTGGTATCATTTTAACAGAACAGAAAAATATGAAATTGGCTTGGTCCGTGTTTTGCTCTGATGCAAATGCCAATTGCCACAATTCACAATTACACACACAGTTAAAACGCTTCTAAAGGATTTCCATGGTTTGTTTCTATATGTCCCTGTGTTCCATGTTGTGTGGAACTAGACCTTTGAGCACACTGACCTACAGGAAATAATTCACACAGCCGGAAGTGTAGTATTCCTATTGTTATAACCCTTTGCCAACGGTTATACACTGTTAGAAGACCTGAACCCGGGGGGGCGTGGCTAAGCGCCCGATTCGAATGGCGGTGCGGCGGTAAAGCTCCGTCCGCGCCAGCGTTGACTGGCGGTTCGCGCTCACCAATTTCCACCGCAGGAACAGCGCCAGACATGGGACAGCGCCAGGCTTCCAGCGTGAGGACTTCTGTCGTGGTTTGAAGCCCCTACACACGTAGTTTTCCATTTCTGTTCCGGTCGCGGCTCTGAAGCGGTCGCGACCGCCATCTTGTCTTCCACAGCGGAGCTGCTCACCGACGCGATCTTCCTTCACGTCTGCCTCCCAGCACCATGCAGCTTCCTGCTTTATCCTCATCTTCTCTACACTATGGGGACAGCCTTTGAACCGACTCAGGTGACTCTTCTTTGCTCTTTGGCTCCATAAATGGAAAACATTTGGTTTTTCGCATTCTCCTCAGAGCGAGCAGCCATTTTGTGATGCACTTCTCTCATTTGCAATCCTATTGCGCTCTATAATAGGAGTTACCTTTCTCCTTTGGCCATTTTGATATTTTTCTTGTGTCACAATATACATAGACTCTTTTTTGGCTCTTTAATGTGACTTCCTGCTTTTCTTTTTGGGCGCTGTTTGCTTCTACTACCCATTTTTACTTCTTTAGACTTTATTCGTGCGTCTTCTACAATCCTTTTCACGCACGCTTGCATGGCGAATAATTCCAGCAAGACCCCTAAGCGCCATTATATCAAAAACTCCAAACTATTTTCAGCGCTAGCTCACTTAGAAGCTTCTACATCCTCTGGCGCCTCTGACTCGCTGTCTACAATGGATGCTCCTTCACAGAATTCCTCTAAAACCACTCCAAAGAGATTAAAGCAGAGCCCCCCTTCTCCCACGACACCCTCCTCAGCCATCGCCATGGAACTGATACTTGAGGAGATTAGAGCATTACGCCCATACATGGAGGAGACCAACGCCAAGTTGCAAACGCTTACCGACAATTGGTCTCAGATGGATGCCAGGGTCTCCACTGTGGAAAAATCTGTCTCAACTCTTCAGGAATCAGCCATCAAAATTCCTCACATGGATACGCAGCTGTCCTCTCTCCAGAAGCAGGTGGAGGACCTTGAAAATAGAAACAGACGTAATAATCTTCGTCTTTATGGCCTGAAAGAAGGTTGCGAGGGGAATGATCCTATCACTTTCTTCAAGTCCTTTTTGCCCAAGCTTCTGCACCTACCCGAAGGCACCACGCTAAATATCCAGCGTGCCCACAGGCTTGGCCGCATCCCCTCTTCTACTTCTCCAATTGCAAAGCCTAGAGGAGTCATAATGTATTTTCTGGAATACACAGATCTTTTGAAGGTCCTCTTGGCTGCTAAAGCTTCTCCACGCCTAATTTGGTCTGATTCCACCCTTTTCTTCGCCCAAGACTACGCCAAGGCCACTGCAATTCGACGTAAAGCCTTCCTGGACATGAGAGCAGAACTTCGATCTATTGGAGCGAGATATGGTCTATTCCATCCCTGCTTATTCAAGGTTACTCACAACAATAAGACCACAACCTATGAAGATCCAGTACGACTTCGAAGTTTCCTCAATTCCTGCGGTCCTGTTAACATGGAATTCTCCAGCTCCGGTTCTTCATCCTCATTTCCTCCATGACTTTTCACAGTGTTGCCCTTGGATTTCCTGATGCTCTGTTACCCTTTTTATCCCTGTTCTTCCTCGTTGTACCGATTGCTACTCCTCAACCTTGTTCATGACTAGTCCTTTTTGACTAGATGACCCATTTTGCTGTCTATTGCATTTTTGACATGTTTGTTTTATTCTCATTGTTTTCTCTGTGATATCTCTTCTCACCTAACTATGCTGTTTTCCTTCTTTTGCAGATCCCTATTCTAGCGCCCCGTCATGTCTACCTGGCTGGATGTTTCGTTGCCCCGTTTCCTGCCCTTCGTTGGTTGGCCTTACCCCCCTCGTCTCATCTTCGTTTTCATCCCTTTCGTCCTCCCTCCAGATTTTGTACCCTTATTTCTTCACCCTTGTAAGTATTTGCCCGTTCTCCCTTCCCAGTTTTCACTCTCCTCATCATCGTTAGTTGGTTTTGTCTAATTGAACTTGTCCTCTTCATGTTTCTTCTTCATGCTCTATTCCTTTTTTTATTCTCTTGGTTGTTTTCGTTTCTTTCTTCTCGTCATTTTTACACTGCATTTTCTATACACTTTCTTATGTTTCTCTTCTCTATTGACTTCTCTTCCTTTTGGTTCGCTTTTCTCTTTTTCTTTTTCTCACAACTCAATTATCCTGCCACATCGTTCTTTTTCTTCTTCTTCTTCATCAGGTTTCTCGACATTGATTTCCTTGCTGCTCTCTCTATCTGGCTCTTTTCCTTTTCTTCCTATTCATTTAATCAGTTTTCTCCATTTTCTCCACTGACTCTGTTTTGTTTTCCTCTGCGGTCTTTTTCTGCATTACTTTTGCTAGATTCTCCTTTGAGCTCTCTTCTCTTCCAACACTTTCTTCTATTCCTTTCTCCATTTTCATTCTCTTTTTTTCCCCCTTTTTTTTCTCATTTTCCATCATTTATGAGGCTTTCTTATGTTCCTTATTTACACTTTCCCTTCCTAATTATTCTTGATGTCAGTACGCGTTGTTTCTTGGAACGTTAAAGGTTTGAACTCGCCCATTAAGAGGCAAAAGATCCTTTCCCATTTAGCTAAATTGAATGTAGATGTCGCCTTCCTGCAAGAAACCCATTTATCTGATACCGAAGCTGCTAAACTCCAAAGAGGTTGGGTGGGAAAGGTTTTTTCAGCTCCTGGTGATGGCAAAAGAAATGGTGTTGCTTTGTTAATTCGAAAGTCTTTTTCCCATTCTGTATTGCACTCCGAATCTGACCCTGATGGCAGATGGTTATTTGTTAAACTTTCCTCAAAAGGTGTCCCTTTTTCCCTGCTTAATGTCTATGCCCCCACAGGTGGGAACCCTATTTTTTGGAATGCGTTTGCCTCTCGTATTACTGAATGTATTGATGACAATTTCATTTTAGCAGGCGATTGCAACATGCCATTGGATCCCTTTTTGGACAGACACTCCAAATCTTTTTTTATTCCTAACAAATCCCATAAGCTGTTTACACACGCCATTTCTCAACATAATGTAGTTGATGCTTGGCGAATATGTAACCCAACCAGTAAAGAATTTACATTCTACTCCCCGGTTCACCATTCCCAATCACGTATTGACTATATCTTTCTCTCTCACCATGTTTCCCAATCCCTCACCCACGCTGAGATTGGCCCCATTGTTTTTTCTGATCACGCCCCAGTCCTAATTCAGATTGATATTCTACCCAAATCCACCGGCCCTAAGAGATGGCGTTTCAACAATACCCTCCTCCTTGATCCCAAATTTACTGCCTCCTTTATTGAGTTTACTACCGAATTTTTTGTCATTAACGACACTCCCTCCTTAGCCACTCACACTATTTGGGACGCTTACAAAGCTGCGGCCAGAGACTTTATCATCAGACATGTTGCCGCAAAGCGTAAACTTGCCCGTAAACGTACCAGTGACCTTTTATCTCAGATCAAAGCTCTAGAACACTCCTTTTATACCTCTCACACCCAGGACAGTTTAACAGCTCTTGTAAGTGCGAAAATGAATTATAACAAACAGTCTACTGAAGATGCATCGTTGTACTTATTGAAATCCAGTTCGAAATTTTATGGTGGGAAGAATAAGGCGGGGAAAGTTCTTGCTAATTATTTGAAAGTTAAACAAAACAAATTGAATATTGAGTCTGTTTTTGATGTCAATTCTGTCCTGCAACATAAAGATACTGATATTTTGGAGGAATTTTCTCGCTTCTATTCTACACTTTACTCTTCTGGAACTCAACCCTCTGCTCACTCTATTTCCACCTTCTTTACAAACATTCAACCCCCTCCCAACTTTCCTGTTGACTTGGCCTCCCTTGAAACTCCCCTCACCATTCGCGAATTACACACTGCACTTCATTCTCTTAAGAAAGACAAAGCCCCCAGCCCAGATGGTTTTACTGTCGAATTTTATCAACATTTTGCCACTCTTTTGTTACCCAAACTACATCAACTTCTTGATTCCTTCAAAACTAGTGGTGCTTCCTCGGGCACTTTTTCAGATGCTTATATTTGCATTATACCAAAGGAAGGAAAGGACACTCAACACTGTAAGAATTACAGACCGATATCACTCGTCAACATTGATTATAAATTATATGCCAAATCTTTAGCCATCAGATTAGATCCTTTTCTCCCAGATCTCCTCGGTCCTGAACAATCAGGATTTGTTAAGGGTCGCTTCATTTCAGATAACACCAGACTCCTCTTTAATGTTCTTTCTAAGTCATCACGATTTAGTGATTCCCTAGCCGCAATCGCCTTAGACGCCGAGAAGGCATTTGATAGGGTAGAATGGTCTTTTCTTTTCTCTGCATTAAAATGGTTTGGGTTTGGCCCTAATTTTCTTTCCCTCATCTCCTTTCTTTATACAAACCCTAGAGCAGCAGTTTGTGCCAATGGCCTAATTTCCTCATTTTTTAACCTTGGCAGAGGCGTTAGGCAAGGCTGCCCTCTCTCCCCTTTTCTCTTTAACCTTGCTCTAGAACCTTTTCTATCCAAGCTACGTCAAAACCCAAACATTCATGGTTTCCCTCTTTCTCATTCGCAAATCAAGTTAGCTGCCTACGCAGACGACATTTTACTCTTCATTTCGAATCCATCTGTTTCCATCCCAGCTTTCCTTGCCGAAGTTAACGTTTACTCCCATCTCTCTGGTTATAAACTGAACAACGATAAATGTGAAATTCTTCCCCTCACCAAATTCACCTTCAAGCCTGACTTTGTAGCATCCAATTTCAAATGGAGTCCGACCCACATAAAATACCTCGGTTTGCATATTACTCCTTCTATCTCGGATACTATCTCATTATGCCTTACTAAATGTACCCAGAAATTATCTGACCTCACCTCCAGATGGCACCCCCTCTACCTCTCCTGGTGGGGCCGCCTTGACACCATCAAGATGATGCTATCCCCAATTGTCCTCTATACCATTTCTAATATTCCTGTTTCTATCCCTGCCAAATTTTTTGTAAAAATCAATAACACTTTATCCTCCTTTTTATGGTCTGGAAAGATACCGCGCATGTCTCTATCACGACTGCGTCTCCCCAAATCGGAGGGCGGGGTTAATTTTCCAAATTTTCCCGCTTATCACAAAGCTTTCCTCCTGAAACAAGCTTCTATCTGGCTTAAAGATCCTATCGAGCCTCTTCCCCTATGGGCTGAACTCGAACGCCTTTCTCTTTCTCCCTTTTCCTTTGCTGAATATCTCTCCTTCTCTCGCAAACCCCAATTCTTGTCCACTCCAATTCACAAATACACTGCGAAACTACTTTTAGCTTCTGCTCCAGTTCCACCCTCCTCCATCATTGAACTTCTTACCACCACTATCTGGTATAATAATAGCATTCTCATCAACCTGAAACCTTTTTACTGGAAAACTTGGAGGCAGCGGGGTTTAATCTGGGTTTCCCAACTCTTTACTGGGTCTGTCTTCACATCTTTTTCTGATCTTAGTCGCACCTTCTCTCTCCCCCCCTCCTTTATTCATAAATACATCCTACTCAAGACTGCAGTTATGTCTGTATATGACTCCCTTCCTCATTCTTCTCCGCCTGAGATCTCTACTACTCTAATTTTTTCCCTATATTCCCAACTGCGCTCCAACTCTTCAGCGTCTTCCATCTATCACTCCTTTCACAACCCTCCATCGCCTCGGCCAAAAACCACAGTGGAAGAGCAGTGGGAATCTGAACTTGCCGTATCTTGGCCCACCTCCCTCTGGGATAAAATATGGACTAAGCTTCGCAAATCCTCTAGAGCTGCCTCTCTTACACAAACACTTTTCTTCCTTTATAATCGACTCCTTTACACGCCATCTATCCTAAATAGAAGATTCCCTTCGGTTCCGGACCTCTGCTGGTCTTGCTCTGCTCCCAATGCCACGCTTTTTCACATGCTCTTCCTTTGTCCTCTCACGCACGCATTTTGGATTAAGGTATGGAACCAAATCAACTCTATTTTCCAGACTTCTATCCCCTTTTCTCTCCCTGACATTTTCCTTGGCTCACTTTCTCCTTCCTGGACCGTAGTTGAAACGAATGTTCATATTATCGATTTGTTATTAGCTGTTGCGTTTCAACAGATTACTGTTAATTGGAAAGACTCAAAGGGTATTACAGACTGGATACTGCATTTGTTTATCCCCTCACCCTAGCCCCGAAAAGACATGCGTTATGGCTTCCTATCACCCTTTATCTGGATGTTTGTGCCAAGCGTTCCTCTCACTTACCCCCATCTCAGCAAGAAGTTTCGAAACCCCCTTGAGTTACCTTTCGTTCCTTCTTTTTCTCTAGTATTTACTTTTCCGCATATACTTGCATTGTCTCCCATGTTACTAAGCCTCCTATAATGTATATTTTAAGTTTCCAGCCTCATTTACTTTTTAATTTCCTTTTTTCCTTTTCCCCCCTTGCATTCTTTATCTTTTGATATTTACTGTGGTACCCTAGTCTATTATACTTTTTGATGATGATGTATTCCATTTCATTCTTTGTAATACCAATTTTGTTTATCCTAATAAAATTCTATTTGAACTTAAAAGAAGACCTGAACCCAAATTATAGGCCCAGGCCACAGCCGAGGACCGTTTAAAGAGGAGAGGGCCTTTAACACCTGGTGTAGTCTGAGGCAGAAGAACTACATATGGGATAAAGTACCCCTTGCTGTACATTATAAGGGTATTGCAAGTCACCAAGGAGATTCATGAGCATAGAGGAACAAGGCCAAAGGCTGAGTTCCTTAGTAAGCTCATGGAACTCCAAGGTACTTTATTCCTTATAATACATAGTTACATCATCATCTTTCCTACAAATCACTTAAATCTCTGTGTGTAGCACTTTGATCAGAAAGAGAGCATGTTTACAAACATGAAGAGTAAATATAGATTCTCTAGTGCAAAATGAAACACATCAAAAAAGCTGTTAGATATTTTCTGTAAAAAGATTATAGAGGCAGTTTTATACAAGCTAGTTAAAAAAACTTCTTATTAATGTACAGCTACAAAAACAGAGCAAGAGGAAAAAAAGCAATGTTTCATTTTTCGTTCTTTAATCAGCTGTGTTAATTTTGCTCCATGGCCTGACCTGCCTTTCCCGCATTGTAATGTCAAAACTCAATTGTAATAAATGACTACAGTTGAGTTCTGACATCATTTCTACAAAATTGGTGACTGGGTGTGTCACAAGCAACCGATAATAAAGAAATAAGAGACAGGGGTTTGAACAGTGATTGTAGAATCACATGTGTTATATGGCTATGAGAACAGTCCTCTCACTAAAGCTAGAATATTTCAAATTAAAAATAGAAAAGCACAAACCAGAGCCACTCCATTGTCTTCAGTGGAGCTCTCAACATTCCAGTGTTCTAATATTACTTAAATTGGACAATCCTAGCCAGCTGGCTCCAGAGCACTGTAAGTAATACAGAGAGACAATGACAGTTCGAGCTAGTATACTAACCATGGAGGGAGAGAGAAGGGTCTTCATGTTTCTACTTAAGTTTTCTTTAAGGTTAAAGGTTTATGGTTAAATAAACCAGAAAATGTCAAATTGATACATTTAGTTAATCGAAACCCACGCAAATACATTATTATAAATTAATAAAATTCTGTACCTCAATCAGCATTGTTTAACCATTCATGTACCCTCAGTGTGCAGCACTGAATTTCACAACATTCATGGACATTATCTCTAAATTACATAAAAATATCAACAATCATACTCGTGGATAATACCCAGGTGCCTTGAAAGAAACAGTTTTTTCATGTATTAGTCACTCTGGGGCATATTACCAAGGGCCTTATCGCCGCCTTAGCGGGAATTTTTCCCGCTAAAGCGGCGATAATTTCATCACCCTATTACCTAGCTGTCGCTAACACCAGTTAGCGACAGCTAATAGGCGATAGCGGGCATTTAGGGGCCCACGCCTGCCCAGAGCAGTTCTTAGCCATGTTATCCAATGGAAGGTGGATAACATGGCTAAGAGCATTTGCTCGGTAATGCATGAATATCGCTGACTTTTCAGCGATATTCATGCATTTCGGCAGATTTTTATAGCTTAGGAGATAAACCTTGATAATATCAAGGCTCCTAAGCAATAAAAATCGGCGATGCTCGGCGATATAATGTTGGCTGCTAACCAAGCTGAGCGATATTTTTCGCTCATGCTTGGTAATATGCCCCTCTCTCTTTGCCACAATAACCAAATAGAGAAGCCAGTTTGGATAATATTTAATCGGGGACAAAGAAACAGATTACATTCTAAAATGTTGTGGAATATATTTCAGTTTAAGTTCCGAGGAGACAATCTGCTAGGCCCGCCCTTCGTCAACTACACTGGCTCCCTATGGGCGCCAGGGTTCAGTTCAAAGCGCTGTGTATAGCCCACAAAGCTATCTGGAAAACAGGTCCCACCATTCTTCATTCTATACTACCACTTTATCAACCATCTAGATCCCTCCGCTCCAGCAACCTAGTTCTAGCGTCTACTAGGAAGGTTAAGAAAGCAAGATGGGGAGGCCGCTCCTTCTTTTATTCAGCGGCCAAGCTATGGAATGCTCTTCCTCAGTTAATAAAAGAGACCCGCAGTTTAACTGCTTCTCGCAAACTTTTGAAAACGCACCTATTTAATCAATAATCTTGCCAAAACGCTTTAGCTGCTGCTTCTTGGTTCTGAAGCGCTACGAGGCCTCCGGGTAGTATAGGCGCTATATAAATATTCTTTCAATTCAATTTCAATTCAGTTGAGAACCGGTTCATGCTCCAACCCAGTGCTGGTTGCACCCCCAGTCTGAAGAGCATGATATTCCTATAGTTTAAAGGAATCTTTTATGTATTTCTGTATGCTATGTGATTGACATTTGTATAACGTGCAATCTGCTATATATATGGGTGACATCATGTGCTTTCGGCAGTTTTTGGGGTACCTTTCCACACGATTCTGATTTTTTTTTTAAATCGTGGATCGGAATATGAGTTGACTATGCCCTCATGCGCTTCGGGTTCTGCATCCTAGGTAATCACCGGGTTGTGGTTGTATATTGTTTTTGTCAGAGAGGTGTGGCTGGAGGACTTTACCTATTAATACTTGTGCATCTTTTAGGTCGGCAGGTTGCACATTGCCCTATTTGCCCAGCATATGGAGATGGCCCATGGTTGCGTTGCTGGTAATGTGGCAAGTCTAAGCTGTGTTGGATGTGTGGGAGGTGTTGTGTCTACTCCGTTATCTGCATTTATTGTGTGTGAGCTTCAGTCTAATGTGACCTTTACGGTTGAGATACATATGTCTGTATGGTGGTTGTTGCTGACGGTTTGTCAGTGTTCTATAGTGATTTAAAATGTGTGGGATGTTCTGTCTAACGTGCTTTAGGGCATATCATCAACACCGGTGATAATTATCGCTAAGCGCACTTAGCGCTAGGATAATTATCGCAGGCTACCGCGGGTTTCTATCACGGAGATAGCGTGCTATCAGCAACGCTTATCTCCAAAGCGATAGAAATCCAAGCATTAGCTACAGAACTGTGCGGTTATCGCTAGAAATCCAGCAATAATCGCACAGGGAACGGCTATACCTTGATGATAGGGCATGCCAGACATAGCCAAAATATCCACCTTCCATTCGATATTATGGCTAAGTCAACCTGAAAGCAGGCGTAAGGAAAGTAGCGATAACCAAGGTTAGCGCTACTTTTCTTACCGCTATGCTCTTTAGCGTGCAGCTTGTAAATAGGAGAAATGCCGGTTAGCGACATATCACACGGTATTTTGGGATGGAACGCCCACTTTGCATCCCATTAGAGATGCAAAGCTGGGCGTTCAGGGACAGGGCGCTAAGGCAAGGATTCATGCAATAGGGTGACCTTGCTAATAGTGTGATACAATTATCGCCGCTTTACGGCCGAAAACGGCTGCTAAAGCGGCGATAATTGTCTTGATGATATGCCCCGTAGTGAGCTTGGGTGCTGTCTCATGGTGTCTAGTGCAGTAATACAGGAGTTGATTGCCACAAAACAAGCTATCTGTGCTGTTTAAGATGTTACATTTCTAGATTTTAAGACGGTGCACGGACACTAGTGTTTTAGGGTGTTGAATAACTGAGTTCCTCAATGGCACCCTTCTGGATTAATGTATTTTTTCACTTTTTATTATTGAAAAATGTAATATACCGTGTTTCTATATAGCAGGGTGCGTTCTGCAGTGTTGTTGTGAGAAATGTGGGGCCATGTGAGATGTTTTGTATATGCCCTGATGGATGTTTGTGAGTTATGTGTCTGTTGACAAGTGGGGTAACGTGTTAGTGTTGGTAACAGATATTGCATATCTGAATTGTTCTGAATCTACATTCGATGCTCTGTGTAACGTGTTATGTTGAATGCTTCTTGTGGCATTTCTTGATTTCAAGTCCTATTGGACGTTTGTGATAACTAACTGCATGGAATATCTCTGGTGCATTCAATGTGTAAAAGGCTTTCTGTCAAATGTTTTCTAATGGATGCTTGTTTGAGGTTTATTTTGGTGGGTAATGCTTTTGTGCGAAAATATTGCTATTAAGAGCAACGTGATAGCTGATTATAAGACAATGTGTTGTATGCAATACATTTTATTACTAATGTGTTCTGTTGGGTGATTTACGCATGACAGGCCTCGAACAAAAATACAATTTATAATTTACCAACCCTTTCACAATCCATAGGGACAGGTGAGCAAGCACGTGATACTGGCATCTGATGATGCTCCATGGATGCAAATGTACTATATGTGTATGTGTTGATGGCATCTTTTTGTTACTTAGATCTGCATTGGTATGAAGTGTGTGATGGTTCAAGGAGGTTGTTGCTGAATTGACTAAATGCTGAAACTTAAGAAAATAAGAGGGGGAAGTTTCCCTTGTAAAAAGTGTGTTCATTGTAACAATGTTTTTCCCGGAGATTGTGTTATTCATTCACATAAAAGCAAGAAAAATAAACCTAACCATTTAGGGAAATGCAACAGTATAAATTGCAAAAAAAACTGTGTTAAATGTCTCTGTGGACTTCTAGATATGGATAAAATAGAACGTAAACTCAAGATCCATATTTCTGAACATAAGAGTAGTAATCAAAAACATAGCATCAAATCTACTGTAGCCATCCATTTCCACAATGTTACCCAACTCAAATTTCAAGTACTAAAAATAGTTAGTCGAGTGGAAGGTATGGCCATCAGAAAAAAACTCTTACCAAGACCCTTTTGGTGTGATGGTATCTAAAATTTTAATGTGGATGAAATTACTAGATACCATCCAACTGAAAGGCTTAGAAGACAGACTAGAAATGTCATGCTTTTTGTAACACTGATTATTCACGTTCATTGCTATTGCACAATTTTTTAAAGTGTGGGGGACCTGGTTGTCAGAAGTATTTTTTTATTTTACATTTTTTTGTATAATTAGTGTACTCATTCAACACATTGAAATGACGAGTTAAAAACATTCCTTAACAATGTCTCATCAATTAATCAGACATACGATTCTTCACATTTAGCAGTTATATATCTATCTAAGTCTCGAATGAACACCAGTATAATTATAACTTAGCTACTGAAAGAGGGCTGTTTTTTAGAAGATGTATTTGCTTGTTTTCACTGATTTCACTCGCTGAACATATTTATTTCTTTGGCTTTGTACATTTGATGTTATTCTCTTTCTGGTCCTAACATGATCTAGTATGGCTCACTTGTATAATTTGTTTTGAGAAGTTTTTTTTTCATCTAATGGACATTAACATATTGGAGATACTGGTCAATTAAATTGACTATTACAGCAGCACACTTGGAAAATAAAATTTCAAGATGTCTGCTAACGTGAATTGTGTTAATGCTGACTGACACATTAGTGCACTGTTGCTCCCAGTCCTCGTGAGGTGCATGCTAATGTATTTATAATATTTAATAGATTCAGCAATGCATATGGTGTTTAACCAATAGTCCTGGCGTTAGTGAATTTGTGTTTGTAAGCTGAGGTCCCTATTGTTACGTCGCTTTCTTGTGTTGTTGACAATGGCAGATTAAAAAGAAACGCTTTGCTTCAAGGTAAGCGCATGCACTATACTTTAGTGCAATTGCCTAACCTACACAAATAGTGAAACATTTTGGACATATATTTTACGATGGCCATCACTGCGGACATAGTTGATATTTACTCACATATTAGGAACACGTTTTCCGGTGGTTAACGCTTGGCGCATATATATCTGAATATTTGCTATTTAACACTCCCACTAGCTGCTATATTATTCTGTTACCAGTTGGGGAGTGTGTAAACAGTTAGCTCAAATTCAAGAATTCCTTGTAGACTAAATGGAAGCATTTTGCTCCGATGCAAGCGCTTTTAAGTAGCCGTTTTTAATGGGCCGTAGATTGGTAAATTCACATGGAGGTAGCTTTCACATTTTGATTTGCAGTTTTCATCAGTCAATTAATGTAATCTGCCCTTTATGTATAGACACAGGCAATCTTTTTAGTGCCATTCCGAGTCAGTAAATTACAAAATATCCACGAACACGTACTTTTGAGTATATAGTGTATTTAGAAATATTCTTCAGCAGCGAGATACACTTCTCATCAGTGATATGTACACTTCTTATTTGTTAGCAATCTCATTTCTTAATACACACATGTTCAGTATGTTGTTACATAGCGCTTTTTTAGCCTAGAGTGAATCTTTGCTTTGCTACTATGTGTCGCAGAAATTGGTGTGAGTGGTCATTGGTACTGGTCCTGTATCTTGTAGGTATACTGTGAGACTATAGCAGTATTTTATTTGATAACCTTGGTAATAATCTCTCCTAACCCTTAATTGTGATCTTGTTTGTTGATTTGCTTATTGAATATGTTTTCTGTTAGATTTCTAGTAATTTATACGACAATTGACTGCACCCCTTGATAAAGGACTCTTCGGTCAAAAATGCAATAGGGACATATCAAATAATAGTTTCAAAGTATCACTATCAGTGAATGGAACTATGACATTGATATATGTTCTACAATTTTGAAGAACTTGGCAATATATGAAAGTTCATAACATTAATAAAGTATATTTTTATTAAAAGAAAAAGGCTCAACGTTTATTATTTTAGGCATTATATCAGCTCCATACAGCAGTGCATCTGCAGGACTATTTGTTATACAACAAGTAGCATTGTAATCAATGAGGTCTTTCACACATAATCTGATGGGCTTGCGAGTCATATGTGTCATATCTTGCACTCTGGTGGCCAGCCCGGCACCCCCAAGCAGGCAGTGAAAAATCTAGGGGTTTGATTGGACTCATCTCTCAACTATCGAGTCCAAACTAAAAAAAGGCATGGACTTGTTTTGGACTCCTACGGGGGCTTAGATCCCTGCTGGGCTTCTTTGATGCACCTACGCGTCAGGTTATCATCCAGGCGCCTGTATTGTCCAGACTTGATTATGCCTGTTCTCTTTATCTGGGGTCCAACAAGGCAGAAGTTCTGAGGCTGCAAAGGGCACAGAACGGCGGCAGCAAGAACCCTTTTAGGTTTGTGCAGGTTCTCTTCTGTGTCCGATGCCATTCGCCGTCTTCATTGGTTACCTGTGGCCAGGCGTATTGAATTCAAAACCATATGCATCTCCTTCAAAGCCTTGAAATTGGCCACTACCTCTATTTTGGCCAATCTCCTTTTGCCATATGTCCCCTCACGACATCTTCGCTCACAGGGCCAGCACTTGGTGGTGGTTCCCCGGACACGAAGAGTTTGTGCTGGCGGCCGCTCTTTCTGTTGCAGAGCGGCCACTCTTTGGAACGCACTCCCTGTGCAGTTTTGTTGCCTTAGCAACTATTTAGAATTTAGGAAGGCCATTAAGACTCACCTTTTCCCTGCACCTTAGTCCGTGTCTGCTCCATCTGCTCATGTCAGTCTTTCTTGGTATCAGCGCCGGGACGCCCCTTTGCTGGGGGCAGCTGTAGCGCTTTATATGTTGCAGTAACATAACATAACATAACATAACATAAATGGGCTGCTGCATGGAGTACCTGAGGAGCAATGTGATACTGAACTGAAAGACATACATGAGCTATTCTCAATTTATGGTAGATGTTCTGTGCAATGTGGTATGTGTTGGATAACTTGTGGGAGCCAAACACACACTGTACATGTTACCTAGATGAGACAACTATGATTATGTGATGACAAGCATTACATTGAAACCAGTTAATATGTTATTGACAGCTTTACATGCACGCTGAATGGGAATTAGTGTGATGGCATACAATGATTCTCAAACACTGCAAGTCTACTCTGCCAGAATCAGGTCTCTGCACGACACGTGCAGGCAATGTTGCATGTGTGCTCTACTTTGTAAAATACATAGTTATTGACTCCGATTCTGCAGATAGTACCAAATCACCGTCAATTGCAGCCAAGGGGTGGCTGGAGTGTCAGTTTCACTACTCTGCATCTTATGGGAAGCATTGGGTGGGGTGATGTGGGCGAGTCAGCACAAGGAAGGCGAAAGGGCTGGGACCCGAAGGAGAATGGTAGGAATTGAGGGGTTCACTTAAAATAGGCCATTGGAGTTTCCTTGCAAGAGATCACAGTTATCAAGTGTTACCTTTTAAACCCAGTTTAGGTGTGAGATTCATCCAGCATAGGTGTGAGATTCATCCAAGTTAGACACAGAGATATATATGTATATATATATATATATATATATATATATATATATATATGTATATATATATATATATATATATATATATATATTCACTGAAAAAACCATAGGTTTCACACCAGTTATAGTTAGGAATTAGCATTTAAAAAACCTATTAAATTCACTGAAAAAACCATAGGTTTTACACCAGTTATAGTTAGCTGGGAATTTTACTCGCATAAAACCATTGAAATTCCCACGTTATAGTTAGTTGGACTCACTATAACTTGCGCGTGCAATGCACTGCTGATGACGTCACATATTACATCACTCATGACATGGTCAGTGACATCACTCATGATATATATATATATATATATTACCTACTGGCGGTCGCCAGTAGGTATATATAGTTAGGATTTTTTTGAATAGGGATTTCATCAGTGATGTCACTGACCATGTCATGAATGATGTAATATGTGACATGATCAGCAGTGGATTGCGGGTGCGCGATATATAGTTAGTGCAACTAACTATATATGCGAATTTCAATGGTTTTGTGTGAGTAAAATAAGGTTTTGTAAATGCTAATTTCTAACTATATATGGTCTATAACCTATGATTTTTCAGTGAATTTTCAAGGTTTTGTAAATGCTAATTCCTAACTATATATGGTCTATAACCTATGTTTTTTTCAGTGAATATATATATATATATATATATATATATATATATATATATATATATGCATATACATATACATATATATATATATATATATATATATATATATATATATATATATATATATATATATACTTACATATATATAGAGGTAACTGAGAGCCCACACTCTTTACCTAGATGAACAGTACAACAAAATGCCATGGTTGCTTTGAATAACTCAAGCCTTTTTATATTTGCAGTAGCAGCTGCAAATGCTCAACATCCACACCCCTAGAGAGGTACTCCCAACTGTGTTATTCATTGATATTGTAGGATAGACAAGGGAAGGGCAGGACGTGAAACTCACATGCCATATTAGGCCCAATATGTGATTACCAAGTGACAACTAAATATTATTAAGACTAGAGAGTACTTGCTAAGGCCAACCAGAACATTCACTAAAGGCATCTGAAAGTATAGAAGCAGGTGGCTTGGTAATTAATGTTACTATAAATAATCTCAGGTGGCAGATTTCAGAGAATGATACGTTTAAATATGGTTGTCTTTGAGAGCCATTAGTGCGAATACTTGGTTCAAAATATGGTTAGTAACGTTTCCTGAGCCACAGCAGCGAGAACAGAAGTTTTTTTCCACTGCTATGATGTACCTAAGTGGAGCGGGTGAATGACGGATGGTGCCATGTCCGCTCACATGCCATGTCATACTTCTCCTGCCTTCTTCAGGTCTCCAAAATTAACAGAGAGACTGCAGAATATGTGTGGTTCTCTGCCAGTGATTCCCACCATCTACTCTGTCAGCTGCTGGTGTTTGCAGACCTGCTGTGACAAGGAATTCAAACTGTGTTGGCTCTCTCAGAAACCTCTTTCTCAGCTCAGTTTTGAGTGGGAGATGGAGGTAAAGGGAAGGAAAAGTATGGCACAGAGGGTATTGTGGACAAAGGGTGAGGGGAGAGCAGCTGCAGAAGATGGCGGGGGAGACAGGATGTCTAGTATTGGCAGGTATTTAATCATTGGGATGGAGTAAGTTTGAGTATTTTTGATTGATGTGGAACGGTGTGAGGACTGCAGGTATTGGTTCTTTTTATTGTGATCGCATGGAGGTGGGTGTTTTGATGGTGGTGTTGGACAGTAGTAGGACAACAGGGGTTGTATTATACTTAGTGCCCCGGGGCACTATGGTATTATAGAAGGGCCGCAGGCACTTGTACGGCCCTTTCTGTAATATTGATAGCGTTGGGGCACATGTGGTGCCAGTGCTATTTTTAGAGGGTATTCCATAATTGGTATGGGGATGTGACCCCATACAATTGAGGTAATCACTTTGCCTCTGCACCCGTGCTGAATTACAGACGTGGGGGCAGAGGCAAGCGTGCCTTTACAAGGCACACTGAAAAGGTGGCGCTCTGTCAGTGCGACCCCTGAGGTCAGCCCTCTGAAGGGGGAAGAGGGTTGCATGGATCACCCAGACATCCCCCTGCAGGCAGGTGCAATCACTCACTGCACCCACTTGCAAGGGAATCTCTAACCCCTCTGTAAAGTGCTTGCGTTTGCCACTGGCATGGTTAAACACAGCAGATTTGAAGTAGCTGCTCCATATTTCACTGAATGTGCTGCTCCCGGGACAATACAAGTTCCCTGCTGTGGTGCAAACAAGGACAGTGCACCCTTTTTGTAATACAGCAGCACATATTTTTTGTGTATTTAGGAAGGGGCATTAAAAAGGGTATGAGGATGGGTTGGCAGGACACACGGTTAATGTCTTCTTAACTAGTGTTTTTAACATTTCAAGATATATTTATAAAGATCATGCAGACCTTAGTCATATTCATCAGTTGGACGGTGATATGGAAGAGCATTGTTTGTGGGCCAGGACTTCCAGGCCCGAAAGGAACCAAAAACAAAATAGTTCTTTACCTCAGATTTTCCTATGCGAGGGATTCTTGATCAGAGCTGCTTGCTAGAATGGAAGGAAAATGAAAAAAGGCATGCAAACAAGTCACAGGTGTGCCTTCCATCACTCCTGATTCTGACGACACATGTGGTCTCTGATTGGTTGCTCGAATCAAAGATCTTGTTGTCTAGTTATGCTTCAGTACCACCCAGAAAGCATAGAGGGAGCAATATCTTAGTGAAGTGGTGTAGCTGTTCAGTCATGGGTGACACCAGCACAGAGAGCTCTATCCTGTCCTTCGTGAAATGAAATATGGGCCAAATCAAAAAGTTCTAAAATATTGATAACAAGCAGATGAGGACAACTACATTTGTTATTAGGAAGAATCTAACAGTCCAATAGCTGAAAGAAGAAATCACCAGAAAGAAACTCATACTTCGGCACATATATTGTCTTACTTCATGTATTATTGATTAAGGAATAAGGAATAGAGGTTGTAATCACATGCCTTGAAAAAGTCCCATTGTGGATGAAACATGTGTCGGCTGGTGATGATCATGTACTTAGTTGGAAGCGTGCAAACACAATAAAGAGGACAAAAATATACCACATGACCTTGGACTTATGGACCGACCTTTCTGTTTATTTGTCCACAAACAGTGTTATTTGCACAAACTGTTTGAGTGCTCCAGTATATTGTTTTAAGATATTGTGGCTATTATTCTTTGGAGTAACACCATCATTGCTCTTACAGTTAGCAGGGGCATGTTCTGTGGTAGCACCAGTATTTAAACAAGTATTCTCCCTGTATACTTTCTATCCTGACTAGTTGAGTACTTTGTGACGTCTGTTGTTATGGTCACAGCTACCTATCTCTATTTAATTAACATCCCTTCAAATATCCTCTGCTAGGAGTGTGCATGCACCTGTTTCCCTTTCCTATCAGAAGACATAGCTGAACTCCTCAGTAGATCATTTGTTGACTGGAATCAAATGTAATTAATTTTATGAATTGAGTGTCCCATCCCTTCACACGTTCCATGGGGTACTCCTCGAATTCAAATCAGAAGGAACCCTCTCTCATACATGCGGCCATGGTTCTCTGAATCCTCCCTGCACTATTGTTAGGTATAGTCTTTTTTCATTACATTATCCAAAGTAAGTACTGTTACTCTGTGGAAAGTCCTCGGCTAGCTCAGTGACACTATGCCACCTTGCCTACTACACAATCTTTCTTACTAGAGTAAGAGAAGACGAAGACCTGGTACTCCATAGCAGCACTTCATTGACACTTTAACGAATGGTCAAGTAGCCATCAAAAACTGGTCTTACTAACAAAACAAAATAGTATACCATTAGACCCTTTTACAGCTCCTCGTGACATGAGTTCTTCAGCGAATCAAGAACCTATTGCCAAAGCAATGGCGGACCCTAGGGAGCACTAAATGTAAACTACATTCCCATAGACCTTTGCTCTTACCAGCCTTATCATATTTAAGCCGCCAAGAGTATACTGTCTAAAGCTGAACCAGTTTGCGGAAGGCTCTGTGAAACTGTGGGAAGGGATTTGGTCAAATTTTGTAAAACTTCAGGATGAAAAATCTGCAAAAATGTTTTTGGGAAGACAAAGATACCAAATTGACCGTGTAAATTTTCCTTTTCCGCAACATTAGTAAAATTATAGTTAGGAGGATGACAATTAAAAACTCTGATTAATTATGTTTTGCAGTAACATTTCTGTAGTATTCATTGTATTCCTTTCATTTACTTAGGCTTGTTGTTTCACTGTAATTCTGGAATGTATCTAGGTCATCATCTATTAGATTCCATGACTTGTTGTAGTTCAAAACGTTTGTCAGTTGCTTCCAGCCTGATCTGCAATGATGCCGCAGCACTTGTTAAAAGATCATACATTTATCTTAATAATCTACTTATTGTAGTGGCTTAATTACTACAAGAATATTGGCGACGAGGATGGGATTAACCAAACGTTCTTTGATCCACTTAAAAACAGAATTACATTCCTCATCCCATACAAAAGGAACAGTCTTTTTAAGCATATTAGACAACGGTTGAACCCTTGAAGCATAATCAGGGAGAAATCGCGAATAAAACTCGCACAATCCAATGAAAGATTTCAACCCAACTTTGTCAACTGGTGCTGGTGAATCAACAATAGCTTTAACCAGACCTGGTCTAGGCTCAACACCATGTTCAGAAACAACATGCCCTAAATACTCAATCTTCTGTACCTTGAAAACACATTTTTCTTTTTTTAAAACAACTCCTGCCTCACACAAGGTTTCCAAAACGCTACAGACCGCTTCATCATGACCCTCCGATGTTGCATTATGAACCAAAACATCATCTTGAAAGACAATAACGCCAGCTATATGGGTCAATAATAAAAACTGGTGGAATTTATCTAGAGTTGTTAAAGTTAACATTGGTTCAGAACACAAACCTGATTGTTTGTCTAATCTTGCAAATGAGAACTCTGTTGTTCCTGATGCTCATTCTGTTGTAGGTTTGCGGAAAAGTGATTGTCAGCGATCCATTCCTTTGAGATATCGTTAAGTATTTTCTTCTTTGTCTCTTTTAGTACAGAAGTTTACAACCTAATATGTATATACTTTTTATGTTTTTTTTAATTCATTTTTTAAAATTTATTTTATTTTATTTTGTTTTGTTTTGTTAAGAGGAAGAGGATAATGTAGTATTCATTGTATTCCTTTCATTTACTTAGGCTTGTTGTTTCACTGTAATTCTGGAATGTATCTAGGTCATCATCTATTAGATTCCATGACTGGTTGTAGTTCAAAACGTTTGTCAGTTGCTTCCAGCCTGATCTGCAATGATGCCTCTGCTGCTGGCAGCACTTGTTAAAAGATAATAAATGTATCTTATTAATATACTTATTGTAGTGGCTTAATTACTACAATTTCCCTGCACAAAGAGGAGAATGTCTCCAGAGGCATAGGTTAAAAAAAATAATTTCACTTATCTATGCAATTGACCAATGAGGAATTAATACAAATTTGATGGCGGAAATAAAAATTCCCTCACTCGTAGAATACCATTGCAGCTTCCTCATTAGGTCTCGCCTAGGCAGCGCTTGCGCTGCCTCTTCGAGACATGCTGTATTAAGTAGGGGTGGGCGCAATTTGCATCGTCGCGCCAAGCAAAGCTCCGCGAAATGGTAAAAAATCTCTGCGAGCATGCAAAAGTTCAGCAAACACGCAGCATTGCTTGTTCCGCCCGTTCGCGATGATTTTTTCCTGTTCGCGAACACTGTTTGCGTGCTCGGGGAGAAATATCTAATGAACATGCACTTTGAAAGTGCGAACAAGCAAAAAATTCTGCAAAGCTGCAGATTGCGGAATTTCTGGCAATTCCGCGTTCTGCGCGGAACGCCAAATTACCCAAATTCCGCAAGCGGAACAGAATTTACCGCCCAGGCCTAGTAATTAGGATATGTGCATAAAGCTCCGCCTACTTCCTGCCCATCTTTTTAATTGGCTCCTGTCCCTGTCCTTTGTAAATGGTGGCTTTTCATTGGTCATTAGGCTTTGTAGTCCCTCCTTGGTACCTTCCTTTCTCTTTTTGTAACCTCCCATGAGGACACCCCCTAATACATGTATTGTTACGCCCTAGGTTTTAATTGCAGCCTCAAGGCACTATTTTCTTAAAGGCCTTCAGATAGGACACTCACTTGGTTCTAAACAAGGTTGGAAGTGGTTACTTTATTCACTAGCACATCTCACATTTATATTAGACCTTCTATATGTTTCCTTTCATCAGCTCCACATTGAGTACAACCTAATCCGGAATTAATGTAATAATTCTTTTGTCACATTTCAAAGCTACTAATTGTATATATTAAATCTACTGTGCTACTGTCTTGCATGCAATGCATTATGGGTAGGGCGGATTTACCATATCTTCAAAGTTTATGATTCTCACTAGGGATGTCTAGGCGTTGCTTGCGGTACTGCACCTACACACCTCACAGTTATGTTACACCTTCTATAAATTTCCCTTCCTCAGCTCCACATAGAGTACAACCTAATCGGAATTAATACAATAATTGTTTTGTCACATTTCGAAGCTATTAATTGTATATATGGACATAGATATTTGAATGTACTTGTGGTACTGTCTTGCATGCAATGCATTAGGGGAGTACCATATGTGACCAAAAGTTTGATGCTCACTAGGGTCCTCTAGGCGCAGCTTACACTACTACACCTACACATCTATATTAGACCTTCTATAAATTTCCCTTCATCAGCTCCACATAGAGTACAACCTAATCCGGAATTAATGTAATAATTCTTATGTCACATTTCAAAGCTACTAATTGTATACATTGAATGTACTGTGGTACTGTCTTGCATGCCATGCATTATGGGTAGGGTGGGCTTACCATACCTTCAAAGTTTATGATGCTCACTGGGGACCTCTAAGCGCAGCTTGTGGTGCTGCACCTAGTAAAGCAGTGCTGGCGCCTTGCTCACTAGGGACATCTAGGAACAGCTTGTGGTACTGCACCTAGACATGCAGTGCTGGGGCCTTGCTCACTAGGGAGCTCTTGGAGCAGCTTGTGGTTCTGCACTGAGACATACAATGCTGGTTCCAGGCTCGCTGTGCATTCATTTGCAATGCACAAGGTCTCGCATTACTGAAAGTATGAGCTATTAGCGTTGCATTATTATTTGCAACACCAATACATCAAACTACCAGTAATGTGAGACCTATTACATTGCAAATGCTTTTTAAGCCAATAAGCACACACATTCAGGTATAGTCTTTGTACTGTTTTCATTGAAAATAAAGGTTTGGGGACTGTCATGGAGTCAGGCCTCATCCTGGGTAGGAACCACAAAGGTATTTGCTACCTATCCACTTTCCATCAGACCCATCATAGTCGTATGAATCGATCCCACCAGAGGCTAACTAAGCTGCTCATGTCAAGTTTAAATTGCATTTATCAAGCTCTTACTACCTCCAACACTGGTATCCCAGGGACGAGTTATTGTTTTGGGCTTTTACTTAAAAGTTAGAATGAACAAATTCAAAGCACAGCACAAAGATACAAGCAGGCTCTCTATATATTTCTACTGCCTCCCTTTTCAGTGCCTTTGCTCTTTTCAATTTGTGTGTTCGCTCCTACTTATGGCTGCTCATTTTCGCTAACGTATGGATCCTATGCATGTGTGTGTCTTTTTTTCTTTATTGTGATTCCTCAATTTATAGCCATACTTTCCTCATCAATGATCTCGCCTACAGCACCCCTATGTCAGATGTCAGTCATATGAGATGACACTTCCTTGTGTAGCTCGCAGATGTCCTGGGATGTTGACACAGTTAGGGTTTTGAGTATTCAAGTACCACAGTCCAATGTACATCTGATCCAGAGAGTTTAGGACAGCTGCTGCACACAAGAGACTCCATGACACAGTTGGCAACTGTATGGGAGATTCCAAGCTAAACAAGCATTGCAAATGCAATAGGTCTCGCATTAGAAAAGTTGGAGTTATTGGTCTTGTAAATGACATCTTTTATTTATTTGTTGGTTTTTAAAATTGCTAAATTGATGGCTTTGTCATTTACAATGCCAAAAGTTATAACTTTCGCGAATGTGACACCTATAGCATTTGGAATGCAACATGTTTTGTATTTACGTGACTTAGATGGCAGCTCTGGTCGTTAGGCCACATCTCTAGAGAGCAGGAGAGTGCAGCAGGGGAGAGAAGCACAGCAATGCAATAGGTCTCGCATTAGGAAAGTTTGAGCTATTGGTATTGTAAAGGACACATTTTTTATTTATGTGCTTGTTTTGAAAATAGCTAAATTAATAGCTTTGTTATTTACAATGCCAATAGTTTTATCTTTCGCAAATGTGACACCTATTGTAACACAATATGTGTTGTGAGGGTGAGTGAGGGTGAGGGTGAGGGGTTGAGGGTGAGGGGGTGAGGGTGAGGGGTTGAGGGTGAGTGAGGGTGAGGGGTTGAGGGTGAGTGAGGGTGAGGGGTTGAGGGTGAGTGAGGGTGAGAGGGTGAGGGTGAGTGAGGGTGAGTGAGGGTGAGGGTGAGTGAGGGTGAGGGGTTGAGGGTGGGTGAGGGGTTGAGGGTGAGTGAGGGTGAGGGTGAGGGTGAGTGAGGGTGAGGGGTTGAGGGTGAGTGAGGGTGAGAGTGAGGGTGGGTGAGGGTGAGGGGTTGAGGGGTTGAGGGTGAGTGAGGGTGAGGGTGAGTGAGGGTGAGTGAGGGTGAGGGGTTGAGGGTGAGTGAGGGTGAGTGAGAGTGAGGGTGAGTGAGGGGTTGAGGGTGAGGGGTTGAGGGTGAGTGAGGGTGAGGGTGAGGGGTTGAGGGTGAGTGAGGGTGAGGGGTTGAGGGTGAGTGAGGGTGAGGGTGAGGGTGGGTGAGGGGTTGAGGGTGAGGGTGAGTGAGGGTGAGGGTGAGTGAGGGTGAGGGTGAGTGAGGGTGAGGGTGAGGGTGAGGGTGAGGGTGAGTGAGGGTGAGGGTGAGTGAGGGTGAGTGAGGGTGAGGGTGAGTGAGGGTGAGGGTGAGTGAGGGTGAGTGAGGGTGAGGGTGAGTGAGGGTGAGGGGTTGAGGGTGAGTGAGGGTGAGGGTGAGTGAGGGTGAGGGTGAGTGAGGGTGAGGGGTTGAGGGTGAGTGAGGGTGAGGGTGAGGGTGAGTGAGGGTGAGGGGTTGAGGGTGAGGGGTTGAGGGTGAGTGAGGGTGAGGGTGAGGGTGAGGGGTTGAGGGTGAGTGAGGGTGAGGGGTTGAGGGTGAGTGAGGGTGAGGGTGAGTGAGGGTGAGGGATTGAGGGTGAGTGAGGGTGAGGGTGAGTGAGGGTGAGGGGTTGAGGGTGAGTGAGGGTGAGGGTGAGTGAGGGTGAGTGAGGGTGAGGGTGAGTGAGGGTGAGTGAGAGTGAGGGTGAGTGAGGGGTTGAGGGTGAGTTGTTGAGGGTGAGTGAGGGTGAGGGGTTGAGGGTGAGTGAGGGTGAGGGGTTGAGGGTGAGTGAGGGTGAGGGTGAGGGTGGGTGAGGGTGAGTGAGGGTGAGGGGTTGAGGGTGAGTGAGGGTGAGTGAGGGTGAGGGGTTGAGGGTGAGTGAGGGTGAGGGTGAGTGAGGGTGAGGGTGAGTGAGGGTGAGTGAGGGTGAGGGTGAGTGAGGGTGAGTGAGGGTGAGTGAGGGTGAGGGGTTGAGGGTGAGGGGTTGAGGGTGAGTAAGGGTGAGGGTGAGGGTGAGTGAGGGTGAGGTTGAGGGTGAGTGAGGGTGAGTGAGGGTGAGGGGTTGAGGGTGAGGGTGAGTGAGGGTGAGGGTGAGTGAGGGTGAGGGGTTGAGGGTGAGTGAGGGTGAGTGAGAGTGAGGGTGAGTGAGGGGTTGAGGGTGAGGGGTTGAGGGTGAGTGAGGGTGGATGTGGTGGTGGATGTGGTGGTGGATGCGGTGGTGGTGGATGTGGAGGTGGTGGTGGATGTGGTGGTGGATGTGGGGTGATTGCGGCTTGCAAGCTTATTCCGCTCACGTTATGCAGTTTAAAACATGATTGCCACTATTACTCTCAAATTCACTTGGCAGCAAACTGGTGAACTAATTAAAAGAAAGTCGTATTCAGCATTATGGCCGGTACTTTATTCCAGCAAAGTGGCAAGCCAGTACACACCAATGAGCTAGTAAAGCTAAAAACACACCACATGGCACAATTGCTGGCTGAGCGAGCAGAAGTAAGCCAAACAGCTTTCCCGTAGCTAAGGAGAGCTGAGCTCTTTTTGTAGCAGCACGCATAAGAAAAGTCCCGTATTTTCACCAAAACACTCTCTGATAATGATCAGCCGAATTCAGAAGGCTTCCTGCCCTCATATATTCCCAAGAGAGCAGTAATCTTATAAGGAAATGCTGTCATCACACCTAAAGCTACGGATGAGGAGAGCTTGCTGGAAGACATTCAATTAATGAAAAAAAAAAAAAGAAAAGGAGACATGGCCGGCCGGCCGTGAACTGAAAGCACGGCCGGCCGGCCGTGAAAAAGCCTTTGATGCCGTAGGGGGTAATTAGGGGAGGAGAATGGCTGGGCTGAGGCACAGCGCCAAGCCTTTGATGCAGCAGGGGGCGGAGCGGGAAGAGCTGCTGGCGGCACTAAGCTGACGATTTGATGCTGTGCACGCGCATTTTAACTAATTGCGCTTGCGCATTGAGTTAAAAGTGCACATGCACTTCATCAAATCGCCAGTGAATCGCCAGTGTAGGTAAGCTTTGTTTAAGCCCCCATAGTCTCGCTCTGCTCAATGCGCATGCGCATTGACAGGCGAGACCTAAAAAGCTGCAATCAGGGGTGAGACTGGCCTATAGGGCAATCTAGAAGTGGCAGAAGGGTTGGTCCGATAGGTCAGTGTGTGGACTGGTATTTGGGCTAGTTGTGGCACTGCTTTATGGTCTTGTGGGCCAGATTGTACTGTGAATGTCTCTGATAAAGCCACAAATATTGCTAGCAGCGAGCACAAATGCCATGCAAAACACCTAAAATATACAGCTTGTCTTGATAAGTTCAAAACTGCCTGATTTGCAAACGTGAGACACTTTCTTAACTATCTGATTTGGTAATTGGACCACTTTGATTTTGGTGCTGGGGCCTATTTTCTGTCCCTGGCTGCAGTAAGCTGCACCCATCATAGCTGCTGAGTTATCCAGGTAGGCTTCATCGCCTTTTTTTCCCATCACCATGCTAACTTATTTGATCTAATTAAAATCTCTGGTATTGTACATTACATCACACCCAGCCAAGGTTGTAAAAGGTATCTATGGCGGCAGTATGACATGTATACACATGCCAATTCAAACAAGAGTGGAGCGTCCTTGCGCTCCTTTTCGGACGCACAGCTGTGTACCTTAAAAAAAGGTTCCTTTGTTTTTCATTTGTTTTTCTTTTTTATTGCCAAAATCCAATCCTTTAGACAATACAGTTCTGAGGTGACAATCACATGTGCGACAGTTCAATGTGTTCCCAATTTTTCAAATATTGCAGTTTGCCAAAACAGGCACTTTTTATGCCCTTCATCAGGGATTTCACTGCAAATGTTTAAAAAAACGACGTTACAACATGTGGCCTAATGCATCAGTTCACTTCAAATCTTATCGCTGCCTAGTTTATATAAGTTCGTATAGCACGTTTTCCCTCTATTTTACACAGCACTCCATCAGAAAATGTACTTCAACAAACTTCTCCCATCCACCAAAACGCTTCTAAATCTCAACGCAATGCTAGATTATTTCCCTCTTACTGTGTTATTTCACGCCCCCTCAGTCAAAAGCTACCTTGTACTGCCCGAAATGTATTGGATTAAGGATGTTAAAATGTACCGTGTGGCAGGAAGAAAAGGCCTGTTTTGGCAAACTGCAATATTTGAAAAATTTGGAACACATTGAACTGTCGCACATGTGATTGTCACCTCAGAACTGTATTGTCACAAGGATTGTATTTTGGCAATAAAAAAGAAAATGAAAAATGAAGGAACCTTTTTTTAAGGTACACAGCTGTGTGTCCGAAAAGGAGCGCAAGGATGCTCCACTCTTGTTTGAGTTGTCATGGAAAGTGGTTGCAGGGTAATAGATATGTTAAGCACCATTGGCAGCATGGTTGATCGCATCAGAGAAGTACTCAGGGGGATTCTAGAATGACATACTGCTGATGCACTTGGAGAACCGCTATTGTTTTTTAAACTGTCTTGGAGCACTGCTCCTTTTTAAAATTGTTATTCTGTAAAAATTTACTGTTTGCTCGAATTATTGTTTTTGAGATCAGTTTGCCTAAATATTGGTCAGTGACACCACGCTCCCCCAATTTTCGCATTGCCTGCACTATAATAGGAAATAACAGCATATCTCACCATTTTGGTGATTCCCTCGCCGCCTTACGCCGTCCGCCATCTTGGATGTGTGCTTGAGACGCTGACGCCACGCTTTGGTGGTTAGCGGGCTAGTCTTTGCGAGGGCCTCAGCCATACTCTATATATTAACATTAGTATGCCGGCGCGTAGCGATCGCGCGCAGCATCGCGCCGGAGGAGCGCCAGAGGAAAGCCCGTCTGGGCCAGGACGGGCCGAGGGGCCACAAATTCTGGTCGAATTCGGACATATTCGCCCGATGCTCTACGGGCATTAAAGACTGACTCTACCTGTCTAGAGGAAAGTACCTTGGTCAACTTGCAAGCTGATGCTCTGGTGCAGACCACAGGTACAGGCCCCAGGACTCGCCCTATTTTTGCTGGTCAGCAGTCACATGGTCTTAGACTAGCGATACTTAATACGCGGTCTTTACAAAAGCACCATCTAGAAGTCTTCTCCCTACTGCTTGATGGAGACATTGATATCCTTGCCCTTTCCGAGACATGGCTGGGCTCTGCCTCCCTGCCCGACATTCTGGCTGCCCTACCCCCAGATTATGACGCGCTTTGGTATAATCGCCCAAAGGATTGTAAAGGGGGGGGTGTGGCCGTTCTGTTTAAGAAATGTCTCGTAGTGAAAGAGATTGTAGCACAAAATTGTGCCAGTGCAGAGCTGCTAGGGATAAAAGTCTCGTTTAAATCCTCATGTATAGTAATACTGGTGGTCTATCGCCCGCCACAAAGTTCTCCGGATTTCAGTGACGTCTTCTTTGACCTTCTAACGGATTTGGCTACTAGATACAAGTCCCTTTTGGTGGTGGGTGATTTCAATTTCCACTGGGACAAGGCACCCAGAGGCCCCACGGAGACTGAGTTCGAAGCTAATCTTTCGTTGCTCAATCTGCAACAGCTAGTGGTGGGCCCAACTCACGTGAAAGGCCATACACTGGACCTTGTTTGGTCCTCCTTGCCCAACACAGAAATAACGGAGATTAGTCCATGTATTTGGTCAGATCACTTCATGATAAAATGCTGGGTTCCAGGTGACCTTGTCAGGGCTGTCCCTAATAAGTCACGGAGGAAAATTCGATCCTGGAGTAAGGTGGAAGCCAACCTCCTAACCTCGACCCTGCTCTCCTCTACCCCCCCCATTATGCATGTTATAGATCTGGACCATGATGCTAGGGTGTTAAAGACCTGGTTACTCGCCGCTCTGGACAAACTCGTCCCGGAGCAGATGGAGAGCACTAGAACTAAAGGGAGAGGAGCACCTTGGTTTGATGCCTCCTTGAAACAGAAGAAGCAAGCCCTCCGTAAGGCAGAGAGAAGGTGGAGACTCCACTATAGCCAATCAGAGGCCGAAACTTTCAAAACTCTGCTCTCAAAATATAAGGCAGACATCCTGGAAAGAAAGGCTGCTTTCTATGAGGGAAGAATTAGGGAGGCAACTAACTTACAGCGAGAGACATTTACGATACTAAGGGAACTCACACAACGAGAAGGGAAAATCTCGGTGGGCGACCAACCTGACTGTGACTCCTTCCAAACCTTCTTCCTACAGAAGGTACAGGACATTATTGCTGACATCAATGCACGACCAGCCATAACCATGCCGCCTAGCCAGATTGCTCACGTGCCATTTATGACTTTGAACAGCTTTCCGCCCATCGATGACAAATGCCTAGTGGAACTGGTCGGTCAAATTAAGTCAGGTTCTAACATAGATCCTTGCCCCCTTAAAATCTTCAAAATGGCCTTGCCAGGCATCCAGCCTCAGGTACTGAATCTACTGAATGACTCACTTAAATCAGGTTATCTGCCAACTCAGATGAAAGAAGCCAGGGTCTCCCCACTCTTGAAGAAAGCAGGAACGGACACGACAGCCTTAAAAAACTATAGGCCCATCTCGCAGTTGCCTTTTCTAAGCAAGATCTTAGAAAAGCACGTCCTTGGCACTCTAGCCGGCCATCTGGAAGAACACCATCTCCTTCACACCAGGCAGGCTGGGTTCCGGCCCCAACATAGCACAGAATTAGTCATGGCCTCGGTCGCCGATGAGCTGAGAGTCAGGGCAGATAATAAACAGCCATGTGCCCTGATTCTATTAGACTTATCGGCGGCCTTCGACACGGTCAGCCATACCATCTTGCTGGACCATGTCGCGAAATTGGGGATCACAGGCCTGGTGCTCAAATGGCTTGAATCCTTCCTGTCAGGTCGAACCCAGAGAGTGCAGCTAGGAGACCAACTGTCTAAGATCTGCGACGTAACCTGGGGGGTGCCCCAGGGGTCGGCTCTATCCCCCCTGCTTTTTAACATCTATCTACAACCACTGGTGGAGGAGCTTATGCGGATGAACTGCGAAATCTTTAATTACGCAGATGATACTCTTTTAGTCCGGCTGGATAACACCAAGGAAGCTCAGGAATCAGTGAGGAACCTGCTCTCATTCACAGTCAATTTGATGACTACCAATCTGTTGAAAGTGAATGCTGACAAAACGGAGGTGCTGGTGATCAGTAACAAAGAGGATCCCTGGAGTGACCTGTACTGGCCCCCCGAATTGGGAACCACACCGCATCCTGGTACTGTAGTAAAAAGCTTAGGGTTAAGGATCGATGCAGATCTCTCAATGGCCCCTCAAGTTTCTGCCGTGGTTGGATCCTGCATAGGTGTGTTGAGGCAGCTGCCATCTTATCTGCTTCCACCATGCAATCGATCGTATCCGCCACAGTCATCTCGAGACTTGATTATGGTAATGCCCTATACCTGGGCCTGCCTCAGAAGCTGTTGAGGAAGCTGCAGGTAATACAGAACGATGAAGCCAGGCTGATCCATTCTCTGCCTAGAAACTCGCACGTAACCCCCTGCTTCAGAAGCTGCATTGGCTGCCAGTAAAATTCCGAGTCCAGTTCAAATGTCTCTGTGTGGCCCACAAGGCACTCTTTGGGAAAGCCCCAGAGTACATCAAGCAACGCCTGAAAAGGTACATCCCCGGGAGACCATTGCGCTCAGGAACCACCTCCAACCTGATTCAACCTAGGTTCAAATTAAAGACCAAAGGAGGCAGGGCCCTGTCTGTGCTTCTCCCGCAACTGTGGAATGAGCTCCCGCCCACCTTGAAAGAGGAATCGCAGCTCCTACCCTTTAGAAAGAAATTAAAAACTCATCTTTTCAGAAAGGCTTTCATGGCAGTATAGGAGGTGAAACAACTGAGGTTCTAGGGGCATTAGTGTGTTATGTTCTTTCTGGTAAGCGCTTAGAGACCGGTGGTGAAAGGCGCTATACTAATAATCCTTAACATAACATAACATAACATTCTGGGAAATGTAGTTTGTTAAATAAGGGCAGTCAAATGATTGGATGATTAAGGGGGTGGAGAGAAGGTTCATGAAATAAAAAGAAGGAGATGTTGTGAAGAGGTGGTTTACCAATTGGTAAAAAAGGAAGAAAGGAAAACACAGTGAAGATTTGGATATGTAAGTGCGAGGCAGTTTATGACTGAGGGGGCTGTAATAACACAGTAAGAGGGAAATAATCTAGCATTGCGTTGAGATTTAGAAGCATTTTGGTGGATGGGAGAAGTTTGTTGAAGTACATTTTCTGATGGAGTGCTGTGTAAAATAGAGGGAAAACGTGCTATAAGAACTTAGATAAACTAGGCAGCGATAAGATTTGAAGTGAACTGATGCATTAGGCCACAAGTTGTAACGTTGTTTTTTTTAAACATTTGCAGTGAAATCCCTGATGAAGGGCAGAAAAATTTCCCGAAATGTATTTGATTAAGGATGGTAAAATGTACCCACCGTGTTGCAGGAAAAAAAGGCCTGTTTTGGCAAACTGCAATATTTGAAAAATTGGGAACACATTGAACTGTGGCACATGTGATTGTCACCTCAGAACTGTATTGTGTAAAGGATTGGATTTTGACAAAAAAATAAATATTGAAGGAACCTTTTTTTTAAGGTACACAGCTGTGCGTCCGAAAAGGAGCGCAAGGACGCCCCACTCTTGTTTGAATTGTCATGAAAAGTGGTTGCAGGGCAATAACCACTATTTCTGGCTGCACGCAAAAGGATCATAATTTGATGAAACTTCAACTCTCAGGATAAACTTGGTGTGCATTTCGTCATTTGTCTACGTAAAATGTATACACATGCCTCATCATGAATAGTTTCCTGTCTGTCCCTCGGACTCTTGATTCTGCCTCTCAGCTAACCAACAACCTGTCTTACATGCTGGATGGCTTTGCCTCAGCAACAAAGCAGCAACTCATTACACCTACGTACACACATGTGCACGCCGAACAAAGACATTTACACATCGACACACGCGATCGCCCACACACTTGTGCACATGCACACACACACACATCTGTATTCCTAAATTAATTAGTTACACCATCACCACAACCTTTCATATATAAGCAACACCACATATTCAGCATCATCAGTTGACCTTCTACTCTCATTCAGATTTCCCAACCATTACACTCATGATTACTCATCACGCTCCACATGAGCACATTACTGCTATCCGGCAATCTCCTAATCGTTCACTCTCTTAAATGTCAAACATGCATCTAACTTTACAATATTGCTAGTAAGTTAGACCTTTTGCCCACACCAAGCACACCTACTTTACCTTCACATGCCACCCTTCTCATAATGACACTGATTACTTCTTCCATCTAGTAGTCGACTCTTCACATACTCAGACTGTGCTTCTCCTGCGTTGACAGCACACTTATCCAAAAAATAGTGCTTCTTACATCACCGACTATCTCCATGGGAACAACACAGTTTTCTTCCCACACCAGTGTTCCAATCGTACATATCACAAAGGTTACCTGAACCAATAGTACCTGCTAGACAAGCAGGATCTCATAGGTGACAATCTTGTAACTTCTGGGATTAAAGCACCTCAAACTCGAATGACACAATAGTGATTTGTTACCTGCATGAAAAACAAGCATTGACAAAGCCAACAAGTCTCTCCTATGCAAGAGCTATTGGATTTGTCAATATATTTTGGCCATGTTATACACCAGTGTGGCTGCTGTTCAGCATGGCTAACAGTTAGTGGGGTAAAGGAGAGTGGTATGGGGTGGAGTGTCGTAAAGTGGAGTAGAGTGGAGTTTTTGGAGTGTTATGGAGTTTCATGGAGTGGTGTGGAGTGGTGTAGAGTGTTGTGGAGGGAGGGAGTAGAGTGTTGTAGAGTGGAAGGGCATAGAGTGAAGTGGAGTTGAGTGGCGTAGACTGAAGTAGAGTGTCAGAGTAGGGTACTGTGTCATAGAGTGGTGTAGAGCAGAGTAGATTGGTGTAGAGGGTGTTGTGTAGAGGGGTGTAGAGTGTTGTAGAGTAAAGTGACATAGAGCAGAGTAAATTTTCGTAGAGTGGAGTAGTGCAGGACAGTGGAATGGCATAGAGTGGAGTGGGGTGACATGAGTTGGAGTAGTATGTTATAGAATAGAGTGGAGCAAAGTGGCATAGAGTGGCATTGAGGGATTTGCGTAGAGCGTCATAGAGAGGAGTAGTGTTGTAGAGTGGCATAGAGTGGAATGAAGTGTTGTAGAGTGGAGTATAGTAGAGGGAGTGTTGTAAAGTGGAGTGTTGTAGAGTGGAGTAGAGTGGCTTACAGTGAAAGGGCGTACTGTATAGTGGTGCAGTGTTGATTGGTTTAGAGTTCAGTGGTGCAGAGTGCATTGGTTTTAAGTAAAGAGGTGTAGAGGGCATTGGCGTAGGGAGCAGTAATGTAGGGCCCGATTCACAGAATTAACTTAAGACAACATTTTAAACGTACTACTTTTGGTATTCACAGAATTCACTTACTACTTTTGGTATTCACAGAATTCGCTTACTTCTTTTGGTATTCACAGAATAGATTTACGACTGCTAACTTTACGTCCCGGAGATGGGGATTCTGGCCCGGGGCCGGGGATTCCGGCTGGTGGCAGAGATTTAGCCATGGCCGAAATCTCCACCTCTGGGCCGGTAGTCCCACCTCCGGGCCGGACTCTCCGGCCCGAGTGCGGATGTGAAGTTAGTAGTCGTAAATCCATTCGGTGAATACCAAAAGTGGTAAGTGCATTCTGTGAATACCAAAGGTAGTAAGTGCATTGTGTGAATGCCAAAAGTAGTAAGTTTAGGATTTTGTCTTAAGTTAGTTCTGTGAATCGGGCCCCCAGAGTAGAGCGGCATAATGTGCAGTGGCATAGAGTAGAGTGGTGCAGAATTGATTGCAGTGGTATAGAGTGCAGTGGAGCTGAGTAGATGGTTTCAGAGTAGAGTGAAGTGGTGTAGAGTGGAGTGGTGCAGAGAAGAGTAGAGTGGTGCCAGATAGATTGCAGAGATGTAGAGTAGAGTGGTGTAGAATGTAGTGGCGTACAGTAGAATGGTGCAGAGTGAAGAGGCATGGAGTGCTTTGGTGCAGAATAGGTTAGAGCGGCATAAAGTGATTCAGATTGCAGTAGCATAGAGTGCAATGGCATAGAGTGCAGCGCTATAGAGTGCAGTGGCATAAAGCTGAGTGGTGCAGACTAGAGTGGTGTAGAGAGCAGTGGAATAGAGTACAATGGTAAAGAGTAGAATAGATTGGCGTAGAGTGCAGGGATGTAGAGCATGATGGAGTAGAGTGGCATAAAGCAGTGGCGTAGTGTGCAGTGGTGAAGAATTTAGTGGTACAGAGTAGAGTGACTTTGAGTGCAGTGGTGGAAAGAGCAGTCTTGCAGAGTAGAATGTTGGTGAGTGCAGTGGTGTAGTGGTGTAGAGTGCAGTGGTGTAGTGTAGAGTGGCAAAGAGATCAGTGGCATGTAGTACAATGACGTAGAGTCCAGTGGTGCAGAATAGAATGGAGTTGCATAGAGTGCCGTGACGCAGAGTGCAATGGTGTTGAGTGGCATAGCAAGCAGTGGCGTAGAGTGCAGTGGTGCATAGCCGAGAGGGGTACAGTGCACCGGCATCGAGTAGAGTGATGCACAATGGAGTAGAGTGACGTAGAGTGCAGTGGCATACAGTAGGTTGTTCCACAGTAGAGTGAAGTGGTGTAGAGTGGAGTGATGCAGGATAGAGTGCACAGGTGTAGAGTAGAGTGGTGTAAAGTGAAGTGGTGTGAAGTGCATTGGTGCAGAATAAGTTTGAGTGGCATAAAGTGATGCAGAGTGTAGTGGCGTAGAGTGCAGTGGCATAGAGTGCAGTGTTATAGAGTACAGTGGCATAAAGCAGAGTAGTACAGAGAAGAGTGATGCAGAGAGCAGTTGTGTATAGTACAGTGTTGCAGAGTAGAATAGAGTGGCATAGAGTGCAGTGACATAGATTGCATTGGAGTAGAGTGGCGTAGCAATTAGTGGCATAGTGTGCAGTGGTGAAGAGTTTAGTGGTGCAGAGTAGAGTGACATTGATTTCAGCGTTGGAGAGTGCAGTCTAGAGTGGTGCATAGTAGAGTATGGTGGTGTAGAGTAGAGTGGTTCCGAGTAGAGTAGAGTGCAGTGACATTGAGTGGAGTGGTGAGAGTGGAGTAGACTGGCATAGAGTGCATTGGCTTAGAGTAGATTGTTTCCTAGTGGTGTAGAGTGGAGTGGTGCAGGGTAGAGTGGAGTGGAACAGAGTAGAGTGCAGTGACATAGAGTAGTGGCATAGAGTGCATTGACATAGAGTGCAGTGTTGCAGAGTAGAGTGGAATAGATTGAAATGGTGTAGATTGGAGTGGAGTGGACTAGACTGGAGTGTGTGTAGAATGCAGTGACGAAGAATGCAGTGGTGCATAGTCGAGTGGGGTAGAGTGCACTGGCATAAAGTAGAGAGGTGTAGAGTGAAGTAGTGTGTAGTGCAGATTCACAGAGTGCAGTGGTGCACAGTAGATTATTGGCGTTTAGTTTAATGGTATAGAGTAGTGGCATAGAGTGCAGTGGCATAGAGTGCAGTGGCACAGAGTAGAGTGGCAGAGAGTGCAGTGTTGCAGATTAGAGTGTTGTAGAGTGCAGTGCAGTGGTGTAGAGTAGAGTGGTGTGGAGTAGCATTGCGGGCAAAGGTGTGGAGTAGAGTGGTGAAGTGTGCAGTGGTGTAAAGTAAAGTAGAGTATAGTCGCATACAGTGCAGTGGTGCAGAGTAGATTGCCATACAGTGCATTGGTGTAGAGTGTATTACTTTTTAATAAAGTGGTGTTGAGTGCATTGGCACTGCGTGCAGTGGTGTAAAGTGCAGTGACGCAGAATAGAGTGATGTGGAGGCGGGTGGCACCGGGTAGATTGCAGTGGCATAGAGTGGATTGGCTTAGAGTGGAATGGCACATAGTGGCGTAGAGTAGATTGTTTCAGAGTAGAGTGCAGTAGCATAGAGTGCAGTGGCATAGAGTACAGTGTCGTAGAGTCCAGTGGTGTAGAGGAGATTAGAGTGGCTTAGAGTGGATTGGCATAGAGTGCAATAGTGTAGAGTTGAGAAATGCAGAGTTGAGTGGCATAGAGTGTAATGACACAATTTGATTGGTGTAGAGTGGCGTAGAATAGAGAGGTGGATAGTATAGTGCAGTGGCATAGACTACAGTGGTCCGGAGAACAGTGGCATAAAGTTCAGTGGCAGAGAGTGCAGTGTTGCAGAGTAGAGTGACTTAGAGTTAAGTAGCATAGAGTAGAGTCATGCAAAGTAAAGTGGAGTGGTGCAGAGTACAGTGGCATAGAGTGGAGCGATGCAGAGTGCGGAGCGTATAGTGCAGTGTCGTAAACTGCAGGGGCATAGAATAGAGTGGTGTGGCGGCGAGTGGCGCTGGGTAGATTGCAAAAACAACAGTTGATGGACAGAATGCAGAACAATCTCATACATTCACCCCAGTACAGAGATCTGGGCCTAAATTCATCATGCAAATCAGTCTTGAGCCTGTGCCCCATAGGAACAGTCCAGGCCGAACTGCCAAGCCAGGTCCTCCCTGACTGGAAACAAGCCTCCTAGGACCGGTTTCGGGCTTTCAGCCCTCATCAGTCAGGATAGCTTGATTCCAGTGGCATGGAGAGCATGGGACTCAAGTCTGAACATACCCGACCCACTCGGGGTGACAAATGCAAAAACAACAGTTGATGGACAGAATTGTAGTGTAGTTCCTATTATCCCAATAGGCTCTGCGCATTGGAATAATACCTTCAATAGTATAGGCCTAGACCAGACGTTAACTAGGTCTACTACTGTCGATATTAGACTTAAAGTTTTGGGTTTGCCAGCTAGCTCAGAGTTCACTAGAAACTTTCTCGAATAGGCAAGGAGGAGTTGAACCTCCCTGGATAGACAAGAAGGGATTTAGTTTCTGACAACCATAGAACATGACAACTTTGCTCTCCCCTAATCAAGAGTGTATCTCGAGAGTCGTGTGAAAACAAAAGGCAATTTATTTTACTCAGTCAGTACGTGCATTCTTAGTCTCATCAGATTGTAGAGAAAAGGAAGAGACGGGCGTGTTCAATAAAAGATGTTATTTATTGATCAGTCTCTTTTCTCATACAAGAGAAATGGATCGATATTATTGCAATACTTATGGTTAAGTAAAGTGCATACATTAAAAGCAGAAGTATAAAATAATACTGTAAAAACATTTATATGGTTTCTAAGCCATATGAAGGTTTAAAATGAATAAGATATATTACATACACATATACATTTGACTAATCGTACTCAACTGGTGTTTCTAACTACGCCTACCCCGTGTACCTGACCTAAGTCTAATGCGTGGGCGGGAATAGAAAGTTACAGTTTAAGTTAAGTTTGTTTTGCCAAGTGACTGACTAAAGAATTCTCTGTGAAGGGTTATTCAGTTTTGTACCTGGAATCTAGGATGGATGAGGGATGGTATCTCTCGTCTCTGGTCTCGATATTCCAGGCTGCCTGCGAGGGCTACCCGGAAGCGCCGGAGCTGGATTTCTCGGCAGGAGAAAGCAGCGTCTCGTTCTCAGCGCGTCAGGAAAGGCGGGGCTGCGCCAGCGGGGTCTGCTCTGCTCTGGGCTTCGGCAAGTCTGGCTGCTCCGATCTCGTCACCACCGCGTGGGTTTGCATAGGGCAATATCGGTAATATTTATACCTTTAAGGTGCCGAGATTGACGTAAGGATGGACATAGATACGTCAATAAGGATGTCATACGACCAGGTCGTTAGCACATTCTTTTGCTGAAGTTCTCGGTGAAATCAAAACAATGGCCGCAGGGTTTTTCCCAGGTTGTCATAGGTTTGATTTGTTTTGAGAACTCCATATGCCTTATCAGGGGCTGGAGGAATATCGCTTGTCTAATTAGATGGCAAGCGTTATGACCTAATCAGATAACACGCTCCTGTGCCGTAGTGTGGCTTTATCAGATAACGGTTCCTGCATCATGGGGGTTTTCTGCCTCATGGGATGGCTGCTAGTTAACTTGTTAGTTTGTTAACCAGAATAGGGTCAGGAATAGGGGGATCGATACAGAACCTATAGGAATACATCACACCCACTCCACGCTAACTATGGACATATTTACTAATCTATGCATAGTAAAACATACTGTAGAGTATCGTGTATACCTTACCACCCCAAAATACATAAATGCATTTTGAAATTATCAAATATACGGAAAAAAAAATAAAGCATTTACATGTATTGTATGCACTCAAGCTGTGAAATAATGCTAAAGTAATCACGCATTTGTATACATTATTGCTAAATGGTATATGAGAATTTACACATGAAATGGCTCTTAATACAGAAAAAAGTTTCGAGACCATTCCATCACAGAATAAAATAATTATGAACATACCAGCGGGCAGCTAAAGTCTATAAGCTATCTAAAAGTAGAAATCTTAGTTCTCTAAGAATAGTTCTTACTTTAAGCAGAAAATAAGTGTCCCGAAAAATTCGTAAAAATATTTTGGGTCTGCTGAAAAAAAAATTGCTGTCCGTGAACTGGAGGGAAAATTGTTCATGGTATTTTGCTATTCTAGTTGAAGGCCAAATTCAGGGAACGCCGTGTACGAGCTTGCTCAAAAGTCTCTATTTCTGCTCTGGTGAGAACATCATATCATTTAGACTCTCGAAAAAGTTGTCAACAGCTTCCTGGGAGAGTTCCACTAACTCGGAAATAGGTGTAATCATGCATTCGTGCGCATGATTGTCTCCATTGATATTCCGATTTGGATTGCTGACAGAAGGTCGTACCTGATCGATGCTGCTTTCATTTTGAACCTCACTACCCCTTAATCGTAGTGGTGAAGCTTCCACGAATGCCGTCATCAGGATTGGTAGCCGTTGAGGGCAGCACAAAGCATGAGCCTTTGTTGGACTCAACAATGTTTCTGCATCCATTGGCGCATCCGATTGTAGCGTCAGACAGGTGTCTAACACGCATTCTTCTCCGCATAGCAGGCACCTTAATACAGGTAAAACACATCGATGCCACATTGGTCGAAATGAAAGAAACCAAGTCATGTTCAGGTCTCTAAGCCGGGGTAGTCCCAGGATTTTTGATATCCGGTCCCGGTATCCAATGGCTAGGATTGTTTCTTCCCTTGTCGCAGGTGTTTTGTCTGTGACATGGTTTGCCATAACGAAATATAAGGACTAAGAATAGGATTCCTGCAATTAGTCCTAAAATGAGGGGAAGTCCGCCAAAAATCGAATGGACGAAATCTGGAAAAATACCCAGTATGACTTTGAATGGTGTTAATGCCATCGAAAATACTGTCTTAAATACTTTTGAGACTCCACTGGTATCAGAAATATGTAAGATTTCATTCAGGATTTCTGCGAAATGTATGGGGTAATTAGTCGATAACAATGAATGTATCTCTGCAGTCGTCCTTGCGACTAGGAGATCATACGTTTCTTTTGATGACGTGAGCCTTGTCGGCGTCTGAAGAAGCACTGTTTTCATTCTGCTTAAAGTATCTATTCGAATAGAAGTAATTTTCAAGTTGGGCCATGTCCTTTCATCCCTGTCTGGAAAGGAGCTGGGTAACAATAAGCGTCCACAGCACTTGACCTTCGCAGTCGTAGTTACGAGATAAGGAGTCCCGGGCATAAGACTACAGCATCTGCGGTCCACAATTAGAATGTAACTCCCATTATAGAGTCTTTGAAAGAATGGTTCTATCTCTGTAGCAGGTGTGCCTAGCTGGTGACATGAAAGGTTATTTGAGTTCCCTTCACAGGCTCCATGCAAACTAATTCCGTTACACAGAAGTGTACCGCTTATTGACATCGCACAATTATCGCCACTAAGAAACACTTTCTGTCCTTTTTTTACTGACACATGCATGTGAATAGGGCAGGTTCCATGTTGTTTTAATGTACCCTTTTCCCAATTTTTCGTACATGCCAGCCTGTATATATTTTTGGCAGTATTGAAACCTGAAGGTTGAGATTGGAATATTAATTATCCCATGTATTATCCATTCACTGACAGGTCATTCTGACATTGTCACTGGTAATCTTTCGAGTTTCTCAATGCTCAGGATTGTATAATCAGCACCCTTCTGGGCCATACTGATTTGTTTATCAGTAAGGTTAAAGATATTGAAAAGTGACGTTGTGTTGATTAAACGCCAAGGCACATAGCCTGAACGCAGATTTTGTAACGTCCAGCCAAGCTGTACAATAGAACGCAATTGAGACTGACCGTGTTGTAACAACAGTAAGTCTTGCGATATTATGTCGATTGCTGAAGACACAATGCTGTCCAGAGAAAAAATTCTGGAGGACAGAGTCATTAACCCATTGTCCACTACAGAAAGTGATTTTTCCAAATTAATACGGTCAATTTCCCGTATTCTTTCTGCTGTCTCAATTTGAGTAACCTTCCAGGCCTCGTTGTATGCTGCATATACAGAGGCTGCTATGAAACGTTTCTGACGCTGTTTGCGCGGTCCCATAATGAAATCACGCAAGTCAGCACCATCAGTAAGTAAAGTTAGGTGTTGCTTAATTTCTGCCAGTGTGGAAGTCTGTAGCCATTGAAGGCATAATTTGCCCACACTGTAGGTGGTTATTATTCCTGGGTGTTGTCTTTGGGAATATCTAGGGTCTGGCCTGGTCATTTTGAACCCCTGTGTTTTGTTCAGGAATCTGTCTTGACAGTTATTAGGATCTATGGGCCAGATCAACCACTGTTTCCAATCAGGATGTGTTCTGTTTTGGTTTAATACATAATTTACGTCTATCTCTTCATCTGTGGAGCTATTGCTGTTCAATGTTGGTTTTGGAATAGACGGTTTATTTAAGTCCTTGATTTTGGCTAAGCCAAGACAGGTAGTTTGTTGAACAGTGTCATTTAAAAATATAATTTGTTCTGGGATCATGCAGGCTCTAAACAAAGATTCTATACCCTGTACTTGCCATTCTTTTGTGCCCCAAACACTTTTCAATTCAACATTTTTGTCCCAATAATCAAAACCAAAAGTATTCATTTGTTCAAAGAATGAGTCTGAATATATCAATTTTGTGTTGGTTATCATGGTCTTTGTCCCTGTCTTATTTGACAATTTGAAATAAAATGTTTCAGCATTACTTATGTTAAAACCTGAAAAGTATCAATATTTGTCGTAAACGGTTCTTGAGCTTCCTTTTGGAGGGGTTGCACAATGTTCCCATTGATTATAATTTAAAACATTTCTAGGTTGTGCAGATCTATGTAGAAAATGGTTACCATAGTGGTTATAACAGTACATACTATCATAATTTGTCGAACCCTGCAAATAATCATGTTTGGTAAATTTAGCAGACATCACTAAGTCAGACATCATATTGTTTATACTTTCAAAGTCCCAATCATCAGCAAATGTGCTTGGTTTTACGAAGTCACTCAATGAGATTTTAATTTGGTGTGGATATTTCAGGATTTCAACCGGACCATAGATTTCGTAGTCAGTGTTGTCCCATGCTACCCCACCCGGTATAGGATTGGCTGTGAAGTTGACTGAAGAAAGTTCTCTTTTCTCGACGTGTGAAGATGTGTGTGGTTTGAGGATCAAGTTGATTTTCTGACTTGCTGTGTCCATTTTAGCATATTTTCCCTCAATGAAGCGTCCCAAAGTTAGTATCATGATGAGCCAAAGTATGAGGATAAATGCACCAAAACCCACCCAAAATTCAATCCATGGAGAAATCAGATATGTTTCTTTCAGTTGTTTCAAAAGTTCTTTAGCTTTATCTTTAAAGGTTTTTGTTGATGGCTGTGTTTTTGATTCAGTGAAGTCCTCGGAGGAATCATCGAAGTTTATGAAGTAGCCGGATGCAGTTCTGTCAATTGTTCCAATTGCTTCATGATTACTGTTTCTTGCATAGTCGTTTGTTACTTCATTATAGGTTGGTGTGTCTCTGCTAAATGTTTTTATTTGGGTGTTCAGAGGTCTAAGTTCCATTGCATTGTTGCATAGTCCTTGTCGTTCTTCTTTAGGCGTTTCGAATGTGATTAGCCTCTTTGTTAGGACCTCTGTACTGGTAGCAAACCTTGGTGTTCTGCTACTTATGGGGAGTCCACTTGACCTACTATTTGTTATCGGCCACATGATTGTGGTTTTACCAGGTCGATGGATACAACTCGGTTCTCCTTTTTACCAGCAAGCGGCGGTAGTACAACTGATCTTGTCCCGTTGACAGACAAGACAGGAACTGCTTTTCTGTAAGAAGGCCCAAATTCCTTCTTTACCGCGATCTTTTCTCTGACTAGATCCCCGACTTTTGGAATCCAGACAGGTCTTGCTGGGACAGGTGGTGGTTCTTCAGTGGTTGTTGGCTGCTGTTTCAACTTTATGTTGCTCAGGTCTTTTCTTGTTTCGTTTAAGTCCTGTAAAATAGCCAAACGATCTTTGATATCAAAGCTTTTTTCCTTTACCACTGAAGTCTGACTGTCAAGGTCAGAGATTAACATCCTAGTTCCAAATAATAATTCGTACGGACTGAATCCCTTCAGAGAATTTCTTGGCAGGTTATTTAGACTACGTTGGACAATTATTAGATGTTTGACCCACCCAGCTCCCGAACCTAATATCCTTTCCGTTATAGATTGCTTTATGCCTTGGTTTTTTCTTTACACCATCCCGTATCCCTCAGGAAGGAAGTGAGAAGATTCCCGCTGTGCTATGCTCATTTGGCCATGTTTCCCCTCAGGCTGGAGGGCTCGAGTGAAAACAATGGTCAAACGTAGCATGCTCTTAGCGTATATGCCATTTAGACTCGCAAATCTTTGTATAACAGTCCAGACGTCAGCCGAGTGCTGGTGATCTACATTATAAGTGGAAACTAGCCTGTATATGTTAATCGCAAGCCTTGCTTTTTACTGTTGATTTTTTCTGGAGTGAAACGACACGGTATTACACCGTTTCTCTCACCACTGCGATTCCTGTTGCAGTTTGGGCACTTTTTTACAAACATGGTGTGATGCAGGCTCATGCCTGGCCACCAGTACCTTGATTGTAATTCTTCCAGAGAATCTTTTAGTTTGAGGTGTCTGAGACCCTCGCCCATATGTGCGTCTGCGATTAACAAGTTTCTCCTGTCCATGTTTGGAATCACTCTATCCCCCACTCCAGGGATTCGAGCAAAAGGGACGGAGTTTGCATCGATTATGTATGTATAATTGAGTGGATAGTTGATCGGTAGCACTGAGGAGTCGCCTTTTGATGACGTTTTCACTGCCAGCACTGTTTCACCGTCAATATACTTCACTGTACGCTTTTTTCGAGCTACGGAAGCCGATTTAGATGCTACCGCTGTGGCTGTTTCAGCCAATGAATTCCCTGCAACGTGAACGCCATCACGCTGATGACTCAGTGAGTGTGTCACGTGAGTCTTTGGTAGTTCTTTTTGTAAAAGAGCTATTTGTTCCCAGAGCAGTTTCTGCTTTATTGTTGCACCTGTGTCATCTTTGTAACCGTTTTGAATCCATGTCTGCAAATCGTTGTTATATGATTTGACGCAGTAATATGAATCGGACACTATAAGTGTCGGGAATTCGCGATCCGCATTATCTAGCGCCATTTTCAATGCTATTATTTCAGTTTGTTGTTCTGAATTAGTTTCTACTGAGTGTGTTTTTGTTAATAGAGGTTTTAGTTTAACCTCCGCGCCACACTTCTTTTGTAATCTCACATGTGGGGTTGTATGCTTGTTCTCCCCAAACGGAGGGTTGAGCATGTCCGTCTGTATAGATTACACAAGCGTATTGTCGTAAGGGCAGAATGTCGATTGGCAGAGGGAATGTTCTTTCATATTCTAGATTTCTTAGTTCCTCTAGGTCTGGATCAAAGTAATAGTATACTTTGTCCGTTGTAATGGAATTTACCCATTGTATCCATTCCGGATTCAATGTTGTTGTTGGTAAATTACCCGGGGTTGTTAATGCCTCAAAGGCTGATTCTGCTGTTCTGACTGTGATATGTCTACCGTCCGCTTGATCTTTTTCTCTAGCTATTGCGGTTTGAACTGCATGAATAATTTTTTCTTTAATGCTGAATTTCTGTTCAGCTTCTGTGTACAAGTGTGATTTGAATGCAATTGGTACCTTTTCTCCCTCATTAGAGGTCAGGTATGTGAATCCGCATCTTCCTGGGATGACTCGAATCACAAGATTGCGTGTGTTATCACGTGTTTCTAATTTTGTTTTAATTAACATGTCTGTTTGTAAGGATCTCAAAATTTATGTGTGTATTTGAGTCCAATTGTTTTTTTTAAAATCTGGTTTTATTAGATCATAAAGGGGTTTGACCCTTTCTGCGTAATTTGCAATGTATGTTCTTCCGAAATTTAGGAAGCCTAGAATTGACTGTAGGTTTTTTAGTGTTCTAGGTGCTTGGAGTACGGCACATTTCTCTAGAAAATTGTCAGCCAGGCTTTTGCCTTCACTTGATAATTCATATCCTAAGAACAGGACTGTCAGATGGGCAATTCTGGATTTTTTAAAGTTGAATTTGTAACCCTCTGCTGCGAACCCAAGTATTATGGTGTTCACTCTCTTCAAGTGAGTCTCCAAGTCATCATCTGTTAAGTATATGTCGTCGACATATGATAATGCTTCGTCGTCATATGTTTGTAGTAATTCTGTTACTCTCGCTGAGAATACTCCCGGGCTGTTCTTGTACCACTGGGCTAACCAACAGAATTGTTTTTGAGTGCCATTTATTGAGAATGCAGACAAATATCTGCTCTCTGGTGCTATGTTTTGACAAAAGAATCCATTAGAGATGTCTAATGTTGTTTTGTATTTTTTGCGCACTATGTTATTCATTAGTGCAGCACTATGCGAGTTTTGCACTGCAAAAGTTTTGCAACATGAGTTAAGGTGTCGGTAATCCAAAACTAGACGATATGAATTGTCTGGTTTGGAGACCGGGAACAAAGGGTTGTTCATTTGTGAGGTGCAAGTTTCAATCACCCCCTGGTATTCTAGCTGATCTAGGATTTCTTTTACCTGTTTCTTAGCTTCTTGCTTAATTGGGTACTGCCTTTGTGCAGTAGGTTGTGATTTTAACGGGATTTTGTGAGGAGGAGAGTCCTCATCCCATCCTACGTGATTTTTATATAAAGCAGGAGCTAGGGCTACTGCCCACTTTCTAGCAAGTGTGTATTTTTTATGAATTGGGATGTGATTTGAGAAGGCAGGCATAATTATTTCTTCGCCATGAGGGCACTCCCTGACAAACTCTGGTGGCCAGTCTTTTTCAGCTAGAAGGATGTCATAGCCCTTGGAGAGATTATCCCAAAATAGTCCCCTTATTTTTCTAGTCTTATCCCCCTCTATACGTAAAGTTATTTCATATATTTTGTGAGGTTTGCTAACTCTGGTGTCTGCAGTTTCCACTTGAAGATATTCATTCGTGTCCACTGTCTCCAGATGATTCATAAGGACTTTGCGAGCTATGCTCACTTCTGCTGCGCTGTCTAGCATTGTCTGAGCCCATTCTCCGTTTTTCAGTTGTGTCCTCAGTATTCTCGGCATTGTTGACTACCTTGATACTAGCTACCTTCTTTTTTGGAAATTGTAATTTCTTTTTTAGCTGAGCAGGTTCCTTGTCTTTGGACTTGGCGTGCTCTTCTCTTTGTTCTGATCGTCCTCTTCTTTCCGATTTCTGCGAGGAAGTCTGAAAAGATTGAGAGGGACGTGTATCAATGTCTTGATATCTATCAGGCTTCTTTATATTATCCCTATTTCTAAGGTTATATCTTTTCCCAGAGGGGTCACTTTGGGGTGACCTGTGTCTTTGGTTCGGAGATTTTTCTCTCCGCCGAGGAGACCTTCCTCTGGACTGGAATTTCTTTTCTTTAGGATTGGATTGTTTGTTTCCATCCCAGCTCTTTTTTTGTGATGTTGAATTATTATTAAAAAATATTTTTTCAGGACTTTCAATCAGTTGTGGTTTTACTGGTATTCCACCTAAACTATCTCTACCTAGTTCCTCATAGGATTTTTCTATAATTCTGGCAATTTCAGCTGGTTGGTCTGCTATATCTGTCTCCTTTAACCTCTGGCGGATCGCCACGTTTGCTGCTTCTCCCTTTATGTTGGCTAATAATATAGCCGAGACCTGCTTGAAGTCTTTTAGTAATTTCATACCAAGAGTTAAAGCGGGCTCTGGACCATATTCGTCTTGAATTTGTTTTAGCACCTCTGGTATTACCGAAATGGATGGAACACCGTGCGTTTTTGTGTAGATGGAAGCAAAGACTGTACCCCAAGTGTCACAGTCCTCAATGTGTGGTGCGATTCCCATTGGAAGACAGATAGTCAGAATCCTGTGTTTTTCTAACGGGGTGGTGTCTGGAAACACAGCCTCTATTTGGGTGATTTTTTGTGCTAACCAGAATGGTATTTGTTCCCGTTTAGCTGGTACTTTACCTAGGCAGGATTGTATGTTCTGTGGTGTAATTTTATTTGTGTTCCCCTGGTGAGGGGTCAGCTGTGGAATTTTAATTGCTGGTTGAATTGTTGAAGTCCGCATCACATATTGGACTAATTGTCTATGTATCTTTATTAATTGTTTTAGTTGTACTAAAAGATCTGCTGCAGGCATTCTTTCGAACTCTGGATGTGGTGTGTATCTGGCTAGGACCGGCCACGTTGCTCCTGGTCTCCCTAAGGGACCGAGCCTGGTGATGTGATTATTATGTTTTAGGGCGCCATTAAATAAGAGCAGGTGCTCTTGAAATTTAAGTGGTACTTCCACCTCCTCGAAAGGAGTGTACTCATTAGGAGGTTCCTCTGTTTTGTAATAGTGGAAGTACTTTGTTACAGCATTTGCTGCTGGAAAATGTATCCATGAATAGTATACCTCTGTCTGCCGATATTCGTGTGCCTCAATTACGAATATGACTGTACCACCTCTAGGTGTCAGTCCATTTTCTATAAGTTTTAAGGTTATAGATTTCCTTTTGATGACCGGGATGAGTATTATATCCTGGTCTGCTTCTTGCAGTGCAGTATCAGCTGCTGCGAGTTCAGTTGCTAATCTAACTGCCTCTCTTTCATCATCACTGTCTACCATTTTACCGACAGGATGGTTACTTTGTTTGTTTGCAGATCAGGTTTCTTGTGGAAACAAAGATTAGATGCACAATATTTTGGAACGGTTTATCCTTCAACGTTGACTAAACCAAGTACCATACATAGGAGTTTCCTCCTGCGAGGTTTGGCGGATATTACCTTTCGCCCACTCCAGACGTCTTTGGAGTATTATGGGAAAAGGGGTCTGAGTGAGAAAGCACGACTGAGTTACTCTAAATGTCTTACGTTAATTTTATCGCCCTTCCAAACGCGTTGGGCGCCATGTAGTGTAGTTCCTATTATCCCAATAGGCTCTGCGCATTGGAATAATACCTTCAATAGTATAGGCCTAGACCAGACGTTAACTAGGTCTACTACTGTCGATATTAGACTTAAAGTTTTGGGTTTGCCAGCTAGCTCAGAGTTCACTAGAAACTTTCTCGAATAGGCAAGGAGGAGTTGAACCTCCCTGGATAGACAAGAAGGGATTTAGTTTCTGACAACCATAGAACATGACAACTTTGCTCTCCCCTAATCAAGAGTGTATCTCGAGAGTCGTGTGAAAACAAAAGGCAATTTATTTTACTCAGTCAGTACGTGCATTCTTAGTCTCATCAGATTGTAGAGAAAAGGAAGAGACGGGCGTGTTCAATAAAAGATGTTATTTATTGATCAGTCTCTTTTCTCATACAAGAGAAATGGATCGATATTATTGCAATACTTATGGTTAAGTAAAGTGCATACATTAAAAGCAGAAGTATAAAATAATACTGTAAAAACATTGATATGGTTTCTAAGCCATATGAAGGTTTAAAATGAATAAGATATATTACATACACATATACATTTGACTAATCGTACTCAACTGGTGTTTCTAACTACGCCTACCCCGTGTACCTGACCTAAGTCTAATGCGTGGGCGGGAATAGAAAGTTACAGTTTAAGTTAAGTTTGTTTTGCCAAGTGACTGACTAAAGAATTCTCTGTGAGGGGTTATTCAGTTCTGTACCTGGAATCTAGGATGGATGAGGGATGGTATCTCTCGTCTCTGGTCTCGATATTCCAGGCTGCCTGCGAGGGCTACCCGGAAGCGCCGGAGCTGGATTTCTCGGCAGGAGAAAGCAGCGTCTCGTTCTCAGCGCGTCAGGAAAGGCGGGGCTGCGCCAGCGGGGTCTGCTCTGCTCTGGGCTTCGGCAAGTCTGGCTGCTCCGATCTCGTCACCACCGCGTGTGTTTGCATAGGGCAATATAGGTAATATTTATACCTTTAAGGTGCCGAGATTGACGTAAGGATGGACATAGATACGTCAATAAGGATGTCATACGACCAGGTCGTTAGCACATTCTTTTGCTGAAGTTCTCGGTGAAATCAAAACAATGGCCGCAGGGTTTTTCCCAGGTTGTCATAGGTTTGATTTGTTTTGAGAACTCCGTATGCCTTATCAGGGGCTGGAGGAATATCGCTTGACTAATTAGATGGCAAGCGTTATGACCTAATCAGATAACATGCTCCTGTGCCGTAGTGTGGCTTTCTCAGATAACGGTTCCTGCATCATGGGGGTTTTCTGCCTCATGGGATGGCTGCTAGTTAACTTGTTAGTTTGTTAACCAGAATAGGGTCAGGAATAGGGGGATCTATACAGAACCTATAGGAATACATCACAGAATGCAGAACAATCTCATACATTCACCCCAGTTCAGAGATCTGGGCCGAAATCCATTGTTTTTTCAAGCGCTCCGTCCACCATCCCCTTTGGTATCGCTTTGTTCGCCCTACGTTGGCACGGTATGCGCAGACGTGGTCCCTTATTTACTTTGCCACTGTATTCAAGATTGCCTGGCTGTTGAGGGTTATGAACCCGGAACTGGTCCCAGGATGCTTGTATCCGGTCCAGGGAAGACATGGCTTGGCAGTTCGGGCTGGACTGTTCCCATGAGGCACAGGGTCAGACTGATTTGCATATGGCCATGTCTGAACTGGGGTGATGGAGTGAGCTAAAGAATGATGATGGATTAAACCTATATCAGTTGACTGGGGTGAGTGCTTCATTTGCTGAAGTGCTCCGTCCATCATCCCCTTTAGCATCGCTTTGTTTGCCCTAAGTTGGGAGGGTATGCCCAGACGTGGGTTCCTTGCTCACTTTGCCACTGGATTCAAGATAGCCTGGCTGATGAGGGTTATGAACCCAAAACCGGTCCCAGGATGCTTGTTTCCGGTCCAGGGAAGACATGGCTTGGCAGTTCGGGCTGGACTGTTCCCATGAGGCACAGGGTCAGACTGATTTGCATATGGCCATGTCTGAACTGGGGTGGTGGAGTGAGCTAAAGAATGATAATGGATTAAACCCAGATCAGTTGACTGGGGGTGAGTGTTTGATTTGCTCAAGCGCTCTGTCCATCATCCCCTTTGGTATCGCTTTGTTCGCCCTAAGTTGGCAGGGTATGCCCAGACGTGGGTTCCTTGCTCACTTTGCCACTGGATTCAAGATAGCCTGGCTGATGAGGGTTTTGAACCCGAAACCGGTCCCAGGATGCTTGTTTCCGGTCCAGGGAAGACATGGCTTGGCAGTTCGGCCTAGACTGTTCCCATGAGGCACAGGGTCAGACTGATTTGCATATGGCCATGTCTGAACTGGGGTGGTGGAGTGAGCTAAAGAATGATGATGGATTAAACCCAGATCAGTTGACTGGGGGTGAGTGTTTGATTTGCTCAAGCGCTCCGTCCATCATCCCCTTTGGTATCGCTGGGTAGATTGCAATGGCATAGAGTGGATTGGCGTCGAGTGGAATGGCACAAAGTGGAACAGAGTGGCGTAGATTAGATTGTTTAAAAGTAGAGTGCAGTAGTGTAGAGTGCAGTGGCATAGAGTGCAGTGTCACAGAGTGCAGTGTTGTAGATTGTAGTGGTGTAGAGTAGATTGGCATAGAGTGCATTGGCGTAGAGTTGTGAAATGCAGAGTAGAGTGGTGTAGAGTGGCGTAGAGTAGCATAGAATAGAGTAGTGGGGAGTATAGTGCAATGGCATAGACTACGGTTATGGCGAGAACAGTGGCAAAGAGTTTAGTGCCGGAGAGTGCAGTGTTAAAGAGTAGAGTGGCTTAGAGTGAAGTGGCATAGAGTGGAGTCGTGCAAAGTAGAGTGGAGTGGTGTAGGGCAGAGTGCAGTGGCTTAGAGTTGAGAGATGCAGAGTGTAGAGCATATAGTGTAGTGGCATAGAGTGTATTGGCACAGAGTGGCATAGAATAGAGTGATGCAGAGTAGAGTGCAGTGGCATAGAGTGGAGTGGTGTAGAGTTCAGCGGCAGAAGGACCAGTGTTGCAGAGTAGCCTGTCACAGAATGCAATGGTGTATGGTAGAGTGGTGAAAAGTCAATTTTTGTGTAGTGCAGTGGCATAGAGTGGTACAGAGTAAAGTGCAAGTGGTGCAGAGTAGAGTAAAGTGGTGTAGAGTGCAGTAGTGCAGAGTATACTGGCATTGATTGCAGAGGCGTACAGTGCATCGGTTTTGAGTAAAGTGGGGTAGAGTGCATTGGCGTAAAGTGCAGTGATGCAGAGTAGAGTGGATTAGCAGAGTAGAGTGCAGTGGTGCTGATTGAAGTAGTGCCAAGTGCAGTGGCGTAGAGTGGCGTAGAGTATTCAGTAGCCCTGAATGGTGCATAGAGAGGACAGTGGCATAGAATAGAGTGGCGTAGAATAGAGTGGAGTGGTAGAGAGTAGAGTGCACTGGCTGTGAGTGCAGTAGCATAGAGTGCAGTGTTGCAGAGTAGAGTGGTATAGAGTGGAGTGACGCAGAGGGGAGTGGTGTAGACTCCAGTGGCAAAGAAGGCAGAGGTGCATAGTATAGTACTGTGGGATCGAGTGGATTGGCATAGAGTAGAGTGGTGTAGAGTAGCGAGGCATAGAGTGAAGTGGTGCAGATTAGAGTGCAGTGGTGTGGAGTGGTGCAGAGTAGAGTGGAGTAGGGTAAGGTGAAGTATGCATGGTGTGTTAGCTAGCGTAATGCCATTACAGAAAACACATCTGCATTTGAAATGACATATAGTTTTACTGATGAAAGTATACAGTACCCAATGATAATTAGGGAGAGGGTGAGGGAGGGAGGGAGGCTTGGGGATGTTTAAGGGAGGCGAGTTACTACCTCCTACATCCATCAGTTGGTCGACATGTTTCAGCCAGTGCCTTAAACTAAATCTGGTTTTCCTCAGGACCTTTTTAAAATAGAGTACGAGGACGGTGCAACAGGTACAAGGCAGGCTCTGACCAGAAAAGCTGGTCAACCCCTTACCGCTTCACTCCTGGAAGCATTGGCTGCAAAATCCAAGCGCATATATGAGAAGGGAACCCCCCCTCTCACACTTAGAGAAACACCTTAGTGAGTGTAACACATAGCCTGGATTACACTCCTTTTTAACCTGCACTACACTCTATTTTAAAAAGGTCCTGAGGAAAGCCAGATTTAGTTTAAGGCACTGGCTGAAACATGTCGACCAACTGATGGATGTAGGAGGTAGTAACTCGCCTCCCTTAAACATCCCCAAGCCTTATTTTAACCGCTGACGGGGGCCCAGTTATTAAAATGTAATTTACCCTCGGGCACTGGGACCCTCGCCATGCCGTTTTAACTCACACTTCATTTTACACCTCACACTGCACTCTCAGTAAAATACCAGCTCCGCTGTAATCAGGCGTCGCAGCACACCCGGGACACATTAGGTGTTACTGGGTGGGCCCGATGATGAAGCATGCCACCAACCAGGTTGGTGGGTGAGGGCTTCATGAACTCACCAACGAGGTGCCCATGACAAATCTAATCAGAGTCTTAACAATATTGGTCATATTTAAGCTAGTCTCTTTTGATAACACAAGAAGAAAGCTGTAGCATTCATCTCCGCCATATGGCCTGTTTCTGCTTGATTCTGCCCTCCGCATCATCACCTTCCACTGTCCTCTGATGCACTCTGCGACACTCACCTTGGACCTTAACATGGACTGCCATATTCTGTTTGGTTACCAATGACACAGCAATCAGACTGCGAACTGAACTCTTCCTCTTCCGATGAACTTTCCATTCCCTAAAGGACTCTGGTTGGCCCTCCACAGGCCTACAATGTAAAGTAGGGTTTGCATGGCCATGTACTGCTCCAGCTACAACACTCGACTGAATGTGCATTACACACTCATATTCAAACAGATGTGTCATGTCTATGATCATTCAAGTATGAAAGTATGGATGTATGTAGGGTCAGTGATTCCCCCTTACGTCCATGTTGCTTATGTTGTGGGACTTGAGTCACAGGATGCAACATTACTGATTGCGGTCTGGGTGGCGCCGATACTACAACAGAGACACTCGCATTAGTCACTTTCTTGTTTAGCCCAGGATGGAACCACGCCCAGAGCCCCATGGTCATTGTTCACACCCCTACGCTAGACTGGCACACGCCAGGCCAGCCCACTCTGCCTACGCTCACAGAGGGGGACGATAACGCTACATGTACCAGATCTTCCCTGTTGTGATCTGCTGATCACAGGTCTAGTTGTCTGCATACCACAGCCACTCCCTTACAGCTAGTTTACACCCACACCACACTCATCCAGCACACGCGTCACAGGACATGTCACCCTGCCAATAAAAAGGGCCGGGCTCAGGTGCTGGATGCCATTTCCACTCTCTTTCTGGGTGTACCCAGTAATATTAACCACATTATTTATGCATGAGGTCCTAGGGTCTAGGGCCCTACCACATCACATTCCCCACTGCCGGAGGTGACATGATGGCGTCTGCACCACGATAATCATAAAGGGTCCATGACTTGCGGTGCACAGACTTGGTGGCAACAGATACACTGCGGCCAGCACAGGCACCCCACCAGGGGATGGTGACTATCGGTGCACTGAAGTAGTGGTACCTAAAGACCTGAGCAGTGTGTGCAGCCTGCGATGATGCCATGTGCACTTATATGATCTCTGCCATTGTGAAATCAAGACCCAGAATCAAGTGTGTGACCTGGTGGCGGGGCTGCATGATGTGGAGGCTGGCAGGGTCGTGGGCCCTGGGCTTGGAGCTTGCACCGGCACGCGGCGGGCCCTCTTGGAGACACGCCGGTGGCGGAAGGTGAGCTGTGAGGCTGGGCGGCGGGACAGGCTGGTGTGCAGCATCCTAAGTGCGCAGGGGCAGGCAAGTGATGATGGCTTGTGCAATTGTGTGCACTCTGTCATTCATGAATCTGGACTCTGTTTCAGATAAGGGACCTGGTGGACTGCAGTGTATACCAGCACGTGGTTGGAGACACACCGGTGGCAACAGGTGAGCAGTGAGGCCTGGGTCCGCAGTGTCGGCACCCTCCCTCCCTCTCCCTCTCTTCCTTTCACTGCCTCTCTCTCTCCCTCTCATTCTCTCTCTCCCTCTCTTTCTCTCCCTCTCTATCTCTCTCTATTTCTCTCTCTTCCTCTCTCTCTCGCCCTCTCTTTCTCTCTCTCGCTCCCTCCCTCTACCTCTCTTCCTTTCACTGTCTCTCTCTCTCTCCCTCTCTCTCCCTCTCTCTCTCTCTCTTTCTTTCTCTCTCTCTCTCTCTCTCTCTCTCTGTCCTTTGATGGGCGCATGACACACCTTCTTATCTTGAATTTTGTCTTGCAGAGAATGAGAAAGAGAGATGCAAAGAGAGCAGTGCTTAATTTGTAGAATAATAAGTTCTGGGGAACTCATCAGAAGGCCACTGCAGCTTGCACCACCCATTGCCCGTGGCAGCACTGAAAATGACAGTACAAACACATCTACTAGCCACACACTCCTACAAGTATAACAATTTAAACTATTTCAGGACCCCTCAGCTATAAGAATGGCTTGGGTTTCAGGTTTCAGGTCTTAGTCAATTTTAATGTATATTGAATTAATAAACAATTGTTGTTGTGCTCATCTCTAAATAATACAAACATCACCACCTGTCATGAGTGCCAGTGTTGGTAATTAAGTGCTAGTGCCGCTTACTGGAAACCACTGCCTCAAATTAAGCACTAAAGAGATTGAGAGAGTAAGAGAGATCAGGAAGTTTTAATTAAATCAAGGGTGTGGGATTTCAGTGGTGAGAGAAAGAGTGGAGGAGCGAGGGTTGAAGGGATGGTCAGGGCAGAAAATGGAATAGCAAATCTCTAGATGGAAGAGGGGGTGCTATGGTAAGATTTGTGTGTTAGCTTTTCAGGGGTGTCCGGAAAACAGGAGGTTACCCTGGGATGATGAGAAGGGATGACATGTTTTAGATCTGCACTAGGATGGACCGCAGAAGACCTCCTGGCATCTTGTCTTCAATACACCACAGTGGGATCTTCGCTTGAGTTGGGAGGTGTCGTTCTACAGCTTGTAGATGGGTGAGATGTTTATTCTTGAAACACCTCCATCTTTACCTAAGTCACTACCCCGTACCGTGTCTGGAGCCTGTTGCCAGTGGCCAGGTAGGAAAGCAGATCTGTTTTTCCACTGCCCTCAGGAGTTTTACAGCCAAAACCTAGATCACTGGATTTCATGGCTGAACTCAGATTAGTGTCTGGTTGTTTAGGGATATTAAAGTATGTTTTTTCCTTTCAGCTTCTTTCATATTTTTCATGCACAAACTTGCCTCCTGCACTGAGCTGCCGACTTAGAGCTTATGGTATTGAGAGGGGATAAGGCTTGTGATCTCCTCGGCTTTAAAGATGAGACACAGGAACTAGTATCCTTTGATACCGCTCTGTCTTGGCGACAGTCAGCCCGCATTGCTTAGGTCTGGCAGGTATGCTTTTACCTGCAGCAGTACAAATGTCTGAGATACTCAAGGAACCCAGCACCGATGAGTGACGTAAGTATCCCTTATAGCATGTGCTGCATAGGAGGCATTGCGAAGGTAAGCTCAGTGTGATAAGTGTTCTGCAGCTTGCTGGTGATAGGCTCAAATCCCAGCTAGAATGTCAATAAACGAGTACAATAACATTTAGTATACGTTACACCTATTTACAGTTTCTAGATGCATTTTGGTTTGCCATACCCACTGTTATTACTGAAACATCTTAGATGCAGGGATGACTTGGGGATTCATCGTAGAAATGGGTTGTAGGGACTGCCAGTGGGTCAGTTGAGTTAACATTGGCTAGTGGCCACTAGCCAACAAAGAAAGCCCAGCAGTGGAGGGATGTTTCGTGCAGGGGGGACACTGGTGACTTCTATGAGCGGGCACCGAAGAGTCAACCAAAGTCTGCAAAGGTGTGTGGATCCCAGGTACTCTTTATTTTATGGATGGGTGAAAAGAGGAGTTTAAGGATACCAAACAGCTTGGGGGTCGCGTTGGGAAGGGGTGAAGCGCTTGTTTTGCCAGGTGAGACTGTGCTAATTACATAATGTATACCTTTACAAAGCTTGTGTCTTTGACACAATTTGACTTGTGAGAGTTTAAAGAGAAGGGATTCTTGTATTGCAATATTTTTATGCTGGGGGACTTTTACTGCAGAAACACTACGTGTTGGAAATTTCTTCAGCTACATGTATATTTTGTGCTCCATTTTTGTGCCACAGTAAGATAGGTTTAATGTTTTTGCCTACAGTAAGCCTTATTGCGATCCTTTATATACCAATGTCCCTTATTGTGGAGGGCTTGATGTATTAGGGTCAGAGCTTTATACCTAATTCGCTGACGAACTGGAAGCCAGTGCAGTTTAGCTTGGTATGCTGAGACCGACGAGCATTTCGGAATTTTGTATAAAACGGACTGCCATATTCTGCATGACCTGTAGGTACTGGATCAGATATTCTTGGAGACCAAGATACAGGTTTTAGTGATCTAACCACTGTGATTTGGGCCTCATGAGGAAGCCAATAGAGAAACGTCCTCAACATGTGGAAAATCCCAAAACAGGATTTCACCGCAGCTGACACCTGTGTTCCAAATGCAAGCTGGGTATCGAACAGTATGCCCACATTTCTTGCCACCGCAGTTGGTTGGGGATTGCGGGGGAACACTATGCAGCCAGGCCCTGACCCAGCCAGGAAGGGGATTCCGTCTGAATAATAAGACTTTCTTCTTATCCGGGTTGCACTGCAATCTGTTAGCCTTAAACCAGTCTAGCAATGCACCATACAGTTAGGAAAGGCAGCCTTCACCCTCTCAGGCTCCCCATTGTAAGTGAGCGGGAGTTGAATAGCATCCGCATAAGAAATTATCTTGATATTATAGGATTCCACCCGATGAGGCAAGGGAGACATATAAATATTAAAGAGTGTAGGACTGAGGGAGGAGCCTTGCGGCACCCCCCCATTTAAAATCTTTACCTCCCGAGACATATGGTTTCATCCAAACCACATGCTCACAGCCATTAAGGAAAGAGCCCAGCCAGCTCAGCGCAGAGCCCACAACTCCCAGATGTTTTAACCTGAGCAGCAGAATGTGGTGATCCACAGTATCAAAAGCTGCTGACAAGTCCAGCAGCACCAGAGCCACATTGCGGCCAGAGTACAGATTGAACTTGATGGACTCAGAGACCTCCAACAGTGTGGACTCAGTACTGTGGCCTGTTCTGAACCCTGATTGCGAGGGGTGGAGCAAGTTGTTATCCACAAAGAAGGTGGTAAGTTGCTGATTTACCAGCTTCTCCAACACCTTATAAGCTGCTGGCAGCAGTGAGACCGGCCTGAAATTTGCTAAACAATCAGGGTCAGCATTGGCCTTATTTAATAATGGAATCACCCTGGCTTTTTTCCAGTCAGCAGGCACTACACCTGAGTCAAGGGAACTAGCAAATAGCTTCTGATACACTGGAGCAATAATGTCTGAGATTGACTTCAAAATATGGGGGTATTGGATCCATTGGGGACCCTGATCTGCAGTTCAAGAACACAGCTGTTACATCTTCAACTGATAGCACCAAAAAAGAAACCAGCGGGGATGTTGTCATTGCTCCACTGGTTCTTTTACCGCTGGACCTGTCAGAGTGTTGTTATCCCCTGCCAAAGTCACTCAGACGAGGGCAAAGGGACTGGCTGTATTCCAAAGGGGGGACATAACTTTAGAATCAGTAAAATTAGATACAATTTTGAAGATCTCCCTCCCATCATAATTGGCCTCTTAATGCAATGTGAGTAGAAAATGCCACAAGTCTTCTTGATATTTTTATGATAGAATTTCAAGGACCATTTATAAATGCCTTTGTCCGAGTCCAAATACGCACGCCACCACATTGTTTGTAATTTCTTACATGCTGCTCTTTCCAGAGCTAGTTCCTTTGTGAACCAGTGAACTGAAAGTATCTTTGGGCCCGATTCCGATCTCGGTCGGAAGGGTTCCAAATCAGATTTGGTCTTTCTTACACCGATCCGGAGCCCTTGTTTCCGACTGACTCATTCCCAATTCCGAACGACCAAGTACGATTCCTGGCAACCATTAGCGCTGACCAAATCGGTTCCGGAAGGCATACAGAGAGATAGAGCTTCCAGAGCCGAAACGTACGGCTCTATGGAGTAGGTTTTCTAAGTGAGTAAGTAAGATGAACGATTCGGACAGCCTTTACGATTCGTTTTGCCCGGATCAAAAAGGCTGCCGGAATCGGTTTTTGGTGCCCGTAGCAGGCCCCCCTTCGCTGGTGCGCTCCGAATCATGCCCGTGAGGGTAGCCATGGGTCCCCCCTTACAGACCAGTGGGCAGGCAGCAAGGGGTGCTCGCCACAGGGTGCACGATGATCCCCAATCACCCCTTTTGTTATTGGGAGGCTGTGTACGCTTTCAAATCGGTGCACAGGCTCCCATTGAAGTCAATGGGAGTCTGACCGATTCGAATCCGGATGCATTCAAATGCATCGTACTTGTTCGGTCGGACTCCCCTGACATGAGCCGTACAAAAAGCATTCCGGACACGAGTTGTTCGGTTTGCTTTCCGAACGAGATCGGAATCGGGCCCTTTGTCTTCTTTACAGAGAACAAAGTTGGTGCTACAAGATCTGCCACCCCTTCTGAGCCAAGAGCTCAGAAGGGGTACAGAATGTTGGGTTAAGAGCCCACAAGAGTACTCCTTAACCCACGGGTCCTCATAGTACGGCCCGCGGGCCGCCAGCGGCCTAGCAAGCCTTTCCTGGCGGCCCGCGGACCTTGCAGACATTATTTACATTTTCTTTAAAGTGTGTCAGCAGACATTGCAGGTTGCAGCAGCCCAGCCCGACTCTGAGAGACTCTGCTCTGTGGGGGCCTGGCGATTCCAGTGATTGTCACAGTGGAGCTGCAGGAGCGCCGAGAAGAGGTGAAATACAACAACGCTTTATTAACATGTTAATGGTCTTTTAAAGACCTGTGAAGTACTTGGGTGCGTCTGTGTGTGTGCACGGGGGAAGCTGTCTCAGCCCTGGCTTTCACACATGCAGGGTGAGGTGACAGAGGGTGACCGAGGGAGAAGGAGGGAGAGGGAGAGAGACAGAGGTTGACAGAGGGAGGGAGACAGAGAGAGGTAGACAGAGGGAGGCAGTCAGGGGGGACAGAGGGAGGGAGAGGGAGGGAGACAGAGAGAGATGGAGGCAGAGAGGGAGGGAGAGGGAGGGAGACAGCGGGAGGGAGACAGACAGAGGTAGGGAGACGGAGGGAGGGAGACAGTGTGAGGGAGAGGGAGGGAGGGAGAGGTAGGGAGACAGAGGGAGGGAGAGGGAGGGAGAGGTAGTGAGGGAGAGGTAGGGAGGGAGACAGACAGAGGTAGGGAGAGGGAAGGAGAGAGAGGGTGGGAGAGGCAGGGAGACAGTGGGAGGGAGATGGAGGGTGTCCGAGGGAGGGAGAGGAAGGGAGACAGCAAGAGAGAGACAGACAGAGAGAGACAGACAGAGAGAGACAGAGAGGGAGACAGAGAGAAGGAGGCAGAGAGGGAGGGAGACAGAGGGAGGAAGAGGGAGGGAGGGGGAAAGAAGGAGGGAGACAGAGGGTGACAGAGGGAGGGAGAGGAAGGGAGACAGAGAGAGAGAGAGAGAGATACAGAGAGAGAAACAGAGCGAGAGACAGAGAGAGGGAGACAGAGAGAGGGAGAGGGAGGGAGGGAGAGGGAGACAGAGGAAGGGAGACAGAGGGAGAGAGACAGAGGGAGGTAGACAGAGGAAGTGAGACAGAGAGAGGGAGTCAGAGACAGAGGGAGACAGAGGGAGGAAGAGGGAGGGAGAGGGAAAGAGGGAGGGAGACAGAGGGTGACAGAAGGAGGGAGAGGAAGGGAGACAGAGACAGAGAGAAACAGAGAGAGAGAGAGAGAGAGAAAGAGGGAGACAGACAGCGAGAGAGAGGGAGGGAGAGGGGGAGAGGGAGGGAAGGAGAGGAAGACAAAGGGAGGAAGACAGAGGGAGAGAGACAGAAGGAGGGAGATAGAGGGAGGGAGACAGAGGGAGGGGGGCAGAGGGAGGGAGACAGAGGGAGAGAGATACAGAGGGAGAGACACAGAGAGTCAGAGAGAGGGACGGAGAGAGGGAGAGGGAGTGAGGGAGAGGGAGACCGAGGAAGGTAAACAGACAGAGGGAGACAGACAGAGGGAGACAGACAGAGAGAGGACAACAGAGAGAGAGGGAGACAGAGGAAGAGAGACAGAGGAAGGGAGATAGAGGGAAGGAGTCAGAGGGAGGGGGACAGAGGGAGACAGACAGGGGGAGACAGACAGAGGGAGACAGACATGCAGAGGGAGACAGACAGACAGAGGGAGATAGACAGAGAGAGGGCGACAGAGAGAGAGGGAGACAAAGAGGAAGGGAGACAGAGAGGGAGGGAGAAAGAGAGGGAGGGAGAGAGGGAGACAGAGGGTGACAGAGGGAGGGAGACAGAGGGTGATAGAGGGAGGGAGACAGGGGGACAAAGGGAGGGAGACAGAGGGTGACAGGGGAGGGAGACAGAGGGTGACAGAGGGAGGGAGAGGAAGGAAGACAGAGGGTGACAGAGGGAGGGAGAGGAAGGGAGACAGGGAGAGAGAGATACAGAGAGAGAGAGACAGAGAGAGAGGGGGAGGGAGACAGAGGGAGAGGGAGAGAGACGGGGAGGGAGACAGATAGGGAGGGAGACAGATAGAAGGGGAGACAGATAGAGAGGGAGACAGACAGAGAGGAAGACAGGGAGAGAGAGGGAGGGAGAGGGAAAGAGGGAGACAGGGAGAGAGAGGGAGAGGGAGGGAGACAGAGAGAGGGAGACAGTGAAAGGGAGACAGAGAGAGGGAGAGAGAGAGAGGGAGAGAGACAGAGGGAGGGAGGGAGACAGAGGGAGGGAGCGCGATAGAGAGAGAGAGAGAGAGAGAGAGAGAGAGAGAGAGATAGAGAGAGATTTGTGTGTGCCGGGTCTGGTGGGTTAGTGGACAAAGGCGTCTGCTGCAGGGACCTGTGTTCAGCCTCATTGTCACCTTTTTTTTCTTGTTTAGCCCCGCCCCCTCCCCCTCTGACCCCGCCCCCACCGGTGCGGCCCTCGACCACAAACCACACTGTAAATTTGGCCTCCAAGAGAAAGTTTCTGAGTACCCATGCTTTAACTCATCAAGGACGACCTTGCTCTAGCATCTATTTTCATAATGCGGCAGAGTAAGGAAGGGCTCTTTTAATCCATCCAGTTTCCAAGTAAAAGGCAAAAGGAAGTGGTCTGACCAAGGCACTGGCCAGAGAATCCCCTTTTAGAGTCGTGTCAGAGAATATACTGTCAATCGAATCACTGACATAATATCAACAGTACTAATATTGAGTAACAAAATTATCGACACACCAATATCGACAACAAAAATATCGACATATTATATTTAATTTAAAAAATACAAAACTATCGAAATGAAAATATCGTCAGTAAAAACATCGATACATCTAATATCAAAACAAAAATATAATAAAAAATAACATTAACATTAAATAAACATACACAACCACAAAAATATCGAAATCAAAAATATAGATCACATTATTATCGTAAATAAATTTATATCGACACCTTAAAAATATTAAAAATAACTCAGTACATAACATCTAAAATATAAACAATATCACAAACACACACACTATATAAATATTGAAAAATAATATAAATATTAACATAAAACACAAATACCAAATATTTAGCATAACTATTTAACTTAACATAATTTTTACAAACTGAATACCATAAATTAAATATTTTATACATTTACGACGTTACAAATTACAAATTAAATACTAGCATATTTTTAAATAAACAAATAATATAAAAAATATATAAATTATCATTAATTAACGTTTACCAAATAAGGAAACAACTGCCAAACAATGTAAACACATTCTTAACATCCAATGAAAAACACCTACAAATGAAATAAACCAATAAAAATGAAAGATTAATTGAACAAACACTATATAAACTAATGAAAAATCAACATAAGTTTCTTTTACACCAGAAAAGACAAGAATAAGCAAAATCTCTGCCAGATTTCTTCTACAACATCTCACTGCTATGTTGAAAACTTCTATGTCAACTTTGCAAAGTAAGTAAAATATAGCACTTATTTTATAATTTAACAAAATAAAACTAATTTTCAAATAATCAAACAAGTAACCTAATATTATTCTAAATTATATCTCTTCTACAGAAAATCCAAACTACACTCAGCTAACTACAAACAACATCAAAGAAGCTCCTCCAAGAACAGTAAGTGTAAATTAAAAGGATACTAATCCAACAACTAACAATCCCAAACCAAAACCACCACTAACTACCCACAACCCAAAATACAGAAAATACTGTTAAACAAATACATTAAAATTATACTTTGCTTCAGCAGAAAAGAAACGAACCACTGGATCCAAGCACCAACAGAAAACATCACTAGGTGAAAAAATTCCTACCATTTCAACCATGTAAGTATAGTCATTTTTTCTAATTTTTGAAATGCAATAAAAGCATGTATAATAATTGTAACATTTTCTAAATATATTTCCCATAACAGTTAAAATATCAAGATGACTGAAGGTGCAAAGTTCATAACTTCACAAAAAGGAAGACTTTTACTATGCTATATGGATATGTCTACAGCCAAGAAAAACAGGCAACAAAATTAATTGGAAATGCATCTAATACTATTCCAATGCATGTTACGGGAGGACAACAACAAAGGAAAATACTGTGATAAATGTCAAAGAGCATTACCAACCCCTAAAATAGCAGTACTAGCTCTCAAAAACCTACAACAGAAATACTAAAGGCCATCCTACCCCGAGTTCCAGAACATGTAACCTGCCAATTACCCTCCATCTCAACCTTGAAATGATTTCTTGCTAGAACTGAGAAATCTACTAGTAGCACCCCACCTGCCCCCAAATCATTCAGTGAAGTTCAAATACCACCTGAACTCATGGCCGTAGCCACAGGGGGGCCGAGCGGGACCCGGCCAGTCCATTTGCCAGCTTGGTCCCCCTAAATCTAATGCACAGTTGAGCTATCCAAAGTATACTGATTTAATTTTATTTGTGTCAGCCTTATTTCATGCAAGCTAGATGCAGTTCTGATCTGTGGCAGCTATATTGCAGCCGTGGCATTACAAATAAAATCGTCGGTTGCTGTACCTCTAGCATGTTTCTCACATAGTTTATTTGGAGTGTTATCGTAGGTGGTTGAGGGTCATCACGTCTGACGTTCAGCTTAGGTTCAAAATTGGTTTTGTTCAGCTACTTTGCAGGGCGCGCAACTGCCTGCCTAACAGTGTGCCAGAAGAGACAAATGCACAGAAACATTGGAAAGGCGTATATATCCCAGAGCATGATGTCTCTGATTTGGGACAGCAGTTTGGTTTTAGGCTGCTAACAGGGTTGGATTGGTAACGCAGGCACTCGGGCAATGCCTAAGGGGCCGATGTCCAGTTCCAGCTGTGGGCTGCTTTTTTTTAGCAGCCTGGGGGGCCGATTTGGATGCTTTCTGCGTTGTTCGATTCCGCCAGCGGCCCAGTGGATGCCTGAGTGGCCTTTCTGGAAGTGGATTGGCGTCCATTACCTCCCTTTTCTCAACTGGAAGAGGTGTCACTCCATTTCTCTAGCTGGGCCGGCCAAATAATGTGTGTATACTAAGCGGGGGCAGGGGGCCTGAGCGAAGTGGCCTCACTTGTTTTCAGGTGTATTTTACCAGTGTAAACTAATCCATGCATTTTTTTACTCCACCCTTTTTTTTAATACATTTTCACCACACTTGCGTTGTTACTGACAAATTAAAACAAAACTGAGTGAAAACGATAGGTTTGCATCCACAGACCGGGGTGTAACACAAGTCCCTGCAGCCTCGCAGGGCTTGGGGGCCGAGGACCCCATATTTCCTGGACACATAGGAGGGCCCTCATTCTAATCTGTTCTTTTAAGACCATATTCCTCAGCAAAAATGCAATTAACAGTAGCTTCAGAAAATTAACTTCTTTGCAGCTCTGCATTTATACTCACATAATGAACGAAACAACACAATTTGTTACTTTCATTTTCGCCATCTTTCCCTCTCTTTGTATGCATCTCTCCCCAACTCTCATTTTATCTCCTCCTCTTTATCCATTTCCCTTTATCTGTATATGTCACTACCCTTTGTTTTTTTAGGTTGAACCAAGCGCAGCGTGCATGCGCTGCTCTAGGAGATGCCCTTTAGGATTCAGTCTGCACTTTTATGACACTTATGCGTGTTGCGGCATCCACCTTGCGGGAAGGAGATACGGTGCGCAGGGCGCAATGTGGTCATTTTCGCGGGCGTGCGTTCGTGTTTTTTTTACAATGGCTTGGCACATAGGCAGCATGCCTCAAACTCAACACAGCTCCACAGTTGGCATTTTGTTTTCTTTCTATTCTGCACCCACAGCTTGATACTGGCTCAAGGCACACATGCCAGCCCAAGTAATTGTTTGCGGTGGGACAGCAAGCAGTAGTTGGTCAAATGACCTCCACCGTTCCTTCTTAAATTCATCTCTGTTATTAACATTAGTGTTAGGAAAACTTGCCTTGCCACTAAGATGCCGATTTCAGAAGCCACTTCCTCGTCGAAGTAAGCAGTAAGGCGCCCATTCATTGAAGGACAGATTTTTGAGTCTCTGTGTTAACATTTTCGGCTACGCTTTGCCATGATCCCTTCCTAGGTCTTAATTGGTGGCAATTAAATGAGCATGGTTTACTCGTGGTTCCTGCTCCATTTTCAAATTGCACGATTGCTTCTTTGTGGGTAAAGGCTTGACAAAGTGCGTGTAACTAGCCCCATGTTTCCTCTGCTTTGGAATCCCCTTGGATCGGCTTATTAGTTCAATTTCTATCTCACGTGCATTTTGTAAATGCAAGACAATCCTCGTTGCCAGCTGTAGCTCACTACCGGTGCTTTTTAAAATAAAACACTGCTCGCCGGATTCATGGCATCTCCCACAGATGCACCAAGCGTAGAATGAGTGTTACAAGCCTTTTTTATGTGTGCGCAAAGTTACAAAGTGGTCACGATTTTCCCAAATTTCACTTTAGGGATCTCCATACGTCGAAGAGACGCTGACATTTTAAAGAGGCTGTGTTTGTGGAAGTGGGTTCGCAACATAAATAATACGCCGTAGTCGATGTAAGGTTTCTTAGTTTCACTTTATTTCCTCGGAGCGCCGGGGAAAACGCTCTCTCTATGTCGGGTCCGGCCGCTAACTAAAATGACCACCCTTCTGGTTCCGGTCTCTGCCTACCCGGCAACACTAGACCGTCACCACATATCTCCCTCCTTTAGCCCCCTCAACGATAAGTGATATGTACATTAGAATTAGTCTTACTTGATGCTCATGGTAAAGTCCTCGAACTTCTTGGGGACTCTTACAACTCTGCCTGCTCTCGTTCTCACAGCACTGTGGGCGGTTTCCTGCCAACTCCTCTTCTCGTTGCTTCCCTGCTCACTCTCACGTTGACTCTTGTCAACTGGTTCCTACTTTCCTTTCTGGTCGTCTCTTCTCTTTTTCTTTTGTTGCCTCCTTCCCTGGTGTTGCCTTGCTCACTCTCAGTTCTCATCTCTTTCTCTATTCCTCCGCTGCCTTGCTCTTCCGTGCCTTCTCCGGGCACAGTTCTTCTTCCATCGATCTTGTTACATTTTGCCATCCGGTCTTGGGACCACACTTTTCCGTCGCTCAACACAGCTGATCGTGCATATGGTTCAATGACTTTGAGGGGTGGTGTGAATTTGCTTTCTCCTTTCCTTTTCATCGTCGCTACCTTCACCCTCACCCAGTCTCCCTTCTCTAAGGTCACTCCTTGTGCACTGCGCCTTTTGTTGTAATGTTCGGCGTATATTTATTGCGCCTTTTCCATGTTCCTTTTTACCACTGCGGGAAACCACTTGCTTTGCACTACCATGTGCCTCCATGCTAGATTGTCTTTGGTGAACGGTTCCCTTCCCTTCAACACTTTGAAGGGACTGTATCCTGTGCTCCACGGGGTGATGCGGTATGCCCATAGCATTTTGGGCAGTTCCTTCTCCCAGTCTTGACCAGCACTGATTGCTGTTTGGATGGTCCCCATGATTACTCTGTTAAATGGTTCGGCCAACCCATTCCCTGCTGGGTGATAAATGGGGTGTGCTTTACCTCTATCCCATTTCAGGCCATGAACGCCTCCCATTTGGCAGATACAAATTGCGGTCCATTGTCGCAGGTTATAACCTTGGGTATCCCTTCCTTTACGAATATGGCATTCAGGAATGATAGCACTGCGTCCGTGTCTACTGTTTCTCTTACTTCCACCTCTGGCCACTTTGAGTACCTGTCTACCATCACAATGGCGTATTTCTGGACTCCTTCGATGTTGAGGATGGGACCTATGATGTCAATGGATACCGTTTCCCACGGACTGCTGGGCGTTGGAAATTTACCTAACGGTGGCCTTATCAAGGTTTGAGACTAGTCCGCTCGGGAACATGATTCACACATCCTCACATACCTCTCAACTTGGGCATCAATCGCAGGCCACCAGTATGCCTGTTGGTCTTATAATTCCTTGAAGCCCTTCGTGCAGAATTGCCAATAGGTGTTCCATCAATTTCTGGGGAGGAATTACTTTGTCCCCCCTCAACAAGAACGTGGGGTTCTCCCCGATCGACAGCTCTTCTCTAACCTCCCAATACTTCCTCATCTGGCTGTCCAAGTGTCTTTTGTCCGGCCATCCATGTGTCACATACCCTTTTATTGCCTCCAAGGTCTCATCTTGGCTGTAAACTTCATCCCATTCTTGTTCACTGTTCGTTAGGCACCAAGGATCTAGAAGGAATGACCTGACATCTTCCTTCCTTGAGGGGGCTGGTGCATCTTTTATCGCCTCCATGTTGGCTCTCTTAGGCTCAATACCTTTTTCGCTGATTTCATATCCTAGGTATGTCACTGATTGCACACCAAACCGGCATTTCCCCCACTCTGCAGTGAGTCCATTCTTCTTTAGTATTTCCAGAACAGCATGTAACTTGTTGTTGTGTTCAGGTTTAGATTTTCCCATTCTGAGTATGTTGTCTTGGAAGTACGGTACTCCTTCCACTTTTTGGAACATCTTGTGCCTCAGTTTTTGGAAGACTGCAGCCACGGATGCCAGCCCAAACTGCATCCTCACAAAGTTATAACACCCAAATGGTGTGATGAAGGATGTGAGGTGGCTGTATGTGGGGTGCAATGCTATCTGATGGTACGCCGATGATAGGTCCACCGTGGAAAACCACTTTATCCCTTTGGTTTTCGTGAGCATCTCGTTAATGCGTGGCAGTGCGAACTTGTCGATAAGAATGGTTTTATTTAGCTCTCTGAGGTCCACGCACAATCTCACCTTCCACTTGGGTTTTTGTGCCACCACTAAGGGTGATAGCCATTCCGCACTTTCAATGGCCTTTATTATGCCACTTTTCTCCAATCTTTCTAGTTCTTCTTGGCATCAATCGCAGGCCACCAGTATGCCTGTTTCGCCAATGCCTTGGTCTTCAAAATTCCTTGAAGCCCTTCGTGCAGAATTGCCAATAGGTGTTCCATCAATTTCTGGGGAGGAATTACTTTGTCCCCCCTAAACAAGAACGTGGGATTCTCCCCGATCGACAGCTCTTCTCTAACCTCCCAATACTTCCTCATCTGGCTGTCCAAGTGTCTTTTGTCCGGCCATCCATGTGTCACATACCCTTTTATTGCCTCCAAGTTCTCATCTTGGCTGTACACTTCAGCCCATTCCTGTTCACTGTTCGTTGGACGCCAAGGATCTAGAAGGAATGACCTGACATCTTCCTTCCTTGAGGGGGCTGGTACATCTTTTATCGCCTCCATGTTGGCTCTCTTAGGCTCAATACCTTTTTCGCTGATTTCATGTCCTAGGTATGTCTCTGATTGCACACCAAACCGGCATTTCCCCCACTCTGCAGTGAGTCCATTCTTCTTTAGTATTTCCAGAACAGCATGTAACTTGTCGTTGTGATCAGGTTTAGATTTTCCCATTATGAGTATGTTGTTTTGGAAGTACTGTACTCCTTCCACTTTTTGGAACGTCTTGTGCCTCAGTTTTTGGAAGACTGCGGCCGCGGATGCCAGCCCAAACGGCATCCTCACAAATTTATATTTTGTGATGAAGGATGTGAGGTGGCTGTATGTGGGGTGCAATGCTATCTGATGGTACGCCGATGATAGGTCCACCGTGGAAACCCACTTTATCCCTTTGGTTTTCGTGAGCATCTCGTTAATGCGTGGCAGTGGGAACTTGTCAATAAGAATGTTTTTATTTAGCTCTCTGAGGTCCACGCACAATCTCACCTTCTCATTGGGTTTTTGTGCCACCACTAAGGGTAATAGCCATTCCGCACTTTCAATGGCCTTTATTATGCCACTTTTCTCCAATCTTTCTAGTTCATCTTGTACCGCTTCGCGGCATCTGAACGGAATGTTTCTGGCCTTGTGGCTTACAGGTTTGGCTCCGTCTTTCAAGTGTATCATGTGCGTGAACTTTGTTTTCCTATCTTCCCGCTAAATACTTCCGGGCAGTGGCGGCTGGTGACATTTGAAAGTGGAGGGGCGTAACATTGTGATACTGCACTGCGGCGAGTGAGCGTAGCGTGCGAGCTCGAAAAACCTATGGGGTTCGGGAACAGGATCTCCCCCAACGAAAATTTTGAAAAAAGAGTGGACAAACAGTGCATTTTTAAGCAAATTTGAGGAAGCAAGAAGGTTAATAAAGCAATTTGTGCTGGGCTTAATAAACATAGATCGTCACTGCACCTCCCATCCCCTCACTTCACACAGCTTTGCTCTTGTACCCTCACCCAGCTTCAGAGACCCATGCTCACTCACAGGTGTACACACACTTCTCTAGTGGGGATTGCCAAGTAGACAGCCAAATACACAACTGACAAGCAGACACATCTCATTCTTGAAACTGTAAAGCAGAGACACCTACACTGATCTTATAATAGGAATTATAATGCAGACAAATAGTCAGACACTCAGCCTCCTCCCCCCTTCCTTCTCAAATGTTCAAGCTTGTACCTCTGAAACAACACGCTGCATTCCAAAAGCCAGGAAGTAGTTAGGGGTATGAGGCATTAAAATATGTTTAAATAAATGCTACCATTACTTTTCCATCAACATACTGCACGTTTTATAAAATGGTGCACTGTTAAACAGTCAATACAGGTACAACCCCTTAAGTCTGCCTATTTCCTGCCCATTCTCTGCTACAAGGTAATACCAAATCACTCCACAAACAATGGCAAATATTAAACATTATGTGATTGTATCAGGATCACACCTTGCATCAATGGGGAACTGAGATGGTGTTGATGTACAACTTGTTAGCATTGCAAATAGCACACTTACTTTGTATGAGCACAGCAAAAAACCTTGTCAATACTTTAGCAAATATTTCACAGACCCTGGAACAAGACATTTGTTAAATGCCCTCATAAGGCAGCCTGCCTATTATGAAGTGTTGCTTTTAAGTTAAAGAATCACGACTGCTCTGGTGAGGTTAAAATGTTCGAGGCAGATGTGGAAATACAGACTCTGACCTTAGCACACCAGCTTGCAGAAATCAATACCATTGGTGTGACGGATAAAAATCACAAGAAGCCGCTTCCGGGTACCAGTACAAAAGGCAGCAGTACAATCTGTGTGTCTGGTTTGTCTAGGTGTAAGTTGTGAATGGTTTTAAATTTGGGTTGAACAACCTGCAAAAATTCTAAAATGTTGCTTGGAAATCACAATGTTCAGTAGCCCAAAAATCCCCTAATCATTAAGTCCAATAAAACACATTGTTAAATGAAATGCAGAATGAAAGAAACAATTAGTTTTAGCGTGATTGGAAGAAAACAATACCATGATGTGAAGCACGGAAGTTGTATAATTTTAGTATAACAGGCGCAAATTAGATCGGAAAAGACTAACATATCTTTAAAAGTCGAGCTGTCTCGGTAAGTACTACTCTGAACGTTAATTTCTTATTTAGACAGCTTTTTCATTGAATCCCCCACGTTCTTCTTGAGAGTTAACTAGGAGTGAATGCACGTATACTGCGAAAGGCACTCCGAATTAAGTTATACTGCGAAAGGACGGGATCAGTTTTTCACCTTAGCAGCTGTCTTTCACTGGACTCCACGCCGTGATGAGGAAATCCTCATCAGTTCTTTTCCAGATTAAATATTTCGTACTTCCTCGAAAAATAAGTACTTCAATTGAAAACCAAAGACACTTATAAAGTATCACGGACATAGCCCAAATTGATTTGTTCAGAGAAAATAAAGTTTGAACATAATGGGTCTTTTCTAATGTCCCTTAAAGCATCCTAAAAGTAAAAATAACGTCCGCCTTGGAAATGCTCATTCACAAAATGATTTATGAGGTACTAGAAAACTTTACCCTTTCCAAGTCCCCGTATCACAAACTCATCTCAAGTTTCATTTATTCAAGGCTGCGAAACAAAACACGATGCCTGTCCGAGGCCCTGTTTTATAAGTTCCAGTAATTTCCGTCAGCAAGGACTTCGCCGGTTGTGTTCCCTCCATGAGCACTGTGTACCGCCATGCCACAGTAACCTACGCTGCTTTCCCGGGAGAGGCTTGAGGTGTGTACCGCCTGCCTCAGTAATTTACGGCGCTATTATTATTTAACATATACTCACGCGGAGGGGGGTGGGGAGGGGGGGCGACGACAAATCGCACGGGGCCGGTGAAGATTACAATAAACTAAGAAGAGAAAACCTACCGGTCCGCGCCGCCTCTACTGCAGGACCCTTGAAGAGCGTGGGACACCGGACCAGGAGGCGCAAACAGGAACAGCGGCGACGTCACGGCAGTCAGTGCCAACCCCTCTCTTACGCTGCAGCGTTGCCAGGATTGGTAGAAGGGCAGGGATACTTCCTGCCCATTAGGAGACCGGGGGGCTGCGGCATCAAACCCTCGGTCTCCTTATGTGCAGCCTAGAGTGCGCATGTTCGGGCTGACCATGAAAATGATCAGCCCAAAAATGAACATGCGCTGTGCGCACTATTGCAGGGACTGTAACTGTCTCTAGTGCTCAGCGCTGCTGGCCTGTCACTCAACTCCCTGAGTGCTGCCAGAGCCCCGCCTCCACCCCAGCGTCTCTTGTCTCGTTCTACTTCTCCGACACTAATTCCTGGAGTCTGATAGCGTCGGGGAAGTAGAACAAGAATTTTGGGCCCTGCATTAGTGGGGCAACGCCCCAACGCCCCCAATGGACGAGCCGCCACTGCTTACGGGTACTCTCTCTTCCACGCTTCTCCCTCGTAGCTTTGTTCCGTGTCTGTCAGCATTACCTTCTCCACTCCTCCCGGATTGAGTTTAATGCCCAAGACCCCTTGGTCTTTCCATCCTAGCACCGAAGGCCCCTTTTCCGACACATACAGCTTGCACTCGGCTTGGCGTCCTCTGAACTCAAACATTAACGGACAATATCCCACCATGGGTATCCTTTGTCCCGTGTAGGTGACTGGCCTCACATCCATGGGATGTAGTTCCTTCTTTATGGCCTCCTGGAATTCTTCTTCCCATACCTTCCTCTGCACTATCGTGATGGGAGACCCTGAGTCTGCTACTATATTGACCATCACTCCTCCTATGTTCATTTTCAGCACCGGTTTGCTGCTACCTTTGCAGTCCACGTCCAACACTTATTTATTTATTTATTTATTTATTCAAAGTTTTATATAGCGCGAACAAGATCCTTACAGATATCAGAGCGCTTCACAGATACAGGGGTAGGGGCAACAGGAATGAACAAGATAATGGGAGCAGCATAGTAATCACTAATATAGTAGGATAACAATAATGTACAGAAACATATCAAAATACAATCAGGTAAACAAGTAATATAAGACGTCACAAGTCATTGCTCCCACTACAGAAGGGTTTAGGTAAAGCCTTGGATGTGTGGATGGCTTATACCAATTTCTTAGGATAGAGAAAGCACTGGGTGGGGGCATCGGGAGGGTGAGACAATACACCAAAGTGTTAACATATATTGGTCGGTAGTAAGAGAGTAGCGTAGTAGTGACATCATAAAGTAAAGTTGATCCTCTACATAGAGAACTTCTTCACCGTACTCTTCTCCACCTTGCGTCTCCTCTTCGTCAGCGCTACCTTGGTCGATGTACTTGAATGCTGCTCCTCTGGGCTTTCGTCTGCAGACTTTTTCGTAATGGCCGAATATCCCGCAGTACGCACATTTTGCTTTGAATGCTGGACACACTTTGTCATTTCCTGCATGTGATATGCTTCCACACCGGTAGCAACTTATTTTCCTTTCCTAATTGTTCTTCTGCGTCGCTCCCGCACTTTGTTGGTTTCTTTTCCAGTATTGGCTTCTGGGTGGTCCCATTTGCTTGGTTTTGTCCCCTTTGTTATTCACCATTACTCTGCATACTGTCTGTTTGCTACCCGTGTCCTTCCTGGCTGCCTCCGCACATCTCTTGGATAATTCAGCCTTCTTCACTAAGGCCCATACCTCCTTGAGGGGCGCATCTCCATTAACCCACAGTTTTTCTTGCACTGCTGTATTGGATGTATGCATGATGATTTGATCTCTTACCAGTTCGTCATGAAGTGCTCCGAACTTGCACGTTAAGGCCAATTTCTGTAGGGCTGCTAAGTATTCATCTATAGTTTCGCCGCTCTCCTGCTTCCTCTAGAAGAAATTGCATCGGTCTATGGCCACACACACTACAGGCCTGTAGTGCGCATCTAGATCTTCAATTGCGTGTTGGAACACGTCCCTGTCCGTCGCTTGCCTCGTGACTTTCACGATGTTGTCGTACACTCTTATGCCTTCCAGCCCCAGATTATGCAGTAGTATCTTCTTCCTACGTGGGCTGGAGTATTCGGCTTCACTCTCCTCCTCTAATGCCGACAAATAATTTAGAAAGTACCTCTTCCAGTCCTCCCACGGCATCGTGGGTTCGCCTCTTTTCGGCAGGAATGGCACCATGCTGGTGAGTGATCTGGAGGGTGTCGCCATCCTTTCGTTGCCCTGTAGCTGAGCTTATGCTTGTCAGTCGACGCCTGGCGGGCTGCCTGGCGCCTGCCTCTGCTCTCTTCCTCTCTCTGGGGTCGGGCTGCTGTTGTCGCTGCCTGATGCCCCTCGGGATTCCAGGATTGCTTCCCACTATGGTCAGTCTGACCTTCGTGCCCTTTATTACCCCTAGCGTGAGGCGGATTATGGCGGCGCCCCAGCACTATTGCGACGCCGGTGTGGAGCGTCGTCTAGTGCTGTGATCCTTCTCTGTTAGTGCTGCCTTCGGTGTCCTGTGTCTACGCCCATCATGGGATTACCTTTTCTCTTCTTCTCTCGCTGGCCGCTTCTGCGTTGAACGCGGCGTTGCGCTGCTGAACGGTAGGTGCCCTGTCCGGTCGGCTGCGCTCGTGCACCCATAGTCTCTCCTGTGGCACCCTTCGCCGCTCACCCTCTGCCGTGCTCCGAGGTGTGTGTGTCCACTCTTGGGTGCTCCCCCTTATTTTTTTTCAGTGTAGTTTTATTCGTGGGTTCTCGATGATTTACGGATCCCGCCTCGTCGCCATTTGTGGAAGTGGGCTTGCACCATAAATAATACGCCGTAGTCGATGTAAGGTTTCTTAGTTTCACTTTATTTCCTCGGAGCGCCGGGGAAAACGCTCTCTCTATGTCGGGCCCGTCCGCTAACTAAAATGGCCGCCCTTCCGGTTCCGGTCTCCGCCTGCCCGGCAACACTAGACCGTCACCACAGTGTTGTGTTCTAAAGACTTCTGCTTTCTGTGTCCGATTGGTAACCGTGGGATGAGTGTTTGCTTGTCTTTGCCACGGTCCCAGCTTCGTGCCAGAGAGCTCATGTGCAGAAACTACAAGAGGAAGCCTTCAAGTTCTTAACAGTAATGCAGATAAAGTCTTGGCTCGTCTTCTCCATTCGCAGTACACTATTCACACTTCCTACACAGAAATAGCCACTACAAATGACACTCTCTTCTATTATACTACTCGTTGAGGCAGTTGAGAACATTTACTGCGGGGAAAGAGACGTTTGAAAGTAAAAAATACACTGTAGTATTTTTGTGTCCAATAAGCTACCTTTTATTTATGTCTTAAAAAAGAATCTAAAGCAGGGAATCCTTGTTCTGCTCTCTGATTTATAGGTGCCTAGTATAAGTTGAGTTGTCCATATGATCCAGTACAATGTCCCCATTGTGTACAGGACCTGGATAGTTAGTAATTTAGGTATTATGTGTATATACATTCACAGATACTCTAGTGTCCACACGTGTCTGGGTGTTTCTCTGGCAGGACAGATTTTTAATATCATCCATTTTGCAGTAGCTGAAATTGTATTTGTAATGAACTTGAATGGCCAATTTATTTGATTTCTTCAGATTTGCTCTTTTAGGTGTGCCAAGTGGAGAGGGCAGTATTTCTCATGCAGTATATTGCATGGTAGTAAACGTATCTACTGAATAAGCTTACCTCTACATTGTATGGTATGAATATAGTTTGTATTCTTAATTACAATTATATGCACATTCCAAGGTCAGTGTGGGTGGAGTTAGGATTGGTAAATATGTACTTAATATACAATGTAGAGGTAGGTCGATGTAGTGTGTGCTATATTATTGTAGGTTGATATTAACAACTTTCATATAGTGTCATTCAGCCATTTACTCATGAAACTACAGCCACTGTTTTGAAGCAATTTCTTCATTCTCCCCTTTTGTGTAATCCTGGGTGTGCACAATACTTCTTATTTCATTTCGACTTCAGCCATCCGATCCAGAGACCCATCTCAGCTGGTCTTTAATTTCTCAACTACCTGTGCAATGTGACTAGGGCACGTGCCACACTGCTTTTTAGTCACCACTTCGTGGCTTGCTTTTCTGGGAAGTCCATTAGAAAGAGGCTTTCCATCAGAAAGGTGCCATCATTTCATAGTAATCAAGGATTACAAGTGCGCATAAACAGACTTCTGATAATATTGCTAGTTAATTAAAGAAAATAAATATACGCTTGATTAAGCGTTGCTTGGTTGACACATAAAAAAGTGCTATTACCCTTGTGGCAGTGCGAATGCTTCTGAAAATGTTTGGCGGATTTGAATACTTTACTTTGGCTATCCTTTCTATCAGTGATGTCACTTGGTTATTTCACCAAATACAGCCTTGTTCCACCACTAAGAGATGGGAGTATGGCTACAGGAGCTGATGAGTATCACCTCAGCTCTATCCTAAAGAGTTTTAAATTCAATAACACTGCTGGGATTATTTGAACACTGCATGTTCGTTCCATTAAGTGTGCACATCATGCCATTTCATTTTTTTTTTCATTTTTAAAGCTTTATTCGACATTTGTCATAAAAGCGTTCACCTAGCCCTAATACAATAAATACTACATGTAAAAATAATTCTAAAAATACATATTAAACATTAAATGTCGAATGAATACATGATAAAAATACATCAAATTACATCAGATTATCACAATTCTTAAAAAATAGATTTTCTAGGATAAAATGCAATAATCCATATGACAAAGTGCAAAATACATACTTTCATTATGATGCAATTGCCATTAACGATCGGGTACGAATTAGCCATGACCAAGCCAAAAATTTTGCTACCCCAACCACAAGCAATGTGGAACAATCTGTTTCAAGTATCCTGAGGGCTTCAGATTGGCTACGGGTTCCCAAGTATGAGCACACAGGTTTTAACCATTTACGTCTGGGGGACGAGTACAGAGGACAACAGAACAAGAGATGGGAAATGTGTTCAGTTTGTTCGTTACAATGGTGACAATGTTCATCCCATGCCGGGGACCAATGCTTCTTAAACGCGTTCAGCGGGAGTGTACCTATGCGAAATTGAAAATAAAGTTTTCTATCGTAGGGTTTTTCAATAATGTCCCAAAAAGGTTCGCAAGAAGGGTACATTTTTATATTTAAGAAGCGAGATGTTAAATTTGAGCTTGTACTGTCACTAAACATTGTAAGATATACCATTTCCCAATATAGATCTTTTAACTTTGCCTTCGTAGGGAAGCAGGTTACATCTTTGGTTTCCCATAGATAGTCCAATTTCAATTTTATAAGGAGTCCCCGGAGCTCCCTTAACCATGGAATACTATGGAAACGGTCGAATTTAATGACGTCCGTCAATGCCGCTGCATAATGGCTTAGTTCTGGGGTCACCATAATCCGTCTCCAGTATAGAAGAGGGCGTAGCCTCGCTATGTCCTCTATGGATTTTCTTCCCAGATCCAATTTTAGCGGGATTGTCGGTGTACTTTGGGGGACCATCACAATCCCTCGTAAAAACCTGTTTTCAGCTCGACCCAGTTCTCTCAAATTTGAAAACCTCCATAGTTCAGAGCCATATAAACAAGCCCCCAGGACTTTCATAGAATAAATTTCCAGCACACAGTTTACTGGCTTTGTCAGCGAGGTGCGGTGTTTTAGGGTAATTGCGCCTGCTAGCTGCCTAAACTTTAATAAGGTTGTGGTTATATGTTGTTTCCAGCTCATGTTTTCTTGAAGGGTGATGCCTAGGTAAGAAAAAGAGTCCACTCTTTCTAGGGGTGTACCTTTGTATTTTATTACACCTTTGAAGGTGGACTGCTGGTTGAGGCACATGAATTTTGTTTTGGTGGTGTTCAATTCAAGACCCCTTCCATCGCAAAATACACCAAAGGCATCAACCACTTTTTGGAGCCCACTGGGGGTGCGGGAAAGTAAGAGTGTATCATCCGCAAACATGAGGACTGGTACACGAGAGCCAGCAATTACTGGGGCGTCACTAGCAATCTTCTCTAAATGTTCGACGATACCATTTATATAAATAGAGAAGAGGGTTGGCGCTAGGACACACCCTTGTCTCACCCCACGTTCTACCGGAAAGGGATCAGTTACTTCTCCTTGTTTGCCCCATCTTATTCTTGCTAAATTATTTTCGTGAAGGCGAACAAGGAGTTTAAGCAATTCCTGGCTTAAGCCTACGTCCGCCAAGGTCTGCCAGAGTTTTTCCCTGGGAACCAAGTCGAAAGCGGCTTTTAAGTCCACGAAGACTGCATACAATGTCCCCTTCTTTAGAGTAACGTTTCTCCAGTAGATGGTTAAGAAGTGGAGGACTTGGTCAACGCTACTAGTTGAGGGACGAAACCCAGCTTGATAAGATGACAAAATATTTTTTTAGTCGATCCATTGCTGCAGTTTGTTTTGGACTAATCGGCCCATTAGTTTTTGTGCTGTATCGATCAAACTAATGGGTCTATAGTTTTTAGCCAGGGATCGATCACCTTTCTTATATATGGGAATGATTTCAGCTCCCTTCCATGAAAGCAGGCGCTTTCCCTCCCATAGCCACCGCATTGGCCAGCATTGCAAAATAGCTACACCAGGACTTCCGATCCGATAGAAAAATATCTGCCGGAATTCCATCCATGCCTGGAGCTTTACCCCCTGCTACACAATCCAGTACAATACTCACATCCCTTTCAACAAATATAGGTGATTTGTAGTAAACTTGTAAAGGAGGACAATCATTGTTAAACATGGGATTACGAGCATACTGTGGTTGGAAGTATTCTAACCAATTGCTTTTCGGGACATGATTCGTAGGCTGGAGTGCTATACCACCCTTTGCCCATTTTACTGAGGCCCAGAAGCGCTTTGAGTCCTTGGAGGCACACGCCTCCTTGAGTTCTCGCCAACAATCCTCATCCCAACGCTTCTTTGCTAATTTTTGAGCCTGTCTATACTGGTTTCTCGCCAGCCTTACTGTTTCTGCACTTCCTAATCTTAGTTCCATGCTAAGATTATCTCGTGCTACCCTACAGCTCTTGTCATACCACCCTCTAGTCTCTTGGACCTTTTTCTTTTTATTTGAGGCTACTGTTTTAACAAAAAAACTTTGAATTTTGGAAAACAGTTTCTCATGAGCAGCCATCATGTAGTCTGTGAAGTCAGTCATCCCATAATGGGACTTAATCTTAGAGACTTCATCCACCACTATTTCCTTTAAAGTCTCTATTTTGGCAATGTCTTCTAGGAGCATACTCCACTTCAAGTGGCGGAGGTTATTTGAGCTTACAAGGTCTTGTGTAACCATATGATCCCCTCTTGGATGATCGGGCATTTCATGGTAGGGATGGAGTGTCAGGCACAAAGGATTGTGGTCACTTTCTATTTTGTCCTTCACTTCCATATCTACCAATTTATCCCAGGCTCTTACATCCAGAAGTATATAATCTATTCTGGTGGCCGATCGGCCATTATCAAAAGTATTTTTCCCCATTGAATCTGACGGTGCCCGACCATTTACTGCTCTGAGCCCTCTAGAAAGACAAAAACTTTTCAATTGAATTGCTACTGTGCTCCATTTTTTAATTACTGGGATGTCTAATTGAGGAATTCTCCACTTGGTATCCTCATCTTCTGCCAGGATCCTATCCTCCTCGCCCAAGGGTTCGAAGGTGGTGTTAAAATCCCCGCCTATTATTATATGAGGTAGCACTGGTAGCATTTCAATATGATACTCAAGGGTCATTAAGGTCTCTGATGGTTTGCCCCTAGCAACTCCCCTGGAATAGAGATTAAACAGGGCTAATTGTTGGCCATTTTGCCAGCTAATGTCAAGTGCTAGAATATCATTGGAGGGTATAGACCTTTGCTTAACCGAGCTATTCAAAGTTTGGCGTACCCAAATTAACAGGCCCCCAGAGGGACGACCCACTCGGTTTCTTATGGCCGGAACGTAAAAGTTCAAGTACCCTTGCCGGAAAATTGGTGTGAGCGACCAAGTTTCTTGCAACATGATAATATCGTAGTGGTCGATAAAGTCGACCCAAACTGGGATATTTAGCTTGTTTGTGATTCCAGCTATATTCCAAGAGATAATAGATAATGGCGGTGTGGCCTTTTGGTGGCGTATCTGAACAATATCAGGGGTATTTATTGTTTCTACAAGATCTATGCCTCGGGCTACGGCTCCACTCAATGTTGGTAACTTCTCAATTACCTCTAATGCTCTTTTTTGTTCCATCTGAACTCTATTTTGTTCCATCTGAACTCTATTTAGTTCCTCTGGAACGGGAGTGAAGGATACATTAGAGACCAGGGACAGTTTGTGTGATGGAGGCTCGTCTGAAGTGGGGGTCTTAACATATCCTTGGTCCAACTGGACTTCTTAATTCTTAATTACAATTATATGCACATTCCAAGGTAAGTGTGGGTGGAGTTAGGATTGGTAAATATGTACTTAATATACAATGTAGAGGTAGGTCGATGTAGTGTGTGCTATATTATTGTAGGTTGATATTAACAACTTTCATATAGTGTCATTCAGCCATTTACTCATGAAACTACAGCCACTGTTTTGAAGCAATTTCTTCATTCTCCCCTTTTGTGTAATCCTGGGTGTGCACAATACTTCTTATTTCATTTCGACTTCAGCCATCCGATCCAGAGACCCATCTCAGCTGGTCTTTAATTTCTCAACTACCTGTGCAATGTGACTAGGGCACGTGCCACACTGCTTTTTAGTCACCACTTCGTGGCTTGCTTTTCTGGGAAGTCCATTAGAAAGAGGCTTTCCATCAGAAAGGTGCCATCATTTCATAGTAATCAAGGATTACAAGTGCGCATAAACAGACTTCTGATAATATTGCTAGTTAATTAAAGAAAATAAATATACGCTTGATTAAGCGTTGCTTGGTTGACACATAAAAAAGTGCTATTACCCTTGTGGCAGTGCGAATGCTTCTGAAAATGTTTGGCGGATTTGAATACTTTACTTTGGCTATCCCTTCTATCAGTGATGTCACTTGGTTATTTCACCAAATACAGCCTTGTTCCACCACTAAGAGATGGGAGTATGGCTACAGGAGCTGATGAGTATCACCTCAGCTCTATCCTAAAGAGTTTTAAATTCAATAACACTGCTGGGATTATTTGAACAATGCATGTTCGTTCCATTAAGTGTGCACATCATGCCCCTCCTAACTCAGCTCCTTTCAATACACCAAAAAACAGGCTACTTTGCCAGCTCAACGATCCTTGCACAAACCAAACCGTCTTCTCAATCCGACCATCAGCATGTCTCCACATTCCAGGCATCTTCACACATGAAGAACACTGCACACATTCAACTATGTTCCCAAGGTCCAAGGCTGACTGTAAGTCTGTTGGTCTTCGCCGCTTTGGCTGCAGTTTTCTGCCACTAAACCAGCGATAATTTTAACGCTGTTCTTGATAATATGCCCCCAAGTTTTTTGCCAACAGTTCCTTTCTTTCTAGGATTTGGAGTTCAACTTTTGGACACAATGCCTAATTTGTGCTTACAGTTACTAAATCTGAAAACTTTGATTTAGTGATCACACATTGATTTGTGACTCTCTGTAAAATGAAAATAACATAACCGTTTTTTAAATTTGGTATAACTGCTGCCTTTTGGTCTCTTGGTGACATTAAGTTAAAAATCTCATGTTGGGGAGAACCATGGGGCATATTATCAAGAACGGCGTTAAAATTATCGCCCGTTTAGCAGCAGAAAACTGCAGCTAAAGCGGCGATAATGAGCTTGATAATATGCCCTGGAGAATTCCAGGGCATATTACGCCGTTCTTGATAAAAGGCCCCCCATATTTGGCTCTCACCATAGTGCTGAAAGGCCCAAAGAGCATTACATCAAAAGCCCAGAACAAATAGTTCAAGAGTTCACATTTGAATCATTGTTTGAAAACATTTTGTTTAACTTCATAATATTAAAAGAGAGTCGGAAAAATGTGAAGAGAACGTTAAGATGGCATTAATAATGTAAACACAACAATGATGGACAGAATGTGGATCAATGTCACACATTCACCCCAGTCCAAAGATCTGGGCCCAAATCCATCGTTTTTCCACTCCACACCACCCTGGGTTAGACAATGGCGATATGCAAATCAGCGCTGACCCTGTGCCCCATGGGAACAGTCCAGTCCGAACTACAAAAGCCATGTCCTTCCCAGAACGGAAACAAGCATCCGAGGACCGGCCCGGTTTCGAGGTAACACCTCTCTTCAGCCCGGCTAGCTTGATTCCAGTGGTGTGGAGTGCCTGGGACTCACGTCTGAGCATCCCCAGTACACTTAGAGCGGTAACTGCAAACACAACAATGATGGACAGAATGTGGATCAATGTCACACATTCACCCCAGTCCAAAGATCTGGGCCCAAATCCATCGTTTTTCCACTCCACACCACCCTGGGTTAGACAATGGCGATATGCAAATCAGCGCTGACCCTGTGCCCCATGGGAACAGTCCAGTCCGAACTACAAAAGCCATGTCCTTCCCAGAACGGAAACAAGCATCCGAGGACCGGCCCGGTTTCGAGGTAACACCTCTCTTCAGCCCGGCTAGCTTGATTCCAGTGGTGTGGAGTGCCTGGGACTCACGTCTGAGCATCCCCAGTACACTTAGAGCGGTAACTGCAAACACAACAATGATGGACAGAATGTGGATCAATGTCACACATTCACCCCAGTCTAAAGATCTGGGCCCAAATCCATCGTTTTTCCACTCCACACCACCCTGGGTTAGACAATGGCGATATGCAAATCAGCGCTGACCCTGTGCCCCATGGGAACAGTCCAGTCCGAACTACAAAAGCCATGTCCTTCCCAGAACGGAAACAAGCATCCGAGGACCGGCCCGGTTTCGAGGTAACACCTCTCTTCAGCCCGGCTAGCTTGATTCCAGTGGTGTGGAGTGCCTGGGACTCACGTCTGAGCATCCCCAGTACACTTAGAGCGGTAACTGCAAACACAACAATGATGGACAGAATGTGGGTCAATGTCACACATTCACCCCAGTCCAAAGATCTGGGCCCAAATCCATCGTTTTTCCACTCCACACCACCCTGGGTTAGACAATGGCGATATGCAAATCAGCGCTGACCCTGTGCCCCATGGGAACAGTCCAGTCCGAACTACAAAAGCCATGTCCTTCCCAGAACGGAAACAAGCATCCGAGGACCGGCCCGGTTTCGAGGTAACACCTCTCCTCAGCCCGGCTAGCTTGATTCCAGTGGTGTGGAGTGCCTGGGACTCACGTCTGAGCATCCCCAGTACACTTAGAGCGGTAACTGCAAACACAACAATGATGGACAGAATGTGGATCAATGTCACACATTCACCCCAGTCCAAAGATCTGGGCCCAAATCCATCGTTTTTCCACTCCACACCACCCTGGGTTAGACAATGGCGATATGCAAATCAGCGCTGACCCTGTGCCCCATGGGAACAGTCCAGTCCGAACTACAAAAGCCATGTCCTTCCCAGAACGGAAACAAGCATCGGAGGACCGGCCCGGTTTCGAGGTAACACCTCTCTTCAGCCCGGCTAGCTTGATTCCAGTGGTGTGGAGTGCCTGGGACTCACGTCTGAGCATCCCCAGTACACTTAGAGCGGTAACTGCAAACACAACAATGATGGACAGAATGTGGATCAATGTCACACATTCAACCCAGTCCAAAGATCTGGGCCCAAATCCATCGTTTTTCCACTCCACACCACCCTGGGTTAGACAATGGCGATATGCAAATCAGCGCTGACCCTGTGCCCCATGGGAACAGTCCAGTCCGAACTACAAAAGCCATGTCCTTCCCAGAACGGAAACAAGCATCCGAGGACCGGCCCGGTTTCGAGGTAACACCTCTCTTCAGCCGGCTAGCTTGATTCCAGTGGTGTGGAGTGCCTGGGACTCACGTCTGAGCATCCCCAGTACACTTAGAGCGGTAACTGCAAACACAACAATGATGGACAGAATGTGGATCAATGTCACACATTCACCCCAGTCCAAAGATCTGGGCCCAAATCCATCGTTTTTCCACTCCACACCACCCTGGGTTAGACAATGGCAATATGCAAATCAGCGCTGACCCTGTGCCCCATGGGAACAGTCCAGTCCGAACTACAAAAGCCATGTCCTTCCCAGAACGGAAACAAGCATCCGAGGACCGGCCCGGTTTCGAGGTAACACCTCTCTTCAGCCTGGCTAGCTTGATTCCAGTGGTGTGGAGTGCCTGGGACTCACGTCTGAGCATCCCCAGTACACTTAGAGCGGTAACTGCAAACACAACAATGATGGACAGAATGTGGATCAATGTCACACATTCACCCCAGTCCAAAGATCTGGGCCCAAATCCATCGTTTTTCCACTCCACACCACCCTGGGTTAGACAATGGCGATATGCAAATCAGAGCTGACCCTGTGCCCCATGGGAACAGTCCAGTCCGAACTACAAAAGCCATGTCCTTCCCAGAACGGAAACAAGCATCCGAGGACCGGCCCGGTTTCGAGGTAACACCTCTCTTCAGCCCGGCTAGCTTGATTCCAGTGGTGTGGAGTGCCTGGGACTCACGTCTGAGCATCCCCAGTACACTTAGAGCGGTAACTGCAAACACAACAATGATGGACAGAATGTGGATCAATGTCACACATTCACCCCAGTCCAAAGATCTGGGCCCAAATCCATCGTTTTTCCACTCCACACCACCCTGGGTTAGACAATGGCGATATGCAAATCAGCGCTGACCCTGTGCCCCATGGGAACAGTCCAGTCCGAACTACAAAAGCCATGTCCTTCCCAGAACGGAAACAAGCATCCGAGGACCGGCCCGGTTTCGAGGTAACACCTCTCTTCAGCCCGGCTAGCTTGATTCCAGTGGTGTGGAGTGCCTGGGACTCACGTCTGAGCATCCCCAGTACACTTAGAGCGGTAACTGCAAACACAACAATGATGGACAGAATGTGGGTCAATGTCACACATTCACCCCAGTCCAAAGATCTGGGCCCAAATCCATCGTTTTTCCACTCCACACCACCCTGGGTTAGACAATGGCGATATGCAAATCAGCGCTGACCCTGTGCCCCATGGGAACAGTCCAGTCCGAACTACAAAAGCCATGTCCTTCCCAGAACGGAAACAAGCATCCGAGGACCGGCCCGGTTTCGAGGTAACACCTCTCCTCAGCCCGGCTAGCTTGATTCCAGTGGTGTGGAGTGCCTGGGACTCACGTCTGAGCATCCCCAGTACACTTAGAGCGGTAACTGCAAACACAACAATGATGGACAGAATGTGGATCAATGTCACACATTCACCCCAGTCCAAAGATCTGGGCCCAAATCCATCGTTTTTCCACTCCACACCACCCTGGGTTAGACAATGGCGATATGCAAATCAGCGCTGACCCTGTGCTCCATGGGAACAGTCCAGTCCGAACTACAAAAGCCATGTCCTTCCCAGAACGGAAACAAGCATCGGAGGACCGGCCCGGTTTCGAGGTAACACCTCTCTTCAGCCCGGCTAGCTTGATTCCAGTGGTGTGCAGTGCCTGGGACTCACGTCTGAGCATCCCCAGTACACTTAGAGCGGTAACTGCAAACACAACAATGATGGACAGAATGTGGATCAATGTCACACATTCAACCCAGTCCAAAGATCTGGGCCCAAATCCATCGTTTTTCCACTCCACACCACCCTGGGTTAGACAATGGCGATATGCAAATCAGCGCTGACCCTGTGCCCCATGGGAACAGTCCAGTCCGAACTACAAAAGCCATGTCCTTCCCAGAACGGAAACAAGCATCCGAGGACCGGCCCGGTTTCGAGGTAACACCTCTCTTCAGCCGGCTAGCTTGATTCCAGTGGTGTGGAGTGCCTGGGACTCACGTCTGAGCATCCCCAGTACACTTAGAGCGGTAACTGCAAACACAACAATGATGGACAGAATGTGGATCAATGTCACACATTCACCCCAGTCCAAAGATCTGGGCCCAAATCCATCGTTTTTCCACTCCACACCACCCTGGGTTAGACAATGGCAATATGCAAATCAGCGCTGACCCTGTGCCCCATGGGAACAGTCCAGTCCGAACTACAAAAGCCATGTCCTTCCCAGAACGGAAACAAGCATCCGAGGACCGGCCCGGTTTCGAGGTAACACCTCTCTTCAGCCTGGCTAGCTTGATTCCAGTGGTGTGGAGTGCCTGGGACTCACGTCTGAGCATCCCCAGTACACTTAGAGCGGTAACTGCAAACACAACAATGATGGACAGAATGTGGATCAATGTCACACATTCACCCCAGTCCAAAGATCTGGGCCCAAATCCATCGTTTTTCCACTCCACACCACCCTGGGTTAGACAATGGCGATATGCAAATCAGCGCTGACCCTGTGCCCCATGGGAACAGTCCAGTCCGAACTACAAAAGCCATGTCCTTCCCAGAACGGAAACAAGCATCCGAGGACCGGCCCGGTTTCGAGGTAACACCTCTCTTCAGCCCGGCTAGCTTGATTCCAGTGGTGTGGAGTGCCTGGGACTCACGTCTGAGCATCCCCAGTACACTTAGAGCGGTAACTGCAAACACAACAATGATGGACAGAATGTGGATCAATGTCACACATTCACCCCAGTCCAAAGATCTGGGCCCAAATCCATCGTTTTTCCACTCCACACCACCCTGGGTTAGACAATGGCGATATGCAAATCAGCGCTGACCCTGTGCCCCATGGGAACAGTCCAGTCCGAACTACAAAAGCCATGTCCTTCCCAGAACGGAAACAAGCATCCGAGGACCGGCCCGGTTTCGAGGTAACACCTCTCTTCAGCCCGGCTAGCTTGATTCCAGTGGTGTGGAGTGCCTGGGACTCACGTCTGAGCATCCCCAGTACACTTAGAGCGGTAACTGCAAACACAACAATGATGGACAGAATGTGGGTCAATGTCACACATTCACCCCAGTCCAAAGATCTGGGCCCAAATCCATCGTTTTTCCACTCCACACCACCCTGGGTTAGACAATGGCGATATGCAAATCAGCGCTGACCCTGTGCCCCATGGGAACAGTCCAGTCCGAACTACAAAAGCCATGTCCTTCCCAGAACGGAAACAAGCATCCGAGGACCGGCCCGGTTTCGAGGTAACACCTCTCCTCAGCCCGGCTAGCTTGATTCCAGTGGTGTGGAGTGCCTGGGACTCACGTCTGAGCATCCCCAGTACACTTAGAGCGGTAACTGCAAACACAACAATGATGGACAGAATGTGGATCAATGTCACACATTCACCCCAGTCCAAAGATCTGGGCCCAAATCCATCGTTTTTCCACTCCACACCACCCTGGGTTAGACAATGGCGATATGCAAATCAGCGCTGACCCTGTGCCCCATGGGAACAGTCCAGTCCGAACTACAAAAGCCATGTCCTTCCCAGAACGGAAACAAGCATCCGAGGACCGGCCCGGTTTCGAGGTAACACCTCTCTTCAGCCCGGCTAGCTTGATTCCAGTGGTGTGGAGTGCCTGGGACTCACGTCTGAGCATCCCCAGTACACTTAGAGCGGTAACTGCAAACACAACAATGATGGACAGAATGTGGATCAATGTCACACATTCAACCCAGTCCAAAGATCTGGGCCCAAATCCATCGTTTTTCCACTCCACACCACCCTGGGTTAGACAATGGCGATATGCAAATCAGCGCTGACCCTGTGCCCCATGGGAACAGTCCAGTCCGAACTACAAAAGCCATGTCCTTCCCAGAACGGAAACAAGCATCCGAGGACCGGCCCGGTTTCGAGGTAACACCTCTCTTCAGCCGGCTAGCTTGATTCCAGTGGTGTGGAGTGCCTGGGACTCACGTCTGAGCATCCCCAGTACACTTAGAGCGGTAACTGCAAACACAACAATGATGGACAGAATGTGGATCAATGTCACACATTCACCCCAGTCCAAAGATCTGGGCCCAAATCCATCGTTTTTCCACTCCACACCACCCTGGGTTAGACAATGGCAATATGCAAATCAGCGCTGACCCTGTGCCCCATGGGAACAGTCCAGTCCGAACTACAAAAGCCATGTCCTTCCCAGAACGGAAACAAGCATCCGAGGACCGGCCCGGTTTCGAGGTAACACCTCTCTTCAGCCTGGCTAGCTTGATTCCAGTGGTGTGGAGTGCCTGGGACTCACGTCTGAGCATCCCCAGTACACTTAGAGCGGTAACTGCAAACACAACAATGATGGACAGAATGTGGATCAATGTCACACATTCACCCCAGTCCAAAGATCTGGGCCCAAATCCATCGTTTTTCCACTCCACAACACCCTGGGTTAGACAATGGCGATATGTAAATCAGCGCTGACCCTGTGCCCCATGGGAACAGTCCAGTCCGAACTACAAAAGCCATGTCCTTCCCAGAACGGAAACAAGCATCCGAGGACCGGCCCGGTTTTGAGGTAACACCTCTCTTCAGCCCGGCTAGCTTGATTCCAGTGGTGTGGAGTGCCTGGGACTCAAGTCTGAGCATCCCCAGTACACTTAGAGCGGTAACTGCAAACACAACAATGATGGACAGAATGTGGATCAATGTCACACATTCACCCCAGTCCAAAGATCTGGGCCGAAATCCATCGTTTTTCCACTCTACGCCACCCTGGGTTAGACAATGGCGATATGCAAATCAGCGCTGACCCTGTGCCCCATGGGAACAGTCCAGTCCGAACTACAAAAGCCATGTCCTTCCCAAAACGGAAACAAGCATCTGAGGACTGGCCCGGTTTCGAGGTAACACCTCTCTTCAGCCCGGCTAGCTTGATTCCAGTGGTGTGGAGTGCCTGGGACTCACGTCTGAGCATCCCCAGTACACTTAGAGCGGTAACTGCAAACACAACAATGATGGACAGAATGTGGATCAATGTCACACATGGGGCACAGGGTCAGCGCTGATTTGCATATCGCCATTGTCTAACCCAGGGTGGTGTGGAGTGGAAAAACGATGGATTTGGGCCCAGATCTTTTGACTGGGGTGAATGTGTGACATTGATCCACATTCTGTCCATCATTGTTGTGTTTGCAGTAACCGCTCTAAGTGTACTGGGGATGCTCAGACGTGAGTCCCAGGCACTCCACACCACTGGAAGCAAGCTAGCCGGGCTGATGAGAGGTGTTACCGCGAAACCGGGCCGGTCCTCGGATGCTTGTTTCCGTTCTGGGAAGGACATGGCTTTTGTAGTTTGGACTGGACTGTCCCCATGGGGCACAGGGTCAGCGCTGATTTGCATATCGCCATTATCTAACCCAGGGTGGTGTGGAGTGGAAAAACGATGGATTTGGGCCCAGATCTTTTGACTGGGGTGAATGTGTGACATTGATCCACATTCTGTCCATCATTGTTGTGTTTGCAGTAACCGCTCTAAGTGTACTGGGGATGCTCAGACGTGAGTCCCAGGCACTCCACACCACTGGAAGCAAGCTAGCCGGGCTGATGAGAGGTGTTACCTCGAAACCGGGCCGGTCCTCGGATGCTTGTTTCCGTTCTGGGAAGGACATGGCTTTTGTAGTTTGGACTGGACTGTTCCCATAGGGCACAGGGTCAGCGCTGATTTGCATATCGCCATTGTCTAACCCAGGGTCGTGTGGAGTGGAAAAACGATGGATTTGGGCCCAGATCTTTTGACTGGGGTGAATGTGTGACATTGATCCACATTCTGTCCATCATTGTTGTGTTTGCAGTAACCGCTCTAAGTGTACTGGGGATGCTCAGACGTGAGTCCCAGGCACTCCACACCACTGGAAGCAAGCTAGCCGGGCTGATGAGAGGTGTTACCTCGAAACCGGGCCGGTCCTCGGATGCTTGTTTCCGTTCTGGGAAGGACATGGCTTTTGTAGTTTGGACTGGACTGTTCCCATGGGGCACAGGGTCAGCGCTGATTTGCATATCGCCATTGTCTAACCCAGGGTGGTGTGGAGTGGAAAAACGATGGATTTGGGCCCAGATCTTTGGACTGGGGTGAATGTGTGACATTGATCCACATTCTGTCCATCATTGTTGTGTTTGCAGTTACCGCTCTAAGTGTACTGGGGATGCTCAGACGTGAGTCCCAGGCACTCCACACCACTGGAAGCAAGCTAGCCGGGCTGATGAGAGGTGTTACCTCGAAACCGGGCCGTTCCTCGGATGCTTGTTTCCGTTCTGGGAAGGACATGGCTTTTGTAGTTTGGACTGGACTGTCCCCATGGGGCACAGGGTCAGCGCTGATTTGCGTATCGCCATTGTCTAACCCAGGGTGGTGTGGAGTGGAAAAACGATGGATTTGGGCCCAGATCTTTTGACTGGGGTGAATGTGTGACATTGATCCACATTCTGTCCATCATTGTTGTGTTTGCAGTAACCGCTCTAAGTGTACTGGGGATGCTCAGACGTGAGTCCCAGGCACTCCACACCACTGGAAGCAAGCTAGCCGGGCTGATGAGAGGTGTTACCTCGAAACCGGGCCGGTCCTCGGATGCTTGTTTCCGTTCTGGGAAGGACATGGCTTTTGTAGTTTGGACTGGACTGTTCCCATGGGGCACAGGGTCAGCGCTGATTTGCATATCGCCATTGTCTAACCCAGGGTCGTGTGGAGTGGAAAAACGATGGATTTGGGCCCAGATCTTTTGACTGGGGTGAATGTGTGACATTGATCCACATTCTGTCCATCATTGTTGTGTTTGCAGTAACCGCTCTAAGTGTACTGGGGATGCTCAGACGTGAGTCCCAGGCACTCCACACCACTGGAAGCAAGCTAGCCGGGCTGATGAGAGGTGTTACCTCGAAACCGGGCCGGTCCTCGGATGCTTGTTTCCGTTCTGGGAAGGACATGGCTTTTGTAGTTTGGACTGGACTGTTCCCATGGGGCACAGGGTCAGCGCTGATTTGCATATCGCCATTGTCTAACCCAGGGTGGTGTGGAGTGGAAAAACGATGGATTTGGGCCCAGATCTTTTGACTGGGGTGAATGTGTGACATTGATCCACATTCTGTCCATCATTGTTGTGTTTGCAGTAACCGCTCTAAGTGTACTGGGGATGCTCAGACGTGAGTCCCAGGCAGTCCACACCACTGGAAGCAAGCTAGCCGGGCTGATGAGAGGTGTTACCTCGAAACCGGGCCGGTCCTCGGATGCTTGTTTCCGTTCTGGGAAGGACATGGCTTTTGTAGTTTGGATTGGACTGTTCCCATGGGGCACAGGGTCAGCGCTGATTTGCATATAGCCATTGTCTAACCCAGGGTGGTGTGGAGTGGAAAAACGATGGATTTGGGCCCAGATCTTTTGACTGGGGTGAATGTGTGACATTGATCCACATTCTGTCCATCATTGTTTTGTTTGCAGTAACCGCTCTAAGTGTACTGGGGATGCTCAGACGTGAGTCCCAGGCACTCCACACCACTGGAAGCAAGCTAGCCGGGCTGATGAGAGGTGTTACCTCGAAACCGGGCCGGTCCTCGGATGCTTGTTTCCGTTCTGGGAAGGACATGGCTTTTGTAGTTTGGACTGGACTGTTCCCATGGGGCACAGGGTCAGCGCTGATTTGCATATCGCCATTGTCTAACCCAGGGTGGTGTGGAGTGGAAAAACAATAGATTTGGGCCCAGATCTTTTGACTGGGGTGAATGTGTGACATTGATCCACATTCTGTCCATCATTGTTGTGTTTGCAGTAACCGCTCTAAGTGTACTGGGGATGCTCAGACGTGAGTCCCAGGCACTCCACCCCACTGGAAGCAAGCTAGCCGGGCTGATGAGAGGTGTTACCTCGAAACCGGGCCGGTCCTCGGATGCTTGTTTCCGTTCTGGGAAGGACATGGCTTTTGTAGTTTGGACTGGACTGTTCCCATGGGGCACAGGGTCAGCGCTGATTTGCATATCGCCATTGTCTAACCCAGGGTGGTGTGGAGTGGAAAAACGATGGATTTGGGCCCAGATCTTTTGACTGGGGTGAATGTGTGACATTGATCCACATTCTGTCCATCATTGTTGTGTTTGCAGTAACCGCTCTAAGTGTACTGGGGATGCTCAGACGTGAGTCCCAGGCACTCCACACCACTGGAAGCAAGCTAGCCGTGCTGATGAGAGGTGTTACCTCGAAACCGGGCCGGTCCTCGGATGCTTGTTTCCGTTCTGGGAAGGACATGGCTTTTGTAGTTTGGACTGGACTGTTCCCATGGGGCACAAGGTCAGCGCTGATTTGCTTATCGCCATTGTCTAACCCAGGGTGGCGTGGAGTGGAAAAACGATGGATTTGGGCCCAGATCTTTTGACTGGGGTGAATGTGTGACATTGATCCACATTCTGTCCATCATTGTTGTGTTTGCAGTAACCGCTCTAAGTGTACTGGGGATGCTCAGGCGTGAGTCCCAGGCACTCCACACCACTGGAAGCAAGCTAGCCGGGCTGATGAGAGGTGTTACCTCGAAACCGGGCCGGTCCTCGGATGCTTGTTTCCGTTCTGGGAAGGACATGGCTTTTGTAGTTTGGACTGGACTGTTCCCATGGGGCACAGGGTCAGCGCTGATTTGCATATCGCCATTGTCTAACCCAGGGTGGTGTGGAGTGGAAAAACGATGGATTTGGGCCCAGATCTTTTGACTGGGGTGAATGTGTGACATTGATCCACATTCTGTCCATCATTGTTGTGTTTGCAGTAACCGCTCTAAGTGTACTGGGGATGCTCAGACGTGAGTCCCAGGCACTCCACACCACTGGAAGCAAGCTAGCCGGGCTGATGAGAGGTGTTACCTCGAAACCGGGCCGGTCCTCGGATGCTTGTTTCCGTTCTGGGAAGGACATGGCTTTTGTAGTTTGGACTGGACTGTTCCCATGGGGCACAGGGTCAGCGCTGATTTGCATATCGCCATTGTCTAACCCAGGGTGGTGTGGAGTGGAAAAACGATGGATTTGGGCCCAGATCTTTTGACTGGGGTGAATGTGTGACATTGATCCACATTCTTTCCATCATTGTTGTGTTTGCAGTAACCGCTCTAAGTGTACTGGGGATGCTCAGACGTGAGTCCCAGGCACTCCACACCACTGGAAGCAAGCTAGCTGGGCTGATGAGAGGTGTTACCTCGAAACCGGGCCGGTCCTCGGATGCTTGTTTTCGTTCTGGGAAGGACATGGCTTTTGTAGTTTGGACTGGACTGTTCCCATGGGGCACAGGGTCAGCGCTGATTTGCATATCGCCATTGTCTAACCCAGGGTGGTGTGGAGTGGAAAAACGATGGATTTGGGCCCAGATCTTTTGACTGGGGTGAATGTGTGACATTGATCCACATTCTGTCCATCATTGTTGTGTTTGCGGCATTAATAATGTAACATTATCTTGGTCGCCGGAGGACCCGCCACACAGGTGGTATCTTTCTTTAAGAAGTGAACTGGGTGATTGCAGCGGATAAACTCATTCGCATAGAGGAACTCAGCGGAATATGCAAAAAAATACACTGGCGGACTAATGGCAGGAAGTGATCGTCAGTTTCTTAGCTGCGGAACCACAGGGAGAGGCTGTGCATATCGCAGACAGAGAGAGCAAACTAAGACTCCTGAATTGTTGGGATTAGCCAGGAGCAGTGCTGAGATCTAACTCGGGTGCCTGCACCCAGGACAGTGGCGCATTCCAGCATACCCCTCTGCCTGACCTTGCACATTAAGCTGCACACTGTAACACACCGCCCAACACTGGTACACTCCACACAGTCCAGTTTGAACAAGTTACAGAAGTTGTTCAAGGATGTATGGCTATGTTTGCTCATGCCACACAGGAGGGGTATTAGCCTACACACCGATTTGTATGATGTTACACTCTGGATTTATTAGGTGCTTAAAGGCTAGATAAAAATATATTTGGAAAAATAAAATAGAAAAATAATGTAACATTAGATTTAGGTCAGTCCCTCAAAACTTCTGGACTCGGAGACGAGTTGGGTTTTAGCGGTCCCGCGGAGGCATTCACACGCTGAGGTCTCCTTTCCTGGGGGCAAGGTCTATTATGGGTTGTCCGTGGGGGCATGGAAGCACGGAGGTGCAAAGAAGAGCAATATTTCAGCGGTGGGGAAGCGGAGGTTCAATACCATATTAAAAACAAAAAAAACGGAGCAAGGTTAACATGAAGGAGCGTGGGTAGGGAGGCCAGTTAAAAAGATGTATATCGGTGGATGCACCCTTGAAGAAGCGCTCCGCTTGTGCCCCCTGCACGATACACGTGTAAGCATTCTTCAGCCGCTCGGCTGTTTCCAACCCCGTCCTCCCATTCACCCCCCAACCTGAAGGTAGCTGGGTTAGCCTCAGCTCCCATCCAAGTTATACTCCATTTTTTCACCCTCAAAGTATCTCCAGTCCCCTAACCCCGTACCTGGCTGCGGGGACTCCATCTCCATGTTATGCAGTGGGGGCTCCCCTCGGCATGGCCCGGTGTCCCTGCGCTCTCCCCCGGACGGGCTAGGTCCGGGCCTGGGAAGAATTTTTCGGACTGCGACGGGCTCTCCTCTTCCTCTTCCTCCTCCTCTCTCTCACCAGCAGAGCCCGGTGACGTCTCGTCCCTCCTCCCACTGCCCCTCCTCCTCTCGCTCTCCATCCATCCTCTCTCTGCCCGAGGGCTTTCCGAGACCGGCTGGAGGGGGAGGGAGGGCAGCAAGAATTAACCTGGGATGAGGGGGCGTAACATGAAAGGACAAAGGAGCCGGAAAAGAGTCACGCAAGAGAGAGGGACTATAAGCAGCATCTTTCTCTGGATGAGTGAGGTTTGGGTAAGGGGGGTAGTTACTTGAGGGAACGAAGGACCAGCAGGGCCCCCCTTGAAGGAGAACCCGGAAAAGAAAGAAGTGGCTTAAAAGGGGCACCCAGAAATAGGGCGAAGAAAGTAGAACAAGTGAGTAGGAGAGGGAGGGCAAAGGGGACTCAGTCAAATTTGTGAAAAGGGGGAAGTAACGTCAATGGAGCGGGAAGGACAACTGAGAACCGAGAGGGTTCTCACAAGAAGTGGCAGAGAGAGGTGCCACATGACAGGGAAAGGTGACCATGGAATGAACGTGAAAGAAGTAACTTAAGTGCCAGTGAAGAGCCCTTAAAGGGTAGGGGTGAGAATAACCTTCGAAACTGTGCTTGTGAAAGGGGCGTAGATGTAATAGTACAGGGAGGGTGAGTTAAAAGGACAGGGACTTTTAGCCCATGCAGCCTTTTGTCTGTAAGCTCTGTCCTTTTCAGACTGGGGAGCGTGTTTTTGACTGTTTTTTACATCCTTTGATGTTTTTAGGTTTTCGCTAGCTCGACTGCGCATGTGCGCAGTCTTTCGTAGGCGGAGACCTAAAAACATCAAAGAATGTAAGAAAGAAAGTCAAAAACACGCCCCCCAATCTGAAAAGGACGGGGCTTAGATCAAAAGAAGAATGTCACTAGGACCTCTTCTCCAATGGCTGGCCACCGTTTAGGAGGCCAGCACAATGGAGAAGAGGGGCGGGGCTTAACCTAGCTAGTGAAAACCCCTCAATGTCATTAAATCTCACCAGCGAGACTGCGCATGTGTGCAGCATACGCTAGCCGAGACCTACAAAGAAGGTAAATATATTTTAACAATTAAGGGGCAAATTAGTACTTTTAGTAGGATTGCTTATGTTTGGAAAGGACACTTGCTTTTCAGTCATGTTTGGTTTTCCTAAAATGAGTATTGGAACAGATGAGGAGAAGAAGTAGAAAGGAGGTGGCCCGTTTTCAGCATGTTGAGCTATTATCGAGGAGGTTATGGGTGTGGCGAACCAGACCACCTGCTTCAGGGTAAATCCCCACTCCATTTGCATTGCTATTTCTGGGACATGATTTAAAGTTTAAAGAAGTAGTGAGTATGCATAGCAACAAAATTCCCCTTTTTTTATTACAAAAAATATTTTCTTCAAGAGATTGCATTCATTTCAGCCTAAAAGTTTCTCACGTTTAGTTTCTGTAAGAAATTGCATTATTGTTTTGGATCAGAACCTGCTCACCACATTGAAAAATCACAACTCTTGTCAGGGTGACTCATTAAAGTCTCTAAATTAACTGAGCAGAATCCCTTGGTAACCATAGCACAGAGCAGATAGGCTTAACTCAGGGCAATGTGTAAAGTATTTATACAGCACTGAAGCAATATTAAAGTCAAGCTTTAAAGTCAAAACACCAAGCAATAAAAAAACAAAATGAATTAGAAGAATAGAGGAAAATGTAATAAACACAATTACACCAAAATGTCACAATTCCAATAAGGAGAACCACAGACAGGAATTTTTAAAATTGTAGGTAGAAATAACACCAAGCAAAAGTAAAGCACCAATGATAGATAATGGTCATGCTAGACTGTGACCAAGGTACAATTTCAAGCTGACTGCGATGAAGCCCGGGCCGGATGCACTAGAGTGTATTGTTACCGGTGAAACCCTGGAAGTCAAAACATTTGGATACGTTTCTAAGTCCTCCTGCTCTGAAGAAAACATTTTCTAAAGTTTCCATACTTTCTTCTGCTGCTCTCACTACCAGATAAGTACACTTCTAAAGATTCCTCTGAGCTCATGGGAGGCACTTACAAATTCAGATGGTGTCAGGCAGAGGCCAACAGAAGAGTACATTCCAGGTCCAGTTGCCACTGGTCAGCTTGATACTACTTCCAGGACAAGGCCTATTGCAGCTTGTTGCCTCGCTGTAGCCACACAGTAAATCAACCAACAGACTCTTGGAGTACACTTCTTTGTCCTGGGTATAAGAGGGAGCACGTACAGTCCTTCAGGACTCCTCTCAGGTCATAGACAGCAGGCCCATTCATCTTTTGTTTATACGCAGATCTAGAAAGTGTTCTTTTCAGGTACCTTGGGTTTGCCACAATTATGCCTTACACCAGCTAGTGGATGCGGTGACTCGTGGGGACTCGCTAACCAATGGGATAACCATTCCTAAGGAAAATCCTACTCGCATCTTTATTAGTTTGTTTTCTTTAATGCTATGAGCTAAGGCATTTACAAGATGGTGAAAGTCTTCGGCCTCACTACATTTGGGCTCTGAGGGTTGTGGGTTTGTAGTCAAGTGTACAATTATACTAGTGTCCTCCCACATCTAAAACTAAAATTCAATTTGAAGCAGCCACAGTAACCACAAACATTCCAGTGACAGAAATCTGGTAGGACATAAGCAGGGCCCTTCAACCTCCAAATTGAGGATATAAAAGAAATGACCTGGCATCCTGTTCTCTTCCTTTCGAGTGCACCAAAGGGTTGCATGTGACTTAACAGTCCTGTCAGGCAGGATTTAACGCTGTGGTGTCAACAGAATGCCTGCAGCCCGCATCCTGCATATTCCATTGAGCTCAGAGAAGTCATCTCTGTCCATTCAGGGCAACCTATTGTGTGCTCCTAGGTCACATTTCACTCCTCTTTCACACTTCTTCCAAGGCCAGAGAGTTAATCAAATTAGCTGTCAGGAACGTAATGCAAGGGAAAGGTAACATTTTGAAAGGTATTTTTCCTTAGTTTTATTAAAAATCTTACTTCACCATTGAATTAGATTGTAAGAACCATTAAGAAAAAAGTTACTTAACTATTTTTCTAGTTGGTCTCATTCCTGAGATACAGCTAGGCCTGCCACAGTGGAAACAGCTTTTAGGGCATCCTCCTTATCTCTATAAGTACTTGCTAATATACATTTTCTACCTATCTATTTTGAATTACCATCGATTTTGCCTTGACAGCTACAAGGCCTAAATAGTGGTGACGTATTAATATTTAAATGGGTAGTCTTTACCTGTCGAAAGGGGTATTTTGACAGCCATTTGAGAACCATGCAAGAAAAGTGGCTGGGACTTGTTTTGGCCTCTTAGGCAGCCTGAAACTCAACTTGGGATACTTCAACGCACCCACCATCCAAACTATCATTCAATCTGTAGTGCAGTCTTGATTAGACTATTGCAATGAGCTCTTACTCGGCGTGAACAAATCCGTAACTAAGACTCCAACAGGCACAGAATGCGGCAGCCCGCACTCTTTTTGCCTTACCAAAGCACTACCATGCCTCTAATCTTCTCTGCCGTCTTCAGTGGTTGCCGATTCATAAGAGAGACCAGTTTAAGACCCTATGCACTACGCATAGGTTCTTACATGGCCAAGACCCTCAAATTCTGCAAGGGCTATGTGTCCCATATGTTCCGACCCGTAACCTACGTTCCGCTGACTTGCACCTGGCTTGTACTACCCGAATGTGCAGGCGGAGAGAAAGAGGGCGCTCCTTTAGGGCAATGGCCCCTGCCCTATGCAATGCTGCCCCTATTGTTGCTAGATGCACACAGGATCACTGGGCATTTAGGAAATTGATTAAACCCTGGCTTTTTCTACTCTTTCGTAGCACATACAGCAACCCTTTATTCCCACCATGCAGAATACATCTGATGTCTATCCTATTTTGACAAAAATAACAATGCGATCAAATGGGACCCAAGGGAAAATTTAAAGACCAAGCTCTGGGAACAGATATATAACAACCAAAGAGTACCAGAGGGTCTATAAAAGAGTGAGTTTACAGAATGTGATAGCGCTCAACACGAAACTTACTAACTGACTAAAAAAGGAATCAATGACACCCAAGCAGATAGTCAAGGATACCCATCAGTCACCACTCGGAACCGCCCTTCATAATTTGGGATTCCTTTGAAACCATCTACCCTGATGTATTATTCTCAGAAAGAAGGAAACCAAGACCGTTTAACTTCTTGGTTTCCTTCTTTTTGAGAATCCCTTTAACTGAAATAATAAGTAGAATGGTGTACCATTTCTCTGAATTTATGAGTGGTAAAGCGTGATATGACTGATTTGGTGCAGTGCAAAAAAGCCAGTGGAAAAATAAAGAGAAAAAAGTGTGTTAAAATTGGGTGAGGGAGTACTGAACAAAATGTATTCGGATGGTACTCACTCTACCAAGATTAAAAATGTGTTAAGACAGTTTGAAAAGATTAGCTGTCTAGATATGGTACCAGGTCGACATGTTTCAGCAATTGATAGACAAGTTTGTCTTTGCTTTCTTCAGGACCCAACAATAAATAGTGCTACTGCAATATATAAGAAAAGTGAGTGAAAAAGATAATAATATATAGTGACAAGTACAAATATCACCTGCAATTTCTAGGTGATGAGTCTTGTCTGTTCTTACTGGTCATGTGTTTCACTAAAAAGTCAGAAAGAAGAGGTTAAGTACCAGAGAGACTATAACACATCCATAAACACACAATACCGCTAGGTATATTAATTATAAGCCTTAGCTCCGTCAAGCCCTTAGTGTTGAATTTTATCACTCTTGCACGTAGTGTGGTAAATTGAAAATTCAGGATATATAGGTTATATGCCAGAAGAAAGAAAGTTGTATAAATCTTACCATGACTTGTAAGAAATGACGACCTCACCCCACCTGGCAGTGGCTCAGGAGTAGGATGAAGCACCGCTCTATAAGGGGCAAGTAAAAGAAAATCGATAACATGCCTTTCTTCCATGTAAGCTCACCCATACAGTAATTTCTCCCATCAGTGGCCGTTCAATATTGAAAAGAACATTCACAAAGGATTTCCCTCCTGTTTAACGATCATTTTGAAAGATGTCTGATATTCATGTCCATATTAGAATGGAGCAATTTTTTGCAGTTCAAATGACAGCAGCGTAATAATGTAAACATATAAAATAAGAATTTGGCAAAACCTAAAGCTTTATACATTGCCTGTTTTCTAGACAGTGGTGTATGTCGTACACATTCCAGTATGTCTTTGAGCACAGCTTTCCCCTCTATATAGCAAAGAATATTTTTTTGTTATTACAGTACGCAGGCCTCTGATGTATGGCTTGTACTTAAACTTATATTGTTTTCTTTTACAAATGTTCTGAAGTTTCTAACACATGTAAATAAAAGTTTCTAATTTATTAATAATACTCAACTTGGGAACTTCAGAAGGATCAAAACAGAAGCATTGAAGTTGTGTTGTGTTGGCTTAAGTAGTATTTGAACTTGTGACTTGCAAATCACAACAGTTGTAAACTAAAACCATTAACTCACAATACATTACACATTACATTACATTCATTACATTCATATCTGACCATTGTGTCTTAGAACGTAACACACTGTTGAGCAATTCACCAGGGCAGAATACCACCAGAACTAAAAATACAATAGGAGATGTGAGGAATGCTGGAAGCAATGATGGACAAGAAGGCAGTGGTAATTTGATTGAAGATTATATTGGCTCTTCATAACAGGAGACCTCATCCTTCAAACAGCAGGATAAACTGACCAACAGCTTGAAGCTAAACAATCTAATACAAGTGCATTCTATTCAAGAACTAATGGGAGTGCATGAGCCATAGAACACCAAGGAAAGGGAATAGATAGGCATTTATAAGAACACCACAAGATGCTTTGTTTGTGCTTTGAACACGCCACATTTAGAAGAATGTTTCAAAAACATTCCTACAGCTAGAAGACCCTCGTCAACGTTGCCTATGATCCCTCAAATATACGTTATTACTAGGGGGCCATGCCCACCAAAACATATGTTCCTGCCTTCTGCCCTGCCGGAACTAACTCTAAATCATAATAATAAATTACTTACAGAGAAAAAAAGAAAAAAAGTAATTAAAAGGGCAAGAAACGCCCAACAGACCTAAAAATAATATTGGTTTGTTATTTTCCTGCAGTGATAGGAGTGGAAACAAAGTGTGGTTGGTACCTGTTTTTTTTTCCCCAGATATATACGGCCCAACCAGCCACAAGTCCCAGGGCCTGACTCCATTTTTTGTATCAATCTCTTCACTTGCAACATTAACCTTGCTCAACACACCTGCAGCTAGGTCTCACAATCAAAATTCCACATACTCCCCTGTGTGGCAACTAAGAGCATGGATGTGACAATGGCTCTAGTGGCATTTGCACAGCAGACAGACACAACACACTTCTGTGCACCCACTGTCCACTCAACTTACCACATGTAGCACATGCCAATCCAACAGACAGCACAGCACCACTAGATCAGCTCCATGTGACCTGGCACAGCATCATGCATAGCTCAAAGGACACCATTAACAGCACTAATGACTACCTTCACACAAATCTTATGCTCTACTACGAATAATGTATGGCTATAAACATGACATACCATCTTGGATAGACCAAACACAACAGGGTGTGAATACTCTGAGAATCCAGCTCAATTGACCATGGGCTCAGCAAATTCATCAGATGAACCCACAACCATGATTGGAAATTACCTACAGTGGAATGTCAAGCTTGTCATTGCCACTGGTCTGCCAGGCCAAAAGGAGACCCAGACATGGCTACACAGAAAGGAAATCTCTGAGCACTCAATGAATCACTGATGGTGTAGAGGTCGCGGTATCTACTGTCCTTCATTTAAACATCCAAACAGTCATTAACATTGCCGCTTGTCCTTTAAATTCCTTGCCAACACGTGTTTTGTCTGTTACTTTTAATATTAACAGCAGACTTCATCAGGGCTTGAATATAAAGATAACAATATCATAAGGAATGGGGAATGGTCAAAGAAGTCGAAGTGAGGAGGGATATTGTAATATATCCAGTCCCGTTACCGGGGTCAATCACCCAAGTGGTACCTGATACATTCCAGTCAATATTACAAGGACTGAAAATAGGGTCTTGGCTTTTGTCCTTCAAATAGTGTAAATTGTAATCAGACCAAGCTTGAAATTTACCAATTTGTACACAAGCTTAAGCTTAAAAAGCATTTTATGACACATACAACGAGTGCGAAGCAAGACACGAGGTTGACACTTTTGAGTGAATTATCTATACAGGACGCGATAGACACTACTGTATTACTTTCCCTTACCTCGGAAGAAGGGGAGACAACGGATGTGAAAGGATTCTTGTCCCATCTAGGTATAGATACTGGACATACTAGAGATAGGGGTTAAACCCCAAATTCAAATGGACTCCCAATCTACCACCTGATAACTGTTGTTATTTGTTTTTCAAGAATGTATGTTATGATCTGGATAGAATGTCCAATTAACACAGACTGTGAAAATTATATAGTACAGATAATTTCACCAGACAGGAGAGGTATGCATTGAAGACATTGAAAGCTGATGATACTTTAATCATAAGGGAAGCAGACAATGGTGGATGTGTAGTTGCAATGAATAGAATTGATTATAATAACTAGCTTTCTGGGTCCCTAAAGGGATTTCACTGGACGCAACATATATATTATTGACACACACAAGAGGCTCATACAAATGTGTAGACTAGCGAGAGAACTAACAATATTTGTATACAACCAGAGTCCAGTGTATACAATTGAGCACAATATCAATTGCTGGACACGGTTTGTAGTTTACCTACTATGTAAATACAATGGGATTAATGTAGGGAGCACCATTAGAATGTTGAGAGAAACAATACAGGAACACTTCAGAGCAGTCAAGCAAGGGGATCCCAGGTATCGCTTTGCTGTTCACACACTAACCTGCAATAAACAGGACCAATACAGGACTTTTCATTATCACGGACTAGAAATAGTCCTTCCTGGTGATGGAGTTGGCATCAGGAAACTCAAACTACAACATCAAGGGGTGATTTGGATCATTCACCTTATGGCTGTAGAACATGGATTGAATATAGACCGGGAACTGAACTATTTCCGAGGAGATTAAGCTGTACAACCTGGACGTACGAGTAAGAATAGGACTACGAATAAAATCACATATTATTCAATATGAATTGTTAGGTATAAATGGTTCCCATACTTTTGTACTGTATTGTTATGCCTAAGATTGTGCACATTGAGTCTTGGACATAGATGTATAATTGTGATACAATACGATTAGTACCTGTTATCTGAGGCTCCTCTCTAGACATTATGTTTACTTACTAGGATACTAATATGTTTAATGTAACATGCTTTTAATGCCCTCTTTTTTTTGTTTTGGGTTTTATATAATCTTCGTTTGCTATTCACAAGTGTGTACCCCACACCAGACATGTAATTACAACTGTTATATGAAAGTGCAAAGCCAATGGCTATAATTATATGATATATAATGAGTATATCCATCAAAATGTATGGTGAATATTACCAACTGTTATGACACTGGTTTCACCCTAGTATTCCTTTTCTTTTTTCTCTCACGACAATATTTTCACCCTTTCTACTTTTGGTGAACTTACGAGTTACAGTCACAGTTAAGAAGTGGCGGTTGATCGCACTGATCAAACTATAGGATTATGGGTGTCACATACAATGATTATCCCATTTATTCATTAAAGGACTCTGAATCTTGGTGGTCCTCTCTTCTCAATTTTGAGATACAGCGATCGAAGTATAGTACTATTGTCGTGAATACTATCCATTACAAGATTGGTGCAACATTTTTTATAAGACCATTAGCTCATGCCGGCATAAATAAGAACTTCACTATGGTGATTACGCTGAATGCCATGGACCCGAGACATGCCGGGAACGCTATCCTTTCTGAAGTAAGCCGATTACTGTGGGAACCCCTTAGCCCGAGAATGGATATTAGGACACTGAGCATATTTCCACAGTTACAGACACCGAGCTGACTCTGCATGTCCTAATTTGTTAATCGTACAATACAATCAGGAATAACTATTACGGGAATAGATTGATATATGAGAACTAGGGACATGAGGCACGTGTTGCCCCACTGGATCATCTGGTATCTTTTGGCTCCGGGTAGACACTTCTATGTCACTGACAGCGAACTCGGCTCTTCTTAACATGCTAATCGTACTATACAATCAGGAATAACTATTGCGGGAATCCCATTGGCTTAACATGCCAGATTGGAAGATTGATATATGGGAACTAGGGATATGGAGCACACAATGCTGCACTCTATCACGGGCATCCTTTGGCTACAGAGAAGACACTTCTATATCACTGATAGTGGCAAATAATTGGCTCGATTATTACATAGTGGCATACCCTTCACTGATTACAGTTGTACTGAGGCATTGGCGGCGCACACAAAGTATTTGCTTATATCTGTAAGAACACAAGGTAAAGCACCTGTATGGGAAATTACCTTTTGAATTTTCCGATACCTATCCAAGGAACTTGAACAACAATAGGACTACGTTTTGTTTTCACACATTTGTGATTATATGGTCTGGATACCGTGCCAGGCACTTTCTATGATGAGCTGTATTAGAATACTTTTATGGTGGGTTCTGACTTGAAACTTCACGTGGCGACCACAATTAATGAAGCACGTAGCAACTGAATGTACCTTATCAGGGGCACATATACATATCCACCACTTGTCATGAGTATAAGGACACCAGTGGTTAGTTTGCACTTCTACTAAAAAGTTGAGGAGACTCTGGTATAAATACATCTTCTCTACTCTCTGACATCTTACTTGTCCCCCACTTTATGTTTCTCTAATTTCAGTCTTTGTAATATCTACTCGAATTTATCAGGTACCTCTTGGGTGATTGACCCTGGTGACGGGACTGGATATACTACAATATCCCTCTTCTCTTTGACTCCTTTGACCTTTGCCCATTCCTTCTGATATCATTATCTTTATATTTCAGCCCTAATGAAGTTTGCAATTAATATTAAAAGTAACAGACAAAACATGTGTTGGTAAGGAATTTAAAAGACAAGCAACATTGTTAATGACAGTTTGGATGTTCAAATAAAGGACAGTTGATACCGTGACCTTCTGCTTCATTGAGTGCTCAGAGATTTCCTTTCTACATTGCGCAGATGTATTTTTTCCCTCTGAGGAAGATTGGGTGGCTCTCCCTCCTCCAGAGCACCAAAAAACAAGATACAAAGACAGTAGCTTATATACCTTTTGTAAGACTTACTCTGTACCAATAGTGTGTTGTGTGTGCCTAACTTAACCAGCCACCACATGGTGTTAGACTTGACTCCACCACTATCAAGTCACATAAAAGTATTGTACTCTCATCTTGTGTACATGGCTGTGTCAAAAGTCACCACCACCTATGTAAACTCCATATGTACCCAGATGTGTTGATGAGACTGGTGACTCTCTGCACATCACAGACATATTTTGTGTGCTCCCCCTAAACTGTACCACTTTGCAACACTTGCACTATGTTGACATATGGTAGCATGACCTATGTGCAATTGTGATGGAAACAGATAAAAGGATGGCAAATGGATGTCACCCTCATAGCCATAACTGATGTGAGTAATAACACCCACCAAATGTCAAGAGCTAAACCTGGAATACATACTATAAAGCTTGCATACTCCATGGACCACATGCAAACCATGACATATCATCATCTTTGTGTACTCACACCAATACTTGTACATGAATGACAGTTGACCTATGATCATATTGTGGAACACAGAGGTCAGCCTCCAAAAACTTTAAACATGCTTTAATCTACATTTACTGCAAACGTTCTTAAGAACAAACACAAGGCCGGGGGCGCTAGGTGGCGCACTAGTGTATGGACGCCTTTCTGTGAGGCTCCTACATCCTGGCGAAAATTATCCTTAATTTCTCCTAATTTTGGCAACCTACCGGGCTGAAACACGTCTCATCTGTGCAGGGGGCCCCCAGGTAGCTCCGGTTCGTTTTTTGATCCGAGGACTGGCGGAGTGCAGCCGGGAGAAGCGATCTCGTCTCCACCGATCCTTACTGGCGGAGGTGACTGCGTGGCCGAGCGGCTGGACTGACTGCGCGAGCCCGGGGACGCAGTGGTGGAGGCTGGGCCCCCTTAGGCGCGAAATCGCTGGCAGCTGAAGCGGCAGCGGCGGAGTGGGACGGACATTGACCCCCTGGCTGGATGCTGACATCGGCACCGTGAGTGATTCGCTGACCGGCTCTGCAGAGCCCTACCTCGCTAGCGCTTTGCCGCCCTACAGCCCCTGAGGCCCCTGCTGCAGCGTACTGCTTGTGGAACATATCTGATGCCCTGCCGTCACACGGACAACATGGCGGCCTCTCCCTGCGCGAAGATAGCGCTGCGACCGGAGTGAAGCTGGATTTGCCTGCCAGCGTCGCCTTTGAGTTACTGGGAGCGGTGGAGAATTACTGGGCTGCACACTGGAACTGACATATAGTGGGGGCTGGTGTTGGCTGGTGGGATCGGCCCGCAAATCATATGCTGCGAGGCGCTCTAGTCCCTACCAAGTGACCATCTCACCTGCAGGGCGGCACCCCCCCCCATCCTCTGCTGTTGACACTGATCACCGCTCCCTGGAGTAAAGACATCCTATGGTGTGGAAGGACGCTATCCTGTATTGGGCAAGTGTGCGCTGGAACTGACTCCTCAACGCCAATTTTTGCTTTTGGGCTAATATCTGGGCACTGGCCTGGAGGGGTGCACTGCAGCTGCGATCTCCTTGGCCAGGGTGCTGTGCTGGCGCCTGAGTGCAGTTTGACTACTGGAATACGTGTGTGCACCCCTTTATGGCCTGCTTGATTGCGTTATCCTCACCTTCCAGAGTAGGAACGCTTCTGACCAGCCCGCTCGACCTTGGGAGCTTTAGACGACTACTGAAGTGTGCATGGTGAGTCTGATAGGTCACATGACCTCTGTGGCGCTGTTGGGCCTAGATTGCTGGCTGCACGCGCGCAAGGGTTCCTACCCGGACCGGCGTGTGTTTTCACAGAATACGGCGATTGAGCCTGCTCTTGCCTCCTGCAGGTGCGGAAAGATTCAAACGACTCAGCCCATTGCTTATAGGAGTACACCGTTCTGAATAGTGGCGAAGATGGGGAGACCGGACGCACGCCAACCGAAACTCACCTTGGACGCTACCAAAAAAACTACTCGCACCAGCCCCGAACAACAGCAACAGACCGCGGCCAGTGGCTCAGGTGATGGCCAGCCAACCACGTCTACAGATGTCCAGGAAATCCTCCGGGAAATGCGCCAAGGATTTGCGACCATAGCGGACAAGGTAGACAGGATGTCTTCGCGTATGGATGCTGTTGTCCATAAATTGGATGTCCACGAGGGGAGGCTAAAGGAGGCGGAACAGCGGATCTCAGACGTCGAGGACACCTCCACCCAACACACAACGCGGCTTACTCGGATGGATGATATCCTGCGCACTATAGCAGCCAAGAACGAGGATTTAGAAGCGAGAAGTCGGCGCAACAATATCCGCTTGGGGGGTATACCGGAATCCACCAATGTGGGGAACATGGAGGTATATGTGGAAAAGCTCCTGCTAGCGGCGGTCGGACCGGAGGCCTTCTCACCCCATTTCATAGTGGAAAGAGCGCATAGATCCCTTGGTCCTGTACCCAAACCGGGCATGAAACCGAGACCTATCATCGCCCGGTTGCTGAATTATAGGGATAGGGACGTTGCCTTGCGGGCAGCTCGTACCTCCAAAACACTCTCCTTTGAAGGCAATACTTTCACGATATATCCGGACTTCACGCCTATGGTTCAGGAGGAACGCCGTAAATTCTTGGATGTCAAGGCGAAGCTTCGCAATGTCCAGGTGGATTATGCTCTACTCTATCCGGCTCGACTACGAATTACTTTTCAAGGGCGCCAGAGGTTCTTCACGAAACCACAACAAGTGGAAGACTTCATCAAACACTGCAGACGTACAGCGCATCAACATGGAGACGGAGAGGATGAGCCTGACCGGAGACAGGACCAGGTCGAGGAGGATGAACATTGACTCTGCGCCCTCCTCCTTTGAAACTGACTTGTATTGAACGGACTCCTGCGCGTGAGTACTGGCCACAGGGTAACATATAGCAATGCCATTGCCTGCTGCATTATTTTGTTTTTTCCACCTTCAGTTGTGATGGGACTGGCAATTGGTCCGGGGGAAGCTGAATTGATATCTCGCTCGCCGGGTACCCCCTCCTCTCTTCCACTGACTGGTTGGATCCGGTCTGTGGGAGCTAGTGGAGCAATAGGGGAAATGTGTTGCCACCTGGAATGCTACCTAGAGGGTATGACCCACTCAGTTCTTGTTGGTATAGGGTATGTTCTCGCCCTTTTCTGTTGAGAGGGGAGGGGTAGGATGGGAGTGGAGATGAATCTGGCATGTTGGGGTTGCTTCAGTGGGAGGCTGGGAGGGCGAAGGGGAATGTTAGGGGGGCGTGTGTGTTGAATGGGTGTTGGTTACACAAATTCACAGCTGACATGGTCTGCAGATTGACCAGTACAGGCAGAAGCGTTTACACTTCATGGTTAATTGATCTTTTGCAGGGTACCTTCGTAAAACTGTGCACAGCATACGTAAATGGCGCCAGGGGTAGTTAACAAATGTACTTTTTTGTCATGGAATGTACGGGGGCTTAAGGACACACGTAAATGCAGACAATTGGTGGCATATTGGGATAGACATGCTGTACAGGTAGTTATGCTACAAGAAACTCACAACCCTCCCTCTGTTGAGTCCACTTTCGGTAGGAGATGGGCGGGCGTAAGGATCTTCTCGAACTACTCATCGTATGCTAGAGGTACTGCTATCCTTATTCATCGCGCCCTTCCGTTCACGCTTTTGGGTCAATATATTGATAAGGAAGGGAGGTATGTGGTTTTGTGGGGGAGATTGGGGGGGGAGACAATCACTATCGCCAACTGTTATGCTCCTAATGTTGATGACCCTCATTTTTTCACTGCACTCTGGGGGATAGTGATGGATGTGGGTTCCACTCATTTAATATGGGGTGGTGACTTTAATGTGGCTCTACTCCCGAGGATGGACAGGGCAGATGGATGTTCGTCGTATCACCCTGGAGCGAGGGGGGTCCTTCGTGGGATCATAGATGAGGAGGGATTGGTTGATGCATGGAGACACTTACATCCGAACACACTTGATGGCACACACTTCACCTCATACACTGGCACTTGGGCTAGAATAGATTATATTCTTGTGTCAAGGGGTTTAGCCCCGCATGTCCTGTCTGTGCAACATCTACCTAGGACACACTCGGACCACTGCCCAATCCTACTGACTATTGATATGCCTGGATTTAATAAGCCACGCCCGCCTTGGCGATTGTATCCTAATATCCTAGTAGACACGGTGTTCCGAGAAGAGCTCAGGGAGGATATAACAGAATTCTTTCCTCGTAATAAGGATACTGCGGATAGTGTGGAAACGGTCTGGGAGGCCTTCAAAGTTACGGTTAGGGGGTGGTGCATCGCCAAAAGCTCTGGGGTACTGAGAGACATACAGCGTACACTCCAGAGGTTGGAGGACAGCCTGCGGACACTGGAGAGAGACATGGTGAGAGGGGGTTCAGGAGCGGCGCAGACAGAATTTAGGGCCGCATTATCGGAATACGAAGCGGAGGCGCACAGAGAGGTGCAGTTTAAAGGTAAATACTGGAAAGCCCGCGCCTACAATGAGGGAGGTAGACCAGGTAGAGCACTAGCCACGGCAATTCGCGTGGCGCGTGGCTCAAACACCATCTTGGAATTGCACACTGCTGACGGTGGGGTATGTAAAGACTCGGCTGGCATATTGACCACACTCCAAACACACTATGCACAACTTTATACGTCTCGTACGTCTGGGGCCTCTGGCCTGGATGAGTTCTTGGGGGATGTTGCACTCTGCTGGTTGAGTGACACCCATCGGCAATTTCTGGGGGCCTCAATTGAGATAGACGAAGTGAGAGACGCCATAATGTCTTTGGGCAATGGGAAGGCACCTGGGCACGATGGGCTACCCGCGGAATTTTACAAATGTTATGTTGACATCATGGCACCTGTCTTGCGTGAGGTGTTCGTAGACGCCCTGGAAGTGGGTGTCCTGCCGAGATCCAAGAGAGAGGTTGTAATCACCTCATTGCTTAAGCCGGGTAAAGACGCCACACAGTGCGACTCGTATCGCCCTTTATCACTGTTAAATTGTGATGCCAAAATTTTGGCCAAGGTGCTTGCTACGAGGCTCTCGCTACTCATGACCACGCTCATACTGCCTGATCAATCAGGATTTGTTCCTACTAGATCTACCTCACACAACCTCCGCACTGTCTTCTCCCTGATCCAAACGGTTAGCCCTGAAATACCGCTCGCTGCTGTCTTTTTAGACGCATCGAAAGCCTTCGACTCCGTAGAATGGGGGTTCTTATTTACGGTATTGCAGAAGATGGGCTTTCCTCCGATCTTTGTGAATTGGGTGCGCCTCCTATACACGGCTCCGAAGGCAAGAGTCCTGGCGAACGGACTCCTAACTGACACTTTTGCTATAACGAGGGGTACCCGACAGGGATGCCCCCTCTCCCCTCTGCTCTTCGCCATTGCGATTGAGCCACTGGCATGTCGCATCCGACAACTGCATAAAGCCAGCGCCTTTAACTGCTTTCAACGACAACTCTCTATCTCGTTATATGCTGACGATGTCACGTTATACGTCAAAGAGCCCCAAGTTACCTTGAATACATTGCTGCGGGAGTTTGTCGCCTTCGGAGGCCTGTTTGGCGTATCTATAAACTGGAGTAAGTCCCAATTTTTTCCCCTAACGCCTGCGGTGTCGGAATTCCAACTCGATTATCCTCTTGAATGGTGCTCCTCGGAGCTGCGCTACTTAGGGATACAACTTTCGAGAGACAGGGGAGACACATTGCGGATGAACTATGGCGTGGCTATAACTAAACTAGCTGACTCGGTGGCCCGGTGGATCAAACTACCTTTGTCCTTGGCGTCTCGAGTCTCCCTCATAAAGATGGTGGTTCTGCCGCGTTTTTTATATATGTTCCTCAATATACCATACCACCCTGGTGCCTTTTTCTTCAAAACACTGCGCTCCGAACTTATCAGACTGGTATGGGGGGGCAAACAAGCGCGTATTCGGTGGGCTGTTATGACACAACCTTATCATATGGGAGGGTTCGATATCCCCGATTTTGAACTTTATTACCTGAGTGCGCAGGCACACTACCTGTACTATTGGGTGAAACCAGCAGCCTTTATGCCACAGATTGCGGCAGAGGACTGGATTGCCCACCCGCTGCCACTCTCTGGGGTGATTCGTGCCCCCAGCTCAATGCTGGAAATGCAGGCAAATACGGTCACTTGTACAATGGACGCATGGCATAGGATTGGGAAACGTTTACAGGCCCCGTTGCTTTATACAGCACGCTTGCCGTTGACTTATCACCCACATATGGCGCTGTATCAGGAACTGGGTTTTCGAAACATGTGTCGTCGGTTGAGAATCCAGACATGGGGCGATCTATTCCAGGACGGGGTCTTTCGCTCTCGGGAACACTTCTTCGGTGACACAGTGCCTTCACCCCTGGAGGTGTTTTATTTCCTAAGGTTGCGAGAGGGCCTGAAGACCATCCTACCGGAATACCCTCAGGAGCCCCCCAGTGTAGCTCCGCTTACAGTTGTGCTGAGTAGCACGGATGGTGCACATCTAGTCTCCACTATATATAAAACCCTTCGGACGGAACTACCGGCCATAGAGAGTACGGCTAGAGTGCACTGGTCCCAAGACCTTGGCAGAGACGTCACGGATGACCAATGGGAATACTGCTGTAACTTGACTGGGGAGGTGATGTCTAGCTGTCGCTTTAAAATTATACACTACAAATTCCTCCATCGGCTGTATTACACGCCCGCAAAGAAAGTCAGATTCGGCTTGGCTGACACAGATAAGTGTGAGAGATGTGGACAAGGAGGGGCGGACTTCCTCCATTTGGCGTGGACTTGCACGCAGGTGCAGGAATATTGGTCACAAGTTTGCGAGAACTTCTCCCTTAAGCTAGACACTACACTGGAATTGGATCCACTACTGTTCCTACTGGGCTACATGGCGCACATAGCGAGGAATGTCAGAAAATACAATAATGTTGCACTGTTACTGGCGAGACGACATCTGGCTTGCAGATGGGGGCGGGGGCGAGCCCCTAAATTCAAAGACTGGTTGCGAGATATGTTATATTGCCCGGAACAGTATGGCATTTTCTCTGAGTTGCTGCCTCTGATGTCTAGGCCGGCTGACATTTGGGGTCCTCTGCAGACATATCTTCTCCTAACTGCTTCACAGGAGGCAGAGGGTACTGAAGTGATTGATGAGATCCCGCCAACGGATTCGGAATAGATAATGGGGTTGTAAGAAGGAAAGGAGCAGGGAATGGTGAGGAGCCTATTAACCCTACTACTGTTATCCCTTCGGACGTATGAGTATCCACTTGATCATTATTGCAATATGTTTGGTGGGTTCTGTAGGGTTGACAAATCTGCGTTATTGTGATTGCTTGAAGTTGTGTGATTATATCACTGATTTACACTGACTCTTACCTAAGCTACCATGGAACTGAACTGTGTTACCGCCCCTCCTAGAGGAAATGGCTTTGTATCATGGCAGTCTTGTGCTATGCTTTTATAATACCTGTAATAACGACTCTATGGGCACATCCACCCCCTCAGATGACGTGTCCCCGCATGTTGTTGTCTGACTATTCACGAACTTGCTTTGACCCTCTCACAAGCTGACACCTGAATTACTACTGTATTGTTGACCGAGACCATAAAGTTCCCAATGTACTCATAATTACCACAGATACTACCTTTGAAATGCATGTGTATCGCTGCCGGCCTGACATGGTTGTAGGCACACTGCTGTGTATGTAACCACACTTAACAATAAAAGTTTATACCAAAAAAAAAAAAAAAAAAAAAAGAACAAACACAAGGCCATTTGCCAGTCCATAAAAGTCCAATTTCAGAAGGGGTTAAGACACACAACCATCAACTCTTGCCTGCACTGTGACTGCAAGGGGTCACCTCCCCACGGAGGTGCATGGAGGGGGCATGCCAGGCACCATAGGGACAGGACTAGGGAGTATTGCTTTGGGTTTTTGGAGTGATGGGATCAGGAGTGGTGGGTGGGTCCACCGCAGTGGATAGGTCAGATGGAGGGTGCGGTTGTTCAACTGCAGTGGGTGGGTCAGATGAAGGGTGTGGTTGGTCCACTGCATTGGGTGGGTCAGATGGAGGGTGTGGTTGGTCCAGTGCAAAGGATGGGTCAGATGAAGGCTGTCGTTGGTCCACTGCAGTGGTTGGGTCATGGGTGGGTGTGGTTGGTCCACATATTTAAAATGAGGGAGATACCCTGATACTAAGAAAAGGGACGGGGTAGCACAAGAGAAACAACAAAAAAGTCCCTAATCGAAAATTCCATTTATTAAAAAAAATGATGTGGGCAACCTTGTTCCGAATATAGGCGCAAGCCACAGTCTGGATCATGTGCTGAAAAAACCTACAGAGTGTAATAAGACTGACCAACCAATTACATTAAACATCCAGTGTGCAGTAGATATCGATAAGGGACATGAAGAAAATACATGATATATCAAGGTTAAATTTATTTGATAAAACTTAAAAAGTTTTTTTTCAATATGCTTCATACATGATTAAAAACATTTCCTCATTTGAGAAGTAACAATATTGTAGACTACTATAATTGCATTTTAAAATACATAACAAAGAACCTAAAAAACAGTTGATGCGGCGTTTCGGTGAGATGCAACTCCTTCACCTTCTTCAGGACAGAGTTTTCTAACAAAGTCAAATCAGATTTCACAAATATCAAGTCTTTTATGTCACTTGATTGTAATGGAAGGCAGAAACTAATTCGTTGAAATTTTATTAAAAAAAGAATGACCTTTAAATTAGTACACAATCCTTTGGTTTTTGTATGTTAGAGCCACCGGAATTTTAACATCAATTTCATTGTTGCTTTAAGATATGAGCCGATTGGGAGCTAAAAAATATACAGCCAAACCAGTGCACCGTGACTTACGCTACACTTTTTAGGTATCGACGTTTTCAACGATTGACGATACTCTTATCAGGTCACTTGGAATTGATGTCAGAGCAATTAGATTAAAATCAGATAAAAAACAAACGGCCTCCCTGTTCTAACGAACTTCTTCCGGGTCAGGAAGGACCTGTGTTTGTCTGTGAATGGCATGTGTTGTCACTGTTACAGGGTCAGCCACATAGACTCACTCTGTGAATGGAGTGAATGGAGCATTCAACACAATCATGTGACAGGCCAGTGTAACAGAAGACCAGAGTTAGCATACATGTAATTGGCCCAATGGGATACATTTAATGACACAGAGCAGCAAGGCTGGGACCTAACAGTAGCATAATGAGCAAGCCAGACTCATCAAGGCCTCAATCTTGATGGCACCTGTTGCAGGGATGCATAGCATGGCCTATTCACACTTGTTTCCTCCAAAAACAACATGTCTCACACATTTGTGGAAACAACACTGAGAAGAGGTCATACATTAGTCAATGTGCTGGCACATTTTGGGCATTTGCATTACTACAGAAGCTTACCTCCATGCACATGTTTCTGTGCTTAGCACTGGCCACATGAGCATGGCACCACAGTCACTTCCCTGAACATGACTGACTCACATCTCCCTGATGAAAGTGGCATAACAGAACATTCATCTATCCCAGTGCATATGCATCTAACAAAACAAAGAGTGGGTTTGGCTGACTTATAACCAGTAAAAGGGGCTGCAGGCTAAGGTACTGTAACATGCATGTCCAACAAAGGTGTGCAAAAAGGCACATACTCACCCCTCCTTGCTGCTGTTTTGCCTTCAACTGCCTGTCCAGGTCAGGGAAGACCACTGCTAAGATGTGGGGGGTCCGTTTTTGGCACCCGCCCCTCTTGCCAGGACATGACAGGCCCAGCTGAACCTCTGCAATCCTCTTGGCCCAGCCATGAAGGTCCTGCCACCTCTTGCAGCAATGACAGATGCGCCGAACCTCCAACTCCACGGAGCTCACCTTACTGGCGATAGTCCTCCAAACCCGGGCCTTCTCATAGGGGTCGACCTGTAAGGATGACATGGTGACAGAACATTAGTGCACATGCTACAATTCTCTGACTCAGACACCTGTACACACAGTCAATGCTCAGTTTGGCAATAATGTGCAAGGGCTGTCCATATCGCAGTATGTGCAGTTGTTCCGGTTTCAATCATGACTCTGTCCCATGAGAACAGTGATATTATGTTTTGCACAGTACACACACTTCTTCAGCAGTGTACCTGCCCACAACAGTTATCTACACACTTTTAAAGTAAAAGATTACATTTTACATGATTGCAAATGAGATTCCTAATGGTAGCATAGCATGCTGATTACACAAGTCCAATGAAAATGCAGTATGATCATCGCTTACCTGCTCCTCTGGTTTGCCATACATCTGGCTGTACAGTGGCAGGAGGGTGTCCAGCAGGGCCTGGTTCTAATCCTCGCTGGGGCCCTGCCTACTGTACGTGCCATGGTCGGTAGCTCCCTGAGGATGTGGAAACAGCAGCAGAGAAATGGGGAGGTGCAAGAATGATCCAGGTAGTGCAGGCAAGTGATGTCTCTAGGGAACAGATGACGAATCTAAACAGCAGAGGCAGTCTCACATCCATGCTGCAAAAGTGATAGGTTCGTGTCTGACGCGTATGAATCGGCCCAATGCTTTGCATTGCTTGCATTCGACACACCTACCGCGTCGTTCAAAAAATCATCATCGTACCACGAGTGATTTCGATACATTGTTGATGGGAGGTTACCCACTCGTTTTCCACGCGGTGACAAGTGGCATTGAAAAGTGCGTCGGTCACCACAACAGCCAACATCCAATGGCTGGTAAAAAATCGTTTCGGATGTGGTTAGTGCATCTTTTGAATACTCACCGCGTCGGTCACCACAACAACCAACATCCAATGCCTGGGACCAAATTGTTTCGGATACGGCTAGGGCGTCCTTTGAATACTCACCCACATTGGTCACCACAACAACCAACATCCAATGGCTGGGACCGAATCATTTCGGATGCGGCTAGCAGGTCCTTTGAATACTCACCCACGTCGGTATCACAACAACCAACATCCAATGGCTGGGACTGGATGTACATTTGTATCTTACAACAATCGTGTTTACACTCTACACATAGGTATTGCAGACGACCACCAGTATTTCCCACGTATGTTCACGTTTCCCTGGCTCAGCATATGATGCTCACATCCTGAGGAACAGTGTCTTCCCTCATATGATGTCCCAGATGCAACATGACCGTGCCTGGATTGTTGGTAGGTGAAATTTCATGTGTATGATGTGGTGTGTGTGGATTGCATGTCAGATGGTGATCTGTTCGTCAGACAACTCAACTTATTTTCTGTGTTCTATGCAGGTGACTCTGGATACCTCAACCTTCCATGTTTGCTGACCCCTCTGCGCAAACCAGTTACCCCTGCAGAAGTACTGGTCAATGAGGCACTTGGTTGTACCAAGTGAGTGGTTGAATGTACATTTGGTCTCCTGAAAACGAGGTTCCGGTGCCTGGATCGCACAGGAGAAGCACTACAATAAGGCCCCCTGAAGGTGTGCAATATTATTACAGCTGCACATGCCTTGCAATCCGGAAGGAAATGACACTTATACTGGATGATGGAGATCAGAAACCACCAGCAAGGGAGGATCCAGGCTTGGGACCCGATGCCAGTGATGATGAAGATGGTGTTGAGGTTGTGAGACATGAATTTATCTGAAACTTCTTCACGTAATGTGAGTATTCAATGAGAGCTGCAAACCAAAATGATTGTGTGTTGCTGTAGTCCTATGTGTATGTATGCGGCTGGGTGTATGTTAATCTTCACTTGGTTTGTACTGACTGGCATAATCAAATTTAGCATGTAACATGTACAATGCTACACTCAATACTGGCTTGTGTTCACACTGAAATTTGTATGCCTTAGCTGAGACAGTGGGTAACATTACGCAACATCATTCCTGTGTGTATGACTCTATTCTATATTACTTCTTACCAGGATCATTCAACATGTCAACTGCTGAGTTGTGACCACACCAGACCCATGATACTGTGCCATACTCCAACAGTGATCAGTTGTGGAACTCCCTGGCCCGCACTTCCCTCTTAACTGATTATCATTTACTTTTTACTTGTGACCAATCTATTACTGTGTGATGTCATTATAGTTTGAGTTAGGGTGCAAGTTTGTATAATTTGAATAAATCTGTGCTTCACTTTGAGGTGTGCCTTCTCTGTTTGCACACATCCACAAGGTTATCCAGAAACAAAACATAATCAATGATGATCTGTTTATGTGACAAAGATTGCTATTTGTCCTTGCAAATGGTGATATGTTTGCAGACAGTAGACTACAATTGCATCAGTTCTGTGTACTATGGTTTGTGTGATAACCTGGCTGTGTCTATCTATCATGCTGTGACAGGTTACATTCACTCCCAAGTCAGTAGTCAAAATATATGAATGGATTTCGTAACCAATTTTGTTGACACCTTCTTTGTTATTTTTCACGTCATTTCAATAGGTACATGTGTGTTTCAAATTCATAACTGGAGCCAGTATTTGGTGCAAAGTGATTTATTTTAGTGGAAGATTTCATGATAAAAATTCATATAATGGGGGAGTGCACACACCAAGCCAATCCAACAAGCTTTATTCGACGTCAAGTCATAAAAGCACAATACATAAAAACAATACAAAATCCGTAAAACACAATATATATACATATTTAGAAAACCATTGATACTTCAAGACATTGGCAAATTCATAAAAGAGATAAAATAATGTAAAATGAATAGGGTACTAGAACATAGAATCAATAAGAATTCATTACAAACATTAATGCTGGAATGCATAGTACAATCGCAAAGGATAAACACGTTCACAATTTTAGATAATAACCATATCCTATTAAAATTGGCTTAAAAACCCTTCAAGGTGCTTGGAGTGCCTTCGATCTGATAGCCCAGGACCACCCTAGAAATGTTGCCACTGCAATGACAATGGGGGCTGACGTGTTCATACGCAGTATTCTTTGTGCATCTCTACTCACTCTTGTGCCCAATGTCCTGCATATTTGTGCTAGCCATGATCGACTCGGGCCTTCATATGTGGGGCAGATGAACAACAAATGTGCCAATGACTCCGTCTGGTCCTTACAGATGGGGCATACTCTGTCACCCTCTGTGACCCATCTCGCTGTGTAGGACTTACTTGGTAGTGAGCCTACCCTAAACTGAAAATGTAGTTTCTGATCATGTGGTTTTGTTATTATATCCCAGTACTGTTCCAGGCTTGGGGAAGGTTTAAATTCCATGAAACTACCCGTAAGAGAGGACGTGTCCCCATTTCTGTAAGTATTATGGATAATTATGTCCCAGTATTTTTCTTTTAGGGTCTCCTTGGGTGGAAAGGTTACACTTGAGGGTTCTCCCAGAGCATTTCCATGCCCATGCTTACTAGGGTATTTCTAACCTCCCTGAGCCATTTGAATTTATGAAAGCGGTCAGCACTGATTAGATCTTTTAGGCCAGCAGCATAGGTTGCCAATTCAGGGTTGCACCAGATTCTACGGCCTTATAGTATAGGGCGCGGCCTTGCTGTGTCTACCAGTGCTTTCCTGCCTAGGTCATATAGCAGTGGACGTACTGGGGTACTTTGTGGGAGGTTTGTGATCTGACGTAAGAACCTATTTTCAGCAGTTGTTAGCTTTGGCATCTTCTCAAACCCCCAGAGTTCCGCTCCATAGAGGGTGGAACTAACCACTTTCATATTATATATTTGGAGCTCTGGGCTAACTGGTTTTGTTAAAGAGGTGTTATATTCCGTTTGTAGAACTCCAGATAGCTGTCAGTGCTTCAATGTGGCCATGTCAAGTTGTCATATCGTTCTGTAGTATGACCCCCAGGTAGGTGATAATGGGGGAGTGCACCAACAAAACATGGCAAACAAAGTGTAAAGAGGAGTTGGCAGTGTTTGTAGATGGAATCTTCAGAAGTAAAACCACAGTTATTTAAGTCCAAAGTCCAACTTAGACCCTCCAGCCAATGTGGGAGAGTTCAAGGAGAGTCAACAAAGTGAATGCTTGGCACACAATGGAGGGTATAAGGAGCAGGTTGTCACTTCAAGGGGGTTATGAGTAGCCTTTGGTCTCTCAGTGATCCTTATTCGGACAACCCCTCCCGCGCTTGAGGCGGGGAACCTCAAGTGCGGGCAGCCGGGGAAACATCACTTACAACAAAACTTTTACAACGCACTACCATTACAACGCGGTCATTACAACGCAAACCATTACAACGCATTACGCTGGGGGGCGCTCTAGGATAGGGAATAGGTTAATTTACTATCCAATAACCTTCCCTAGTGTCCACGGGGACTGGAGTTGGAATAGTAAATTAAACTATTCACTACCCAACACCCAAAAGCGCTATGCGTTGTAATGGTATGCGATGTAAAAACCGCGTTGTAAAGGCATGCGATGTAAAAGCATGCGTTGTAACGTCATACATCCGGGCAGCCGTCGTGCAGGGGCCTCTCCTCCAGAGTTCACATTACTCCCTGTGGCAGGTATAGATGTTGATACACCAGATGTTGTGGGCACACACGGATGTGTGGACATGTTGGTGGCAATCTGCCGGAGGCAGGTAAGAATGTCTCTGTGCATCAACGTGAGGTCATCAATTTTGGACATGTGTGTCTCCATTCTGTCATAGTGGGCTGCCTGCTGTTGTTGCATGGTCCTGAGGATCCCAACTACCTGGCCAAAATCTCATGTGCAATCCTCATAGGCATGGCGTATTCAGGATAGGTGTGGGTCATCGTCAGCAGCTGCATGATGGCGCATGTCCCTATGGCCCCTCCCACCACCCCATCCCACCTAAGCAGTACTAGTTGTTGCTGGAACAGTCGACACTGAGCCTCCTTCATCGTTGACAGTGGTGTTGTTGTCCACCAAGTCCAGAGTGGCCCGTGTTTCTGTGCTTTCGGTGGTGGCTCGGGCTGCTGTGTCAGTGAGAGTAGGGGTCAGCTGGGTGTTGTCAGCTGAGGAGGAAGTGGGGACAGAGGATGCTGATGTTAGTGCTGCTGGTGCTGCTGGCTGACCCACACCTGATGTTCCATGTAGTCATTGCCATCCAAAGATAGTTGAGAGACCTCAACGCTGGAGAGCTCAGGCTCGAGCAGAGTCTGGGACTGGCTGTCCTGGTTTGTGCCAGAGGTGTGGCCAGCTTGCCCTGTGGGTACTTACAAGACACAATGATTGATGTGAATGTCCACAGTCCCTCAAATCATACACATTACATAGGCTACCGAACATTTGGATGAATTTGAGTACATAGATTAGTCTCTTTTTACAAGGTGGATGAGTATTTACAATTGGGCCGATCTCCCATCAGGCCCTGCAGTACACACACATTCCAAATAGCAATAACACCACTGGCACTATTGCATCCATGAGAGTTAGTGTATATGTGCTGACCAAGAGGTCTGGCACTGGTGCCTGGTGTTTGTTGCCCAAGACCCTGTTGTTAGTTGTGGCAAAGTTAGACACCAGTGACCAGAGTCATGCATCCTGCTAGTGAAGTTTTCCACACTCTTGGTAAGCTTAGTTCCTGTTGGGCTTTCTGTGCTGTGTGTAAAGATGTATGTTTGACAGGGTCTGATGTGAGCTGTGGCCTTTCCAATTACTCCTCATCCCACCCAGCCCAGCTGACTCCTCTGAGACGATGGATAACTGTGAGTGAGGGGAAGTGTAGTTGCAAGGAGGCTGACACTGCTGCATGTTGTTAAACTTTTGGGCAACTGCCGACAAGGCCTTGTGTACCAAACACCATGCAACAGTGTCAGCCACCTTGCTAGTACACTACCATTCATTGTTAGGTATACATAGGCCCAGATGAAGTGGTATTCTGGGTGTGGGTAGTAGTGTTTGCCATCACTCCAACTTCCATCTGCCTCTGTCCTACACACAATCTTCCCACCCAGAGAAGACTGACCACATGGCAGAATGGTTTCCTGACAGTTTTTGGAAATGGTTTATCAAGATGTGTGACCCTTGTGCCTGGTATCTGTGTTGGCTACAACTCCCACCATGGCATTGTGCTCCAAACACTAGACCCCAGTGTCAGCCATTTTGTCAGTACATTTCCACTCACTGTCAGGTAAGCATCATTCCAGGTGGGCTTTTTGTGCTGGGTGATACAAGTGTGAGTAGAACAGTTCCTGCTGGGAGATGTAGTCAGGGCTTGCAATCCTCCTCCCAACCAGCACAACCTGGTCATCTGTGCCAATGGCTATCTGACAGTGGATGGAAGTGCACCAGCAAGATGGCAGACACAGTTGCATGGTATTTGATGCACAGTGTCTTGATGTGAGTTGCCTTCAGGTCAACACCATGCAGCACTGTCAGCCACATATCCAGTACACTTCCCCCCACTGTGAGGTAGGCATAGGCACAGAGGAGTTAACATGGCTGGGTGGTAGGATGAATATTTGCTATGACTACAACTCCCATCAGGCCTTGTTCCACACACACCTTCCCAGCCAGAACCAAAAGTCTACCTGTAACTCTGCTTCCCTGACAGTGAGTCTAAGGTACTTGCAAGATGTCTGACAGTGATGACTGGTGCCTATTTGTCCACAACTCCCAGAAGGGCATAGATTTCCAGGCACCAGCCCACAGTGTCAGCCATTTTGTCAGTACATTCCTATTCACTATCATGTAAGCATGGTTCCAGGTGGGCTGTTTGTGCTGGTTTGGAGGAAGTGTGTTCGCCCTGACTCCATCTCCCATCAGGCTCTGTCCCCGGACTCGAATCTCAAATCAGGCACTGTCCTACACACATTCCCACCCATCCCAACTAGCTTATCTGGGACTCTATGTTCCTGACAGTGAGTGGCAATGTGCTATCAAGATGGCTTACACTGAGGATTGGTATCTGATTTGTCCACAACTCCCAACAGTGCCGGGAGATACATATACAAGTCCGCAGTGCAAGAAATCTTGCCAGTACATTCTCACTGACTGTAAGGGAAACTCAGATTTAGGTAAGCTTGTTGGGCTAGTTGGGAGAAGGAGTGTTTGCACTGAATTCAACTTTCATCATGCACTGTCCTCCACACACCTTCCCACCCAGTTCAATCAGTACACCTGGGATCATGCTGTCCACGAAGGTAAGTCAAAAGCTACTGCCAAGATGTCTGACACTGGTGCCTGTGGTCAGAGATGACCACAACTCCCATTATGTACTTGTGTTCCAGAACACCAGTCCCCAGTGTCAGCCATCTAACCAGTACTATTCCACTCACTCACAGGAAAGAAGAGTCACAGGAAGGACGTTTAGCATGCCTAGAAAGGTGGGTCTGGGTGCAGGCCTGATGAGAGTTGTAGTAACACCTAACCCTCCTCCTCCTACATAGCCCAACAAGTCCACATTGTACTATGCTTTCCTCACAGTGAGTGGAAATGTACTGGCAAGATAGCTGATGCTGGGGCCTGGTGTTCTGGAACACTATGCCCTGCTGGGAGTTGTGGCCAAAACAAACAGCAGGCACCAGTGTCAGACCTCTTGAATGTACACTTTACTCATTATCAGCACATCACTCTTACTGATGGCCTAGTTGGGCTGACTGGGAGGAGGAATGTATGCACTGACTACATTTCCCATCATGCCCTGTCCTCCACACATCTTCCTACCCAGTTCAAACAGCACACCTGGGACCATGCTGTCCATGATGGTCAGTGGAAGGTTACTAGCAAGATGGCTGACACTGGTGACTGGTGTCAGGAGCACAAGACCTTGATGGGAGTTGTGGTCAAAACAAACAGCAGGTACCAGTATCAGACATCTTGAATGTACACTTTACTAATTGTCAGCACATCCCTCTTACTGATGGCCTGGTTAGGCTGACTGGGAGGAGGAATGTCTGCACTGACTACATTTCCCATCATGCCCTGTCCTCTACACACCTTCCCAGCCATCCCACCTGGGACTATGCAGTCACTGAGAGTGAATGGAAATGTACTGGCAAGATGGCTGACGCCAGTGCCTGCAGTTTGTTCTGTCCACATCTTCCATCATGACCCTGTGCTCCACACATCAGACCCCAGTGTCAGCCATCTTGGCAGTAACTTTCCACTCACTGTGAGGAAAGCATGGTTCCATGTGGACTTGTTGGGCTATGTCGGAGGAGGAGGGTTAGGTGTGACTCCCATCAGGCCACCACCTAGACCCATCTTTCCAGGCATGCCAAACATCCTTCCTGAGAGTCTGCTTTCCAGTGAGTGAGAGGAAAAGTACTGGCAAGATGTCCGACACTGGGGCCTGGTGTGTGGAGCACATGGGCTTGCTGCGAGTTTTTAGGAAATATGTACATGTTAGTAGAAGGATAAACTCTCTGTTTCATTGAAGGTATGTTGTTTATCACTCTGGTAGACACATCACATGCTTATTTACTCAACATTTTTATCCCTTTGCTAACAGTCATTTCTATCACTATATCCTTGTCAGTGATGTCTTTGGATGGGTAATTGGTAACAGTTGAGTTAGTACTCACCACACACGTGTGCTCCTGGTATTCCATGGACGCTCTCCAGCTGAATGATGGCACGTACCTTCTCCTTCCAGGAAGTGGCATGCACGGGTGGTGCAGGAGGGCCACTGCCAGTCTGCTGACTCAGGGCGTGTTCTCTTGAAATCAGGCTCTTGGCCCGCCTTCGCACATCATAGTACCTACTCCTGATATCTTCCATTGTGCACAGCCAAGGTGCATGAGCATTCACCTTGTTCACTATTCTCTCCCACATCCTATTTCTCTGGGACAGGAGGGGTATGTTAAACTAGGCGCCCAAATAACTGTGGCTCTACTCTGACACTTTTATCTACAAGCACTTCCAACTCCTTTTCTGTGAACCTGGGGTGCTTCTTGGGGGGGCATGGTGAGGATGAGGATGAAGATGCAGTTGTGGCAGAGTATGAAGGTGAGGGTGAGTGTAAGTGAGAGAGTGTGTTTGAGGGTGTCCTTTAGCAACAAAAATGTGTGCAAGTTGTGTGGTGGCTGGAGTGTATGTATGAGGCAAAGAGTAGTGAATCAGTGGCTATGTAGGTGTGCTCCAAGGGATTCTGCTGTTGCAGAGGATCGTGCTCATCAGTTTGCCCATTTTATAGGGTGATTGGTGGGTGTGACTAATGTTTCTTTTTTTCCATTTGGCATTGCCAATGCTTGTTTTTACATTATTTGATATTTTCAAGCTGCTTTATGTGACACAAAACAACACAGTTCCAAGACCGCATTGTATCATTGTCATCTTTTCATGTCGTAAACCGAGTCTGATTCATGGTCGCAATGCTATTTTCAATGTTTACGTGCGAGTTGGTCGCTTCCGGCTTGTTTCTGAACGAATCGGTCGGACGGGTTAAACTGTGGACAACTCAGTGGGAGGTAACATGCAAAGCATCATACTCTGTCATTCGTGATGCTTGCGGTCGGCTCGTTCGGAAAGCATTCCGGAACGGAGTCGGTCGGGATGCTATCCTAACAAGATTGGAATCGGGCCCTTAGTGTAGAATATGCAACTAACAGCAACTTTGCATATGAAATAGAACAACTAATTGCACTAGCCTGCATCCCAATAAAAGAAGTTGCTGAACACTACAATTTAGTAATGGATAGCCCCTATAACCCAACCAATGAACATAAACTAACTCCCCTACTAGACTATTTTGATGATGCCTGGGTGGGAAGGCAATATTGATTTGGACAATAGAAGACAACCAAAATTCCACATTCCATGGGGTAATGTATACAACAGTACCCTAAACAAAGAAGCAAAAACTAACAATGCCGTGGCAGGATGGGATAACGCTTTCCAAGCCACAACAGGAAGCACCCAACCAACCCTACATAAATTACTAGAATCACGCCAAAAAGAACAAAGCTACCAACAACTAAGACTGGAACAATCTGTTACACAACCATCTCCAAAATTAACAAAACAAACTAAAACAATGTACGAGCACTTACAATTCAAAGTAAGACTCTACCCAAACAATAAAGGACTACAATACTAAGGGCCCAATTCCGATTCCGTTAGGAAGGCCTCCAGACGCGTTCTGGAATGAGTAAATCCGATTCGGAGCCTATGGTTCCGACCTAATCGTCCCCCGATCTGACGACTAAGGGGCAGATTTATGTTGGGAATGCGCCACGTTTGCGTCACGCAACTGCGGCGTAAACGTGGTGCATCCCTACGACCCATTTACAACGTGACGCATCTAGGCAGATGCGTCACGTTGTAAATCCCTGCGCCACTTGTGGGCGTTCCGGCGCAGGGTGGGCGTTCCGGGGCAGGTGCGCCTTGCAAAAGTGGCTGAGTGAAATCTATAAGATTTCACTCAGTCACTTTCAGGCCAATGTTGCGTCAAAACCCTGCGCCTGCTTGAAGCAGGCGTAGGTCTTGACGCAGCATTGTAAAGATGGGGCACCCCCGAGCCTTGCTGGAGCTGCGTCGCGCTTAATAACTGGGGATGCGCCAGTTATCATAAATCTGCCCCTTAGTGCGATGCGAAGATCTCGTCTGCATCGACCGAATTGTTTCTGAACCCGATCCTGGCAGTCCGAGACGTTCGCAGCTCAATCGTGCTGCGCAAAGGACCCGGCTTCAGAACAAGCGAGTACGATGCACGATTCTGACAGCCTTATCGATTCAGTATTGCTGAGGCAAAACAACTGTGGGAATCGGACTATAGGGCTGTAGCCGGCCTCTCTTCACCCAGGGCCCTCCGAATCGGTCCAGTGGGAGTACCCATGGGTCACTCCTTTCAATGCATGCACAGTGTGTGCCCGCCACAGGGTGCACGCTTTTACCCACCCACCCCTTTTCAGGTCTCGCGTCGCGTACTGCGCAGATGCGCAGTCGAGCTCGCGAGATTTTATGTTTTAGAGTGTACTTCACTAGCGAGGGTTAAGCCCTGTCCGTCTTCTCCATTGGCTGGCCTCCCAAACGGTGGCCAGCCATTGGAGAAAAGGGCCACGTGACGATCTCCTTTCTCTCTAAGCCCCGTCCTTTTCAGACGGGGCTCCTTGACTTTCTGCTGGCATAAAAGCTTTCTTATCTTCTTTATGGGGCCAACAGATGGCCCCATAAAGAAGATAAGAAAGCTTTTACGCCAGAAGGAAGTCAAGCGCTTGTTTTACTGGGAGGCAAGCTTGTTTCATTTTCGCATTACACGTGAGGCAATTTCTTCCCGTCCCGCCCCTCCCTCCCGCAGTCCGGTGTCTTCTCACTCCCCGTCCCTCCCTCCCCCCCTGACTACCGGCAGAGCAATGGATCGGCATGCAGGCAGGCGGGCGAGCAAGCGTGGAAGCCAGGAGCGAAAAGACGGCCATGCAAAGCAGGATCCGGTGAGCTCGGATAAACTGTAGGTCATGGGTGAGGGTCACATGTCTGTAGTAGCGGTACTGGAATATCCCCCAGCGCTGCCTGAAGGTGTAGAGACACTCCGGTAGACTGGCTGCTTCAAGCGCCTGAATAGAACGAGAAAATATTGCCAGGCTATTCACGGGCCATGGGGCTGCAAATGGAAGGGGGTCTGCTGGACTGGACAGAGATGCATTGATGGAGCAGTGAGTACAAGTACTGGAGTCCCTGGGGTGGTTTACTAAATGGGAAGGCGCCTCGGGTGACATCTCATCATTTAGCAGCTTACGGGTCCTGAGACTACCCAATGAAAAGTAGTTAGGAGAAAGCTCACCTCAAACTAGAATCGGATGAACTATCCATCTATAGCGCCTAATATGTACCGGTGATTGCAGGTGGTGGGCGCTTAGCACTTCCACTCTTTAATGGTCCATGGCGGATTTCTCATCATCGGCCTACACCCCTAGAACAAGAGAGAAAAGTCAGTAAACCGAGGAATAGAAAGAAAAGGAAACAGTGACCAAAGGGGCGAAAAGGAACATGCAAGAGTAACGGGGGAGCGGAGGGTGGAGGGAAAAGGGGGGCCTGAGGTGGAACCAAAACCAGCCAGCCTTCCGATCCCACTCTCTGACATTGGTACGCGCTGTAGCTGGGTCCTTGGAGAAACTGGGCACCTTAAGTTTATCACGTTTTTTTTTAATTCACGTATTTTTGTTTACAAATTAGGCACCCCTTACACGTAAAGTGCTTGTTTGAACGGATGATGGTTTATTGGTAGGGAGATGCGTCAACCCTATTTTAAATCCAAAGGTGCTGACTGCAGGTCTGAGCAGACCCGTGGGTAAATCTCAACCTCCAGTCAGTGGAAGTTACTTCAGGTGAAGCTTGAGGGACCTCAGCAGAGCTGTAAGCTCAGTGCTGCACGTTTGACTGATGTGCATCGGCAGAGCCCGCCGGGTGTGGACTGACTCACACAGGGAGATTTGTGCTCAGGTAGCTGACCTCGGACAGGAGCATTATAGGGGATTTTGGGGTGCATTGTAGGTAGTTCCGCTCAGCTTTCTAACTGGGCTGCGCTTTGAGCGCAAAACAAGTCTCGCTCGCGGAGAACTAAATGAACACCTTGCACCTGGAGCTCCTAAACAGTAAAAAAAATCCCACACACCGAGATGCCGTTCAATTATCTGTCATGGTAGGCACAACAGATAAATCACAAAAGCTGTTTGTGTTTGTTCGGTTGATCTCCGTCCCACGAGTCGATATTCTAGAGTAGCAGCCTTCAAGGCATGTGACTTGATTGTTTCGTCAGCTTGTGTGTGCGTGCGCGAGTCCTTGTGTCTGTGCATGTACTTCTGTGTGTATGAATGTGTGATTTGTGGGTGTGGCTCTGTGTGTGTGTGTGTGGGGGGGGAGCTCTGTATTTGGCTCTGTGTGTGTGTGTGTGGATCTGTGTGTGTGTGTGTGGCTCTGTGTGTGTGTGTGGCTCTGTGTGTGTGTGTGGCTCTATGTGTGTGTGGCTCTGTGTGTGTGGCTCTGTGTGTGTGTGTGTGTGTGTGTGTGACTCTGTGTGTGTGTGTGTGTGTGGCTCTATGTGTGGCTCTGTGTGTGTGGCTCTGTGTGTGTGTGTGGCTCTGTGTGTGTGTGTGTGTGGCTCTGTGTGTGTGTGTGTGGCTGTGTGTGTGTGTGTGTGTGGCTCTGTGTGTGTGTGTGTGTGGCTCTGTGTATGTGTGTGGCGCTGTGTGTGTGTGTGGCTCGGTATGTGTGTGTGTGGCTCTGTGTGTGTGTGTGTGTGTGTGTGTTTGGCTCTGTGTGTCTGTGTGTGTGTAAGAAACAATAGCAAAATCCCTACTTAAAAAAAATCACACATATATATATAAAAAGAACCACTTTCTAACGTAAGTTACTAACAAAACTTTAATTTTTTTAACATATAAAATATAATGTCAAATGCATTTTTCTTATTAAAAAAATGTGACATTCTAAAAATATTTTATATCTTAAAAAATATAAATAACAAATATATAAATAACTTTTCCCTCCCACTATAAATAGTTTAAAATTAATTACAAATTTGTAGCTAAAAAATATGATCCAGAAAGCAAGTTAAAAATCCAAAATTGTAGAAATTCAAACAGTTAGATAAATAAAAACAAAGCAAAATTGAAAAATACAGCTGTCCAAAACAAACTCCTCCAACAAAATATCAGTTGTGTAGAACCATGAAAAAAACAAAAAATAAATTTAAAAAAAGAACCGATCCATGAAACCTGAAAAGTAAAAGAAATGTAAAATAATTATTAGTTAACTCAAAACTAATACACATTTCCTAAAAAAAAAAAGAAACAAAATGAACCTTGGTCCAACGCCAAGTCTGGAACAAAGAGTACCTGTATAAAATAGTACACAGTCCCTCCTGCACACACAAACAGTTATATTACTACTAAACAAACATTAACATAATTACAATGCCTTAACACACTACTCTAGATATATTGAACATTATATAGCATACCATAATGTTAATGTTAATTGCATTTGCAAAGCACTGCTGTTACCCGAAGGTGTCCTAAGGTGAAGACCTACCCGAGGAACACTGATTGTGTATTATGCGACCTAATTTGTGAAGAGCCACTTTTTTAAGGCCTTCCTAAAGGCCATCAAGTTGGCCATGTGTCTCAGATAAAGTGGGAGGGTGTTCCAAGACTTGGCTGCGTTGGCAATAAAACTTCTGCCACCCCAGTTTGAATTTTTTGCCCTGGGCATTATCACTAATTTTGCTTCAGATGATCGGAGTGCTCTTTTTGGTGAGTACCAACGTAAGTGTTGTTTTAGAAGTTCAGGACTGTTCCCTGCAGCGCCGTGAAGACCAAACACAAGGCCTTGAACTGGGTACGCTTCCTGACTGGCAGCCAATGACATTTTGTGATTAATCCTGTGATTGATGCATATTTAGGAGTTCCTGTAAGGAGTCTGGAGGCTACGTTCAGCAGAATTTGTAGTTTATTCATTGATCCTTCTTGTAGCTTGAGATAAAGACTGTTGCAATAGTCTAGTCGGACATTACTAATGCAGTGACCATCGTTTGTTGTGCATCTTTAGGAAGTAGAGGCATTATTTTTTTTACAAGATCTGAGGATGAACGAAGTGGAGGGTGCCAATTAATTCACCTGGTCCTTGAAACTAAGTTTGATATCAATCCAGATTCCCAGGTTCTTCACCTTCCCGGTCGTGCTGGCAGTGGTCCTAGTGAGTTAGGCCAACAGTCTGGAGTCCAAAAAATAGGGTTGTTGCTGAAGAGCACAACCTCAGTCTTACTGGAGTTTAACTTTAAACAGTTCTGTGCTATCCAATTTCCTATCGCGTTCAAACAGTACTGTGGTCTGGATGCGGTGTCTTGTAGTAGTTCTGGTCGTATTGCCACTACGATTTGGGTGTCGTCGGCGTAGGATGTCAAACTAAAACCATTGGATTAAATGAGGGGGGCCAGAGAGGACACATAAATATTAAAAAGTGTTAGGCTTAATGAGATCCCCTGCGGGACTCCACAAGGTAAGGAGAAAGCTTCTACCTCAAATGTGTCCAATTTGACCATTTGGGTTCTTTCTGAGGGAAAGGATTTGAGGAGTTTTTGGGCCATACTTTAACTCCTATCTCTTCTAAGCAGTCCACCAACAGAGCATGGTGGACCGTATCAAATGCCGCCGAAAGGTCCAGCATGATCAGGGCGGTCCTGCCTCCTTGATGGAGAGTGGCCCTGATCTCTTCCGTGGACTAAATACGGTACGCTTATTAAGCAGTGTCATCATTCAGTTAAATGCATATATATATCAGCTGAATGAATTGCGAAATTTACACATGAAATGGCTCTGAATACAGAAAAAAAGGACGAGACCATTCCATATTTATACAAATTCTGTACATATGCTAGAGGTTGAGGTAAAATATTGTCTCTAGAGTTCCTGAAATAGAAGCTCTGTTTTCTAAGAATAGTTCTACTTTAAGCAGAGTATTTTGTGCCAGAGAAAGGGTAAATATTTTGGAAGTGAAAAAAAAAAAAATTTTGCTTTCAGGGGGAAAAATAGTTCCAATTGTTTTCAGTAGCTTTTGTTTTTCAAAGCTGACGGACGAATTCAGAGTTCAGGGAACGCTGTGTGCTCGTTGTTTAAAAAGTTTATTCCCGTTGTTCAGGGGAGAACATCATATCAGACCGACTTGCAAAAAATTGGTCTACGACATCAGGTGAAAGTTCAACCAAGTTTGAAAATGCTGTAACAGTGCATGTGTGAGAATGATTGCTATCATCGATGTCAGGATCAGCAGTGCTCACAGAAGGTTGTACCTGTGTGGTGCTGCTTTCATCTCGTACCCCACCGCCACATACTCATAGTGGTGAAGTCTCAACAAATGCCGTCATCAGAATAGGTAGCCGCTGGGGACAACACGATGCATGAGTCGTTACCGGACCTAGCAAGGTATCTGTATCCATTGGTACTGCTGATGGTAGTGTAAGATAGACGTCCAACACGCATTCTTCTCCACATAGCATACATCGAAGCACAGGTAAGATGCAATCTTGCCAGATTGGTCTGAATGAAAGAAACCAGGTCATATTCAGATCTCTTAGCCGGGCTAATCCAAGGACTTTAGTTATGCGGTCCCGGTAGCGTATTGCTAGGATCGTTTCTTCCATCGTTGCTGGAGTCTTGTCTGTGGCTTGGCTTGCCATATCGGAGCAGAAGAATCAAAAATAAAATTCCTGCTACGAGTCCCAAAAGTAGAGGCAGACCGCCGAAGACAGAATGGACAAAATTCGGAAAGATGCCCAGAACTGTTTCAAAGGGTGTTAACAGTCCCGAAAAAATTGTCTTAAATACATGTGCGATGCCACTGGTATCAGACATGTTTAAAATTTGGCTTAACATTTCTACGAAATGTACGGGGCAATTTGTTGATAATAGGGAATGTATCTCTGCTGCTGTCCTTGCAACCTGCAGATCATACATTCCTTTGGACGAGGTTAAAGGCACAGTTTTCTGTAAAAGAATAGACTTCATTCTGCTTAAAGTATCAATTCAAATAGAAGACCCCCTGCTGGGGGTCACAACACATCCACAAGGGCACCCACACATGACCCACCTGTCAACAAGGCACCCCTCTGCATCCGGGACACACATCGACCGCCAACTAGCAGCAACGTCCCGGTCACGTCACCGCCGCAGTCAACACATACGCACTATGCAGAAGGCATGGCCACTCCAAGGCATGGGCAGGGCACAAACACCACAGGGACACACCACCCCCAACCACACAGCAACACACCCCATCAAGTCACAGGCCAGGTGCCCATCCTGTGCACCCCCATGCACACCAACAAGCAACAAGCAACAAGCACTGCAACAAGCAAGCCCAATACACACCCTGCACCACACAACACACAACCAGGGAGACAGCCACTGCAGGAGTGGCTGACAAGGAACACACAACACCAGTGCCACACACACACTGAAGGCTCACAATCCTTGCCAGCACATACACACACAAACAAACACACACCCTGGGTGTAGCCATAAACACAACACACACACAGGGATGCCTCAACAGATGCCAGCACAAGAACAACACACAAACACTACAGGAACACATACTGAACCCCAACAGAAACAGACATACCCTGTCAGCCAAACTGGGGAAAGGCAATGGGAGCAAAGACACAACAGGAGTTCACAACATCATCACTCAGGAACAAAACACACACACCATAACACAAATCACACAAGAAGTGCACCAGGACAAACCCACACTGCCACATCAAACCAACCTCAGATGCACAAGAAACCCTAATCAACAAACACCAAAAGGCATCAGGGGATGCACATCAGGCAATGCCAAGGCCACACTCACACAACACTGCATGCACAACAAGCAGTGTGTGCATAACAAGCACAACAGCCATACACAGACATGATTGACACAACCTCACCACACACACCACAAATCAGCATAGCACAAATACAACAGCACACCCAGGAAGTGAAGCAATAGCACAGCCAACACACAGACATCCAACACAACAACTACACATGCACCACTCTGGGATACAAGAGTCAAGCCATCTCCACCAGAGCACTGGGCAGCACACACAGCTGAAGTGCACATGACCCCTACAGAATGACTAATAGCACAAGCACAGCACACATAAACCATTGGGGCAATGTCCAGAGTGGAACAACACTCTTGTCCTAAGAACTGCACCACAAAGCATAAGCTCACAAATGAAGTGATGGGGAGGCACACACACATGGAAACCAAGGGGGCAGCTGACATCAAAATGAAATACCCTGCATGTCAGAGGCAGACATGTAAGGGGTGTACCACAGACAAATAGAGGGAGGGAAGACCCACAATGGCCAGGCACAAGTGGCACACATAGGGGATGTCTTTACACCACACACACCATGCCATACAGGAGGATAAAAACCACCATGTGCCTGCAACGCATGACAAACACAAACACAATGCCAGTGTGGAGCAGCAGGACCACACAGTCTACACAAACACACCCAAGACACATTGAGGATCAAACAAACACAACACTAATGTTCAACTCACATACTTTGCACACTTCTAAGTTACCAACACAACAAGGAGGAGTCACACACAACAGCATGGACACACCAACACACAGCGCAGTGCACAACAAACAGCTCACACAAGTGCATACAATCTTCTACACAGGGCAAGACAAAACAAACAGCAGGCACACAACTCCTGGGTGACACATGTGTGTCTCTCACAATCCAGGGGCTCACACACATCCACTACAAACTTACACCCTTCACACTGCACACCTCTGCTGCACCCAAGACCACGCATCTCATGTAGGCCATGGTACCATGACTAAGGGCCAACACAAGATGACCATACACATACACTGCTGGGCACACATAAAGGAATACACACACATACATCATGACATATCCTAGCCTGCTTCCAAACCTTTGCACAGCATCACACCCTGTGCTGGCAGTGTCCCCCAACCTGACATGTGAACAGTGTAGCCAACAATAGCAAATCACTAAGAAGATAACTGCATAGCAGGTAAAATAGCCATCACAGATTACACCATTATCAGGGTCATAATGGACTGAAGACCCTGTCACCCCTGTCTACAAATCTGATGCGTGCGAAGAGCTTTGCAATGTTGAAGTGATACATAGATCATGGGGCACAGCAAGGTACAAAATGATGATCATATGCAAGATACTATGCACAGGTTAAATACAAACAGGAAGGCCAGTGTCCATAGCACAGGGGAGAACCCACCACAGCAGAACAACAGGGCCAGTGTCCATAGTACAGGTGAGACAACAAGCACATGAGAGGCTGCACAGGGGAGAGTACAGCAGAGCAACAGGGCCAGTGTCCGTGGCAGAGGGGAGAGCCCAACACAGCAGAGCAACAGGGCCAATGTCCATGGCACAGGTGAGACAGCAAGTACATGAGAGGCTGCACATGGGAGAGTACAGCACAGCAGAGCAATAGGGCCAGTGTCCATGGCAGAGGGGAGAGCCCAACACAGCAGAGCAACAGGGCCAGTGTCCATGGCAGAGGGGAGAGCCCAACACAGCAGAGCAACAGGGCCAGTTTCCATGGCACAGGTGAGACAGCAAGTACATGAGAGGCTGCACAGGGGAGAGTACAGCACAGCAGAGCAACAGGGTCAGTGTCCATGGCATAGGTGAGACAGCAAGTACATGAGAGGCTGCACAGGGGAGAGTACAGCACAGCAGAGCAACAGGGCCAGTGTTCATGGCACAGGTGAGACAGCAAGTACATGAGAGGCTGCACAGGGGAGAGTATAGCACAGCAGAGCAACAGGGCCAGCAACACACCCAGGTTATAAAAAATGGTCAGGACTAGCACACCTGTACGAGGCACAGGCGTATGAGGGGGATGTCAACTCACTCCTGGCTGTCATGCGGACTTGGACCTGGCTGTGTTTCGGGGACAGCAGGCCCACTTGACTGGGAGGACAGTGGCTTGGCAAGCTGGAGGGCTGGGTGGACCAGGAGGCATAGTGGCACGTGGAGGTGGAGTCATGCAGACCTCTGACACAGTGTGGGTGGGAGAGGTTTGAGGGGTGCCCTTCCACTTTTTGGGAATATGAAATGACTTCCCTGTCTTGGGGTTGATGGGAAGTGGTGATGACACAACAGGCACACACACCAACTGTCCCACATCAGGTGCAGACACTGGCACTACCTCTGGTGATGTGCTGGATCCTGCAGAACGCTTTGTCTGGCATACGCCTCTGGACCACCTTCCCCTCTTTGCCAGGTGTACCCCCTACAGTGCCCTCCTTTGCCTTTTTCTCAGGGGTGGTCTCTACAGTGCCCTCCTTTGCCTTTTTGCCAGGCGTACCACCTACAGTACCCTCCTTTGCCTTTTGGCCAGGTGTACCCCCTACAGTGCCCTCTTTGCCTTTTTTTCAGGGGTGGTCTCTACAGTCATACAAAGACGTGTTGCACTCCTTTATTCTCTCAATTTCTTCTTCCATGTGTAAACCAAATGTTTATCTCATGCGTGCTCACCGTTGACGTGCTAAGCCCACAACAGCACGTGTGGAATTCGACATCATCAAAACTTGGGGCTGCTTTTGCCCCAATGCCAGTGGCGACAGCTTTTTTTCATTGTTTGCAATTGCATCAGTTTCTTTAACTATTCAATTTTTTTCAAACTTCTTATTCGTCTTTTTAATCCTGCGCACATTCTCAATCTCATTCATTTAAAACCTCCTGCAAGAATTTGCAATTTTCTGGGTTTCTCATGTTACGGCGGGCCATCCGAACCTCTAACCAATAACACGTGCTGAAGCAAGGTTCATTAAAAAAGCAGTTTATTTGACCCAATGCATTTCGGACCCCACGGGTCCTTCGTCAGGGGTAACTGTAAAATCAATTAAACATACTCATCAGTAAATGCATAAATGTATACACTGGTTAAATTTCAACATTTCCTAAACCGGCATCATATATTGCACTAATCACCGCCAGTTATCAAACTTTCATAATCGAGGTAAACCTCCCTTTCCCTGTGGCTCCATACTCCTCTTATCCTCTATGTGTTCCCTCTTCCCCCACTATCCCGCCGTGAGTGCCCTCCCTTCTTTTTCCAACCGTTCTCCCACTCCTCTTTTGCAGCCATCTTACTGAAACCCCGTGCTCGGAGAATTTCTATCTCCCGCTGTGGCAATTCAAAATTAACCAAACCTTACCCCCGCTTTCCGACTTCATTACTGTGTTTACAATTTTCACTCTCCCTCCTCCACATTTCAACCGAATACAAATTGCTCTGTACTCTTCAACCCTTCATCCAACACTCCCGCTCCATTGACACACCGCCTACCTGCTACTACTTCTTTCTTCTCACTTCCCCGGCATAGATCTTAACATTCTTTGCAATCCCTCTTGTTTAAACCCCTCCTAGTTCCTTCACTTCCTGTTCCCTCCCCCTACCAAAACTCCTTCTGCCACACAGCACTTGCGTTTAACACTACACATCCCAAGGTGCATTATGCTTTTCACCGGTCCCATGATAACATTCATCTATTGTTTGTTTTTCAACACTGATGATTTTTTGATTTTTTGATGATTTTTCTACTCGCAAAACGAATGCTTGTGAATCTTCAGTTGCCACTCAAATGTCCGTCTGACTCATTTAAAATCAACATGCTCAATGAACCAGAGTCTTCCGTCTTGCAAGGAGAAAGTCGACCAACTTTTCCATTTTCGCAACACTTTTGTCCATATGGGTGCAACACGGTAGGGCTAAATTTTTAAACATCATACAAAGACGTGTTGCACTCCTTTATTCTCTCAATTTCTTCTTCCATGTGTAAACCAAATGTTTATCTCATGCGTGCTCACCGTTGACGTGCTAAGCCCACAACAGCACGTGTGGAATTCGACATCATCAAAACTTGGGGCTGCTTTTGCCCCAATGCCAGTGGCGACAGCTTTTTTTTCATTGTTTGCAATTGCATCAGTTTCTTTAACAGTTACCCCTGACGAAGGACCCGTGGTCCGAAATGCATTGGGTCAAATAAACTGCTTTTTTAATGAACCTTGCTTCAGCACGTGTTATTGGTTAGAGGTTCGGATGGCCCGCCGTAACATGAGAAACCCAGAAAATTGCAAATTCTTGCAGGAGGTTTTAAATGAATGAGATTGAGAATGTGCGCAGGATTAAAAAGACGAATAAGAAGTTTGAAAAAAATTGAATAGTTAAAGAAACTGATGCAATTGCAAACAATGAAAAAAAGCTGTCGCCACTGGCATTGGGGCAAAAGCAGCCCCAAGTTTTGATGATGTGGTCTCTACAGTGCCATCCTTTGCCTTTTTGCCAGGGGGGTCTCTACAGTACCCTCCTCCACCTGCTTCAATGGTCTTGGAATTGGGGTTGATGTGGTGAGTGCATGTGTCCCTGTGCTCTTCCTAGGTGTACCCCTGATATGCAACACCTCCTCAGTGGGCACAGACACTGCATGGATAGGTCTGTGTGAAGTTTTAGTGACAGCAGAGTCTTTTGCTGGTGATGCATCTGTGGCATGTGAGCCTGATGTCTGCCTCATTGCTCTTCTGGCCTTGTTCTTCCCTGACTGGCTCTTGTCTGTGCATTCTGGGGTGGCCCTGCTCTTCTGTGGGGATGGTGTCTGTGGGCGGGAGTGCTTGGGTTGTGTCTGTTGTGTGCTCCTTGTGCTGTATCGTTTCAGTGACGCAGGCGAACCGTGGTCACTGTCATCTGATGTGGCCACTGACTGGGGGGTGGACAAAGGCACCTGAGCTTGAATGGGTGCATGTGCCTGTCGAAGGGCAGACGTCGCTGTGGATGACAACACCTGGACTGTACGGTGTAGCCCACCCACGTCAGAGTGTATGCCCTCCATGTATGCAACCACCTGGCCTAATTTCTTATCATAGTCACTGAAGGCATTGAGCAGGGCGGTCTGGCCCACACAAAGCTGGTGCAGGATCTCTACACACTCTGCACTGACGGCAGCAAGGCGGATAGGTGCAGGGGCCGCGGTGCCTGGTGTGAATGTGATTCAACCCCTCTTAGTGACACGGATACGGGCAGCACCAGAAGAAGTGGATGGGAGGCTGGTCACTGGCCGCTGGGTGGTAGATGATGATGCAGACTCCCCATCCCCTGTGCCTGCCAACATGGATGCATCCCCGCTGGCATCAGATTATGTGGTACTCTGTGTCTCAGCCATGGATTCCTCCTGCATACTTATGTCCCCCTCAGATGTGATGGTGGGCTCTGTGTCACTGGCCTCCGCTGCAGCTGTTGTGCTACTCTCGCCATAACTGGTTTCTGGCTCATGTTCCTCCGTGGTCTCTTGCGAATCTGCATGAGAGAGAGATACAGGGTTGTGTAAGTGTCATCATCTGGTCACACGAATTCAAATCAATGCAGTACAGGAGAGGCCCAAATCTACATGGTAACCACCACACCCTGTAATCACTGTGCAGCAACACACAACATAGACCACAACTGTCACTGTAACGCTGAATATCTGCCATGAGTGAGCCATGTTGATGCCACACAGCACTACACCCTGCCCGTAGATGGAGTGCACCACACACACAACTTGCCCTGCCCTCACCTAGGGACATGATGTGGGTACAACACTTATTACCACTGACAGACCTTCAGGGAACAGGAGGGGACAACACACACACCTATTATGACATTACAGTCCACAATGCCAAGTAGGCCATAGCAAGCACCATGTGGTAATCTGGGGCACATTGTTGTCAGATGTGTGGGCCTCAACGATCATGGTGCATGCAAAGTAGGCATACATGAAGTCAAACTCAGAAAGTGGACACTGCTGTTCACCCCATAATAGATTCCCCACACTATCCCAATGCTGAATGACCATGTAGAGCCTAACACATCTGGAAATGTGAAAGTACAGCACAGAGGAACAGCTTAGTAAGGCCAGGTTGACCCAATGCCTGATACAAGCACACATCACAGCAGCCACCCACATTACACAGCACGCCACAGCAACATATGCACATCACATGGGTCACCGCTGCCACAGGCCCTGTACACATGCATCCACTCCCAGCAAAAGTCACCCTCCCCAGATACTCACCACCCCTGCCTTGCTGGCGATGCTCCTTCAGACGTGCATCCAGGTCTGGATGAGTCACTGCCAAGATGCGGCCCATCAGTGGAGTCATGCTGCGCCGTGCCAAACGCCCTGTGCGTGGTAGCATCCCCAAGGTCATCTCTGCCACTTGCTTTCCCAGCTGGCTGATGTCGTTTCCACCTCTTGTGACAGTGGGTGCGTCGTCTGTTGGATACCCCCGGGGCTCGCACCTTTGCTGCAATGGCCCTCCACACGGCCTTACGCTGGTGTACCTTGAGCTGCAGGTATGAGAGAAAAGAAGGGTAAATGACCAGTTACACAGTGTCAGGTACCAACATCTATCAGTACAGTAGCAAGACACAGACTCAGGACCAATTGTAACCTCCCTCCCTCCAAAACTGGGGGACCCCTCACAAGGGCACTTTGCATGGCCCAAACAGATGTGATTGCATGCACACATTGGGGCGTAGAGGGTCCATGATAATCTCACAAATGCAGGATGCATCAACACAATATGCATCAACAGAAGTGTGTAACTGTGCAATTATACAGGGCACAGATGGGGCATATCTACTATTCAGTGTGAAGGAACTGGAGTAAGGAGCATGTAAGTCTGGTGATGTTTTCTCGTTTGGGTGGGCAGGCACTGGACCTACTCTCTGGGTCACACTGAGTCAGACAACAGGGGCACACTGAAATATTCACACAAGCAATTACTGTCCTGGCACCTACATGGCTAACATCCGGTGGCTCTGTATGGCTGACAATGTAACACACCCCACTCACACATACAAGTACAGGCATGGAAAAGAGTGACATTGGGACACACACACTCCCTCGCCCTGGAGACAGCTTGTCTGTCAGTGTTTGACACAACCCCACACCTTCATGCATATACTGCAGCAGCACAACTACACGGCTGATACCCCCCGGGCCTACAGCTACCTTCATGGTGACTTACCACTACATTGGGACCACCAAACAGCCATGGGTACTGTGCCAGCACCTCGTCCACAAGGACCCCCAGCTCCTCACTTGTGAATGGACTGGCACGGATCTTCTCTGTCCTTGCCATCCCTGTGGACATGGAACATCTGTGGTGGAAGTGAGTGGTGAGGGGTCCCAGGCAGAAGGCTCTGTAGGCAGCAGCAGGAGAGGGTCCCAGGGAGCAGGCTCTGGAGGCAGCAGCAGGAGAGGGTCCCAGGCAGCAGGCTCTGTAGGCAGCAGCAGGAGAGGGTCCCAGGCAGCAAGCTTTGTAGGCAGCAGCAGGAGAGGGTCCCAGGCAGCAGGCCCTTGAGGCAGCAGCAGAAGAGGGTCCAAGGCAGCAGGCTCTGTGAGCAGTGGAAATGTGAGGCTCACTCCCACAGATTTATAGCCCCCTGGGGTGGTTTGTAAGCTGCAAAGCTGCAACAATTGGTTGTCCAGGTCCGACTCGTTTAAAAGCATCCAATGACCGCCTCCGCGGTGGCGGGGCACACTTTCCGCGATTTTCAAATGTGCTTCATGCCACCGCGATCATCGCTCCCATTGGCTGGAGGCAATGCTCCATGGCGGTGATGCACCGCGGGGGCTCGGGGTGCGCTACCGCGATGGTGCATCATTCAAAAGCATCCAATGACCGCCTCCGCGGTGGCGGTGCACACCTTCTGCGATTTTCAAATCTGCATCATGCCACCGCGATCATCACTCCCTTTGGCTGTAGGCAATGCTCCATGGCGGTGATGCAGCGCGGGGGCCCGGGGTGCGCTACCGCGATGGTGCATCATTCAAAAGCATCCAATGACCGCCTCCGCGGTGGTGGTGCACACCTTCCGCGATTTTCAAATCTGCATTATGCCACCGCGATCATCCCTCCCATTGGCTGTAGGCAATGTTCCATGGCGGTGATGCACCACGGGGGCCCGGGGTGCGCTATCGCCATGGCGCATCATTCAAAAGCATCCAATGACCGCATTGCCGGTGCACACCTTCCGCGATTTTCAAATCTGCATCATGCCACCGCGATCATCGCTCCCATTGACAGTAGGCAATGCTCCATGGCGGTGATGCACCGCGGGGGCCCGGGGTGCGCTACCGCGATGGTGCATGATTCAAAAACATCCAATGACCGCATCCGCATTGGCGGTGCTCACCTTCCACGATTTTCAAATCTGCATCATGCCACCGCGATCATCGCTCCCATTGGCTGTAGGCAATGCTCCATGGCGGTGATGCGCCGCCGTGGCGGGGAGGTAGCTACCGCCATTTGGGTGGCGGAGCATGCCCACAGATATCTACACATGTCGCCATGCCAATGGCTACCGCACTTGTGAAGGGGGTGGTGCTGGTGTCACACCGTAGTGGCCAGGCGGTAGCTACCACCATTTGGGTGGCGGAGCATGCCCACAGCCATCTACACATGTCTCCATGCCAATGGCTACCGCACTTGTGAAGGGGGTGTCGCTGGTGTCACACCGCCGTGGCCAGGCGGTACCTAGCGCCATTTTTGTAACATTTAATGGCTATGTCCATCGTGAACACTGCATCAGTACACAGCAGCAACATGGTGAAGGGCTCATCATTGTACACACAATGCTATTCTTCCATATCATCCACAGGTGGAGGCATGTTCTGTGTGACGCACTTTGATCTGTGGTCCCTGCCATGTCACTTATGCATTTGATGCTTGATGATGCTTGACAGTCTTAAGATGGTGTCAATGATGTGTAACAAATCAATGTTTTGTGGGTCAGTGCTGACCTTGACAAGGCTTGTCTCACTGTATGGTATCGTACCAGACTGGCGCTTTCACATCTGCTCATGCACACAACTGAAAGTTTTATGGCTACTGTGATCATTGTGTTGTGGATGTGTGCAGAGTTTACATGGTGCATTGAGGTGTGACAGGTACAGCAGATGGGTATGATACAGTCATGGTCATTTTAGACACATTGGCGTATGGTACAGCACCAGGCGTAGTGTGGTTCAGTATGTGTGCATTCACATTGACCTATGTGTTGTTTGCAGCACTTGTGTATTGTTAGTGGAGAGGTGTGCCCTCTTTGTGTCTCAAATGGCCACCCATGTAACCTGGTGTGGCATGCATCTCTCAGGGCAGTCTTTGTTTTTCCATGACATTGTTGATGGTATGTGCTTTGGCCATCTCATGATGGTTGTCACTGATATTTGCACATTTACATCTCAACTAGGAGGAGGCCAAATCGTCTACGTCACCTGACAGTGCTGGAGGACATGGAGAATGTTGCAATCATTCGGATATTCCGCCTCGACTAACCAACACTGAAGATCCTGTGTGATCTTTTGGAGCCCCACCTGCAGCCTCGCCACCACTATCCAACAGCATTCACACCCACATACAAGGTGATTGCAGCCCTCTACTTTTTTGCAACTGGTTTCTTCCAGGAGACCGTGGCCAGCGCTGGAGGGATGTCGCAGCCCATGTTCAGCCAGTTGCTGAGGGATGTTCCTTGCAGCCATGATGCTATATAAGAATCGCTACATTCATTTCCCTAGGGGAGCAGAATTGGCCAGTGTGAAGGGTGACTTCTATCCCCTTGGGCGCATCCCAATGTTGTTGGTGCCATCGATTGCACCCATGTAGGTCTGGTGCCACCACAGGCAACTGAGAACATTTTTAGAAATCGTAAACATTATCATTCTATCAATGTACAGGTGGTGTGCCTTGCGGACATGACCATTTCCCATGTGTGTGCAAGATTTCCTGGCTCTGCACATGATTCCGACATCATGAGGAACAGCATGGTGCCACGGATGATGGAAAATCTGCATCCAGAGCGTGCTTGGATTGTGGGTGAGTATGCCTACTGATATGGCGTGCTGTGTGTTACCTGCTGCACTCTGGCTGTGCAACATTGCAATGGGTGTTTGTCATTCACAGGTATCTCTGCATATCCCAGTCGGCCATGGCTGTTGGTCATCCTGGCCTACAGAATATACATCTTTTGTATCCATCATGGACATTTTGGACACTGTCAAAATAGCACTAAAGACAAGACTGCACAAATTGTAGTGTGTAAGGTGTTTTATTTACAAAGTTGACATGTGAGGGGTGCGGGCATTTTCACATGTAGGTGGTGATGGAGCAGTGAGTTGACAGTCATAGTAGATGAGATGCAAAAGTAGAGACCACATGGATGTGGTGACCCAGTCCAACAGACATGTGCCATTCACAAGGCAGTGCGGGGAAGGACAGTCCAAAGAGTCAATGCAGTGGGGAAGAGGGTTGCCATCAGGGCTGGCTCCGTGACTGGCGTGTGGCTGGTGCTTTGCCTCCAGAGACTCCCAGGCTCTTCTTTGGATACCCCTTTAATCTCTTGGGGGAGGCTGCTGCATTGCCAGCGGCGTCTGAGGACTCACCCCTCTCTCTGGCCGCAGGGGAGGATGGTGCACTGTCATCCTGTAGCACAACAGAGGGGGGCAGAGGTGTTGTTTGGGATCCTGGCCTGTCCCTCAGTAACGCCACTTGCTGGCCCATGAGGTCCACCATCTGTCCAAGGCAGTTGTCGATGGACCTCATCAGCAGGATGAGCTCCCGTAATAGTTCATCAGACCGGCCACTTTGTCTCTGGACCTGTTGGTATGCCTCCACAACTCTGGTGAAGTGATCCAGGGATGGTGTCCACTCCTCCCGAGGTCTGGTGGTAACCCTGGCCCTCCCACCTGCCCTGCTGCCATGGACCTGTTGCCTCACCACTGTGAGTCCACGCACACTCTCCCTGCCCTCCACAGTTGTTGGGGTGGCCTGGTCATCCCCTGGGACAGGGAGGGTGCTGCAGGTGGTACTGGTGGTGGTGGTGGTGGTGCTGGTGGTGGTGGTGGTGGCAGTGGTGGCAGCGGTGGAGGCAGAGGCCGTGACTGCAGGGGTCTGCTGTGCTGTTGTTGTTGCAGCAGACGTGGTGGTGGGGAGGATGGGGTCTTCGGACCTGTTGATCTGTGGCACACCAGATGGGCCAGCCTCGAGCTCATCGTCTAAACTGTCCTGGGAGTCAACATCCGGGAGTCCATGTACCTGGGGTGGAGACTGGCTCTGCTGTTCGTTGTTGTGGTCCTCAGCAGTGAGTTCTTCATCACCTGTGGATTAGATGGGTAATGGTCAGTGTTGGGCACTGTGCAAGTATTGTGAAGTCTCCACTAGTATTATTCATTGCAACACTGTGTGTAATTTCATGGTGCAGAGGAACATCATTTACTCATACATGTCAGGTGTCAATGCATTGCATGCAATTGTTGCTGTGTGTAGGGATGCAGGTCTCACACACACACACACACATCAAGAAGAGTAAAGATGGCTACCTACCTGTTAGGTGAGTGAGAACAGTGCAATGGCTGGCACATGCTCCTGGGTGGGAGGTAGTGCTCCATGCGGCTGGGGTGTGGGCCAGGCGGCATGGTGGGAGTGGTAGTACAGGCCTCTCTCCCACAGACAGACATCACAAGCAAGATGGCTACCTACCTGTTAGGTGAGGGAGAACAGTGCAATGGCTGACACTTGCTCCTGGGTGGTGTTGGGGGAGGGATCCATCTTGGTAGGCTGTGGTACAGGGGGTATGGTGGGAGTTGTTATACAGGCCTCCCACCCCCGAACAGGCCTCCCAAGCAAGATGGACAGACATCACAAGCAAGATGGCTACCTACCTGTTAGGTGAGGGAGAACAGTGCAATGGCTGACACATGCTCCTGTGTGGGAGGGAGAGCTCCATGCTGCTGGGCTGTGGGCCAGGGGGCATAGTGGGAGTAGTAGTGCTGGCCTCCCTCCCTCAAAGACCCTCCCAGTGAATATGGCTACCTACCTGTAAGTTTGTTTGGTGAACAGTGCAATGGCTGACACTTGCTTCTGGGTGGGGGAGGCCTCTATCCTGCTCAGCTGTGTGACAGGAGGCATGGTAGGAGTGGTAGTGCAGGCCTCCCTCCCTCAAAGACCCTCCCAGTGAAGATGGCTACCTACCTGTAAGTTTGTTTGTTGAACAGTGCAATGGCTTCCAGCTGCTCCTCGGTGGGAGGGAGTGCTCTATCCTGCTCAGGTGTGGGACAGGAAGCATGGTGGGAGTTGAGGAACAAACCTCCTTCCCCCAAACAGACCTCCCAGTGAAGATGGCTAGCACCCTGTTAGGTGTGGGGGAACAGTGCAATGTCTGATACATGCTCCTGGGTGGGAGGGAGGGCTCCATGCTGCTGGGGTGTGGGCCACTGGGCATGGTGGGAGTGGGAGTACAGGCCTCCCTCCCACAGACAGACATCACAATGTGATGTCATGGTGTGTGGTGGTTAAAGTGTTTGTGGGTGCAGGTGTGTGGGTGGCGGGTGTGGTGTTGGTGTGTGAGGTGTGTTGTGTGCTGGGGGATTGTTGGTGCTGGTGTGATGGTGGTAGTGATGGTGGTGGTGGTTGTGTGTGTATTGTGCTCTTTTGCCTCTCCTGTCAGATGTGGTGTATGGCCTTCTCTTCTGGAGTGTTCCAAAGGATTGTGGTCAGTGAAGGGGCTGGTTTTATACTCAGCTATGTGGGTGTGTCCAAGTGGGATTTAACTGTCAGGTGTGTTGTGGGAGTTGTCCTGTGCTTTTATTTTTGATTTGGCATGTATTTATTTCATTTGTATGTGTTTTATGTATTTGGGCGTCATGGCTACTTTGATTTGTGCAATGTTTGGCATCACTGTGGTGTTTTGGCCTCGTCCGCCATGTTTTTCATGTACCATTCCGCTGCGGTGGCTATGCTGCAGCTCTTCCGCTATCTCTCCCATTCACTCCTGTGTGTGACCGCGGCGGTCGGAACCAGCGCGACCGCGGGACCCTCGGGGATATCCTAATTTCCCGTGCGGTGTCTCTGCTTTACTTGCGGTGGGTTGTTGCTTTTCCGCTGCTTTTCCCACCGCCGCGGTCGTTTTTTTGCCGTCTCCGCCCACGTCGGGCAGCTTTGGTTGGCCCGCTACCGCCGCGGTCGGTCTTTTGTGGCGGTTGATCCTAATTTGGCCGCCGGTTTATCCGTGGTCCCAGCGGGCGGTTGTTTCCCGCCTCCATGGCGGTGGGGGTGATTTTCCGCCCGCTATCCTAATGGGGGCCCTAGCCTGATAACTGTACCCAGACGACAGTTTTAATAGTGTTTGGTATGTCCCCTTCAATCTGTAATTCTAAATCATAAACCCTAGCAGGAGGATTCAAATATTTCACCCCATTTGAATTCATCAGTTGGACTTGCCATCAAAAAACTCTGAAGAATCTGATGTTCTGTTGTGACTTCTGCTGCACTATCTAGGAGCACTCTTGCCCAAGACTTGTTTTGCAGGTGAATCTGTAGTTGGAGCATCATTTTTCTTAGAAACTCCTGCTACTTTCTTCTTTTTAACGGGAGTCTTAGAGTCTAATCCTTTCTTTTCCCTCTTCACGGTGACTTCAGCCTCTCGTCCTGTTTCACCTTTTGTGCAATACTCCTCCTTTCTTTTGTACTTGAATAAGCTCATCTTCTCTTCTTTTTGATCGATAGTGTCCTGAAAAGAATTTGGAATGCGGACATCAGAATACTGGTTGCGTTCCATTTTTTAAAAAAAATGTTGCAGTCTCATAAATTATAACCACCCCTACCATATTTCTGAGATATGGAATATCCAGTTCGACTTTGTCCTCTATTCCTCTGTTGCTTTCTGCCTTCCATTGCAGATTCTTTAACTGCATCCTCAACATCACTTTTAGGTTTTAAATGTGGCTTAATGGCTCACAACCCTAAAGAATCATGACTCATAAAGGTGTATACTTCTGTGATTATTTTGGGTAGTTTCCGTTTGCAATCTGGAACTGGAACCGCTTCCAGCTTCTGGCATATGGCCATAACTAACGCTTCTCCTTTAATGTTGCTCAGACAGTAGAAGAAACTGAAGAAAAGTTTCCCATTAATTTCATTCCTAGTTCCAGAGCTGGTGGTACCCCGTGCTCTCTCTGTACTTGTTTCAGCACCTCAGAGAGAACTGCCAATAAAGTTGTGCCTTGCGTGCTAGTGTAAATGCACTAAAGTGTGCTTTCCCAGGTGCTACATTCATCTTCCAGGGGTGCCATCGCTTTAGAGGGAGACACATCGACAATATTCTATGTTTGTCTTGAGGTGTTGTAAACGGATGAACTGCTTCTAACTGGTTGGTCTGGCAAGTAATTCAAAAAGGTATCGTTTAACGCTTTGCAGGCTCTTTCCCATGACAGCATTAATAGTCTGTGGGCTAATGGGTTGTATTGTAGAGCTGCGAAAGCAGGTTTAGAGTCCATGGTTCATAACATAAACTGTACAAGTCTCTGTATAAGGCAACTATGCAATTTAGCACCCTTATCACATCAGCGAGTGCCAGGGTGTCGGGACGAGAAATAGGCATGTAGCCAAGACTGGCCATATTGCCCCTTCATTGCTCAGGGTTCCCAAGCGGACATTTCTGTGTGTGGTAACTGACCAGAAAACCAGTTCTGGTGTTCCTGGTCTGAAACTGCCCTAGGCAGCGTCTATAGACTCAAACTGCATCCACAAGTAAAATGTCTCTGTGGCATACGCCACGCCAGAAACTAAAACAAAAGTAACTGCCCCTCGCGCGTTAGGGGACATCTTGAATCTTTAGATGCTAACTAACTGATTTCTTGTAATTTGCACCTTTCATAATAGAGCCCACTATATGGAAGGATTCAAATAAAACGGAATTAAAGAATTCGAAAATGAGAATGGGAATAACTACCTAAAAATCAGGCTTGACTAACCTGGCAATAGGCGCTCCCTTATTCCTTGTAGAAGTTAACCATGATTACTATTGACATCTCAGTAATGAAATAATAATGGTACACGTGAGAGTGTATATCAAAAAGAAACTACTCAAGAGGTTCCCAAAACATCCAGGTCCAGTGCGTTAGGCAGCAATGTTGTGTAAACTGAGTCTTTGGCTCTGTTCTACAAGGTTTGCTTTCACACCCACAGGTGGCACGAGTGAACTTAGTTCAATTCACTAATGCTTGAAAGTGTTGGACAGGTTTGTAGCCATGCAAAGCGTCTCCTAATACATGGTTCAAGTGGCATCAATGATTTGTGGTTACTAACAGTCCCTAAACAGGGATCCAGGGACACCGTGGTAATCAGAAAGAAACCTCTTTCGTTCTCTTCAATCACACACACACAGAAGATGGGCTAGGAAAAAAGACACTTTAACTAAAAAGCATATTTATTTTAACAGGTGCACCCTGTTGCTCAACACATCTAAAATAACCAAACAGAATACGATTAAAATAGCTCAGATGTACATTGCGAACAACGAGAATAAAAGGAACCTTTTTAACATGGTTATATTGACATCCAAAACGCTAACTCCCTAAATCCTACTTCTATGTGCTATAGTAGGAGAGCATGAAGAGTAGAATAACTTGCATCTAGATTTTCGTATGGTGAATGAGTGCAACTGCATACCTTATTTAAAGCAAAACTCCGTAATAAATGAGGCCGTATTCCCTACGAAAAGCAAACATGCGTTTAGCATCAGCTCGTCCCAGGCTCAGGCTCGATTTCACTTTCAGTAGAAAATGCAATATGGCAGCATCTTCTGCAGGCAGGATCCTCCTCTGGCAGTATCTTGCTCACAATAATCTTGGTGAAAGTCCTTTCCTGACAAGGGGTCAAGTGGCAGTCCTTTAATAGTGTATCTTGTCTAAGATGAAATTTCGAACATCACCTTAGGAATGTTTTCTAGAACTAATGAGCTATTCCAAGACATAAGGTAAAAATGAGACAATTCAGACTACACTGTTGTTCTTTGTTTGGCGTTAAAGTTGAGATAACAAGGCACTTGTTCCCGACTGATGTCACATCAAGTATTTTGTTGATGTCTACATCGAATTGATTTGACACTTTCACAGTTCTTGGAAAGATAAGGACAGACGACATCTGTGTCAAAGGCAGACATGTTGATGATTCAGCAAAAATACAGAAAATGTAGTGATGGCCTACTTAAACTGGAGTCGGGTCTTATGTCTTTACCTCAAAAACAAGCATTTGCAAAGCCAATGCCTTTGCATGCTGCGGTCTAATAACAAAACACAAATAATTGCTTTATGTACACAGTATCTGTGAGATAATAAATTTAAACTGTTTAACGTGAGGTGAAAGTGAAATACTGCTCTGGGCAGAGTCGAAGCCCTCTAAATGTGCATTTTAAAGATAAGTAACAATAGGTTTGCAGATATCTACCCAGTCAAGCCAGACCTGAAAAATGAGCCACATGTATGCTTTACTATGGTTCACTGTCATAATCGAAACACCAACTATTTACTCTAGACATGAACATGACATATATATACCATTGTATCAACAGGTTAACAAATTAGAACTCCCAGCAAAATACGTTGGTGCTTTATGTGGTGTGAATTAAAATTCCAGTCCTAGGTAGGGTATCTGAGGGCAAGGGTTTGATGTCAGTACTGACCAATTATTTTCATGTCAATATTTTGGCTTGTAGGTATTGAGTAAATGTTGGGATCCTTGTGATTGTATGTCGAAATATCCACAACCGTGGACATAGGGCTGCCAAAATATTGAAGACCAAAATATTGAGAAGGTAAGTGAATATAGATGAGTGCAGATTTACTGTTCTTAACTGTGCATCTACATATCTGGAAGATGTATATATGGTCAAGGTATATGTATGTGGAGTTGAGTAAAGTAAATCTATACGTATATAAACCTACCTTCACAATATTTTTGTCCTCAATATTTTTTCCTTGATATTCTAGCAGCAAGATATTCTAGAGTCAATGTTCAATTGGCATACCGGTTTTTGCAGCAAATATTTTTGTTTCTAACCTTTGTGTTGTAGATATTTCCAAATACATGTATCACTGGATACCTGATTGCAATGGTGAGACACTACAATGAAAAGTATTTGACAGTAAAAATGCACAACCCTCACTATTTCCCTAAATGTCATGCTCTAGCAGCAAAGGAATGCCTCTCTTACACCACACCCACCAGCTATCTTACAACAATCATTGGCACACCCTAAACATAGCCAGGAAATCATAGTGTTTCTACTGCAGAAACCAGTAGTTTGCACCTTCATGTAATATTTGACTGTGTTTTACTGCAGTCACTCTTTAGAATCTCAATTTTATTTGTTCACATTGCATTTCTGCAGGGAAGATATTGTTTTTGCAAGCTTAGTGACATATATGCTGCCATTTATTACTATGAAAGCATAGTTTATTTCAGGATAATCAGCAAATGGTATTAGTATGGTTAGTGTCTGATGTAGGGTCAATTGAACGTAAAACATCAATAAAGAGAATATTATCACGGGTGATCATGGTCTATGTATCTCTGATTTAGACATCAGCAGATAGGGAAACAAAACAATGTTGTTTGGCCTTTTCCCGAGTGTTGGTGGGGCCTTTGAAACTGCAAATTGCAGTAATTGAACTTACTGAATGCAATTTTTTTAATGGGGCCAACGAGTGCATTTCACAGCACATTTGATAAAAAGCCATAGGCTCTGAAAGGGCACTCATGAGATATTCCAGTACTTTAATGGTGTGCTAACAAAGCCTGACCCTCCACAAGAGGAGTCTTTTGCCAGATATAAGATAATTATGAGAAAATGGTAACTAAATATTGCGTTTTCAGCACAATTTCTCAAAAAAATATCTAAAAGGCCATAGGTAAATTAGGTAGTTCAGAACATGCACTTTCACATCCTATCATTTGGCACAGCGTTTATCTATTTGTCTGTTGCTCAGGTTACGGAGACCTTAAAGGTTCAGACCGACCATGGACGGATAGCATTGATTTTACGGATTAGAGTTTTAGACAGCGATATTAATTGTCACTGAAATATTTCCTTTAAAAGAAAATATTTATATAAATGGGAATACAATAATTTTGTCCCGAACCATCAACTTGTCAGTTTCTAAAAATACAAACATTTCACTAGCAAATATGCACTTTATTTGAAGAAAAAAACGGATTATTTAGTGTCCAGAAATACCACCTTTTCGTTTCTAATAAAGACATGGTTGGTGCTCAAATATCAACATGTACTAGTACCACACATGGATATATCCTTCCTTATATGCCTAAGCTTATACGTCACTATCTCATGCCGTGGAAGCCCAAAACATGCCAATAATTACCAATGTTATACTATGGCTAGCAGTTTTTCTAAGTGTGATATTATCATGTATGGAATTCCCACAATTTGCCACGAGATACCACCATTATGCCATGTCAGAGTAAGGATTATACAAGAGATAAACAGTTTGATGAGAAATATGCTCCATTGTGCCACGCAATATAATACACATGGCATGCCACCAGTTTGACAACGGTTGGCATTATTATGACACATATACCAATAGTATCCCAATCATTACTGCCATTATTCTATGGCCAACAATACTAAAGTGGGTGTCTTCATGCCAAGATGCCCATATAGGACAAGAGTTACCATCAATGTGACATTCGAAGCATTTGCCTAGGGTGGACACCATTATGCTATGGATGCCCAACATTGTCAAGAATTACCACCAATATTGCAGGTACATTCACTAATGTACTAGCATGCACATATGTATGGCCACAGATACGCACTTTTGCTCACACCCACCCACACGCACGCGCGCACACACACACACACTCCATTCCAGATTTGATTTTGATTTTTTACTTACCTTCCGCTGGCGGCCTCTAGGGGTCATGCTGCAGGCCCTTCACTAGACTCTCTTCATTAGACTTCAATGCCCTATAGAGCTCTCAGTGATGTTTCCAGTGACTTGCCACTTCCGACATAGGACTAGAGCCAGATTAGGTCCTGAGCTGGCAATCGCAATGCAAGGATGATGCAGGACCTGCCATTGTTGACGGGAGCTGATGGTCTTGTTTGCAAGACCGCCTTCTTTGAGACATCATTGCACTCTTAATGCACAAAACATGCATGTCAGCTAGCCGGAACGTGGCATAACATGAACAGGTTAGATTTTTAGGTCTCGTCAGAGAAAGCCCATGAACAGGTGCTGGTGAGACATTTTGTTTACTTACAAGGGGAATAAAGCCAGCCCATTGTTTACCATTGGTTGGCTTCATTGTCATTCTCATTTGCGTTGCATGCTTCTTTTAAGGATGAGCATGCCAGGTTCAGTTCCTCTTCCAGCATTTTTCCCTGTATTGTTTACTTCTCCGGTGGGCTTGCACTGCTGGTGTTATCTGAGCTACTTTTCTATTTTAGTGACAGCAGTTCATAAGAGGGTTTGTGTTTGCAGGCTGTCTCCCCATCTCTATCCCACTGCGCTGCTTTCCTACTCCCACCCTGCATTGTTGCTTGCCCGCAATGTTGCTTCAATGCGCTGTTTGCCCCCACCCTCCCTGCCCGCTGTGTTGCTTTGCCTCCAAGCTCCCCGCCTGTCATCCGTGTTGCACTGCCCTCACCCTGCCTTCCTGTCTTCCGTGTTGCTTTGCCCCTACCCTCCCTTCCCGCTCTCTGTGATCCTGTTCCCCTACAGTCAATGCCTGCTGTCCTTGTTGCTTTGCCCCACCCTCCCTGCCCGCCATCAAGTTGCTCACCTGTCTGCATTGGCTCTAGGACCCGCCACAAGAACCCGACAACCCACATTGCTGAAGCCGCACCTATGTCAGCCACAGACAGCCCGCACAGCTGACTGGCACCCCTCTGTTAGCATTTGACAGGCTGCACTGATGAAGATAGCCACCTCTGCTAACCACAGACAGGTAGGACCCTCTGGTAACTCTCTGCCTCCTCTCTTACCCTTAGCTGCAGATAGGCCTTAGGTCTGACCAGCATCCACTTCTTTGAGATGCCAAGGTGTTGACTTCAGATACCTGTGTTCACCACACACAGGCCACACTGCTCACCTGCACAGGTCTCTATTAGCCACAGACTGGCCACACTTCTGAAGACAGCCCCCTTTGTTGGCCACATACTGGCAACACTGCTGAAGCCAACACTACTGTTAGCCACAGACAAGCTGCACTGAACAAGACACACCTTCTCCTAACTGCAGACAGGCTGCATTGTTGACCAACAGTAACCTATGTTATCTTCAGAGGAGACACACTACTGACCCCAGTCACATCTGCTACTTCACTGTCTGCACACTGTGATTTCTCTCCTGAGGTCTTGCTTGCTCCAGAATTCCCCTGTTTGGGTGTAGGCACCTGCTGAGCTTGGTCTGATATGTAGATTGCAAATGCTTGACAAAACAAGCATTGGCAAAACCAATACATCTCACCTACGTGAGTTATGGGCTTCATCAATGTTTTTTTAGCCAGACGTTTGTGGAATTCTGACCAGCTCTTGATGGATCATACCTCTTATTTAGTCATCATTGGATATAGCGCATTTACAATAATAATTATTTGTTTAGATAAATGGATGCATTTAATAGATTTAACTCAAGACGAATCATTGTATTAGAAGTTGAACTCCATATATTAAATACTGACCGGACATTTGGTAGGAAAATTATTTCCAGTTTGTCTAGCTTCTTTTCATTGAGTACTATTGAGACAAAACTGGAACAAGCAAAATGCGATGCAGGACGCGCTACGAAATTCGTTTTATTAATTTAATTGTTTACTTACCTGCAATCATCCATATTCCGGTGTTTATCACCCCCCACCCTGCCCCTCCCCCACCCCACCTTTCTGCCCCACCGGAACTCTCTCCACGGGCCGCGGCTGGTAGTAGGCCTAATGGCATAACTGTCATATACTTCTGCAAACCTCTAGACGGCTTTTCTTACCTTTAAAGACTTTGCTTTTTTCTTAGCCATGTGTTGCAAAGTAGAAAGTTTTGTATCTCTGGAGAAACCCACATAGTCAAATGACTTTGCTGTCATGTGTATCATCATCATATGTATGTATGTAGTTATGTGTATTATAACTGCTTTTTGACCAAGATTTAAACTGAGTTTCTGGGTTCTGTTCCCAAAGTATATCATTTTAATGTTAGCATTGGAAACTGATAATCCATGTATCAGACACAATTCATTCATTGCAATGAGCTGGCACTGAAGGCCAGTTGAGTTTGAGAACAAATGATAAGATCATCAGCAATGCTAAGTAGATAATTAGTTGCTTTAGGAGTTTTGGAGGGAGGAATTCTAATTTCAGTACGTAGGAACCTATGTCCGAAATATAAAGAGTAAAGAGAAGTGGGGGCTAACGGCCACATGCATCAACGTGTTTTGCATTCGCAAACGGTGCGATTCGGAAAAATCGGCCGTTTGCGAATGCAAAATCCGTTTTTGGGATGCATCAAACCTTTGTGCTTAATTCGCTATTTTTAGCATTTCTTAAAAATGCGATTGCATTTAAGGAATCGCATTTGTGCGATTCCTTAAATGCAATGCATCATTTTTTTTAAAATAGCGAATTTGAAAATTGGAAGTGAAAATTAACACGAGGTTGAGCCTCGTGTTAATTTGCGAAAATCCTCAAAAACGTAAAAAAATGCATTTTTAAAACTGACATGTTACAGACACACATGTCCTTAGGACATGTGTGTGTGAAACATCCACTTAAAAATACATTTCAGGGGTGCAAGGGGGGGTCCTGTGGACCCCCCCTGCACCCATGGAATGCATCAACATTATGCGAATTCTAATTTGCAAATTCGCAATTCCCATTGATTCCTATGGGCCTTTTGGCCCATAGGAATCAATGGGAAATGCGAATTTGCAAATTAGAAGTCGCATAATATTTGCGAACCGGCAAAAAAAGCGAATTTTACCGAATCGCAAATATTAAGAAAAAATAATCATGCATCCCGTTTTGCGACTTCCAAATTGCGATTCGGTATTTTTCGCAATTTGGAAGTCGCAAACGGCCGGGATGATGCATGTGGCCGTTACACAACCTAGTTTGAGCCCATTTTCTTTGCTGACCTTAGGAGAGATAGCCAAATAGTCTGATTGTTTAACTTGCAGCCAAGTGCTGGAGTGAAGTGACATGATCAAATGTTGCACAGCGGTAGCAGCCGAGTGCCAAAAGATTGGGCCATAAAAGTTTGTGATTTACTTTATCAAATGCGGCAGAGTAGTCTACAAAACAAACGTAGAGGTGGCTTCCATGACGTAACTCCTTATCTGTAAGGAGAGCCAGTGCCAATGTATTATCTATGGTAACATATCCAGATCGGAAGCCTGTTTGAAATGCTGGTAAAAGGTTGTTAGACAGCAAGTATTTTGCAAATAGGTTCCCTTCTGCGTCTTTTAAAGGAAAGTTAGCTGAATCACTTTGTTGTCCTTTTTTATGGAGAGGATGAATTATAGACCCTTGCCAAGAAACTGGAACGTGGCCGAAAGACAAAACATGATTAAAAACAGGCATCAATATCCAACTCAACAATGACGGATCATGCTTCAATATGGCTATCGGGATCCCATTGGGTCCATGGGCTTCGAGAGTTCTTGCATTGAGGAGTTAATGATGTTATCTCCTGCTCTGAAATTTCCATACCCGTATAAACATATAGAGTAAAAATGCACGATGGAGAGGAGCAGCTGGAGAAATAGGTCTTTAAATAGGTTTTCCAAGTTTCAAATGAAATGTGATAGCCGGTTGCTGGCCTTTAGGAAGGAGTCCCGGTCCCGATTATATGCTAAAATAGTTTTACATTCTTTGTTACAATTGTCTTGTGAAGCACAGCTCATTTTTTCTCAAGTTTGTTAATTTTGATACTCTTGATAGAGTTTTTTAAGCTGATTTAAGATGTTTGGTGGAATTTGAGCACTTTAAAAGTCGCAGAGCAATAAGCAGATGTCTCAAGGATCTCCCATATTTCCTCTTCAAACAGGGCATTCGACAGGTGGAATGATGAGAAGCCAAGTCCCTTCATGTAAGGATCCTGGCTCTACTGGTCGACGTCAAGAGATGGTAAAGAAATCATTTTTACTGGTCTTTCCTATTTTCCATCCAAGTACAATTCTCATGGTCAACTTGTTTGTTACATTCATCTCCTCACTAAGGCTCTCGTCCTTACACAATAGCGTTAGTTTATAAGGAAATTAACAACAGTATTTTCTTGTCATTCATGGCCGTTAACTCATTCACCAAAGATGGAGGGCCATATGTATCATCATACCGTTTAGCGATTCGTAAATAGCGATTTTTAAGGAATCGCTATTTAGAAATCGCAAAACGGTATGTATGTAAGGGCATGTATGAGTGACATATGGCACCTTTGGAATTTAAATAAATTGCTTTTTAAAAAGAATTCGCAACTTACCACCAACTAGAAGTTGGTGGTAATCTGCGAATCCTTATTGGCATTTTTGCATAAATATTTCTTTGATATATTGCATTTAAGGAATCGCAAATTTTGCGATTCCTTAAGTGCAATCGCAAAATAAGGAATAGCAAAATGTGTGATTCCGTATTTTGTTGCGAAAATGTTTCATACATACCATTTAGCTAATTAGCATTCGCAAAGGCCGAAATTCTACGAATTTTGGCCTTTGCGAATGCTAATTAGCTTGATACATATGGCCCGGAGTACCTTAAAGCAAGTGAAATAATTTTTTTTAAGTCAAACAATAATTTTAAGCGATCACTTGGGGATTGTGATTGATTTCCCTTCTTGCCATTCGACCTCAGAATTTTCACAAATATGAAAATTCGAAAAGTGAAGTAAAGAAAGATCAATAGTATAGGTAGCATTGGTGATGGAAAAAGTGTTTTTGGCTGGTTAATTCTTTGGGAGGCAGCCATTAAGACAGCAAAATCCAGATTAAGCAGCCCTCAGCCCTCACAGAAGAGTCTTTGTAAATCTGTTCCAAATCAGGTCCCAAATAGCTGTATCAAAGCACATTTATTAGGGTGTAACTGACACAATGGAGTAGCACTCTGTGTGACCTACCATCCAGGTATGGACTGAGGTATAGGGAAATCAGGCAGTGCCCCATAGAGTGCGCTGTTTTTTGGGCTGTTTGTGGGCCTGTTTTACTGTTCGTGTTCCTGATATTACAATAGACAAATCCAGGCTGTCCAGGGGCGTAGCTTTGTCATTAAGATTGAGGGGGTTTAAGCTTCAGATTTCCCTAATAACATTAGCTTATCTTGTTAAAATACATTACGAGAAACAGGACACAAGAGGCAGTGGAAAGAGAGGAGTGTTAGGAGTACTTAAAACACAATAGTTTTCAAACTAACCATGTTTTAAGGCAGAGACGAATGAGAGAGTATTTGTGTTTGTGTGGTTTTGTTTTCAGTGTGGATTTGTAAGAATCCATGGTGTAATCCGAAAGACACCTCAACATACCGAACGGAAAGCACCTGTACCCAACTATTTACTGCAGAATACATTTTTTAGGGGGCTGTAACACCACACACCCCTGAAGCTACGCCCCTGATGCTGTCTTCCATACCTTGAAAAACACTTATAAAGTGTCTTTCCAATTCAAAACTCCCCTAATTTGCAAACATGGGACACTTTTTACCTGTCTAACTCACTAAAGGGGGCTACTTTTATTTTGGTGACTGGACCTATTTTCTGTCCCAGCCCAACCCTGCTAGCAAATAATGAATTATTGTTGGCATGTAGTTTAAATAGTGAGGCGAGTAACGGGTCACAAATGTTTTGCTTTGCTTAGGAATGAAATTGCATGAGCTTCCACAATTAAATAGGATCAAGGGTGTTTCCACCTTTCTTTAAGTACTGAGCGCGCAGAACATGCTTTTACGACGTGTTCTGTCTGTCAGCTAATGTCTTCAACGCACTGAAGGTCTAAACTCTGCAATATCTACTGCATACGATAAATACATTTACCACTGGGTGAGGTACTTACCAGTGCTGTAATTACCCAAGGACACTTATTTTGCCACATCAGATAATTACCAAGAGTAACGGAGAAAAAAACACACAGAGAGGAAAGAGGGAAGAAGAGAAAGTCCAAGGGCCCAATTTAATTGTTGACAGACAGAGTAATCTCCATTGGCTTGGAGGAGGACTTAAAGGCCACCAGCCCAGGTCGAGACTATGATGCCTGCTAAATTTAGAAATGACTGTCAAGCTGCTGGTCATTTTTAAAACATTGCAGGGACAGCCATGACAGTGGTTCCTGTCAATGCTATTTACAATTTGTTTGCCTAGTAGGGGAGTGCAACAACAACATGGTTTTGCCTGCAAAGATATACAGAGCTGCCAATATGTTTTCATCATAAAACTTGCTGTTTCCCAATTTGCTTTGCATTCAAGCATGCAGAATCTTACTCTGGATACAGATATAATGTTCAGTGCCCGGTGACATAACTGCAGGAAGAAAATGCTACAACCCTCATCGCAGGAGGGTTGTAATTCCTGATTGACCTGTAACTGGAGTTGTAAATCGGGAATTTGTAGTAGAGGTGGGCAAGCCACTGAAAGCTCGAGCCTGATGCCTGGATCTAGCTCAGCTCGAGGTTCTCTCCCATAAGGAGCCGAGCTTTCACGTGGCTTCTGCCTGCCACCCTCATTCTACCCAGGTAGGTTATGGCATTACGGTCAGAGTTGCTGACTTTGGAACTATGGAACCAGGTTCGAGTCCCACCATCGACTCAACATCCTGTAATGCTGGGGACATCTCTTAATCTCCCCTTACCTAAAGAAAAAATGAACGCCTCTTGTGCAATGTAACAGGTGCTCATGTAACTCACTCCAATACCTTCACGGTTGAGTTTGCGGTATATACAAAACCTGCAGATAAATGTACAAGGAGCTAAAATCAATGTGTTAACATAAAATAGGAAAGACAGATGGATACCAATTTACTGGTTGATTTGTGCAAAATATAAAACCAGAAAACCTTAATAAATGGTGACTTAGGCAGCTATTTTCTTTCACAAAAACTTATTTTTCTTCATTGTCGTGTATAAAAGCACTTTCAAATATGTGATTTTAGAATACCATTTGTAAAAAAACAGATTATATTTGATTCAATAGATTATAATAATCTGGGTCACATACACGGTTAACATGACAGCTGTCTTGCCATCTTAGTTCACTATTTACATCCGCAAAATGGATACCCTCCTCCACGGCCCAAGTGCAAGCATGTAGCTCCACCAGGGCCTCACCATCTAGAATGAGTACCGTCTCAAGAAGCGGAATAATATAATGTGCCCCAACTGCCATGTTGAGCAAAAATTGAATACATATATTGGGGGCTCCCCCGCCAGACACTTGTGCCATGCATCATATTATCAAAAGCATAAATAAGAATCCATCGCCAAAAAAGACAACAAAAAAATTGAGGCCTACACCCAAATGTCGTTACTTTCCCAAAAGCACTGTTTGAAGTTGAGCAAGAGAGGCTAGGCCAAATCTAAAATCACTTTAAGAACATGGTTCACAAGTCCTGTGCCCAGTAGGCTTGGGTATAAAAATGCATCCAGCTCCACAAGGGTCTACTTTGTCAAGTATTATTATCACCAAATCGGAAAGCATATATATGGCGCCCGCACGCTCATTGGCAGCCGGCACGGTTTGCGGGTGGTGGGGCGGGCGCGGGGGGGGTGTAAAAGGGGGTTGGGGCGCGTGGGTTACAACTAAAATAAAAACACCTAACTTCCTGCCGGGTCACGCGTCTTCTCTACTCCTGCTCTCGTCTTCCAGGAACAGGAAGTTCCTAGCACACAGGTTCCCCTGACCAACCACAACACTGCAATGCAGCATTGTGATTGGGCTGAGCGCTGTGACACAGCGTTCAGCCAGGGGCTGGAGGGGGGGCATGTTTTCCACGTAGGCTGTAATGTAGCTTGCATGGAGAACACTGAAAGTGCACTTGACTGTTTTGGACAGCCCGAGAGTGCCAACCAAACAGTCATTGCGCACTTAAAAGGGTTCTACCTTCCTTCCTCTTCAGCCATGTCCAACACCTCACACACGCTGCCACTGCAGGAGGACAATATAAAATGATTATAACATTATATTATTATCATTTTGATTTTTCCTTTCTTTTCCTGCTTGAACCCAGTGGGGCGACGCTCCTCTGCCTTAGCAGAGGTGGCACCACTGCCCACACTACCAGGCCGCTACTTCCTCCAAATCACGTCCCCAGATGCGTAACAAGTTCCAAAAATACATTAAAATATATTAGAGAGCCCTGACTCCACATAATATAATTGAATTAATAAATTAGTGCTCTCCTGCCAAAAAACAAACACAAATAGTTAGGACCCTAGTCATCATACCTCCTCCCAAAAAATGTTAAAAATTAAGCAAAGAACATTGGACCTGATACATCATTGCATTTTGCGGTTGCAAACCTACCAACTCACAACAACTCCACCATGTGTCATACGATATTGACTTTCTTCACACAGTCATCCAGTGAAGAGCCAATATCATATTGTGGCATGGAAGGCGAGCTAGAAACCCCTTCACTGAGCTGGTTTCCAGCTCCTATTTGGAGGCTCTGAGCACCCAATGATCACTAAGGAGCGTGGAAACACTCTAGGACATCAGCTGCAGCCTCAGCAAGCGTTTGTGTTTTTTTGGAGAGGGTGAGATATTGGAGGGGGCAAGAAGTAGAAGTGCCTTTCAAGCTCCGTCCAGTGCCCGCCCCTCCTAGCATGTTAGTAGGTTTGTGGTCAAAGCCTGCAAACCACAACATCACATGCTTTGTGACTGTAAAGCATAATGCAAGGGGCAATGTCTCAAGGGCATTTTATGACTCAGAAAAGAATTTCTGACACAAAATGAGTTTTAATGTTCATTAGGAATTTTAAATTGGTAAAAGGGGCCCTCCTCCTAACTTTAATTGATGATGAATGTATAAATGCAAGTATGTTTATGAAAGTGTTACGGCGGGATTTCTGATCTATTGCTATAGGTCTGGATCCCAACTCAGGTCGACTAAACCGTTGATACCTGTCATAGAGTAAAAGGTAATCCACTACTAGGTCAATCAGTTAAGGACCTACACCACTCTAAAGAACCACTTACTACGAATAAGTTTTAAAAGTTTATTATAAAGCCAAAGTTAACTGGAGATACAAACATCTCAAAATAAGGTTCAAAAGATATACTGGTATCAATACAAACATACATTTTCTAAATGCTCTTAGTCGGCAGAAGAATATCACCAAAACCAATTCGAAAATCATCAGAGTTGCAAGAATAGACACAAGCTGTAACTTGTGAGTCATTTACAGAAAGGAAAAACATCCAGATTAGTCTGTCCCTACACTAGACTAAGTGACATCCCTACTTAGTAAAATCTTAACCTAAAAAGGTGTCAGCCGTGGTGACTTCCAAAGAAGATCACTCACTTCCCTTAGTCTTCGTTGTGAATCGGTGTCTCGCAGTTATCCTATCTGCCTACCCATCCGCTCTCTTAGGTTCCTCAGACCATCTGCCCTAACTCCACCCACGGGTGCTGTCCCTAATACAAAAATCACATTTACAATAGAAACGCCCTTTAGAGACGCCCCTCACGTGGTGTCGGTTCAGGCATTTTCCATGCTGATACTCCTCTGGGCCCATCGTTAGCGTTGACCTTGCTTCTCAGGCTCTTCTCCGGCAGGACGGTACCCCCCAGGAAATTCCTGAAGCCTCCTCCAGGCCTGTGCCTGGCTCCCTGAACAAAACTCTATTCATCACTCTCTTGATTGGAACCTCCTCGCACCTGCAAACAGACACTTGTACAGTGGGCCCCAAATTCCGGCCTCCACCGTATCTTCTAAGTCGTAAACCTTCGAGCAGGCTCCGCAATTTATGCTTAACATGACATTCCTCTAACTAACACATGCAGATCAAAAGAAATGACCTTATCTATTCAGGCCTATTAGAATTACATGAAACGGGCCTGTGCACTCTGTAAACCTTTAATTTCTTAGTCTAAACAGTATTCTAACTTATTACACACAATGGTTATATGAAACACTTCTATAAAACATATATTTCAGTTCTATGATCAATAATACTTTGAATTACAACAACATTAATATCCATATCATGTGAGAGTGTAACAGCACCCTTCATTCTCTGTGAACTGCCATGTGGCCTACACATTTCTACGTTTACCAGTATTACATTCTCCTCTACAACAGCCACATAACATCATTCTAACATCTCTACACACTTCTACATTAGCTTTTCACACTGATATATGCATTCTATTTTAATTAAACACTCTTATGTATTTCACTCTATAAATTCGACACTCTTATGTAATCTTTACTAAACTAATGCAACGTGCTTGTAAATATGGTGCACTTCTATTTTTTCCTCTCGATTTGCGCTCTCTCAGTTCCCCCCTTTGATGACTTTTAGTAGTCATCACCATCACAACACCATCCCTGAGGTATGAACTGAATCAAACTGAACTCGTTGCAGTACTCTCTCGTTTCATCATCTCTAGAGCCCTCAGACTCCTGTACTGATTATCCTGCTTCGCAGCTAATCTCCTCCCCTGCTCTCTCATGGATCTCTGCAACCTATTTGATCTATACCATTGGTACAGCCGCACCAATCCCCACAAGGTGATTATACAAATCACTATTATGATGATAGGTTTCAGTATGTACCAAATGAAACCCTTTCCTAGGTTGGCACACCAACCTCCAACTTTACCCATTCCATGACCTACTTTTTCCCACACATTTACCTGTGTCAAATCCTCAATCTCACGATGAATTTCAGTGATGTTCCGTATATACTTTTCTAGAGGTTTTGAATTGTCTGGAATGTAAGTACAACATTCCTGAACCTTCAAAGCCTTACAGACTCCTCCCTCTTTGGCTAACAGAACGTCTAGAGCAAGTCGGTTCTGAAGAACCATTGCCCTTATCGATTGCATCTCTCCCTCCACCAGCATTAATGATCTAGCAGTACTGGCGGACAACCTATCTACAACAGTTGCCAATCTTCTAATCTTGACATCATTCAGTACTATCCCTAAAAGAGGAAACATAGCACCAAATACGTCTCCAACTACCTCCTCATTGCTTACATCCCTTCTTCCTCTAGCTTGAGTTCCTCCCTCTATAATTTCTAGATCCTTAGCATGGTATATTTTGGGGAAGACGATTGCTAAATAACATGATCCATACTAATTATCCGGCAGTTTCACGTATGCATTTCTTCCACAAACAAAATATACATTCGGGATCACCTGCATTCCCTTCAAGAAATCCTTGGTATAATATTCTAATTGGAAAGCATGTTCACAATTTACTTCTCCCACAAACACATTCTCATAATAGGTATTACCCCTATATATATACACAGTTTCCCTTTTTGCTCTCGATCTAAAGCTATTGGACCATTACTACCCTTTCTTTTGTGTGACCTTTCTTCTTCGGTCCAATCTGTTTTCCAATGGCCTTAAGACTTTAAGATCTTCTGTCTCCTATACCGATCATCCACCTGTCCTATAAAACTTTTCTCAATTTCTGACACTTTACAAGTCAAATTATTTCTTCGGGCATGTGAAGTATCCAACGTTTTCCAAGGAATGATACATTTCTTTAGTCTATCTTCACTCTTATAATAATCCCACTTGTTCATGTGCTTGTAGTTTGGAACTTCTGGTAAAACAGCATCAAAATTTGAAAAATAATACTCAAAACCATCACGTTCATAAAATATACTAAGCAACAAACTACATGTGATTCCATAAGTCAATGGAAGATGATGATATCTAATACCTTCGTCTGCAGAGGCTGGCAATTGCATGCACACGTAGCAATCCTTGCCTCCATAGCATCAATATATTCATAAAGCAATTTAGCATATGCATTTGATTTGAAATTTCCCTGTGATTCGTCCACATGCAGCCTACGAGCCTCTGCTGCTAGTAAAGCTTTATCTTTCTCTGTATTGTCCCCCCTTCGACCAGCAGTAGTAGGTTTCTGTATTGATACAATTTTTGCTTCCTTTGTTGCCTTCTCTTCATTTTCATGTCCCACTACATATGATATAGTAACTACTAAAACTATAAGAAAAATTACTCCCACTAAAAGTGTGCCTACTATGCATTTTGTCTTGCGGTTTGGGTTGCCGGCCTCCATGATCTCAAGACAGTGTAGTTCTGATTTTCTTTCACAACACAAAGTCTCTTTTCTTTGCTTATTCAGCCTTTCCGAACCACACCTGGAAGCTGATAATCCCTTCTGCAAGATCAGTCTTTGAGTTCTATAGCAACAGACAACCCTAGCCCTTCTCGGTCCACTAAATGGGAAGTATGTATTTATGTATGTATGTATTTATTTACTTGATTAAGCGCAACTGCCACCCAAAGGGTACCCTGGCGCTGAGACTGCGTCCGTGCTGCAACAGGTCTATCATTACATTTTCCTTGGGAACCTAAGTCCCTAAATTTCTTCTTCTTCCACTTGGCGCTAGGTTATCTTTCAATCTATTTATTTACAAAGTCTTTAGCAATCTGGAATCATACGTGTTCCAGCGGCTCTAATCACGTATTCTAATATTTCTAAACGAAGAATGATCTCCTCGAGTGTTGGCATCGTTGAACAAAAAGTCGGAAATTCTATTCTGTTTAAAACCAGTTCTCTTATCCTGCTCAGATAAGGAGGATTGGGGATAGTGAGTGTCAGCAACCCTTCGACCTCCACTCCTGGTACCAACAACACTACTTCCAATGTTATGATTGGGTCAGTACTGGTCACTGTCACTTCCCTCACCCTCCCGGATCTCCGTGCACTGGACATCTGCTGCTAGGTAGGTCCACTCAGGAGTAGCGTATCTTCTGCAGGGCACTCGTACCCTCCTCGATCTTCTCGGACCTTCCTGTTCCTGTCTTTGTGCACTTACATCCAAATCCGAGTCTTCAGATATAGGAGCAAGAGTTCTCTCTGGAGTTGGCTTCAAGCTCGGCCTCTTCTTTCTTTCAGGCCAACTAGCTTCTCCACGCCTTGTTCTCCTATGTCTTGTCCTCACACTCGGTTCTTGATCACTTTTGTCTTGATCTGTGTCTGAGCCGTATTCACAGCAACTTTCTCCTTCGGTGGCAACTTCAGTTTCACTGTCGTCCTGTCTTTCTTCTGCTGGATCTGTAGCACTCCCAACTTCTTTCGACACCCCCACAGCTTGACTGATCCCCTCTAGTGGTTCGCCGTCCACAGCTGGATTTTCATCTGTGAGAGGAGCTGTTTCTTCTAAGGGTGCTGGAACTCTCCGAGTATGGGAAGCATGAATCCAGTTTGGTAGCCCTCCACACTTTACAGCAGTATTCGTTGTCAGGATTATTTGGTAGGGCCCCTTCCAACGCACGTCTAGGCAGTTCTTCCGGACGTGTTTTTTCACAAGGACCCAATCACCAGGGCACAAGTCGTGACATAGGTCTCTTGAAGATGGAACTTCAGCAGCCTGCACCTGAAGAGACACAGAATGAATGACATCAGAAAGTCCCTTGCAGTAATCCAGGATCAAATCATCTGTAATATTCAACAAAGCTGTAGTTGGAACAGACGGAAGTCTCATTGCCCTCCCCATTAAAACCTCATGTGGAGAGAGACCTGTCCTCCTGTCTGGTGTGCTACGCATACTCATCAAGCCAGCTTAAGGACGTCGATGAACATACTTTGGCTATTCGGGACTTTAGAGTTCCGTTTATCTGCTCCACGATACCTGAAGCCTCTGGTCGATAGCTACAGTGCAACTTCTGATCAATGTTTAATGCAAAGCAAAGCATCTTCACAACTTCGCTGTTGGAATGAGTTCCTCTGTCTGATTCCAAGGAGGTCGGCACCCCAAAGCGCGGGATCAACTCTCAAAGCAACAACTTTGCTACTGTGAGTGTATCGCACCTGCGTGTAGGGTATGCTTCGACCCATCTGGAAAATATGCATACAACCACCAGAACATACCTGAGGCGGTTGATTTTTGGCATTTCAATAAAATCTATTTGCATTCGGTTGAAAGGCCCCCCAGACCTCCCAATGTGACTCATTGTAACTGGTGTTCTTTTCCCTACATTCAATTGCTGGCATGTGACACATCTTTGACACACTGCTTCTGCTGCAATCCTAAACTTGGGGTTATACCAAGTCTGCCTAAATAACCTCAGCATGGCATCTCTTCCCAAGTGTACTGGACCATGTATCTGTCGTGCCATTGGACTCACTAATTCATCAGGTAATACTGCCCTTCCATCTGCTGAAACCCACAAATCCATTTCACTTTTCACACAACCTGCTGTTTCCCATGCCTTTTTCTCAGAATCAGGTGCGTTCTCTTGCATGTCTTTTAAATCATCCCAAGTATCAACTGTTTCTAGCATCATGTTTAACTCTGTCTTTTCCTGAGTCCCACCTACTTCCACTTCCGTGAAAGAATATCCTTGCTCCGCGCAGTAGCGAGCAACTTCGTCTGCATATCGATTACCTTGCGACACAAAATCTGTATTTTTGGGGTGGGCTACACATTTAACGACCGCAATTGCTGCTGGACCTTGTAATGCTTCTAACAACAGTCGCACAAATTCCCCATTTCGAATAGGCGAACCAGAGGAGGTCATGTAACCTCTCTGAGACCACAATTGCCCAAAATCATGAACTACACCGAAACCATATTGGCTATCGGTATAAATGGTGACTCTAATTTTGCTACCTGCTAAACAGGCACGTGTCAATGCAATGATTTAGGCTACCTGAGCGGAGTGTACTCCTTCCAGGCAAGCGGCTTCCACAACTCCAGTAATGGTGCAAACAGCATAAGCTGCTCTCAACCGACCAGTATCGTCTCTTAAACATGAGCCATCAACAAAGAAAATTTCATCAGGGTCAGTCAACGGCTCATCCACAATATCTGGTCTTGGCTTGGTGCATAGTTCAGTCACATCAAGGCAATCGTGATCTTCACATTCTTCGCCTGCTATATCATTAGGAAGTGGCATCAATGTAGCAGGATTCAAAACAGAGCACCTCTTAAGGGTCACGTTCTCCGCAGCAAGAATAACTTGCTCGTAGCGCGTGAGCCTATTGTTGGTTAAGTGCTGTGTCTTGGTCCTGGTCATTAACAGTTCTACAGAATGAGGTACATACACCACTAACTGGTGTCCCATTACTATATTTTCACACCTTTCAATGCTGACACCTGTTGCAGCAACGGATTTGAGACATCCGGGCAACGCTGCGGCTACCGGATCTAAAGTAGCCAAAAAGTATGCAACTGGTCTACGGGCATTTCCATGAGTTTGTACTAAAACTGACAAAGCACAACCCTCTCTTTCGCAGCAGTAAAGTGAAAATGGATTTTCGTAATCAGGCATCCCCAAAGCTGGAGCACGGCACAAGTCCTCTCTCAGCTGTAGGAACGACATCAAACAATCCTTGTCCCATGGTACCGGATCACTCACCTCCTTGTGCGTCAGTTTTTGTAATGGTTTTGCTTTCAGGGAAAAGTTAGCTATCCACTGTCGGCAATAACCAACCATTCCTAGGAACATCCTGACTTCTCTCTGTGTCGTAGGCGCATTCATCTTCATTATCGCCTCTATCCTATCTGGTGACACCTTGCGCTTTCCTTTTTCTATCCAGTGACCCAAGTACTGTACTTCTGTCAGACAGTACTGCAATTTGCTCGGAGATACCTTATGCCCATTTTCAGCTAAATGGTTCAGCAAGGAAATGGTATCTATCTTACAAGCTTCCTCCGTTCCTGACGCAACAAGTAGGTCGTCTATGTACTGGACCAGAACCGAGTTCTGTGGCAGTACTAGACTTTCAAGATTTTTCTTCAATAGCTGGTTGAAAATTGATGGGCTTTCTGTATACCCTTGTGGGATACGACACCATGTTAGGACACGATTTTCCAGCTTAAAAGCGAAAAGAAACTGGCTTTCCTCATCTAATGGAATTGAAAGGAAAGCCTGACAAAGATCTATCACTGTGAACCACTCAGCTTGGAATGGTATCTGAAACAATATCACTGATGGATTCGGTACCACTGGACAACATGAAACAACTATGTTATTAATCCTTCGAAGATCTTGTACTATTCTAAATTTCCCACTAGGTTTCTGCAAACCCATAAACGGGGAGTTGCATGGACTACCCACGATTTCCTTCAGTATTCCCTGTTGAATCATAGAGTCGATTACGGGTTTTATTCCTGCAATCGTCTCCGGGGTCAATTTGTATTGAGGCGTTCTTGGATATTCAACATTTGGTTTTACCATGATCTTCACTGGTTCTACTCCTTTGATCAATCCTATCTCTTCTCCAGTATAATCCCATACCTCTGATGACACTGTATCTCGTAAGTCCCGAGGAAGCTCCTCCACAGTCAGGGTAGGATACAGTTCTACGCATACTCTCGAATTTGCAACTTTAAAGGTAGCATCATCGTCTGTAGTCTGTACCTCCACTCCCTGAGGTGTGCAGTATATTGTGCAGTTCAGTTTGCACAAAAAGTCTCTTCCTAACAGACACACAGGACTAGAATCACATACTACAAACTGATGTTCATCGGTGTAGTTTCCTATTCTCACTAGCACTGGTTCCGTCAAAGGGTTAGTCATTCTCCTATTTGCGACTCCTACCACTTGAATTGTTTCTCCCGACATTAGTAGATCTGGAACCACTGCCGATCTCAAAGTTGATCGAGTAGCTCCGGTATCTACTAAGAATGTTGTAGGACACCCTGCCACTTCAGCCTCAACAAACGGTCCTCTTTGATCCACTTCTAGAACTGCCCCGAGGGTACAGTCCTCCTCTCTACTTACACGTCGTCCCGTCAATGGATCAACGTAGTAACACTCTTCTTCGTCTATAAAAAGAGGCATTTGTCTATAGATCTTTCCCCCTGTCGTAATCTTTGGTGGCTGCGGGAACTGGGCTCGTGGAGCCGAAGTCCCCCCTTTGGCCACCTTACTCTTTGGCACTGTCACCCTTTGAACTGGAACTTCTTGAACTTCGTCCTCCTCTACTTCTAGTTCTCCATTTTCAGGGTTATAGGGACACTCGCGTTTCCAATGTCCCACCTGGTGACACTGGTGACACTTTGTCGTTTTTTTCAGTGTAGCAACGTCTATTCTAGGTCTCGGGTTTTCCTCGTTGTCCTTATTCTGACTATTTGGTTTCCGTCCCATCGTCCCTGTTCCCTGTTGTTGCTGTCCACCCTTTCCAGCCGACTGCATCTGCACCATCATCAGTTTCTCCTTTAGTTTCTTTGCTTTGGAATCTATTTCATCACTGCAATACCTTGCGTATCTCAAAATTTCATCCAATGGTTTGTTTTGCCAAAAAATTAAATGTTGCTGAATCATCAAACAAATATCAGGTCTCAACCCCAAAACGAACTTCGATACAAACTGTCCTATATATTTGGGATCCATTACATCTAATCCACTGTATTGTTTGAACGTTTTCAGCAATCGCTCATAAAACTCATGAACTGTCTCCTTGGGTTCCTGTCTTGTTCGGTCTATTTTTACCCAATCTATATCTTGTGGTGGCACCTTCTCCTTCATCCATGTCATCACTTTTTCATATTTTAACATTACTCTTTCTGACGGTCCATTAGTACGAGCATCCCTTTCTGGTTCTGCAGTTGGCCATTCGACACTAACCTTGCATGCTATCCACAAGTCTCCTGGGACCACAATGTCGAATAAGGTGTTCAAATCAATCCACAATACTTTTGAAATCTTGACAAACCTCTCTACCTGCTTGTACCATTCTACGGGATTTTCCCTTAACTTCGGAAAAGAGTTGGTAAATGCAGCCAAATCTCCCCTACTCCAGGGCACGTGTACATAACTCCCATTCGCTATTTCTCGCAAAGGGAATGCCTCCATCTGCAGTAGCCTTCCCTCCGGAGACATCACATTCACGCTCCGCCTAACAGTTCCCTTTTTGGACCACCTCTCTTCCCATTTGTCCAGATCTCTCCATGCTCTTATTCCTGTGATCAGTTCCCTTATGTGTGTTTTTAATCCAGTTGTCCTCCTCTCTTCTAAGTCCTGATCTGAATAATGCAACCTATGGTTACCCTGCAATGCCTTTGTTCTGGACAAATCTACCATATACTTGTCTGCCAGTTCAGACAGTTTCTCATGAGTTGCTCTTGCCTTTCGAGTAATATCCTTTGCTATAAACAGTAGCTCATCTTGTTCGTACATGTCAATCCTTTCTAAAGGCAACGCACCATCTATTATCTCGTCCAGGTCAGATTTTAAGCTGGTCACATCGAGTCTTTTGGCTTTTATCACAGCTTTCAGTATGCTATCTCTAGAGAGTCCATTTACATCTCTCCCATCACAGCTCTGAGTCCTACGTCTGGGCTCAGGCGTGTTATGGGGAGTCCTCCCATGCTCCCATCTCTCCAGGTCCCATGCAGTTCCATCCTCTCTGGGTGTATAGTGAAATACTTCTCTATTTCCCATAGTCCCACATTTCCCATTCTGCCTGGTTTCTCTAGGTACATGGTAAGACATTCCATTATTCCCCATGCCTTCGCAATTTGCCTGTGATCTCTGATCACTCGACGCATGGCAAGGTCCTTCGCGGTTCCCCATGTTGCCACAACTCCAGTGCTGTACGTTATCATCAGGTGCGTGGAGAGTGGCCTTAAACCTATCCCTGTACTCTTGTGTCCTTTGGTCTCCCTCACTTTGAATGAGACGAGACGTCTCTCCACACTCCGTACTTCTACCTTTTCGCTCCTGCCCATTTCCACCGTCAATATGGCGTGTAACTCCTCTACTCTCCTGACTTTTACCGTCCCACACCTGACTGCTTTCGCTAGCCCCGCAGTGAGATAATGTCCCGTTGCCTCGACTTCCCCATCCAGCTTCTGCTCTTGACCTGTTGCTCGGTGCTTCTGTGGACCTATCCCATTCCTTCAAGTCAGCCCTCAACTCTTTATAGGATTTCGGCCGTGGTCCCCTCAGGTCCATCGGTCCTCTCTGACCCCCCTGTTCTGCTACAGGATCCACTGCTGAATCCAATGGGGTGCTCCACGTTATCGGTCCTGGCAATTGCCTCCAGGCATTTGTCGTGTTATTCCTTCTTTCCATCTCAACTCTTTCTCTGTCTAGCCGTACCTGTTCTTCCTCTCTCCCTTTCTCTGGGTGATAAACCGACACTATAGGACCTATGGTAACGGGTACTTGAAGAGCATCTGGCAATCCATAAGACTCGACCCTCTCGGTTGCTGGCATCTTCTGCACCACAACCCTTCCGACTACTCTCTGTACAGGACTATGTTGAGGTGTCTCCTCACCTTTGGTAGGTACCCAATTCGTTATAGGGAGTGGCCTATTCCCTTCTATGTCAACCCTATCTTCTCTTGGGAGCTCAGTACCTTCTATCTCCCTATTGTCCGGAGGCGGTCTATCTATCAACAACCTATTTATTAGGCCATCCTCCGACTCGCTCTCGTCATCCTCTTCTATGGGTCTCTTTTCTCCTGTAACCTCTCTCACTGGGTACAACTTATCCACTTCAATCGTCTGTACCCTCCATTTCATGGCTTCCGCATCCCATTTGGCATCTTGCACTGCCCTTACTGATCGCTTTACCCTTTCTTGGCGTCTGTTCTGATTCCTGTCGTGCGCCGCCCTAATCCACGCATTAAGGGCCTCAAACTGTGTTGGTCTAGGCAAAGGTCTCAATGAGGACATAACTGCTTTCAGCTGATGCAACACTTCTAGTCTAAACGTTCCGTATTTCGGAAAAGTCAGTTCCTCATTCCCTTCTGTAATCTTACTCCAAGTATCAAGCCACAGTATAGTATGCAACCCAACATTCGTTGCCATATAGTGACCTGGTGTACCCTCTGGCGGTGCCTCTTCCCCGTAATAAGATTCTCTTCTTTTTCTCTTAAAGATCGCTCTCAAACATTTAAAACACTTCATGTTCAAAATCTACAAAATTTCTATTTTCTCCGCGTTCGTTTACTTCCTGATGACAATCCACCAATCTCAGCGCGGTTCTCGCTAACCGGCCTATCACAGCGCGGCTTCACACCAACCGGCCTATCACAGCGCGGCTCTCGCTGACGTCACACCAACCGGCCTATCACAGCGCGGCTTCACACCAACCGGCCTATCACAGCGCGGCTCTCACTGACGTCACACCAACCGGCCTATCACAGCGCGGCTCTCGCTGACGTCACTCGTCCCCTTCGCAGCAGTTCCCCTCCTTTCTCAGCTCGTCTCCCGGTCATGCATGCGTCCCATTCATACTCTGAAAAATGATTACTTCCGACCAAGCGATCACTTTCCTTGACTGTACGCCCACAGTCTAACTGTAATTGTCACCTTAACTGACGAAATGTCTTTCCGTGTACGTCCAGACAATCGCCTTAACTGATAGGTTACTTTCACACGGTAACTTTCGACCTGCGTCCGTTACCCACACACTCACTCTTGCGTTCCCCCTATCTCGGTCCTGCGGGAGATCAATGGTACCTCATGACCCCCTTTACTCTGGTCGACAACTACTCTGGATGTACGATACACCCGAACCACTTAAGCTCTTCTCCGAACTTAAGATTTTCACCCAGGTTGCGCGCGCTCACAACCCTCTCTCATTCACACTACAGTCATTCAACTCCGCATGACATTACAATACAGATACAACACAAAACACCGCAATCTGTCAACGCATGACCCTTGTTATACTCACTCTCGTCCGACCCTGCTGCTTTTCTCTCGCACCGTCAGCACCTTCTTCGGCAGGCGATTCTTCCGCTGCTCATCTCTCGATCTCTAGGGACCTTGGGGTAATCTTAACCTAGTCTAAATCACCTTCCTCTAGAAGGTAACCATCCTTGTCTGCTACCAACTGTTACGGCGGGATTTCTGATCTATTGCTATAGGTCTGGATCCCAACTCAGGTCGACTACCCCGTTGATACCTGTCATAGAGTAAAAGGCAATCCACTACTAGGTCAATCAGTTAAGGACTTACACCACTCTAAAGAACCACTTACTACGAATAAGTTTTAAAAGTTTATTATAAAGCCAAAGTTAACTGGAGATACAAACATCTCAAAATAAGGTTCAAAAGATATACTGGTATCAATACAAACATAAATTTTCTAAATGCTCTTAGTCGGCAGAAGAATATCACCAAAACCAATTCGAAAATCATCAGAGTTGCAAGAATAGACACAAGCTGTAACTTGTGAGTCATTTACAGAAAGGAAGAAAATCCAGGTTAGTCTGTCCCTACACTAGACTAAGTGACATCCCTACTTAGTAAAATCTTAACCTAAAAAGGTGTCAGCCGTGGTGACTTCCAAAGAAAATCACTCACTTCCCTTAGTCTTCGTTGTGAATCGGTGTCTCGCAGTTATCCTATCTGCCTACCCATCCGCTCTCTTAGGTTCCTCAGACCATCTGCCCTAACTCCACCCACGGGTGCTGTCCCTAATACAAAAATCACATTTACAATAGAAACGCCCTTTAGAGACGCCCCTCACGTGGTGTCGGTTCAGGCATTTTCCATGCTGATACTCCTCTGGGCCCATCGTTAGCGTTGACCTTGCTTCTCAGGCTCTTCTCCGGCAGGACGGTACCCCCCAGGAAATTCCTATAGCCTCCTCCAGGCCTGTGCCTGGCTCCCTGAACAAAACTCTATTCATCACTCTCTTGATTGGAACCTCCTCGCATCTGCAAACAGACACTTGTACAGTGGGCCCCAAATTCCGGCCTCCACCGTATCTTCTAAGTCGTAAACCTTCGAGCAGGCTCCGCAATTTATGCTTAACATGACATTCCTCTAACTAACACATGCAGATCAAAAGAAATGACCTTATCTATTCAGGCCTATTAGAATTACATGAAACGGGCCTGTGCACTCTGTAAACCTTTAATTTCTTAGTCTAAACAGTATTCTAACTTATTACACACAATGGTTATATGAAACACTTCTATAAAACATATATTTCAGTTCTATGATCAATAATACTTTGAATTACAACAACATTAATATCCATATCATGTGAGAGTGTAACAGCACCCTTCATTCTCTGTGAACTGCCATGTGGCCTACACATTTCTACGTTTAGCAGTATTACATTCTCCTCTACAACAGCCACATAACATGGGATTTCAACATCATTCTAACATCTCTACACACTTCTACATTAGCTTTTCACACTGATATATGCATTCTATTTTAATTAAACACTCTTATGTATTTTCACTCTATAAATTCGACACTCTTATGTAATCTTTACTAAACTAATGCAACGTGCTTGTAAATATGGTGCACTTCTATTTTTTCCTCTCGATTTGCGCTCTCTCAAAAGTTTTTTGCCTCTTGACACAAATCACCTGGGCCTGCAAACAGCTACCTGTCAAATTATTATTCATAGGCAAGTCATGTTGTGACTCTGCAAATGATTTGCAATGCAACCTCTGTGAACCTATATCACATCGCAAACTGCGTTCCTGTTCACAAATCAGCTGGTGTGCAACTTACACTTTCTGTTTTGTGAGTAGGGATTCATATATTGACCAAGTGTGTCTCTCATTGGCGCCTAGTCCCAAGCCGCGACTGGTCTGGATTCATGAGCATGCGTCTTCGGCAGTGGTTCATCTGCCCAAAATGACCAACCCTAGAAAAACAAATTCCACCATAAATATTATGTGCTCCCTAAGACAACAGAACCCCCAAGGGACCTGCATCATGTCTTCAAGTGCATAGATCAACACCAAATATCGAACAAAAGAAATATTGGGGGCCTCCCATACACCATTGCGCTGGCACTGTAACATAATGCAAGATGCAAAATATAACCCCTCCTAAATAAGTAGATCAAATATATTTTGGAGCTTCTCGTCCTGACATGCCCTATGTCATCCAACACATAAATGACCCCTTTAAAATATTCAAACTATTGGGGCACATTGTACACACACCAAATAGCCGTTCACAGCCATGCATGCAGGTCCACCAGGGCCTCCCTGTTCAGAATAGACATCCTTTTCACCACAAAAACAACAAAACAATTGGGGTCCTTTCCACCCTACAAAACACCAGCAATAGAGGCTCAAACAACCTACAGGAGTATGCTTGCAACAGTAGATATTACTACAACTTCATAGATCACGTGACATTTCTATTTGCATGACGTATGATCAGGCGCCAAACTTACCATTGTAATTGCATTTATATAGTACTTACTACCCTTGACAATGTGTCAAAGTGCTTCTTTCAGCGAGTAGCACGCTACTCCGGAACCCAAAAAGGATTAGTGGTGAATTAGTATAGGGAGACATAGGACACACCTAGGAGAAAGCTGCAAGATTGCTCTGCCAATGAGCAATCCCCGGGCTCTGCATGTATTCACATTTTGTTCCTGTTATTGCCATCACTTGCGACCATTACACGTTCTGTAGACAGATTGACTGTGTGTATGTGAATTAATTGGTGTTTTATCGCATATATCTTGACGGTCCAATAGCAAAGCGGTGTTTATGCTGCGGTAATCCTATTTGCACACTGGCTCTATTCCTCTGCTGCATTAACCCTTTATTTTGAACGAGCCCCAACAAACGCACTCAGAAAAGATGCTGATGGACGGGTCAGCTGATGGGGAGTGGTAAAGGTGACAAGTGTAAGTGCCAATCCACGCCAAGAGCTTCTGTTAGAAGTCTGAGAACAGGACACTCTAGACTTATACTTGGACAAAGGCCTGCTATTGAATTCACAAAATCCATGTAAGTAGCGGGCTTGACAGGAGCTTGCCCCCTCCCTCATAATGCCACATCCATGTCCCATTCAATTGGACCCCTCCCCTCCTGCACACAGAAAGAAGGTGGGGGTGGCATTGATGTCCATTGTGTGGGTCACATTCTGCTTCTGAATCCGGGGCCGGATTGTGTTACCCAGCTCGGGATGGCAGAGTTCCACTGGAGGTCACAGCTGGATTAGAGAATTCCAGGCCCATTCAAGGTGCAGCCACCCGGAACTAAACGAGAAGACAAAGGTGTTCTGGGAACAGCAGGAGTGGGCGTGGCTGGTTGGAGAGCCACCTGCAGGCAGGTGGCTGCAGGCCCCAGGCCAGCAGCAGAGCCTCTCAGTCAGAGAGGCATCAACAGGTCAGGCGAAGCCTTTCTGTGTCAATGCGCCACCAAATCTGGACAGGAGCACATGCACATGGGTATACTGAGCCGATGCTGCCCCCACATCTGTACAGGAACAGGCACATGGGTATACTGAGCCGATGCTGCCCCTACATCTGTACAGGAACAGGCACATGGGTATACTGGGCCGATGCTGCCCCTACATCTGTACAGGAAGAAGCACATGGGTCTACTGAGCCGATGCTGCCCCTACATCTGTACAGGAAGAAGCACATGGGTCTACTGAGCCGATGCTGCCCCTACATCTGTACAGGAAGAAGCACATGGGTATACTGGGCCGATGCTGCCCCTACATCTGTACAGGAAGAAGCACATGGGTATACTGGGCCGATGCTGCCCCTACATCTGTACAGGAACAGGCACATGGGTATACTGAGCCGATGCTGCCCCTACATCTGTACAGGAACAGGCACATGGGTATACTAAGCCGATGCTGCCCCTACATCTGTACAGGAACAGGCACATGGGTATACTGAGCCGATGCTGCCCCTACATCTGTACAGGAACAGGCACATGGGTATACTAGGACGATGCTGCCCCTACATCTGTACAGGAAGAGGCACATGGGTATACTGGGCCGATGCTGCTCCTACATCTGTACAGGAACAGGCAAGAGGCACATGGGTATACTGGGCCGATGCTGCCCCTACATCTGTACAGGAAGAGGCACATGGGTATACTGGGCCGATGCTGCTCCTACATCTGTACAGGAACAGGCAAGAGGCACATGGGTATACTGGGCCGATGCTGCCCCTACATCTGTACAGGAAGAGGCACATGGGTATACTGGGCCGATGCTGCCCCTACATCTAGACAGGAACAGGCACATGGGTATACTGGGCCGATGCCGCCCCTACATCTGTACAGGAAGAGGCACATGGGTATACTGGGCCGATGCTGCCCCTACATCTAGACAGGAACAGGCACATGGGTATACTGGGCCGATGCTGGGCCGATGCTGCCCCTACATCTGTACAGGAAGAGGCACATGGGTATACTGGGCCGATGCCACCCCTACATCTGTACAGGAAGATGCACATGGGTATACTGGGCCGATGCTGCCCGTACATCTGTACAGGAAGAGGCACATGGGTATACTGCGCCGATGCTGGGCCGATGCTGCCCCAACATCTGTACAGGAAGAGGCACATGGGTATACTGCGCCGATGCTGGGCCGATGCTGCCCCTACATCTATACAGGAAGAGGCACATGGGTATACTGCGCCGATGCTGGGCCGATGCTGCCCCTACATCTGTACAGGAACAGGCACATGGGTATACTGGGCCGATGCTGCCCCTACATCTAGACAGGAACAGGCACATGGGTATACTGGGCAGATGCTGGGCCGATGCTGCCCCTACATCTTTACAGGAACAGGCACATGGGTATACTGGACTGATGCTGCCCTTTCATCTAGAAAGATGCCGCGGTGATGATATACTGAGGCAAAGTCTGTCTATGGATCTGCACAAAAACATGGGGGCAGAGAAACTGGGTCAATTCCTCACCATGAGATACAGAAGCAGGTGTGTGGATATACCTGTCAATGTTTGGACATGAATCTGGACAGGAGCATGTCTGCGGCGGTAGAGGGCCAATGTCTGAACATGAATCTAGGCAGAAACATGCATTTTGAGTACACTGGATTAATAACTGTCAAGTGATCTGGACAAAAGCGTGCACAGGCCTGCCCATTACGCTGGGCAGAAGCATGTATCTAGGTAGGTAAAATGAGTCAATACATGTCCATTAATGTGGACAGGAACCTGTGTGTTAATATATTGGGCCAGTGCCTCAAAGGATCTTGACAGAACCATGTATGGGGATATACTGGGTTTAATGTACGCCAGCTGATCTGGGTAAACACATGTATGTGGATATATTCGGCGAATATGTCAACTGATCTGGGCAGAAGCATGTATATGGACTGGGCCGGTGCCTGTCGATAGACCGCTTACCGTGGTCCATGGATGACTCAGAGTTGGCCGGAGTGGGGTCTGCTCCGGGCAAAATGATTTAGTCAACTCATAATAGAGGTCATATTACCTGCTTTATTCAAGCACTGCTACGTTGGACCATCACAAGAGTGTCTCTAGCCTGGAGTATTCGGAGTTGTCCGGCAAAAGATTTACTATCTCTAATGCAGAAGCACTCTCACTACACCACCACCACCATGGAGGGCTATTACACCTTTATAGCATATCTAGCCCGGGGCGACCCTCACCTTTACACCATCACGCTCTGTATCTGCAGTACTGATCACTCCCATTGTTCCACCATCACAATCTGCATCCTTAACACCTCGAATTTTTTTGAGCATCAGATTTGGCAGTGTGGCTAAAGTTTGACACTGGCCCTCGAACAGCGCAATCCAACACAAAACGTAGCATCCATCGGTTTTGGGAACTATGACTTTGCCACTGGGTTTTAGCCATGCTTCACGGCATCTGTGCAAAATGGCTAAAGATTCTAAAACAACACTTTTGGCATTTTGTGGGTTCATTTTTTTGATTTTTAGTTACCGATCCGAGTTGGATTTATAACTAAAAAGAAAAAGCAAAAATGAGGAAGGGGCGTGGAAACAAAATGGAGGCGGGCGTTTGGGAAGGCATAATGGGGCATATGAGCAACACGAGACCAAAACAACACAGGACAGGCACATAAGCACACTGTTAGACAAAGCAACACGAAGAGCACACAAGATCATGATGAGACAGAGTAGCATAAAGACAAAGGGAGCACAGAAGCACATGGCGAGACAGAGAAACATGGAGTCAGCGAAGCAACAGAGGTTACGGAACCAACACTAGAGGGACAGTAAAGCACAAGCCGATAAGGAGCAACATGGAAAACAGAGACGGCTAAGGGGAGAGCACAGAAGCACATGACAAGACAGAGCAACATGGAGATTAGAGGTGGGGGCAGCTAAGCACACAGTGAGCTTGTTGTACCTGCTGATCAGCCAGTATGAGTGTGGTACAGAATGTTGGTGTCGATGGAATAGTGGATTCCGGACCATCATTTAGATTGCAACAGAGCTAGAGATAGATGCAAATGGAGGGAACACAGAAGCACGCTCCAGAAATCGCAACATGGAGACATACAACAAGACAGGGATGGGGGACAGAGAAGCACACAAGGGAGACAGCTGGTAAACATACACACTCTCATAGAGTGCCATACTAAAAAGAACAAGCATTTACAATGCAATGGTCTCGGCATCATTAAAGGTAGAGCTATTGGCATTGCTCATGACATTTCTTTTTTTTTCTTTAAATCATAAATAAATGGCATTGTCATTTACATTGCCAATACACCGCACTCTGCACTCAACAGCACACAGCACTCAACAGCACACACCACTCTGCACTCAACAGCACACACCACTCTGCACTCAACAGCACACACCACTCTGCACTCACTACTCTGCACTCACTACTCTGCACTCACTACTCTGCACTCCCCACTCCCCACTCTGCACTCCCCACTCTGCACTCCCCACTCTGCACTCCCCACTCTGCACTCCCCACTCTGCACTCCCTACTCTGCACTCCCCACTCTGCACTCCCCACTCTGCACTCCCCACTCTGCACTCCCCACTCTGCACTTCCCCACTCTGCACTCCCTACTCTGCACTCACTACTCTGCACTCTGCACTCAGTACTCTGCACTCCCTACTCTACACTCCCTAATCTACACCCACAACTCTGCACTCACTACTCACAACTCTGCACTCACTACTCACAACTCTGCACTCACTACTCACTACTCTGCACTCACTACTCTGCACTCACTACTCTGCACTCACTACTCACTACTCACTACTCTGCACTCACTACTCACAACTCTGCACTCACTAATCACAACTCTGCACTCACTACTCACAACTCTGCACTCACTACTCACTACTCTGCACTCACTACTCTGCACTCACTACTCTGCACTCACTACTCACTACTCTGCACTCACTACTCTGCACTCACTACTCTGCACTCACTACTCTGCACTCACTACTCTGCACTCACTACTCACTGCTCTGCACTCACTGCTCTGCACTCACTGCTCTGCACTCACTGCTCTGCACTCACTACTCTGCACTCACTACTCACTACTCTGCACTCACTACTCTGCACTCACTACTCACTACTCTGCACTCACTACTCTGCACTCACTACTCACTACTCTGCACTCACTACTCACTACTCTGCACTCACTACTCACTACTCTGCACTCACTACTCACTACTCTGCACTCACTACTCACTACTCTGCACTCACTACTCTGCACTCACTACTCTGCACTCACTACTCTGCACTCACTACTCTGCACTCACTACTGACTACTCTGCACTCACTACTCTGCACTCACTACTCTGCACTCACTACTCACTACTCTGCACTCACTACTCTGCACTCACTACTCTGCACTCACTACTCACTACTCTGCACACACTACTCACTACTCTGCACTCACTACACACTACTCACTACTCTGCACTCACTACTCACTACTCTGCACTCACTACTCACTACTCTGCACTCACTACTCACTACTCTGCACTCACTACTCACTACTCTGCACTCACTACTCTGCACTCACTACTCACTACTCTGCACTCACGACTCTGCACTCACTACTCACGACTCTGCACTCACTACTCACTACTCTGCACTCACTACTCACTACTCTGCACTCACTACTCTGCACTCACTACTCTGTACTCACTACTCTGCACTCACTACTCTGCACTCACTACTCTGCACTCACTACTCTGCACTCACTACTCACTACTCACTACTCTGCACTCACTACTCACTACTCTGCACTCACTACTCACTACTCTGCACTCACTACTCACTACTCTGCACTCACTACTCTGCACTCACTACTCTGCACTCACTACTCTGCACTCACTACTCTGCACTCACTACTCACTACTCTGCACTCACTACTCACTACTCTGCACTCACTACTCACTACTCTGCACTCACTACTCACTACTCTGCACTCACTACTCTGCACTCACTACTCTGCACTCACTACTCTGCACTCACTACTCTGCACTCACTACTCACTACTCTGCACTCACTACTCTGCACTCACTACTCTGCACTCACTACTCACTACTCTGCACTCACTATTCTGCACTCACTACTCACTACTCTGCACTTACTACTCAATACTCTGCACTCACTACTCACTACTCTGCACTCACTACTCTGCACTCACTACTCACTACTCTGCACTCACTACTCACTACTCTGCACTCACTACTCACTACTCTGCACTCACTACTCTGCACTCACTACTCACTACTCTGCACTCACTACTCTGCACTCACTAGTCACTACTCTGCACTCACTACTCTGCACTCACTACTCTGCACTCACTACTCTGCACTCACTACTCTGCACTCACTACTCTGCACTCACTACTCACTACTCTGCACTCACTACTCTGCACTCACTACTCTGCACTCACTACTCACTACTCATTACTCACTACTCATTACTCACTACTCTGCACTCACTACTCTGCACTCACTGCTCTGCACTCACTGCTCTGCACTCACTGCTCTGCACTCACTACTCTGCACTCACTACTCTGCACTCACTACTCACTACTCTGCACTCACTACTCACTAGTCTGCACTCACTAGTCTGCACTCACTACTCTGCACTCACTACTCTGCACTCACTACTCTGCACTCACTACTCTGCACTCACTACTCACTACTCTGCACTCACTACTCACTACTCTGCACTCACTACACACTACTCACTACTCTGCACTCACTACTCTGCACTCACTACACACTACTCACTACTCAGCACTCACTACTCACTACTCAGCACTCACTACTCACTACTCTGCACTCACTACTCACTACTCTGCACTCACTACTCACTACTCTGCACTCACTACTCACTACTCTGCACTCACTACTCTGCACTCACTACTCTGCACTCACTACTCTGCACTCACTACTCTGCACTCACTACACACTACTCAGCACTCACTACTCACTACTCAGCACTCACTACTCACTACTCAGCACTCACTACTCACTACTCTGCACTCACTACTATGCACTCACTACTCTGCACTCACTACTCACTACTCTGCACTCACTACTCTGCACTCACTACTCACGACTCTGCACTCACTACTCACGACTCTGCACTCACTACTCACGACTCTGCACTCACTACTCACTACTCTGCACTCACTACTCTGCACTCACTACTCTGCACTCACTACTCACTACTCTGCACTCACTACTTTGCACTCACTACTCACTACTCTGCACTCACTACTCTGCACTCACTACTCTGCACTCACTACTCACTACTCTGCACTCACTACACACTACTCACTACTCTGCACTCACTACACACTACTCACTACTCTGCACTCACTACACACTACTCACTACTGAGCACTCACTACTCACTACTCAGCACTCACTACTCACTACTCTGCACTCACTACTCACTACTCTGCACTCACTACTCACTACTCTGCACTCACTACTCACTACTCTGCACTCACTACTCACTACTCTGCACTCACTACTCTGCACTCACTACTCTGCACTCACTACTCTGCACTCACTACTCTGCACTCACTACTCTGCACTCACTACACACTACTCAGCACTCACTACTCACTACTCAGCACTCACTACTCACTACTCAGCACTCACTACTCACTACTCTGCACTCACTACTATGCACTCACTACTCTGCACTCACTACTCACTACTCTGCACTCACTACTCTGCACTCACTACTCACGACTCTGCACTCACTACTCACGACTCTGCACTCACTACTCACGACTCTGCACTCACTACTCACTACTCTGCACTCACTACTCTGCACTCACTACTCTGCACTCACTACTCACTACTCTGCACTCACTACTTTGCACTCACTACTCACTACTCTGCACTCACTACTCTGCACTCACTACTCTGCACTCACTACTCACTACTCTGCACTCACTACTCTGCACTCACTACTCTGCACTCACTACTCACTACTGTGCACTCACTACTCACTACTCTGCACTCACTATTCTGAACTCACTACTCACTACTCTGCACTCACTACTCTGCACTCACTACTCTGCACTCACTACTCACTACTCACTACTCTGCACTCACTACTCTGCACTCACTACTCACTACTCTGCACTCACTACTCTGCACTCACTACTCACTACTCTGCACTCACTACTTTGCACTCACTACTCACTACTCTGCACTCCCTACTCTGCACTCACTACTCTGCACTCACTACTCTGCACTCACTACTCACTACTCTGCACTCACTACTCTGCACTCACTACTCTGCACTCACTACTCACTACTCTGCACTCACTACTCTGCACTCACTACTCACTACTCTGCACTCACTATTCTGAACTCACTACTCACTACTCTGCACTCACTACTCACTACTCTGGACTCACTACTCACTACTCTGCACTCACTACTCACTACTCTGCACTCACTACTCACTACTCACTACTCTGCACTCACTACTCACTACTCTGCACTTACTACTCACTACTCACTACTCTGCACTCACTACTCACTACTCTGCACTCACTACTCACTACTCAGCACTCACTACTCACTACTCTGCACTCACTACTCACTACTCTGCACTCACTACTCACTACTCTGCACTCACTACATACTACTCTGCACTCACTACTCACTACTCTGCACTCACTATTCTGAACTCACTACTCACTACTCTGCACTCACTACTCACTACTCACTACTCTGCACTCACTACTCTGCACTCACTACTCACTACTCTGCACTCACTACTCTGCACTCACTACTCTGCACTCACTACTCTGCACTCACTACTCTGCACTCACTACTCACTACTCTGCACTCACTACTCACTACTCTGCACTCACTACTCACTACTCACTACTCACTACTCTGCACTCACTACTCACTACTCTGCACTCACTACTCACTACTCTGCACTCACTACTCTGCACTCACTACTCTGCACTCACTACTCTGCACTCACTACTCTGCACTCACTACTCTGCACTCACTACTCACTACTCTGCACTCACTACTCACTACTCTGCACTCACTACTCACTACTCTGCACTCACTACTCTGCACTCACTACTCTGCACTCACTACTCTGCACTCACTACTCTGCACTCACTACTCACTACTCTGCACTCACTACTCTGCACTCACTACTCTGCACTCACTACTCACTACTCTGCACTCACTATTCTGCACTCACTACTCACTACTCTGCACTTACTACTCAATACTCTGCACTCACTACTCACTACTCTGCACTCACTACTCTGCACTCACTACTCACTACTCTGCACTCACTACTCACTACTCTGCACTCACTACTCTGCACTCACTACTCTGCACTCACTACTCACTACTCTGCACTCACTACTCTGCACTCACTAGTCACTACTCTGCACTCACTACTCTGCACTCACTACTCTGCACTCACTACTCTGCACTCACTACTCTGCACTCACTACTCTGCACTCACTACTCACTACTCTGCACTCACTACTCTGCACTCACTACTCTGCACTCACTACTCACTACTCATTACTCACTACTCATTACTCACTACTCTGCACTCACTACTCTGCACTCACTGCTCTGCACTCACTGCTCTGCACTCACTGCTCTGCACTCACTACTCTGCACTCACTACTCTGCACTCACTACTCTGCACTCACTACTCACTACTCTGCACTCACTACTCACTAGTCTGCACTCACTAGTCTGCACTCACTACTCTGCACTCACTACTCTGCACTCACTACTCTGCACTCACTACTCTGCACTCACTACTCACTACTCTGCACTCACTACTCACTACTCTGCACTCACTACACACTACTCACTACTCTGCACTCACTACACACTACTCACTACTCTGCACTCACTACACACTACTCACTACTCAGCACTCACTACTCACTACTCTGCACTCACTACTCACTACTCTGCACTCACTACTCACTACTCTGCACTCACTACTCACTACTCTGCACTCACTACTCTGCACTCACTACTCTGCACTCACTACTCTGCACTCACTACACACGACTCTGCACTCACTACTCACGACTCTGCACTCACTACTCACGACTCTGCACTCACTACTCACTACTCTGCACTCACTACTCTGCACTCACTACTCTGCACTCACTACTCACTACTCTGCACTCACTACTTTGCACTCACTACTCACTACTCTGCACTCACTACTCTGCACTCACTACTCTGCACTCACTACTCACTACTCTGCACTCACTACACACTACTCACTACTCTGCACTCACTACACACTACTCACTACTCTGCACTCACTACACACTACTCACTACTCAGCACTCACTACTCACTACTCAGCACTCACTACTCACTACTCTGCACTCACTACTCACTACTCTGCACTCACTACTCACTACTCTGCACTCACTACTCACTACTCTGCACTCACTACTCACTACTCTGCACTCACTACTCTGCACTCACTACTCTGCACTCACTACTCTGCACTCACTACTCTGCACTCACTACACACTACTCAGCACTCACTACTCACTACTCAGCACTCACTACTCACTACTCAGCACTCACTACTCACTACTCTGCACTCACTACTATGCACTCACTACTCTGCACTCACTACTCACTACTCTGCACTCACTACTCTGCACTCACTACTCACGACTCTGCACTCACTACTCACGACTCTGCACTCACTACTCACGACTCTGCACTCACTACTCACTACTCTGCACTCACTACTCTGCACTCACTACTCTGCACTCACTACTCACTACTCTGCACTCACTACTTTGCACTCACTACTCACTACTCTGCACTCACTACTCTGCACTCACTACTCTGCACTCACTACTCACTACTCTGCACTCACTACTCTGCACTCACTACTCTGCACTCACTACTCACTACTGTGCACTCACTACTCACTACTCTGCACTCACTATTCTGAACTCACTACTCACTACTCTGCACTCACTACTCTGCACTCACTACTCTGCACTCACTACTCACTACTCACTACTCTGCACTCACTACTCTGCACTCACTACTCACTACTCTGCACTCACTACTCTGCACTCACTACTCACTACTCTGCACTCACTACTTTGCACTCACTACTCACTACTCTGCACTCCCTACTCTGCACTCACTACTCTGCACTCACTACTCTGCACTCACTACTCACTACTCTGCACTCACTACTCTGCACTCACTACTCTGCACTCACTACTCACTACTCTGCACTCACTACTCTGCACTCACTACTCACTACTCTGCACTCACTATTCTGAACTCACTACTCACTACTCTGCACTCACTACTCACTACTCTGGACTCACTACTCACTACTCTGCACTCACTACTCACTACTCTGCACTCACTACTCACTACTCACTACTCTGCACTCACTACTCACTACTCTGCACTTACTACTCACTACTCACTACTCTGCACTCACTACTCACTACTCTGCACTCACTACTCACTACTCAGCACTCACTACTCACTACTCTGCACTCACTACTCACTACTCTGCACTCACTACTCACTACTCTGCACTCACTACATACTACTCTGCACTCACTACTCACTACTCTGCACTCACTATTCTGAACTCACTACTCACTACTCTGCACTCACTACTCACTACTCACTACTCTGCACTCACTACTCTGCACTCACTACTCACTACTCTGCACTCACTACTCTGCACTCACTACTCTGCACTCACTACTCTGCACTCACTACTCTGCACTCACTACTCACTACTCTGCACTCACTACTCACTACTCTGCACTCACTACTCACTACTCACTACTCACTACTCTGCACTCACTACTCACTACTCTGCACTCACTACTCACTACTCTGCACTCACTACTCTGCACTCACTACTCTGCACTCACTACTCTGCACTCACTACTCTGCACTCACTACTCTGCACTCACTACTCACTACTCTGCACTCACTACTCACTACTCTGCACTCACTACTCACTACTCTGCACTCACTACTCTGCACTCACTACTCTGCACTCACTACTCTGCACTCACTACTCTGCACTCACTACTCACTACTCTGCACTCACTACTCTGCACTCACTACTCTGCACTCACTACTCACTACTCTGCACTCACTATTCTGCACTCACTACTCACTACTCTGCACTTACTACTCAATACTCTGCACTCACTACTCACTACTCTGCACTCACTACTCTGCACTCACTACTCACTACTCTGCACTCACTACTCACTACTCTGCACTCACTACTCTGCACTCACTACTCTGCACTCACTACTCACTACTCTGCACTCACTACTCTGCACTCACTAGTCACTACTCTGCACTCACTACTCTGCACTCACTACTCTGCACTCACTACTCTGCACTCACTACTCTGCACTCACTACTCTGCACTCACTACTCACTACTCTGCACTCACTACTCTGCACTCACTACTCATTACTCACTACTCACTACTCATTACTCACTACTCATTACTCACTACTCTGCACTCACTACTCTGCACTCACTGCTCTGCACTCACTGCTCTGCACTCACTGCTCTGCACTCACTACTCTGCACTCACTACTCTGCACTCACTACTCTGCACTCACTACTCACTACTCTGCACTCACTACTCACTAGTCTGCACTCACTAGTCTGCACTCACTACTCTGCACTCACTACTCTGCACTCACTACTCTGCACTCACTACTCTGCACTCACTACTCACTACTCTGCACTCACTACTCACTACTCTGCACTCACTACACACTACTCACTACTCTGCACTCACTACACACTACTTACTACTCTGCACTCACTACACACTACTCACTACTCAGCACTCACTACTCACTACTCTGCACTCACTACTCACTACTCTGCACTCACTACTCACTACTCTGCACTCACTACTCACTACTCTGCACTCACTACTATGCACTCACTACTCTGCACTCACTACTCACTACTCTGCACTCACTACTCTGCACTCACTACTCACAACTCTGCACTCACTACTCACGACTCTGCACTCACTACTCACGACTCTGTACTCACTACTCACTACTCTGCACTCACTACTCTGCACTCACTACTCTGCACTCACTACTCACTACTCTGCACTCACTACTTTGCACTCACTACTCACTACTCTGCACTCACTACTCTGCACTCACTACTCTGCACTCACTACTCACTACTCTGCACTCACTACACACTACTCACTACTCTGCACTCACTACACACTACTCACTACTCTGCACTCACTACACACTACTCACTACTCAGCACTCACTACTCACTACTCAGCACTCACTACTCACTACTCTGCACTCACTACTCACTACTCTGCACTCACTACTCACTACTCTGCACTCACTACTCACTACTCTGCACTCACTACTCACTACTCTGCACTCACTACTCTGCACTCACTACTCTGCACTCACTACTCTGCACTCACTACTCTGCACTCACTACTCTGCACTCACTACACACTACTCAGCACTCACTACTCACTACTCAGACCTCACTACTCACTACTCAGCACTCACTACTCACTACTCTGCACTCACTACTCACTACTCTGCACTCACTACTCACTACTCTGCACTCACTACTCTGCACTCACTACTCACTACTCTGCACTCACGACTCTGCACTCACTACTCACGACTCTGCACTCACTACTCACGACTCTGCACTCACTACTCACGACTCTGCACTCACTACTCACTACTCTGCACTCACTACTCTGCACTCACTACTCTGCACTCACTACTCACTACTCTGCACTCACTACTTTGCACTCACTACTCACTACTCTGTACTCACTACTCTGCACTCACTACTCTGCACTCACTACTCACTACTCTGCACTCACTACTCTGAACTCACTACTCTGCACTCACTACTCACTACTCTGCACTCACTACTCACTACTCTGCACTCACTATTCTGAACTCACTACTCACTACTCTGCACTCACTACTCTGCACTCACTACTCTGCACTCACTACTCACTACTCACTACTCTGCACTCACTACTCTGCACTCACTACTCACTACTCTGCACTCACTACTCTGCACTCACTACTCACTACTCTGCACTCACTACTTTGCACTCACTACTCACTACTCTGCACTCCCTACTCTGCACTCACTACTCTGCACTCACTACTCTGCACTCACTACTCACTACTCTGCACTCACTACTCTGCACTCACTACTCTGCACTCACTACTCACTACTCTGCACTCACTACTCTGCACTCACTACTCACTACTCTGCACTCACTATTCTGAACTCACTACTCACTACTCTGCACTCACTACTCACTACTCTGGACTCACTACTCACTACTCTGCACTCACTACTCACTACTCTGCACTCACTACTCACTACTCTGCACTCACTACTCACTACTCTGCACTCACTACTCACTACTCACTACTCTGCACTCACTACTCACTACTCTGCACTTACTACTCACTACTCACTACTCACTACTCACTACTCTGCACTCACTACTCACTACTCTGCACTCACTACTCACTACTCAGCACTCACTACTCACTACTCTGCACTCACTACTCACTACTCTGCACTCACTACTCACTACTCTGCACTCACTACATACTACTCTGCACTCACTACTCACTACTCTGCACTCACTATTCTGAACTCACTACTCACTACTCTGCACTCACTACTCACTACTCTGCACTCACTACTCTGCACTCACTACTCACTACTCTGCACTCACTACTCTGCACTCACTACTCTGCACTCACTACTCTGCACTCACTACTCTGCACTCACTACTCACTACTCTGCACTCACTACTCACTACTCTGAACTCACTACTCACTACTCTGCACTCACTACTCACTACTCTGCACTCACTACTCACTACTCACTACTCTGCACTTACTACTCACTACTCACTACTCACTACTCACTACTCACTACTCTGCACTCACTACTCACTACTCTGCACTCACTACTCACTACTCACTACTCTGCACTCACTATTCTGAACTCACTACTCACTACTCTGCTCTCACTACTCACTACTCTGCACTCACTACTCACTACTCTGCACTCACTACTCTGCACTCACTACTCACTACTCTGCACTCACTACTCACTACTCTGCACTCACTACTCACTACTCTGCACTCACTACTCACTACTCACTACTCTGCACTCACTATTCTGAACTCACTACTCACTACTCACTACTCTGCACTCACTACTCTGCACTCACTACTCTGCACTCACTACTCACTACTCTGCACTCACTACTCACTACTCTGCACTCACTACTCACTACTCACTACTCTGCACTTACTACTCACTACTCACTACTCACTACTCTGCACTCACTACTCACTACTCTGCACTCACTACTCTGCACTCACTATTCTGAACTCACTACTCTGCACTCACTACTCACTACTCTGCACTCACTACTCACTACTCTGCACTCACTACTCACTACTCTGCACTCACTACTCACTACTCACTACTCTGCACTCACTATTCTGAACTCACTACTCACTACTCTGCACTCACTACTCACTACTCTGCACTCACTACTCACTACTCTGCACTCACTACTCTGCACTCACTACTCACTACTCTGCACTCACTACTCTGCACTCACTACTCACTACTCTGCACTCACTACTCTGCACTCACTACTCACTACTCACTACTCTGCACTCACTACTCTGCACTCACTACTCACTACTCTGCACTCACTACTCACTACTCTGCACTCACTACTCACTACTCTGCACTCACTACTTACTACTCTGCACTCACTACTCACTACTCTGCACTCACTACTCACTACTCTGCACTCACTATTCTGAACTCACTACTCACTACTCAGCACTCACTACTCACTACTCTGCACTCACTCACTACTCTGCACTCACTCACTACTCTGCACTCACTACTCTGCACTCACTACTCACTACTCTGCACTCACTACTCACTACTCTGCACTCACTACTCACTACTCTGCACTCACTACTCTGCACTCACTACTCTGCACACTCACTCTGCACTCTGGACTCACACTCTGCACTCACTACTCTGCACACTCACTACTCTGCACACTCACTACTCTGCACTCACTACTCTGCACTATATTAATGATCTGGAAGAGACCCTTTTAAGTACCAACACAGACTATCCATACATTGGTCGCAAAGGTCTGCCGGTTTTACTATACGCGGACGACGCAGTCCTTTTATCGAGAACGGCCAATGGACTCCAAATTTTACTAGATTCCTTTTACACATTTATGAAGACCAGAGATTTAAGTATTAATAACACTAAATCCTACATAATGAAGGTTGGTCAAGGATTTAAAAAACCAAACCACCTAAATGTAGCTGGAGTGGCAATACCTGTTACACACACATTCTCCTACCTCGGGGTCCTCTTTGACAGTCAACTTAAATGGGGACCCGTGATTCTGAAAAAGAAGGGAGATGTCTCAAGGGTAAACGCGGCTATATTGGATTTCTCAAAAAAACTGGGAAATAGCCCAGTTGCCGCTCTACTCCAACTATATAGGGCCAAAAGTGTAACCACAGCTTGTTACGGCAGTGAAATATGGGGATACGTTCCCTTGGACGTACTCCAGATAGTTGAAAATAATTTTTTAAAACAGATTTTAAGGGTTCCGAGGGGTACAGCAAACTATTCTGTGCATGAAGAACTGGGGGTTCCGTATGTTAGCGATAAAATTGCATTGAATCCCATGTTATGTTGGATGAACAGCTGGTTAAATGATAATATCCCCCTGACCAAGCTTATTCTAAGAGAAGCTCTTACATGGGATAACAGGTTGGAGGTTCCCTGGCTTAAATATTTATTTAAATGTTTTTCTGATTTAGGCCGTCCTGAACTTTTTTTATGCCCGGAATCCATCACTAAAATGGATCTTATTACGGTCAAAAATGCTTTTATTGACTCTAGACAACAGGAAAGGGAATCATGTGAACTAAAAAAGGAAAGTGTACGCAATCACATACTAATTAAAAGCACTTTGCTTATGGAACCCTACCTGACATGGCAAATGTCGAGTTACGACCGTTTTTTGTTAACAAGGTTCAGGTTCAACCTGTTTCATCTTTTGCTGGCGGTACCTAGGGGTTCTCATCGAGGTCAAGTGTTGCCGGCTTGCGGCTGCGACGATAAGTCTCCGCAAGACCTGGCACACTTTTTGTTTTTCTGCCCCTTTTATGCTGTACCAAGGAAGCTATGCTTGAAACCCTGTTTGAAAAAATTGAACTTCCAACAATTTCGTCCTGCACAATATTTTTTACAGCTACTAAATTATGATTACACCTTGTTTATATGTAGTTTTTTAAGAATGGCGATCAAATTTAGAAACAGTATGGAAGGATAATAATACTGATACTGTTATTTATAATTGCTGTTAAAGGAATACTATTTTTTAAACGGTCTTCAATATCTTGATACAGTGCTGTATTTTTAATTCTGTGATTTTTATCTGCAATTAATTACGCTCTTTTAAGATTATGTGTATGTCATGTTATTATCTGTAATGTAAATACTTTTATGGTTGTCAAATCGAACAACCGAATAAAGTTACTTGACTTGACTTGACTACTCTGCACTCACTACTCTGCACTCACTACTCTGCACTCACTACTCTGCACTCACTACTCACTACTCTGCACTCACTACTCACTACTCTGCACTCACTACTCACTACTCTGCACTCACTACTCACTACTCACTACTCTGCACTCACTATTCTGAACTCCCTACTCACTACTCTGCACTCACTACTCACTACTCTGCACTCACTACTCTGCACTCACTACTCACTACTCTGCACTCACTACTCTGCACTCACTACTCACTACTCTGCACTCACTACTCTGCACTCACTACTCACTACTCTGCACTCACTACTCACTACTCTGCACTCACTACTCACTACTCTGCACTCACTACTAGTGCAGAGTAGTGAGTAGTGAGTGCAGAGTAGTGAGTGCATAGTAGTGAGTGCAGAGTAGTGAGTGCAGAGTAGTGAATGCAGAGTAGTGAGTAGTGAGTGCTGAGTAGTGAGTGCTGAGTAGTGAGTGCAGAGTAGTGAGTGCAGAGTAGTGAGTGCAGAGTAGTGAGTAGTGAGTGCAGAGTAGTGAGTAGTGAGTGCAGAGTAGTGAGTAGTGAGTGCAGAGTAGTGAGTGCAGAGTAGTGAGTAGTGAGTGCAGAGTAGTGAGTGCAGAGTAGTGAGTAGTGAGTGCAGAGTAGTGAGTAGTGAGTGCAGAGTAGTGAGTAGTGAGTTCAGAATAGTGAGTGCAGAGTAGTGAGTAGTGAGTAGTGAGTGCAGAGTAGTGAGTAGTGAGTGCAGAGTAGTGAGTAGTGAGTGCAGAGTAGTGAGTAGTGAGTGCAGAGTAGTGAGTGCAGAGTAGTGAGTGCAGAGTAGTGAGTGCAGAGTAGTGAGTGCAGAGTAGTGAGTGCAGAGTAGTGAGTGTGCAGAGTAGTGAGTGTGCAGAGTAATGAGTGCAGAGGGTGAGTCCAGAGTGCAGAGTGAGTGTGCAGAGTAGTGAGTGCAGAGTAGTGAGTGCAGAGTAGTGAGTGCAGAGTAGTGAGTAGTGAGTGCAGAGCAGTGAGTGCATAGTAGTGAGTGCAGAGTAGTGAGTGCAGAGTAGTGAGTGCAGAGTAGTGAGTAGTGAGTGCTGAGTAGTGAGTGCTGAGTAGTGAGTGCTACTCTGCACTCACTACTCTGCACTCACTACTCTGCACTCACTACTTTGCACTCACTACTCACTACTCTGCACTCCCTACTCTGCACTCACTACTCTGCACTCACTACTCACTACTCTGCACTCACTACTCACTACTCTGCACTCACTATTCTGAACTCACTACTCACTACTCTGCACTCACTACTCTGCACTCACTACTCTGCACTCACTACTCACTACTTTGCACTCACTACTCTGCACTCACTACTCACTACTCTGCACTCACTACTCTGCACTCACTACTCACTACTCTGCACTCACTACTTTGCACTCACTACTCACTACTCTGCACTCCCTACTCTGCACTCACTACTCTGCACTCACTACTCTGCACTCACTACTCACTACTCTGCACTCACTACTCTGCACTCACTACTCTGCACTCACTACTCACTACTCTGCACTCACTACTCTGCACTCACTACTCACTACTCTGCACTCACTATTCTGAACTCACTACTCACTACTCTGCACTCACTACTCACTACTCTGGACTCACTACTCACTACTCTGCACTCACTACTCACTACTCTGCACTCACTACTCACTACTCACTACTCTGCACTCACTACTCACTACTCTGCACTTACTACTCACTACTCACTACTCACTACTCACTACTCTGCACTCACTACTCACTACTCTGCACTCACTACTCACTACTCAGCACTCACTACTCACTACTCTGCACTCACTACATACTACTCTGCACTCACTACTCACTACTCTGCACTCACTATTCTGAACTCACTACTCACTACTCTGCACTCACTACTCACTACTCTGCACTCACTACTCTGCACTCACTACTCACTACTCACTACTCTGCACTCACTACTCTGCACTCACTACTCTGCACTCACTACTCTGCACTCACTACTCTGCACTCACTACTCACTACTCTGCACTCACTACTCACCACTCTGCACTCACTACTCACTACTCTGCACTCACTACTCACTACTCACTACTCTGCACTTACTACTCACTACTCACTACTCACTACTCACTACTCACTACTCTGCACTCACTACTCACTACTCTGCACTCACTACTCACTACTCACTACTCTGCACTCACTATTCTGAACTCACTACTCACTACTCTGCTCTCACTACTCACTACTCTGCACTCACTACTCACTACTCTGCACTCACTACTCTGCACTCACTACTCACTACTCTGCACTCACTACTCACTACTCTGCACTCACTACTCACTACTCTGCACTCACTACTCACTACTCACTACTCTGCACTCACTATTCTGAACTCACTACTCACTACTCACTACTCTGCACTCACTACTCTGCACTCACTACTCTGCACTCACTACTCACTACTCTGCACTCACTACTCACTACTCTGCACTCACTACTCACTACTCACTACTCTGCACTTACTACTCACTACTCACTACTCTGCACTCACTACTCACTACTCTGCACTCACTATTCTGAACTCACTACTCTGCACTCACTACTCACTACTCTGCACTCACTACTCACTACTCTGCACTCACTACTCACTACTCACTACTCTGCACTCACTATTCTGAACTCACTACTCACTACTCGGCACTCACTACTCACTACTCTGCACTCACTACTCACTACTCTGCACTCACTACTCTGCCCTCACTACTCACTACTCTGCACTCACTACTCTGCACTCACTACTCACTACTCTGCACTCACTACTCTGCACTCACTACTCACTACTCACTACTCTGCACTCACTACTCTGCACTCACTACTCACTACTCTGCACTCACTACTCACTACTCTGCACTCACTACTCACTACTCTGCACTCACTACTTACTACTCTGCACTCACTACTCACTACTCTGCACTCACTACTCACTACTCTGCACTCACTATTCTGAACTCACTACTCACTACTCAGCACTCACTACTCACTACTCTGCACTCACTACTCACTACTCTGCACTCACTATTCTGAACTCACTACTCACTACTCAGCACTCACTACTCACTACTCTGCACTCACTCACTACTCTGCACTCACTCACTACTCTGCACTCACTACTCTGCACTCACTACTCACTACTCTGCACTCACTACTCACTACTCTGCACTCACTACTCACTACTCTGCACTCACTACTCTGCACTCACTACTCTGCACACTCACTCTGCACTCTGGACTCACTACTCTGCACTCACTATTCTGAACTCACTACTCTGCACTCACTACTCACTACTCTGCACTCACTACTCACTACTCTGCACTCACTACTCACTACTCACTACTCTGCACTCACTATTCTGAACTCACTACTCACTACTCTGCACTCACTACTCACTACTCTGCACTCACTACTCACTACTCTGCACTCACTACTCTGCCCTCACTACTCACTACTCTGCACTCACTACTCTGCACTCACTACTCACTACTCTGCACTCACTACTCTGCACTCACTACTCACTACTCACTACTCTGCACTCACTACTCTGCACTCACTACTCACTACTCTGCACTCACTACTCACTACTCTGCACTCACTACTCACTACTCTGCACTCACTACTTACTACTCTGCACTCACTACTCACTACTCTGCACTCACTACTCACTACTCTGCACTCACTATTCTGAACTCACTACTCACTACTCAGCACTCACTACTCACTACTCTGCACTCACTCACTACTCTGCACTCACTCACTACTCTGCACTCACTACTCTGCACTCACTACTCACTACTCTGCACTCACTACTCACTACTCTGCACTCACTACTCACTACTCTGCACTCACTACTCTGCACTCACTACTCTGCACACTCACTCTGCACTCTGGACTCACACTCTGCACTCACTACTCTGCACACTCACTACTCTGCACACTCACTACTCTGCACTCACTACTCTGCACTCACTACTCTGCACTCACTACTCTGCACTCACTACTCTGCACTCACTACTCTGCACTCACTACTCACTACTCTGCACTCACTACTCACTACTCTGCACTCACTACTCACTACTCACTACTCTGCACTCACTATTCTGAACTCACTACTCACTACTCTGCACTCACTGCTCACTACTCTGCACTCACTACTCTGCACTCACTACTCACTACTCTGCACTCACTACTCTGCACTCACTACTCACTACTCTGCACTCACTACTCTGCACTCACTACTCACTACTCTGCACTCACTACTCACTACTCTGCACTCACTACTCACTACTCTGCACTCACTACTCTGCACTCACTACTCTGCACTCACTACTCAGCACTCACTACTCAGCACTCACTACTCACTACTCTGCACTCACTACTCTGCACTCACTACTCTGCACTCACTACTATGCACTCACTGCTCTGCACTCACTACTCACTACTCTGCACTCACTACTCTGCACTCACTACTCTGCACTCACTACTCTGCACACTCACTCTGCACTCTGGACTCACACTCTGCACTCACTACTCTGCACACTCACTACTCTGCACACTCACTACTCTGCACTCACTACTCTGCACTCACTACTCTGCACTCACTACTCTGCACTCACTACTCTGCACTCACTACTCTGCACTCACTACTCACTACTCTGCACTCACTACTCACTACTCTGCACTCACTACTCACTACTCTGCACTCACTACTCACTACTCACTACTCTGCACTCACTATTCTGAACTCCCTACTCACTACTCTGCACTCACTACTCACTACTCTGCACTCACTACTCACTACTCACTACTCTGCACTCACTACTCTGCACTCACTACTCACTACTCTGCACTCACTACTCTGCACTCACTACTCACTACTCTGCACTCACTACTCACTACTCTGCACTCACTACTCACTACTCTGCACTCACTACTCTGCACTCACTACTCTGCACTCACTACTCAGCACTCACTACTCAGCACTCACTACTCACTACTCTGCATTCACTACTCTGCACTCACTACTCTGCACTCACTACTATGCACTCACTACTCTGCACTCACTACTCACTACTCTGCACTCACTACTCACTACTCTGCACTCACTATTCTGAACTCACTACTCACTACTCTGCACTCACTACTCACTACTCAGCACTCACTACTCTGCACTCACTACTCTGCACTCACTACTCTGCACTCACTACTATGCACTCACTACTCACTACTCTGCACTCACTACTCACTACTCTGCACTCACTACTCACTACTCTTCACTCACTACTCTGCACTCACTACTCTGCACTCACTACTATGCACTCACTACTCACTACTCTGCACTCACTACTCACTACTCTGCACTCACTACTCACTACTCTGCACTCACTACTCTGCACTCACTACTCTGCACTCACTACTCTGCACTCACTACTCTGCACTCACTACTCACTACTCTGCACTCACTACTCACTACTCTGCACTCACTACTCACTACTCTGCACTCACTACTCACTACTTTGCACTCACTACTCTGCACTCACTACTCTGGACTCACTACTATGCACTCACTACTCTGCACTCACTACTCACTACTCTGCACTCACTACTCACTACTCACTACTCTGCACTCACTATTCTGAACTCACTACTCACTACTCTGCACTCACTACTCACTACTCACTACTCAGCACTCACTACTCTGCACTCACTACTCTGCACTCACTACTATGCACTCACTACTCTGCACTCACTACTCACTACTCTGCACTCACTACTCACTACTCTGCACTCACTACTCACTACTCTGCACTCACTACTCACTACTCTGCACTCACTACTCTGCACTCACTACTCTGCACTCACTACTCTGCACTCACTACTATGCACTCACTACTCACCACTCTGCACTCACTACTCACTACTCTGCACTCACTACTCCCTACTCTGCACTCACTACTCACTACTCTGCACTCACTACTCTGCACTCACTACTCTGCACTCACTACTATGCACTCACTACTCTGCACTCACTACTCACTACTCTGCACTCACTACTCACTACTCTGCACTCACTACTCACTACTCTGCACTCACTACTCACCACTCTGCACTCACTACTCTGCACTCACTACTCTGCACTCACTACTCTGCACTCACTACTATGCACTCACTACTCACTACTCTGCACTCACTACTCACTACTCTGCACTCACTACTCACTACTCTGCACTCACTACTCTGCACTCACTACTCTGCACTCACTACTCTGCACTCACTACTCTGCACTCACTACTCTGCACTCACTACTTTGCACTCACTACTCACTACTCTGCACTCCCTACTCTGCACTCACTACTCTGCACTCACTACTCTGCACGCACTATTCTGCACTCACTACTCACTACTCTGCACTCACTACTCACTACTCTGCACTCACTACTCTGCACTCACTACTCTGCACTCACTACTCTGCACTCACTACTCTGCACTCATTACTCACTACTCTGCACTCACTATTCTGCACACACTACTCTGCACTCACTACTCACTACTCACTACTCTGCACTTACTACTCACTACTCTGCACTCACTACTCACTACTCTGCACTCACTACTCTGCACTCACTACTCTGCACTCACTACTCTGCACTCACTACTCACTACTCACTACTCTGCACTTACTACTCACTACTCTGCACTCACTACTCACTACTCTGCACTCACTACTCTGCACTCACTACTCTGCACTCACTACTCTGCACTCACTACTCTGCACTCTGCACACTCTCTCTGCACACTCTCTCTGCACACTCTCTCTGCACACTCTCTCTGCACACTCACTACTCTGCACACTCACTACTCTGCACACTCACTCTGCCCTCTGCAAACTCACTCTGCACTCACACTCTGCACTCACACTCTGCACTCACACTCTGCACTCACACTCTGCACTCATGGAATCTTCCACCACACTTTCGAAAACTCTATAGCCTGAAGCATAATAGGCACAGGACCAAAAGCAGGGTAGACATTTGCTTAAAATAATCTTATTGTACTTATGAGAAGCAAAAGCGAGACTGTGAAATGTGCTGAATATCAGTTTGTTACGAATCAACAGAGTGGAGTTAGAGAACCAAGAAATAGTAATTTAGAATCCGGGTTAGAAGGAGTAGTAATCACAAGCTGAGGATCAACGGGCGCGAAACAGCGTGGTGGGCGCGCACGAGACGCAGCGTGGGCGTGCACATCAGCTGAAGATCGCCGGAGAAGACACCGAGTCTGCCTGCTGCCATGACTGACCCGCTGCGGAGGGAAAGAGCCCGGTGAGTGGGGGTAGAGGGTGGGCGGCAGAGAGGGAGTGGGCAGAGAGGGAGGGTGGGTGTGTGTGTGTGTGTGTGTGTGTGCGTGCATGTGCGTGCGTGTGTCTGTCTGTCTATGTGTGTCTTTCCGTGCCTGCCTGCCTGCCTGGGTGTGTGCGCGTCCACAGACCCTGGTCGGCTCGTGCACCGCTCTGTACTCCCTTGCGAGCTTACTCGGTGACAATAGTTCTCGTTGCCGAGACCTAAAAAAGTGAGCAAACAAGAGTGACGATGCCAACCAATGGAAAACAATGGGCGGTCTCTAAGTCTACTGTAAGCTCACAAAACGCCTCGCAACCAACAGCACGTGTTATTTTGGGCAAGACCTAAAAAAGCCCGCAAACACAGTACAATATTGTGTTTTGCTGCCCGAGCGCCCACACACATGTTCATAAATATACCCCAATACCAACACCACCATTCAAGGCATCTTTAACACTAGAGCACTCTCCTTGTTATACCACCATGCATAGAATCTGCTGTACTGAAACACTCTCACTATTACTAGGGCTGGCTTTAGCGTTGGTGGCTCCCAGTGCAACAACCTTTGTTGGCACCTCCCCCTCCCCCTGCAAACTCCCAGATTCCATCACTGGGGCCCTCTCTCCCATTGAATTATTTTATAGGTCTACTCATTCCAAGTTAGACTGTCAGAGCGCTTTACATCACAAACATGCAGAGACAAAGAGTTATTCACATGTGTAAATGAATGTATAGGAAATAGTACTTAAGATAATGAGGTCTATAAGGTGTAGGAATCAGGTCACCTAGACTGGCAGACATTATATGTTAAGAATGCTTGGTCTGGAGAAACAAAGGGTGCAGATTAACTACGTTTTATGATGCGCAGTAAACAAAGTTGTTGCACAGCCTTGAATGAAAAGGAGAGCACAGCAGCACCATATCAGCTGGCGTACCTTGTTCCAGGACCAGTGCACACACTCTTGCACCATATTGGAAGGGTATGTACATGAAAGCAAGCATAGGTTAATTAAAGGAACGGTACCCTTCCAGCACACATTTATTTGCTTTATAAAGTTGGAAAGGTTTGGAAAAAAATAATATTTTCTTCAACTTTACACGTGCCTCATGGATTGTAATTACTTTTTATACAAATCCCTTTCTACCAAATTTAGTAGATAGCGATTAGTGTCAGAATCCATGGGTAGATAAATAGGAATATCCATGAACCACCTATGGTGGCCTTATTGATGTAAAGTAGCCCATAGTGCTACTTTGTGTTACTTTAGGTTTACTGTCCAACACAATTCAGGATTTGCACTCAAAAGTAAACCCCAAACAACACTTTGCTCCAGGTTTGCTTAACTTTTATGATGTAAAACAGGTGTAGAGTGTTAGTAAATCCAAACCATAAACTCAGAATTTGAAACAAAGCACAATAATGTGGGGTATTATACTAATAACATTGTATTACTATCAAAAGGAGCCATATTATCAACCTTCGAATAACAAAAGTTCGGGGAACACAATATGGTTCTAAACTCATGCGTTTCAAATTGCATGCGCCCCTTTGATGCTAGTTCCTAGCTGAATGTGTAATATTAAAATGATTCTAACTTATGAACTCCAATTAACAAACGGATCTCTGTGACAAAGACAGAACCCCACTGAGTTAGCTACATAATAAAATACTAATCTGTGATCTGCATGTCACACTTTGTGCTTTGCAGTGGGAACATTAACTCTCAATGCTACTTTATCATGAGTAAGGCTTCTGGTTTTCAGTTTTTACTGATTTTTACATATAAATATAGACAGACAACAATGTGTTTCCTGTTTGTATTTCTTTTTTAAAACCTGAAAAATACTGAAAATACTGTTTTTTATGAGACTCTCCATGCTGTCTTTTATGAATTCCAGGCAACAGCTGAGCAGATAGACAGTATGCAGGCACATGCATCAAAGGAAAAACCGGTCGTAAACGGGCAGATTCTCAGAATCTGCCCCTTTGTGACCGGTATTTTTGCATTTGGGATGCATCATCCCAAAAGCAAAAATCGCAATTTAAGTAATCTCTAAATTGCGATTACTTAAATTGTGATTGCATTTAAGGAATCCCAAATTGAGATTCCTTAAATGCAATGCATTAAAGTAAACAAATTAGCAATTTCGCTAACAGGGGGCGCAAATTACCTGTAGGCCCATAGGAATGAATGGGAAGCTATTCCTTATTTGCGAGTTGCAATTTGCGAGTCGCAAATAAGGAATGTGTAGGAATCGCTATTATTATAGCGATTTTCTACATGCATAGGATTTTGCGAGTCCTAAATTGCAAATCCTTAATATTCGCTATTAGGGACTCGCAAAATCCTATCTTGATGCATGTGCCAGATGGAGAGTTAGAAAACATACATAATGTAGTATGAGATTTCCTTAACTGCACGCATATGTCAGCATATATTTGTAGTATAGCGCTAATATGAACCTTGAGTGTAGTATTTTGTTATATGCGACGTCTTCATTTGATAAAACATGACAGACATCCATGTATGAGTGCACATCGAAGAGTTTAATAAACGTGGACAAATCAAATTGTACAGCTCCATTTATTCTCAAAACACCAAATGAATATGGAGAAATACAAATAAGATGGTCAAAAAATAAATATGGATAAATACAGACAGAAATGTTAAAAAAATAAATACCATAAAACCGGGAGCCCAAATCATGATCCAAAACTGTGGCTAAACAAATGGTTGACCGCTCCATCAAGTGCATTAACTACCAGCCATCATGCTATTGTATTTATCCCCATAAAAATGCAGCACACACAAGGATCTCTGCAGGTTACTCTTATCTCGCCCCACCGTGTCATGCAGAGGGCACCCCGTTGACCTTGGTGTTAGTGCAACAACACTAATCGACCATCCTAAAGCCAGCACCGCCTACTACACCATTGCTATGAGTATAATTAACACTTGAGTACACTCACTATTGCACCACCATGTTTGCCATTGCAAACACTGAAAAAGTAACAATGATTCTGTCTGGCTCATTTGAAATCATTCCCTAAAATACTTTAGTTAGGAGGCTGAACTGGTCCTCTTAATACGAACAATATTAACAAATGAGATAAACTCAGTTTCTCAAAAAGATTGCACGGATGCCGGCTTAGAAGTATCGACGGAAAGAGCGGTGCTTCACTCTATCCCTGAGCCACTGCCAGGTGGGGTGAGGTCTTCACTTCTTACAAGTTCGTGAAAAGCATGACTTGCAAGAAAAGACAAATCGCGGCACCTAGAATATTCAGGTGATCTCTGTGTTTGTCTCTATATCTTTTTTATTTCACTGTATATTTACCTCACTTATTTAATTTTTTCTGCAGTAGCTATAGTTGTTATGGGTCCTGAAGAAAGCAAGGACAAACACGTCCCTATTTGCTGAAACATGTCGACCTTGTACCACATCTAGACAGTTATTGTTAAGCTGTCATGACTATTTTTAACCTTGGTAAAGCGAGTATCACCAGAATAAAGTTGTTCAGTACTCCCTTATACAACTTTAAAACACATTTTCCTATTTTTATTTCTAATTATTTTCTTTGTTGCACTGCACTTTTGGTCACCCCATATCTACAACTTACCCTTGCAATAGAGGGGCAAGACCATACTGTTTCCTTTCTCAGTACGAGGGACCATTTACCATCTTGGCCTTCGTTCCTCTGAGTTTTAGGGTTCATGATGTATGGTCTTCAAAGGAATCCCAGATGATGAAGGGCGGTTCCGAGTGGTGACTGATGGGTTTCCTGGACCATCTTTTGAGGTTCTTTGGATCACTATTGTTCTGTAGACATTCAGGGGTGTTGTGTCAAGTGTCGGTTTGCACCACCAATGTACATTATTTATATTTAGAGCCATTGGTGCTCTTGTGTTGTTAAGTATTGTGAGGGAATGTCCCAAAGCTTGGTCCCCATCTGATCATTGTGTTGTTGTTGCAACATATATTGTACTGACACAACTCAAAATACAGATTGAGCAAACACATATAAAGGTGCTTCTATATAAACAATAGTGATGCTGTGCAGTGCTCGTGATGGGTGCAGAAAGTACAATATATACATGGTAAAAAGTAAACAGAAGCTTGGTACTAAAGGTGGGATATTATCAATCGGATTCAAACACTCTGAATCACAGTTTTGCTAATTGTAATAAACAAGTTTCCAAGCGATCATACTAGTTAGATGTCCATGTTTCGACTTGTGGAAAAAGTTTTGCAAAAAAACGGGTCTTCATCAGGAGAAAGAACAGACAGATGCAACCTAAAATGGTGCACCCCTATCACTGAATGACATAAATAATGCCAATCATCTTCCATCAATGCATAGCCACTGTAATACAACTGTTCCCTTGATGGTGACAATAATGTGAAGTGCCAGTGTGATCACCAAATGTAGTATGAAAGGTATCTGGGCCAACTCTTCCCCACCATACTCCTGCACTTGCAAACCAGTTAGAACTTCATTGAGCTGCTCAATATGGTTCTAATTGGATTGTGAACAAAGGAGTATGCTGGGGATACATTTCAAACTACATTTGGGGACTATTAAACCATCATACTTAAAATATCTAACACAAGAGCGCTCTAACTATTGCACCATCACACCTGATATCTCTTACACTGGAACTGTCTCACTGTTGACTGCCACATGCATAACTATAGAACTAGAGCTCTCTCACTATTACACTCTTTCACAGGGTATACAAAGCCAGAAACAGCACACCTATGACACTATCACACTGGGTATCGCTAACCTGGAACAGTTTCACTATTAATATACCATGACATTCAGCATCTCAAACAGTGGAGAACCCTTCTTATTACATTCTCACATACAGGGGCATATTGACAAGGGGCAGCAGCGTAACGAAAGTTGAGGGGGCCCCCCTACAAAGTACATTGAGGGCCCCCCTCCAGACTCAATCAGAAGCTCTCAGGCCTGGGGACTGTGCAAAATGGGCCCCCCAGGAGCTCAGGGGCTCCCTCACACTGCTTGGGTTTCGGGGGCCTTTGTTATGCCACTGACAAGGGGATATCGCCACGAGAATGTCTCTTTTAGCGATGTTCTCGTGTCGATATCCCCTTTTCCTTATTTACAGAGTGGTGTTAAGCCACTTAATGTGGCTTAACACTACTTTGTAAATAAGGCCCCTTTTCACGCTTCACTTAACGTGAAATGGGTATGCAATGGGTGTTGCTGTGGGTGTTCCGCCACAACACCGATTGCTTTTTGATACTGCCCCATATTTACAAGGCTGAGGCAGCGTAAAAAAATAAGGCCATGTAAAACCTAGTTTTAGGATGGCAATACAAGACAAGATTATTAATTTCTCCTCGTTTTTTTGCTCTTTCCATGTGTGCTACATTCTGCAGCATACATATAAAGAGCAAATCGCCCCTGCAGCGCAGGCACCCTTTCAACATGGCGCAAGGGAGATACCTGCCCTAGGCAGTTTTATTAGCGCCAGAGCTAGGGGAAACATAGGGGTGCACTGAATTTTGTAAATATGGCATATCCCTGCGTTTCAAAATGTCAGAGCGCGGTATTACCAAATTTGGCGTAACACTGCGCTCTGATATTTTGTTGTAAATATCCCCCAAAATGAGAAACACAAATGCAAAAAAGTTGCGATTAGGCCAATCGCAATACAAAAATCAGCGAAAACCAGCGACAGGCCTGCAATTGCCACGCTTCATGCGGGAAAATGGACTATGAAAGCAACAAAAAAAACACACCAACATCAAATCAAACTGCGTAGCACCATGGATGTACCCGGACCGAGTGCAGAGGCCAATGCGAACCTCACGCGCCCCACAGACCACCAGCAAGGAACCTCGGGGTCGGGGAAGGGCAAGGAGAAGAGGAAGAGGAAGACGGGGTGCAGTCCGCAGGAAAACCAGATCAGCGTCACGGAGGTGACCCAACACTACCATCAACTGACACCAATTTGAGAAACGTGAATGCAGGCGGAGTTTCGAGGAGGTCAATGGAGGAGGCCAAGAGGCGCTGGCATGATGTGAAAAGCCAAACCAAGCACAAACCCGCTGCCAACAGGAAGGCAACAACGGCGACAGGAGGTGGGAGTCCTGCACCGCAGCAGGAGCTGGAGGACATGGAGGCCACAGTCATTAGTGTGGAGATGGTGCAAGGAGTTGGGTGTACGGACACAGCTCAATAGGACCTGACACAACATCAACAGAGTGAGTAATGACCAGCGACAGGGTGGATGGGGGAGATGGGCACAATGGCACACATGCACAACGATCTGTAGCACGCTGCACACCCACAATGTCCCAGGATCATGTCCCTGATCCCCGTTGGAACACTGCAGCACACACACATAGCAATCACAGCACATCCAACGGCAATGTGGTACAAAGTACAATACCGACACTGCAGAACAGAGGACACAACTGGGTCCGCTCAGGCACAGAAACAGGCCAATCACATCTAACATAGAAGGAAACTGTGAGATTGAAATGTACGTGTACAACCTCACATCCATCATGTAGTCCAAATGTCCACTGTCCCGCATCAAATATTCAGCACCTCTCAAACAGTCACAATGTACATTGGCATACAGTCTGCATGTAAACAAGAACAATGCGCCAATATACATGTCAACACAATGTCAACATGCATCTTCCCTTCACAGTGCAGAATGACAAACAATACCACAGACCAGACAACTCATCCGTGATGCTGGAGAGGACCACCGAACCTTCAACACTGATGTCCTACAACAGCTCATGGACATCTAAGGCAACCCACCCCCAGGAGCAGGGCAGCCAAGCTACATAGAGGAGACCCCAGCCCCTGCACAGACCACACAGCAGGAAGCACCCGTCACCACGGCTGGCTCCCAACACTCCACCAAGGCACACATTGCATTCCACAGCCAGGAAGGAATCCAGAAACACCCTGCCTGTCCTCCGCGCATTCTGCTATGGTTTGGTGAGCATACATTACATACCGCTCTGTTGTAGTGGTCACGCGCCGGGAATTATGTACATAGAATATAGAGACTGCGGCAACTCCTGTGGTGTACGATGTTATTTATTACTACTCTGCCGTGAGTGAAGACAGTATTCTTTGGTTGGCCTAAGAGGTTTCATGTTCTTGGGTTATTTTATCGTGTAATGTTGTGTTTTCTGTGCTGTGCACGCTCGTCTTGCATTCATCCTTTTATCTGAATTACCTCAAGGCGCTAAACCAGGGTGCTGGAGGAAACTGAGGCCAAATGCTTTGTTTTTAGATTGATTTAAGGGGGACATCCAGCCGCTGTTATTTCAGTCATACATCAACGCGTCAACCGGTGTGCACTCCAAGTGCCACCTTCTAGCAGCGTAGCCAATGTGTCATGGGCCCTAGCGCAAGAAGGGAAATGTGCCTCCTGGCCGTGGTGTGAATGATAAAACACTGCACTAAAAAAAACATTTTTTTGTCTCCCTCCGCCGCACTGTTTGCCTAATTATTATGTGTTTGTCTATATCTTTTTTGCTTCCTTGATCTTGCTTTGTAATGCAACCTTTATTTCCTGTGTATATGTAAAGCGCTCTGATACCCACGGGTCAAACTAGCGCTATATAGAACTTTAAAAATAAAAATAAAAATAAATTCCAATGCCAGGTGTCAGAATGCCAAAAGGAGGTGGCCGAACAGGTGCAGGTCGGGTCAGAGCTCATGGAAGCCAAACTAGATCACATACGTGGGTGTCTAAGTCCCATCAGGGACCACCTACACCCCACAAAGGAGACCCACACTGCGACAGAGACACATGCATTTGCACATTTCCTGTAATGAACCACTCCCAGAGCCCTGGAATTATCATTCACACACCCATGCTGGACCTCCGTACGACGGCCCAGTCCACTCCTCTTACGTATTGAGTGGGTGACGACAAAGCAACATGTCCAAGGTCTTACCCGCTGCCAGCAGTGACATGGTTGCATCTGCTGTACACAGCACAATGTAATGTACGGCCCGGGGCCCGCATGCATACATTATGACCACACAGACAAATGTAGATAGTTTGTGGAACTGGCTACGGGCAAGTGCGCCCGGCCCCTTATTGCCAGGGTCACATGCACAGTGACGCGTGTGCTGGATGTATGTGGGGTGAGTGTAAGCCAGCTCGAAAGGAGTGGTTGGTGCTGGCAACAACTTGAACAGTGAACACTATTAAAATGGAAACAGAAAACACCGGCATTACAGAGACAACTGCAGAGCATCATGGTGGTAGCAGGAGCAAGTACAGAGGTCACCCTTTAAGCAAACAGAAGTGTCCGTGAGTTGCAGTGCACTGAGGTTGAGGCACTAGAGCTGAGCGCGCTCATGTGAAGAAAATGTCTAGGATTGTGTCCCTTCGGGATATTCCTGATGCAGCTGCAGTGGGGTGTGTTACACCTGCATCATCTTCCGCATCATGGTCCCAGGTCTCCCACACTGCCTGAGGTGACATTGCTCCGTGAGCTCTCCACAGCATACAACTCAATCAGAAATGGTCCATGAATTGTGGTGCACTGAGTTAGTGGCACCTGGAGTGCTGAGCAGGGTATCAGGCAGATGGTGGCAGGGATCCATGACAGGTGTGAGCAACTCTGATAGTCTGGCAGTAAGACTCTTTCGACTCTGGCAGTTGTTGTTTGGAGGTGGTCCTGGTGGTGGTGGCGTATGCCTCCTGTGGTGATGCGATGTCCGGCACGTTCCGGACTCGATTTGATGTGTTAGCCCTGGTGGACCGCAGTTAGGGCCGGAGGCTGCGGACAGCGCAGGGCCACATACACATAGCGTTGATGACCAAAGGCCATGATCGCAGAGGCCATCCAATATCTTAGCTGACAGGGTCCCTGACTTGAGCTGCACAGAGTTAGTGGCCCAGGATGCACTGCGGCCGGCAAAGGCACACTGCCACGGGACGGTGACTTGTGGTGCACTGAGGTAAGGCCACACGGACTGAGCGGGTCCTCCTCGTGTAGACGGTGAATGTGGCGGAGGGTTGCCGGGGACAGTGAAGGGTGTCTTCCAAGGCATGATGCAGAGGGCAGAAGCCATCGGATGCGGCAAATTGAGGAGTGGAATGCTACTGCCTCGTTATTACCACCAAGTCAGTATCAGCTACATGAGGATGAAGACAACCCCCAGTCCATAGACTGAGATGCCACCAAAATCCAACCAGAGAGTGTCCATGAATGTCGGGAAACAGACTTAGTGGCACCGGGGCTGAGAGGGGATGCAGTCTGCGATGAGGCCGGTACAATGATATCAACTCTGCCATTGCTAAATCAAGACTCAGTCCCAAATGCAGACCTACTCGACGGCAGTGTAGGCCAAAGGCAGCGGTCAGCAGGGGCCCACACGTGTTGTTGGCTTGCGATGCACAGAGTTAGTGACACCAGGGCAGTTGTTGGTAGCGTTCGATCACCTCTGTAACGATGACCCTTTTCCCTCCTGACTGACACGCGTCTTCCTCTTACACCTCTCCTTGCGTGCAATGATATGAACTCTGCCATTGCTAAATCAAGACTCAGTTCCAAATGTGTGGCCTACTCAAGTGCAGTGTGGCCCAAGGGCAGTAGTCCGCGCGGTTGGACAGCTATACACAGTGATACAAACTCTGCAATAAAAAATGTACTCTGCCATAGTGTAATCAAGACTCAGTTCCAAATGTGTGACCTACTAGTCTGCTGTGTATGCTGGTGGAGTACGTCATTGAGAAAGGAGTACTACGGGCCTGTGTCGCGGAGGCTGTGATGGTCTGAGCAGGATGCCAGGGTCGTGGGCTTCGGGCTTGGAGCTTGCATTGGCACGTGGTGGGCCCTCTTTGACACACACCGGTGTCGGCAGGTGAGCAGTAAGGCCTGGGAGCGCAGGGGCCGGCAAGAAGGGTTCGGGGACCAGCGGCCCGGGGTGCAGCAGGCGCACAGGATTGCAGGCAGCACCGCTCACGGCGACGGCTTTGGCTACATGGCGGGGTGAGAGGCGCACCCTGGCAACGACATTGGGCATTCCGGAAGTGAACCACGCCCCGAGTTACGTGCTTTTTATTCACACCCCTACGCTGGCCTGCCTGCCTACTCCGCTCACGCTTACAGGGGGGAGGTAACAAGCTACATTTATGTGAACTTCCGCATTTGGTACTTGCCAACGAGCAGTGCATTTCCATGGGTGCCATCCTGGTAGCGCTGGTTGATGATGAACTGTCGGTAGATGTAGGAATCATGCACACTGCCTGGGTAGTTGGCAACGACGTTGGTGGGGATTCAATGGTGGTCCACTATTGCCTGCACATTGATGGAATGCGTGTGCTTTCTGTTGTGGTTATTGTGTGCAGTGCTGCCAGGGGGCACAAGTAGGACATGTGTGCAGTCAATTGCCCACTAACACGTGCGGGAAGCCAGCTATGGTGTAGACCCCTTGCTTGGTCTCCAGCTGTTCCTGCGCAGTGTGGGGAAAGTATAGGTAGTGGGGTACCAAGCTAATGATGTCATCCAAGACCGTTGTGAGGAACTTGGATTGGGCTGGCTGTGAGATTTCTACGACTCTGGTGGCTGTGGGTTGGAAGGTACAAGAGACCAACAAGAGCAGCACGGCCAGCAGCTTTTTCTGAGGTGGAATGTTGGTTGTCTGCTGTATTGGTACCCTCAGCCTGTGGGCATGATGTTCAGGTTGAGGAGGATGGTTGTCCTTTTGAGCCTGTAGTGGGCAATGACATTCTCTGGTATTGGGTCTGTGAGACTTGTGCGTTTTCTGAAGGTTGCTGTCTTTGTTGCGCTTCCTCTGTAGTGGTCCGGGGGGGGGGGGCGGTTGGGGTCCGGGGGGGGGGTGGGGGGGTCATGGGGTTGGTGGCGGTGGGTGTTTCCTTTTCCAGCTCAGAAGTAGCCTGTGGTACCGACGGACAGAGCGGGCCTCAATTCCTGAGCTGTTGCCAGGTGAGGTGAGGACCATTCCTCGTAAGATACGGGTGCTAACAGCATCCTGTAAATTACGGAGGATCTTCACACCTTAGTATCAGGTTACGTGGTTGTATTCGTTCCAACCTTGTGTATTTTGATTCACCATTTTCTTGTATTATTATTTTCACTACGCAGTAGCAAACTCTTATGGTGGTCCTGAGGAAGGCCAATGATAACTTATATTCCTAAAGGCTGAAACGTGTAGACCCAGTAACATCCAAGCAGGTATTTTGTTAAAACTGCTGTTGCACAGTTTTTAACTTTGGATAACAGAAGATACCTATTAAATGCTTTTCTTCTGCTACCTAATTTTATTATCACTTTTCACTCTCATGAACTACGTCCATCATTCTCATACACACAATATCTATTTCACATCTGTAGGATCTGAAACGAGCTCCTTACATTTACCACACTGAATTGAAAACATCCACAAGCTCCCCTCTCTCAGAGAGAGTGTTGTAGCCCTTAGTTACACCACTGTGCAACCAGGAGGAGATCCCAGATGATGAAGCATGTCACTTCGGTGAGTGATGGGAATCCGTCCTTTTTAGGATTTTCCTTTTTTAAGGTAGTGTCCACCGATAATAGGAACACAGCCCCTTAGGTCTTTGCTTATTGGATGGTCTGTTTAGACCTATTAGACCTGTGGATAGTTTGTTTGTTCTTTGAGTAACTTTAGGGGAATATATCCATGCTTGGTGGAACATCTATTAATCGTTGGTTGATATGTTGGGTGTTGGGGCCCTGTTGGGGCTCCGAGCTGCATGATCAGTGGCCCCATGCCATCTGTTGATCTTCAGGTGTGGCTCTGGGCTCTCTTTTCTAGAGCAGGCTGTCGTCCAACCTTACACCATGTCAGAGCAGGTGTTAATTTCCTGCTGCTAACAAGCTTTATCGCCTGTTCTGGGTTCTTATCACCGATCTGGCTGGTCGTAGAGAATGTTGGAGAGTGGTGTTGTCGCAGCTTTTTGTACGGGAACGCATACTCTGCATCTCATTGCCGATAGTTGCCGGGTTCATCTGTGCCGATGTTTTTTGCGGCTGCTATCGCAGGTAAACTGGTGATAGCGGCTGTTAGCACCAGCTTGTGAATGGGGCGATTAATTTATCGCAACTTTGGCTGCGATAAACTGCCGTTAACTCTGCGATACATCCTTGAGAACATGCCCCGATTTTACTAAATAAGCACACACAAGCAAGAGATTATGGATATTGTGGAGGCTATAGGGGCATGCTTTGAACGGCATTTTCACAAATATGTGGCTAAATTGTGTGGTCGGGTAATGGCAGTTATAAATGGCACGTGCTCCATTTACATTGACTCTTTCTGCGTCTAAATCACCAGAAGCAACTACTGGATATGCACCTAATGGACATGATATGGGGGTGAGGTCTTAATTGCTTTTACAGCTGAGGATTGTCTTTTTAAAGACAAAGCCGGGCAATCTTGACCTTGTAATAAGGAATGGACACCGTCCTACGAGACCTCAGTCCAGCGGCAGCTCCTCCGCTAAGGCAGAGGATGCTAAAAATAAAATGAGAATAGCGCTCCATTTTTCGCATTTTTTTTTATTGAGCTTGCAATTGAAGTCAGGTTAGGGCAGAGTGGGCCGGGCTCGCATGATGTCAAGGGAGGGGGGAAGGGTGGCTGCACCTTAAGTGCGCATGACGGTCTGGCCGGCCTTCTCGAGTTGGCCAAACAATCATGCACACTTTGCATGCTCTCCACAGGCTGTATTGTACAGCCTGGGTGGAGATCATGCACAGCCTCCTAGTCTCTCTCTGAGCGCAGAACCACAGCGCTTACACTAATCACAATGCAGCTGTAAGGCAGCGTCGTGATTGGCTAGGGGATTCTGGGACGCTGTGTGCTTCCTGCTGCAGAGAAGAGGACAGAGGAGAGTCAACAGCCGGCGGTGTTGAGGTAATTGCTTTTATTTCTTTTTTTATTTCTCCCCCCCTGCTTGCTCACCCCCGCCCACCACCCCGGTTCCGGTTCAGTAGCAGCCGCTACTGCCTCAGTCCCCAAGTTAATACTCTATGTCCTAACCTCCACCAGCTACTGGTTCATGTAAATCTGTGAAATTGATCTGATGGTCTCAACTGGAATCCCATCACTAAATATATCAATGGAGGCACGAATTTATTTTATTTTAACGACAACCTAACAGTGTTCTGACTCCCTGGTTACATCAAAAATGTCCGGCCATTTACTGATAGGATTGAAGAAACAACAAGCAACTGAGCACCAGGAATAATAAAATAGTTCAGTAGGTTAAAACCCTTGATTTGCAGACCATATAATATGACAAAAAGAGGAAAAAGACCAATAGTATCAGTCGGAAATTAACACAACCTTTGGTACACTAAACAATATGCAAAGTCCACATAACTGCCAATCATCCCAAGTCCACGAGTGACTAGTCAGCTAGTCCTGTTTTTTTCTTAGAATTGTGGGACTTGTAGTTTTTCTCAATACACTATAAAACCAGAAGTACAGGTCCCAGAATTCTAAGAAAGTAACTGTATCGAGCAGGGAAATTTAGCAGCTGCACATCTAAGATCACAAAGTGAAACACAGTGGTGCTCATTTCAATATTACTATTAAATCAGGAGAACCATGATAGCAGAAATACCATTTCTGCTGGGCTTAACCTCCCAAATTGAGGATTTTACTATATACAAATGGCGCATGGCACACCACAATACAACTATTGCAAGTTTTTGCCCATTTTACCTCCCTGTTTACTACCACTTTTTGCAGGTGATAATGGGGGACAGTTGATGCATGTTTGAAAGATTTTTCTTGTCACTGTTGGGTTGAAAATGTTTAATAAGAATGTTAATATGTGTGGATATCAGATCTATGCACATATTGCTCAAGGGCCTCATTTATGAAAAGTGACGCATCGCTGCATGAAAAACGTGATGCGTCACTTTTTATTGCGCCCTCCTTGCGACACCAATGATGCGTCATATTTACAGTATGACGCATCATTGCGCAAGGAGTTACAGATACGTCAGTATTTCTGACGTATCTGTATGGCGCAAAAGGGACGCATTGCTGGAGCATGTCACAAAAGTGACGCAACTCCAGCAATGCGTCCTTTCACATGGGGCAAGCCCCATGTGAAAGGGCCTGCGTCTGTCTTACGCCTGCTGTGAGACAGGCGTAAAATATTGACGCATTTGCATCCTAGAAGTGGGGCAGTGAAATCTTATAGATTTCACTGCGTCACTTCTACGATCCTTTCTTGCGTCAATACGCCCCCCTTGCATTCAATATACCTGGCGCAGGTATAATGTGGCGCATGGGTTTACAAAGTGACGCATCTACCTAGATGTGTTACTTTGTAAATATGGCGCAACGAGGCGCATTTTTCACACCAATGGTGCGTCACAAAAAGTGACACACCGGCGGCGTAAAAGTGACGCACACCCTCATAAATGAGGCCCCAACACTTTAAAGAAAATGCCAAAGCACTTGATGGATGATAAATTGCAAAGTATGTCAATAAAACACTGGACTTCCCTGCTACACTAAGAAAAACAGTGAATTTTGGGGTTGCATTTCTTCGATTTTAAATTAAAACACTTATATCTTTGCTCCCCCACACTGGCTCCTTAAAAAACGATTTCAACTTTCTGTGGGTTTACTTCCTTAATTGAGTGCAAATTTACAATTGTTTTAAATTCCAAAAAGTTCAAAAGTAAAACGCGTTCAAAAACAGGTCTACATGTGCATAATTTACAATTGGGAATAAAAAAAAGGTTTTGTCATTTAGTGTATATAAATATATATGAATTTCTCAGTTCGCAAGCAGATGGTAGGAATTAAGAGGTGGCACACCAGGAAACGGCACAACAGATTTATTGTGCACCAGACTTAAGGGCGACACGTTTCGGCGTTACCCTTTGTCAAGTAACTTCCCATACATCAATTCCTATAGAAATAGGCTTCACGGTTTATGGACATAGAAGCATTTTTATGCTGTTCAATCATTCAATGAAACAGTTACTGATAGATCACTGCTTTTCGAAAATATCAAGATATCCGAATATCAACGTATAAATTAATTGACATGAAAATTAAATATAAAACAAATCAATGGGTCACGCTCGTCATACAAAACATCCCAACCGTTCATAGACATAAAAGAGTTGGGGACAGTCCCACATTTATTGGTGCGGCAGTAAGACACATTTGCATTATATATCCTTCATGCGGACTTCCCAATATTAAAACCACTATATACAAACAATGAATTGCAACTATTCACAATCATAAGTCAATGTATAAATGGTGCATTGGCCAGACAATAATGTTATGGGATGTACGTGCTGCATGCTGCCTAAATCAACTTCTGCATGCATCAGCGCCAAAAATATTTGTGTACCTTCCTGGATGTCACCGATCTGTGCGATAGCAGTGCTATCCCATTTCTGCAATGGTACTCTGGGAGACCTTAAAAGAGAATAAGCTATGTCATAAATAAATCAACCTCTGTAGGTTTTCGGCGTTTGCCCCAATACCGTTCCCCTTGTATTGAATGCTCATAGCCCTCAATAAATGATCTAAAGATTTTTTTACATTTTATGACGTATGGATCGTGCCTTTCACTAGGTGCAAGGTCTGCAAGAATGGAATAAGACTATGGTGAGTGAGTGTCCTATCCCTATAGTGCGTGATAGATAGGAGAAGGGGGTGGGATGTAGTATCAGCAATCGGAACCATTATGAGTTCCTACAAGTAGCTCCACAATTGTGGTTTGAAGCTAACTAATTGATCCTAAATAGGAATCACATTGCATGGTACAACTTCCTATCAACTGATTCCCTTTAAAACTGTGATTACCTTATAAGAGGATAATAAGTGCATAAAGTAAGTCAAAATCCAAAATATATTGAACGAGAGAGCCCGCATTAATCAATCAATGAACAAGAACATTATTGACCTATTTTTGTCCATTAAGCCCTCTGGGAACCATACAGTCCAAATCAATAATGTATTTGGACTCTAGACTCCTGAGACATCTCTCACAGTCACCCCCACATATTTGTTTGGGGATCATATCAACCCCAAAGAACTACAAACTTCTGTTATTGCTTTTGTGGATCTCAGTGTAACATCGTGCCACGGGATAGTTGTGGTCACGGTTCGTGATGGCACTTAGATGCTGCAATATTCTTAGTTTTAGAGGGAGCTCGTTGCTGCCTACGTACTGGAGGCCACCAGGACACTCCAGCACGTAGACAGCAAATTCGCTATTACAGTTGATGGCCTGTTTGATCGCCCTTACTTTGTTGGTGCCTGTTCTGTAATCTTTACAATTCTTTTCATGACGACAGGCCATGCAGGTCCCACATGTGGTAAAGCTATTGGGCGCTATAAGCCATTGTGAACCTGTGTCCTCCAGGGGATAACTGTGGAATAGGCGGTCTCGTAGGGACCTAGCTCGCTTATAAGTGACCTGTGGTCCGGCTCCTATACGTTTACCTATTATAGGGTCTGCCGCCAGAAGATTCCAATGTCTTTTCATTATTTTTCTAAGGGCCCATGCACCTCTACTGAATTGAGTTATCATTCTGAGTGCTTCTCCATTGTTTTGTGTACCTTTTTTGGCTGCACTCTTCGATGATTTAAACAGTAAATCATGTTGTGTTAGACCTTTAACTTTTTCCTTGGATTCAATCAGAATATCCTCCTTGTACCCCCTCTCTCTGAAACGGGTCACAATGTCATGTTGTTCTTTTTTAAATTCTTCATTTGTGCTGCAGTTGCGGCTAGCCCTCAGTAACTCCCATAGGGTATTCTCTGTACTAAGGGGACTGGATAGTGACTGGTCGCATGCAGCACTGTGTTCCCTGCGGTTTCTTTGCAGAACAGGCGAGTTGTGATCTTGCCCTGTGTTATCTTTACCGCTATATCTAGAAACTCACAATAATTGGAACTGATGATATGAATGAATTGTAAGTTCAAATCATTGGCTCCGAATTTCTCAATAAACTCCCTCGCCATGGTCTCTGAACCGTTCCATATAAGGAATAAGTTGTCAATATACCTGATCCATACAAGTATGTGATCAGTATATTGTTCCAACTTATCTGTCCAGACAATTTGTTCCTCCCACCAGCTTAGGAATAAATTCGCTAGGCTGGGGGCAAAACATGTGCCCATGGCAGTGCCGGACTGTTGCCGGTACACAGATTTCTCGAATAGAAAAATATTCTGTTGTAGACAAAAAAGCATCATGGTTTCCAACATGTTATTGTGTTCCCAATAATCAATGTGCCTGCTCATTAAAAAGTACATACAAGCTGCCACCCCCTCGACTTGATCGATGCACGTGTAAAGAGAACACACATCCAATCCAATCATCAGATATCCTTCTTCCCACTGGACATCATGTATTCTGCGGAGAAAATCTGTACTATCCTTAAAATACGATCTCAAATTCAATACATATTTGGATAGAAACTGGTCAAAAAATATGGATGTGTTCTCCACTAATCCACCATTGGAGGAGACTATCGGACGCCCTGGTGTAGAAGTGGCATCTTTCTTTATCTTCGGGAGGAAATAGATACACAGTATTCATGGTTTCTCAGTTCTCAAAAATCTGTATTTGTCGGTGTCAATAGGCGTTGATGGTACCAGTTGCCCAAGAGACCATGATTTTCCTGGATTGTTCGTTTGTATGTCTCCCAATTGATCAACTCGTAACACGTCTCATCCAATAGCTGCCTCATCCTTATAACTTATAGCACTCATGATGACAACATTGCCCCCCTTGTCGGAGGGCTTGATCACGATATTGGGATCCTTCTCTAAGGCGTTGATGGCTTCTCTTTGTGTTTTTGGATAAATTGTCCCAATTCAAATTATAGGGCTTTTTTCGGCTCCATGATGACTGCCGAGTTGTATGCTTTTATGTTATCATACGGAACATTTGGATTGTATTTCAACTTCATTTTGAGACCACTATGCTTGTGTTGTTTTCTTGTAATCCCACAAGATTCCAACATTGGATGGTCATCCATCTCTTGATTTTCACCCATTTCAAGTTTGTGCATGATTTTCAAAAGCTCTATGTCCTGTATTTGTTGGCCTGGAGTGCTAGAGCATTCTGGTGCCATATTGGTGCCATATGAGCGCCAAGAAACCGTCTCGGTGTACGTGCGCGGTATAAATTTTTTAACATAACATAACATAACATAACATAACATAACATTGGTCGAGTGCTTTGGTCTAATACGTGTTTCGTACAGCTTCATCAGTTTTAACTTCCGAATATAAAGGAACAGATCGATTTGTGTGTCCGTATAGTTAAGATTGTTGCTAGGGCAGAAAGATAATCCCACTTGTAAGATGGATATTTCTACTTCTGCTAATGATCTTGATGATAGGTTTATGACTGATTTGCTGGTCATGGAATTCTGAATTCCTAGAGTCATATACTCTACTTTTCTATGTTTTTTCTTTCTTAATCTTCGTCGTTTCTTATCCCTCGTCCTCTTCCTCTTTTTGGACCTTTGCCTCTTCTTTGCCCCCTCGTTTGGGGTTTGCTTGCTTGATTCTGCTCCTTTTTCTGTTTCAAGATTTGAAACTCGTGGAGGGCGGTTTTTTACTACGATCCTCTGAATCTGTGCTGATATCTGAGCTTGATCCAGTTGATAGGGTTTCTCCTTTTTTGTCAGTGTATGTAGCTCTGATGTTCCTCTGTGCGCAATCTTTTCGGATATTCGGATATCTTGATATTTTCGAGAAGCAGTGATCTAACAGTAACTGTTTCATTGAATGAATTATGGATTGGACAGCGTAAACATGCAATTATTTCTTCTATGTCCATAAACCCTGAAGCCTATTTCTATAGGAAATTGATGTATGGGAAGTTAATTGACAAAGGCTAACGCTGAAGCGTGTCGTCCTTAAGTTTGGTGCACAATAAATCTGTTGTGCCGTTTCTTGGTGTGCCGCCTCTTAATTCCTACTATCTGGTTGGGAATTGAGAAATACATAGATATCCAAGTGGCTTCTGCCTCCACTGGCTGGCAACAATGTCGCAGGAAGGGAAAACGCTTTTGCAGCGATTTGGGTAAAATATATATATATATATACTAGCTGCCCGTCCAGACGTTGTCCGGGTATAAAAAAGATTTACCTGAATGACGGCAAACATTACCAAACGCTACCCCACCGCTTTCCAATGCAGCAGGCGTCTTAGAATGTACACGCCCACACACAACAACGCTGAAGGGCACGCACACCTCACGACGTGCACGAACGCTAATCTCATCACAGTGAGATTAGCGTTCGTGCACGTCATGAGGAGTGCGTGCTGTTGAGCATTGTTGTGTGTGCGCGTGTGCATTCTGAGACGTGTGGGCGTGTGCATTCTGAGACGCCTGCATTTATCCCCGGTTCAGATCGGTAACGCTTATGCCCACAAAGGTTGCTTCGCAACATATGTTATTACCCCCGCCTGAATGGCAATGTGCGTGAATGCGGCGCACCTTGTGTATTCTATACGGACATGTGAGAAGTGATTATAACTCGTGAATGGAAAGGCGCGCTACTGAATGGCGCGGCCATTTTTTTGTTATAAAACTTGTGGCACACCCCTCTGAGAACGCTGTTGTGATACGCCCCTCTCACAAAGTATAATATGTGTACTTTGACACGGCTACGACCACGCCCCTGACTCGCACATGGCCCTCTGAGTGTGTAGTTTGACACGCCCAGGCCCCTCTGACAGCGTTTATGGCCACAAAGTAAAATGTGTGCAGTTTGACACGCCCACGAACACACCCCCACAAGGGACTACTTTACCCCTAAGGTTCTTTGACATTTCTAATGTATATGGTGGCCACCTGTATAGCCTATGTCCATCTGCTGCAACTCCCCTTTCCAATGCTGTATTGGGTGTTGTGATTGGTGCTGTACTTCTTGAGTTTACCCGCCTCAAAGGTTTCAGCTCTCTTTATAATAGTAGTATGGATCTATCTATCTATCTATCTATCTATCTATCTATCTATCTATCTATCTATCTATCTATCTATCTATCTACCTAACTATCTATATATATATATATATATATATATATATATATATATATATATATAAATATATAAATATATAATATATAAATATATATTATATATATATATATATATATATATATATATATATATATATATATATTATATATAATGCGAAGGGTGCTCAGATACGAGGTCGCACTCAGCTGAACAGGTAGGTTCACACCACTTTATTGATGAAACATGCAGCTTCCCATCTCGTCATTTAATCCCTTGACCTGACGCGTTTCGAAGCCTTCGTGCTTCTCTTCAGAGGCCACCGACTGGAGTCAGAGTTCATTGCCTCACATTTCCCCTCTGCGTGCTCTTAAATTACTTCCATTGGCCTCCGGTGTGCCCTTGCAGTTAATTACTTCACTCTGCCATGTTAATTGACATGTTGATCTACTGTCTGAGACACAACGTTTTCCTCTTCCTGGGTAGCCTGTATTTGCAGAGACAAGGTACGGCAATGGGGACATCTTTTGTCCCAACGTATGCAAACCTCATGATGGCCGTCTGTGAGACTGAAATCGTGGAGGAAGAAAAGAAAAAACATTCAAAAATAACAACTAGGTGTCGATTCATCGACGATTTGTTCGTCATATGGGATGGGAGCCAAGAAGATCTTCAAGCCTTTATCGACTCACTTGAAAAAAATAATTACAACCTCCATTTCACATCAGCCATAAGCGAGACCAGTATTATTTTTCTAGATATAGAAGTTTTTATCAAGAACAACAGACTGTGCACTAAGATGCACAGGAAACCGACATCATGTAACAGCATTCTCCACGCGAACAGTGGATATCCAGTAAAATTAAAATGGAGTATACCGTATGGTCAATTGCTTAGGGCCAAAAGAAATTGCTCAGAAATGGAGGATTTGAAGGAAGAAATTGAAAAAATGAGTAGTCGATTTCTGGAAAGAGGCTATCCAGTAGAAGTGATCCAAACTGCAATATCCAGAATGAATCTCAAAGAACTAACAGATCTCTTAATTCCAGTAACAGATGGAATAGTAAGAACAAACGATGATGTGGACAATACAGAGGATACAACACGCTTAATCATGGTTTTTAACAACCAAAGTAAAGATTTAAAAAGAGTGTTAAGGAAGAATTGGGAGATCTTACCTACAGAAAAACGGCTTCCTTACGAGACATCCTAACCCACAGTCATCTAGAAATCAAACAATCTAAAAAGATCTCATGGCTAACAACACCAGGGTTTTGGAAATGTTCCAAATGAAGAGCATGCGAACACGGCTCAAACATTACTGAGTACAAGTTACAGAATGGGAGATCTGAGAAAATTGTGGACCATATTACGTGCAAATCGAAATATGTGATCTACAGATGAATGTGCCCTTGTGGAAAGTTCTATATAGGGAGCACGATCAACAAATTAAAACTGCGGATACTCCAACATCTCCGTGCAATAAAAAATAAAGACCCCAATTACCCCATGGCAAAACATTTTGACGAATTCCATCAAAACGATTGCAGTCAGTTGAAATATTCTGGGATTAAGATCATTAAACCATCGGAAAGAGGAGGCGATCGTACATTGAAATTGCGGAAAATGTAATCCAGAATGATATTGGGGATGGGGACAGAATATCCGTACGGACATAACCAAGATGCAGAATTATTAGTACATCGGTAAATAATATCATAACCAAAATGCTGAACTACCTGTACATCTGTAAATAATATCATAGAAGGAAGAACGATTAGCAACGAGCCTGAAAAGTTTCCTAGTTTAAAACAGGATGATCTTCTGTATATAGGTCTATATATCAGGTAAATTCATGTCTCCTTTTGGCCCTTAAGAATTGTGGTATAATGGCATACGTGCAGCAGATATATATAGAAAACAAATTTATTATAAATTTCCTCCCCCTTTTTTTATATCCACCTTTTCATATGAAGTAGAACCTAATGGGATAATATCTAAGTGAACAAATGATTGTTTGGTCATATCTCACATATATGATAAGCCCCAAGGGACACCTAGGAAATGAAAGTGTACTTTACTAGAAAGAGATAGGTGTCGTATAAAAATCAAAAATCTAAACAAAAATTAAAAATTAAACAATAGTTGTTGGGGGATCATATGAGGAATAGTGATCATATTGTGAAAGAAACATGATGGGTTCTACAGACAATGGAAGTGTGTAAAGACATAGTATGGGACTAAGGATAACGACTGTTAATGTACATATTTATGAACAAGAGGGCGGGTAATATGAATCATATACAATAAAAGATTTATGATTTATACTGTCATAAACACCGAATGAGGTACTTTACAAGGGAACATAGGACTAGTATGAACTAAGAATAAGACATTAAGATATGATTCAAATGATAGAATATTTATTCATTATGCCCTGCAGAATCGTACATATTGTAAATACTTATTTTTAATGAGGAATTTTATGATATTAGATGTGTAAAATGAATTGATTAACTTATCTTGAAGCACTTTTGCACTTTATAAGTACTTTACTGTGATGTAAACTAAACAAAATGGCGACCGCTTTTGGCCATAATCTGTGAAGAAGGTTAACAGTCTAAAGGTATGGTAAAAATTGAAAAGGGCACAACCACTTAACACTTTATAAATGGTCTAGACAGTAGGGACTCTATGGTCCAGTTGAGGCTAGTTGTAGCAGAAACGCCGTAGGCCGTCCCGTTTTTGCACGTTTTTGCACATGATGTTTCTAAGGAAATACAAAATCGATAAATGAACATACCTGCTGTTGTGCCGTGACTTCCGCTGGGAGGAGAAAGAGGCGAGAGGAATCAAAGGAATATATATATATATATATATATATATATATATATATATATATATATATGAAAGAAAAGAATCCTACTCCCAGGAAGAAGAGGCACGTACACGAGGCATGAGTGGATCAGGCTTCTTTATTGTTATCCAGGTCTCCCACGACCCTGCAGAAAAAGAGAGACGCGTTTCGCCTGCGCAGGCTTTATCAATCTATATATATCAATATATATATATATATATATACATATTTATATATATATATATATATGAAAAAATGTCAGCTTTCTCTCGCCTGGAGCCCAAATCACAGATACCGACGGCGCAGAAGAAGAGAGGAGACCCAAGTGCAGGTGAGCAGTGGTTTATTCAATCGTGATGAAGGCGCACCTCAGCATAATTTTTTATATATATCCATACTACTAATATAAAGAGAGAGCTGAAACCTGTGAGGCGGGTAAACTCAAGAAGTACAGCACCAATCACAACACCCAATACAGCATTGGAAATTGGAGTTGCAGCAGATGGACATGGCTATACAGGTGGCCACCATATACATTAGAAACGTCAAAGAACCTTAGGGGTAAAGTAGTCCCTTGTGGGTGTGGGCGTTGGCGTGGGCATGTCGGGCGTGTTCGTGGGCGTGTCAAACTACACACATTTTACTTTGTGGCCGTAACCGTTGTCAGACTACACACTCAGAGGGCCATGGGCGTGTCGGGGGAGTGGTCATAGCCGTGTCAAAGTACACACATTATACTTTGTGAGAGGGGCGTACCACAACAGTGTTCTCAGAGGGGTGTGCCACAAATTTTATAACAAAAAAATGGCCGCGTCATTCAGTAGCGTGCCTTTCCATTCACGAGTTATAATCACTTCTCACACATCCATATAGAAGACACAAGGTGCGCCGCATTGACGCACATTGCCATTCAGGCGGCGTTAATAACATATGTTGCGAAGCAACCTTTGTGGGCATAAGCGTTACCGATCTCAACCGGGGATAAACGCAGACGTCTCAGAATGCACACGCCCACACGTCTCAGAATGCACACGCCCACACACAACAACGCTGAACAGCACGCACTCCTCACGACGTGCACGAACGCTAATCTCACTGTGATGAGATTAGCATTCGTGCACGTCGTGAGGTGTGCGTGCCCTTCAGCGTTGCTGTGTGTGGGCGTGTGCATTTTAAGACACCTGCTGCATTGGAAAGCGGTGGGGTAGCGTCCTTCAGGTAAATCTTTTTTATACCCGGACAACGTTGTGACGGGTAGCTAGTATATATATATATATATATTCACTGAAAAAACCATAGGTTATAGACCATATATAGTTAGGAATTAGCATTTACAAAACCTTGAAAATTCACTGAAAAAACCATAGGTTATAGACCATATATAGTTAGGAATTAGCATTTAAAAAACCTTATTTTACTCACACAAAACCATTGAAATTCCATATATAGTTAGTTGCACTAACTATATATCGCGCACCCGCAATCCACTGCTGATGATGTCACATATTACATCATTCATGACATGGTCAGTGACATCACTGATGACATCACTGATGACATCTCAAATGACATCACTGATGACATCATCCAGTGACTGTGTGTTTCTGAAAAGTTTAAATATGTTTTACATATTGAAGAATGAGTAGATGTAGAAGTGTCTGGATGAAGGATTTAGTAGGTGCGTGACTGACTGTATGAGTGAGTGATTAAATGTGTCTCACTGAGTGCATGGGTTAGTGACTAAACTGTCTTAATTTGTGCATCATTATGTCTGTTGTTCTGTAAACTGCTGCATGTGTTGGTCAGTAGCTATATGAGTAACTATATGGGTTATTGATTGATTGCCCAAGTATTTGTATGTAGACTGAGTGTGTGTGTGGCTGGCTGGGAGGTGTGTGACTCTGTGCAGATCAATGTGTACTTGTATCAATGATTGTATAAGAGAGTAAGTATGTGTTAGTATATGTTTCAAAATGTAAGGTGCTCTATGTTTAACTGTATAGATTAGAAAATGGAAGTGTGATTGATTATTTACAGGACTGACTAGGTGTGTGAGTAACTCCATGGATGAGTGACAGAGTGTGAGAGTCTGTATAGGTGTATGAGTGCATATGATAGTGTTGTAAAGATGAGTGATTGTATGTATGAATGATTGTATGGGTAAATGAGTGAATGTGTGTGTAAACATAGGAATCACTGAGTGCGTATGTAGTAACTAGTATTGGTGTGTCAATGGTTTCAAAAATTATACTCTGTATTTAACACTGGGTGTAACAGAGGTTATATTAAAGTGTGAGGAGATGCATTGTATTGTCACATGAATGATATCATCAGTGATGTGGTCATTGATGTCAAATGAGATGTCATCAGTGATGTCATCAGTGATGTCATTTGAGATGTCATCAGTGATGTCATTTGAGATGTTATCAGTGATGTCATTTGAGATGTCATCAGTGATGTCATCAGTGATGTCATTTGAGATGTCATCAGTGATGTCATCAGTGATGTCACTGACCATGTCATGAATGATGTAATATGTGACATCATCAGCAGTGGATTGCGGGTGCGCGATATATAGTTAGTGCAACTAACTATATATGGAATTTCAATGGTTTTGTGTGAGTAAAATAAGGTTTTTTAAATGCTAATTCCTAACTATATATGGTCTATAACCTATGGTTTTTCAGTGAATTTTCAAGGTTTTGTAAATGCTAATTCCTAACTATAAATGGTCTATAACCTATGGTTTTTTCAGTGAATTTCAATGGTTTTTTAATAGCAAATATCATAAGCTGTCGAATGTCAAGTACGTGGTAAGTGAAAACATTTTCGTGTTTATGCACACTGATCTGCTTTGAATGGTGCCCCCCCCCCTCATTTCTATTAGGAGTACTCTCTCTTTGCACATAGTGAAGGGTAGTTAACGCAGGCCTTTGCCCCCGTTGTAATACGTCGTGCCTGCTTCTCTCTCCATTTGATTGATTGTTATCCAAGTATTTACTGTTTTAGAATTGGTTCTCTTTGGTTCATTCTCTATTTACAAACAAACACAGAGTCGCAATACTCTGTTTAGTCTTTGCAGATAACGAAAAATCGTGTAAAAAAAAAAGAAAAGGAATCGAGCAAAATCAGTAGGCCACTAATGGGATCTCTTTTTGACCTCGCTAAAATAGAAACATTAGGAACAACCCCTCATGACAAATACAAAACTAGTGAGATGAACTGAACTCCACACAATGATGGCTGCAAAACAGCTCGGCTCCGCCACCCACCCCGCCCAAAATAACGATAAAGAGCGGCTGCCATGATTGGTTGCGGAATGGCCACGACGGAGCTACGAAATGGTGCTGCTCTCATGCTAACCCCAGCTTCAGTCTGAAACATCCAGAAACACTGTAGACTACCAATTCGATCAGTTCCGGTAGCGCCCCAATGTAACCCGGTAGAGAAGAACTAGCCCTCCCCTCTTTGACTGATGGTTCTTGTTGCCTGTCCCTTCTGTTGTCATTTAACAGAACTATTTAGCCTGCTGAAAGGGGTTGTGTTCCGACCGCTGGTTGGTGGAGACATTTTGACTATATTCTGGACCTGCGTTGTCGCGTAATGCGTCATATGACGCGCCGCGTTAGCGCATCCGGAAGTCATCCGGGGCGCGCAGCGCGTAACGTAAGCATAACAAGTCATGTGACTTGTTAATAAAACTTTTCATTGGTTAATTTTACTTTTCTTATTCTAATGATGAAAGGCTTGGTCATATGACCTAAAAATTACGCTTTTTATTACTTCCGAACATTATTTTTTCTTAAATATATGTTATAATGTTCCAGGCTAATGTACTTTCCCGGAAAATTTACAACTATCCTGCAAGTAAAATATATTCTTTTTTCGAGAAAAAGAGCGTTTCTTCGTCCCATGACGGAGCCGTTGAGCAAAAGAGGGTCGACCTGCTGTCTTAGTCGCCGATACGCCTGAATATGAGATTCTTATCGATCACTTTATGTTGCAGGAGTAGAAAACACAACAGCCCTTGACCATTTATCTTTACTGCGTTCCTTCCTATTATACCTTTTACCCTTCATGTAATTGGTCTGCTTTATTTCACTTGCCTTTTAATGATTCTAAAACAGTGACTATTATTAAAAACTTTACCAATGTATATACTACTACCATGTTTTCTTTTAAAAACCTTTATTGTGAAAATTTCATTATACAAATACGAGCCTATAACCACGTGGGCCGGCCACGGAGCAAACTGTAATCGTATATGATGAGTAGACATTTACACTGTAGAGGAACGTAACGGGCGGGCCATTAGGTTGCAAGAACTAAGGTGTCTAACAGTTACGGAATCGGTGGACGTACATTTTATAATTAAAATACGACAGGGCCAGTTACAATAAAATTATCTAGATATACATTTGCGGGCAAGTACCATGGGTGACGTTAATTCGAACTTTCAATAGTACAGTAATCAATAACACATCAGAACTTAATATCAATAGGGATGTCGAAATATTCAATCAATTCTCGTCCCCGCCCGCCATGTGCTTCAAAACTGCATACGTATCTCGTGATTTCAAGGTTCTGCAACCAGTACACAACAAGGAGTTACGAGTCCCATTTATTCCGGCGCCATTTTGGGCGAGGACGGGCAGGTCCAGGATATAGTCAAAATGTCTCTACCAACCATCGACTATGATGATGTTCATATGCTGTATTTATTAGAGTAACACTCATCTGTCCACATGAAATTAATTTGCCACAATCTAAACATGTCATTTTAATCTTTCCAAAGTTCTTCTAAATATTTGGGACCGTTTCCCTTGCCTCTGATGCTGTCAGTGCCACTTCTTTGATGAATGTACTAGCAGGTCAGGGGTTCTCCTCCAAATCTCTCTTTTATGCAGCACTATAATTAATTGGTGCCACCTCTCCATATGACGATGCATGGTATAGTTACCATAACTATATTTTTTTTCGGTTCCTCTGGAGAGTTCATCGTGGCAGATGAAGCGTGTAACGTACCGGGCATTTACCTTTTTTTGCATGTACAGGAAAGGAAAAAAAAATCGAGCGTCCGAGTTCTAAGGTGTCCCAGGGCCATTTTAGTGGACCAGGCCCAAATCCAAAGAACAGGCCGCCATTTTGAGAGTCCTGTTGCAGCCGCCTGTCGCTGTACCATCAAGAGCAGCCGAAACTCAGCTGAATGGCAACTGAAACGGTAAAGGGGCGCCCCACTACAGCAGACGAGCCTCCACCTAGGAAGGCCCGTTCACGCCGCCTCCCCCCCCCCCTTCGGGCACCCCACGCCGTTATTCGGAGCAGTATTGTAGGATGGCCACACCAGTGCGGCAACTTGCTAGACATCACCTCGGTGGTAACCGAATCTCAGCGCCTTGTGGTGTCTTCTATTCAGAAAACATTGTTGTGCTGCCTTCGACCTATTCGCCGCAAGTGCGCACGCAACTCAGCTGCATAGCTTGCTAGACACCACCTCGGTGCTAACCGAATCTCAGCGCCTTGTGGTCTCTTCTATTCCAAAAATATTGTTGCGCTGCCTTTGGCCCCATTCGCACATCGGTCCGCTACTGCCGCCATCTCACAGGCCAACGGGGCGCCCCACGCCGACTTTCAGCATTGTAGGATGGCCACACCAGTGCACCTTACTAGACACCACCTCGGTGCCATCCGGATCTTGGCATCTCAGCGCCTTGTGGTGTCTTCTATTCAGAAAATATTGTTGCGCTGCCTTTGGCCCCATTCGCACATCGGTCCGCTACTGACGCCATCTCACAGGCTAATGGAGCGCCCCACGCCGAGTTTCAGCATTGTAGGATGGCCACACCAGTACAGCAACTTGCTAGACATCACCTCGGTGCCATCCGGATCTTGGCATCTCAGCGCCTTGTGGTGTCTTCTAGTCAGAAAATATTTTTGCGCTGCCTTTGGCCCCATTCGCACATCGGTCCGCTACTGACACCATCTCACAGGCCAACAGGGCGCCCCACGCCGACTTTTACCATTGTAGGATGGCCACACCAGTGCCACAACTTGCTAGACACCACCTCGGTGCCATCCGGATCTTGGCATCTCAGCGCCTTGTGGTGTCTTCTAGTCAGAAAATATTCTTGCGCTACCTTTGCCCCATTCACACATCGGTCCGCTACTGACGCCATCTCGCAGGCTAATGGGGCGCCCCACGCCGAGTTTCAGCATTGTAGGATGACCACACCAGTACAGCAACTTGCTAGACATCACCTCGGTGCCATCCGGATCTCGGCGCCCCACTGCAGATGAAGTGCCTCTCAACTATGAAACCACCACGGTGACATCCGGATCTTGGCGCCTTGTGCTGGTTCCGGCCTATTCACACATCGGTCCGCTACTGACGCCATCTCACAGGCTAATGGGGCGCCCCACGCCGAGTTTCAGCATTGTAGGATGACCACACCAGTACAGCAACTTGCTAGACATCACCTCGGTGCCATCCGGATCTTGGCATCTCAACGCCTAGTGGTATCTTCCATACAGAAAATATTGTTGCGCTGCCTTTGGCCCCATTCGCACATCGGTCCGCTACTGACACCATCTCACAGGCCAACGGGGCGCCCCACGCCGACTTTTACCATTGTAGGATGGCCACACCAGTACCACAACTTGCTAGACACCACCTCTGTGCCATCCGAATCTTGGCATCTCAGCGCCTTGTGGTGTCTTCTAGTCAGAAAATATTGTTGCGCTGCCTTTGGCCCCATTCGCACATCGGTCCGCTACTGACGCCATCTCACAGGCCAACGGGGCGCCCCACGCCGACTTTCAACATTGTAGGATGGCCACACCAGTGCGGCAACTTACTAGACACCACCTCAGTGCCATCCGGATCTTGGCGCGTTGTGCTGCCTTCGGCCTATTCGCACATCGGTCCGCTACTGATGCAAACTCACAGGCCAACGGGGCGCCCCACGCCGACTTTCAGCATTGTAGGATGGCCACACCAGTGCTGCAACTTGCTGGACACCACCTCGGTGCCATCCGGATCTTGGCGCGTTGTGTTGCCTTCGGCCTATTCGCACATCGGTCCGCTACTGACGCCGCCTCACGTGCCAACGTATTTTCTCCGCATTTTATACCCTATGCCGCATAACAGGTCATGTGACTTGTTTATAAAACTTTTCATTGGTTCATTTTACTTTTGGTTTCCTAATGATGGAAGGCTTGATCATATGACCTAAAAACAACACTTTTCATTGGATGAAAACTTTTTTTTTTCCCAAACGATGAAAGCCCCACCTTGTTTCTGGATGTTTCAGACTGAAGCTGGCGTCAGCATGAGAGCACCACCATCTCGTAGCTCCGTCGTGGTCATTCCGCGAGCAATCATGGCAGCCGCTCCCCACCAGAAGCCTTCAGGAGTCGGGGGCCCCCAAAACTTTTGATGAATCCTCAAGGCGGAGGGGACGCTTTCGAGAATGGGGTCCAAGACCTAGCAGACAAGCGTCCGATTTCCAAGGTGTCCCAGGGCCATTTCAGTGGACCAGGCCCAAAAAGGAAACAGCCTGCCGCCATTTTGAGAGTCCTGTGACAGCCGCCTATCGCTGCACCGCAAGAGTGGGCGCAACTCAGCTGAATTGCGGCTTTTGACACAGTGGACCAAAAGCGGACGGAATGGCAACTGAAACGGTAAAGGGGCGCCCCACTACAACAGACGAGACTCCACCTGGAGAGGCCCGTTCACGCCGCCTCCCCCGGGGCGCCCCATGCCGTTATTCGGAGCAGCATTGTAGGATACCAAAACCAGTGCGGCAACTTACTGGACATCACCTTGGTGCCATCGTTCTGCTGCCTTGGAACTATTCGCACAACAGTTTGCTACTGATGACCCACCCCCCGCGACGCCCCACGCCAGAAATCTGGACGTTGTGCTGCATTGGGACTATTCGCACAGCCGACCGCTACTTCGTTGTTTTTCCCTAAAAATGTTTATATGTTATTACTGTTTTTGTTTTCTTGTATATATTTATAAGTTATTAAAGTTTTATAATCTTACTACTTTGTTGGAGTGCTATATATTTTTAATGTGACACATAATTGTAAAAACTTTGATGTACAAAGAGTCATCGCTGGAATCTTCCACTTCAGGCTCGGTCCCCTCCCCAATCACAATACAGGATGGTTTTCAGATAATAGGAACGCGTCTGCTGTGACGGATCTCATCGAGTGTGGGCCTTGATCTACTATAACTCCTTTGAAGAGGGGTGATTCTTTACAGCTGGGGCCATAAACTACATCTGCAGGGCTAGCTGATACCCTAGGACCGGCCTGGACAATCGGACACAGAGGAAAAAGAGTGTCAGAGGGTGCGGTAGTGAATAGGGCGAAAGGGAGGTGTCGGGCGGGCACAGGGTGTGATTCTCAGGGAAGAGCAGCGCAGATGGGGGGTGGTTTATTACCCATGCATAAGACAGAGAGCGGGGGTGACCACTGCCTGGGGGAGATGCTTGCGAGGGTGGGGAGCCATGCTAAGGATCGACAGCGTGCACAGAGTGGGTCTGGTCAAGGCATCTAAAATGACTGCCGTGCACGACAAAAGTGTGGCATTTGAAAAAAGGCAAGATGGCGCAGACAATGTTTTTCAACACTTCCTGATTTCCTTCGAATCGAACGTTAACAGACGTTGGGGCATATTACCAAAGTTAAGCGATATTTATCCCTAACGATGCTTAGCAACGATTTTTTTACCGCTAAGCATCGTCAGAAATTATCGCAGATAAACCTTGCTATTATCAAGGTTTATCGCAAATACGATAAAAAACGACCGCAATGCATTAATATCGCTGAAAACTCAGCGATATTCATGCATTACCGAGCTAATGCTCTTAGCCATGTTATCCACCTCCCATTGGATAACATGGCTAAGAACTGCTCAGGGCAGGTGCTAGCTTTTGGAGATATTCGCGCTTATCGCGAATATTTCCAAAAGTTGATAATAGGAGATAGCGATGTTAGCGACTGTTTCCAGTCGCTAACATCTTGGCATGCCCACTTTGCATGTCATTAGTGATAAATATCACTCACATGCAAAGTGGGGCCCAAGATGGTCGCTATCTCCTACTAGCCGTCGCTAACTGGTGTTAGCAACAGCTAGGTAATACAGATATAATTTTATCTCCCCGAAGCGGAGCGCTGTTACAGATATATATCTTGTTTTTGAACGTTAATTTCTCAAAATCCACTAATACAGATATAATTTTATCTCCGCGAAGCGGAGCGCTGTTACAGATATATATCTTGTTTTTGAACGTTAATTTCTCAAAATCCACTGAAGCACATATATTGAGACCTAGCAAAGGCACATCGAGCTACCAGTCCCTACAATTTTGCCAAGTTTCGTGCAAATCCATTCAGCCGTTCGATTATTATTATTATTATTTTTTTTGCCCCGCGGGGCCCTTTTAAAACCTCCACATCAAACCTAAGAGGTCAAGGAGGATCTACTATGCCCCCTTATGGTCATTTGCCCCTTCGCTTTGGCCTCCTCTTGTCTCTCGATCCTACCGAGAGACAAGATGGCGGCCGCTACGGACTGTTTGCAATGTTTACAGACGCCGGAGAACCAATCAGCTTCGCAAACCTCCGTTACGCGAAGCGGAGCGCTGTTACAGATATATATCTTTTTTTGAACGTTAATTTCTCAAAATCCACTGGAGCACATATATTGAGACCTAGCAAAGGCACATCGGGCTACCAGTCCCTAATATTTTACCAAGTTTCGTGCAAATCCATTCAGCCGTTCGATTATTATTATTATTTTCTTTTTTTTGCCCCGCGGGGCCCTTTTAAAACCTCCACATCAAACCTAGGGGGTCAGCGAGGATCTACTATGCCCCCTTATGGTCATTTGCCCCTTCGCTTTGGCCTCCTCTTGTCTCTCGATCCTACCGAGAGACAAGATGGCGGCCGCTACGGACTGTTTGGAATGTTCACAGACGCCGGAGAACCAATCAGCTTCGCTTCACAAAGCTCCGTACCGCGAAAAGTCCGCGAACCGGAGCGCTGCCCGGTCCGCTGTTACAGATATATATCTTTTTTTGAACGTTCATTTCTCAAAATCCACTGGAGCACATATATTGAGACCTAGCAAAGGCACATCGGGCTACCAGTCCCTACAATTTTGCCAAGTTTCGTGCAAATCCATTCAGCCGTTCGGGCTAAAAGTGAGGCCAACCGCCCTATGGAAAACTCAATGTTAAAAACACGTTTTGGGACCCCCCTTTTTTCTCGGCCCCCCCTTGACGAACCCCCCCCAAATTTTTAAGGGCTGCTCAGAAACAAAATGTGCCATTTTCCTGAAAATTTCAGCCAATTCCGTCCACAAACGCCAAAGTTATTAGACATAGAATTTTCAAAAATCCCATAGAGAAAAAATCCTAACTATATATACCTACTGGCGACCGCCAGTAGGTAATATATATATATTATATATATATATATATATATATATATATATATATATATATATATATATATATATATATATATATATATATATATATAATGCGAAGGGTGCTCAGAGGTCGCACTCCGCTGAACAGGTAGGTTCACACCACTTTATTGATGAAACATGCACCTTCCCATCTCGTCATTTAATCCCTTGGTGTTGGAACCGGCCTCATGGCGTGGCCCTACCCCTCCCGCATGGCGGGCCCAGGACGACATCGGCCCTCCGCCGAGCCTCGGGCGATCCCTGTTGCCCGACCCTGCACACCCCAACACCAACCCTGTCGGTCCGGTCACCATCCCGGACCCTCACTACCGGCCTGACTCCATCTTGGGCCCCTCACGTCACAAACCACGTCCTGAGCACGAGGCCTCTCCCGACTCCATCTTGGGCCCATCACGTCACGAACACGCGGCCTCGGCCCCGGCCCAGGCCCCAGCAAAGCCTCGACAACGAGGCACCAAGGTCCACCCAGGTGGTCGAGTGGCCACTCAACAAGATCCGAGAGGAGGGAAGTTTCGATGGGCCTCCAGCCGTCCCCGGACGCCTGGTATCGATCGTCTCCGGCCTCCCTGGGCGCTGTCTCCACCCTCCTGCTGGGTGTCTGGACGCCATCATCCCGGCCCCTCTGGCCCCCCCCCCAGGCGCGAGGGCCCGGACATCAAAGGACTCCAGTCCTATATCTGGGCCAGCCCCGGAGTGGGACGCCAGTTGTATCCTGGACTGGAAGCCCTGCTGACGCTGTCGCGGCCGACACCAGAAGAACTCATTTGCCTGTAATCGGAACCATCTTGAGAGCCTGCTGGCGCTGCCGCGGCCAACCTTCTCTGAACCATCTTGAGAGCCTGCTGGCGCTGCCGCGGCCCACCTTCGCTGAACCATCTGGAGAGCCTGCTGGTGCTGCCGCGGCCCACCTTCGCTGAACCATCTGGAGAGCCTGCTGGCGCTGCCGCGACCCACCTTCTCTGAACCATCTTGAGAGCCTGCTGGCGCTGCCGCGGCCGCCCCTCCGTAGAAACCCCCGGTCGAGACCTGCTGGCGCTGCCGCGGCTCGACCCCTCGGAACCCCCGGCTCGAGGATTGAGAGCTGTGCGCAGGGTATCCCTTCCCGCACCCGTACTAAGACTGTCCCGCTACCCTATCCCTACTTTCTGAGACTTTATCGATCACCCGATCTACCTGTACATATCGCCAAGAACCAACAACCCTTATCCCTGATAAAGCCAAAGAACTTATCCTCTTGTGTGGTGTCCATTTGTAGTGTTGTGGGTACTCTGCTGTACGATCCTAGGAGAGGGCCCTCACCCAGGGGACCTCTCGGTAACGCTCGGCTACTTCTCGACGGAGAGGGAGACCTAGGGGTGGCCAGTCAGACCTCTTCTGCCTCCCCCGGGATCGCCTTTCTAACACTTGGTCTGACGCGTTTTGAAGCATTCTTGCTTCTCTTTAGAGGCCACCGACTGGAGTCAGAGTACATTGCCTCACACTTCCCCTCTGCATGCTCTTAAATTACTTCCATTGGCCTCCGGTGTGCCCTTGTAGTTAACTACTTCTCACAATGCATGCTGGGGCATGTAGTTTATTTTTGCATATTTTAACCCTCCAGTGGGTTTGATTCTTGCGTGTTTCAATTTGGGATCGATCCTTCAGCCCTCCAGTTGATCCCCTCTCCGGAGGTTAAGTATGCCCAGAAGACCACCACCTCCCAGGTCTTGTTTAATGGTAAATTGGGGGCCTCTTGGACCTCCCTGGGCCATCAATCAATACCAAGTCAGTGGCCTCGAGAACCCCAGTGCCCTGGGGATCACCGAGGGCTTTTGCATTCTATGGGGGAGCCTCTCGCACTCCCCAAATGACCCGGGGGACCACCAATTCCAGGGGGCCAAGTTAATATATTTTTTAATGGGAGAGGGTTCACGCGGCACCACCTCACAGTTCCTTCTCAGCCTCGGTGACCACGCCTCCCTGGGGCACGCCCTACAATAAGAAAGGAAGAGGGGCCGCACGGTCCCCCTCCTGGAGTCATAGCTGGCCCTGGGTACCGCCAAGCCCCCCCCCCCACCCTCCCAGGGCCTTTCCCTGCTATGTCCGGGGGTGCCCCCATGACATAGCAGTTTGCTATGGCTTGGTGGGAGTTTTTCCGCTCCCGTCAAGCCATAGTAAATGCTCTGCGTCTAGCAAGCAGGAGCATTACAATTATTGATAGTCGGCCTTTGACAGACTTGCAGGGCTCCTTTATTGCTCATTCTCTATTTGAACTCGTTCAAGTTCATGTAGGGGTGCTGCAGCGAGCTCCTCCCGCAACCCCGGTTTCAGTGCCTTTTGCAACAATTTGAACCACAAATTGGAAATTGAGGAGAACAATTGTGCATGCGTTTATCATTGCCCATAGAAAAACTCTGACTAAGGTAACATTGCCTAGAAAAGGTCTGCATACATTTCCCATTTTAACATGGAGAGGGCAACTCCGAGCACAACTTAAGGAGACTCAATGGCACGGCCATGGGAAATTCGGCGGCTCCTTGCTATGCTAATCTGTACATGAGAGCATTTGAAGAGAACCATATTTTATGTCACAACAACTGGCTTCAACATGGTAAATTGTTTCTGCGCTATATAGACGATATATTCCTACTATGGAGTGGTACAATTGATGATCTAGTGTCTTTCCTTGAGACATGGAACACGTTCAACGAAAGAATTCGTTTTACATGGGAATACAGCAAAACATGTATCCATTATCTGGATGTGGAAATTTCTAGAGAACGAGATTCATGGCAAACCACTATCTTTCGAAAACCCACTGACAGGAATTCCACCCTGCACTACACCAGCTTTCACCGGTCAGGTCTAAAGAACAATTTACCGTATGCGCAACTTCTTCGCATCAAAAGAATCGTATCCAATGAAAATGAAAGCACTAAACAAATGAAAATCACTTTGGAGAGATTAAAAGCAAGGGGATATCCTATCCCCATTTTGGATCTAGCTGTGGAAAGAACCAACAGAATCAGCAGGAATGAGCTCCTACAATTGAAACCCAAGGAACAGTCCGACCGGATGGTCGTAGTCTCTAAGTTTTCTAAGATTTCTAATAAGTTTCAGCACATTATCCGTAAACACTGGCCCATCTTGGCAATCGAACCTGATTTCAATTGCCTGTTTAATCAACCACCCATGTTTGCTTTCACCCGAGGCAGAAATCTCAAGGAAATCCTCAGCCAACCACAGTCTATCAGTAGTACGACAACTTACTCAGGTCTCAAACCCTGCTACAATTGTAGTAATTGTAATAACTGCATAACTGGGAACACCACGAGACACCCCATGAAAGGACACACAATTAAATTACGTGTTAATGCCACATGCAACAGCGCAAACGTAATTTATATGTTGAAATGCCCGTGTGGCAAATGTTACATTGGTCACACTGAACGTAAAATACGTGTTCGCATTTTGGAGCACAAAAGCAACATTCGTACTCATAATCAAAAATCCAGTGTGGCGAATCATTTCCACGAACAAAGACACAGTGTGGCACAATTGAAATTTCTTATTCTAGAACAGGTTAAAGTGACACACAATAATAAGAACACCCTTCTTAAACGAGAGAACTTTTGGATCCGTCTAATGTCCACGATGGTGCCCGATGGTCTGAATGACCGGATGGAATTTTTATGCTATCTGTAATCTGTTTTTGACACACTGTTTACACTCACACATTCTGACATTTCTTCAACTAGATTTCATGAATTTTATTTTCATATATGCAATGTGTTATTTGTAAGAATTTATTGTGTGTAATTTGCTATTGCATTCATTATATTGTGGTCCGTACATCATGTTAGGTACAGGCATTTCTTTACACATTGGGACGGAGAGTCCGTTTTTTATTTCTATGACCGCCAGTGTTTTGTTTATATCTATGCACACTCGGCTTGCAGGGTTGGGATTAACGGTCCGCTACACTTGTCCTTCTCGGTTCCCGCGTTTAAATGGGAATTTAATTCACACTGTTCCAAGTAAGTTATCCCTTCTGGGATCCATTCCGCGGTTATTCCACGTTTGGAGACCTCACTCGCCTCTTCTCTCGTCGCGGCGATTCCGCTTCGTGAGAACACTTACTTTACCTTTTTCACGGTGATATATCAACACGCTTTGGGCTATATGGTCTGTTCAATATGGGTGTATTTCTTTATTGGCACATTTGTTCGTGTACACTTCGGTCTGGTATATACTAGGTTTGTGGTTTGGGCTTCACCATATGTTCACGTTTTTGAATATCATGACGAATACCATGATGTCGCTTTTCACATTTATCCATTTAACTCCTTGGTTTTATGATTACACCTTTTGTCGTTTTCATATGTTTATCTTGGGATATTATGCTCCCGTTTTTTAATCACCATCATTATGAGTGTACAGATATATTTGCATGCAGATTTGATATTAGATGATTGGTTATTTTGAATTGCATTTGGAATATGGCTTATTTGGATTGTTTTTTTGTAGAGTATTCCCCTGAGGAAGGGCTACGCCCGAAATGCATCGGGATGTGATGTGTTAATATCATGAGAACAAGATGATATGGATTTGATTCTATGTTTCCTAAACAACGTATTGGTGAATTAACCTACGTGGCAATTAAAACTCAAATATGAACATTTGGAATATTGTTCCTTTGTATACTTCGTGATGAACTATTTGATTTAAACTACAAGACCCATTGGTCTCCTTAAGTTGTGCTCGGAGTTGCCCTCTCCGGGTTGAGAGGACCCCGTAGTAGTTCCTTGGATTTTGCACTGCTAGGCCAGGCAGTGTTTTACTCCAGCAGCACACTACAACTATTACTTTGGATTACCCGAGATTACTTAGTTGTGCGAGTTCCCCTTCTTTATTAATTGTTACATTTCCCATTTTGCCTGGTTAGTGTTATAGGGAAATTATCTCTCAGTGAGATAAAAAAAATATCTTCCAATGATCAAAAAATCTTCAGACGTGCAAAGGTGATCTGATGTCAAGACACTTTCAAAACCCCGGGAAGGACGGCGATCAGGAAGTGGAAGAAAACACTAGCAGAGCACATCTGGCGTGGAAAGGTGCCTGCCACCAACCCTGTCCGCGGGGTTGATAGGAGGGAGGCTGTTGCAACACTACTGAGACTTTACAAATAAATAACATCCCTCATGTGGTGTTAGTCCCTCGTAAACCCGGTTTATGGTCCCTCCGCAACAGCCTCTAGAGAAAATAGTTTACTCATGACAGCTGCAGGGCTGGAAAGTATGAGCTGAGTGAAGGAAGGTCCAATTATCTGAGCATGGTCTGACTCAAGAGGTTCTTGTAGCATCAGCACTTGCATAAAGACACATATCCCACATACATGCATTTACCTGGAAAGATAGACAATTCCATGCACCCCATGTAGCATTCGAACCTAGTGCACTTCATTAGGGCCTGATTCCCAGAGCAATTTTCGCACTTAAACCCACGTTATGTATTCACAGCACAAAAATTCTCACTCTCAAAGTGATTAACTCATTCTTAAAATACACGATAAAATCTCTCAGAGGTGGGGAGTGCGTGTTCTGTGGTGTTGATGTACTGGAAAGTATGTGAAAACTCAGGGGAAAGGAAAACATAAACTTCGTTTTAAAGAGCAATGCACTTATGCAAAGTATTTACTTGCATAAATGTGCCCTGTTACATTTATTCATGCAAAAATGCTTTCATAATTGAGGAAGCTGGAATCTAAGAAAGAATTGCAGAACTGTTCCAGTGAACATTTGACTGTCACGGATTTCCAGGAGGTCTCCGGAAAGGCTTAGAGAAAGCAAATTTGCTAGAAATATACTCCAAACATAGACATAAACCTACGAATGTAAATGAATGAATGTCTTGAGAATAGGGTCTTAAGCTTGTATTTTTATTCTGGGTTACGATCATCCATACACTGCCAGACAAGTGGGAAGTCGGTCAGTCCTTGTGCCTTTCTCTGATTGCTGGTATGTTTTCTCGGATGGTCTTTACCTATTGCCCTCTTTGAGTCCTCTATCTCTGTGGCCCAGTGAATAGACCCCTTGGTTTCCATTTTACGTAAGTAACCATTGGGGAGAGCTGAGGGCAGGACTATCAGGAGAATAAGGCACCTATTTGCCTGCTGAATTCTAGTATTATTCTTATTATATGTATTGCAATATTTACATAACACTATGATCACGACATAGGTAGTGGTGGCTTTCCATAAAACATTTTACATATAACTAGCTAACAGAAGAGAGAGGATTAGATGAGAATACTTTCAAAACTATTTGGAGATAAGGACAAGTAAGAGCTCTAACAGTGTCAAAGGATAGGACCGTTAATTCTTTGCTTTCAGGTGGAATCTGAAGAGGTTTTTAGGGCCTTACGGAATGTTCTCTGTTTGTGTTCTAAAGTATTTCTGTGGGGAACAGCTTGTTGGTAAGTTTCAATAGAGACGGAAGTGAAAAGAGAGTCAGGAGATGTATGAAGGTGTTAGTTGATGGTCCCTGAGAAGAATGGCTGGTTGAACTCCGCATAGGTATTACAGCCTTTGACATTACAGAATGAGACTCTTAGCATTCCTGCATTTCTTGTTGTTTGTGGGAGCGCATTTCTATTAGAGCTTGTTCCTGACTTTGGTGACCACACTGCATATGGTCTTACATCAGCCACTGATCCTCTACTTACGTCTTGTCTAGACTCTATAAAAGGAGAAAGGCTGCAGAATTAATCTGTCTTGAAGCCTGGGTACATCAGTGTGTTGAGCCATCTATGTTTTGCTGCTGTCGCATGTTGCTAGTTTGCTATGATGCTAAATAGAAAGGGACTGTCTGCAATAAGCCAAATGTACAGATGAGAATGGGTGAAGGTACTTCAAAGGAAGAATAGAATTTCTTCAGAAGTACCAAGGAACCTACATCCAGGGTGGTAGGTGGTAGCAGCAACAAGCTCAAGTCTTATTCTTAGAGCTTCAAGGCATCCACAAGAAAGTGACGAGGTGACAATAGAAAAGGATAGGAAAGGGGACATGAAGGAGAACAAACACTAAATATCCCACATCAATGTCACAGATGGGTAATGCCTTAGTTTGAGAATTCTAAGGGCCATATGTAGGTAATTTAATTTTTACCGATTCCTAAATACCGAATTTTACCGATTCAGTATTTAGGAATCGGTAAATTGAATGTAGGTAAAAATTCGGTAAATTTGACAGATTCTGTAATATTCGTTATTACCGATTCGGTTTTTACCGATTCGGTAATTCCCATTCATTCCTATGGGCCTGGAGGCCCATAGGAATGAATGGGAAGCCATTCACTATTACTGATTCGGTAAATACCGAATTGGTAATAGAGGGAGCATTTTCACATTGACACCCTGTTGCACCCCTGAATCGTGCATGAGTGCACATGTGGCGCACATACATGACCTAAGGGTATGTATGTCTGCCACATGGCACTTTTAATAAAGCACAAAATTGCTTTTTTAAAGGTATTCGATATTTACCACCAACTTCTAGTTGGTGGTAAATAACGAATCCTAAATCAAAAATGCACTCACTTAAGTGCTCCCTACATAGGATTTAAGGATTCGGTAATTTACTGATTCCTTAAATTACCGATTCGGTAAATTACTGAATCCTTAAATCCTGCCACCTACATTAGAAAAAGCTAAATACCGGTAAGTAACGGGAAATTTACCGATTTTCGTCCGTTACCAACCGGTATTAAGCTACCTACATATGGCCCTAAATATCTGCCCTTCACAAATTCCAGTATAGAGCGCGTAGTCGCAGTGATGCTCCTCCCCCTCGTTGAGATGGCGACTCTGCAGTCAGGTGTGCTGAAACGCAGAGGTCAGGCGTAGCAGCCAGCTCTTCGTTCTGGCTTTTCATCCTCGTCTTCGGCGCTTCTGCAAGCAGTCTCCCGAGCAACTTTCACCTGAGCTGTCTATGTAGCTGAAACCCGGTTGGGGAACAAATCTGAGCGTGAGAGCTCCATCGGCGGTACCGGAGGTGCCAGTAATTCCGCTACCTTATCTGCTCGGATTGCTATGTATAGTGACTGGAATGGCGGCCTGGGATTATGTTTGGCATTAATCCTCGACCTGGTAGTTTAGTCTGCGGGTCTGCGGATCTGCTGTTTCAGCGCGGACTGGACTGCATAACGGAACATAAAAGAAATGGTTTTATAAAGAACATAATACAAGTGAGAGCATAAACAACATAATACAAGTGTGTACAAGTAAGTACGACGGGAGAATTTGCTGGCAAACCGGTGGCTTTTCAATTCAATCAGGAGGTGAGAGCTGGGAGAGTGACGAATTATATTTAATTGACTTGAAATAAGTCTTTGTCTGAGATTGGTTTGAAATTGGCTAGAGACTTGGGCAGATGGTGATAAATTGTTAAAGACTGATGTGCCGCGTATTTGGGACCTCTGACTAAAAGACTCATAAAGGATTAAGTAAAAACTTTGGAAATATATTGGAGGAGTGGGAGGCTAGGAGGCTAAAAAAAGGAGCTAATTTCAAAAACTGTCTACGAAAGCAGTAGGAGGAGGAGGGTGGGAAAATAGGATCAGTATCCTCTGCGTGAAGAAATTAGCAATTGGACTATAGAGCTCAATCCAACAAGCGACACATTGAGGAAACAGCTTAAGCTGGCGGCTGCAGCAGCGAAAGCAGACGCCGTGATGGCTGCTTAAAATAAAGCGCGTTCAGCGAAAGCTAAACTGAATCAGTCAAAGGGAGGTAATAAACTACACCATGCTGAGTCCTCTTTTAGCTCTCAAAGTTCAGGAATTGATGATTCTCCTTTAAAAGAGATAAGATCATTGGCACCTGTAGAAGTTGCTCCTAGGGATCAAAATGTGAGTATTCAGCCAGGGATCTATGATGTTCGGCCAAACCAGAAGCAGAAAAATGCTAGAGATTTCCCTCTCTTTGTGAAGAAGACGGTACCCCCCATTTGACTGGTAAACCGAGAAGCGACGTTCTCGTGCAGGATACTGTGGGGGGCACAGGGGATGCAACAACAGGAGCCTTTTCAGTTGAATCTGTACCCTCTTTGGTGATACTCGCCTCTTCACAGGAGCAGGTACCAGCCTCAGCCCCCTTGACTCCGATACTACTGAATGCTGCCATCGCGACCCTACTTCCTCAGTCCCTCTCTTCTCCATACCAGTTCAAATGACCTTCAAACGCAATCAAATGCCACCTTCTTAGCCCAGTCTCAGGATCAGCCAGATAAGCAAGATCAGCAGGCCCCGTTAGAACAACTAATGATCTCAGCTCTCCCAGGGACTCAAATCTTGCCGGAAAGCAGTTCTATTTTATTAGATGCCGGGTCCGATCTAGATAATAGAGCCTGACTTTGTATTCCAGGATGAGAAGGCTGTCTCATGCCAAATGGATATTAAAACTATGTTAAATATGATTCTTGAGGAAATCTGAGATATGAAGAAAACACAGCAGTTAGAAATTTTATCTATTCAGCAACGTTTGGGAAAGATAGAGGAAGCAGTTACCAGTCTTCCGGGCCGTCTTCATGAGGCTGAGTCGAGGATCTCCTCCTTAGAGGACCAAATGATTGGTGTTCTTCAACAAGTGGATTCAGTCTCTCGGGGAAAAATAATCATGGAGAACAAGATTGAGGAACCTGATCATTTTTCCCTCCGCTCTAATCTACGGATAGTTCTACGGCTTGAAGGTGGTGATACTCTCAAGTGGGTTGAAACATTCATAAAGAAGGTTGTGATACTGGATTTTTCAGGGAATTTAACACTAACAAGGGCTCATTGGGTAACCGCTCATCTTCCTCCAAACGAAAAGTTCCCCCGCACGATACTTGTCAACTTCGCGGATTATTGCGTTAAGGAAAAAGTACTGACTACGGCAATTCAGTCGAGACAGTTTGAAACTGAAAATGGAGTAAAATGCTGAATATTTTCTGATATGTCGGCAGCGCCAGCTAGAAGACGGGAAGAGTTTGTTAAGTTCTTATACTTGTTTAAAGCTCAAGGGGCACAAACTTCGATCGCACAACAATCTAAACTTAAAGTTCTTTTCCATGGAAAGTTTCATTTATTTACTCGTCTAGAAGAAGCACAGGAGCTGCTCAAGACAATCTCTGTTGAAAGATAACTGGCTGGTTGCTTTCTCTGTTGTTTTTTGCTTTTCCCAAGAATTTTCTTTTGAATTTCTGATTTGGAGACTTAAGGACTTGCAGAGTCTTTGTCTTGAAGAATTGTTTTTTTTTTCTGGGAGGGGAGGAGGTCACTATTTGGTGCAATATCAGGGCACCAGCAGGTGTTTTGGGGGGGTGAAGTATGTGGATAGAGGGACTAGCCACATTTCCTAAGGGGAGGAGGGTTTTTGGTGAGGGACAATTGGGGTGGCAGGGGTTACTTGGAAAAATTAGCAGGTGCTATTAGGAAGGCGCTAAATGGTGCAGGAATCAATTTAGAATAGAATTGCAGTACGTTGAGTTTCTTATTTTTTTTATTTTTTTTTATTTGGTAGAATGAGCTTATCCAGTGAATGTCAAATTCTTTCTGTCAATGTAAATGGAATATTGAATAGACGTAAATATAGTTGGTTGATCAGGTGGCTAATAACTTTAAAACCTCAAATTCTTTTTTGCGGGAGACTCATCTGGTATCTAATACCCCAAAATGTTATATTCCAGGAATATTTTCAAGTTTTTTTTTGCTTCAGCGGGTTTTGCAATGCCGGGGGTGGCTATTTACTTTTCTCAGGAATTCGATTGGGTGTTTCTTCAGGGACAAAGGGATCCCCAGGGGAGGTGGATGTGGGTACTGGTGTTGTTAAATGGTCAGCTTCTGAATTTTGTTAGTTATTATGGGCCAATATCTGATGACGAATTTGTATTACGTACACTTTATAAACTTTTGATTGGGGTTTCGGGGTAAATTGTGTTTGGGGGCGATTTTAATTATATTCAGGATATGAAAATGGATACTTCAAATAGAGTGAAAAAACAACTGAAACCCAAAACGAAGAAGCTTTTTGATGCTTTTGTAGATGATCTCCAGCTAATTGATGCATGGCGTTTTCTTAATCAAAACGTTCTTCAATATACTTGTTCTTCACGCCAACATCAAGCTGCATCTCACATTGATTTCCTATTGCTGTCACGCTCACTGATTCTTAGAGATGCAGATATTAGTGTTACCGCCTTTTATGATCATTCTTATGTTTAAGTATGTTTAGAATTGGGTTTCTTTAAAAAGCGTAGGTCCAAGTGGCAGATGGACCGCCTTCTCCTTCAAGATCCAGTATGGCTTGACGATTTCAGATGCTGGATAAAAGATTATTTTTTCTATTAATGAGGGGACTGCTGATATGTTTTCTATCTGGGGGGGTTTTAAGGCTGCAGCCCGTGGGCAGATGATTGCCGCCTCCATAAAGAAAACCAGGGAACGTTCAGATAAAATAGCACAGCTCTAGCAGTCGTTGGTCCATACTGCCAATCCGGTGGGTTCCTTAAATCGGACTCAGCTGAAACAGGCTAGGAAGGCATTAAGAGATTTTTTTATTTTAAAAGAAATAAATAGCTCTCAGACATATTCTCAGAAGGTCTATGAAGAAAGTCAAATGGTGGATAAGATGCTAGCCTGGTCAACTAGGGCTCGACAAGAATCTGCCTGTATCATAGAAATAAAAGATCCCCAACTCAAACATAGTAGTTACTGATAGAGCTGAAATTCCTCAAATCTTCTTCAATCATTTTCAACAAATATACACCAATAAATATTCGGTTAGCTCGGAGATGATTCAGGAGTATTTTGCTTCACTTCAAGTACCTATTATATTGCATAATGCCCTATTATGATGGCGACCCACGAGGAAGAGGGACCGTCCGCATGGGCAGCGGCGGTCCCTCCATGGCAATTAGGATGTGACCACCACCCTGGCGGTCACATCCCCTACCTATAACATTGCGGCGGATGCTGCTTCAAGCAGCACCCGCCGCAAGGTTAAAAAATGCATGTTTACCTTTGCATGCACGAAGCGGCAGGCACCGCGTGGTGCCTGCCGCTTCGTGCACGCAAAGGCTACTCCCCATGTGCAACCCCCACCCCCCCTTCACCCCTGGGGGCCCGCAATGGGCCCCCAAACAAAAGACCGTATGCCTTTCCATCCTAATATGCCTGCCGGTGTCTGATAGACACCGCCAGATATGTTAGAGCTTTTCCGCCGCGGTCGGAAGGCGACCGCGGCGGAAAAGCTGCGGACTGGAAAAATATCCCCCCGCCATCCTAATCTGACGGGGGGTATTTCTTCAGTCCGCAGCGGATAATCCGCATCCTCCGGCCCGGCGGTGGCTTCCGCCAGCCCGGGGGATGCGGATTATCCGCAATCATAATGGGCCCCTATGTGACGATGCTGCAGATGAAAATTACAGAAGCCGAGATATCGGCAGTTATAAACTCTTTGGCGGGAGCTAAGGCTTGTGGCGAGGATAGAATTTCGAGTGAATTTTATAAATGTTTTGTGAAGGAGTTGACCCCTTTTTTGGAAAAGTTATTTGATTATATTAAAAAGGGTGGGGCGGTGTCTTCTGAATTTAAAAAAGCTATAGTAATTAGTTTTGTAAAAAAGGGTAAACCCTCCAATAATCTGAATTCTTATCGACCCATCAGTCTCTTAAATACCGATTATAAAATTTTCATGAAGATTTGGGCATTGCGTATTACTTCAGCAGCTAAGGAAGTGATTCATGGTTATCTAACGGGGTTTATTGCGGGCCGCATGATGACGACCAATACAAATTTTTGTATTCAAGCCCTTGATTATTTTAATATTAATAAGACACCTGCTTGCATCATGATGGTAGACGCAGAAAAGGCCTTTGATTTAGTTAATTGGGATTTATTATTTTTGAAGAACTGTAATCTTCATTCTCAGGGAATACTTACTAATAAAAAAGAACTTGGCACAGAAGCTGAAAATATGAAAAGACATCTTTATTAAATTTAAGAAGTGAGGCCAAGTCACACAGAATCCGTAGCAAGTGAATGAGGTAGTCTGAGGAATACAGAGAACAGAGGCCTTTTATATGCTCTCAGGGTTACAAACTTCAGCATACAAGTAAGGGGCAGTCCTAGCTTTTGCAAGCATGCAAAATACCTAACATTCCTTCTTACACAAGCCGGACAAACCCATAATAAAAGGACCACAACCCATATCATAAACAGACCATAAAAGAAGGAACAGTAAACAGATAAGGGGTGTGTGTGTGCATACCAAACTCTACAATGTCCTGTGCTTTGATCCTCAATCTTGATCAGCTAAAGGGCAGGAACTGGTTTAACAAGGTCAGCTTCAGGCGACAGGGTCAGTTCACTCAGGTCAAACAGGAGTCAGCACAAACTCAAGCTAAGGTCTACATGTCCTTAAAAGACTTGTTTCAGCCGCAATCATGGCCTATGTGAGGGCAACCACAAAATGGCTGCCATACACAAAATGGAACCCACGGGTTCAGATTTCACAGAACCTCATTTTATGCACTTTCTAGGTTTGGTTTTCCGCCCTCAGTAATAACTAAGAACAAAAATATATTCCAGGGGGCACAGGGTCAGATGGGGATCAAGCAGGTTTAATAGAGATAAGTCGTGGGACCAGGCAAGGCTGTCCCTTATCACCCCTTTTGTTCACCTTTTTTATCGAACCTCTTGCTATTAGATTACGAGCTAATAGGAACAGTAGAGCCCAAATCGATGGAATGGCAAAATTGAAACTTTTCGCTGATGACGCTATTTTATATTTAGATCCAGAAAAGTTAAATCTTCAGTTAACATTGGCAGAATTTAGGAAATCTGAACAAATAGGGGGCTATGAACTGAATCCTTCCAAAACTGAAATTTTAATGTGAAATTCTGGGCCGGTATACCTCCCACAAGAATTAAAACTACGGATAAGAAAAACCGATCCCATTTGGTATTTGGGAATTTACGTGACAGGTCATTATGGGGAATTGGTTAAGAACTAATAATTATGAAGCCACCAGTGTCAAGGTTCAGAAACTGTTGGATAAATGGTCTAATCTTCCTTTGACGCTGATAGGATGAGTGGCATTGATCAAGATGTCTATCTTACCTCTTTTGATATTTTTGTTTACAAAAATTATGGTAATGGTTAACGTTAGTTTATTCAAAGGGATCGATTCTATGATTAGGTCATTCATGTGGAATAAAAAGACTGCTAGAGTCAAGTTGCCAATTCTGCAATTAGATACTCAGTTGGGTGGATTGGCACTTCCAAATATTAGTTTTTATTATGATGCATCATTTTTTTTTTTTGAAAACCTTTATTGTGCAGATATAGCTGACAAATACGGGCCTACAACCCATCGGGCCGGCCACCACACTGTATTAGCACATAGGCCAGGAAAGAAACTCCAGCAGGTCTCCGATATAACAGATGCAACAAAGCAAAGCAAATAGCCACATGGAAACCACAGTGAGAAGGAAAAGTGAAGGTTAATTTTATAATATAATAGGGTGAGGAGCAGGAACATTGCAGTTATTAAAGTCCAAAAGTCCGTGGCGGGTTATCAACAGGCAGTGGAGCAAAACACAGCGAGTTTCAAAAAAAAAGGAACAGCTACATCATAGCAAGGGCAAAACATGAGTCCCACATCAGCAAACAATACCATCCACTGCCCAACGCCCACCCGTTACCACAAGAATACGCATCAATACATAGAAAGGAAGTCAGGATTGATACGAAGCCATCCGCTACATCGACCCAGGAAAAGAGAGAAGGAAGGGGAAAAAGGGGAAAAGAGCATCAGAAAAAAGGGTTGAAAAAACAGGGAAAAGAGGATGCGGCCCCACAGTATATGCCTCATGGCAAATAAAGCACACGAAAAAGGGGGCAGCCCACGGAACCAAAGGAAACAGGAATAATGGATGCGCAATGAACATCTGTAGCAGGGAGGCCGTGTGCCCACGCTAGCAAAAAACATCCCAGGAGGCCTACATGCAGACGCAGCATCCTGAAAAAGAATACACAAGAGCCATAGAACCAAGAACAAAAGAAAAACAAAAAGACAGACCCCCCCCCCACCCACCCCACCCTGCACCCCTGCGGAAGGCTATGGCCTACCCCCCCAGCAGCGTGCCTGTCGCCCTAACCGGAAACCCGAAATATAGAAGAGTCAAAAAGTAAGGAAGAAACCATGTAGACAAAAAGAGAGGAAGGGGAAAGGAAGAAAAAATCTATCGGGAGAGGAGACACATAATCAAAACTATCAGCCCCCAACTCCCCCGTCCGAGCACATTCAAAGCCCACGAGAAGATAAAGTCATTGCAAAACCCTAAACAGATACCAGGAATATGAAGAGGAAGCAATCATACATGTAGAGCCGCAAGGCGGTCATCCGGTCACGCCACAAAGTAATAGTCCGGCGGTGCAAGGTCATCTCAACCCTGTCCTCGTCTGTCCAGTGCCAGAGGCACAGAGTGCACAAAGAACCAGAACATGAGGGGGCAGAGGTGAAAAACAGGGATTCCAAACGTCGAGCTACTACATAAGTTATAACGGCTTCGGACCGGATGAGTAAAAAAGGACAGCAACAGCAGCAGGCAACTCAAGCGCATCTCCGCAGACCAAGGGGAAAAAATTGCCCCGGTGAAACAGTTACAGGATCTCCGCTCGGCAGGCCGAGGCAAAAAATCACCGGGGGACCCGGCGAGACCGATCCGGACGGATCTCGGCTGGAGGCTCTCCAATGCATCCACCACCGGGGAGAACTCTTGACAATACCAGGCAGCAGGCATCTGAACGTCCAAACAAGCGGTGGCCTCAGTATTCTCAATTTCCAGGAAATGCACCACAGCACCCTGAAGCGGCGAAGCCATACACGCAGGGGACGGCCCAACGAGCCGGGAACAAAGGCTACCATCCAGCCCATCGACAGGCACAGTCATGGAAGCACGCCAAGAACACAAGGCGGCGAAAACGTCGCCAACTGTAGGCTCACCTTTACGGTATTCAGCAAACGTGCCGTGCGGCGAGCCAATGTCGCCGTCCCCAAATGGGCGTAGATGCAGGGTGTGGGCCGCCATCTTTGCAGCCCGGCACGGCCGCGGCAATCTCCGACCCCAATCCGGCCACCAACAGAGCTCGATGGGACCCAGCCGGCAACAAGCAATGGAACCCTCAGGGCAAAAAGGCAGGCCACCAGAATATTGAGGCAGCCGGCGCCACCGACCCACGGGCGCCGCCCGCCGAGACCGGGCGGAGGGTTTCAAGATGGCCGGACAGGAGAACAAAGGGGAGACGAGTCGTCCATTCGGTCAACCCCCGTCCGTGGAAGGCAGCACTCCACCACCAGGTCCCCAGACAGCCAGACCAGGCCCGGTCAGACGCCACCGGTCCAACCGCACAATGGCCGCTCCGGCCGACCCCGCTCCTCCACCAAGGGGTCGGCCCCGGCGCTCCGCCCCGCCTGGGCGCCGCAGACGAGTACCAGGCCTGCCCGCCCCGGAGGCCACGAAGCGAACAAGGGCGCAGCTCAGGATCCGCGGCACTTAAGAACATCCGGAGCAGACGGTGAGCAAAACGTCATAAGTCCATATTCCAGCAATAAGACTTCTCGGGGCAGGATAAGGTACAGGATAGACAGTTCAGGCAGGAAGGTTTGACGGAGCCGAGCTACAACGCGGCCATCACGGTCGCGAGCTTGGCTCCTCCATGATGCATCATTTTTTAATTATGTTGCATGTTTATTGTCTAATCCTTATCAGGTTGATAACTTTTTCATCAACAGAATGATCCAAGAGGCCGGAACTCAACTCCCTTCTTCATTAAAGACATCTAAACTCCCAAAGAGAACTAGATATAAAACGTTAATTGATTTTTCAAATAGACTTTGTATTATTTTTAAACAAAAAGATCTCTCTGGGTTCTTTTCATTAAAATTTACGGAGTGTCGAGATTTAGGTCTATATATTCATTCTACTCAATTGAAAAAATTGAATGACTCTAGTTTGGGGGTTTTGAATCAATTGGGCATTCAGGGCAGGTTTATTACTTGGGAAGGAGTACAGGCTAGAAGTCTGCTTCCCAATAAACTTTCTTTTTTTGAATTCATCCAAATTATTCATTTTTTGAAAAAATATAATTTAATATTTAACTTCCCCCCAGGTAAAATTGCTTCTGAACTATATGTTTCGAGATCATCTGACAAGGTAGCGTACTGCTGCTGTAGCGCTTCGTGCGCTTTTGCTGATATTTCTATTTTAAAAGCCTTTTTTACTATTTGCTTTCTTTTTAGTTCGTTATCCCCTGGTTTTAAATCCCCCTCACCTGCATAATAATCGGTAGTTCACCGCCGCTTGTGCGGGTCCGGTTCTTGGGGTGGGTCTCCTTTTTTGGTCGCCATCTTGGAGTGGGGTGAGTGTTGGTGTAGGCGCCACTATCTGCCTGCGCTTTAGTGCGCAGGAGCCAGCGAGGGAACACCTACTTAATGCTCCTCCCCTAGCGCAGCGGGATCGCGCAGCGGGCGTGCCTTCGCGTGGCCGGAGTCGTGCCAGAGTCCTGCCCGTCTGCGCCCGTCTGCGCCAGGACGCGCAGTACAGGGCAGGACCCTGGCCCTTCCCGCTGGATGATCCGAGGTACATAATGCTGTGTTACACCAGGGACACGTTGCTGGCCATTGGCCAACGATACAAGACCTGTGATGCTCCGCGGGTCGGGCCGCTGTGTGGTCCTCACTCATGTGTTTGCGGGACGTTGGACCTCCCCGCCCCTTTAACATGTGTGAGCAATGACTCTGCCGCGGCGGTAGACAGCGCTAGTCCATCTTTCAGCATTTGGAACCTGAATGTCAGGTCGATGGTCAAACATCATCAAGACATTTCCGACCTGATAGGTAAGGAGTCGCCGGATGTTTTCTGCCTGACGGAGACCTGGCTGCAAGACGCTGACACGGCCGTCATTAACTTTGCCTTCCCGCCCGAGTACTCAGTGTACACTCTTAACCGAGCCTCTAGAGGTGGGGGAATAGCGCTTGCGGTTAAGTCCTGCTACCCGTGCGTCTGGCAAGGGCAAAAAATCACTGGCTGTGAAAGCGCGCTGTTTAAGATCGCTATTATGCCTAACTTTGCTTTCTCGGGCCTTTTGATTTACCGCCCCCCTGGTAGTGAAGTGGCCTTCAGGAAGGCCCTCCCAGATGCTATCAGCACCTTGGCAGCAGGTTGCTCCAATTTTTCCATCCTCGGCGACTTAAACTTCCATTATGACAATATGTCTATTCCAGCAGTATATAGCTCTGTTGCTGATCTTGAGGCTCTTCAGCTTGTTCAGTTGGTGTCGCAGCCTACTCATGTAGGTGGTCACACCCTAGATCCTTTCTTCACCAATCTAGCGGAAGTCAGTATTTCCACTCCATCCCCGCTGGCCTGGACCGATCACTACCTGGTGTGCATCCAGTGCCCCCTGTATGAGCCGCAACTCAAACCCATGGTGCGCTCTATTCCTAGACGGCGTTGGAATAAATTGAAACTTGATGACTTTTTCCATCTTTTGTCTACCGACCCGCTAGGTCCAATTGAGACTGTGGATGTGGGCTACGATCGCTTTTGTGAGTGGGTTACTAGGGCCCTTGATTCCCTTATTCCAATAGCCTCGTGTAAATGTGGGGCACGGGATCCGAACCCGTGGTACGATGATTCGCTGCGGGTGCTTAAAAGCACCTGTAGGCGGGATGAGTGGGAATGGCGCAAAACTTATAACAGCGACAAAAAAGTTTTGTACTTGGCCACTGTAAAACTTTACCATCGTGCAGCTTGCAGAACCCGCGCGGCTTTCTACGCCTTGCAATTTCGCACCAGCACTAACCCCTCCAAAACCATTTTTAAGGCCCTGAAAGACCCTCTCTCTCTCTCTCTCTCTCTCTCTCTCTCTCCCTCTCTCCAGGAGCCCCCCGTTTCCTCTTTTTCTTGTATGGTGGCGTTGTGTCCCTCCGACACAAACATAATTGGGTGTCCTCGAACGCAAAGGTGTTCAGCAAAATTGACCAAAACCAAAACGATTGAGACTTGCCATATTACTACCTCTCCCTTCTGCAAACAATAGAACCCGAGTTGGTAATGAAGGAAAGGACGGGTAAGACGACGGATGTCCCCTAATCTGGCCTTTTATAAGGGAACTATAACGTCAATGGTCTTCTGTTTCTCAGCTCGTTAGAAAATGCGATCCCCAATGCCCCGATTGCCCCACCCCCTTGCACCTAAGTGCGGATGTCCAGAGTACCCCACTTCCCCCGATCGACCCCAGCTCCCTGTCCAAAAACACCCACGCGCCCCCGATCAACCCTATGATAACTCCCCTGCTTGCAAGAATTAGCCAACCCCGAAGGGAGATATGATATTGTCGATACTTGGGTTAAAGGGAAGAACGAGTCTCTCCATAAGGACTCGATTTTTTGTAACGTAATACATTTTGTACAAAAGTTCAATTTCTCTTATCATATGTCGCGAATGAACGCCAAACAAGTCTATGAATTCAATATGCAATGTCCTTCTACAGACTCCATAAATAACGACCTCTGACTGTGACCGATGAACCTATCCCCCACCTACTCAGGAATAGGGAAGGAATTGAGATGTATATCTGTTCTCCCGACCACTTTTTCTAAAAACTTGTTTTTCACCCATTCAAAGATACAATCACCAAAGGAGAGGAGCTGGACGTGACGCACAGCCTGGCCACAGATCATGGAGCACGTGTGACGACCAAAGGTGGAGCCGCAGAGCAACGAGACGCGGGACGAGGCACAACTTTCAAGTTCAGCTGATGAAGAAATAAGGGGCTGCCTTGAAGCCCTCGGCTTGCTGACCCACTCGTGCCTGAAGTCCCCGTCCCTTTTTGAGTCCGACTGATGGGCCTATCTGCTCATTGTCCTTTGCTCCCTTGGTCCCTTGGTGTGTTCGAAGATCTGGCCCCACTCCGCCCTCTCCTCCCTCGATTATTCAACAAACTCTTTCGTACAAAATTTGACTATGGACTGGGGTTTTGTCACGGAAAAAGAAAGACACGCAGGTGCCCAGCATAAGGCACCCCTAAGAAAATGAGTTAGGAAACAGGACTGTGATCTAACAGCAGAGGACTGATCGCACCCTGCAACGCGTAAGGACGAATCCGAGCTGGACCTATAGCTCCACCGCCGGTGCTCAGCAGCGCCAACAAAAGAAGACGGACTCTGTTAAAAGACATTGCGACAAAGACCCCCCCCTTTCCAGAACTTTCTATTCGCCCCTTGACTAAAATTACTTGTATCAAATTGAATACCTCCCTCAACCATTTTGTATTGCCTTTTAAGAAATGTTTCATCGGTCACTCATGTGGTTAGTTTTTCAAAAATCCCCTATAGTACTGACAAGCCGGAAGGTATCAGAGCGTTCTTTCTGTATATGATGTCACTAGAGAGAAAATGTGAACTTGATTTTTATGTGTCGGAACATTTTTCTTGATTCTACACCGACTAAATATTATGCCGATTTCTAGGCTTGTATAAAGAGCCCAACAGATGTAAATTAACATGTGTTGTATTCTGCCTATCACATCGACTGTGTAGAAATTGAACGTGCTTATGTAAAAAGCGGCGACTGTTAAAAATAGCAATGTGTATGTACATAAGCGGCGTTCATTTATGTTCACAGTACCCCTTGGTGTAAACAGAATGGATATCGTTAAAACTCTGACTGTGTTGTCCCACTAGCATAGACCCGTGCACACACGTACACGACAGCCACTTTAGGCACCATGGTCTCTCAGTTTGCGGTTGATCGCCAGCGCCCCTTCCCTGACCCTGCAAGCTTCCCCCATGCACCCTGGCTGCCCCACTCCCACATGCGCGAGTCATGAGCCCACCCCTCCCGCATGACTCTGTCCCTAAGAATCGCACCCCGCGCCTGACCAACACCTCCTGTCCCTCCATGAATACCCCTCCTTTGATGACCTCTTCCTCTGAGCCTGAACGTCAGCACTGACCACTGGTCATCCCTTAGCCTGAGGATACAGTTTATTGCCCACTACTTTATGCACTCGTCTCTCTTGGAAGAAGCTACTATTGATCATGGCCACCCCACCCCCTGAGACTCGATCAGGCACACACATTCCAAAGGAATCAGCAGAACACTCAGCTGCGTGACAGCCCCTCCTATTGCATGGAGGATAAGGGCCCTACTGTAGCCACGTGTTGAAATACCTTCATACTATACAAAGCGTTGATTGTAATAAAGGATGCCTGTGTGCCACAAACCTGTGTATAAAAGACGAAGCCTCAGAGAAACTTGTTAGAGCACCTCCCGAAGACACTATGCGAGTGTCCCAAAGGACATGCTCTCCTCATGAGTAATAAACCTTTTTCCTTGTCTTCCTACTTCCAGTGCCCGTCTCTTTATTTGGTAACTTCTCAAGAAGGAAACAAAGAGTCGCCCTGCACCAGCAGCCTGGGCATCGGGTGCGATCGGGGCTGACTTTTCCACACTCTCCATTCCCAATATATACGAAGCGGTAGAGCCACCCCCAATGTGTAGGAACCATGGGCCAGATGTAGGTAAAAACCAAATTGCGAGTTCTTAATAGCGATTTTTACTGAATCGCTATTAAGAACTCGCAAACTCCGATGTAGATAAAATTCGCTAAAAGTTAGTGAGTCGGTAATAATCGCTAAATCAATACCGAATCCGTATTACCGAATTGGTATTTGCAAGATCACAATTTTAAAAAAATCGCAAATTAGCAAATCTGCTATTCCGGTGCACCCTGATGTCATCACAACCAGGAAGTGGCCTGACACATGCTGTTTCACTGAGCCTGAAGCTGTGGGAGAGGCAGGAAGCAGGACCACACACCCAGAAGCTGCACAGTAATTACCAAGCAGACACCAAATACAAGTATGGACACACAGGAGAAGGGAAAAGAGCCCGCAGAGAGGAAGAGGAAACACAAATTCAGCGAGAAGGAGTTGGAGGTTTTAATTGAGGAGGTGGTAAAGACTCATGGCCAGTTGTTTGGGAAGAAATCTCTGCATGTTCCTGAATCGCAGAAACGTAAGATATGGCTAGAAATACAAGGAAACAATAATGCCATTCGTGTCACCCAGCGCTCCATTGACGAGCTGAAGAAGCGCTATTATGACCTCCGCTCCCATGCCAAGGAGAGGGTGGCTGTCAGGCTCAAACAAGCTAATCAGACAGGTAGTGGAACATCCACTGCACCAGAAACAATACCCCGGGAAGAATTGGTGGAGTCCACCCTCCAGCCTGAGACCATCATTGGCAATGGAAACGCGGACAGTTCAGCCAGAGGAAACAACAGACAAGGTAAGATGCATGCACAGCATGGTGTGACCCCCCCCCAGTGAGCAAGTTTTGATCCCACTCCAGTCCATAATTTGCTAACAACCAGCAATGCATCTTGGGAGATGTAGTCCTAATTAACACATAACATACCAGTGAGTCCACTGAACCCAAGTGCATGTGACCCACATCAGCAAATAAGCAAGCTGGGGACTGTTAGTTTGAATGGCATTCATGTAATTTAATGAAACACAAATGCTGCAAGGCAAGTCAGTATTTTGACATTCTGTACCCACAGGCGAACATACACTCCAGACTGCTGCGAGAGAGTCAGAAGAGGCACCTAGGGGACACGACAATCAGGAGGAAGAGACCCTGTCACCCGCATATGTCCCACCACCACCACCGAGATCCAGGAGGTACACAGTGGGTAGCCTTCAGGAGATGGAGGGGTCAGAGGAGGAGAGCACAGGAGCCCCAAAGACCATGCAGGAAGAGGCAGAACAGACTCCAGAGACACAGTCACCCATGGAGCGTTGACACACAAGTGCTCGACGACGCAGACCAAGGGCACACAGTCCAGATGCACAGGGTGTAGATTCCAGTGTATTTGCAGGTCTGGAGGGAAACATGTGAAGGTGCAGCGGCTGCAAGGGAAGACAATACGGTCAATGCAACGTCAGATGGTGGCCATGAATAAACACATGAGGGACATGAAGGAGGTCTGAACAACACCGCTGCAGAGGGCATGTGGGACATGGCTGAGGCTGTAAGGCTGTTGCGTAGCAAAATGGACATTGAACGTGGGGCAAGGCGTAGGGACAAACAGCGCATGGAAGGGTACACAAAGGCGGTGAACCGCCTAGGCAATGCCACCTCTGGCCTTAGCAGACGCTCAGTGGCCATGTAGTTGGAAATGGCCCACTGCATCCAGGATGTCACTAGGGGGTTGGTTACTGTCACCACTGAGTTAGAAGTGCTCCAGACAACACACATCGCTCCCACTGGGTTTGGGGATGGTGGTGAAAGTGAGGAGGTAACAAGCCGCAGCAGCATCACTCCACCAATTACAGAGTCCAGGAGGCGCAGTGCAAGGCAAGGTCCAGCCGCAGGAGAGTCCTCTAGGGAGGGCAGTGTGCAAAGTGAGTGGAGCAGTGCGGTGCAGGAAATGAAACCATGCTTCAGCTGACATTGGGAGATATGTAAAGTAACCCATGTAACCAACTGATAAGAGATGACAATGAGCATGCAGTGTATCAATGCCATGCTGGGATTGTTGAGGCACTGAGAGGCCATTATGGTGCGGTGGTGTGCATTCCTATTGCCTGATGGAAGGTCAATAAAACACCGTTACACAATTGCACTTACTTGCATTGTCTCATTACTTACTCAGAAATAGTTGCGTGTGATCTCTGCACATCTGTGTCTCCCATCTGGCGCTGCTACGACACCTGCTGCGCTGTGCAGTGGCTGTGGGCATTCCTCATCCTCTGATTCAGTGAGTTCCACTGGTGTTCCCTTCTTTGTGTCCAGGTTAAGAAGCATGATTGGTAGGGTACCTGGCGCACTCAGATTCAATTTACTGCGATCTTTCGATATGTGTGCTATGTTGTGTAAATGCCTACTGAGCATATGTAACAACAAATTTAGGGGCCCAGTCCCACACCAGCGACTAGGACAACAACATGCAACAACCAATGAATATTTCTGGCAATGAAATGTTCAATTCATTATTCGCAATTGTTTCATTCAAAGTAAATTTTTATGTTTCAACACAATTATTTGATAAATGTTTACATCCCAAATGTTTTAAAATGACATTTAGACATTCTCAAATGTTACAAACAATGTACATTATCAACTTCACACCCAATGCATTTCGAGACTTTCGTCTCTTCTTCAGGGGTATAGCTGCAAAAGAAAATAAAGCATGAGACCAAATTCCTTTGAAAAGCAAAGTTCTACATATAAGTTTAAAAGAGTCCAATCACCAACACCTGTGTGGCATGCCATATTTAATCAACAACTCACTTGAAGTCCTTAATGTATTCCTAAGTTGTTGTTGCATGTTGTTGTCCTAGTCGCTGGTGTGGGACTGGGCCCCTAAATTTGTTGTTACATATGCTCAGTAGGCATTTACACAACATAGCACACATATCGAAAGATCGCAGTAAATTGAATCTGAGTGCGCCAGGTACCCTACCAATCATTGAATTTTTTCTACTGACCTGTACCAGAGCAGCACCACCCACAGTAAAAAAATGTCTTTTGACAGTATTTCAAGCATCACTGAAAATAGAGCTTCAACAAAAGCTTACACCCCTGAAGATGCGGATCAGATTTACAATTTAATTAAGGAGACCAAATCATTTGACGCACAAAGCAGTACGATCGCTCAACAGTTACGTCAATTAGAATATTTGACGAGGAGAGAACTAAATCAGAGACTACATGCCTCAACTCTGATCCAATATCATAGAGTGAAAAGAATACCTAGAGGGTTACGACTATCCATAAAACCAATGTTATACAGATTGCAAAGCAACCAGCAGTTCATGGACAAATGGTACAGCATCCTAAACAAGTGCTCTTTAGATTTGATTTTATTACTTGTGGAAGAACTCTCAAGAGCTATTCATGAACTAGAGGAGGAAATATTCAATTTGAAAAATGAATTAACCAAAAGAATGGAAACAGAACCCTGGGATAAATTCATAGAGGAACTTAATGTTAAAATCGACAAATATGGGAAAGAACTACAAGAGACAAAACTATGAAAGTTTAAGAGAGACACAATAGATTACAAACTGAATGAGGCTTACACTTGGGCGGAGGTATATGCTCAACGCAGATTCACAAAACGTACTACCCAAATGTCATCTGAGGAAAGTGTCGTTTCAGATGGAGATATTGATACAGCTAGAAAACCTACAGGCCGCTCAACAGCAACTGTGGATCTAACGAAACCATCAACCTCGGGATCATCTGAATCAACAGTGAGTGTGTCTTTTTTAGAGGGGGCAACCTTAACTGGACGTCCACCAGAGGAAATGACAACATCTCAAACAAACAAACCTTCAATCAAAAAACAAGGAGAAGTAAAGGAAAAAGAAAAAGAGAAAGAGAAAGAGAAATCCAAGACAGGATTACAGAGTCAAACACAGAAATGAGTTTGGTCATTAATATTTCGCGATTCAAATTGACAAAATTTCAAAATCTAGTCCTAAACAAAGGAACATCTTTCGTGAGCACATACAAGTCTTCAGAACTTGAGACAGATATTGCTATATTCAGATTTATGACAACGCTGAGATTAAGGAATTTTTTCACCAACATTTGTCCACAAGATCCCATGAAAGAAACTCCCATCTTCAAAGCTAAAAGTACTTTTATGGCTCCTAGCTCACACAAATCTCTGGATACATTTGAAACACTTGTAAAACAAGACTTGAAAAAAATAAACTACAGGAGAAAACAGCACAATCTGAGTAGAGCAGAACAAAGTGCGTTGAAGGAACTGGGAAGTAGAACTGACATTCAAATTCAGAAAGCAGACAAGGGAGGAGTCTTAGTAATCATGGACAAAGATTTTTATGACAGGAAAGCATTGGAACATGTAACGGATGTAACAACATATGGAAAACTGGATAACGATCCAACTTTAGAAATCATGGAGATCTTGGAAATAATTCTGAACAAAGCAGAAGAACTTGGTTGGATCAACACCACCACCAAAAAATATTTGATGAACAGGAATCCTAAACGACCAAGGATTTATTTCTTACCGAAAGTGCATAAACACGCAACAGACCCACCGTTTAGACCCATTGTGGCAGGATGTGGTTCTATATTTGAAAATCCGGGCAGATTCATCGATCACTATTTACAACCTTTTGTTCAACAATGGGAAACATACATCGAGGACACATCTGATTTCTTAAGATGTTTACTGAATATCAAGGATTAAGCAACAGAAAACTGGATCCTATGTACCATCGACGTAGTGTCTCTATACACTTCCATACCACATGCTAGCGGAATTGAGGCAGTAGAATGGGCCCTTTTGAGTCAGGATGATCTAGATACACCCAAAAGTTGCATTTTGAAAATTTTGGAATTTTGTTTGCAAAACAGTTATTTCATGTGGGGAGACGACTTTTACATTCAGTTAAATGGAACGAGCATGGGTTTTCAGGGAGCACCGGCCTACGCCAATACTTTTATGGCAAGGTTTGAACATGAGCATATTCTGCAGGACGAATTATGGACCCAAGGATTAATATGCTTTCGTCGATTCATCGACGATATATTCATAATATGGAATGGCACGGAAGACAACTTAAAGAACAATATTGACACATTGAATTTAGCAGATCCCAGGATTCAATTCACTTATCAGTTGGATAAACACAAAGTTTCATTTTTAGATGTGCAGATTGAATTGAAGGACGGTAATTTACACACCAGTGTATTCAAAAAAGCAACGGATAAAAATAATGCACTACTTTACAACAGCTTCCATCCACCTACATTGGTGAACAATTTACCATTTTCACAATTTTTACGAATTTGCCGCATCTCTTCAGATGACAAAAAATGTGAAGAGTCCTGTCTTCACCAAAAAAACAATTACCTCATCAGAGGTTATCCTGAGGATTTAATTGAAAAACAAATTCAGAAGGCACGGAAAATTCCCAGACAAAAACTTTTGGAAAAAAGACAAAGATCCACTACTGAAAGAACCGTTTTTGTTTCAAAATTCTCCACCGTGTCTTGGGACATCAAAAGAAGCATACTTAAACACTGGGAAATATTAAGGTCTGAACCAGATTTTCATGAACTATTTGAAAACAAACCTTTATTTGCCTACACCAGGTCGAGTAATCTGAAAGAAATCTTGACTAAAAAGAAAAAAGAGAAATTGCAAAAAACTGGTACATTCAAATGCTGGAATTGTATCCATTGTAACAATGCGATTTTGGGGGACACACTCCTACACCCTCAGTCAGGAGAAAAAATCACTTTGCAGAATTTAAACACTTGTGACTCCGAGAACATAATATGTACCATCAAATGCCCGTGTGGGCTATTACATGTCGGAAAAACTGAACGTAAAATGAAAATTAGACTCTCTGAACATAAGAGTCGAATACGCACAGGGAATTTGTCATCACCATTGGCAGTCCATTGGAAAGATAAGAGGCACACCATAGCTCAACTCAAATTTCAGATTATTGAGCAAGTGGATAAACAACCTGGATTTGATCATTCTAAAAGATTACTTCAACGGGAAGTGTACTGGATAAAACGTCTTAGGACCTTAAACCCGATGGAACTCAACGACAAATTGGAAATGTCGTGCTTTCTCTAAAGTGTTCTTTGCACCCTAGAACCACATAAACACACAGACATGACATATTTCTCATAACTCTCAAATGTTGTCTATTTGCTGAACATGTGATTGTATAGATAACCATGTATGTTTTTCTTGATGTATTCTAGACGATTTACATTGCTTATAATTTATCTAAATTCACGCATTAGTTTATAACAACTTTGAACACCAGAAACTGATATTTTCCCTAAATTCACGCACAAGTTTATATTAACTTTGAACACTAGAAACTGATTTGGTAGGAGTCCTTTGTTTATTTTGATGAAGGATTATTTGACACGATGAGGAGCCTTTTTTGTGTTTGGGTCAGTGTATATAGAGTACTCGGGTCGCTGTAGCTAAGGTATAATCACGAATTATGACTTTTTGATGCTAGGCAGAACTGATATAATGAACAAAATGAATGTTGAGTAATTTTTTATTTACGAGTGACTTGAGACGGCAAGAAGAACGTTCAGGAATTTTTGTTTATAGTAGATCGTGGTGTCGATTTCTGATGAGTTTTAGTTGCAGATCATTAGTAATATTCTGACATTTTGATATTTTTTAACACATCCGGAGCTCCGTGTATTTGTTCAGTCCTGTTTCGATTTTCATTATTTCACAAACCGCGATCACGTGACGCGGAAGCAGCATTGGTTACTTGATAACAGGGTGAGCTCAATGGTGATTGCTCGCACAGAATTGAGTACGGATGGTTTCAAGAGTAGAACGTCAGAACGGTAAGAACAGCTTTTGAGGCGGTCGCATTTTCGAGTTAGACCTTTATAATAGGGTGAATCTAATTGTTCATTTATTTATTATTTTTTGTAGATTATCCTGGCATTACCATGATTGTACCACGATTTTAGGTAAGAGCATAGTTTCCGACTGAACCTGTGAGGTTCTTGATTGAGTTGGGTGATGATATATGAGCTGGAAGCATTTTTAATCTTTCAGCTCCAGGATTATAGAGGTTGTCAACGTTTACTCCATCTGGGTCAGATTCGGTTTCAAGAAATGAAGGTATATAGAATTTGGTTTTTGTTTATACTCCCACATCAGGATTCTATAGTGAATTTTGGCTTAGTGTGTTGTTTCTTTTGAAGTTTCTTGCAGGAATACATTAAGGACTTAGGAATACATTAAGGACTTCAAGTGAGTTGTTGATTAAATATGGCATGCCACACAGGTGTTGGTGATTGGACTCTTTTAAACTTATATGTAGAACTTTGCTTTTCAAAGGAATTTGGTCTCATGATATATTTTCTTTTGCAGCTATACCCCTGAAGAAGAGACGAAAGTCTCGAAATGCATTGGGTGTGAAGTTGATAATGTACATTGTTTGTAACATTTGAGAATGTCTAAATGTCATTTTAAAACATTTGGGATGTAAACATTTATCAAATAATTGTGTTGAAACATAAAAATTTACTTTGAATGAAACAATTGGGAATAATGAATTGAACATTTCATTGCCAGAAATATTCATTTGTTGTTGCATGTTGTTGTCCTAGTCGCTGGTGTGGGACTGGGCCCCTAAATTTCAGGTTAAGAAGCATGGCACATGTTGCTATTATTTTGCAGCAGATCAGAGGGCTGTACTGGCGTGCACCACCACTTTTGTGGAGGCAGCAGAACCTGCTTTTCAGGAGTCCAAATGTACGCTCCACCACATTCCGTGTTGATTTATGGGCCACATTAAATCTCCTCTCACTTGGGGTAGATGGGTTGAGGCATGGAGTCAGGATAAATGCCTGCACCGCATATGCGCTATCACCTAAGTGTAAAGGAAGAAACGTTATTCACAGTCAACAACAGATACATCCAAGGTACACATCTGGGTGTGTCACATTGATTTACCTAGCAGGTATCCTTCTCCAAATTCACCCCCAGCCAGACGTGTATAGATCCCACTGTTCCTGAAAATGTAGGTGTCATGCATGCTCCTTGGAAATTTTGCTACAATATCGGTGATGATGTGAGACGCATCATAAATGACCTGTACATTGATTGAATGTGTTGATTTACGGTTCCGGTATATGTACTCAGTAGCCAAGGGGGGTCAGATTGGAATATGTGTCCCATCGATGCACCCTATAACATGTGGGAACTGAGCCTTCGGCTAAAAATTCATCTTTGTCTTATGCAGTTCCATCTGTGTGCTGGGAAACCGGATATAGTGGTGCATTCTTTGCATCATGGCATCCAGGAATGTGTTGAAAAAGCTTGACAGGCAACTTTGTGAGACACCACCAGCCACAGCTATAACCCCCTGGTAACTACCTGATCCAAGTAGGTGCAGGCAACAAAAGACCTGTACATTTGGTGGTTTTGCGTGCGCCCTTGGTGTCTTCTACTCCAGGATTGGGTGCAGGTCACGTATCAGGCCCAGCATGGTGGTGGAGCCTGTACCTCTCATGGATTTCTGCCTCTGTGAGTTGGAATAGTGTAATGTGCACTCTGTAGACGCGTTCCTGTCGTCTCCAGATCCTCAGTGCTGCTGCTTGCATCCGCATACGCCTTGCAATGACATAGAGTGCCGCCATTGTTTTCACGCAGATGCATTCTGAGGCTGTTTATATGCAGTGCACCTGATTACCACCTCCTTTGAGTCAGTGTTAATTTGCGAATCCAAAATAGCGATTTTTCAAATAATCGCAATTTGTGATTTTTGGTACGTTGTATGCAAATTTGTATTGCGATTTCTTATTTAGTGAATCGCAAAATAGAGAGTTGGTGTGACATATTCGCTAAATAAAGAATCGCTAACTGTTTTCCTTTATTTTTAGCAATTCTTTATTTTGCGATTAGGTTTTTCTGTCTCTACATTTCACATGGGTCATTTATGATTACAAACATGGAAATTCTGCGAATTTCTGCATTTGCGATCACAATTATTCTACGTGCATCTGGCCACATGTCCTTAACCCAGTGTGTCAGAATATTCTACAGCTCAGCTCCTAGGGTTAGACAAATCTGTTCACCCCTGCGAGACTTGAATTAGAAGGTGAGCATGTTGGGTAAGCCCAGGATTGTGTATGTGGGGAATCGGGGAAACTTTGTAAGGAAATGTGTGTCCATGTCATCGAGCACTTGTGTCCAGTAAGCGTTAATTTTCGGGCAGTCCTACAGCAAGTGTAGCAGAGTCCCCAGTGATCGCAGCCACGTCAGTTGTCAGCACTATGCATGGGTTTGCTTCTACATAAACAAACTGGCGTAATGTGAGGTGGGTTGCAGACAGTGTGTCTTGCGCGGTAGTACACCTCCCCCCAATCTCGCTGCGACAGCTGCCAACCTATTTCTAATTCCGAACGCTGTTGGCTCACAGTTTTAACCTGCAGGAGAGGTAGTCGTTAGAAGCCATATATAATAGTCGTCTGTCCGATGTCTTTGTTATCAGCCACTTTTCGAAAGTGGTAAGAGGGCACCAGCAATACACCTCATGGTCTCAAACTTATTACAGTGCCCTCATCCACGCTCAACGCCAATGTCACCATCACCCTCTATAACAATGGCATCATCCTAATCCAAGCTTCCAATGTCAATCTAATTAAGTTAGCCATTATCTTCCCGTTACTCAAAAACGCGGTTTCAGCTAAATCCATTGACACCCACTCTCACCCTACCATCACTCAGGTCATCATCTGTCCCCCCCCACCCTCTGGGTAAGTCCTCACTCTCACTAAACAACTCATCGCCTTTAGATGATCGCAGAGCGACTCTGTCCTCTTGATGTGCCCCAGCCCCCCAAACCCCTGACTCAGATGGTGAGAGACTTTTCGAGTTCACTCGACGGACAGCCAGCCAGTCTGATTCTATCTGTTCCTCGCTCGGAGAGTTCCCGTGTGACCCACTATCTTTGCCTTTAACGACAGATCCCTCTCCCCCCTCCCTCTCCCCGGTCCTATATTATGCTGGTGAATGGGCAAAGTCCCCACACCGACCATGATCACTCAAACCCATTATTTCCTATCTGGACGGTACCTGACCCTCAGCTCAAGGGTCATATCACCCTCGCCAATGCCTCAACTGTGATATCCAATGGCCAAAGAACTCCGCTAGACCCAAATGATCAACTCCCTCCCCAGGAACCACTCTCCATCACCCTGGATCCCAAGGACCTACACCGAGGCCCCCCTTCTCCGCTCGCTCTCCCAACACAACCTTTACCCCTCTCAAACTTGGTTGCGTGCCGGGACGATATATCTCTCCAGCTGCATCTTCTCACCACTGAACTACATGACCTGAAAGCCCTCTCGAAAGATTTTTCCCCACGATTAGCTTCCTCCTCACTTCAGCAAACCTGCCCAGAGCCTCCCCAAGCGTGAGTGAACACATGAGCTAGTTTTTAGCCCCCTCCGTCTCGCAAACCATTCCTGTAGGTCCAACTCAAACTTGATCCCACTAAGACAAATTCAAACCATCCATTCCAACCCATACAGAGAACCTCCTTACAATCTTGAAGTCATTAATAAAGACACCCTCACAAGAGTGAACATCATCCAGACTCCCTCCCATACTAATCCACCACAACTTACTACTCAATTGCAGGTCAGCCTATAAACACGCCTCTGACATCTTCGACCCCATCCAGCACATGGATTTAGACATTATTATCCTCACTGAAACTTGGCTAAATCATGCCTCTTCTCCTATCTAAGACCTCCTAGTACCTCCTACTCACGACATAATTAGGCTGGACAGAGTTTCTGAAGCTGGGGGGTGGCCTAGCCTGTGTTCATAGGAACACACTTCCGATTTCTCACTTGGAGTCCCCTTCACCCCCATCCTATGAATACCTTTGTCTCAGTATCTCTAGTAATAACCTACCGATTTGCAATTTCACACTTTTTATCACCCCCCCCCCCCCCCCGGGAGACAATCTCCCCTTTATTGATCAACTAATGGAAGTCATCTCTGGCAATGTCGACTCAGCTGTGTCCCAAATCTTCCTTGGTGACTACAACCTTCACTGGTCCAACCTCAATAACCACAGAGTATCCTGCCTTAAAGCATATCTGAATGATCATGAACTGATCCAGCACTGTGATCAATCAACTCACAATAAAGGAGAAAAGCTAGACCTCATTATCTCGAAAGGGCAGACCTTCATATTGGATACGATTACCCCTTGCGATTGGTCCGACCACCACTGCATCCTCTTCTATCTTAACAGGGAGGTGTTGATGAAGAAGGCTCAGCCAACGAAATCAAAGATCTGGAAAAGGGACCTCAGATCAATAAACTCAACTGAACTAGGAGCCCATTGCAAATCTGCCCTCTCCGCCCAAGCTGACTTGGTTGAGGTTCAGTCACTCACCAACTCCTACAACTCGACCATCTCCAACATCATGGATTACATTGCACCTTTACAACAAAAAAAGCTTCAACACAAATATCCAAACCATGGTACAACGACAATTTAAACATAGAATGCCACAACCTTAGGGCAGCTGAACGCTCCTGGTAAATCTAAACCCTCCTTGGAACAACTAAAACTCCTTAGAGATGTTAGGCGCGTCTATAACAAACAAATCAAGAGCGCCAAGGCAGACTATTTCAGACACCAACTCGATCAAGCTGAAAACCGCCCCAAGAAACTTTTAGAATTGGTCAAACAGCAATCAGTGGCAGGCCTAAACCACTTGGATTCAGGAGTCATCCCACCTTCTTCGGATGATCTTGCGATGATCTTGCTGCTGTCTTCAACGCGAAATCAAGACTCATCATCATTGAACTCGCCTCTAAGAAGGCTCTACTGCCATCCCTTGACCGCTTAGATAAGCGCAAATCTATCAGTCTGATAGCACGGCACCTTTACCCTATTCAGTGAAAAAGACATGAACAAGATTCTTCAGAACATCAATCTATCTAACCACTTCATTGACCCGTTGCCCCCGGCCATCTTCAAAAAAATTAAGAATGTACTCATCCCCACCTTGTAAAACAGGATGTTCCCTTGGGTGTGGATAGATGAAGTGAGCCAAAGGGTCAAGAGAAAATAATTACAAATTACAAATTAAGTCAAGAATTCTTACAATTTATTGAGAATACAAAAAGGTTTTTTTTTTAAACGAAGAGTGGACCAGAAGGATCCCACTCCACACAACTAAAACCATAAAAATGTTTTTACATTCAATATTGGCCAGCAAGATTGAAACACAAAAGACAGAAAGGACTGTAAGACATAGAATAATGCAATACTGATTGTATATTCGGACCCGTTTGTAAACACCTAAGCTATGTACACCATAATTTTGTCTATCAGCAAAAGATGTCGAGATCATGAATTATACTTGGTGTAGCGTCGACGTGTTTCGGTGGTATTTCAAAGTTCTATCCACCTTTATCAAGACAATGTTTTGATTTCTGTCAGGGTTCAGGGGTCGATGTAATTGCCCTGGGAGTCCGTGATAGGAAGATATTTTCAGATTCTATGTTATTCGGTATTTGTGTAGAAATTGTTAAAACCGCAAAACAAGTTGAAGCTGCCTATAAAGTGCTCCTGCTAATATAAGCTTTTGCACATGAAGTATGGGCTATCCAGAATTGTTATGCTCCATGTTGTTTTGCTTCTTTTCTTTCTAATTTTAAAACCCAGAGGCGCCGAAGTCTTGTCCTAGCAATGTCAGCGTTAGTTTCGCTATTTATCTGCAAAGGACTGCTCGCTTCTCTGTTTATATATAGCCTTAAGGTAGCAGAACCAGAGGCATACACTTCATGTCCTCCTGTTTAGTGATTCTTTTCCTGGTGTATCACGTAGGACTGCCTGCTTCTCTGGTTCAACGAGAAATCCCCACCTTGACAAGGATTGTAAACACCTCTTTAGCGCAAGGCACGGTCCCAGACTGCCTAAAAGCAGCTCAGGTGTCACCTATATAAAAAAAAAACTAACGCTGATAAAACCGACCTCAATAATTTCCGCCCTATCTCCAACATCCCTACACTAGCCAAACTACTGAAGAAGTGCGTACAATCCCAACTTTGTGCTCACGTAGAGAATTTCCAACTTTTAGACCAACATCAATCCGGCTTTCAGAAGGGGCACAGTACTGAATCGTATCTCACGCATGTTATGGATGACATTTTAAAAATGCTTGACTAAGATGATTCCTGCCTCCTCATCCTCCTTGACCTTTCTTCCACATTCTACAGAGTTAATCACAAAAAACTCCTATCTATTCTGAACAACAGGATGGGTTTCTCGGGTCTGGTGTTACAATGGTTCTCCTCCTTCCTCCTCCACAGGTCACAAAGAGTCAAAGCAAACCACTCCCTCTCCCAGCCCTCTCCAGTACTCATGGGTATTCCCCAAGGGCTCGCCCTCTCTCCTATCCTCTTCAACCTTTTCTTGGAACCTCTAGCGAAATCCCTAATTTCCACAAACATTCTCTAGCATATGTACGCGGATGACACACAACTTTATTTGAAAATCTCATCCGCGGATAACATCATCTCATTCAACAGTACCCTTCAGGCCACACAAAATTGGTTAAATGAGAACCATCTACTACTCAACACTTCTAAAACTGAATTCCTTCTCATCTCTCCCTCAAACCACATCCCCAAGGTAGACCTGTGGCTGAATCACCTCACAGCCTTCAACTTCACCCCCCTCATCATTGACTCTGACAAATCTCTCGGAATCTGCCTGGACAAGCACCTGAATATGAAAAATCATATAAGCAATGTGTGTAAGGGAGCTAACCACCTGATGAGGACCCTGAGAAACATCAAACCATTCCTGCCACAAAAGGATTTCAAGCAGGTGGTCCAAGCACTGGTCTTGCTGAAACTAGACTATGGCAGCGCTACGCTATGTGGCCTTCCCAAATACACTCTGGCTCCACTAAGGGCATCACTGAACGCTGTGACCAGACTGGTCACAGGTACCAAACGAAATGAGCACCTATCCCCAGTCCTAAAATCTCTCCAATGGTTACCCTACGAAGCTCGAATTCAGTTAAAGATTGCCGTTCTGACGCACAAAGCCCTGCATTTCAAAACTCCCAGGTACCTAGCGCAAAATCTGGAATTATCCTGTGGTGGGAGGGCCTCAAGAAGCGCTAACACTTTCCTCCTGAAACCACTCATCCTGAGCAAAAAGAGAACTTGTCACCGAGCCTTCTCTGGCGCGGCCCCAAAGATATGGAACTCTCTTCCACCGGAAGTACGCAGAATCTCCTCAATGACTGCTTTCAAACTGGAAGCCAAAAGATTCCTAATGGACACATTCCTACATTAATCTAAGCTAGGTCCATTGGCTCGAAATCATTGATCCTACAACCACTGTTCCATAATGTGATGCTGATCTTCTTTACCACATTGTGTGCCCCCCTCGTAGCCCGCTATATACCTGTTTTTTGCGTCACTCTCCTTTGTGTCATTTGTCTGTGAATCACGCGATTATTCATGTTGTGTATTCTTACTTGATGTAGATATTGGGTTTTTGACCTTCCTTCCACCCTTTTGTAAAGCACTCTGATAACCTTTGGGCTCTTGTTCGTGCTATATAAAACTTTATAAATAAATAAAATTGTGTTCCATGGCAGAGTAACAGCCAGTGTCAGCAACGTGGTCAGATAGGGCACAGGGTTCGATCTCTGATGCCGTAACTACTGATTGGAGTTCCTTCATACCGAGGAACTGATCTATGTGGGCATAGGTTTTGGGTGCATGTGAATAAAACGTATAGTCCCGAGTGCACAGATGGAGCCCATGACAAAGGTCCCCCTGGCCCATCTCTGGTAGCCACTGTGCTCCCTCTGGTGATATGGCCATTGCTTGTCCGTATCGCTGTGCTAATCTGTCTAGGTCATTGTTAAAGGACAAATTGAGTTCCCCCCCTATGAGCATTAAGGGATCTTGTGTGGACATCACCTCCATCACTGCGTGGTGCAGAAATCACTCAGAGGCCTCGTTAGGGGCATATATGGACCCTAGGATGAAGGTGTGTGTTCCAGTGGTTTTCGAGTGGGCTAGTAGCCTGCTTCAATTTTAGCCAATTTAGGCCAATGGCACCGCTGAATGAACTGGATACTCGTATGGTTTTCCTGTGGTTTGGGATGGGGTGGAAGAGAAAAATTGATATGGGAAGGCACAGGAGTGCATCCTCTGCCAATCGATAGCGACAAGATGTGTTTCCTAGAGGAGATACTGGTCGCCCCATATTGTTCCAAGTATGATAGTATAACACGGCAATTGGTGGTATTGTTAAGTCCCTTCACATTGAGGGAGACAATCTTTGCGTTGGTTTGCATGGTGGGGGTACAGCGATCATACTGTGGAGTGAGCTATGGGTGAGGATACAGTTCATAATTTGGGGTGGCTAATGTCAGCTATGAATAGGCCTGTGAAGCAGTGCATAAGAGAATACTGGTACATTACCATCTGCGGATTCCCCCAAGAATAAACGAAAAGAAAGAAACAATACTAATAAGAACAATGTATTCTGAAGGGAGTTGTCTCGAAATGGAGACAATCACGAAAGGGAATAAAGTGGTTGGGTATGTGCCATGAACCAGGGTATCCAGCACTCTGCCATCCCGCCCACCTGACCTGCCCGCCTCAACCATCAAAGTTGCGTTGGGAGTCCTGGCTATTTTCACGTATGTTCTGGACCACAAGAGTCGCCATAGAGCATCTCTAGCACTGCTTTCCTCTCCAAAGCAATAGTCTCTGGGTCCGGTTGGAGGTCCCCAGGAATATGAGACGCCCTCATTGTGAAGGTGAGTAGTAATGGGGCCAAAGTCTCAATGTTTCCGTAGCTTAGAGGCTGCTAGATCCTGGTATAGCATTGGCGAGTGACCCTTAAACTGCACTGGGTGATAGTCTCTAGCCACCTGAAGAATACACTCTTTGAGTTGAAAGTCGTGTATGCACACTAATATGTCAGCTTGGGGCACGGAGTGTGATCTCGTTGGGCCCACTCTACGTGCTCTGTGAATCTGAATATCCTCCTCCGGTGGCATTCCAAAGATAGATCTAAAGAGGTCCTTTATGAACGATCCAATGTCTGTGCCCTCCGAGGCTGTGGGCACGTCTTTGGTGCTTATGTTATCATACCTTGATCTATTTTCTAAATCTTCGGCATGTGCTTGTAAGTCGAGTTGCTGATCCCTGAGCCTAATAACCTCCTGTTGGAGCCGGATGATCTCTTCATCCGGGCTTGTCTCATTGTGTTCCAGGGTGGAGACTCTGGTGCCCAGAGTACTGAGATCTCGGTAGACCCGGACCAGTACTTAATTTGCCAAGTCTTTCTTAACATTTTGGAGGTCGATTAATGGGGAAGCAAATAGGGCCTCTAAGAAGGACTGGGTCACTGGGCCCTACGCTTCCTCACCGTCTGGCATGGGTTCTGACACAGCTGGAAGCGAGCAGTCACTGGGTGGTTTTATGAGCATGTCTTTCAGGACGCAACTTTCTACCCCCACCCTGATGACATGGCTCCTGGCATCGTTGGGGACCCACCTGAGTCAAGGCCCCCCTGAGCGCCCTCTCAAGTCGTCCCACCTCTTCAATGCAAGAAACATTTGTGTACAGTGTGGGTCCTAGTCAGGTGGGGTGCTCTTGCTCCGAGTTGTGTTAGGGGCCGCCAGTTAAGTGACGCAGTAAGAGAGTTGGTCAGACTAAAAGACCATCTCCGACATAGAAGCCTCCATCTGGTTTAGGCAAGTGCATTTATAGGGCCACGGCGTCTCGCAGGCCCTCACTGATGACGCACCAGGTGCCCCAACTGCTTCCTTTGTAGCCGCTCAGACATAGCTGGTATTTGGTCCCCCAACCTGTTGTGGGTCCCAGCTATGCATGTGTATATGTCTGTATTCTTACGGTGTGAGCCAAGTCTGTTGTTTTGCCCGTCACAGTGGCCAACAGCGCCGGCCCTGGATTTGACTCTCAGCATCAGGGGTCTCCGCTCCCTTCCCCAACCCTTACCGCACCTGACTGTGGTATTTCTGTGTCAGGGTGCCACTCTCCTCACCAGGAACAATGGCCAGCGAGCTCGGGATGCTCCCCTGGGGCACAAAAGCAAATCAAAGGCCAGTACACAGCCTCTCAGTCTTGTGGGCGCTAGCTGCTGTGTCTCGTGTCAGGGTCTCTGCCCCCGCTGGTGAGAGTTGAATCCGAGATTAGGCAGGCCCTGGGTATCATGCAGTTCAGCAGTCTGTGGCACTTGTGCCGGGAGCCTAGGTGGGGGCAGTGGGTCTACGGCCAGGGTCGGGTTAACCACCCTAGTCGGATCCCCCTCTGGCATTGTGTAGCTATTTGCTGCAGCAGCCTCCTCCACTGGGTTGGGGGGGTTCAGGCCCGAATGCAGGGGCACCTGCCATTGTGAGAATCCGGGTGGGCCAGCACCGCATGGAGGCATGTCCATCCACGTTCTAGAGTTACCCTGCTGATTGGGGAGGCGGCACAGTCTTCAGGAGCAGGGAGGCCAGTCCACCAAGGCCCACGTCACTAGGCCAGCAGACACCGGGGTACCATCTTGATTCGGGCGGCCTGCTGCACTCAGCGTCCACGGACAATCCGGACCAGCACCGAGGAGCTGGTCAGCTCAGAACCCCTGTTTCTCCGTAGCCTCCGGCAGTTGTAGGTGGGTCGGGGTCGATTATCTCTCAGCATCTTAGAGCTGCTCGGTGTATGAACATTTGCATGTATTTTTTATTTAGGGTTTTTTGTTATACAGGACTGGCCACACAGCTAAAGCATATGCAAGACTTAAATAGACCAACCACCCAGAGTGCAGGTGAGCACACACAGAGTGGGGACCAAGCTTGGGAAACAAACTTCTCAGCACTAAAATGAAAATGTTTATTCGAGCCCTGTACCCATTGCCTGGGTTGACGTTGAGAGCAGGTGGTTCCTTGTGGTACCTTAGACCACACCACCATCAACTCTACTTGGCTGTATCGGGGTCCATAAAATGGCTGGCCACAGTCCCTTTAGATCCATTCATCAACAAAGTGACCGTGAGTTCTGCCTTTGATGTTGACTCACCGCGGTCCTGCATTGATGACTCTTGAGTCTGGGACTGCTAGAACAATGAGACTACTATCCTTAAACTAAAGTTTGCCAGTTCAGCAAGTAAGAATCAGCTGATAAAAAGGCACAGCTGTTTTAAGATTGAAGTGACCACAACACTGATCGAACGCTAGCCCAGTCCCATAGTACCCAAGTGCCTGGGGAACTATCAGCCCTTACTGGTAGATCACAAGCTATCCTTTCCAGTAGCTACCACTGACAAGTGACTCCAACAGGGAGGTCCTAAGGGGCCTCAGTGGTATACCTTTCTGACTGTGAAAATTAGGAAATTAGATAATCCAGGTTTTATTCAGGTTTAATTTCAAAATTAACAAGCATGGCATAGCCAATAGGTCTCACTTTTGGGACCTTATAAGTATTTAGTCATGTGGCACATTATTATTTGTGCTACAACGTGTATTGTTACTTCGAGTGCCAGTGGTGAACACACACCCAAGGATGAGCGTCTATGCTATTTAATGAAAATATAATAAAGTCTCTTCAATTTGTTTTTTTAAAGGTGTATTTCTTAACAAAGAAGCTTTGACACTAATAGGTGCACTGCATTGAGAAGAATACTTCAAGTTGTTTTTGTAAAACTGGTAGTCTGTACTTCTATATTTGGAGGTGCTTTTATACAGGCTACTGAATTAATAAAAGAGTTTCAGTAAAATAAGATATAACAAAGGCACCTTAAACATGAAATACCCAAATCCCTAAAGCATTCAAAAACTAAATAATCCCATTGATTAAGTCCAAGGGTCAATAATACATGCACAAATAGCAATAGCTCTGTGAGAGATTGTAATGATCCAGCCATGACACAGCAAAACATAGAGTGAATAAAGTGTCTCAGGGGCTGCTACAGTGCCTTTCTGCAGTGCAGAATGGAGAACACTGTAACTCATAGAAGATTAAGCAGGTCATATTGTGAGGCCATAAGTATACATATAGCTTGAAGAGAAGTTGATCCAAGGCATAGAGGTTTCAAGACCAAGCACAGCTGTAATCAGAATCACAGAAAGGAAACTAGTGAATAACAACAAATACTGCAGTGAGACAGGGCATAACAATCTCACTGACAATTCAAGATGGCTGACTGCAATAGACTCCTCAATACTGTGAAATGATGCATGGAGAAGAGGATTATCTCGTCCAGTAAAAAAAAATCAAGACTCTGCCTTTTTTAATCAATATATACATAAAACCCCAATAAGAACTAATGGAAACTTGATTCTCGCGAACAATTGCTTAAATGACACCCAAATAGATTTCAAGAAGGCAACATGAAATAGAGTGGAAAGTCGTCAAACTCTGGCATCTCAATCCCCTAACTGAATACAAATCACCTTTCTGTTTGACCATGTCAAATATTCAGAGATGGAGGTCAGCTCACAATGCAGTGGGCTAGACACCAGAAATAATCTCCAGTATCAAGCCCCCAAGGATCCGCATTGGACTATAAACTGTAGGCAAAGTGGGCCTGATAGTCTGAATATCAGTGGGGAATAATTCCCTGGTCTGGGGATTTGTCGGCTCAAAAGCTTTTCTGTAGTTGTTGTAATGCTTAGAATTAGTGGGGGCTCTTGTTTTTCGAATTGCATTTCTGAATAGAGTATTTCCTGATTTCAGATACTTTTCTCTTTTGTGATTTAGTTTCACTAATTTGCAGTGTTTTGATGACTGCCTAGGTTCAGTTCCAAACTACAATACTACAAAGTATTATTATCTAAAACAAATACATAAAGAAATGCACAGTAAGGGAATGGCAGATAAACAGTGCAGCGACTTTAGTGCTGCAAATAAGAGAACAGAGAAGCAAAAATAGCACAATAAAAAGAGCTTGGTGGCCACACAGGAGAGGGTGGGCTAAAGTTGAAGGGGGATTCTGATGGGCATACTGTAGCTGTCTCCAAGTAAAACACTGGTGGGGCTCTAGCTCAACACCACGATTATCAAGCGCCTATGCCATGGCTGTACTTGAAGGTGCAGAGGCATCTTGCATGGAATGTTCATTGGCAGGGTGTGCAGAGAGGCTGAAACATTTGGATAATACTGAATGCCCCAACACAGGACCTTACAGCACTACAAACCAAGCACTGCTCTGCATCAGTGCATGGGAATGATGTGGTGTAATCGTCATTACGTTTCCGTTAATGCTCTGGTAATACAGATCTGAGCGCAGCATCATGAGACCACAAAACATTCTTCAAGGCAGCCCTGAAGCAAAGATCGACGAAGAAGACAGAACATACAGTGACATACGCTTAAAACTCATGTGGGTGACTTTTATTTGCTGCCAGACCCTCTTACGAATAAAGACAGAGTGGATTGGCTGGCAACAGAGTGGGAGTGCGTAAAGTAAACATAAAGAGAGGGTGGAGTGACGCACATGAAAGAGAGAACAAGTACATCACAGTTCTCTCAAGTAAAAAAAATGTTAATGAGAGTACTAATTGGCATATTTTAGAACATCACAGGAAGCACTGATATTTTAACTTTGACATGAATGACAACATAGGAATTGATATCAGTTTGACTATAAAAATCAAAATGAATGTAAAATTAAAAGAATAACACAAAAACTACACTAAGGCAGACGAATGGCTGACAACATCTGTGGAGCAGTAGGAATATGTGTTCAAAGTGGCTACTCCCCTTGAAGGAAGGAGTCTGTAGGAGGACTCCCCAAAAATGGCGTTGCTTCTAGAAACTTCTGCAGCTCCCAGGAGTTGCTTTGCACAAAACAGAGGTCTGCAAAGAGGTATATTTATACCAGGTTCCATTCTTCCCAGGTGATGTGGCATATGCCTTGAGTGAGACAGAGCTCAAACTAACCTCCAAATGTTTGAGTCTCACCCACAACGCGCAAGACTGGGTGTCAGTGGAGAAGTGTGGCTCAGTGGTTAGAGGCGGCAGACCCGGAAGCTGAGATCGGCCGTGGACCAGGGTTCGATTCCCCGCCTCGGCGGGTCTCGGGCTCTAAAATTCCACGGACTCGATAATTCTCGCTCCGGTGCCTACTCGACTCACGGGGTCACACTCTGCGACTCTGGGCAATAGCTTGCTTAATCTCCACTACGGCCCCTCGTGGTGGGATGCCTGGCTTTCACCTTGTGGATACCCTGCTGGGGTATCTCACAGGGGAATACCAGACGGGTTCCCTAAGCAAGCGCTTAGATACCGTGTCGGTGATTTGCGCTATATAAATACATGTACGTGTCTTTGACATCAGAAATATACCTTTTGTACATTTACAATCTTTTTCATTCCCATTAAAAGAATGAGTTTTGAGCTTCCCCAGCAACCATGCATCTGCCTGGACCAACACATCTCGCTATACATCACTTTACAGCTCCTCATGCATTTCTGACCCCCGAACCAGGCCGACTAAGGAGAAGAAAAAACAGCATGAGGGTGGCAGGGAGGAGAGTGGAAGGATTGGGAGTGCAGTAACGGTGAGGGTAGAAAGAGGAGACAAGGGTGACAGGTGGAGGGGGCGGCATGCTGTGGGCCGAGACTGAAGGGAGAGAGAACAGAACTATCATGGCAGGAAGGAGAGCAAATACTGGAAGGGAGAGAGAACAAACCAATGCTCGCAGATGGAGAGAGGAGAGATGCAAGACTGAAGAGAAGCTGACGGTAGAGAGAACTGACCAAGGAAGGTACGATGGGCAGAGAGAGCGGAGACACGGAGGAGAGGCACTGGGAGAGAGAGCTGAAGGGGGAAGAACATAACAAGGGTGAAGGGGTGAGTGCTTAGACTGACAGAGAGTGAGGAGATTAAAAGGAGAGGCAGAAGGAAGAGAGAAATGAAGGTGACAGAAGGAGGGCAGATGGACCAGCAGGGACAGCGTTAAAACTGAGAAAAAGAGAACAGAAGCAGGGTGGCAGAGAAAAGAGCAGAGATCCGCAGGGGAGCGGGGAGAGAGAGAAGAGAATGAGGGTGGCAAGGGTAGAGACATGCATGGAGAGCAGCAACACTGGGGAGAAAGAGAACAGACCGGCGGTGACAGATGAGAGCAGAGAGACTGTCGGGGAGCGAGGCAACACTGAGGGGAGAAAGAGATCTTACGTGGGTTGATTCGAGGGAAACATGGAAAGACTCAAGGGCAAAACAGACACACTGCGGTAAAAGGGCAGGCTAAGGATCAGGAACGGCAGACTCTGGGGAAAGCAGTCAAACAAGGGAGGCTGGAAAGCAAGCAGACTCAGGGGAAAGTGGAATGACTAACAGCGAAAACAAGCAACAAAGGGGACAGCAAACATATGGGAAAATTGGAAGCATAAGGTGCATGTAGTCAAACAAGGGGCAAACTAGAGGAACAAGCGTGCGCGTCTCGCGCTGAAAGCAAAAAATAAACAAGTGCGCGCCTCGCGCTGAAAGTAAAAAAAAGGCATGCAGGGTGCAGCAGTAGGCGCGTGTGTTTGGGAGAGCAGGCATCACTTTTTCAAGCACTGCAGTCATGCTAGTGGTGCGCCGCTGCGCACTCCCGCAAGATGGATGCCGCCACAAGCACAAGTGAAAAGTAAAGATCAACGGCTAAAGGATCTCCTAAGCAGCGCATACGCGCTGCGTATGCGAGACCTACAAATTAAGATTGTTTTAGATAATCCAACGAAATTAAGTCTGAAAGTAAGGGGCAGCTGCCAAGGACAGGCTCTGACTGTCATAAAATTCTGCCTTTGTATGTTGGTGTCCTACCAAACTTCTGCTATATCTCCATAAACACCCACGTTAAAACTTTTAACTCCAATAACAGTTTTAGAGGTAGCCTCGGCTGTAGTAGCAAAAACATTTTAATTAGCCCCCCCACTGGATGATACAAGGGTGTGTAGCAAAAATGAGTTTACACAGTGCACATCCCAACACAATTGTCAAATTCAAAAGCTTAGACTTTCAAGATTAGGTTATGACAGTCATTATAGTCCTAAAAGAAGCCCCATAGATTGCAGCCCATCAAGGAAATTCCAGAATGCTCAAATGTAGTAATAACTCTGAGTTGTACCTATCAAGCTACCTGTGAGACTTACGGGGGCAGTGGGAGCCCAATTTTCTGCCTCAGACAAAATGTCCTCTTCAGTGAGGGTGGAAAACATGCCTGTTTATCATTGATAGTGCTAGAAGCTTGCTGCAACTTCAGACCTGCCTATCTGTTCTCTTCCTTACACCAGGTTAACAGTATGCTCCAGGGAACAAACACTCATGTGCCAATTCTGAGGTAGGCTTTCCCATTGCTCAGTCCCCGAATCTGTAGAGAGTTACATACATCGTTGATTCAATCAAGATAACATTACTGAAATATTCTCTCTTTTAGTTTGTTCAAAACCCAGGAGCTTTGAGAATCCCCTGTTCATTTCAAGCGATTGTGGTGAACATTTGACAATCTTCTTCAAGAATAAGATACAGAGTTTCAGCTGTGGGATTTTCAGAGAGACTGGTGATGCTCGTTTTAATCAATGGAGATTCACAGTACCCTGTTTTCTTTGCTTCTTTTTAGGTCTCGCCTGAGCTAGCGCATGCTCTGCCCTGCGAGATATTTAGTGTGTGGGCTTTTAAAAGTCCTACCACAGCTTTTTGGCTGGCATAGAGTGTGGTTACACGCACAATGACGAGCAGAGGCGCCATCTGGCTTTCCTCTCTCGTCATGGTGCGCGCACATCGCACACCACTCACCAGCCTGCTTTCACTTTTGCCGTAGCGTGCGCGCACACCACTCGCGTCCTTTTTTTTTCTTTAAGCGCCCGCGCTCACAACTTGCTCCTCCTACCACAGCTTTTTGGCTGGCACTGAGCGTGCAGTTACGCGCACAATGACGAGCAGAGGCGCCATCTGGCTTTCCTCTCTCATCATGGTGCAAGCACATCGCACACCACTCGCCAGCCTGCTTTCACTTTTTTCTGTTGCGCGCGTGCAGGCACACCACTCACGTCCTTTTGTTTTTTCTTTAAGCGCGCACACAACTCTCTCCTCCACCATGCGCTGTATCAGGCGCCCTGCCTCATTTTACTTTCTTTATCGAACCGTCTCTCCTGAGCAAAACGCGCAATTGCTGCGTGCCTTTGAGTTGATCACAATGGGTGTAATTTTTTCTTCTCGAAGCACCTGGTCCATTAACAGTTGCCCACGTTTTTCTCAAGATCGATGGGATAGATACCTCAATGCTTTAAACGCTCGAGATTGCACTAGGCCGTGGTCTGCGGGTCACGAAATGTTGATCCCAATAAGACTACTCAGCTTTTCATCCTTGTTTGGTCAGTGTGTGTCGAGGAGCATCCCAAGGCCATAGTAACCCCTCCAAGAAACGGAACGAGTGGCTTTTGAAGATAATCTGTTATATTTAAACCGCTGCTCCCTGCCGGCGCTTCGGTCTTCTACAGTCTCGTGCTGTGCCAGTCTCTTCTGCTTATCTTTGCGTGCTTATTGTGTGTCTCACCTGACATTTACACCCTGTACGGTCTCAATCTTCACTGTGCGCATGCTGTCACGGCCATCAACATACTTGCCTCCTCTGCCATCTCTCTGTGTTTTTATTGTGCATTTCTACGTTTCCAGCTTTACTACGGCCCAAGGTCCCATCACCGTTTATTCAACAACTCTTAAACGCAGTCTGCGCCCTCCTTCCAATTAAGTTTCACTCCTGTTGGCCATGGACAGTGTCACCCCTTATTTAATGTGTGCCCTTAAAATAGTTAGTATGGCCCTGAGACCTCAAACTGTTTGCATACACAAGGTTCCCTAACGCACGTGCAAAATTAACCTCAGAGCGCCCTCGCCATTTTGCAGAAAACAAAAGGCACATTTATAGCAATTGACTGCCTCTGGGGTCAGAAAAGAGGGCATCTTCTTTAACCCAGTACATACAAATAAAAAACTTCTCTGTGACTTACAAATTTGCCCAATTCATTTCAAGTGGCAGTCATTGACTGAACCTGACATGGAACTAAACGCTGCCCTCTTGCAGTGAGAAGGCGTCCAGCTCCAGTGAACAGGTGCATACAAACCTCGAGTTTCCATGAGCTACTCCGCAAACCACATTTGGATAACATACTGCACTTGGTGGCTCTAGAACTGAAAGGCAAGTTCCCCTTCTTGCCACGGTAGGAATGCAGTGCATGAAAATTAGGGATATTCCCTGTAGAGATTTACACTTGTCAAAGAAATTTGTTAAAAGTAGTGGGCCAGATCAAAAAACATTTTTGGCTTGCACAATTGCATGTCGATGGTGATTAATAAGACTCGTGACTCGTGCAAGCATCTTTTACCACCTTATTCCTCAATCAGATTATTTTAAGGAAATAATGTCTGACAAGAACATGTATGTATAATTAAGAAGACCAACTATGGTTGCAATACTTCGATAACACAAACCCATATTACAACACCCTGGAATAACAGCACTTTGGCGCAAATAATAACAAAACAATGCAGCAATAAAACACCCACAAATATTCAATGCAATACAACACTACAGTCGTATGCACCAACAAAATGCAATAACATAAATCAATCACAACAAAGAACAACTGAATACAACACACCAATGCAATAAAGCATACCAACACAACACATCAAAACAATGCAACACAGTAATACTAAGATTAAACGACACAACAGCACAGCTTTGTAATTGTGCAGTGTTAGTTTGTGCTGTGTTGTATTTATGTGCTCTGGTGTTGTGCCGGTACTCAGACAAAATATCGAAAATAAAATATCGTAAAGACAAAATATCGAAGTTAAAATATCGAAGGTAAAAAATATTGGGAAGCAAAAATATCGGATACAAAAATATCGTAATAGGTAAGTAAGTATAAATATCGATAATAATAATATCGTATGACAAAATATCGACAATACAAAATATCGTGTAGTAATGGAAAAAATAAATAGTATAGGAAAAAATATAATAATTGTACATAAAAAATTGATAAAAAGGTCTACATTAAAAAATTAAAATATATTTAATAAAAAAATATTTTAAAAAAACATATCTAGTTTTAGGAGTGGGTAATTGGGTTTATAGGGGATAAGGGTGGGGAGTGTATTAAAATGTATGTAAAAATACATAAAATAATAAAAAATATGAAAAAAAAGATAAATTTTAAAATAATATTTAAATTAATAATATTAATAAATAATAATAGATATCAAGTTTTAGGAGCGGGTTATTGGGTTTATAGGGGATAAGGGTGGGAAGTAATTTAAAAATAATTAATAAATTAATATATGTTTGTAAAACATTTTTATTAATAATTAATTGGTAAATAATTCATATTAATTAGTTAATTAATTAATATAATTTTGTACATTCTTTTATATAATAATTAATTGGTAATTAATGAATATTAATTATTTAATTACTAATTATAATTTTGGACATAATTTGAAATAATAAATAATTGGTAATTAAATAATAATAATTAATTGGTAATTAATTAATATTAATTAGTTAATTAATTAATATAATTTTGTACATAATTTTAAATAATAATTAATTGGTAATTAATTATTAATAATTAGTTAATTGATTAATATAAATTTGTACATAATTTTACATAATAATTAATTGGTAATTAATAATATTAATTAGTTAATTATATTAATTAGCTTCATTTAGTTAAATATATATTTTTTACTTATTGTAAATTAATTTGGAAAAAATAATATTAATAATTAAATTTATTTATTTACAGCTAATGTGCTAATATATTTACTTTATTGTTATTGTTAATTAATAATTAATTTGTAATTACATAATAATAATTATTTTTGGGTAAAGGAGTATTGTTAGAGTTCAGGGTCAGTTTTCAGTTTTTGGGTAAAGGGGTATTTTTTGGGTTCAGGGTCAGTTTTCAGTTTTTGGGTAAAGGGGTATTTTTAGGGTTCAGGGTCAGTTTTGGGTTTTTGGGTAAAGGGGTATTTTTAGGGTTCAGGGTCAGTTTTCAGTTTTTGGGTAAAGGGGTATTTTTTGGGTTCAGGGTCAGTTTTCAGTTTTTGGGTAAAGGGGTATTTTTAGGGTTCAGGGTCAGTTTTGGGTTTTTGGGTAAAGGGGTATTTTTTGGGTTCAGGGTCAGTTTTCAGTTTTTGGGTAAAGGGGTATTTTTAGGGTTCAGGGTCAGTTTTGGGTTTTTGGGTAAAGGGGTATTTTTAGGGTTCAGGGTCAGTTTTCAGTTTTTGGGTCAGTTTTCAGTTTTTGGGTAAAGGGGTATTTTTTGGGTTCAGGGTCAGTTTTGGGTTTTTGGGTAAAGGGGTATTTTTTGGGTTCAGGGTCAGTTTTCAGTTTTTGGGTAAAGGGGTATTTTTAGGGTTCAGGGTCAGTTTTGGGTTTTTGGGTAAAGGGGTATTTTTAGGGTTCAGGGTCAGTTTTCAGTTTTTGGGTAAAGGGGTATTTTTTGGGTTCAGGGTCAGTTTTCAGTTTTTGGGTAAAGGGGTATTTTTAGGGTTCAGGGTCAGTTTTGGGTTTTTGGGTAAAGGGGTATTTTTTGGGTTCAGGGTCAGTTTTCAGTTTTTGGGTAAAGGGGTATTTTTAGGGTTCAGGGTCAGTTTTGGGTTTTTGGGTAAAGGGGTATTTTTAGGGTTCAGGGTCAGTTTTCAGTTTTTGGGTAAAGGGGTATTTTTTGGGTTCAGGGTCAGTTTTCAGTTTTTGGGTAAAGGGGTATTTTTAGGGTTCAGGGTCAGTTTTGGGTTTTTGGGTAAAGGGGTATTTTTAGGGTTCAGGGTCAGTTTTCAGTTTTTGGGTAAAGGGGTATTTTTTGGGTTCAGGGTCAGTTTTCAGTTTTTGGGTAAAGGGGTATTTTTAGGGTTCAGGGTCAGTTTTGGGTTTTTGGGTAAAGGGGTATTTTTAGGGTTCAGGGTCAGTTTTCAGTTTTTGGGTAAAGGGGTATTGTTTGAGTTCAGGGTCAGTTTTAATTTAATGTACGCTGGATTTGGTATAGTAATAATTAAATTATTAGAGTCCAACATATACTCACATTTAATATACAGTGCAAAATTTCTAATAAGATTGTTACATTATAGTAAGATAATGATACAAATTGTTCAACATGATTGTAGAAACATTATTTTTATTTATGTTTCACAAATAAAATGTTATTTCACAACAAAAATCTTTTTATTACATTTGGTTTTATAAACATATTTTATAAACACAATGATAAGCAACTATACAGAAGCATTATTATTTTCATCCTTTTTGTACAAAAAAGAAAATTATTTATTATCTCTTTTACATATTGTAATTTCAGAAAGAAATGTAGAAATAACAAAAGTATTTTTTCCACTTCATTTCAATACATCAAATATTTATTATATAATTCACACATTTTTTACACATTTTTCAATTATTATAATTTGTGACAATGTACTTATATTTCTAGACATTGTTAACATAAATATTATTCTTTTTTTAATATGTATTTATTACATTCATTTATATATTTGTTAATCAAATCATTGTAGGATTAAAGTAAATATTTATTTACAATAATAGAAACTTAATGTTTATTTTTGCCTATTTAGTTAAGTATAGATATTATATTTTATACTTGGGACTATTTTATTGCATTTGGGTGCTTTATTTTGTAACCGGGTTAGGTCGTTTTGGGTTATTTGGAAGAAGGGCTGATCGCGGTTGGGAGACACTTCACGTCGCTTCAGGTAAGGTTTATTTTAAATTACTTATGGTATATACACGTAGTGTTAGTTAGTTAAATCATTATATATAGAGTGAATTTTAGTCTTTTACGGTATATCTACAAGTGAAATCATCAATTTTAATATGTTTGTACCTAATTACTAGCTAATTAATGTGGGTGGGAATGTCTGTTTTCTATGTTTTTGTCATAGGTGTACGCTACATCGGAAGTTCCATTTTTTTTTAAAGGAAGTGTTTGTTTGTTTAATTCAACACTGCTTTACAAACACTTCTTTACATTTTTCGGTTTTGCTGGAGCGATTCTTTCTATTTTTCCAATTTTTCGGGTTTTTTATGGTTATTCGATGGCTCTGGACAACGTGGATGTCTTAATTTTGGAACAGTTGTATTTTTACATTTTTTTTTGGGTTAATTTTGCACTACCTGGATTACTTTGGTGGAGAAGGACGTTATTGGATTGACAACATGATTGGTAAGTCCTTGCTTTCTTATTTTGTGTGGGTGGGTAATGTTATTTTTATTATGGAATTGTTTTTTACTTGTTATTTAGTTTTAATGTGTGCATATATTATAATAATATCTCTATATATTGCATACATTAAATACTTTAGAAGCTCACGTTACATATTTTTGCATACTTAGGTGATACTTTTAGTGTTTTATAACATTTTGGGAATTAATTAGAGTAGTGTTTTGGCAATGATGTTTAGGTATTCTATGCCTTTTGTACTAGGGTAAAGTTTAACTTGTTCTTCCAGGTACTTGTGCATTTGTTTATTTTGCTTTGATGTTTTAGGGACAAGTTCAGTTACAGATTGGTCCATTCTAAATTCCTGGTAGCTCTGTTCTTTCTGTAGGCATTTAATGAAATGTTCTAGAGTTTGTTTGGTTCTGCCAGTTGATTGTACAAATGCATTGTGCCAACCTTCCACTGCATTGTTAGTTTTTGATTCTCCGTTAAGGGTACTTCTGTAAACGTTCCACCAGGGTATGAGGAATTTGGGATTTCGTCTGTGGCCAGATCTGTGGAGTCTGCCTACCCAGGTGTCTTCAAAGTAGTCGAGAAATGGACTTAATTTAGTTTCATTTTGATTGTAGAAGGGGCTGTCTATAAGAATGTTGTAGTGTTCAGCTACGTTTGTTTCAGGGACATAAGCAAGTGCAATGAGTTTTTTAATTTGGAAAGCAAAAGATGAGTTTGTAGCATATTCGACACTTAGGGTAGTTTTTTGAAGGTGTCTCCATAAACACTGGTTTAAATGATAATAGCAGCCTTGAATACAGGTATGGGGGTGGATTTTTAGGATAGTTGAGAGCATTGCTTGCTCAAAATCAAGAATGATTTTTTCAGGAGAAAAATCATTAGTTTTTTGTTTAATTATATTTATTAATTCCATATATGTGGAATTATTTTTGTTTGGTAATAGTGCATATAGCAAAGGTATGTTGCAGTTGTGGTAGAGGCCATGTATTGTGTATAATTGGAAAAATGGTTTGGGACAGATGTTAAATGTTCCATCCATCATCCAATGTTGGCTTTGCTGCTGTTTAACTAAATTCATATTGGTACCAAAAATTATAAGCCTTTTGTCATTGTTTTCGTTGTCGTAAACTATAAATGGTTGTTTATTTAAAGTTATTATTTGGTTAGCAGTTAAATTTATATCCTGATATGTTCTGTGAGATGGTGTTGTAGCAGTAGTAGCTTTTTTAGTTCGTGCTATAGTTCTTTTTAAGGAGAGGATATTTGGCATTTGAGTTGTGGCAGTTTTTGGGATTTTAGGAATGGCTTCTTTTAAAATGAAATTTGTTTGCTTTTGGGAACCTGTACTAGCTTATTTTATATTTTCCAAAGCTGTTCTAACTTCTATTTCAGTAACATTAGGTGGATGATTGTGTTCCCTAGTATACAGTACTGTAGCTTCTCTAGTTGTTGCTCTGCCATAGCACTTGTTAGAATAATATTTACAACATTTCCAATTAACTTTCATGCCATATTGCTTTTCTTGTGTATAAGTGTAACCCATGTAGCATAGTAATAGTTTTCCTTTCTGTCTGGTCACAAATTCGGCTCCTTCGGTCATTTTGTACTTTGTATATCTATAAAATATATATATAATAGTTAATGTCAAATTAAATGTGATAAATAATCTATGTTAGTGATAAGTAGGAATGTTTATACTTACGTGTTTTAGAATTTACAGCAAAATTAGGAGTTGCTTGCTTCTTTTGTTGGGGATAATTGTTTGTGATGTTGTTGTAGCTGTTATGAAAAACATGAAAGTAGTATATTATTAATTAATGTTTCGGTACAAATAATCTATGTTAGTGATAAGTAGGAATGTTTATACTTACGTGTTTTAGAATTTACAGCAAAATTAGGAGTTGCTTGCTTCTTTTGTTGGGGATAATTGTTTGTGATGTTGTTGTAGCTGTTATGAAAAACATGAAAGTAGTATATTATTAATTAATGTTTCGGTACATTTGCAATGTTAGAGCTCATTTCTACTACAAAAGTGTATCTTCATGATTCACATTGTGAAGATACTTACATATTTTTTTAGGTTGGTCTTTGCCAGTATAGTTGTTTCTTCAGCTTCTGGAGAGTAGTTTGTAGTGTTATCTTAAATAAAAAAAGGAACATATGTGTTAGAATAATCACCATTTTGGTATGTTTTTAATAGATTATCTGGTAATTATGTTCTTTAATATACTTACTTTGTGATTAGTATCTTTATTATTCAGAATGTGGAGTTCTGTATTATGTCTGTATATCTATTCGTTGTGTTTGCTCTGTAAATAAACAATATATAATAGAAAATAATTAGAACAGTTCTAAATGTTTGTATTGTTTTTCCACATTTATTTCAGTTGCATAATCATTAGTTCATTAGTAGTGCAGTTTTCAGTAGTAGAATCTACAGAAAAAAAGAAATATGTGGGGCAAAAGTCATTATTTCTGTGTGTTTAGATTTATGTGCACATAATGAAACAATGTGAATTTACTTACATAGTTATTAGAATCTGTATTCCTATGCTTTGTTCACAGTTATTTTGAGTAGAATATTCAGTAGTCGTTGTATCTAAAAAAAATAGTTTCATATAATTATTTAGCATGTTAAGTAGTATGAATAGCAAAGGGGCACTGGGTATTTAGCAGGTAAGTAAGTAGAAGTAGCAAATAATGCAGTTTCTATTTTATTTACTTACTTAGAAGATGTGATAGTAGGTTGATAGTCTGGTTCTTCTAGTTGTTGTGCAGCAATTCGGATAGAGATAAATCTCCTTCAGTGACTTTTGGCAAGTAGTTTGTGCTTAGATTTTAATTGTTTATATAGGGGAGTGTCAGTAGTAATTACTTTGCTATTGGTTCATTTAAAAAATTAGGTTTGTGATTGGTTAGTTAGTATATTTGAATTTCAGTTGTGATTACTTTGTAATAGAAGTGAAAAACCAAAAAAAATTATAAAATTATACAAAGTAGTATAGAATATTTTTATATGTGTAGGTGATATAATTATACCAATAGGATATTTTTGACAAATTAATAGTGTGTCTATAGTATTAATTTAAGTATTGTGTGTTTATTTAGATGTGAAAACATATAAAACGTTAATTAATTATGCAAACAGATGCATATAAAAAGTCGATATAGCTGATAATCCGATATTGAAGTGCACGATATTTTTGATGTCGATATTATAGTTAATGTCATTATTTTTTGTAGATAGCCATATTTTTGTTTTCCGATGTTAATGTAGTCGATATAAAAGTAAACGATGTTTTTGTATATCGATATTAAAAAATCGATATTTGTGTATATATCTAGTTAAGTATAGGAAGCCGATATATTTGATTTCGATATTTTTGCTCCGATATTTTTGTACGTCGATATTGTGAATGTCGATATTTTGTCAGACATTCGTTGTGCCATTATGTGGTGCTTTTGTGTACCCTTTAATTACTTTAATGATAACAACTCATGCTTAATTGCAGCTAAAGGCAGCACATTCCTTTAAAGTTCAAGTGAAAAAGTAATGTACCATTGTTTAACCTCTTGGCCGTGGCGGTAATTCTACCACGGTGCTGGGGGGAGGGGGTCGCGAGGCGCCGCCATGCTTGTGACGGAACCACTCCTCTGTCACGAGCCACGGGCGCACTGTGCTTATGACGGAGTGATTCCGTCACGGCTCCGCCCACTCACTAATTCGCCTGCACAGGCGAGGAATCAGTGCCGCGTGGGCGGAGCAGCCGCGGCGTGATGAAACCACTCCGTCATGAGCACAGCCCGCCCATGGCTCATGACTGAGTGGTTCCGTCACTAGCACGGAACGAGTTAAGGCTGTAACATGGCTGTGTTCAAGCTCTTATGCTAGTTAAGGTACCAGCATGTCCCTAATCGTGGCAGAGACCAGGAGGCATGTAAAGTGAGCACTGGAAGTGCCAATAATAGATAAGTCTTTGCCGCTTCCTTTGGCTTTCTCTTATCTTAAATAGTTGAAGACCTAGAGCAGTGCCCTTTTACCCAGTGCTTGAAATGGAAAAATAGAAGTGTAGGTACCTGCTTGTTTCTGAGAAGTGCCGATACTGTCCAATTAAAAGTATCATGTCTCTCTTGAGAAGTGCAGGTACTCTCCCTCTCAAAATAAACAAGCATTGGCATAGTCAATAGGTCTCGCCTGTGGGATCTTATAAGTGTTTAGCCATGTAACACTTGATGTTGTTGCACCAAGGATATTGTGCTGGATAACTAAACACTTATAAGGTCCCAAAGTCGAGACCTATTGGCTATGCCAATGCTTGTTGTCATTTGCATGTGGTATTTGGATAGCGTACACCAAGCGAAAAGACAGCAGTGCGCTGTACAGGGTAACCGTCAACGAGTGATTGGACAGGTATTAGGGCTTTCGCATTGTGGTGTAGTGTTCCCGAGCAAGTACACGGCAACCTACAAGCTAAGAGCCTCATAAATTTAATTCAAACCTTGTCCTGCCACCACACTAAAGGAGCACTTTTAGAATGGACCCAGAGATCACAGGGGGACAGATGCACAAAAACATTGGTTCCAAAAAGTGGTTGAAAATGTCCCGGGTATTTTTTATAACCAGTCTTTAATTTAGCAATGCAACATAAGTACTAATACGTTTTATTATAAAACCTTCAGTTGCAAGAGGTCGCAGAACAACCTGACTATTGAATATTAATTAGAAAGTTTGCTATTTGCAACTCCGTATGATTGCCTACAAACAAAGGGGTAGGACCTTCAAGGAACAGCAGATCACCATCCCTGTGTTTGCAGTCCTTAACGGGAAACTTTCTTTTCAAGCAGCCTGTGCTCCTTGGTTCTCTGGACCACCACTGCCTACTCCCCCAAGGCTGCCAACACAATTTACCAAGGGGAAGTTGGACCAAAGGAAGACCCTTGCCATTGGGAATCAGTTCCCAACCAACATTGCAAACTTTGATATAGACCAAACGATTAACAATTAGCAGAGAATGCCAATTTCACACTTCTTCCAAGTTGTGATTCAGTTACAATTAGTTAACCCATTTTGCAAGTTGAAATGCTATTCTGACTTGCAAACTGGATTTAATACATACCAACATGCCATTTTGCAGTTGCAGACCCTGGGATTTTGCAAATCACAAGGTTTTGTGGCAGCAGCATGGCTTTGTACATTTGGCCCAATTTTCTTAAATGCTTCTCTGCAGAAAGGGTTAGTTCCCAAGCCTAAAAGACACCACAATCACGACCTCAGTCAGTCCTCTGGAGCCTGCTAACCTGAGACCATCTTGAATCTCCCCTTCATTAGTTAAATTATGGAAAGGAGGGAGGTAATCCGTCTGGTTCAGGCCTAGGAGAGGCACAGAAACAATAACAGTCGACAACATGGAAGATTTGCTCTCTTTTCTAGGCAGATGGCAACACAACCTGACCACAAAATGTTACTTGAATGCCCAGAATATTGAGGAGAAACTACAGTCAACAGACCAGAATAGGGTTTTCCTCTTCGTCTGTAAAGCCTGCATCATGTGAGGTACCTTATAGATTTCATCTGCCCCTCCCCTATGCTGTTCCAAATGCAGAAGATGTCCATACCTTTCTAGACAGCCACAATGAGCAGAGTAAAATCATCACTGCCTGCCTGAAGCAATCATACATCTGGATGCTGATTAGGTGCCTCAGTGTGAACGAATCTAAGGTGTGCATCCTCAGAGTCTAAGACCCGACATGTTGCAGCCTGCCTCCTGAATGGCATGAGGAATTAGATAATCCCCTTACATCAAAATTGGTTTGATGCACAATTATCCTTCAGGCACCAAATCACAGTAACCAACTTCACTCTTACGTTACTAAGAATTAGCACCCTGCTTCAGTTACCACATCGCCATGAATTGACCAGAGCACTGGGTTCATCGTTACTGGGTCCCTGCAACATTGTCCATGAAGGTGCCCCAAAAAAGAGATCCAGGGCATTCAGAGACTGTGAAATCAAGAAGCCAGACTCTTATTCAGCTCAAAGAAATGGTCCCATCTCACTCTAGACCTGCACCCGCTCTGAGTGGGGCAGTGCAAGCAGTTCAAAAAAACTTCTCTGCTCTGTCTTCTAGGCAAGGCCGGGCTATGGACCAAAATAGCTTAAATCTCTAGTCCTAAATCATTCAGCCAGCCGCAACGTGAGTTGAAAGATAACCAGCTCACGCAGTCCAAGTTTATCAACAAGACCAGGGCTTTAAATGGGCAGGCACTGTCCAGTACTCCATCTGTATTTGTACAGTGCTACTATTCACCCGTGAGGTTATCCAGGTGCTAGGATGCTGGGCTCACTTGAAAAGCCAGGTCTTAAGTCTCTTTCTGAATTCTGCCAGAGAGGGAGATGTCTGAATGTGGAGGAGAAGGCCATCCCAGGAGTTGGCAGTGAGGTAGGAGAAAGAACGGCCTCCACTGTGGCTTCAGCGGATGTGCGGTGTCTGTGCGAAGGCAAGAGAGGCGAAACGAAGGTCTCTGAAGGGTTAGTGGAAGTTCAGGCAGTGGTTGATGTATGCTGGTCCTTAGTCATGAAGGGCTTTTTAGTAATGCGGCAACAGCTTGAACTGGCATCTTTTCTGGATGGGGAGCCAGTGATGGTTCTTGAGGTGATGTGGGTCCGTTTGGGCAGGTTGAGGATGAGTTTGTCCTCTGCGTTCTGTATCATCTGGAGTCTCCATATGAGGTAGGTGCTGGTTCGTGCATACAGTGCGTTGCCGTAATCCAGCAGGCTGGTAACTAGGGCTTGAGTGACGGTTTTGCTCGTGCCAATGGGGAGTCATTTGAAGATTCTTCGGAGCTTGCCAAGAGTGTGGAAGCAGACAAAGGAGACTGCATTGATCTGCAGTTTCATGGTGAGTTTGCTGCCCAGGATGATGCCGAGGTTGTGGGCATGGTCTGTCGATGTGAGAGTGAGTCCAAGTTCGGCAGGCCACCAGGTGTCGGTCCAAGGGGAGGCATTGTTCCCAAAGATCAGCACTTTAGTCTTATCAGTGTTCAACTTCAGACAGTTGGTCTTCATCCAGTCGGCGACATTCTTCATGCAGTTGTGGAAGTTAGTTCTCATGGTGGTGGGGTCTGGTGAGAGCGAGAGGATGAGGTGGGTTTCATTGGCATAGTATATGATGTTGAGATCATGGATTCTAATGATGTTGACTAACAGTGTCATTTAGGTGTTGAAGAAGGTGGAGATGAGGAATGACCCTTGATGGACAAGCATTGAGTTCCTGCACATCTTTAATTGGAATTGTAGGGTACCTGCACTTATCAGCACTGCTACAATACATTTCATGGTAGATTGTAGATACATTTCAGGAGCAAACAGGTACTCTGCATAGTAAGTAAAAGCACTTCTCTATTTCCATTTAAAGCACTGAGCAAGACAGTCAGAAACAGATCAATCGATGGCAATTCAGTTAGAGAGTCTTGTGTCCAGAATTAATAATCAAACAAATTTGGCAGCCTGCAGTTGAATCTTGAAGGTTAGCCCTTTCAAAGAGGATGTCTCACTTAGCATGATTCTACCTACTATTAACCTTCCTCCATAAACAGTGGTAGGGCCCTGTTGAGTGCTGCGTGATCCAGTTGAGGAGGAACTGAAAATCCATAGATATATGCAACCTTTTGCTACTTTTGGCTTTGTGACCATGGAAGGGGTGGAGATCTGTTCCAAAAAAATACTTTCTCTGCCATTGCCATCAGCGCTATAACGTGGACCCTGGTCACAGGCCAGCACCTTAAAACAACAACTCCAAAAAAAGATATGTCTGTACCACTAACTGTATTTATGTCTTTGAGAGAGGTGATAGATCTTGCCAATTCTTACGACTCACCATCTACTAATGACAACCCTTGCTCCATGATCCAGGTTTTCACTGGATTTGGGAGAGACCGCATTCCACCAAGAACAATGAGGCCACCAGCTAACCACATCAATATTCCCATGGCACCTCCCCCTAAGAAACTCAACAACAAGGGAACGACTAACTGCATGCTTATAAACTGCAGATATGCAACCAAACACACAACAGAATTGGCAGAAACCATCCTGAACCATGACATTGATATAATGTTCATCACAGAAACCTGGTTGAATGAATCCTCCTACCCAGTCATTGACATGCTAGTGCCCCCCAGGTTCTCAATCATAAAAAAAGACAGAAAAAAGCGTTGTGGTGGGGGCATTGCATTCATCCACAAGAATAGCATTACCATAACTGAAACTGACACCTTCACCTACAACACATTTGAACATCTAACCTCCACCCTAACGATGAAAGACAACAAAATGCTGTACTTTCACCTCCTCTAGCATCTGCCAGGCAACACACTCAGCTTCGGAGAACACATTTCTGACCTAATAACACACTGCTCACTCTTGGACAACAACAACATAATACTAGGTGACCTCAACCTTCATTGGAACGACGAGAACAATACTCTAATCCAATCCTTAAACAAACTTCAACTCAATAATAATCTTATCCAGCACTGCGAAGAACAAACTCATAACAGAGGCTCAATCCTTGACGTCATTATAGCTCATGAAGATACAGTTACCATTGACCACAACCTTCCTGCCGACTGGTCAGACCACCTCATCATTCTATTTCACGTTAACCAAATGATTCCTCACTTACCCCATACACAGGAATCCCTTCATTGGGCGAGAAGTATAAGACAGATTCCCCTTGCCGACCTGGAAGAAAGGATGAGGACACTACTTTCCCCCCTTGCAGATAACCTTTCTACAACCGAACTTGCTACACACTACAATGAAATGATAACAGCCATACTAGACCAAGTAGCCCCTTCGAAACAAAAAAGAGTCAGGAACACCCCATCGAGATCCACGTTCATTACAGACCTAAACTCTGAAAGAAAACAACTCAAAGCTGCTGAAAGACTTTGGCGGAATAACCCATCTGTAACCCACCTTGACCAGCTTGAAACAGAATGCAGGTAATATAAAAAACACATCAGGAATGAAAAAGCTGCCTTCTTTCGCAGTGCATTAGACAATGCAAAAAAAATCCCAAAGAGCTTTTCAATATCATTAAACAACAAAGATCCAAGCCACCCACAATAACCGTGCAGGCCTCCTAAGGACTATGTGACAAGTTTGATCATTTCCTAAATGATAACATCACCAAGATTGGGCGCTCTCTTGATGATCACATCCTGTCATCCAACGAAAGCCCGCCCTCCAGTAATGAAGGAAACAACCCCCCACACACTCCCCCAGGTGCTGGAAGACATTGAAACCCACCTCAGAAGCAGACATCACTGAAATGATTAACATGTCCAAGCCCTCTGCACACATACATGACTCTGTTCCTGCTCACCTGCCAAAAAAGCTGAACCATGCCCTAGCCCCTCCTTGGGCTAAGATTATAAATAGCTCCTTGAGAACCGGAGTTATGCCGGACTGTCTTAAAATCGGCCAAGTCACGCCATTACTTAAAAAAAAAACAGGCACAGCCCCAAATAACCCCAACAACTTCAGGCCTGTCTCCAACCTCTCCTTCTTAGTCAAAATACGTGAAAGATGTGTTCTACTCCAACTCAACCAACTCATTGACAGCAACAACCTACTGGACACTCACCAATCGCGCTTCAGAAAAGGGTGCAGCACCAAGACAGCGATCCTGAATGTTATAGATGATGTATACAAATCACTCGACATAGACCGATGCTGCATACACTAACTCCTTGACCTATCTTCAGCCTTTGACACGGTTGACCACAAACTTCTCATAAACTCCCTCCGAGAAACAATCAGAGCGGACGAAGTGGTCCTACAATGGTTCTCCTTCTTTCTACAATACCGCTCTCAACAAATAAAAATTAACAATTCCACTTCTGACATACTTCCTGTAACCCGGGGTGTCCTACAAGGGTCTGTGCTCTCCCCCTCACTGTTCAATATCTAAATGGAACCCCTCACCATCATACTCAAAAAAGCCAAAATCCCCTTCCACCTACAGGCGAACGATACCCAGATCCACCTGGAAACATCCTTGTTGGTGACATACATAGACTAAGTGACAATCTAAGAAAAGTCCAGCACTGGCTATCACACAACCACCTAAAACTCAACCAAAGATAGGATGGAAATCCTTCTCATATCCAATAATGAACAGACCCCACCCCACCCAAGTTAAAGAATGGCTAAAATCCATTGATGCTCTAAACTGCAATCTTAGCCTGGCTGACTCTGTAAAATCCCTGGGATTCACTCTGGACCCAGTGTTTGAACATGAAGAAACACATAAAGAGCACTGAAAAAAAGCACATTCTACAACCTAAAACTACTCAACAAAATCAAACCCTTCATCCCTCCCAATGATCTTGCAAAGGCCATGGAATCTCTCGTTCTTTCCAGATTGGACTACGGGAATGCAACCATTACAGGCATGGCTAAATCTCACTTAGACCCCCTCCGAACAACGCTAATGCACCGGAGCAAAGAAATACTACCACATCTCACCCTCTCTAAGAGAACTAAAATGGCTCACGATTGAAGCGCGTTCCAAATTCAGAACTTCATATCTCACTCACAAAGCTCTTCACACCGGCACACCTGCTTACCTAGCATCCAAACTTAAAAAGGCTGGCCAGATGCACAAACACACTACTTCTCATTCCTCCCAAAACTCGCAAGCAAAAAAACCTTGTCACGCTCCTTCTCTGGAAATGCTCCTAAAATTTGGAACTCCATCCCAGCCCATAATAGGACCAACCCTTCATTCATGAACTTCAAAAGACAGCTCAAGGACCTCTTCCTCAACCAAACTCATCCAACTGGATAGCAACCACCCAGTGAGATAGAGTACCTCTGCTACAGGAATCTCGTCCAGCGGATAATCTTTCTACCATAACAAGAGGAAGTCTACATTACCTGTCTTTTGATCCGCTTCTATGATCCCCCCAGGCCTTAACCAGATTCGACACCAGACAATGCTGTTTACTGAAACAATGTGTGCCCGTTATCATCATGATAAATGTTGTAAAGGTCTCTGACACCTTCAGGTCTGGCCAGCGCTATATAGGCTCTTAAATCAATAATAAATAAATACATCATACATTTATTGATCAAGAGTGATTCACATCAGTTTTTATAATAGTATTCTGTGAACATTGTTAAAATCGATCTTCTAATTGAGATGGCATTTCCCCTTATAAGTACTTTTTCCTATACAGTTGAGTAAGAGTGTGAGCGTCTTATGCAGAGTATCGATGTGGGATGCATAGCCTTTAAACACGGCCAAGTCAAACAGATTGATTCAGTATTCTTTAGCATAGGATTCAGGGCCTTATTTTTGAGCCCTTTACACCGCCGTTGCGTCACTTGCTCTCAGTCTACCGCAGCGTAAAAAATTTGCCACAATGCACCATATTTACAAAAAGTGATGCATCTAGGCAGAGGCATGACTTTGGAAACCCCTGCACTACAATATACCTGCAACAGGGTGGGCGATCCGGCACAGAAAAGACTCGTAGAAGTGTTTCAGTGAAATCTATGAGATTTCACTGCTACACTTCTATGACGCCACTGCGTCAAATCCTTATGCCTGCCTCATAGCAGGCGTAAGGAGTGACACAACCCAGCAATGCGCCACTTTTGTACCTGCCAATACCTCAGGAATACTGAGGTATCTGTAAATCCTTGCGACATGGTATGCCGTACAGTAAATACGGCGCATCCATGGTGTCGGAAGAAAGATGCACTGAAAACTGTTGCATCACCTTTCATAAATGAGGCCGCAATACTTTTAGTCACACTGTTTGAATGCGGACACATTTTTGGAAGATAAAGAAAACAAGAAGAGTAGGCGTGAAAAAGATAAAGACATTTGCTCACGGTCACACAGTGCATGTTTATGGTAAAGCGCAATCTAAGGTCACATGTTTCCAACGTGCGTGCGCGGAGATAGCACTTGCATTAGTTGCAATAATAACACTTTTTTTACGACGATTAAGACAATAGCTGGATTCTTGTGCGAGGGGCCCAGCCGCAGACACATTTATTTATTTATTCATGTATTTATTCGTGAGTTCATGTGCTTTTGTATGGTTCTGATGGCAGACGCTTCGAGGCGCTGCTTTGGCAGCCTTGGCTTTTGCACGAGCAAGCTTCAGCGCCGCCCCATCCCCTCTTTGCAGGCGCTCTGATGCCAGCAGTTTGATGTCTGTGGGCTGGGGGGAGGCGTGGGGGGGGGGGGGGGGGGGGGCATGGGACGGCTTCTTTCTCGCACCGGGGACAGATGGGTTCACTAAAAGCCTTTCTTGAGAGAAAGCGATCCCGAGGTAATGTGGAAATTATGAAATTGCTTGTCTATTTTGAGCAGAAAGGGTGGGTGTTTTTTCCCTCTTTTCCGAGGATTCCTCTTTGCGAATTACGAAGAGTGAACTCTGCGTTGTGCTGTCACTCAGCGCCGCAGAGCCAGGGCAACAAGGCAATTTTCTATCATCAAGCGGCAAACTGCTCACGAATGGGGGTTAGACGTGCTGTCAGCCGGGATCCGCAGCCCTTCCTACAGCATCCTCAAAGGCATGGTGCGTTCTCAGGCCTTGTGTGAGCCCAACACCGTGGGGGGCGGATGGGGGGGGGGGAGGGGAGGGGGATGGGACACATTCACAGCCCTTGGAGAGATGAGGTTTGGACGATACAGCACGTCACGGCTGGGGCGATACACTCATTCATAGCCCTTGGAGACAGGGGGTTGGGAGGATATATAATATTCACAACCCCTGGATGCAGAGGCGTTGGGACCTCTACAGGACAGCACATCCACTGGAGGCAGCCAGACAGGGCTTTCTGGAAACAGTATTCAACCCCCAACCCCTGGAGGCTTGCAACATGTGAAACTCTGACCTCTCTCAACACTTGGAGAGTATTTATTTATTTATGCATTTTTATATAGTGTGGACTTCACCCAAAGGTGTCAGAGCACTTCACAATAGGACCAGTAACGTTACATGAGGAGAATGTTACAAAAGTACATGTTACAGAAGCAAACGAGATACAAGAAGAGGTAAAATACATCAATAGAAGGATCACATGTACAGGCAGAGAATACAAATGTACAATAGTGAAAGAACTTCCTTTGAGGTACTTGAAAGGGGGTGTATTTGCTCTGGAAGAGAAGAGATTTGAGGTCAGTTTTGAAGGTCCGGGTAGAGATGGTGGTACGGAGCTGTGGCGGAAGCGAGGTCCAGATTCTCACTGCATTGCCTGAGAAAGATTGAGCCATCGATCTTTCCCTTTTAAAAGTGGGGGGCTCAAGCAGTAGTTTTTCCGCATTAGAGCCTCCAGAGATTTTCAGTTTATTCGCCAGGTAGCGAGGGAAGGAAGTGTGCAGTGCAAGGCCTGCATGGCCTGGCTGCTGCCTAGCCCTCACCAGTAATGAACGACAGGCTCTTGCTTTCCCTTACACAAAGGAAAGCGTGCTACCGTGCTAGAAGCAGCAAAATTCCACTTACCTATAGTGGCAAAAATCTTAGCACTGAATACGATTGTAAAGATTCTTATCACCCTAGGGAAAGTGAAGTTTTGTGGTTAAATTTATTTTCTATCAAATACCACTTTCTATTTTGGGTAAACAAATCTCAATTTTCCAGGTTTAAATATTTTTTCTTTAAAATATAGCTTTTTCTTTCAAAATGTCAGTTTTAATTTGCAGGGTGTACACAGTTACTAAACATTGGCTTGTCATGTTCATAAAGTACTCACATGTGCAAATGCCTCATATGGACAGATTCTGCTTCAAATTCCTAGGCAGCGCAATCATTGGTCATGGATGCCCACCATAACACCACGGATGCCTGCAGTATGCTAATAATGCTCACCACTATACTGTGGCCACCATTGTGCCAAGGTGGACAGCATAATGGCGAGTATGTCCACAATATGTCAGTCATGGCTATTATTATGCCAGGGGTGCCCAGTCATGCTCTTAAAATGTCGATGATGGATGATAGTGTGCCACAACTAGACAAAAATACCGAAAATGTACCAAGGATTACCATTATTATGGAATTACCACTATTACTCATGGACAGATACAATTGTGCCAGAGATTAATCCCTTATGTTGTAGGCATTGTTATATTAGGCCCATATAGCGAAGCAACTTATTTCTTACAGTGTCCTCACGAATAATATTTTCAGCAGTGACCTTTGTACATATTTGCGTGCATGACAATATTGGATTACTTTCCCTGAAACTAAACTTGTTTACACATCCAGCTTTGCACAACATTATCACAACGCCTTGAACATCATGTACAATGTCTTGTTTTCCACTATGTACAAATGTCATGTCTATCTTCATCCATGGGGCAATAGGGTTATCTACATATCCATTACATCGCTAATCTATACGCATGTCGCAAAGTTGCTTTCTATCATAAAAGATGAGCATCCCAATAGATTAGCAGAGGAGGCATTTCCGCTGACACCAAGGTTCCTTGGAAGCTGAGAAATCACTACGCAGCACTCTGACATCTCGTGAGGAGTGTCCAGTTTGTGGCAAAGACGGGATCCTTCATTCTATCCCATCAGGTAATGGGGTTGGATCCTCCCTTGGGGGGTATTCTTGGCTTTACACCAACACCCACTTTAGGTATACTTAAAGTAGGGTTCGTATCGTAGCAGTATGTTCGATTACTGCCTTGTTTTATATGCCTGCATACATACATTGTTTTAGCACCATGGTAGAACTATATCTACTATTTACGCTTTAGTGCTCGTAATCACGTTTACCTGCTTCTGTCTATGAACCCGTTGCGTGTGTGCGTCTGCCAACGGCCATCGCGAGACTATCTCCGTAGTGCTGCGCACATCCGTTGGCCGACGCAGCCCCACCCACGTACGGAAACGTCCGCACTGCAGCGGATTCTACGCCGCGCAAAAGGGTTAATTATTGCAGCACACGTACTTTATGCAAGAACAATTCAGTAAAATTGAATAATGGAGTTAGTGGAGCTTAAACAGAATGTCATCTACTGAGGGTTGATGGTCATGCTCAATGATATTTTCACCCTCTTCATTAGTGGCACCCAAAGCAAACACTGGAGTAGTATTTAGCACATTTCCAGTGTTTTCTTATAGTAGGTGCACACCAGATATGTGAACATTGGTTCCTCCTTGTTTGAGGTTGCATAAATCGATTCTGATGACATTGTGGGATCGGCAAATGATACACACTTTAATAAAATTGACTTGTTTGTATAGATTTAGTTTACTATCTCTGATAGATGCAATATGTTTGTGGAGAACCCACTTTAGTTCACCTCCCATTGCTTATAGATTGATGTGCATGTTGGACACCACTTGGGTGTGTTGTAAGTTGGGTTAAGGGGTAAATTAAATTAGACAGTTAAGGTAAAAGGAGATTTGTGTAATCAACTTTGAAATGTATCAGTGGGTACCATCTGGCAGTCTGTCACAAGTGCTGGTGTTGACAATGAAGTGCCAGTGTCCAGCATCGGAAACCACCGGCTCAAATTAAACACTGGACTTGAAAAAGAACAATTAGGTGCTTCACAGCACTTTAGATTTCTACACCAAGAGATTATGGGGCATATTAGCAAGGAAGTGGCGGAGAGAGGTGTTAGCCTTCTTGGCTTAACGTCTCTCTCTTCGGAAACGCAAGGCTGCACCATATTATCAAGGATATGGTGCAGCCTCGCGTTTACCCCTGCGATGGCACTAAGTTTTACAAATTAGTGCCAACGCAGGCCCCCTTGCACCAGAGTGCAAAGGTGTCTGCGAGCAGGGAAGTTTGTTTATGTACAGGAAGGTGTCCCTTCGTGCACATAAACAAACCTACAATGCCAGTTTGTAACTTATGTGTGTGCTGCTTCATGCAGCAAACATGTAACCTCCAAATTGGCATTTAAAAAAAAGGTTTGTTTATGTACAGGAAGGAACACCTTCCTGTACATAAGCAAACCATGGTATTTTGCACAAGGCAGCACACTTGAAAAAAGCAAAAAAGAGGAGAAATAAAGCATTTCTCCTCGATTCGCAATCTTAAGACCAGGATTTTCCTGGTCTTAAGTTCGGCGCTGCCACCTATTATCGCCACCCTGTGGAATTTTAGTTTGTGAACTGAACATCATCTGCGCCATCTTGCCCATTCCTCAGACTCACTTATGAACATACACGACAGTCATTTTAGGTACCATGGTCTCCCTGTTCACGATCGATCATCAGCGCACTTCCCTGACCCTGCAAGCATCCCCCATGCACCCTGGCTGCCCCCGCGCTCACATGCACATGTCATGAACCCTCCTCTTCCGCATGACTCTGTCTCTGGGAATCACACCCCGCGCCTGACCAACATCTCCTTTCCTTCCATGAATACCCCTCTTTTGATAAACCCTTCCTCTATGCTCGATTGTCCACACCGATCCTTTCTTTCATGAATATCTCTCCTTTGATGACCCCTTCCTCTGAGCCCGATTGTCTGCACGGACCGCTGGTCATCCCTTGGCCTGAGGATACAGTTTATTGCCCACTACTGTATGCACTCGCCCCTCCTCAAAGGAGCTACTATTGATCATGACCTCCCCACCCCCTGAGATTCGATCAGGCGCACACATTCCAAAGGAATCGGCGGAACACTCAGCTGCGTGATAGCCCCCTCCTATTGTATGGGGGGTGAGGACCTCTACTGTAGCCACGTGTTGGAATAAGCCGGAACTGGGGGGGTACCGGGGATGTCATTTTTCATTACTTCACAATGTCTTTATTGTAATAAAGAGCGATCACATGTCGTAAACCAGTGTATAAAAGGCCAGGCCTCAGAGAGGCTGCTAGAGAGCACCTCGAGACGATACCTTGTTGTCCGATCTGATGTGTTCTGCTCCGTCGGAATGAAACTTGTTTCCTGTCTTCCTGTCTCCAGCGCCTGCCTCTTTATTTGATAAACTTCGTATGGTATTAGAGGCGTTTAACGCCGGGCAAAATTACTTAAGAAACATCGACTAAATCGTCTGACCATTTTCCTGACTTTCCTCAATTGGCGTCCCAAGTGTGGGGCCCATCAGCGACACGTGGATCCAGTGGGAGAGGTCCCGACGACAGAGTGAACGACTGCAATGATCGGGAGAGCTCCTGTCCGATAGACCCTCGTCTGACAGCCGATCATCCGAACATCACTGGTTCCAAGCAGACCTCTCCCGAGTGATCTACGGTCCTGACTGGGAACCAGCAGGAGTGCCACGGTAGCAGCAGAGAGTAGAGGACGATCGGGGGCTGGAAGCGGAAGACGAGAAACTGTCCATGCGGTCCGGGTAAGGTCGTGACACACGATTTATTACGAATTGATTGATTGTTTGATTGATTGAAATACTAGTATTTGCATTGTCGCTCTTTGAGATATTCGCACCCTGCAAACGGGGAGGAATGGGAATATTCTATCTCCCTTTGCGGATAGTGAAGGGTAGGTAACGCGGACTTTTGTCCCCCATTGTAATCTGTCGTACCTATTTTTCTCCCCACTGATTGATTGTCCGAACATAGATTGTTTGGAGTATAGTTCTTTTGAGGTTCTCTGCTTGCAAATAACGTAGAATAGCCATATTCTGTCTAGTCTTTGCAAACAGTGAGAGATAGGTAGTGCGGACCTTTGTCCCCCGTTGTAATCTGTCATGCCTGTCTTCTCCCCACTGATTGGTAGTTGGAACAACCCGGACCGCTTATTAGAGATGAACCATCCAGCTCCATTGGAAGGCACCCCTAATAAGGACATGTTCATTAAACAAGCACTAGTCGCTATAGCTTATAGTAAGTTATGGCATAAATATACAAAAAAGGACCCCGAAAGTCAGTGGCCACTGATAGGTTCCTTTGATGATCATAAAATAAAAGCGCTAGAAGCAGCTGTTAGAATAAATAAGGCAACACCCACCATGCTCGATAGTATCGGCATGTGGCGCAAAGAAGCAGAGCAACGAAGGAAAAGAGAAGAAGTAAGAATAGGGAAAGAGTTACGAAAGGCAGCCCACCTGGCAGCGAAGGAACTAGATGAAGAAATAAGGAGAGAGGAAGTTAGACAAACCAAGAATCAGGGTCGGCAGGCCAATGCCCTGTTAGGACCCCCTCTACGCTCTACCCGGAGATGCCCTCCAAACAACGGGCAAACGACGAGTTACTGCTAGGTCCTCCGATTATCTACATGCCCCCTCCTTATGCCCCCTGCCAGCCTCTGGCACAGCACCTACCAGTTCTGAGTGCGGGCGAGGGTGACCCTAGCGCTAGTGCCCCGGCTCTTACGGCCTTCGCACCAGCCACATTGGTAACAACATCAGATGAACTCGAGACTAGCAAGCAGCTAACGGCCAGACCAAATAGGTTGAGCAAAGACGAGCGGGATGGGATTGACAAGATAGCAAAGACATTGGTAGAACGGAAAGAGAGCGAAGAATATACGATGGATATGCACAAATCACATGCCGGTAGCCATAGACGGCATTTCATTTTACGGTTCAGCTACCACACCCTGAACGCATATGAGGATAGGTATCAAACTAAGGGTCCTGCTAAGCTGACGGCTCTATATAGAAAGATCGATGTTGGAGATGGGACTGAACGCGATGTGACGGACCTTTTCATGCAAACGCTTGAAGTCTTCCGCCACCTCACGGAACAGAAACCAGAGGTTAAGATCACAGTCCCTGAAACGGCTGAGTCCCCATTAGAAGTAGCCAACACTATGATGCCTATCAGAGAAGCCGCCCCCTACTGGGTTCCCCCAAGAGGTCAGGGAGGGTTGTGTACAATTGGGTTTACCAACCATCCATGGGATCGACAAGATATTTTAACCTTTAGGCAAACCCTGCCTGATTTAAGGAAAAACCAGACAGCATTTTACACCGAATTAGGTACAGCCTTGGGCTCAACGATAATGACTCTAGCAGACATTGATTTGTTTTTCGGGTTATGTTTGCCGGCTGACGTGTGGAAGCAAATCCAGAAAGCCGAACACACAGATCTGTTCGGACATACCTGGAATCAACTCAGTGAGCTAGATAGACGACGAGAGCCCGGAAGGAAACCGATAAAAGACATACTGGAACTTCCGGACAAAATAGTTCAGAAGCTAAAAACCTTGATCCCAGAGAAAAAGGTAGATTGGTCAATAGTCACGGCTTGCCGTCAGAAACCCCAGGAAGACGTATCAGAATACTTCTCCCTATTTGAAACGGTGTTCTCGGACTACAGTGGCCAAGACATGACCACCGCAACCGGACAACACCTATTTGTGCAAAACTATGTAAAGGGTCTGTCACGAGAGGTTTCCGAAAAGTTACAAACAAGCGAGAGTAGTTGGGGGGCCTCCAAACCCGCCGCTATCCTCCAAATGGCTCAGTACTACGAACACCAAAAGAATGAGAATGATAGGGCAACCGAGAGAAAGAAGAAAGATTTGAAAGAAAGGGTGATGATAGCCCAGATACAAGGGGTGGCAGTCGGGAAAGAACTACACAGGGGGAGCTATCAATCAATCGCCCCTAGAAATCCACCCCCAAAGGACCGCACACCCACTCCCTACCCTGGACGTAGGGACATAGAAGATAATCAGTGTGCATTTTGCAGAGGATTTGGACATTGGAAGTCTCAATGTCCGGCTCTTCTGGAACTAATTAAAAATAAAGAAACGAGGGACATGACGAATGGTCCCAGGGCTAGAGGGCAGGGGCGGGGGTACACAAATGACACCAACAGCGACAGACCAGGAAGATCGAACACATTTGACCGTCCCCGACAGAACCAGTACCAACTATCTGACAGTGAGAACATTCCCGACTTCGCATAGGACTGCCAGGGGCAAGGGAGGGATCCAGTCGAGCTCTGTGTTGACCAGCAAGGTCCTTACGTCACCGCTAAGGTCCTGGGTACAAAGTCTCCATTCTTGGTAGACACTGGAGCGACACGTAGTGTATTATCAAAGCGACTGATTCCAAGGGCACCCTTGTCTGGCTCAAACATTACATCGATAGGTTTCGATGGAACGCCCTCCACTAATCCCCTGTCTGTACCTATCTCCTTTGACTTAGGAAACAACCCCACTGACACAACATTTCTGCTCTCCTCCAACTCCCCTGACGCCATTATGGGTATTGATTTACTAAAACATTTCCGAGCTACTATTAGGTGTTCCCCAGATGGAGTCTGAGTCATCCTGTACGACAACCCGAGCATGTCCAGATCCCGCCCCGCACGACATATGTACTCTATAACTGATGCTGACCTATCCTTGCTCGACACCCTACCCCTGTACCTATGGGCCAGAAACGACTCGGATGTAGGACGAATGATGATCGACCCTGTGCACATAACTGTTCGACCAGACGCAATACTCCCGAAACTCCCACAGTACCGGATATCACCCGAAGGCGAGAAGGCATTGGTAGCGATTATTCAGTCCCTGGTAGATGCAGGAGTGGTAGAGGAAGTGGTTAGTAATGTCTGCAACAGCCCTATCCTACCCATTGTTAAGAAGCAAGGTGAGGGAGATGAGAAAGCGTACCGCTTCATCATCGACCTGCGAGAAGTCAACAAAGTGGTGATGCCACAGTACCCCGTAGTCTCAGACATCACCACCATTCTGACCCTCATCCCGTCCACTGCCACCACCTTCACCGTTATTGATCTCAAGAATGCATTTTTCTCTATCCCCATCCATCCAGACAGCCGTTATCTCTTCGGCTTCAACTTAAAAAACCGTTCATACCGATTTTGTAGAGCTCCCCAGGGCTACACTGAAAGTCCCAGCATTTACAGCCAGGCCCTCAAAAGACAGCTGGACGCCATCCAGCTACCAGATGGAGTGGTGCTGATCCAATATGTAGATGATATCCTTTTGGCGGCCGACACCACTCCACTTGCAATCACGGCCACTATCCAACTCTTGCACTTTCTTGCGGAGAATGGCCACAAAGTCTCCAAAAAGAAACTACAGTTCTGCCAGCCTCAAGTGACATACCTAGGCCATCTCCTGTCCAAAGAAGGAAGGAAACTTACACCCGACCGAATCCAAACCATCCTAGACACCCCCATCCCAAAAACACAGAAGCAAGTCCGTTCATTGGTGGGCCTTACCTCTTTTTGCCGACAATGGTTACCAAATTTCAGTCTCATTATAAAGCCCCTACTTTCCCTGTTGGCCAAAGATGTTCCCTTCCCACTCCCTTGGACCCCCGAATGCCAAGCGTCCTTTAAGGAGTTGCGGGATGCCCTTTGCTCGGCCCCCGTCTTAGGGACACCAGATTACTCCAAGCCCTTCTCCCTCTTCACTCACGAAAGGGAGGGATGCGCATTGTCTGTTCTAACTCAGCCCATCGGCTCCAAACAACGCCCTTGTGCCTACTTCTCTGCCACTCTCGACCCAGTCGCCAGAGCTTTACCTGCCTGCCTTCGAGCAGTAGCCGCCGCTGCTGTCTCTATCCGTCAGAGTGAGGGTATTGTACTTTCAAACTCTCTCACGGTGTTGGTACCCCACGCAGTTGACACCCTTTTGAACCAGACCAAGACTCAACACCTGACTAGTGCACGACTGACGGGGTACGAATTGACTCTACTTGCACCCCACATCACTCTGAAGAGATGCACAACTTTGAATCCTGCTACACTGTTGCCCTTGCCTGAAAATGACCCCGATGTGCCCCCTATACACGACTGTGTGACCCTCACGGATGAACAGACCAGGAGTAGAATTGACCTCCGAGACATTGCTTTTACAGACCCTGATGGCGAGCTATGGGTAGACGGCTCTTGTATCAAACTCCCAGACGGCACCACTTCAGCTGCCTATGCGGTGACGACAGCCCGAACAGTAGTTGAAACAGCCCGCATCACGCAACGATCCGCACAGGCGGCAAAGCTAATTGCCCTCACACGAGCATGTATCATAGCGGCAGGAACCACGGCGAACATTTACACGGACAGCCAGTATGCCTTCGGGGTGGTTCATCATTTTGGGCTCTTGTGGAGGGAAAGGGGATTCCTGACGTCCCACGGCACGCCCCTCCTTCACGGAGATCTAGTCTCCGCCCTGATTGAAGCAGTTCTCCTCCCCAAACGATTAGCAGTGATCAAATGCCAGGCACACAAGAAGGTGACGGACTTAGTTGGACAGGGAAACGCACTGGCCGACATCACTGCCCGAACCACAGCTGAGAATAGGACGACGACACGCATATATGTGACCAGGTCACGAGCAGAAAAATGGACTGATGCTAGGGAAACGATTAGGGACATCCAGTCGGCCAGCACACCTCACGAACTGACTGAGTGGGCACGGGTGGGTCTAAAGGACGATGAAGGCTGCTGGCGGACAAGAGACACAAACAAATGGTTGCTGCCTGACTCATACTTGATCCCCATACTGACTATGGCACACTCCCCTGCACACATAGGTTCTGCCCCCATGATTGAACTCATTTCCAAAGTCTGGCACAACAACAAAATGCCCGACTCAGCCAAACGCCTGGTCCAGCAGTGCCTTATCTGCCTACAACACAACCCCGGGAAAGGAACTGTGGTACCCCGGGGAGGGTTTGGGATCCCCGACCACCCCTTTGAGGTCCTCCAGATGGATTACATCCAGCTGGAGAGATGCCAAGGCTTGAAGTACGTATTAGTCATTGTATGCGCCTTCAGCAAATGGGTGGAAGCCTATCCAACCCGTTATAACACTGCCATGACTACTGCCAAAGTACTACTGAAAGAGTTTTTCCCTCGCTACGGCCTTTGTCGAAATTTATGGAGCGACAATGGCCCCCACTTCATAGCTGAAGTTATCCAACTAATCTTGAAGGGGCTGGGGGTAAAACAGAGGTTCCATGCGGTCTTCCACCCCCAATCCGCTGGCCTAGTTGAGCGACACAATGCTACACTGAAACTGAAACTGTCAAAAATAGTGGCCACCACAGGACTTAAGTGGCCAGATGCCCTCCCACTGGCATTGCTATCGATGCGCTCCACTCCCACTAAGCACCACTTGACCCCCTACGAGGTTGTGTTTGGGCGACCAATGAACCTCTGGACTGCCCCCAAACCGACCTCCATTCACGACGTCCCCGACGTCCTGCTGTCAGATTATTTGTGCAAATTAACTAAAACGTTGTCTGTCATTCATCAACAGGTGCAGCAGGCCATCCCCGATGCTTCCAGGGGTCCCGGTCACGATATCCAACCGGGAGATTATGTTTTAGTCCGGAATTTTCAACGGGCAAAGAGTCTGGAACCCCGGTGGACAGGCCCCTGGCAAGTACTGATTACCACTCGGACGGCTCTTCGAGTAGAGGGAAAAAGGCACTGGCTGCACGCCCACCACTGCAAGAAGGTCTCCTCGACCCTGGCCACGACAGAAAACGTCGACACCCAAGAAGAGCTCCTGAACAAAGAACGGCCATCATTGAACTGCTATCCTGATACCGAGGCACTTGAACTTGCAAAATTCCCTGATCCCACTGTGCCATCCCGGGAAGGGTATTTCCTGCGTCGAAAGGAGGGAGCTTCGGCTAAGTAGACCACGGACTAAGTTAAAAATCTCAGAACGGTGGCCTAAAACAACCAAGGGTTACCCGGAGAGAAGCTAAACAAAGTCTGTGGTTCTGCCCACTACCGAGCACCTTGAAGATGATGGAAGCGCCAGATAAGAAGATGATGAAAGCAACAGGAAATACCCACTACAGGAACCCAAAGGCTGACAATTTGCACAAATCAAAGACAATCGCCCTCTTCATTCTCTTCCTCTTTTGCCTCCTCCTCATGACTTCCTTCTGGATCTTGGAGGACAGCACACCCGCTCATCAGATAATGCTGACCACTGCACAGCCAACCACCATGAAGGAGCATCACCTGATCTCTCTTTCGCCTCAGCTCCGAGAAAGGCGTAAGGAGTTCTGGAACAATTCCTTCGTGCAACTATTGCACCAGCACAACCTTGCTGCAAATGCTACAAACTGCTGGGTCTGCGGGTTGCTCCCGCATGCCACTGGACACTCCATCCCCTTCATCCCTTCTCCTTTCTCAGTTCATGGCTCCTGCCTCGCCTGGTTGATCCTCTTGCAGGAAAGCCACAAGGTCAACGCCGCTTCTGGTCAAACAGTGTCACACTTCTACTATGGGTTCTGGCTGAACAAAACAGGAAGGATGTCTGCCCCCTTTTGTCCTGTGACCTCAGGTTCCGCCTTTCATATGAACATCCCTGCCAAAGAACGAGTTGAAATGCAAGTGCTCCACAATCCAGCTAGACCCACCTTCTCCCACCTGCGGAAGCGAACGGCTGCCACTCTGACTGTGGCCCTGTCTGTCATTAATGTCACAGGTCTCGTGTGCCTCGAAGGCCAGGGAACACAGCTGGTGGGTCACAGTTCCTGCCGTATCACCAGAACATTGGTCTCAGTTGATCCCCCCTCCTTTGTTGCTTCTCCGAATATGTACTTTGTTTGTGGCATCAAAGCTTACACTTGGCTTCCGAAAGGTTGGAGGGGTACGTGCTACATCGCCTTCATTCTTCCCCCCACGTATGTGGCCCCAGCCTACCATCACCGGCAAAAGCGCGCCGGAGACATTGGACAAGCCGACTCCACCAGAGCACAGTTCCTGGATGCGGTGAAGGGACTTGTTCCCCTGTGGGGCCCAATGGCAAATAGCCGTGCTATCCGACACCTGACTCAGGCAGTAGAAACAACCATTAACATCACGGCTGGCATCCTCGCTAACAACACGGCTGAGCTTCAGGCAGTCCGCCTGGTGGCTCTTCAAAACCGCCTTGTCCTAGATGTGGTTCTGGCCGACCGTGGAGGAGCATGCCGCATCATCGGTTCCAGCTGTTGCACCTACGTGCCAGATAACTCGCCTTCAGTCTACAAAGCAATCGAACACCTCCACAGACTATCCTCAGAGGTTCACCAGGAGCAAGAAGGATGGTCGCTTGGAAGCTGGTTTTGGGACACTTTAAAGGACTGGGGATGGAGGTTGTTTACATTTATACTGATACCAGTCATGATACTGTGTGGGTGTTGCTTAGGTATTCAATGTTTGCCACCTTTGTGTTCACTCATTTCTAACTGTATGTGCCCTAAGACTTTGGACTTTAGAACTGAGCACATGAGTCCCCTCTATGAGATCGAAATACGTGGTCTTATGGGGATAGATCCGAATTGACAAGCTGGCGAGACATGTTAAAAGGGAGGACTGTGGAATTTTAGTTCGTGAACTGAACATCATCTGCGCCATCTTGCCCATTCCTCAGACTCACGTATGAACATACACGACAGCCATTTTAGGTACCATGGTCTCCCTGTTCACGGTCGATCATCAGCGCACTTCCCTGACCCTGCAAGCATCCCCCATGCACCCTGGCTGCCCCTGCGCTCACATGCACAAGTCATGAACCCTCCTCTTCCGCATGACTCTGTCTCCGGGAATCACACCCCGCGCCTGACCAACATCTCCTTTCCTTCCATGAATACCCCTCTTTTGATAAACCCTTCCTCTATGCTCGATTGTCCACACCGATCCTTTCTTTCATGAATATCTCTCCTTTGATGACCCCTTCCTCTGAGCCCGATTGTCTGCACGGACCGCTGGTCATCCCTTGGCCTGAGTATACAGTTTATTGCCCACTACTGTATGCACTCGCCCCTCCTCAAAGGAGCTACTATTGATCATGACCTCCCCACCCCCTGAGATTCGATCAGGCGCACACATTCCAAAGGAATCGGCGGAACACTCAGCTGCGTGATAGCCCCCTCCTATTGTATGGGGGGTGAGGACCTCTACTGTAGCCACGTGTTGGAATAAGCCGGAACTGGGGGGGTACCGGGGATGTCATTTTTCATTACTTCACAATGTCTTTATTGTAATAAAGAGCGATCACATGTCGTAAACCAGTGTATAAAAGGCCAGGCCTCAGAGAGGCTGCTAGAGAGCACCTCGAGACGATACCTTGTTGTCCGATCTGATGTGTTCTGCTCCGTCGGAATAAAACTTGTTTCCTTTCTTCCTGTCTCCAGCGCCTGCCTCTTTATTTGATAAACTTCGTATGGTATTAGAGGCGTTTAACGCCGGGCAAAATTACTTAAGAAACATCGACTAAATCGCCTGACCATTTTCCTGACTTTCCTCAACCCTTGATAATAAGTGGCAGCGTCGAATTCAATGGGTGGTGCGGTGGAACGCCCACCGCAATACCTACTGCACGACCTCTTTCACGCTAACTTTAGCGTGAAAGGGGTACTATTATCAAGGCAGCGTTAAGCCACTTAACGTGGTTTTAAGCCACGTTAAGTGGCTTAACGCTCCCATGATAATAGGGAGCTGACCCTATCGCCACCACAACGTCACAAAAAGTGACGTTGTGGTGGCGATAGGGGCTTGATAATACGCCCCTATGTTTTAGCAGAATCCGTTTTTATAGCTGATAAAACACTTCTGAAAGCAGGATTTTTTTAACATAATTTTTTGGGGTATTTGATAATAGATGTTTTTTTAAAGCAGCATGAATCGTTTCTAGTTTGGACTTACACCATTTAGTTTCAAGCTCTCTACAAATATATTTACTACAGCCGAGGAAGAACTAAAGCAGGAGGCCAACTGTTCCTAATCCCACCTGTTTTAACAGAACTACTCTTATGACAACTCGGGTAGAGTCACAACAGGCATTGTAGACAGTTTCACAAGTGAGAAGACCAGACCACCTGAACAAGGGCAATGGAGCGCCCAGTCGTTCACATCATCAGTAACACATCAGTCCTCTGGTGCAGCTTTAGTGCCGCTCACTGTCTCTTTCATAGGCACTGGCCAGAGTGACATATGACTGTGTATCCCATCTTAACAAGCATTTGCAATGCAATAGGTCTCGCATTAGGAAAGTTTGAGCTATTGGTATTGTAAATGACAAATTTTTTATTTATGTGTTGGTTTTGAAAATAGCAAAATTAATAGCTTTGTCATTTGCAATGACAATAGTTTTAACTTTCGCAAATGTGACACCTATAGCATTTGTAATGCAATATGTGTTGTATTTACGTGACTTAGATGTATTGATATTACAAATAAGAATGGCTTTTAATTTTTTGTAATATTTAATACTTAAATAAAAGTTATTGTAATTTATAGTGGCAATAGCTTAAACTTTTGTAAATAACTTTTGTGAAGATTATGTTCAGTGTATTTTATTGTGACGAAAATCCAATACCAGAAGTGAAACATTAACATCTTTTTGTGACATTTGTATTAAAGCTTGAAACATTGATAGAACATATTTGAACCAGTTGTTGTTGAATGGTTGCACAGATTGATGCTGTGGTGGCGCTGAGTGATGTTGTGGTGGGGACGAGTGATGCTGTAGCGTTCAGTAATGCTGTGGTAGCGCATAGTGATGTTGTGGTGCCCCTGAGTGATGCTGTGGTGGTGCTGAGTGATGCTGTGGTGATGCGATAGATAGATAGATAGATAGATAGATAGATAGATAGATAGATAGATAGATAGAGTGAGTGCGATAGATAGATAGATAGATAGATAGAGGGAGGGCGATAGATAGATAGAGGGAGGGCAATAGATACATAGAGGGAGGGTGATAGATAGAGGGAGGGCGATAGATAGATAGAGTGAGGGCGATAGATAGATAGATAGATAGATAGATAGATAGATAGATAGATAGATAGATAGATAGATAGATAGATAGATAGATAGATAGATAGATAGATAGATAGATAGATAGATAGAATGAGGGCGATAGATAGATAGACAGATAGAGTGAGGGTGATCGATAGATAGATAGATAGAGTGATGGCGATAGAGTGAGGGCAATAGATAGACAGATAGAGTGAGGCGATAGATAGAGTGAGGGTGATAGATAGAGTGAGGGCGATAGATAGAGTGAGGGTGATAGATAGAGTGAGGGCTACAGATAGATAGAGAGAGGGAAATAGATAGATAGAGTGAGGGCGATAAATAGATAGAGGGAGGGCGATAGATAGAATGAGGGCGATAGAGTGAGGGCGATTGATAGATAGATAGAGTGAGGGCGATATATAGAGTGACGGTGATAGATAGATAGAGTGAGGGCGATAGATAGATAGAGTGAGGGCGATAGATAGAGTGAGGGCGATAGATAGAGTAAGGGCGATAGATAGATTGATAGATTGATAGAGTGAGGGGCGATAGATAGATTTATAGAGTGAGGGCGATAGATAGATTGATAGAGTGAGGGCGATAGATAAAGTGAGGGCGATAGATAGATAGAGTGAGGGCGATAGATAGTGTGAGGGCGAAAGATAGATAGAGTGAGGGTGATAAATAGATAGAGTGAGGGCGATAGATAGAGTAAGGGCGATAGATAGAGTAAGGGCGATAGATAGATAGGCTGATAGAGTGAGGGGCGATAGATAGATAGATTGATAGAGTGAGCACGTTAGATAGATAGAGTGAGGGCGATAGATAGATAGAGTGAGGGCGATAGATAGATAGAGTGAGGGCGATAGATAGAGTGAGGGCGATAGATAGAGTGAGGGCGATAGATAGATAGATAGAGTGGGGGCGATAGATAGAGTGAGGGTGATAGATAGATAGATAGAGTGAGGGCGATAGATAGAGTAAGGGCGATAGATAGATAGATAGATTGATAGAGTGATGGGCGATAGATAGATTGATAGAGTGAGGGTGACAGACAGATTGATAGAGTGAGGGCGTTAGATAGATAGAGTGAGGGTGATAGATAGATAGAGTGAGGGCGATAGATAGATAGAGTGAGGGCAATAGATAGATAGAGTGAGGGCGATAGATAGATAGACAGATAGAGTGAGGGCGATAGACAGAGTGAGGGTGATAGATAGATAGAGTGAGGGCGATAGATAGAGTGAGGGCGATAGATAGATAGATAGATTGATAGAGTGAGGGGCGATAGATAGATTGATAGAGTGAGGGCAATAGACAGATTAATAGAGTGAAGTCAATAGATAGATAGAGTGAGGGCGATAGAGTGAGGGCGATAAATAGATAGAGTGAGGGCGATAGATCGAGTGAGGGCGATAGATAGATAGATAGATAGAAGACAGATAGATAGATAGAGTGAGGGCGATAGATAGATAGAGTGAGGGCGATATATAGATAGAGTGAGGGCGATAGATAGATAGAGTTAGGGTGATAGAGTGAGGGCGATAGATAGATAGAGTGAGGGCGATAGATAGAGTGAGGGCGATAGATAGATTGATAGAGTGAGGGCGATAGACAGATTAATAGAGTGAAGGCGATAGATAGATAGAGTGAGGGCGATAGAGTGAGGGCGATAGATAGATAGAGTGAGGGCGATAGATAGATAGATAGATAGATAGATAGATAGATAGATAGACAGATAGATAGATAGATAGAGTGAGGGCGATAGATGGATAGAGTGAGAGCGATATATAGATAGAGTGAGGGCGATAGATAGATAGAGTTAGGGCGATAGAGTGAGGGCGATAGATAGATAGAGTGAGGGCGATAGATAGAGTGAGGGCGATAGATAGATAGATAGATAGATAGATAGATAGATAGATAGATAGACAGATAGATAGATAGAGTGAGGGCGATAGATAGATAGAGTGAGGGTGATAGAGTGAGGGCGATAGATAGATAGAGTGAGGGCGATAGATAGAGTGAGGGCGATAGATAGACAGAGTGAGGGCGATAGATAGATAGAGTGAGGGCGATAGATAGATAGAGTGAGGGCAATAGATAGATAGAGTGAGGGCGATAGATAGATAGAGTGAGGGCAATAGAGTGAGGGCGATAGATAGAGTGAGGGCGATAGACAGAGTGAGGGCGATAGATAGATAGATAGAGTGAGGGCAATAGATAGATAGATAGATAGATAGATAGATAGATAGATAGATAGATAGATAGATAGATAGATAGATAGATAGATAGATAGATAGATAGATAGATAGAGTGAGGGCGATACATAGATAGAGTGAGGGCGATAGATAGATAGAGTGAGGGCGATAGATAGAGTGAGGGCGATAGATAGATAGAGTGAGGGCGATAGATAGATAGAGTGAGGGCGATAGAGTAAGGGCGATAGAGATGGATATGAGGAATGTGTAAAGAAGTGCGACAAAGAGATGGATCTGAGGAATGGGTAAAGAAGTGCGACAAAGAGATGGATCTGAAGAATGGGTAAAGAAGTGTGACAAAGATGGATCTGAGGAATGGGTAAAGAAGTGTAAGAAAGGATTAGTGGTGAATTAGTATAGTGAAATGTGAAAGTAGTTTAAGTGGTGGATATGTTAGATTGGTAAAAACAGCACGAAACGTGATTTGTTTTTACTTTTAGCACAAAGGTGCTCAAAAGAAAAAAAAAGAATGGGGATGCAGGTTCGGGCAGGGAGTGGACGGTGGGCGAAGCAACGTGGGGTGTGGGCAGGGGACAAGTGCATGGGTGAGAAATCGCAACGTTGAGTGCCGGCCAGAGGGAGAGCACGACACAGGCAAGAAAAAGGACAATGTGGAGCACTGGGCGGGTGAAGAGAAGGGTGTGAGAGAGATCAACGTGGGGAGATCATAGTGGAGCGCTGCATAGGGATGGGGTGAGGACTCTGAGAAAACAATGTGGACTTCACATCTAATGATAGAACGGGGAGGGGGATAAGGCACATACATGTGACAGTCACAGGTCATGTAAATCACACATTACATCCACGTGTCCCATGTCCTTTGCGTGTATCTTACCACTGTTTATTTTGCAAAGGAGGGACGGAGCGGTGAGTCAAAGTGGAGAGGAGCAGCAGAGATTCCCGAGAGGAAAAGAAAGGGATTCCTGTAGGGAAGCTTGAAGGGTCAGTGATCGTGGCTGGTGAGTAATCCAGGGGAGGAGAAAGGGGGCCTGGGTTTGAGGTAGCGTCTCCTAAAAATGCGGGAGGTGGGGGGACATCGGTGCTTATATTTTGCTACAGAGGTAGCTGCCAGGGGATAGCTTCTAAAACTAAGCGAGATACACAGTATGAAGGAGCATACCAATTATTTTATTCCAATAGAGAGGGGCCTCGTAATTGCCAAGGGGGAGCGGTATGGGAGTAGGAATTGCCGAGGGTAATTGATACATATAGCGCAGTAGTCAAGACACCTCTCCTTGTAAAGTTTCAACCCTCACTTTAATTTAAGTAAGCTCTCGGCATTGCTTTGCGGGGGATGGGGCAGGGGAGCGGATTCCTTTGAAGTCTGATGGGGGGCAGGGGAGCGAAGTAAGCGGCTGGACAGAAATCACATTTCCTGATGCAATCCCAGGTTCAGCGTCTGTGAGCCCTGGGGGCGTGCTGCCGAAACCTATCTGTCGGTGTCCGTGTGAGAGAGATAAGCAGGGGAGGGGAGTGATATAAAGAAATGCGGAAGAGAAGGGAGGCCGCGAGGGAATGAGTGAGGGTGGGAAAGAAGCAGGGAGTGAGAGAAAAGAGGAAGTGGAAGGATGGCAGAAGGGATGATAGAGAGGAATGAGGCAGAAAGGCGATGAAAGAGAAGTAAGAATGGGAGAATAAGTGAGGGAGTAAGGGGTGAGCGAAAACAAGGAATGTGAGGGAAGAGAACAAGTGGAGACAAGAGATTGAGGAAGGTAGTGAAGGGGAAGAAGAGAAGAAAAAGGGGAATGTAACAAATTAAAGAAGGAAGGTATAATGGAAACATAGAAGGAGAGAGGGAGAAAAGATGGGAAGGAGCGCGAGAGAAGAAGGAAAGGAGAATGTGAGGCTAAAGGACGAAGGGAATGCAAGAGGGGAGACGAGAAAAAAGAACTGTAGCTGAATGGAATGGAAAATACAAGGAGGGAAGGAAGGAAAAGAAACAAGCTCTCGGCATTGGGTGGCGGGGGGCAGGGGAGCAGATTCCTTTGAAGTCTGATGTGGGAAGCGGGGGAGAGGATTCCTTTGAAGTCGGATGCAGAGGCTCTGACAAATGGTGTGCGATGTGGCTGGAGATGTGCACACGCCTGGCTCACATGAACTGTACCTAATCCTCAGTTTGGGTACACTTTTGAAAGCATTACTATAATCTTGCCAAACAAGCATTGCTAGAGCAATGCCTGAGGCTCGACCTAAAAAGGCCTTTCAGGGGCACTATTCTGCAATACTTCACATTTCCCTGCAGACGTCTCCTCCTATGATTTGTACCCTGGATTTAATTAATGAAGCCTTAGCTAATAGTGAGGCAAGTGGGGTCCTGACATCTAAAGGACTCTTTTCTTCTTTGCTTGGCCCAAACTCAAGCAGTAGGTGTTGGCCTGATGCCCCCTTTACTCTGTGCATTGCCAGGCAATGATAGTGTGTCTGTGATTGCTGAAAATATTTCCCAGAAATGTTTTCGGCTGACAAATTCATGCTTGAACGTTTGCTTTCATTAGTACAGATGTATTCTGCACTTTTGCTTTCATTAGTTGAACCTGAAAAGTGGGCGAGGGACGGAATGTCACTGTGGTGTGAGGATCATGATGGAGCTTGCATATTTTCTACAGCACAAGTATGTATTGTATGTGTCATATATGTAGGAAGAAATGTTGCATTAACAGTGTAATGTTAAAATGTGAATATTGTTACCTACCAGCATTTTAAAACTCTACAGGATGCAAGTGAATTAATATATTTTCTTGTCCGCTGCACGCCTTTCCGCGCTCCCAGATTTTCTTAGATAATTGAACTGAGGTACAGGCTGGAGACCTGGGTTCAAGAATGACACACACTTTGTACCATAACCCGTGGAGTTCTTTTGTACAGTAATCCTTTAAGCTAAGTTATAAAGGCATAAATCTGTAGAAAAAATAAGCTCATCGGTGTACGCTGAAGTTATATCAATAATGCACTGAAAATACGCTGCTAATGAGGCATCGTTTGTCTCTATACAAAATGCTTCATGAGGTGTCCTGGTCAGCTCTAGGGATATGTGGGCTGGGCAATGCAGAGGAATTGTCCTCCAGAAATAATGGATTTTCAACTTATCAGCAAGGAAGTATGGTTTTAAAAAAGAGTTGAGTGGAACAGTTTAATTGTAAATAAATAGAGCAGGCATTTTGCTCCCCTTTTCTGGATTTGTTCAGACTGAAAACAAGTAGAATAAATACGAGAGCTGTAAAATAATTTTGCAGGATCACATATCTTCTCAATAACTGAATGCTTGTGCTTCAACAGAGAAACAAATGTGCAAAACCGCTGTGGTGCTGCTCAAGTAGCAAGAGTTCAGCCGAAATTGTAATGCCACAGTCTTTCTAAATGAGAACACAACCAACTCCAGACTGGTTTAGGTGATGTGTTGTCATCACTTAGTGGAGGTTCAGTCCTATGCTACAGTGAGCAACAGAATCCAGGTTTGGACAGTGAGGTGCCCTAAGTGCTACAGCTATGCTCAGACATAGGTCATGGGCTTACCATGCCTCTAGACCCAAGCTGGACCCCATTAATTAGGCCAATAAGGCCAAACTAAGGGGCACATTATGATGGAGGATTTCCGCATCCTCCAGGCCGGCGGAAGCCACCGCCGGCCCGGCGGATGCGGAAAATCCTCTGCGGACCCACCAAAGACCCACCGCCAGATTAGGATGGCTGGTGGGTCCTGGTTAAAGTCCGCTGCTTTTCCGCCGCTGTTGGCTTACAACCGCGGCGGAAAAGGCCTAATATGGTGGCAGTGTCTCTCAGACACCGCCAGCCATATTAGGATGTCTGAATTTCAATGCCTTTACACGGCGGCATGTCCGCCGTGCAAAGACATACGGATTCTTGTTTGGGGGCCCGTTGCGGGCCCCCAGGGGTGAAGGGGGTTGGGGGGTGCACATAGGGGGTACCTATGGTACCCCCCTGCATTTGCGTGCACAGAGCGGCAGGCACCGCGCGGTGCCTGCCGCTTTGTGCATGCAAATGCACAGCTTTCATTTTTACCATTGCGGCGGATGCAGCTTGAAGCTGCACCCGCGGCAATGGTAAAAATAGAGGATGTGACCGCCAGGGTGGCGGTCACATCCTAATTGCACAGGAGGGAACTCCACAGGCAATGCGGAGGTTCCCTTCTATTCTATGGTGGGGGACGGACTCAGGTCCGTCCGCCATCATAATCGGCCCCTATGTGTGTGGATGCTGCTTGTACAACCTTGCAGATGGAGCGCTCCTCATTTCGCCATAGATCATCGCTTCTCCAATAAGTATCTCTGAGTTTCCTTAAGCATTGCTTTACTACTAGCTAAGCGATACAAAAGGGGATGATGGACGGAGCGTTTGTATAAATCAAACACTCACCCCCAGTCAACTGATCTGGGTTTAATCCATCACCATTCTTTAGTTCACTCAGCCACCCCAGTTCAGACATGGCTATATGCAAATCAGTCTGACCCTGTGCCTTATGGGAACAGTCCAGCCCGAACTGCCAAGCCATGTCTTCCCTGGACCGGAAACAAGCATCCTGGGACCGGTTTCGGATTCATAATCCTCATCAGCCAGGCTATCTTGAATCCAGTGGCCAAGTGAACAAGGGACTCACGTCTGAGCATACCCTGCCACACTTAGGGCGAACAAAGCGATACAAAAGGGGATGATGGACGGAGCGTTTGTATAAATCAAACACTCACCCCCAGTCAACTGATCTGGGTTTAATCCATCACCATTCTTTAGTTCACTCAGCCACCCCAGTTCAGACATGGCTATATGCAAATCAGTCTGACCCTGTGCCTTATGGGAACAGTCCAGCCCGAACTGCCAAGCCATGTCTTCCCTGGACCGGAAACAAGCATCCTGGGACCGGTTTCGGATTCATAATCCTCATCAGCCAGGCTATCTTGAATCCAGTGGCCAAGTGAACAAGGGACTCACGCCTGAGCATACCCTGCTACACTTAGGGCGAACAAAGCGATACAAAAGGGGATGATGGACGGAGCGTTTGTATAAATCAAACACTCACCCCCAGTCTACTGATCTGGGTTTAATCCATCACCATTCTTTAGTTCACTCAGCCACCCCAGTTCAGACATGGCTATATGCAAATCAGTCTGACCCTGTGCCTTATGGGAACAGTCCAGCCCGAACTGCCAAGCCATGTCTTCCCTGGACCGGAAACAAGCATCCTGGGACCGGTTTCGGATTCATAATCCTCATCAGCCAGGCTATCTTGAATCCAGTGGCCAAGTGAACAAGGGACTCACGCCTGAGCATACCCTGCCACACTTAGGGCGAACAAAGCGATACAAAAGGGGATGATGGACGGAGCGTTTGTATAAGTCCCTTGTTCACTTGGCCACTGGATTCAAGATAGCCTGGCTGATGAGGATTATGAATCCGAAACCGGTCCCAGGATGCTTGTTTCTGGTCCAGGGAAGACATGGCTTGGCAGTTCGGGCTGGACTGTGCCCATAAGGCACAGGGTCAGACTGATTTGCATATAGCCATGTCTGAACTGGGGTGGCTGAGTGAACTAAAGAATGGTGATGGATTAAACCCAGATCAGTTGACTGGGGGTGAGTGTTTGATTTGTTCAAACGCTCCGTCCATCATCCCCTTTTGTATCGCTTTGTTCGCCCTAAGTGTGGCAGGGTATACTCAGACGTGAGTCCCTTGTTCACTTGGCCACTGGATTCAAGATAGCCTGGCTGATGAGGATTATGAATCCGAAACCGGTCCCAGGATGCTTGTTTCCGGTCCAGGGAAGACATGGCTTGGCAGTTCGGGCTGGACTGTTCCCATAAGGCACAGGGTCAGACTGATTTGCATATAGCCATGTCTGAACTGGGGTGGCTGAGTGAACTAAAGAATGGTGATGGATTAAACCCAGATCAGTTGACTGGGGGTGAGTGTTTGATTTGTTCAAACACTCCGTCCATCATCCCCTTTTGTATTACTACTAGCTAAGGCTAAGGCATAACCACAATTGATTTGCTCATGGTTAGTCCCTGTAGTGGCACAATCAGCAAAAAAATAGACTCAAACATCACCACCAGCTTTTATTAACTCTAAAATTAAAGCATATGTTCCCAACAGAGACCTGCGCTCTTCCTCTCAACTCTTACTTTCTGTTCCTCGTTCTAGGAAGAAGAAATCAGGGGGCTTGAAGTTCTCCATCTTGGCTCCGACCTTCTGGAACACCCTCCCATTCACCATTAGTTCCATTTCAACTTATCTTGACTTCCATAAAGCCCTCAAGACTCTTCTTTTTTCACGAGCCTTTTCGCCCTAGGCGACCTCCTCCGCTCATTCTGGCCTGTGTCCTTAGCGCCAAGAAACCGCATGGTGATCGAGCGCTTTACAAGTCCCTTAACTTCAACTTCAAGTTCAAACATGGTGCAGAGTAGTTTTCAGTGGCTAGGATTATACATCTTGGGGCATATTATCAAGGGATTTATCTCCGCTTTTTTGGCTTTAAAAGCCAAGAAGGCGGAGATAAAATGATCTCCCTATTACCTAGCTGTCGCTAACACCAGTTAGCGACAGCTAGTAGGAGATAGCGACCTTCTTGGGCCCCGCTTTGCATGTCAGAGATATTTATCACTAATGACATGCAAAGTGGGCGTGCCAAGATGTTAGCGACTGGAAACAGTCGCTAACATCGCTATCTCCTATTACCAACTTTTGGAGATATTGGCGCTAAGCGTGAATATCTCCAAAAGCTAACACCTGCCCTGAGCAGTTCTTAGCCACGTTATCCAATGGGAGGTGGATAACATGGCTAAGAGCATTAGCTCGGTAATGCATGAATATCGCTGACTTTACAGCGATATTCATGCATTTCGGCCGATTTTTATCGCTTAGGAGATAAACCTTGATAATAGCAAGGCTACTAAGCGATAAAAATCGCCCCAACACGGCGATAAAATTATTGCCGCTAAGCCAACATAGCGATAATTATCGCTAGTTGTTGGTAATATGCCCCCTTGTTTTTGTTTTCTCTTTGAAATTCTCTAAGTGCAATGGGTTAGCCCAAATGCGGGTCTCATACTGGCAGTGTAATAGGACTCAGCGAACTTCCCTGATAACAATAAAACATTGCCGAAACATGTCTGAAGTTCCTTGTGCTTGCACATTGGGATTGTGGCTTAGCAGTTTGGCGTGGACTGTTGCTATTGCGACAGAGCCAAGACTGGTTTGTTTATGGTTGGTTATTGTATGTCATAGCGCAATCAGTAAAAAAGCAATGACCTAAGATGAAGTTTAGAGTTATACACAGAGGTTGCGATTAATCATGCCACCGTTCGCAAATTTTCTTTTTCATTGAGGCGACCTGTGTGATCCATATGCACAAACATGGGTCCCATGGTCACTGTGCCAAAGGATGTGACGAGAACCAAAAGGCTAACACATTTCTTCCGGTGACTGTTCTTACTGAAGGGTGGCCAGGACTAATTTGCTTAAGGTTGGTTCCTGTCAGTGGTGGCACACTGAACAAATGACACTAATAGACTAAGTTGATTAACTCAAGTATTTTTACCCATTACATTTTGGAAGTAGGTGGTGACAAAGAAAATCAGATGGTGCAGGAGAACTGGAAATAGAAAAATAAGTGCTAAGTTGTTTTTATAAGTTCCATGGTCTCCATGCTAATACAGTAATACAGAGGTGGAGGTAACTAAAAAATCAAGAATAATATAATAGCTGACACAAACACATGCACAATAGTATATAGACAGGGGATTGCCACTAGAAGAGAGGAAATAAAGAAGTAACCACACTGCGGAAAAGACTCGAGGGCTTATTTATGAGACCTTTGCGCCGCAGTTACATCACTTTTTGTGATGCTGCGGCGGCGAACACAATGCGCCATATTTAGAAAAGTGACGTATCTAAGCAGATGCGTCACTCTGTAAAGCACATCGCTACATTATACCTGCGTCAGGTATAATGTATGCAGGGCAGGCGTTACCCCACAAAAAGGGTTGTAGAAGAGGCGCCGCGAAATCTAGGATGCCACTGCGTCAAAATCTTACACCTGCCTCACAGCAGGCGTAAGACTGGTGCAGGCACCTTTAAAATGGGACTTGCCCATGTGTAAAGACCCATTGCTGGAGTAGAGTCACTTTTGCTTCATACTCCAGCAATGCGTCATTACTGCGCCCACAGATACGTCAGATATACTCGCATACCTGTAAATCCTTGCGACATGGAGCGCCGTACAGTAAATACGTTACAAAAGGGGGTGGTGATGGACGGAGCATCTGAACCAATCAAACACTCACACCCAGTCAAAAGATCTGGGTTTGATCCATCACCGTTCTTTAGCCCACTCTGCCACCCCAGTTCAGACATGGCTATATGCAAATCAGTCTGACCCTGTGCCTCATGGGAACAGTCCAGCCCGAACTGCCAAGCCATGCCTTCCCTGGACCGGAAACAAGCTTCCGAGGACCGGTTTCTGGCATTACAGCCGTCTTCAGCCCGGCTTGCTTGAATCCAGTGGCAAAGTAAGCAAGGGACTCACGTCTGAGCATACCCTGCCACACTTATGGCGGCCAAAGCGGTACAAAAGGGGGTGGTGAAGGACGGAGCATCTGAACCAATCAAACACTCACACCCAGTCAAAAGATCTGGGTTTGATCCATCACCGTTCTTTAGCCCACTCTGCCACCCCAATACAGACATGGCTATATGCAAATCAGTCTGACCCTGTGCCTCATGGGAACAGTCCAGCCCGAACTGCCAAGCCATGCCTTCCCTGGACCGGAAACAAGCTTCCGAGGACCGGTTTCTGGCATTCCAGCCGTCTTCAGCCCGGCTTGCTTGAATCCAGTGGCAAAGTGAGCAAGGGACTCACGTCTGAGCATACCCTGCCACACTTATGGCGGCCAAAGCGGTACAAAAGGGGGTGGTGAAGGCCAAGCCATGCCTTCCCTGGACCGGAAACAAACTTTCGAGGACCGGTTTCTGGCATTACAGCCGTCTTCAGCGGTGTTTGATTGGTTCAGATGATCCGTCCATCACCACCCCCTTTTGTACCGCTTTGGCGGGCACAGGTTTGGCAGGGTATGCTCAGACGTGAGTCCCTTGCTCACTTTGCCACTGGATTCAAGCAAGCCGGGCTGAAGACGGCTGTAATGCCAGAAACCGATCCTCGGAAGCTTGTTTCCGGTCCAGGGAAGGCATGGCTTGGCAGTTCGGGCTGGACTTTTCCCTTGAGGCACAGGGTCAGACTGATTTGCATATAGCCATGTCTGAACTGGGGTGGCAGATTGGGCTAAAGAACGGTGATGGATCAAACCCCGATCTTTTGACTGGGTGTGAGTGTTTGATTGGTTCAGATGCTCCGTCCATCACCACCCCCTTTTGTACCGCTTTGGCCGCCACAAGTGTGGCAGGGTATGCTCAGACGTGAGTCCCTTGCTCACTTTGCCACTGGATTCAAGCAAGCCGGGCTGAAGACGGCTGGAATGCCAGAAACCGGTCCTCGGAAGCTTGTTTCCGGTCCAGGGAAGGCATGCCTTGGCAGTTCGGGCTGGACTGTTCCCATGAGGCACAGGGTCAGACTGATTTGCATATAGCCATGTCTGAACTGGGGTGGCAGAGTGGGCTAAAGAACGGTGATGGATCAAACCCAGATCTTTTGACTGGGTGTGAGTGTTTGATTGGTTCAGATGCTCCGTCCATCACCACCCCCTTTTGTACATTAAATACAGCGCATCAATGGTGTCGCAAGGAGGGCTCACTGAAAAGTGTAGCATTGCTGTTTACACTCAGCGATGCCTCATTTTTCATAAATGAGGCCCTCAGTATGTATGTATCGTAATAAGCACCATAAAATCATTGATTGTAGATAAAAAAAAAGAGATAAACTGGCCATGGTTCTTTGGAGTAAGAATAACCATGCCTAGTACTGTATTATCCTGTGGACAATTCATATGTATGTGATACCTTCAAGACCCAATGTGGTCCACATGAAGGTATAAATGCAACGATGAACTAATTTGAAGTGCAATGTCAATAACACATTTTAGTGTCTATTTACTCTATTATAACACAAAGGAAACTTGTGAAGAATACTGGTCGTTGTGTATGTGTCTTTTGTCTTAGTTAACAGATACTGGTGGAGTAGAAAAGACACTGTTATCTTGCCAAGTCCGTTAACCTGCGGAAAGGTGGGACGTGGTGCAGCATGTTCTGAAGAAGCCCGGTTTTAAGTGCCAAGGCAAAAACATGCGACACTTGTGGAACACTGGGTTTCATGTATTTAATGTGAGTGCTGAATTTATGAAATAATAGATATGAAAAACCAGCATCACACAACTGAAGATTCTTTTACAATTCACCCACCAACTATCCCATTGCGAGCTCTGAGTATCTCATCATGCAGTAAGTACACCAATGCCCTCACTACCAGTGGCACGAGAACTCCGGGAGTTATCAGCCCCATTGACGTTATATATTTTGAATAAATACCGCAGCTCGGTGGTGCTTCACCTGAATATTACATCATCTGAAAGCTGGAGAAGTTTCCAAGTGAAATACTGGGGAAAAAAAGTTCCGAATAAGCATGGAAAATGCGATTCTTGCCTATCATACCCCAAAAACGTGTAATCCCCATTATTTTCCCATCCAGAAATTACAAGGATCCCCGTTAATAGTAATTATCAGGCAGAGAAATAACGGGGGTTATTTGGGGCCACTAATATTGCGGGCCTGAGTAGGGCTTTTATTTTCAAAAGGAGTCAGATAATCAAAAACGAAAATTGGAAGTAGTGAAAAGTATAGAACTACTGCCATCAGAGAACAATAAAATATTGTTTACCCTTGTTTAACTAATGATAATAAGTACAAAAAAAAACTCTGGAGGAATTCATGTTTTTGTAAATTAGACCCACGTGTATCCTGTAGGAGAGTACGGAGGCACACCTAGACCAATCTCACTAGAGAAAATGATACCATCAAATGTCAGCCCCTGGGCAGTGACGGCTGCTCTAAACTAGAAGCAGTAGGGCAACACAAAGGGGGGGATAATACATTAAACAACAAACCTTCACCTGCGACCGCCACCTTGGTGCTCCTCTCCCAACGCTGGTCACGCTGCACAGGCGCCCAGAGGCAATCACAGCACTGCTCTCATGCTGGAAATATTTACCAACATGAAAGCAGCATTGTGATTGGCCTGAGTGGGCTGACTTGACACTCGCTCAGGCACAGGGAGCCTGCAGCTTTTCTCCAACTTGGCTGTACAACACAACTGGGTTGGAGAAACAAAAGCGTGCATGTCTTTTTGGCCAGCCTAAGACAGCTGGCCAAACTGACATGCGCACTTTTAAGTGCCCACTACTACTCCCTACTGTGACGCTCTGTCACGATGGCCCCCGCCCACCCTAACCTCGTCTGGCAATGGTAGGGTTAGGAAAGAAAAATAAAATGATAATCAAATAGTTTGATTATCATTATATGTTTCAGTGAGGCGACGTTCCTCCGCCATAATGGATGAGCCGCCCCTGCCCCTGGGTTAGCGAAATGCTGATATAGTCGAGTGTGCCAATGAAAACTAGTATTTGCCACCTGATATTTATGGTCTTGAGTGCCCTGTATAAGTGAATACAATTTTACATTAGGAAAAGCAAGAATGGGATGGCCTCCAAGTTGACTCTATAATGCCAACATGTTACATTATGTCGATACCTATCTGCATGAACTGTTACCCTGAAAAGGCCATCTGGCGTTAGAAGTGCACACCATAAGAAGGTCTTACTTGAGGAATAGCCAAGCTTTCAAGCTTTTTTTAAGAAAGAGAAAAGCCCAACTGATGACAAACGGAGAGAAGCAGCACATTGCAATTATAGGAAGTTAAGAGAGAGAACAGTCTGTTCTAGACCAGTGGTTGCAAGGGTTGTTGGCCAAGGAAGAGTGAGAAGAGCGGAGAGTGCGGTTGGCCTGGTAGAATTACATTTTTTCCTAAGATATGAGGGACATTGTTTATTTAGATCATTGAAGTAAAGGCTGAGAACCTTAAAGCAGACTCAATTTTGAACCGGAATCCAAGAAAGTTTGGAAATATGAGCTGAAATATGAACTGTGCTTGGTAAATTTACAACCAATCATGCTACATAACTGTGCATTACTTCAAGTCTGTGTGTCACTGATGTTGAATCCCAAAATAGAATTTCCATGATCAAGTCGCGAAGTAAAAAGCACCACTATTTTGCAACATGAAAGCAGCAAATACATGAACATTTTTCTCAGCATTTTTAAGAGACCAAAATTAGTACATGCCAATTGGGTTACTTGTTGCGTCATGGAAAGATCTTGATCAATTGAGAAACCTCTGTTTTCTAGTGGAAGTGAGGGATATCAGTGGCGGTTAAAGATTGGCCACCACCACCAAGTCCAGGAATAAGAGAGTTTGACGAAAAAAAGCATATCAAGTTTGTTAGAGTTCAATTTGAGACAATTCTCTCTCGTCCAAATGGCCACTGTGAATGTGCAGGAACAAAATTTTGCTTGCATATTCTGGTGATTACTGGATATTGACACAATGATCTGTGTATCATAGGCATACAAAACAATTTGAAAGCCAAAAGACCCTTTTGATTGAATAGATCTTCGACTTTCTCCCGTTAGCTGCTAGGAAGACTGTTGCCTTTGCCTTGATAACTTCAAGGCTGGATTGGTGCAATAGATTGTATGCTAGAACCTCTAAACAATTGCTTCAAAAACTCCAGATGGTCCAACACTCAGTGGCCAGACTGGTGCTTAAACTTCTCAAACGTAGTTCTGCCTTGAAAGCACCCAGAGATCTGCACTGGTTACCAATTCCTAAGACGGTGTTAATTAAGATGCAGGTTCTGGTTTTCAGAGCTTTTCATGCCACAGGTCCTAAACATTTAGTCTATAGCTTCTGCTGATGGAGCGAAATTTGGAAAGAGATTTTATTTCAACTCGTGAAGTCACACTTCCATAATAAGAAATAATTATACTAACGTTTTGTGCTGTGTATGTATTAATTCAACCTAGTTATTTTATGAACTACAGACTCAGAGGACACTCGGCTCATCCAATGCTAATCTGTTAAAACCTCCCTCGTTTAGGCTTAAATCCTGAGGCGGCAAATCATTTATGGCATTGGGAGTCAAAGCCTGGAATCAATTATCAGACTTGCTTCGGCTACTTGACAATGAAGCCTGTTTCCAATAGGCGCTGAAGCCGTGGCTCTTTCAGATGCCGGATGTTCTGTGCCTCTCTTTTATATAGCGAGGTTCGGATGTACTTCTTCATCCATTGTTCACTAGTTTGGCTAGCAGTTACCTCTTAGTATTGGTGTCATGGGCTAGTGCCAGGAACCTCCTGTTGAGCGATCGAGTACTTTATAAATACTACATTTAATTCCATTTATATTCAATTTTAATATAAAAAAGTAAGGCTCCAAAGAAATGCTCCAAGGGGCCCTACAAATCAATGCCTGAAAGGGATAATAAAAAGGAAGTAATGATACTGACTGGGATCTCCAAGTCAGGAATGAACAGAGGCCCTGTTGACCAAATGCAAAAAAGATGAGATATAAGAATGGCAAGTGACACCGTATCGAATACTGCAGAGAAGTCAAGTAGGAAGTACAACAGCAGTTATGTTATGTTATGTTCTGTTATGTTAGGGAATCTTTAAAGCGCAGGCATACCCATGGGTGTCTTGGCGCTATCTGAGAAGAAGCAGGCGAGACTAAAGTGTTATAAATATTAAATAGCCAAGTTTTGATCTCCTTCCTAAATGCTAGCAAAGAAGGGATGGCCCGATATGTGACGGTAGGCTATTCCACAGCTTGGCTGTACCATAAATGATACTTCTGCCACCTCAGTGCACTTTTTAAATTTTTGGGACAGCTAAAGTATTAGAGTTAGCAGAGCGGAGATCTCTGTTGAAGATGTACAGTTTAAATGCTGACCTGAGAAATTCCGGCTCTGTGTTATGCAGTCCTTTATGCGCAAGGCATGGGGCTTTACATTTTGCACGGCTGCGAATAGGAAGCCAGTGTAAATTGCGAAGTCCCTGGGAAATAGAATGATATTTAGGAAGCTTTAGGATCATTCTAGTCACGGCATTTTGAACCAGCTGCAGCAACCTCATATGCTTTTCTTGTATGTTTAAATTGCGACTATTGCAATAGTCCAATTTTGGTAGGACTATTGCGGTGATCAGGTTTTTCCTATAGTTGTGAGGAATATAGGGCAGAATTTTCCTGATCGTTTTTATGATGTAGTAGGCTCAAGAGCTCACTGCCGATACTTGGGAATCTATGTTAAGGTTGTCATCAATGATGACTCACAGATTCTTGGCTTTGGAAACAGGAAGGGGGGGATGAGGAAGATGCTCAGGCCCTCTGTTAAGGGACCAGGCTGGAGAAGGCTTCCCGAATACAATGATTTTAGTTTTACCTTAGGTGAGTTTCAGGCAGTGTTTGCTCATCCAACTGCTGACAGCCTCGATACAGTTCCAACATCGTTGAGGGCCAGATGTATCATTATGAGCCACCGAGATTATCAATTGAGTATTGTCAGCGTTTGACGCTACCTCCATACTGAAACGTTTAATGAGCTGGGCCAGTTTAGCCACATTAAAAAGCGTGGGGTTCAATGATGCTCCCTGGAGACTCTGCAGGGTAAGAAGTAACGGGTAGTTTCGTATTTCCTTAAAGATACCGTTTGTATTCTATCTAAGGAAGGAGGTGAGCAGATCCAAAGCTTTACCCTTCAGCCCAATCTCCGATAAGCAGTGGATAAGGGTTTTGTGGTTGACCTCATCGAATGCAGCCGATAAGTCCAATAGGATCATAACTGCGGAACCCCCCTTATCGACTGCCATCCTCACCTCTTCCGTTGCTTTGGCCAGGGCAGTTTCCATGCTGTGTCCTGATATAAAGCGAAACTGGGTAGAGTCTAAGAGCTGATTGTCCTGAATATATTTTGATAATTCTATATTCATGATTTTTTACACAGATTTTGGCAGGCGCGCGATCGGGCAATAGTTGGAAGTATCGGTACAGCTCATGTTAGATTTTTTTAATAGTGGGAGAAAGGAAACCTGTTTCCAAATTTGCGGAAATATGCCTATGGAAAACATGATGCTGAAGGTATTCGACAGGTTCTGGACGATTATTTCTGGACCCTGTTTCAATATCTTTTCTGGGTATGGGTCATAGGGGGGATCCAGATTTACTTTGTAAAAGCAAGGAGATCATTTGTTCTGATGTGGTGGTTTTAAAATCGTGAAAGGAAGAGTCAACCTGTCCCTCCTGATTAGATTGCTCTAGAGACTGCAAGCTGTGGTTATCAACGATTTTTAAGATTCCATTAACTTTTTCTTTAAATGAATTTGCCAGAGGATTACAAAACAACTGACAATGAGAGGAGTCATTACTGTTAGAGGTTGTCGTAAGTGCCACCCTCGGTCAAATTCTTCCTCAGATCATCTCTAGCAACCAAAAAGGCAGGTTCCATACTGGGTTTGGATCTAAAGCCCAACTGAGTACTACTTAACAGGACGTTGATTTCCAAGTATTCCAAGTATTCAGCGCTTTGTCTATTAACTGTGCTTTTCTCTGACTTTGGCTGGTAGAAAAGAGAAATAGGAGGATAACTAGCTGGTTCAAAAATATTTCCTCTACTAGCTTCCATCTGTCCTGAAATGTAGCCTGCATTTATGAGTTGTTGTAAATGATTATAAGCTCGGATCTGTGGGACCAGTAAGATGGGATCTGGGAGCCACTGTCTGGGAGGTAATTTAGAAAAAAAGTGGTGGCCATGGATCTAAGGGAGAAAGTAGGTCATGGGAACAGATAATCCTGGAGAAATGAAATAGCTGGGATGGCAACTCAAGTAGAATTGTACACTTTAGATTTTGTTTTAAAAAGTGCGCAACCAACCATGCATTTGCCAGTTAGAGGAAGGTTCCAATGAGTGTGGCCATTTCCCTGAATCTGGGTTCACCTGATTGCAGTTCCCATCGAGAGAACATCAGGGATATAGAGTGCATTTCTATTTATTTGGATCTATACAATGACCTGCCATTGAATGTCAGGGGATTAGTCCAGTAAGGCGTGGCAGATCATAATCATATGAATATAAATTACTCTTTTATGAAATGGAAATGGAATTTGTTCATTTTTGTCGTCCTCATTTTGCATTTGATACCATCACTCGCCATCCTATCCGGCTGTAGAGAGCTTTTGGAAGAGTACTGTGTGATGGGAAAAAAAATGTGAATGAGTGATAATGCGGGTGAACAGAGTTCTGTGTGATGTGACAGAACTCTGCATGACAGTGTACTGCAGATATGACTCCTCAGCAAGGAGAAGAATTGAGTGATTCTCTAAGATACAAAAATAGGCCCCGAGGTACCAGAGGGGTTTACTCATTCTGGCCCATATGTACAAAGCCATTTAGCATTTCTTAAAAAACTGAGGGGCATATGCATAAAAAAAAACGCTTTGCAAGTCATTTATAGAGAATTCTAGCGAATCGCTATTATGGACTCGCAAAATGAAATGCATGTAGGGGTCGCAATATTAATTGCGATTCCTACGTATTCCTTAATTGCGAATCCCAAATTGCGAACCGCAAATTGCGATTCGCAATTAAGGAATACCTTCATTCCTACGGGCCTAGAAGCCCTTAGGAATGAATGGGAAGACATTTGCAATTTACAAATACCTATTAGGTACTCGCAAATTGCGAATGCAATTTCAAGGGTGCAAGGGTGTCACAAGGACACCCTGTTGCACCCCTGAAATATGCAAAAAACTGTTTTCTTTTTAAGGAAACCGCAAATTTTCACCATCTTGAAGTTGGTGGTAATTTGCGATTTCTTAAGGCAAGTTCGCACAACTTGGGTGCTTTCAGAATTGCATTTAAGGAATCGCAATTTGCGATTCCTTAATCACATTCACAAAATAGGGAATCACAAATTTTGCGGTTCCCTATTTTGTGATGACCTTTTGTGATGATACATCCTAAAAGGCTTTTTCTCGTTCGCAAACGGGCCATTTGTGACCGGAAAAAAGGCTTGATACTTATGCCCCTGAATAACTATTTTGGGCTGTTAAGAATTGCTAAACAGGCTTCCCAAATGTAGAAATGCCAGAAAAGTGGTCGCAAATTGTGATTTCTACACATAGAAATTGCATTTTGTGAATACCAAAATAGGAAATCCCAAATAGAGATTTCCTATTTGTGTTTTCCTAAGCATATGTACAAAGCATTTCCTAAATGCGAAATGACCATTTAGGAAATGCTATTACCATTAAATCCAATTCGAACATAACCGTGTGCATTTTGTAAAGGCACCCAAAATGCACTTTTTCCAGTGCCATAAAGCGCCCTCTTGCCTTGAAGGCATTTGTGCGCTGTACACGAACCCCATTTATTTCTTCTCTTTGATTTAAGAGGGGTCTTAGGCCCATAGGTAAAAATTCCTTCCTAGTTCCAAATTTGCAATTTCCTTTTAGGAAATTGCAATTTTGAAATGCATAACCATACATACCTATGGCCCAAAGGACCATAGGTATGAATGGTTTGCCACTTCCTAATAGCAATTACGACTCAAAAGGAATCGCTATCAATCAATCAATCAGGAGTTTGTTAAAGCGCGACTACTCACCCGTAAGGGTCTCAAGGCGCTAGGGGTGGGGGGGGGGGTTGGGGGGGTGCAGGTTCCATTCCATCAAGGAGGGGGTCTGTCGAAGAGCCAGGTTTTGAGGTTTCTTGCGAAGATGGGGAGCGATGTTGTCTGTCTGAGGTGGAGCGGAAGGGCGTTCCATGCTTTGGCCCCGAGGAAGGAGAAGGAGCGGCCTCCCGATCTGGTCTTTCTGGTGCGGGGGACCACAGCGTAGGAAAGCTGGGCTGATCGTAGGGTCCTTTGGGGTGCGTCGAATTTGAGTCGGCTGTTCAGGTATGCTGGTCCGGTGCCGTGGAGGGCCTTGTGTGCGTGGGTGAGCATCTTAAAGGTGATTCTCGCCTCAACGGGAAGCCAGTGGAGTGTGCGCAGGTGCTGGGAGATGTGGCAGTGTTTTGGCAGGTTGAGGACCAGTCTTGCGGCAGCGTTCTGGATGTTCTGTAGCTTGCGGATGAGGTTTTTGTTTATTCCGGCGTAGAGTGCGTTGCCATAGTCGAGTCTGCTGGTGACCAGGGCGTGAGTGACTGTCTTTCGGTGTTCGAGGGGGATCCATTTGAAGGTCTTACGAAGGAGGCGGAGGGTGTGGAAGCAGGAAGATGAGACAGAGTTGATCTGGCGGTCCATTTTGAGCTCGGAGTCCAGGATGATTCCCAGGTTGCGTGCGTGGTCTGTGGGAGTTGGCGGGTTTCCGAGGGCGGTGGGCCACCAGGTGTCACTCCAGGCGTCGGGGTTTGGGCCCATGATGAGTACTTCTGTTTTGTTGGTGTTTAGTTGTAGGCAGCTGTTTTTCATCCATTTGGCGACGGCTTCCATGCCTTCTCGAAAGTTGCGTCTGGCGGTGTTGGGCTCGTTGGATAGAGAGAGGATGAGCTGGGTGTCGTCTGCATATGACACGATGTTGAGTCCGTAGGTTCTGACGATGGGGGCAAGTGGAGCCATGTAGACGTTGAAGAGCGTCGGGCTGAGGGAGGAGCCCTGGGGGACTCCGCAGGTGATAGGTGTGGGGTCCGAGAGGAAAGGGGGGAGTCTGACCCGCTGCGTCCTGCTGGAGAGGAAGGAGCAGATCCAGTCGAGGGCCTTGTCCTGGATTCCTGCATCGTAGAGTCTGCGTATTAGGGTGCGGTGGGAGACTGTGTCGAACGCCGCTGATAGGTCGAGGAGGATGAGGGCTACTGTTTCTCCTTTGTCCAGTAAGGTGCGGATGTCGTCTGTTGCGGCGAGGAGGGCGGTTTCCGTACTGTGTTTTTTTCTGAAGCCGGATTGGGAGGGGTCGAGGATGTTGTGTTCTTCAATGAATGTGGCGAGTTGGCTGTTGATGGCTTTCTCGATGACTTTCGCTGGGAACGGGAGCAGGGAGATGGGTCTGTAGTTTTTGAGGTCGGTGGGGTCCGCTGAGGGTTTCTTTAGGAGGGGGTTGACCTCGGCGTGTTTCCAGTCGTCGGGGAATGAGGCGGTCGCCAGGGAGCGGTTGATGGTTTGGCGGAGCATGGGTGCGATGGTGTTGGCGGCTCTGTTGAAGATGTGGTGGGGGCAGGGGTCCGTGGGGGCCCCTGAGTGGATTGACTTCATTGTCTTCAGTGTGTCTTCGGTGGTGAGGGCTGTCCAGTCATCAATCGCTGGTTTCCGGGTGTCGGGGGTGGTTGGTGAGGGTTCAGTGTGTTGGTTGTCTTCGTCGAAGTTGTCGTAGATGCTCTTGATTTTGTGGTGGAAAAAGATGCTGAGTTTGTCGCAGAGGTCTTGTGAGGGAGGGATGTCGGTAGACTCGCTGGTGGGTTGGGCGAACTCCTTGATGATGCTGAAGAGTTCCTTGCTGTTGTGTGCGTGGGTGGAGATTCTGTCTTCAATCGCTTTTTTCCTCGTTTCTCTGATGAGTTGATGGTGGGCGTTGGTGGCGGCTCTGAAGTTGTTGTGGGCTTCTGTGGATTTGGTGTTTCTCCAGGCCTTTTCGAGGCGGCGGCATGTGCGCCTGGACTCTCGAAGTTCGGTGGTAAACCATCTGGCTTTCTTGGCACGGGTATTGTTGTTTTTCTTGAGGGGGGCTATGGTGCTGGTGCTGTCCGAGATCCATCTATGCAGGGTTCGGGCTGCGGTGTTGGGGTCGTCGTTTTCCGCGATGGTTGGGGTGGAGTTGTTGAGTGAGGAGGTGAGCTGGTCATCGGTGATTTTGGTCCAGTTTCTTTGTGGAAGCAGGTGCTGGTGTCTGTGGATGGTGGGTGTTCTGAAGGTGAAGTGGACGCAACGATGGTCGGTCCATGGGAGTTCGGTGGTGTGGCTGAAGGTGATGGAGTTTCCTGTAGTGAAGAGGGGGTCGAGGGTGTGTCCTGCTGAGTGCGTGGGCTCGGTCACGATCTGGCGGAGTCCAATGTTGTGGAGGTTGTCCAGGAGGGATGTGGTGTTGGGGTCCAGTTGATTGTCGAGGTGGAAGTTGAGGTCTCCCAGCAGGGTGTAGTTGGTGGATGCGATGGCCTGCAGGGAGATAATGTCCGTGATGGAGTTGGCGAAGGGTCCGCGGGGTCCAGGGGGTCGGTAGATGAGGGTTCCTCGAAGGGCGGCGGTGGGGCTGGCCAGTATCTTGAAGTGAAGGTGTTCCATCAGTTCTGTGGACTCGTCAGGCTATCAGGAAATCGCACATTTTGTACATGCCAATTTGCATTTCCTAAATAGCAATTTCTTAGAATTTGCTATTCAGTAAATGCAAAAATAGAATTTCGGACACATGGCCCTCTGTGTCTATGGGGAAATGCATTGATACATAGGAGGCATAGACTTGTTTGATGGTAGTGAAGCAGAGCTCATCGCATTAATGTGAACATGTCTAAGACATAATCATAGGCCCTTGGGTACCATAGGGACTTACCCATTCTGTGTCTATGGGGAAATGTATTGATAGATACGAGGCATAGACTTGTATGATGGGAGGACCTCTGCATGCACATGTATAACACTGTAAAGAGCCTCCTATCATTGAGTCAATCGCTGGGTGATTGTGCACAATAGTAAAACAATTCTGTATGATGGGGAGGAAATCTTTATTATACTGTGCATAGCCCTGGGTCACTGGGAAGATATCTGTATGATTGTATCCAATAATGTCAAAAAATCAATGGGGGAAGGGATCACTTGTCCTGAGTAACCAGTATTTGTTTACTATTCGGTTCCGATACCGATAAAAAATCCTCATTCATATACCAAGGGTCGAATGGCGGTGTAACTTGGTTCTCCGCCTTATTGTTAGCAACGTGACAGCATCGTCTTAGAGTTTGATTGTATGCTTCCTCCACCCGGAGGTAAACCACTGGTTAGTACAGTAGTGATAAGTGATGAAAAATATAAGTGAGAAGTGCTTGCTAGAAAAGCTTAAATGACCAGACTGAACGTATTTTTATTGGTTCTGGAGAGCAAGCCTGATTAAAAGATTTGGCGTGCGTAGGAAGTTGAGATATGGGGCTTCCGCACTATATAATGTCCATAAAAAGGTCGACATGTTTCAGCCACAAACTGCCCATAGGGGGTCGAGTTGGCTTTCTTCAGGACCTAGAATCTATAGTGAAAAATATCTCAGGGTAACCCTCTATTGTAGGGTAATTCTCGGGGTTGTTGCCCCTGAATGTAAGAGGCCTTTAAGTACCTTGTTTGTGTTCATTTAAATCATCCTCGGGCGTGCTGAGAAGGCGGTACCTGCTCTTACGCAGGTTGTACACGACTTGTGCTTGCTCTGCCACTCAGACCCCGGTAATGAACATATCCAGGTATGCTGGGGAGGACCTCTGTGTTATTGTGTCCAAGAGTGACACATCCTGTATGATGGTGTGAATTCTGGGTAAAAGTGTAAAGGTTTATGATACTGAGCACAGCCCCATGTGATTGGGAAGATCTCTGTGTGATTGTGTGCGATGGTGAATATAGCCCTACATTATGGGGAGGACCGCTGCGTGATTGTGTCCAAGAGTGACACATCCTGTATGATGGGGTGAATTCTGTGTAAAAGTGTAGAGGTTTATGATACTGAACACAGCCCCATGTCATTGGGAAGATCTCTGTGTGATTGTGTATGATAGTGAACATAGCCCTGCATTATGGGGAGGACCGCTGCGTGATTGTGTCCAAGAGTGACACATCAAGTATGAAAGGATCAGGGCTAAACTTTAGCATGGGTGAGCTGGGCACATGCCCAGGGCGCTGATGGGCAGGAGGGCACACAGAACTACATGTGTACAGGCTACGCAGCAGTGCCCACTGATCTGATTCTGGTAAACTGTCCTTATATAATTTTTATAGTTGCTAGCACCCTGCTCGTAAAACCCAATCTCTTCACCCCTTCTTTACTCCCATTTTCTTATCCTGCTCACCCACCAGGCCCCTCACCTTCTATTTGGTGCTGCTGCCAAAGAGGTTCATGGAAGCTGGGCATGAGATGTGTGCTCTTTTCACAGCAGGCCCATCGCTTCTCTGTGTGGAACAGCCAGTGACTGGCATGTGCACACAAATAGGTAATCTAAGAAGATCACCAGCAGCAAGGGACAGGCAGGAGAGAGCAGTATACTGCCAGGAAGGCCTTGTCAGAAGAGAACTCTCCATCACTCCCCACCAACATTGTTTCGCTTTTTCTCCTGTGTAAAAGGCACAGACGGAGTCAATGGTGAGCTTGGGCCTAGCCCCAAGGTCAGGTCACAGTTCTTAAGTTACTTCATGCTCATTGTGGGTATTTTTAAAGTTCTGTGTTTTCTCTTTGCAGTATAATACTTGCAGTTTTGTTTCCACTTCTAAATACAGTATACTAATTTTTGGGATGGAAATGAAAACACATACTAACTAAGCTAATGTTTCAGAAATACTTTTCCACAAAAGGTAGAGGGATGCCAAACTTGTTTTTGCCCGGGCCGCTAACTGTGCAAAGGCCGCCCCTGGACTCGGTGAATTCTGCCTAAAAGGTTATGATACTAAACATAGCTCCTTGTCATTGGAAAGATCTCTGTTTGATTGTGTATGATAGTGACCATAGTTCTGCATCACGAGGAGAACCTCTGTGTGATTGTGTCCAAGAATGACACATCCTGTATGATGGGGTGAATTCTGCGTAAAAGGTTATGATACTAAACATAGCTCCTTGTCATTAGAATGATCTCTGTTTGATTGTGTACGATAGTAAACATAGCTCTGGATTATGGGAAGGACCTCTGCGTGATGATTGTGTTCAAGAGTGAATTGAGGAATGTGGGTAGGGAGAATAATTTTGCACTCATGTATACATGTAGCCGGATTAAATGAGTCCTCTGATTGCAGAGGAAGAACTGTGTGATTGTGAACTAGACTCTGGTGACAGGAGTCCTACTGCAGTGAGCTCAAGCCAGTAGGAAGAGGATTAACATTAACTGAGCCATGTGTGACATGGACGAAGTCTGTGTGATTCTGTACTGAAGTGGGGTGAGCCTGATGTGATGGAGTATAAATAGTGAAATTAGTCATGTGTAAAGTGCAAAAAAGCTTTGCCATTTTATGTTGTAGAAGTGCACTCTGTGTCTTGAGTTGAAAGTTGTGTAATTTTGCACTATCCTAGTGAACATTTCTTCTGACCCTGGCCTCCTTCAGATCTCTGAGACTACTCATAGTATAGATTGTGCCTTGGAACATAGTAACCCAAAGGATAACCCAATAACTGCATAACTACATATTGCCTTAACAATGAAGCATCAAAAGTGTTCATTGGCAGGTGTGGAAGCATGAGAGACAGAGGAAGAGACTATCTTTGGTTATAGTGTCATTACAGTGGAGCCAACGCGGCCAAGCAGGAATCCACTCGATAACTTAATCTGAGTTAGCAAGTTTTATTACGAATTTAAAAATAGGTCAATGTAAATCAATATCAATATAATCATACAGAAATACAGAAATGTCAGAATTAGTCCAAATCTCCTGAGGAGATGTACAATATATAGTACAAAGCAAATAACTAACTGTAAAGTAACGATGCAAACGATCAGGAAAACGAATTGTCTATAGAATGACATCAAACAGTTCTCTTTAAGAAGCATGAGCAATTGAAAAGGGGGGGCCCTCGGCCCCCCCGCACGCATGGCGGCGCGGCGACCGTCTCACCTCCTCTCCCCTCGGGTCCTTCGACGGTGGGGGCGTGCCCTGGGGGCGCGGCCCACCGCCGATTGGCCGGCGCCCCTCCTGACCCGGATTCAATGGACTGGTTCCGGGTCGGGGGGGGCGGGCGATAGGAGGGGCCACCCGGCCCCTCGGGAATAAGAGGTAGGGAGCGCCCAGGAGACCCCCTTGTCCCTGGACGCTCCCTCGCTGAACGTTGTGCCCCGCGTTCGGGGCTTCTTTGTTTGGTAATTTTTTCCCGCTTTATTTTGCAGGTATAACGAAGCGGTTCGTGGAGCCAGCCGAGCCGTCGTGGGATTGCCTGGATCGGCATCGGCCTGGGACGTGAGGCGGCAGTGGTGGATTTTCCCCTTTTCTGTCCAGGGTCGTCGGCGGAGGACGCGAGGCGGCAGCAGAGGTCCCAGGACGTGGAACTCGCTCCGAGGGACGAGGAAAAGGCGGTATTTGTTGGCGCGGGGGAGGGCAGGGACGAGCAGCGGGCCAGCTCACGAGGGGCCGCCCTGCTAATTTTGTATTTCGGAGGTGTGCTCCGGGACTCAACAAGGGCCGGGGTAAGGCTGCGGGGTATTGAGCGGCAATAGAACAAACCGCATATATAACGCGGTACAGAGAAAGTAAGCCCGCGGGCGGGTTGAGCGACTGTTTTGTTACGTTAGCGGCGTCATTTAAACCGCATAGGTAACGCGGTACAAGCAAGGGTTTTCCCGCCTCGGCGAGTCGGAGCGGAGAGGTTGTTCCAGCGGAACACAAGCGTCACGCTTGAAGCTAAGCAGGGTCGACCAGGGCAGCACCTGGATGGGAGACCCCCGGTGAAAGTTTACAATTGTAGGAAAGAAACTGTTTTTCACGGCTGCATTACATTAATGATTAGCTAATTTGTTGTTCATCAAGTGACACAAGGTGTACAATTGTATGGTGAAACAAGGGGCCATTTCTAACAAGGTTATTATTAGTTATTAAGTGATTTATTATTAATGTCATTGCACAGTACATCTATGTAATTGTTTTCACGCTACACTGCAGTGTTTATTTATAATTCAGGTTACTGGATGTGACACAAAGGGTGCAATTTTCTTGAAAACGAGGTGACATTTTTGAAAGGTTTTCACTAATGTATTGTTGTAATTTCGATTAATAAGTGATTTATTGTCATATCCTTACAGTTCTGGGGAGTAAGTGCAGATACGGGTCCAGATTTGTCCTGGCCTTGGACGGAGTGTTATTTTAAATGTCTCTTATACACGGTGATAACACAAGTTTTTAATTCCAGGAAATTTAACGACATTATTGGGGCCATTCACTAGCGGACAGGACGGAAGAGCATCCAGCACGCAACGTGGTGTGAGCAGGGGCCGCAGATCATTATCGCAGGCGAGGACGAGTGACTGGTCGGTAAGAGGGGTACGGGGGGCTAGCATTCATCGCTCCTGGTGGCCGCCGGGTGGGTCTACATTAGGTTTACTCACCCCCTTACATAAGCGGACAAGCCGCTAGTGTTGCGGTCGCCGTTGCATGGTGCTGAAAGCCCCCTGGTGACCCTCCATCTGAAAGGTACACACAGTTGACCTGTTGGGAACTAAGTAGGCAGCGGGTGTTTTTTGGGGTAGGCGTCATGCCAGGTCCAAGGGGTGGAAAAAGGGGGTCCAACATGGAGGCTATGATGCGGGCTATGATGTGGGAGATGAGCGACATTAAGCAACAGCTAGGACAAATTAAGGAGCGGGAAGCTCGGTTGGAGGACAGAGAGGGCGAGGCACCGGGCCCGTCCGGGAGACCGATCCGCAAGAGGGTGGCACCAGTGCCAAGAGGGGAATTTGTCACCCCGCAAGGGAAACCTAGGTCCAAAAGACCCAAGGAGGCGGTCCCCACCCCAGGCCCAGTGGATCCGTTACCCGCCGCACCGCCCGCGGTGGTCCCACCCCCGCATCTGCCTACACCCATTGCCCCTGTGGTGCCGGTGCCGGCAGGTCAACCAGTAGACGCTGGGTCTGCTCCCGCACCGGTGCCCACAATCCCGGGTACAGGCTGGCCACACCCGGCGCCCGCCCTGCCAGCTGTGCCAGGACCGCTGGGCATAACCCCAGTGGTACCTGTTGTCCCGGGGGGTAATGTAGATTCAATGCCACCCGAATTGTTATCTCAGTTAACGGCCATGATGCCATGGCTCCAAAAAGGGGGAGCCTTCCCGAATTCTGCAGACCATGCGGCAGAGGCGGCAAGGTTTGTAGAAAAAATCAGATCGGCACCGGTCGCCGACAGTGTTGCATTGCCAATTTCTTCTCCCCTTGCAGGTCCAAGTGTTCCCCAGCTGGACGGTGTAAAAGGGCAGCCGCCCCCGGTGCCCGCACTTGGTAAGGAAGTGGCATTGCCGCTCTTGGGGGACGGTGTGATACCTTCCAGGAGCGAAAATCTAGCTCAGCATGTGTCATTAGCTGTGAAAGAAATGATTTGGGCTGATAAATACGTGTACATTTATTCTTTATTGTTGGATAATAGGGAAATGGAGCAGGCAAAAGCACTGAAAGAGTGGATGCTCCCAAGTGAATGGAGGGCGCAGTGTACTAGATTCAGGGTTGAGGAAAATCTCAATAATTGGATGCAAGCATGGGCTGTTTTCACTGCAATTAAGGCTGAGCGTCCTCCAGATCTGCAGGCTGCATTGGCTTGCTACTCGAGCAGGATTGTGGGGTGGAGTCAACAGTATTCTGGGGAAGCATGGAAGGGTTATGATGTCAATTTTAGGAAGGCATTGGAATTCAATAGATCGTTGCCATGGGACTCGGTAGATTCCATGGCTTGGCACAAACAGTTCTCTGACACTGCACCGCCCCCTCAGTTCGGTGCGGTCAAGGTGTTCACTAGACCGCAGCAGCCCTTTCGGCCCCCCCAAACGAGTGAAATACCTGGGAAATTTAGGGCAGGTGGGCCAGAGAAGAAAGGGGTGTGCTGGGATTTTAATAGGCGTACCTGCACAAGGGCCGCGTGTAAGTTTAGGCATGCATGTTCCTCCTGTGGGCACCCCTCTCATCCAGAAACTACCTGTAGGTCCAAGCAAGGTAACACAGGACAGAGGGGTAGGGGAAAGCCACTATAAGTCAGACAGGTTACGCCCCCCCACTCCAGTGGATGTGGTGGCAATGATTCCATTGTTGAACAGATACCCTGACCACAAAGCGGCCACCCTACTCCAGGAAGGTTTTTCTAAAGGTTTTAGGATCCCGGCCGGGGGATACACAGGCAGTGCGCACTGTAGAAATCAATTATCAGTCAAACACAATCCGGCTGTTGTGGCCGCCAAAATTGACAAGGAGCTTTCCTTAGGCAGGATAACTGGCCCTTTTCCTGCAGTGCCAGTACCCAATTTTGTGTGTTCCCCACTGGGAGTTGTCCCCAAGAAAGAGAAGGGGCAATTCAGATTGATTCATAACCTGTCAGCGCCAAAGGGGGCGTCACTGAATGATGCCATTGACGAAGGTATCTGTAGTGTTAAGTACGCCTCTTTTGATCAGGCTGTTACCTTATTGCAGGCCACTGGACCCGGGGCGCTGATGGCGAAATCAGACATAGAATCCGCCTTCCGCCTCCTCCCAGTCCACCCGGCGGACCAGCATCTTTTAGGTTTCACCTTTAGGGATAGGTTCTACATGGACAAATGCATGCCTATGGGTTGTTCTATTTCTTGCGCCTACTTTGAGATGTTTAGTTCATTTCTTGAATGGGCCATGAGACAAGTGACGGGCCATCAAAGGGTCATGCATTACTTAGATGATTTCCTCTTCCTCGGTACAGCGGGTTCTCAGGAGTGCGCACTGGCATTGCAGGAATTTTGCGTGCTCATGCGGGCTTTTGGGGTCCCGCTTGCGCCTGGGAAGACGGTGGGCCCGACCACCTGCTTGGAATTTCTGGGCATCGAGATTGACTCAATGGAGAGATGTTTTAGACTACCTAGGGACAAGGTGTGCAAATTCAAGACATCGCTACAGTTATGCCTCCGGAAGGAGAAGGTCACTTTGCAGCAATTACAGGAGGTGGTAGGGCAATTGAATTTCGCACTAAGAATCATCCCAATGGCTCGCCCCTTCTCTCGCTCCATCGCGCACGCGATGAGGGGGCTGAAGGAAAAGCACCACCGCACGCGCCTATCGTCTGAAATTCGCCAGGATATGCTCATTTGGATGGCATTCCTGGAGGATTTTAACGGTAGGGTGGTCTGGCCCGGCCCGCTCACGACATCGGCGGAGTTGGGACTATGGACTGATGCGGCCGGTAGTGTGGGCTTTGGTGCCATCCTAGGGAATAGGTGGGTCGCTCAACAATGGCCAGAAGAATGGAACACATGGGGTTTGCTCAGCAACATTGGCTTCCTGGAACTTTTTCCAATATGGGTGGCACTGATGGTTTGGCCCGAACACCTATGTAACCAATCAGTGGTGTTTTGGTCAGATAACATGACAGCGGTGGAATGTATCAATCAGCAGGGGGCGCGGTGTCCTTTCATACTTCGTCTGATCAAAGAAATTGTTCTGCGGTGCCTTAAACTGAATGCTAATTTTAGAGCCAAACATGTCCCTGGTGTTTTAAACAATGCTGCTGACTCCCTTTCTCGCTTCAAAATGCAGGTTTTCAGGGAACATCTCCCCACAGCAGACCCCTCGCCAGCACACTTCCCAGCAGTACTTTGGCAGATTGGTGCCCCAGATTACAGGACCTCGTGGTCGCTAGCCTAGCCCCCAGGACCAAGACGGCTTACGAAGGGGCGTTTCTGTCTTATTGTTCTTTCTTGGGGCCACAGTGGGAAGTGCTTTGGGCGAAGGAGGATGGGTTTGCAGCCTATTTAGAATGGATGCACAAAGAGGGGCGCTCAGTGGCAGCGGCGACCAGACATAGGGCAGCAGTGTCATTCTTCGCTCAAGCTAGGGGCTTCCGGGATCCCACTAATACCTTTATGATACGCAAGGCTTTAAGGGGATGGCGCCGTATTCAGGGACACCAGAAGGATAAGAGGAAGCCCATGGGGTTGGCCCGGCTAACAGCCTTACTGGGCACGCTGGAGATTGTTTGTAACTCGGAGTGGGAAGTGCTTCTTTTTAAGGCGGCATTCTCCCTGGCATTTTATGGGGCGCTGAGAATTAGTGAACTTGTGGCAGGATCCAAGTCTGACATATTAGGTGGCTTACAGAAGGCTGGGGTGACGATAAGGGGTGACACCATGTGGGTGATTATCCAGAAATCAAAGACCGATCAAGAAGCTAGGGGTCACACCATAGTTCTGCAACGGGCCCCCGCCAACCCGTGCTGCCCGGTGAAGCACGTAGAATCACTCATGGGACTGATGGTCGGTTCAGCAGGCAGGGCGTTGCTCTGTCACGCCGACGGGAGCCCCTTGACCAGGTATCAATTCAGGAGAGTGTTCGAAATAGGGGTTACAAAAGCAGGTCTTGATCCTAGAGATTTTGGATCTCATTCCTTCAGGATTGGGGCAGCAACTGAGGCGGTGGCGGGGGGCCTCCCGGTGGAAAGAGTGAAGACAATTGGGAGGTGGTCGTCAGACTGCTATAAACGTTATGTTCGGATTGACATGCTATGATTACTTGTCACTCACGCTTGGTATCTTTCCGCTCTCTTACAGTTTCTCAGACCTGTTACGCAGGGGAGGAATTTGTCGTCGGGCACCGCCAATATTCATCGGCACGGAGCGGCGAACAGGAAATAACAAAGAACAATGTCTGGATTGTCGGTCATTCATATGTGAAGCGAGCGGAATGTGTCTTCCTGTCAGGTGACAAGAAAGAAAGGGCGGCACAACTAGGGTTGAATATCACGTTCTTTGGCAGAGGAGGGTTGTGTCTTCACGAGTTTAGGGGATTCTTCCAAGGGCTGTTAGCACGCCACCGGTCTCCACCGTCAGTGGTGATACTTCACCTTGGGGAGAACGACTTGGCAACACTGGGCAGGCGCATCTTGATTGAAGAGATTATCTCAACAGCGGGTTGGATAGCTAGGACCTGCCCCGGGTGCACGCTAGTATGGTCACAACTCATACCTCGACTTCAGTGGCGGGGGGGTCATTCGGTCAGGGCGTTGAATCACTCGGTAAAGAGGATCAACACACGGTTGGATAGGTTGTTTCGAACCCCCGTGTTACAGTCAATACCTCATGGGTGCATCTGGGGTCACAAGTATTACTTGAAGGACGGGGTTCATTTGACAGAAGAGGGTAATGTCCTATGGTCTGACAATATCTGGGCTTGGCTAGAGGGCTGGGATAGGAGGAGTGTGTCCTTAGGCAGGGGCTAGAGGGGGAGGCCAGATCGTCGGTTAACAATGCTGGCCTGTGGCGGTAAGGTCATTATCGGTGAGCACATATTTGAGGTCTGAGGGGGCGGGCATCATCCTATGGAGGTTCCCGCCCGGGGGGAGGGGCCTGCGGGCCACTCCCAGTACTCCAGGGGCAAGGTAATATGCAAAGGAGCGCGGGTAGGAGTAGTTCACGCTTTCCTTAGGCTGGTAGCCACCCCGCGCGCGTGGACTCATGACGCCACCGGCGCAGAGTAAGGGCCCTCCTTTAGTGGGTAAATGGAGTTTGGGGCGTAGACCGGGCAATTCCCGGGGTAACACTGCGCATGCGCACTTCTAGGGGGGAGGCGCAGCTTGTAGGACCTGACACCGGTAGTGACCCTGCCATATGGCCAGAAATGTACAAAAATCAAGGTAGGATGTTTAGTTTAAGCTAGGAACAACTTGTATTAGAGTTTTGTTAAGGTCAGGCTCTCAAACTTGTTGATAACAATTGTATAACTGAATGTCCTGCTGATTTTTGTATTCATTGTTGATTATGCAATTAAAACCTTTTTTAATTTCATACTTTAATAAATACGGCCGGGCGACTAGCGCCCGCCTTCCAAAAAGTAAAACACGTCTCGTGTCCACGTTCCTGGGTGTTGGGTGCCGGATTGGGGGGGAGGCGGCAGCTAGTCGCTGACCATGTGAAAAGGGGGGGCCCTCGGCCCCCCCGCACGCATGGCGGCGCGGCGACCGTCTCACCTCCTCTCCCCTCGGGTCCTTCGACGGTGGGGGCGTGCCCTGGGGGCGCGGCCCACCGCCGATTGGCCGGCGCCCCTCCTGACCCGGATTCAATGGACTGGTTCCGGGTCGGGGGGGGCGGGCGATAGGAGGGGCCACCCGGCCCCTCGGGAATAAGAGGTAGGGAGCGCCCAGGAGACCCCCTTGTCCCTGGACGCTCCCTCGCTGAACGTTGTGCCCCGCGTTCGGGGCTTCTTTGTTTCCCACCCACCATCCCTTGGTACAAAGTTTAGGCAGCGTTATGTCCGGTTTAATGGTAAGTTTCAAAGGTATGGACCGCGGGAGAGAGTAGGCTGTGGTTGTATTTTGTGATCTGTTGTTAGGACTTTTTCCCCTTTGTAGAAAAGTGATGTGTGAAGTGAACTGTATTTGAAGATATGTGTCTTTAGGCCTTTTTTCCCTTTGTAGCTATACGTTGATATTGTAATTTTGAGTAACATGAGTGAACCGAATTGTAATGTTATGCCATGTGTCGTTAGGCCTTTTTTCCCCTTTTAGCTATGCGTGGATACTGTTATTTATTAGCCAGTGTAGTTGTCCTTTAGAATTTTTCCATAGGTCGTCGTATTTATTAGGTATGGGACATGCGGTAAGGTCATTATCGGTGAGCACATATTTGAGGTCTGAGGGGGCGGGCATCATCCTATGGAGGTTCCCGCCCGGGGGGAGGGGCCTGCGGGCCACTCCCAGTACTCCAGGGGCAAGGTAATATGCAAAGGAGCGCGGGTAGGAGTAGTTCACGCTTTCCTTAGGCTGGTAGCCACCCCGCGCGCGTGGACTCATGACGCCACCGGCGCAGAGTAAGGGCCCTCCTTTAGTGGGTAAATGGAGTTTGGGGCGTAGACCGGGCAATTCCCGGGGTAACACTGCGCATGCGCACTTCTAGGGGGGAGGCGCAGCTTGTAGGACCTGACACCGGTAGTGACCCTGCCATATGGCCAGAAATGTACAAAAATCAAGGTAGGATGTTTAGTTTAAGCTAGGAACAACTTGTATTAGAGTTTTGTTAAGGTCAGGCTCTCAAACTTGTTGATAACAATTGTATAACTGAATGTCCTGCTGATTTTTGTATTCATTGTTGATTATGCAATTAAAACCTTTTTTAATTTCATACTTTAATAAATACGGCCGGGCGACTAGCGCCCGCCTTCCAAAAAGTAAAACACGTCTCGTGTCCACGTTCCTGGGTGTTGGGTGCCGGATTGGGGGGGAGGCGGCAGCTAGTCGCTGACCATGCTGTATTTCCTTATCTATCCTAAAGTAGCATCCTTATTCTAAAGAACTTCGGTAGCGGTAAGTAAAGAAGAAGAGAACGGTGTCCGCATTCAGAGTCTTCAGTAGAAGTACTCCAACAATGGGCCCAATGTTTAGGTTTGTTTTCCATGAACACCTAAGATGGACTTCTTCTCCCTCACTAAGTACAGCACATAATATCAGCTGCAGTCGAGTTGACATTCCCACATGATTGCTTGTTTGGTCATTTTCCATAGCTCTGGAGCGACCGGATACTTTCACCACCTTTCCCACATCCATGAGTTGTAATCTCTTCTTGTCCTTAGTCATTCCTCTCCTCTCCCATGAGAACTCATCTGCTTGTTCTTTATCACGATTCCCTTGGCTGACTCCTTCCCATACCTTTCTATCTAGTAAGATAAAACTTCTTTATTCTAACTAACAATGCATATCTACACCTGCAGTGGAAACAAAATGAGACAAAACATTCCACGGCTAAGGCTAAACACAGACAAACTTGGCATTGCAAGGCAAGCTTGCACTGAAACATAACAAGGCTAGAATGAAATTGCACCTGAAGTTAAACCAAAATACAAGTTAGGCTTCAACTAATAGCTAACTTTAGCAAGTGCACCAGTTTACTACTATGGGCCATATGTATGAAAATGTCCATTTGCGATTATCAAATAGCAATTTTTTGTGAATTGCTATTTGAGATTGCAAAATGCTGTGTGTGTAGGATTTGCAATAAATTTTGCGAATCCTACATATTCCTTAATTGCGAATCTCAAATGGCGATTCGCAATTAAGGAATACCTCCCCATTCATTACTACGGGCCTAGAGGCCCATAGAAATGAATGGAAGACATTCTCAATTTGCGATTCTCGATTAGAGAAGCGCAAATTGCGAATGCAATTTCAAGGGTGCCAGGGTGTCAAAAGGACACCCTGTTGCACCCCTGAAATGAGTATGGGTGCAGATGTGTCGCACATACATGCCCTGAGGGCATGTATGTGAATCACATGGCACTTTGAAAAATGTAAAAAAAGTGCATTTTTCAAAGAAATTGCAAATTACCACCAACTTGAAGTTGGTGGTAATTTGCGATTCCTTAAATCCAAATTGCACTTTTTCTGTGCTTCTTACATTGCATTTAGGAATCGCAATTTGTGATTCCTTAAATGCAATTGCAAAATAAGGAATCGCAAATTTTGCGATTCCTTATTTTGTGAGGGGTGTTTTGTGTCATACATTGGACACTGCTGATTTGCGATCGCAAACGCCGAATTTCGGCGAATTTCGGCTTTTGTGATCGCAAAATTGCCTTCATACATATTGCCCTATGTGCACAAAAAACAAATGCACCATAAATGAAATCTCATAACACATGAATAATGGAAAAGCAATTAAGAATTATTAATAAAATACTCTCAAATGAGCATAATATCGTGTTACACCGGAACCTTCCAAACATTAGTTTGCACATTTTGTTTAATTAGTTTCACTGTAAATCATCTATAGATTTTCTCTACTCATTAACAAACCAGTACATTAAATTTCTCCATTAATTACAATTTATACACACACATTTTATAAGCTGCATCTGTTCTACGTGGAGCACTTCATATGTGCGATACTCCATCTTTACCGTTTACTACTACTCATAGATATGATGCGCTCCTGCTTATATCTCAAATGGGATCAAGATTCCACTAACTCACTGCTGTCCATATCAGAGTACTGATTTTATCACTACCAAGGATGAGAGGCTGTGTTGGCCATGACAAATAACCTACATGTCACATACAAAACTTTACAACTGTTCATTAGGCCATTGAGGTGAACGCCCCCCCCCCCCTCCAGCCTCCCCATGTGAAAGGAATTTCATTACCTTTCTGAAATGCCCTGGGATTAAATGATGGCACAGACTGCAGAAGGTCTTTGCCTGTCAAGAAAGATCACAACTCTACCTTTCTCTGCTACAACTTTCTTAAATGCTCACAAAATGACCGTTTTCCAGTGACATCTGGGAAAGCACAAACATAAGTTGCTTGCGGAGGGGTCAGTCTGGTCGTGTTCGCTTTGAACTTAATTGGTGTCTTTTTAGACATGGTTTGAGGCTGTTTGTGCAAGTCCTGACAGGTGTTTGCACTTTGGCTGGACGAGCCAGACACCACTATCTTCAGTGTTCAAAGTCTTGCGACTTTTGGTCGCCAGTTGGTTTTTCTCCCACGATTTGAGAGCAGAGCTCGGAGCCATAAGAAGGTACAAACCTGGGGATAATACAGCAAATGAGACGAGACATTTATGATAGGGAACTGGAAACGAGAACACAACTTTGAAAAAAATCCGGAAACTGTTGATCTCCCGGGGTAATAGTTTTTATCTTTGGACCTATGAATATAGCCGTGATTTGTGCAAAAATATCTTTTTTTTGCAACCTTGACTGGGTCTGCAGAAAAGATGGCGAAGGTTGCAATATTTTGTACTTCGCTACTTCACCTGAACATTTTAGTGAAAAAGTATGTTGAAGGAATATTTACTTATTTAAAAAACTAAATAGTTCTGCTTAAAAACATATTTCCTAGAAAAGCAAGGGCTTATTCAGAGTGCTCCAGTAAAATAAATTTTTTCTGGAGAACTTCATTATAAGTTTCACAAGGCGGAATGGGGCATAATGTGGTATTACTGAATGTTTTGACCCACTCTGAGCTGCAAAACTCATAATAGCATAGTCATTTTTTCTCCAGGCAAATTTCCATAGATTTTACTGGTGAAATTTGTGTTGCGCAAACCACTGGGTCCCTGCAAAGTTTGCACATGACTTATAAAACGGAATTGGGCCCAACTATTCATGCTGAATGGTGAATGACTCAGCATGTGGAACGATGGCCTTCGTGTTCTTCTGGTGCACAATGACACTGCATAGAAAAACTCTGCACATGCAAAACCTGCAGAGAAAGATTCAGCATACAATTCCAAATTGGCTGGGTTCAATTGGAGCTAATATGATCTCGCTAACCGGTGACGATGATCTTTCAATGTACAAAAAAACTCAACAAAGTGCGTACGTTGGGAATGTCATAGAACCTTACCTGCGTAAAGAAACGTCTAATCTGGATCAGTGGCGGCTAGTAGGGAATGGGGGCGGGGTATGAAAATATTTTTTTTTAGAAACACACTTATCTTTTCACCGCCAGCCGCATCGCTCCTCTGCTTCTCTGCTCTTCCTGACTCCAGTCCGGAAGAAGCTGCAGAAGGTCCCGGGCACACAGGCTCCCCATAGCCAGTCACAATGCTGCAATGCAGCGTTGTGATTGGTCTGAGCGCTGTGGATCAGCGCTCAGATCAGGACAGGGAGCCTGGTAGGGAGCATGCAAAGTGCGCATAGTCCACTCCTCCTCCCACCCGGAGCAATCAGCCCAGCCCGCAGAAACCAAAAATAAAACGATAATAATGTTGTTATTATCATTTTATTTAACCCTTTTCACTGCTCTAAAGGTAGTGAGGTGACACTCCTCCACCTTAGCAGAGGAGCCGCCAGTGATCTGGACATGGCCCATGTGTTCAGTCTCTACCAGGTAGATCATCGACACATACCCTGGGTACCAGAGGGGTTCACCCATTGTGTGTCCAGAGGGAAATGCATTGATACCTAGGAGGCATAGAGTGATGTAACGCTCATTGCATCAGTGTGAACACTGAGTCTCCTGGAATACAATGGTTCTCCATACCAAGCCAACAATCAGCCAGGCCACCACCCACTTCCCCTGCTGTGAGCATTGATGGCCTCAACAATGAGCATCTGATGCTGTCCTGCCCACGCGGAGACATCCTTGCCCGACGCATTCCTTCTTTCCCTTCATAGAAGGAATGAAGAAAGGTATGACTGAGCACCAAACCAGCATGAAAGAGATGTTTCCTCTAGACCACAAATGAGGGCTCGAAGAAGCGTAGAATCCCCAGATCTATACAGCAGTCGGCAGTATCCCTGTAGTTACAAAGGTACATGGTGACTGCTCATGTCACAAAAAACAATTCTTGCTCATTTGGCATTATTCTACCATTTGCACATATTTTATATGGATTGCTGGGCCATCACTAAGTACTACCCTTTTTTGGAGTACAAGCACACAGAACCCCACCGCCCCTCTGGTTGGGTTGATGCTAGGGAGCTGTCTCTATGTTTTATTTAGCCAGTGGAAGGGCGAGATTTTGATCGATACCTTATCCCTATTGATCCAAACCTCGATCTGGTCGACTGAACCTTTATTGCCTGTCTTTGAGGAAAAAGTGCACCTCTCTGCAAGTTAGTTCACCCAATAAAGGACCCTGCTCCCAAAGATCACAAACAACTTCTAGCTTTCAAAAGTTTATTGTAAAGATATGATAAGCTGCAAATACAGGCATCTCAGAATGAGATTCACGAGATACACAGGTCCAACTACATACATGTGCTCTCTGAAAGCCCTCAGACGAGCAACGGAAATCACTAACACAAGTTCTAAGAATAATAAAGCTATCAGCATTGACGCATATCTCTCCTTCATTTAAGTTGGAGGAAAACGCACAGGTTAGGCTGTCCCTACCCTGCTCTAGATGGTATCCCTACTTAACCAAATCCCAACCTAACGAAGGTGTCAGCAGTGAATGACCCCCAAGGGAAGTCACTCACTCTAAGTCTCTTGGTGAAAACCTATAGTTCTCCAGTCATGACCCCTCTCTGCCTACCCATCCGCTCTCCAAAGGGTCCTCAGGTATCTGCTCTAACTCCACCCAGGGGTGCTGTCCCTAATACAAAACAGTCAACAACATTTGAGACGCCCCTCGTGAGACGCCTCTCACGTGGTGTAGCTTCTGGCTTTTTCCATGCTGCTTTGTATTGGGCCTCGTACGTTGGAGTTGACCTTGCTTCTCAGACTCTTCTCCGGCCCGCTGATACCCCTTAAACATTCCGGAACCCTCCTCCATGTCTGGGCCGTCTACTGAACAGACCTCTATTCATTCATTTATAATTGGATCCCCCCTTTTCCTTTGCAGACAGATATCTGCAGCCAAGAACCCAACTCTCATAGACTTCCAAAAAGGCTTGCAACATTTCTCAGCCCAGACATGTACGTATAAATCAATGTTTAAAATAATTCAGGCCCACAACATTTCTCATAATGATTATAGCATTCAACTTCTTCATTAATTAAAGCATGTTAATACTCTTATTCTATTATTCAGTAAACACATCTATAAATCATGGCCCATTAATGCAATAGCCAAAACATTATTTCAATCTATGTCGTGAAAAGAAACACCTTCTAGCTTTGGCCCTGAGGCCTACCACATTCTGCGTTTTACCACATGCCATCTTACATTTTAGCAGCTACACGACATGAATTCAGGAATAATCACATCTAATAAAATCATATAGTGTCACACATTTCTGTATTAGTTCCACTTCTACTTAAATCTCTACATTAGCTATACATTCAGAATATAATTTCAGATACTATTAGCACTCATGGCATTTCTCCTCATGATTTATGCTTACTACAGGTAAGTGTGATGCACTCATACATTTAGGTCAGTTTGCGCTCTCTCAGTTCCCCCCTTTGATGACCTCTCGGGGTCATCACTAACATTTAAACTGCAGTTATTGCTGGCATAATTTGTCTCTGCGCTTCCAGAGCCCTCAGACTCCTGTACTGATTATCTTGTATGGCAGCCAATCTCTGCAGCTGTTCTCTTTGGGCCCTTTCTGACCTTCTTGCTCTGTACCATTTGAATACCCTCACCAATCCCCACAATATAATCCCACAGATCAATATTATGATGATAGGTTTTAGTATATACCACACAAAGCTTTTGCCTATGGTGGAAATCCACCCTCCAACTTCACTCATTCCGTGGCCCACCTTTTCCCAGACATTTTCTCTACTCAAGTCTTCGATCTCCTTGTGAATCTTAGTTATGTTCCTAATAACTTTCTCAAGGGGCTTCGAATTGTCTGGAATGTAAGTGCAACATTCCTGGACCTTCAAAGCCTTACAGACTCCGCCCTCTTTTGCTAGTAGGACATCTAACGCAAGACGGTTCTGAAGAACCATAGCCCTTATCGATTGCATCTCTCCTTCTACCAGCATTAAGGACTGAGCAGTGCTGGCAGACAACCTGTCGACAACTGTTGCCAGTCGTCTAATTTTAACATCATTAAGGATTACTCCCAAAAGAGGGAACATAGCTCCAAAGACATCTCCAACCATTTCTGCATCTCCTACATCTCTCTTTCCCCTTGATGATGTCTTGCCCTCGATGATCACTAAGTCTTGTGCATGATATATTTTGGGGAAGACAATTGCTAGGTAACATGATCCATACCAGTTGTCAGGTAGTCTCACGTAAGCATTTCTTCCACATACAAAATACACATTTGGAATCACTTGCATTCCCTTCAGGAAATCCTTAGTATAGTACTCTATATTGAAAGCATGTTCACAGTCGACTTCTCCCACGTATACATTTTCATAATACGTTTTGGCTCGGTGAAGACATAGCTTTCCTCTCTGCGTCTTATCTAAAGCTATTGGACCACTACTACCCTTTCTCTTGTGTGCCTTCTCTTCCTCGGTCCAATCTGTTTTCCATTGTCCTGATTTTTTCAAAATCTTTTGTCTCCTGTAACGATCATCCACCTGCCCTATGAACTTCTTCTCGACTTCTGACACCTTGCATGTCAGGTTATTTCTACGGGCATGTGAAGTATCTAAGGTAATCCAAGGAATGAAGAATTTGGCCAATCTGTCTTCACTCTTCCAGTAGTCCCATTTGTTCATCTGCTTATAATTTGGGACTTCTGGCAACACTGAATCATAGTTGGAGAAATAGTATTCAAAACTATCTCTCTCATAAAATATACTAAGCAATAAGCTACATGTAATGCCATATGTCAGCGGGAGGTGATGGTATCTAATGCCTTCATCTACAGACGCCGGCAACTGCATGCAGACGTAACAATCCTTAACCTCCATGGCATCCACGTATTCATATAAGAGTTTAGCATAAGCATTTGACCTAAAGTCTCCTTGGGACTCATCTACGTGTAACCTGCGGGCTTCTGCAGCTAATAACGCTTTCTCTTGAATGTTTTCCCTTTTCACACCAGCAACAGTGGGTGTAAGCGTTTCTACAGACTTCACATCAGTTACCTTCGCCTCTTCCCCATGTCCCTTTACATAAGAAATTGTTACCACTAAAGCTATTAATATTATCACTCCTACTATTAGTGTACCTATTATACATTTAGCTCTGCGGTTCTGGGTGCCGGCTTCCATTTCGTCAGACAATATGGCTCTCTCTTATCTTAGCAAAAAGTTCTTTTCCTCTCGTTCCTTTACAGTCTCTTTTTTTTTTTTTTCCTTTTTGTCTTTAGAATCCACACAACTGGAAGCTGACAACCTTTTTCGCAAAAGTCCTTTAACAGTTCAATAAAGACAACCCTAGCCCTTCTCCATCAACTCAAGGGAAGTTCCCTAAAATTCTCTGCTTCCTGGGCGCTAGGTAATCTTCTTTTTTTCTGTTCACTTTATTTACAAAGTCCTTTAACAGTCTACTATCAAGCCTGTGCCTGCAGCTTCGATAGCAAAGTTCAGTATTTCCAAACGAAGATTGTGCTCTTCATGTGCTGTTATCGTTGTACCAAAGTCGGGGAATTGCAATTCTGAAAGAAACATGTGTTTTAACTTGCTGAGGCGGGGAGGTCTGGGGAGCATGAATGTTAGTGATCCTTCTTGTTCGACTCCGGGTACCAACAGTCGTATTTCCACGGTGACGATGGGCTCAGAACTGGACACCACCACCGCTCGAATCCTCCCTGTCTCCTGTTTCACAGACATTTGTCGCCAGATATGTCCACTCAGGAGTGGAGTATCTTCTGTTAGGCACACGCACTCTTCTTGACCTTCTTCGGTCTGGTGCTTCAGCGCCCTGAGCACCTTCTTCCGGGTCTGAATCTTCTGATATCGGAGGAAGGGTTACCTCTGGAGTTGACCTCAGGCTAGAACTCCTTCTTTGCGGCCAATTAGCTTCTCCACGTGCCCTTCTACTCCTTCTCCTTCTTGTCTGTTCTCGCTCTCTGTCAGACTTGTCAGTGTCTGACTCGTACTCCCAGCTACTTTCTCCTTCTGTAGCGTCGTCTGTTTCGCTGTTGTACTGACCGTCCTCAGCTTGGTCAGACTCGTTCCCTGCTTCCGTTGGCACCTCTTCAGCTTGGCTAGCCCCCTCTATGGCTTCTCGGTCCTCTGCTGGACGTCTATCCGAGAGAGGAGCTGTTTCTTCCCGAGGTGCTGGAACCCTTCGCGTATGTGACGCGTGGATCCAATTGGGCAGGCCTCCCACCTTCACAGCCGTATTCGCAATCAAGATGATCTGGAAGGGCCCACGCCAACGAACATCCAAGCAGCTTCTTCTCACATGTTTTTTCACCAGGACCCAGTCCCCAGGATACAGGTCATGGCACGGGCCCTGGCACGATGGAACCTCGGCAGCCTGCACCTGAAGGGACACAGAACGAATGGCGTCAGACAGCCCCTTACAATAGTCCAGGATCATATCATCTGTGATATTCAACAGTGCAGTAGTTGGGACAGATGGCAGCCTCATTGCTCTCCCCATTAACACCTCATGGGGTGACAACCCCGTTCTTCTGTCTGGGGTACTACGAAGGCTCATGAGGACCAATGGCAGGGCGTCAGGCCAACTCAGGGTCGTTGAGGAGCACACTTTGGCAATTCGGGCTTTGATCGTGCCATTGATCTGCTCCACAATTCCTGAGGCTTCTGGTCGGTAACTACAATGCAACTTCTGATCGATATTTAGAGCTGCACAAATCATCTTCACAAGCTCGCTATTGAAATGCGTTCCCCTATCTGATTCCAAAGAGGCCGGCACCCCGAAGCGCGGAATGAGTTCCCTAAGCAGTAACTTGGCCACTGTGAGGGTGTCGCACCTACGTGTAGGGTATGCCTCAACCCATCTGGAGAACACACAAACAACCACCAGGACATAGCGGAGGCGGTTGCATCTCGGCATTTCAATGAAATCTATCTGCATTCGATTGAATGGACCTCCAGACCTTCCTATGTGACTCAGCGCAACTGGTGTTCTTTTCCCTACGTTCAGCTGCTGACAGGTCACACAACGCTGACACACTGCTTCTGCTGCTATTCGAAACTTAGGATTGTACCAAGTCTGTCTAAACACTCTCAGCATAGCATCTCTCCCTAAGTGTACGGGACCATGTATGAGTCTAGCCATTGGACTCACCATCTCATTGGGCAACACTGCTCTGCCGTCTGCTGAGACCCAAAAATGGGACTCACCCATTACACATCCTGCCTTTTCCCATGTTTCTTTTTCAAAATCAGGAGCATTTTCTTGCATGTTTGACAGTTCATCCCAAGTATCAACAGTTTCCAATATCATGGCTAATTCAGTTCTTACATTTATTCCACCCACTTCCACCTCTGTGAAAGAGTACCCTTGTTCTGCGCAATACCGCGCAACTTCATCAGCATATCTATTGCCTTTCGAAACGAAGTCCTCATTTCTGGTATGTGCGGTGCACTTTACAACTGCGATACCTGCTGGGCATTGCAACGCCTCTAACAACAGGCGCACAAACTCTCCATTGCGAATGGGAGAGCCTGAAGAGGTCATGAACCCTCTTTGAGACCATAACTGCCCGTAATCATGAACCACCCCATAACCATATTGGCTGTCGGTGTATATGGTGACTCGAATTTGATTGCTTGCCAAGCAAGCACGTGTCAGGGCAATAATCTCGGCTACCTGAGCGGAGTGTACTCCTTCCAGGCACCCAGCTTCTACAACTCCAGCAATTGTACAAACAGCATAAGCTGCTCTCAACTGCCCAACTTCGTCTCTTACACATGAGCCATCGACAAAGAAAATTTCATCTGGGTCAGTCAGTGGCTCATCTACGATGTCGGGTCTGGGTTTGGTGCATAGTTCAGTCACATCGAGGCAGTCATGGTCTGTACATTCATCATCATCCTCGATATCATTTGGGAGTGGCATCAAGGTGGCAGGGTTCAAAACAGAGCATCTCTTGAGGGTCACATTCTCTGCAGCAAAAATAACTTGCTCATAGCGCGTGAGCCTGCTGTTGGTCAGATGCTGTGTTTTGGTCCTGGTCATCAACAGTTCAACAGAATGGGGCACGCACACCTCTAACGGGTGCCCCATGACGATATTTTCACATCTCTCAATGCTGACACCCGTTGCAGCAACGGATTTGAGACATCCGGGCAACGCTGCGGCTACTGGGTCTAAAGTAGCCGAGAAATAAGCAACTGGTCTACGGGCATTCCCATGGATTTGGACTAACACAGACAACGCGCAACCTTCTCTCTCACAACAGTAAAGAAAAAATGGTTTATTGTAATCAGGCATTCCCAATGCCGGAGCACGACACAGGTCCTCTCGCAGCTGTAAGAATGCCATCAAACAGTCTTTGTCCCATGGTACCGGATCGCTCACCTCCTTGTGCGTCAGTTTTTGCAAGGGCTTTGCTTTCAGTGAAAAGTTCGCGATCCACTGTCGGCAATAACCCACCATCCCTAGGAACATCCTGACCTCTCTCTGTGTCTTAGGCGCATTCATTTTCATGATCGCCTCTATCCTGTCTGGTGACACCTTTCGTTTGCCTTTCTCTATTCGGTGTCCTAAGTACTGCACTTCTGTCAGGCAGTACTGCAACTTTCCCGGGGACACCTTGTGCCCATTGGCAGCTAGGTGATTTAACAAAGCAATGGAGTCTTCCCTGCAAGCTTCTTCTGTTTCTGACGCCACAAGGAGGTCGTCTATGTACTGGACCAGAACTGACTTCTGGGGCAGCACTAGACTTTCAAGATTTTTCTTCAAAAGCTGGTTAAAGATCGATGGGCTCTCTGTATACCCCTGAGGGATACGACACCATGTTAGGACGCGATTTTCCAGCTTAAATGCGAAAAGAAAATGGCTTTCTTCGTCCAGAGGGATCGAAAAGAAAGCCTGACAAAGATCAATCACAGTGAACCACTCAGCTTGGAATGGAATCTGAAACAGTATCACTGATGGATTCGGTACCACTGGACAACACGAAACGACTATGTTATTAATCTTTCGAAGGTCCTGTACTATCCGAAATTTCCCATTTGGTTTCTGCAGACCCATAATCGGGGAGTTGCATGGACTACCCACGATTTCTTTCAGTATTCCCTGTTTAATCATGGACTCGATCACGGGCTTTATGCCTGCAATCGTTTCTGGAGTCAATTTATATTGGGGTGTTCTTGGGAACTCAGCATGCGGTTTCACTACAATTTTCACTGGGTCCACCCCTTTGACCAATCCTATCTCTTCCCCAGTGAAATCCCATACTTCTGGTGCCACTGTCTCTCTCAAGTCCCAGGGGAGCTCATCTACTGTTAAAGTAGGGTACAGCTCTACGCATATTCTTGAGTTTGCAACTTTGAAGTCTGCATCATCATCATTGGTCAATACCTCCACTCCCTGAGGTGTACAGTATATAGTACAATTCAATTTACACAACAGGTCTCTTCCTAGCAGACACACAGGACTTGAATCGCAAACCACAAACTGGTGCTCATCGCTGTACTTCCCTATTTTCACCTGTACCGGTTCTGTCAATTGGCTGGTTATTCTCCTGTTTGCGACCCCCACCACTTGTATGGTCTCTCCAGACATGGGCAGGTCTGGAACTGCAGCTGATCTGATCGTGGACCTAGTGGCTCCTGTGTCCACCAGAAATGTCGTGGGGCACCCTGCTACTTCTGCTTCAACATAGGGTCCCCTCTGATCCACTTCCAAGGCTGCCCCGAGGGTGCAGTCTTCTCTTTCCACTCTCTGTCCGGTTAATGGGTCCACATAATAGCACTCTTCTCCTTCTACAAACAGGGGCATCTGTCTATAGGTCTTACCCATGGTCCCTACTCGAGGAGGTTGCGGGAACTGGGCTCGGGGAGGAGCCCCCCCCCTTTGAGCACCTTTCCTTGGTATGGCGTCACCCCTTTCGTAGGCGCTCTCTGGACCTCTTCCTCCTCTTCCTCTTGTTCTCCTATCTCTACATTGTAGGGACACTCGCGTTTCCAATGCCCCACCTCGTTACACTGGTGGCACCTTGTCGTTTTCTTCAAGGCAGCTATGTCTAATCTGGGTCTAAAGGTGGAACTCTCCTCATTGCCCTTGTTCTGACTGTACTGCTTCTTTCCTCCTGTACCTGTTCCTTGCTGCTGTTGCTGCTGTCCCCCCTTTCCTGCTGCCTGCATCTGTACCACCATCAACTTTTCTTTTAGTTTCTTAGCCTTGGAGTCTATCTCATCACAGCAGTACCTGGCATACCTCAGTATTTCGTCTAGGGGTTTACTTTGCCAACAAATCGAGTGTTGCTGAATCATTAAACTAATATCCGGTCTCAGTCCCAGGACGAACTTGGACACGAATTGCCCTATGTCTTTTGGATCCATTACATCCAGGCCGCTATACTGTTTAAACGCCTTCAGTAATCTCTCGTAATATTCGTGGACGGTCTCTTTGGGTTCCTGTCTGGTTCGGTCTATTCTGACCCAATCTATGTCTTGCATTGGCACTTTCTCTTTCAGCCAATTCATCACTCTCTCGAATTTTGCCATCACAATCTCGGACGGCCCATTAGTCTTAGCATCTCTCTCTGGCTCCGTTGTGGGCCACTCAGCGCTAACCTTGCATGCTGTCCACAGATCTCCTGGTACTACAATGTCGAACAGCGTGTTCAGATCTATCCATAGGACCTTTGAGATTTTTACAAATCTCTCAACTTGCTTGTACCACTCCACCGGGTTTTCCCGCAATTTGGGGAAGGAGGTGGTAAAAGCAGCTAAATCTCCCCTACTCCAAGGGACATGCACATAGTTCCCATTGGCGACTTCACGCAAAGGGTATGCTTCTATTCCCTGCAGCCTTCCTGGTGTCGTCCCAAGCGTGCTTCTCCTACCGGTCCCTTTCTTGGACCACCTTTCTTCCCACTTATCTGTGCCCTCCATGTCCTTATTCCAGTGATCAGTTCCCTTATATGCGTTTTCAGCCCAATCGTTCTCCTCTCATCTAGGTCTCGATCTGTGTAATGTAGCCTGTGGTTACCCTGTAATGCTTTGGTTCTTGACAGATCCACCATATATTTGCCTGCTAGTTCGACTAACTTCTCATGGATTGCTCTCGCCTTTCGAGTGATATCCTTTGCCATATACAGTATTTCATCCTGCTCATACATTTCCATTCTTTCTAAAGGCAGGGTACCATCTATCATGTCATCCAGGTCTGACCTTAAGCTGGCGACATCGAGTCTCTTAGCTTTTATCTCAGCTCGCAATATGTCTTTCGAAGGGGGCTCACTGGTCTCCCTACCATCCCAACTTCGAGCTCTACGTTTGGGCTCGGGAGAGTTAATGAGTACTCTCCCTTGCTCCCATCTCTCCAGGTCCCATGCTCGGCCATCCGATCTTGGAAGGTGATGGAACACGGGCCTGTTACCCCCACTCTTACTCTGCCCACTCTCTTCTGCTTCTCTCCTTTCACCGTACGCCTCTCTGTTATTATCCCTCTGGTCGCTACTCTCCCTTTGCCTAGTATCGCTCAGTATCCGATACGATCCTTCCTGGTTCCCCATATTCCCTGGGCTGCGCTCATTTCCGTCATCACAGGGACTATGGTGCGACCTCTCACAACTCCCATTCTGTTCTCTATTGCCGGGCACACAGTGTGGACACTTAAAGCTGTTTCTGTACTCTTGCGCTCTCCTCTCCCCTTCACTGAGTATTGGGCACGCCACCCCTCCACTCCCGGGGCCCCCGTTTTCCAGATCTGTTCTATTCCCACTCCGGGCCCAATGGGTGACTCCCCTACTATCCCTCTCTCTACAGTCCCACTCCGGGCTGCTCTCCCCAGCCCCGCAGTGAGTCCGAGCTCTGCTGTCCTGACTTTCCCTTTCAGCTTCTGCAGCTATGATGCTCTTGTGAGCCTCCACTGCCTCATCCCACTTCTTCATGTACTCGTTTAGCTCTTGAAAGGATTTTCGTCCAGATCCCCTCAGATCCACTGGCCATCTAGGGCCCCCAGGATCCCCTCCTGGGTCCCCTGCTGTGTGCATCGGGGTGCTCCACTCTCTCGGTATCGGCATCTGACTTGGGGAATTGATCGTATCGTTCCTCCTTGCCTTCTCTGCTCTTTCTCTGTCCTTCCGTACCCGTTCTTCCCCTCTTGCTCTTTCTTGGTCATATATCGATATTATAGGACCTATGGTAACAGGTACCTGTAGTGCATCTGGTAATCCGTAGGATGTGGCGCACTCCGTTTCCGGCGCTCTTTGTACCACAAACCTCCCGACTACCTGTTGCACCTGACTAGGCTGGGACAGCTCTTTCTTTGCCTCAGGATCCCACTCTGAACTGGGAAGCGGTCTATGCTCTCCTGCATTGCTCCCCTTTTCTCCTTCAGTATGCTCGACCTCTCCCCCTGCTCTATTATACGGGGGTGGCCTGTCTGTCAATAATCTGTTTATCAGGCTGTCCTCTGTTTCGCTCTCATCATCTTCTTCTAGGGGGCTTTTATTTACGGGCACCTCTAACACTGGGTACAGTTTATTTACTTCCATGTTATGCACTCTCCATCTTTTAGCGTCCGCATCCCACCTGGCGTCCTGCACTGCCCTTACCGATCGTTTCACCCTTTCTTGTCGTCTGTTCATATTCTTTTCATGCGCTGCCCTAATCCATGCTTCAAGAGCTTCAAACTGGGTCGGTCTAGGCAAGGGTCTCATTGAGGTCATGACTGATTTTAATCGATGTAACACCTCTAATCTGAACGTCCCGTACTTCGGGAACGTCAGTTCCTCATTTCCTTCAGTAATCTTACTCCACTCTGATATCCAAAGGATCGTATGCAGCCCAACATTCACTGCCATGTAACGAGCTGGCGTACCCTCCGGCGGGGCTTCTTCCCCTTCATACGATCCCCGCTTCTCTTTTTTAAACACCGCTCTCAGCCATTTAAAACACTTCATAATTATGCGCACAATATCCAGCCTCGCTACTCTGTTTACTTCCTGATGACAATCCACCAATCCTGTCGCGGCTTTGCTAGCTTGGCCTATCGCAGCGCGGTCTTTCTCCGGTCAGCCAATCACGTCGCGACACTTTCTGACGTCTTTTCTAGCTGGCCTATCACGGCGCGGTCTTTCTTCGGTCAGCCAATCACTGCGCGACACTACCTGACGTCACTTTTCTCCGCTTCGCAGCAGCACCCCTCCTTTCTCAACTCGTCTCCCGGTCATGCATGCGTCCCATTCATACACCGAAAAATGACTACTTCCGACCAAGCGGTCACTTCCCTCGACTGTACGTCCACAGTCTATATGTAATTGTCAACACAACTGACGAAATGTCTATCGTCTCTGATAGGTTGCTTACACACACAGTAACCTCCGACCAGCGTCCGTTACTCACGCACTCACTCTTACGTTCCCCCTATCTCGGTCTTTCGGGTGATCAATGGTACCTCATGACCCCCTTCACACTATTTGACAATTACTCTGGGTGTCCGATACACCCGAACCACTTAAGCTCTCCTTGAACTTAAGATTTCCACCGGTTGCGCGCGCTCACAACCTGTTCCACAGTCACTCTACAGACATTCAACTCCGCCAGACATTACAACATAGATACAATACAAAAACACCGCAATCTAACACGCATGACCCTTTATACTCACTCTCGACCGATACTGCTGCTTTTTCTGTCTCACGTCATCCGGATCTTCTTCGGCGGGCGGTTCTTCCGATCATCGATTTCTAGGGGCCTTGGGGTAAGCTAACCTGGCCTAGGTCACCGTCCTCAAGAAGGCAACCATCCTCTATAGCTACCAACTGGAAGGGCGAGATTTTGATCGATACCTTATCCCTATTGATCCAAACCTCGATCTGGTCGACTGAACCTTTATTGCCTGTCTTTGAGGAAAAAGTGCACCTCTCTGCAAGTTAGTTCACCCAATAAAGGACCCTGCTCCCAAAGATCACAAACAACTTCTAGCTTTCAAAAGTTTATTGTAAAGATATGATAAGCTGCAAATACAGGCATCTCAGAATGAGATTCACGAGATACACAGGTCCAACTACATACATGTGCTCTCTGAAAGCCCTCAGACGAGCAACGGAAATCACTAACACAAGTTCTAAGAATAATAAAGCTATCAGCATTGACGCATATCTCTCCTTCATTTAAGTTGGAGGAAAACGCACAGGTTAGGCTGTCCCTACCCTGCTCTAGATGGTATCCCTACTTAACCAAATCCCAACCTAACGAAGGTGTCAGCAGTGAATGACCCCCAAGGGAAGTCACTCACTCTAAGTCTCTTGGTGAAAACCTATAGTTCTCCAGTCATGACCCCTCTCTGCCTACCCATCCGCTCTCCAAAGGGTCCTCAGGTATCTGCTCTAACTCCACCCAGGGGTGCTGTCCCTAATACAAAACAGTCAACAACATTTGAGACGCCCCTCGTGAGACGCCTCTCACGTGGTGTAGCTTCTGGCTTTTTCCATGCTGCTTTGTATTGGGCCTCGTACGTTGGAGTTGACCTTGCTTCTCAGACTCTTCTCCGGCCCGCTGATACCCCTTAAACATTCCGGAACCCTCCTCCATGTCTGGGCCGTCTACTGAACAGACCTCTATTCATTCATTTATAATTGGATCCCCCCTTTTCCTTTGCAGACAGATATCTGCAGCCAAGAACCCAACTCTCATAGACTTCCAAAAAGGCTTGCAACATTTCTCAGCCCAGACATGTACGTATAAATCAATGTTTAAAATAATTCAGGCCCACAACATTTCTCATAATGATTATAGCATTCAACTTCTTCATTAATTAAAGCATGTTAATACTCTTATTCTATTATTCAGTAAACACATCTATAAATCATGGCCCATTAATGCAATAGCCAAAACATTATTTCAATCTATGTCGTGAAAAGAAACACCTTCTAGCTTTGGCCCTGAGGCCTACCACATTCTGCGTTTTACCACATGCCATCTTACATTTTAGCAGCTACACGACATGAATTCAGGAATAATCACATCTAATAAAATCATATAGTGTCACACATTTCTGTATTAGTTCCACTTCTACTTAAATCTCTACATTAGCTATACATTCAGAATATAATTTCAGATACTATTAGCACTCATGGCATTTCTCCTCATGATTTATGCTTACTACAGGTAAGTGTGATGCACTCATACATTTAGGTCAGTTTGCGCTCTCTCACCAGTGATACTCAAAGTAGGGGCCGGGGGTCGCAAGCGGCCCTCCTAACCTTTAAATTAGGATTAGGATTAGGATTTAGTCCTCAGCAACACTAACATTTAGGATTAGTCCTCAGCAACACTAACATTAAGAAATATGTTAAATAAAGGGGAAAACATTTATTTGCATTTCAACTGAGGTTAAAGAAAGTAATTAAGGTGTCGAGCACCACTTAAATGTAGGAACATCTTCATTTTTAAAGACTTGCTACAAATGTAAAAATCTGATAGTCTCTTCAATATTCAAATCGTTCTGGCTGTTTGGGCGGCAATTTGCCAAATAATTCATCTCTTACTTCAAGAAATGAGAACAACATAGCTCAGCACCTAAAGCAGAGCCAGTGCACTGCTGTATCTGCAGCTGCCAATACAGGATCCACATGAGGGGTTGCCAAAGAGCAGTATGAAGATCCAGAAAGAGCCATTTTGTCCTTTAAATCTATGAGACTGCAAATCACTCTTCAACCTTTCGAAATTACCTGGGCAGTCACTGTGCATGAAAGCCATGAATACACGAAGCATGCTTCATGCACCGAACAGCATCACTGCCAAAACCTCCCAGGCTTTTCGGAGCACAATTGTATTTTTATTTTTAAATCTGTGTTCTCTGTGACAGTGCTTGCACCACCCATTACCCCTGCCAGGGCAAACACAACTACTAGCCAGTGCAATCCTGCAAGTGGGACAGTTCAGACTTTTCCAAGCCTCCAAAGCTATGAGAATGGTTTGGACGACAGGTATTAGTCATTTTTAATGTGTACTGCATAATGAAAAACGAATTCTCTAAATTAGACAAAAGTGCCACCATGTGGCATACTGCCATACGTGCTGAAGTTGACAATAAAGTGCCGGTGCCAAGTGGCGGAAAACACCAGCTCAAAATAAGCACTGCTCTGTGAACATAAAGTGGCATCCTTCTGTGCTCCATCTCACCTAAGGTTTGCACTACGTTCCATTTGTTGAACCGGTCCCAAGTCCTGCAGATGTCGCATACTATGAAAGTCTCAGACACAGCTTGGCGGCTTTCTTCAAAGACAACTTAAGCACTCTCACTCCGAAGACTTGGAGCTTCTGTCTGCATCTACTGCAGGAGCTAGTCCCCCACCTCTTATAACATGTAGCCCTTACCAACCTCTGTGAGAACCAGGTACTACCCCAAATGAGCTTGAGAACCACCAACCGTACATGCCCAACTAATCACCTGAAACAAAAGGTCACAAAGCAACTACGGTACACAGTCAAAATATCGAGTTGTAAATATCGACCTACACAAATATCGAGTTAGAAATATCGAAGGTAAAGAATATCGATGTCAAGAATATCGTTGGACAGAATATCGACACTAAGGTAAGTAATATCGATTTTTTTTTTATATCGATGTAAGTAATATCGAAGTCAGTAATATCGATATCAAATATATCGATGTTAGTAATTTCGATGTTACTAATATCCATATTTGCACTAATGTTATGTAATTTAGTATGTATTTAATATGTATTAGTAATGTTTTTTGTTAAGTATTTTACTTGTTTTAAGTTATATGTGAACTATTTTCATATATTTATAATGTTATTTTTAAGTCAATTTTATGTTTTAGTACCGGAGCGGGTTGTGGGTTTATAGGGGAATAGGGTGGGAAATAATTTAATTATATTAAATTAATTATTACTTTTTAGGAATTATAAATTAATTTTAATTCATTTTTGCGTTTAAGTTCTGTAGCGGGTAGTGGGTTTATAGGGGAATTGGGCGGGAAGTATTTTAATTGTAATTAAGTAATGAACTATTTTTATTTATTGGTATTGATAATTTATGTATTTTTTATTAATTATTAATTGGCAATTAATACATTTAATTGTTAATTAATTGTTTTCATTGGTAATTAATATTTGTAATTGGTAATTAATTTATTTTATTGGTAATTAATGTTTGTAATTGTAGTTAATGTTTGTAATATGTAGTTAATGTTTGTAATTGGTAATTAATGTATTTAATTTGTAATTCATTTTTGTAATTGGTAATTAATTTATTTAATTGGTAATTAAGACATTTTTTATTGGAAATTATTTGTAAATAATAGGTAATTAATGTGTTATAAAAAGTCTTTTTTGCTATACTAATAATTTTATTATTTAATGTTTTTTAATTGGTAATCAATTATTAATAATATTTTTTTTGTTTTTTACAGTATTTTATTGCTTAATATTTATTATTTGGTAACTGGTATTTATTAATTGATATTTATTGTTAATTTATTGTTAATTATTTATTCAAATCTTTTTTTTTATATGAATGGGTATTTTTTAATGATGTTTAGTTATTTAAAAATTCACACATTAATACATTTAAATATAAAAATTATTTCTAAGTATGTTTTATTAACTTTTTATGGTATTCAACGCTTTCCCCACTGTTGCACTCTCTGGAGGTGGAATAGTAATTTTTACCCCTAAGCTATCCAGCGCTTTCCCTACTGTTTCACTCTCTGGAGTTGGAATAGTAATTTTTACCCCTACGCTATCCAACGCTTTCCCTACTGTTGCACTCTCTGGAGTGGGAATAGTAATTTTTACCCCTACGCTATCCAACGCTTTCCCTTCTGTTGCACTCTCTGGAGTGGGAATAGTAATTTTTACCCACCGCTATCCAACGCTTTCCCTACTGTTGCACTCTCTGGAGTTGGAATAGTAATTTTTACCCATATGCTATCCAGCGCTTTCCCTACTGTTTCACTCTCTGGAGTTGGAATAGTAATTGTCACCCCTACGCTATCCAACGCTTTCCCTACTGTTGCACTCTCTGGAGTGCGAATAGTAATTTTTACCCCTACACTATCCAACGCTTTCCCTACTGTTGCACTCTCTGGAGTTGGAATAGTAATTTTTACCCCTACGCTATCCAATGCTTTCCCTACTGTTGCACTCTCTGGAGTGGGAATAGTAATTTTTACCCACCCGCTATCCAACGCTTTCCCTACAGTTGCACTCTCTGGAATTGGAATAGTAATTTTTACCCCTACGCTATCCAGCGCTTTCCCTACTGTTTCATTCTCTGGAGTTTGAATAGTAATTTTTACCCCTACGCTATCCAATGCTTTCCCTACTGTTTCACTCTCTGGAGTTGGAATAGTAATTTTTACCCCTACGCTATCCAGAGCTTTCACTACTGTTTCACTCTCTGGAGTTGGAATAGTCATTTTTACCCCTACGCGATCCAGCGCTTTCCCTACTGTTTCACTCTCTGGAGTTGGAATAGTAATTTTTATCCCTACGCTATCCAGCGCTTCCACTACTGTTTCACTCTCTGGAGTTGGAATAGTAATTTTTACTCCTACGCTATCCAATGTTTTCTTTACTGTTTCTCTCTCTGGAGTGGTAATAGTAATTTTTATCTCTATGCTATACAATGTTTTCCCTAATTTAGCATTTTCTGGACTGGGAATAGTAATTTTACGTTTTACGCTATCCAATGTTTTTAATACTGTAATTTTTTTGGGACTTTAAATAGTAGTTTTATTTATTATTTAGAATGAATTTAGATAATGTATTATGTTATTAAATTTAAAAATATTGAAAGTATATTTAATTGTTTTAATTTATTAAAAATAATTATTTACTTTTTTATGTAATTATTTTATGTGTGGAGAACTATTTGTAATTTATAGTATTATTAAATAATTTATAAGTAATTAAAGTAATTATTAAAAAGTAAATATATAATATATATTTTACATATGTGTTTAATTAATATTATATTCTTATATATCTATTATTTATTATTTTTAAACATTACTAAATATTTTTAACAATGTTTATTTTATTTATAAGTATTATTTACTTTATTTTACACATTATATTTTAACAAATATAAAACGATATTTTTAATTACGAAATTTTTAACATCGATATTTTTGTTTCGATATTTTTGTATTTACCATGTTGTAGATAGGATGTCGATATACTTGCCTTCGATATTCCAGCGTCGATGTTTCTGTAGGTCGATATTTTGTCTGTCGATATTCTGTCATAGATCCAGCAACTACAGCAATAAATAAAAATTCACAAACTCCTCGATGATTGTCAATTCACTTTAAGTCCTTCCTGAGAAATTGACATCCCAAAAGGGACCAGAGATGCTCCTCTTTTCACAATGAAAGGAGGGCTAATCTTCAGTCACTGCTTATCTCAATCTCGAAAAGCCCTGCATGTCATCCTAAAGAAAAAACACGCAAATAATTGGGGGGAAGTGTCAGAGTCAACTGTACAGTTGGCTTGGTCTCCTTTCGCTAATCACGGACACCAAATTAGTGTAGGATGTTTTACCTCCTGCTCTAAAACTAGTGACTGTGTAGCTTCCCAAGGACCACCACTAGAGAAGTTGTTCACCATCATTCTAGTAAATGTACGGGCCTATGCGGCTATCTCCTAACACTATGGAGTTTTGGAACTAGGACACAAACACCAAAATGACATAACATAATTACTCCTCTTTTACCTGCACCTTATACTCTCTTCCTCAATCCCTGCCCTTTTCTGCTGGTCTGCTCTCCAGGCCTCCTTCTCTCTTTCTCTTCTCCCTACTTGAGCAGTGTAACCTGCATACAAGCACCTACGTGATGTAATAATCCCTTCATGCCTTCTCCCGTATTTGCTCTGCTCACTCTTATCACCCTACTTCTTCCTGCAAAGATCCCTCCTCTGCTCTTTGTAGCAGTGTTATGGGGGCATAAGCTCTCTACTAGCTGTCAACATGACAAGCCAAGCAGGAATACCTTACATTTTGTGACGTCATGGGCCCTTCTCAAGGTCATGATGGAGTCCACAGCACAGTTCGTACAGTACAAATAAGTAGTCACCAGTTATCCAGTGGCGTAACGAACCTCGAGGCGGCCCCCCTGCCGGGTACGTGAAGTGGCCCCCTCCGGACTGAATCTAGAGCTCCCGAGCAGAAGTGCTGTGCTGACGGGGCCCCTGGACTGTGAGGGCCCCCCCGCACCGCGGGGGCTGCAGGGGCCTGTGTTACGCCCCTGCAGTTATCTCTTCTTCCTCCAGCAGGGCGACATCATTAAAGGTGAGTTCCATCATCTTGCTATGCTCAGAAAGGTACTTTAGCTTCTTAAGTTTGACCATCAGTTCTCAGTCGCGGGTCTATGGATATTACCCTGCTCGGACAGTTGTCAATTTATACGGATTCAAACAAAATGGAGCTGCAAAAACATGAAAGAATTCTCAATCACGTAGCAAGACAGGAATTGAGGAAAACGGACTACATGTCACAGACAATGAAATAGTTCCCGGGACTGCCAATACAAAGGCAAGGTAAATGGGAAGTCCATTGCATTGACCTCAAGACTTTATGGAACACAGACCTTGGCTACCTTCAGAATCTAGTCCCCCATTAACTCCCCTCACGAGAATTCAGATCGAAGAGAGACTGAAGTCTCTGATGTCCTGGGAAGGAAGGATCTTGGATACCCCCAGAAGCATGCGTCCTACTGCATTAACCTCATACCACTGGGTTTCTGACTACAGATCAAGTAAAGAAGACTGGAGGAGCCGTAGTTCAGGGTACCGCAGGCCATGAATACCTCAAAACGATAGTACTCTACTACAACTCCAGACATATATTCAGGTCAAACAATGGGAAAAATGTGAAGGCTATGTCATCGGGGTATTTGTCCCTTACTCGCGGGAAGTCTTTGAATCAGGTCCTAAGATTCTTCTAAGCCCTCTTAACACCCAGGTCCTGAGATGCTTCTCAAGCCCTTCAACCATGATCCATGAAGGATCTAAAAAATATGGTCCATTTAAGGGGACCCTTCATCAACAATATTAGAGCATGAGGAAGCACAGCCTTCAACTGGCAATCTGAACTTTGCAAGATGTTGCAATGCAGGAGAGCCGGTGCATCAGCGCAGCAGCATTTCAGAAGGTGCCATCTTGCCACTCAGAAAAACGCTGAAATACATACTAATAAGATAGCTATAGTCAATAGGGTCATACATCACACAGTGACATTACAGTACCAAATGCTCATCTTGAAAAGACAACATCCAACCTGACGAGTGGGCATGAGCGGGTGAGAGTGCTGTGCAGGCTATTATTTCAATCCATCGTCACCTCTTTGCTTGTAGGAAATTGGGATAAAACATTGCTTTCTTGTCGGAAGGGGAGGGCTCAGAGCAGATACCCAGCGAGCCCTGGGATCACATCCAAGTGACGCCGCTCTCATCAGGGACCGGTGGATTTCGTTGCAGGGAGGGGGTTGATGAAAAGAAAATTCATTTAATGTGTCATGTTACTCAGAAGATGTTTCACGCCTCCTCCCCCTCGTCAAAATGACTTAAGTAAAGAACATAATTAGTATTTGTAATACTTGCAGAGATCAGAGGGGAGGGAAGAAGGAAGGAGTGGGGGCAAAATGTCATCTAGTTATTGGCTGGAAAATGTCCCCACCCCCCTGTTATTTTAGACCTTGGCTCCAAGGATGCAGAGGCGCACTGGGACAAGGCTGCGGTGGTAAATGGCCTGGTAACATGTTTACACTGATGCACAAACCCCCAGTGTCAGAGAACCAAAGAAGCCCCTACAGGTAAACCGGCAGGACCTCTTTGTTGGTGGGATTCCTCTTGCACACTATGTCTAGTCTTCTTCTGACTCATAACCAGTTTTTGAGTATCGAAATACTGCTGCTATTTAAAAAGATTATCAATAGTAATAATAATATAATGATACTCATAATATTAATAATAATAATACATTTTTTTAAAGAAGAATGGGAATAATAATAGTAACAATAATGATCGTTTTTAGAAAAAAAAACTACAAATACATTATAGAGAGTGCAGTGAGATCAAAAATCTTTAAATCATACCTGAAGCGCTGCTCTTTAATGTGAATCTGCAAACACTGCAAAAAAAGGGCATATAAAGAATAAAGCATTCAGCCACATCAATGCGATTCACATAGAGACCTAATAATTGATTTGAAACTAAAGAAATTAGAAGGACCAAAAAGACAGGTTGGGGAAGAAAGCAGAAGAGAAAAAATAGAAACAGACCACACGAGACAATACTAATGAGACTGAAAAGGCCAAGATTTTGTTGTAAAGGGCATTGTCAGTGTCGTAGCTAGACCATTTGCCGCCTGTGGTGGTCCCTGCGATTGCCGCCCGTGTGGTGCTGGCGATTACTACGATGGGCGCAGGTAAAACTGGGGGGCTATCGATTCTGGTGACAGCCTAAGGTAAAAGGGAGTAGGAAGAGCCCTCCGCCCCCAAAACTCTGACCGCCCTCCCCCAGACCCTCTTGCTACGCCACAGGCTCGTTTTGCCTCAGATCATAAACAAATGGATCCACAATGACGTCAAACAGTTTCTGTCAGACTTGGCATCTTTGGCATAGGTTCCCCTGAATTTTTGGCTCTACTGCCTGTATTTGTGATGCTGTACCGGATTCCGTTTTTTCAAGTGCTCCCTGTATAAATTGTTGTTACAATTAGTTCTCCCTGATTGGCATATTTGATTTACTGGTAAGCCCCTAGTACAGTGCACTGAAGTGTGCCAGGGCCTGTATATCAAATGCTACTAGTGGGCATGCAGCACTGATTGTGCCACCCACATGAGTAGCTCTGAAAAGGTAACTCAGACCTGCCACTGCAGTGTCTGTGCACAGTTGTTAACTGCCATGTCGACTTGGCACGTGCACCCACATGCCAGACCCTAACCTTCCCTTTTTGTACATGTATGTCACTCCTATGGTAGGCCCAAGGTAACCCCCACCCTCCTTGGGCAGGGTGCGGTGTATGTGAAAAGTAGGATATGTACTGGTGTGTGTGACATGTCCTGATAGTGAAATACTGTAAATTTCGTTTTTCAATATTGAAAGGCTATCTAGCCCCAATGGATAGAACGGGAGTTTATTTATAACATCTTTCAAATATAGCTTTCCATTGGAACAAGGCAGAGAAATAAAGTTTAGGCTCTCTGAACACAGACTTTAATAACACATCTTTTAGTAAAAATGGTTTTTAAATTGTGTGTTTGAAAACGCCACTTTTAGAAAGTAACAAATACCAAAACTGGGTTTGGGCTCTAATCGGTAAGGCTGAGCCTCAATTGAACAAAGAACAGCAGAAATGCCAATGCTGATGCCTATTCACTCATACTTTTTTGCAAGAAACCACATTGAAATTAAACAACATGTTCCAAAGACCTCTTTTCCATCTGAATAAATCCCAAATGTCTTTATTTTTTGTTTATCGAATCACATTTTTACGTTAAATGACACAATGAATCAAAAGTCCTTAAGAAATTCAACCAATTTCTCGCACATCACACCACTGTTGGGAATTGGACTCATTAGATAGACAATATATTCATGGTGTGGACAGGCAATAAAGAAAATCTATGCAAGTTTCATGAGTTATTGAATAACAGAGCGAAATGCATAGACCTGATTTGGGCCATGAGGATTGTGAGGTGTTCAGTTATTAACGTTTGATTTTATGTATATATTGTTCAAACTGTTTTTCAATGGCCTATGTTGAACGAACTTAAGATTTCCTAAGAATTGTCTTTTGGTATCTAGTGGTGTTGGGAGTATAGTTGCTGGATGATGTGATGACTGAAAATGTGGGTGAATGAGAATACATGGATTCTGTATGAATAGAGTGTAAAGGGTTATAAGTGAGGAGGAATGGTAGTAAGATGTATATTTGAATCGAATCATGGGAGTGGTGTGATGTACAAGAAAGTGGTTACATTTTTTAAGGGTTATCGAGTAATTTTGTCATTTAACGTACAAAATGTGATTCAATAAACAAAAAATAAAGACGTTTTGGATTTAATCAGACGGAAAAAGAGGTCTGTGGAACATGTTGTTTAATTTCAATGTGGTTTCTTGCAAATAAGTATGAGTGAATAGGCATCAGTATTGACATTTCTGCTGTTCTTTGTTCAATTGAGGCTCAGCCTTACTGATTGGAGTCCAAACCCAGTTTTGGTATTTGTTTATGTAGCAGATGGCTATCTGCGAGATTCTCCATGAGCTGTGACTAGTTTACATGGTATTGAAAGCAAGTACGGCGGAAGTCGATCCGCACCTTTGAGAATTAAGTATTAGAAAGTGCAGATGAGAGAGTAGGTGTGCAGATATTTGAGCGTAGATTTAATTGTGTTGGTAGTCCTGGAGCTATGATGTCAGAGCGTGACACGTTTGCCTACAGTGAAAAACACATAAAAAACTATTAGATGCTCCCCCTCTTTTTGCTCGGCCTCATTGAGTGCCTCAGCAAAAAAACAATACGAGTCTGACAAACTCCTGAGATTAAAGAAAAAACAAATTCAACAGATTTACATGGACACTTCTTAATTCAACATCTAAAGGCAGGTACCATCCCGGGAGGATTGCAAATTTAAACATTCCAGTTATCTTTACAGATGATCCGTTATACAAAAAAGGTTACAGTTTTATAGAAACTGAATGCAGTAGGGACCTGATGGTCCTTACAGTGGAAACTGCGTAACGAATTTCGAAGCAACAATTGGAAGAAATAGATATTTTGGAATCAGAAATCAAAGCAAATCAAATGATTACAGATTCAAAAGCTTTATTAGAGAAAGTTGAAAGCGATATATCAGAATTCAAGGACTACACCATCAATCAGAAAGGTAACACATTTAAAAAAGACAAAAGAAATTTTACATTGGAGAAGGTGTATCCATACCTTCAGTCGTATTTTATTCAAGAACTGAATCGCGTAGATACCTCACAGATTTTCTTTTTTTTTTTATATATTTTTATTAATTATAACACAAGAGTGAAAATATACATATCGGGCATCATTCGAAGGAACATATCGTAATGGCGGACGGGCAAATCAATTAGGAAAATACACAACAAGTACAAGCATCTGAAAGACATCAATAGCAGTGTAGGGCAAAGGTAAAACAGTACGTTACTGTTAACCTAAGCAAACATCGCCGAATCCCGCCCACCCAGAATACAGGATATGAAGACCAGACACTCGATACCCGAATATGAGGAATAAAAATCAGGAGAATACGCCACATTTCTTGTGAAGAAGGGAAAAGGGAAAAAGAAAGGTCATAGAACAAAAAAAGGAAAAATAACAAACCCCCCCTCAATCCCCCACCCAGCACCCCTGCGGATGGCTACGACCTAACCCACTAGCAGCGTGCCTGTCGCCCACTAAACTAACCCCAGGGAAGGGAAAAGATGGAGGAGGAAATATCGTAAAAGCAAACACACCCCCGGTCTCTCACACCCCCCGCCAGCAGTGACCACCCCAAGATATAATCGAACCAACATTTGGCAAAATATACAACCCAATCGGGGGAGTATAACAAAGCACCACCCAGCTCCAACACATTACATGGGACAATCCCGGCAGTGAGTCAAGCCACACAATCAAGTCCAAGCCCTCAAGTTCAACCCTGACCAGTACGGCATTTCAGGAGAGTCTCGTGCACTCGAACCACCATCGCAAAGGAAAAGGCAGAACGTTCATTAAAGTCCACATCAGTGTTGCAGGAGCGACAAAAGGAGAGAAGGTCACGATAACCACATAACGAATGAGGGAATGTGTCCAGAAATAGCACATCTCCCCAACAGTCACTGTGGAACTTATTACAGCACAGAAGACTGTCCATATCTATACGGTGCGGCAGCAGGATCAAGCAGGGAATGATAGCGATGATCACGGGCTCGCTGAGTGTACATTGGGGGCCGGCAAAGCACAGTGAATCCAGGTTCTGCCCGGGGACCTCGATCTCAGGCGTACATTGCACCGCTGGTACCACAGATGTATCAGGACTAGACGGAGAGTCGTGTAACGGCCCCGAGATACTGTCCACTTGCACGATCAGTGTCCGGAATACAGCGGCGGATTGCGAATGGAGCGCCTCAATGGCGGCCATGACGGCCCGTAGCGATGGCGTACTTTCCGTTCGCCCCATCTCCTCTCACGAAGAGGCAGAGCTGGATTCGAACCCCGGAGGCAGGCTTCTCCGGGGTAACAGGCCACGCAAATCCGATGACAATAATGGGCGCTCCCCATCGTGCCAGATCGACACCGTCGCCGGCAGCGAGGGCCCCAGCCTGTCAACCCCGGGAAGGGCAGGGTCTCCGGGCGCCGGACCCCCGAACACAGCAACAGGCGCGGTACGCTGTTGTCTCCACGGTGTATACCGCTCACAATGCCAGCATCAGACAAGCAGTTAACGATGCACTCCGGGGGACCGGGCTCAGTCCAGGTCCAGCGGCCGTTGTTGATCAACTCCAACCCGGATAGGTCAGAAATCGAGGCCCCGGCTTCCACACAATGGTAGGCCGAGAATGGGAACACAGCGTATCTTTGGCATCCGACAAGATAAAAAGCTCGGGATCACACCTTTAGAAGCAGGAATACTTCACGAACCCGGGAGACTGGTGCAGATTCAGGATTGAGAACAGGATATACGAGCTGCTGGCGGAGGTCGGCGGAGCCGAGAGCTTATGCGGCCATCTTGGTTGCTGGCGTAGCTCCTCCTCCACCTCCCGGATTTTCAAGGAAGATCTTCAAATAATTTCATAAGGTTCTCCGAAACATCATCCTCCTCAAGTGGAAGTGAGGGGGAAGTAACGAAGGACGTAGAAACACTAATAGAAGGGGCAATTTTTAACAGCAACAAACTCCTATTTCAGGGAGAGGCCAGCAAAAAACACGGAGGAGAACACGATTAAACAACCAACCATGGGAGATGTCAACCCGCCTACAGAACTACAAAACTTAATGGTGTCACCCATCTACAATTTATCCAAAAAAAACTAACCAAAGATGAACAAAGCGTACTGGAAAAAGGTTTATCTTTTGTTCCTTCAAAGAGTACAGATTTTGTGAGGCCAAAAACAGAGGTTATTGAATTTTGTCGCAAAATTCGGCTTAAAACCTTTTTTGCAGAAAACCCATATACAGAGACTATGGAGGTAATAGGCTTAAATAAAAAATCATCTTTTTGCCCACTAGCTAATACAATCCCTAAGGAAGTGGTAATTTTTGAAAAAACAATCCTGTCAGCCATCTCAGATATGGAAAAGAAAATTAAATGGGTGAAATACAATGCATCAAGATCACAAATGGAAGCTCTATCAAATCTGAAGAATGATCATTCAATTATAATAAAGCAGGCTGACAAAGGGGGCTCCATTGTTGTATGGGATACATCAGAATACACTTTGGAAGTGATGAGACAGTTAGAAGATAGTGACTGCTACAGAAGGATTGAAAAAGACCCAACAATAGATCTACAAAGTCAACTTTTATTATCTTAGAAAAAGGTTTCCAACAAGGATTTTTGGGCAAGAAGGAATATGAATATCTTCAGAAAAAGAATCCCAGAACTCCACTGTTCTATGTACTTCCAAAAGTACACAAAAACGAGACCTCACCCCAGAACGACCTATCGTCTTGGGGTGTGAATCCTTGATGCAGCCAATCTCGAAATTTGTAGACCATTCATGCCTCAAGTTCTATCTTTCCTGCGAGACACTACTGATTTTATCAACAAACTGGAATCAATACAATTTGAAAAAGACACACACTGCCTAGTGAAACTTCTACAACCAAGTGAAAGGAGTAGCAATGGGGTGTCCTTTTGCCCCCGAGCTAGCTGAACTCTTCAGGGCAAAATATGAAGGCAAGTTTGTCTATAATAATAATCCATTTTCCCAATTCATTGGGAATTGGACTCGTTATATAGACGATATATTCATGGTGTGGACAGGCAATGAAGAAAATCTATGCAAGTTTCATGAGTGGTTGAATAACAGAACGGCCAATATAAAATTTTGTATGAACCACTCAAATACTAAAATGGGTTTCCTAGATGTGGAAGTATATCAGGGCTGAAGGAGGTTTGGTCACAACTTTATTTAAAAAATCAACAGAAACAAAGCCTTACATTTTTCAAGCAACCACCCCAGGAACTTTAAGGAAAATTTGCCCTATGGGCAATTTCTTAGGATAAGACGCAATTGCTTCTACAAAGATGAATATATACTCCATGCAACATAACTACTGGAGAATTTGAAAGAAAGAGGCTATCCGAAGAAATTGTTAAAAAGGGCAATGAATAGAGCTTGGTGGACTCCACGAGAAGTCCTACTGGAAATAAAGAAAAGACCTCCAGTTGAAAGAATTGTATGTGTCTTAATGTTTTGCCCAAATTCCAATCTTTTGAAGAAAGTTATCAATCAAAACTGGCATTTAGTCAAAAATGTGGATCTCTCTTTAAATACCAAACCCAATCTTTTTAAAAAAGATAAAAGCATCGCCAACCAAGTGGTTCGTGCAGCCCTGCCTCAAATAAAACAGAACTCCTTAAGGGACTAAGTAGGCCTCCCCCCAGTTTCTGCCATCATAAATGTGGGACCTGCATTTGCTGTGCCACCACTGAAGAGGGTGTTCTGTTTACACACAATTCAATCCTCTGGAAACACGATTTATTCACCAATTGTAAATCAAGGAATGTGATTTATGGAATACGATGCCCGTGTAATATGCTTTATATAGGAAAAACAAATCAAGAGGTCAGATTCAGAATTTCCCAGCATAAATCCAGAATCAGTAAAAATGTCCAAACAACTCCATTAGTCAATCATTGGAGATTAAACACCCATTTAAAATGAACTGTAATCACAAAAGTGGAACAAGACCTCAGAGGTGGCGACCTAGAGACAAAACTGTCGCGGAGAGAAGCAATGTTGATAGTGAAATTTAACACAGCGGTAGATGGGCTGAATGAATTATCAGAGATTTACAAGCTGGGTTATGGTGAACATTCATCACTATGAGCAAAAGCAATCTCCCTGAATAGAAGGTCATTCAGCAGTAAGTTCTAAACGTGTTACATCATTGGAAAACAACTACCCCATAAGGTGCATGTGACTTATTTTATGTCACACGTAGATCGCATACACAGACTGTGAGTGATGTTTTGGCAAAATGCTAAAGTAAAGTTTGTGGCCCATAATGTAATTTTTTAGATCAAGAATATGGCACCATGCATTTAAAAGTACAACAAACAAACCGGTTTTGGCAAGGAGGTTAAAAGCTTTCAGACCATTCTCTGTTTCTGTCAAACAAGCATTTTTAAATAAAGTTCATCCCTTATGAATTGGACTGATAACAAGCAAACTACGTTTTCCCATGAGCACTGTACAGGAAAACCGGAAGTTCGGCGCATTACAAGAAACAACTGCCGGCGCAGCAATTTACTTATACCACAGCTCGCGGTCCCAGGAGAGCAAGTGTACCACGGAGCATTGGACACCATTTCCAAGATGTCGCAAAGTAGGCGCTATACAGTGGCCCGCGCTTTTATCCCGGTGCTGCAAATGAGATCCTCTCTTGCCCAACCGAGTGTATACAATATCTTTATTGCCAATTGCAGACTGAACCACGAAAGAATTACGAGAAGGGAACGGTGAAAATTTCAGTCCACCCCTTCGATTTTCCAAGTAAGCCAATAGGGACACAGATTAAATAACTGCACACACGTATTGCATTAGCTAAGGACGGGGCTCTGATACAAGTTCTGTATTTTTTAGGAAGGAATCCTTTGGGTCGTTGTCTGAAGTTGCATCACAGAATTTAGAAGAACATTCAACACTGTGAAAGTAAGAGAAGCATCAGCCTCAGGGCTACAGGTCGTTGAGTTGGCATACAGAGAAGTGGTACTGATAAAGTTTTTCTTGGGTTTCTTGTTTTTAGAAAGATATGTCACTTTTGAAATTGCTAGATCGGCTGATCTAGAGTACGAATGAAGTAAGCGAAGGGCGCCCTGAGAGGCGTAGAGTGTAGGGAGAGGGGTCCCTGAGTATCTGGTTTAACTGAAACATTGCTCTTTTTCTTTTCCAGCTAGGCAGTCCTGACGAGAGCCCCAAGCTTTGAGGGGGGTTCGAAACGAGTAGACCTGATTTGGGCCATAAGGATTGTGAATTGTTCAGTTATTAACATTTGATTTTATGTATATATTGTTCAAACTGTTTTTTGTGGCCTATGTTGAACGAAGATTTCCGAAGAATTGCCTTTTGGTATCTAGTGGTGTTGGGAGTATGGTTGCTGGATGATGTGGTGACTGAAAACGTGGGTGGATGAGAATACATGGATTTTGTAGGAATAGAGTGTAATGGGTTGTAAGTGATGAGGAATGGTAGTAAGATGATTATTTGAATCGAATCATGGGAGTGGTGTGATGTGCAAGAAAGTGGTTGAATTTATTAAGGGCTTTTGAGTAATTGTGTCATTTAACGTAAAAAAAATTGATTCGATAAAGAAAAAATAAAGACATTTTGGATTTATTCAGACGGAAAAAGAGGTCTGTGGAACATGTTGTTCAATTTCAATGTGGTTTCTTGCAAATAAGTATGAGTGAATAGGCATCACTTTTAGAAAGTAGTCATTTTCTTGTTTAACCATTCTGTGAACCTCTGCCCGTTTGTGTATTGACTGTTCGGTTTTGGAGTGACAGGGGCTGGGGAGGTGCATTCTCTCAGACAGCCACCGCGTGTCGTGGGGATTTATGTGTGTCCTGCCTTTCCTGAATCAGTCAGGGCTGGACTGAAAAGACCTGGGTTGCATTCAGAGTAGGGAGAGGAGTTCTCACTAGCACCTGAATAGGCACAGTCTGCATTTAGAGTGGTGGGAGGAGATTTCCCATGCACCTGAATAACACCTAACTGCCTTACACAATGCTGTCTCAACCTTCTGCCGGGCAGCTGCACAAGAGAAGACAGAACTGGTTTGGATGGGGCTCAGAGACCCTTGCACAAAGAGAACAAATAAATTTTGGGGCATAAGTATTAGACCTAAAACCCCTGAACTTTAGACTACTTCCAGAATCAAGAGGAACCTTTGCCAAGGCGAAGAGCTGGAGAAACTGAGAAGAAGTGCTGCCCCTTTGCTGTGTGTCTGGAGTTGGCGTACAGTAGCTGTTTCTGGCAATGAAAGGAGACCGGCTTTTCTGTGTGCTGTGTCCCCTGCTTGAAGAAGATCTCCAAGGGCTGGAGTAGAGCTTGCCTCCTGTTTTGAATTCTTTTGGGAGCTAGAAAAGCAACGCAACCAAAAGAATATCGACGCATCGCTCTTCTTGTGGCAGTTTTCCCGACCGAGCACCACGATGTGAGAAGAATCTCCACACTTCGCTGCTGCAGTAACTGACCCAGCGCCTGCAGCCACTGCAAAAACCGATGCATCGAGGATTCGCAGCTGAAGAAACCGACGCAGCACTGCTCAACACTGCTGTATCGATCGCCAACGGATCCCCGATTTACACGTATCGTACCTGTGCGGCAAGTTTTCCCGATGCATCACTTGTGGATCGGAGTCGCCTCAGAATCAACACATCGCTTTCCCCCTACAGACTGGACCCGATGCACCGCTCTCCTGTGTGCAGCAAAATTGTTTCATCACATCCTCAAGGTCTCTGGAAACAACACATCTCTTTGTTTTTCATCGCCTCCCATCGCTGCGGCTGTTTGGCCTTGTGAATTTTGTCGCAACAATAGGTACTTTGAGAGAAATCACGCATCCATCGTTTTCTATCGACCCAGGTCCTCAAAACCTTATTTAAAGTCATTTTATTATCACTTGTATGTTGGATTTTTGTCATTTTTGGTCTTGTTGAGTGTAGATAAAGATACTTTATTTTTCTAAACAGGTGTGGTGTCCCATTTGTGGTGTTATCACTGTATTACTGTGTGTTTTAAGTACAAATACTTTACATATTGCCTTTGGGATAAGTCTGTCGGGTAGTGCCAAGCTACCCAGGGGGTGAGCAGGGGTTATCTAAAGTGTGTATCCCTCTTACCCTGACTAGAAGCAAGGGTTCCCATTTGGATAAAAGTACCTACCTCTGCCAAGTAAAGACCCCCATTTCTAACAGTTTCACATCTGCCCAAACAATTTCATCGTTGGAAAAGGCTTCTCTTAAGCAGCCAAGTTACATTGTTGCTAGGTTCAACTTTTGAGGAAGGTAATTTTTCTCTTTTTATATCCTCAGGAACAAACTTTTGGCCACGAGGACAGCCCAAAGGAAAACCTCCCTAAGACTCCAGATCGGCCACCGCAAGCATGTCTTATAATGGTGTATCAGCACATGGCCGCTTTTAATGCTGTGGACCTAAAACATCCACTGGAACTCCTCAGTCCTTTCAAATTTAAGACTAATACATTTCAATAAAAGATGGAGTGGAGTCCAACAGAACGAGCAAATGCTGCTCTCCAGAAAACCCCAACAACCCAACTCAACTGGTGTGAACTACTTCTGAAATTACCCTTTTTGCTGGAGTAATTTTAAGCCTAAATCAAGCGAATATTAATTTTAGAAAACTGTAAGTCACCACTCACAGGTATATCTATACTTAATTCAACTGTCCATTGCAACCTCATCTTGTTTGCATACTTTTTATTGGTTTGTATGTAGTGGAACCAGCTACAATTTAGAAGACAACCTTAGAGGTTTTTAATGAGAAAATCAGCAGCCACCACCCCCATAATATTCTACATTTCGCAGATCATCTTCGAAAATGCCATAACAGACATGCTTTTGTACCTCCAGATTACGTTTAGATTGAATGTAACTAAACAGAGCTAAGGGACTACGATGTAAGGCTTGCTTCAGTTCATAGCTGTCATCCAATATCTACACCTTGCATACAATACTCCTCTCAAGTAATTTAAATGATTGTTTTCACAAAAATAACATTTAATATAGATAACAGAGTCGGATGTTATCAAGCTTTGTGTATGCATACCATGCTCCCCATATAAGGATAGCATATCTAGGAAACAGTGGGTGTTTCTTCTTCTCTGTTCCTTAACCAAAAATCATTTTTCAATATCCATTCTTGCATAGCGCTGCTCTCGATTCCTAGCCCACTCGATCTCGAAACCCGAACCTGATCCTGCCACCCCTGTTATCCCCCCGAACAATAACTCGCCACAAAGCCCCTCCCCCTCTCTAGCCCTCGCCCATCCGAACTCCAATCCCGAATCAGACCCTCCCTCCCCTATTATCCCTCCTAACAGCAACTCGCCTCAATACCCCTCTTCCTCTCTAGTCCTCTCTAAAACGGAACCGGACCCTCCAACTTCTACTCTCCCCCCTATTAAGGTCTTGCCCCTTTGCCCCTCTCACTCAAGGCCCAGTTCCACCCTCCCTACCCCCTCCCCAGCTCTCATGACGACACATCGCCTGGACCTTCTAGAAGCACAGGTCGCCACGCTGATCCTCGGACTGAAAGAAACCCTATCCTCCCTAGAGAAACTCCAGCTACCCCCCTCACGTCTCAACGCCCCACCTCCAGCAGCCTCCCATCAGGATTGACTCCCTCCCCCATATCGGTTCCCTGTCCCCCCCAGGCTCCCGGCCTCCTCTCACTAAACCACGGACTGAGCCACGAGTTGACAGTCCCAGAAGAACTTCTCCCTCTCCCCCCAGGAAGTGAGCTCCCTCGTCGCATCCTACAAACCCCCTCCTAACAAGCCAGCCCAAGCACTACCCCCGTACCCCTCACCCCTTTCCTCGATTCAAGTCATCACTGGAATGAGGAGAGACCCGCCCCACCGAAAAGCTACCAGACCCCCAGCCTATCTTTCCTCCTTACCCAGAGCGAATTCTGTCAACCCGAACTCCAATGCAGGCCCCCCCATTAACTGCATGCTTATCAACTGCAGATCCGCCGTCAAACATGCAACGGAATTAGCCGAAACCATCCTCTCCCATGACCTAGATGTAGCCTTCATCACTGAAACTTGGCTGAACACCTTATCCCCTCTCATCTTGAACACGCTGGTGCCGCCCAGCTTCTCACTTATCCACAAAGACAGGCCCATACGCAAAGGAGGTGGAATAGCAATTATCCACAAAAGTGACCTCTCCGTCGCTGAATCCCCCTCCTTCCTCTATAACTCCTTTGAATGCCTTTCGGTTAACCTCAATTCGCCCTACCATAGCCCACTTCAATGCCTTCTCCTTTACCACCCTCTGGGCAACGCTATTGAATTTGGCGATCAGCTGTCGGAACTGATCACTCAAACCGCTCTCAACAGCGACTTCAGAATAATTCTGGGCGACCTCAACCTAAGATGGAATGAAACCAAAAACCTGCTCATCCAATCGCTCACCTCCCTTCTACAAGACCACGATATGATCCAACACTGTTCAGAGGAAACCCACCATAGAGGAGCAATCCTAGACGCAATCATTGCGGACAAAAAGACAATTTCGATTGACCACATCATCCCAGTGGACTGCTCAGACCATCACGCCATCCTCTTTCATATCAACCACTCGGCTCTATCCCTCCCACCCACCCAAACCTCCCCCAAGTGGGTCAGAAACATATCAAGAGTCCCCCCTGACAAGCTTGAAGATGCTCTTAGCTGACTCCTCCCGAACTCGTCGGAGATCCTCTCAACCACAGAACTCACCTCGCTCTATCATTCCAACCTGGAGCGCGTCCTGGATCAGCTGGCACCTAGAAAACTAAAAAAAAACAGAAGCATCCCCTCCAGGTCTTGGTTCTCCACTGACATCAACGAAAAGCGAAGACTCCTAAGATCCATGGAAAGAACTTGGAGAAACAACCCCAACGGCCCTCAACCGGGACCAACTCAAGGCAGCTCGCAAAACCTACTTTAATCATATCAAGAGCAAAAAGTCATCCTTCTTCTGCTCTGCTCTAGGCAAGGCTAAAAACCGCCCCAAAGAACTCTTCAATATCCTATGATTTACAGCTTGGCAGCGTCCAAATCCCAATGTGATGACTTTGCTAGCTTCTTCAACGAAAAAATTGCCTCAATTGACCGATCTCTCAGCGACATGCCCACCGCCCTCACAGAGTCGCTTCCCACTGCTACTACCCACTTAAGGCCAGCAACCGCAGCCACTCGCTGGTCTTCCTTCCGACCTATCCAAATTGAAGCGATAAGCGATCTCATTGCCACCACTAATCCCTCCTCACACTCCCTTGATCAGCTACCCCCGAGACTGACCAAAGACCTGAAGCTCACTCTAGCCCTATCTGGGCCAAGATCATCAACAGCTCTCTGAGCGATGGCTCCATTCCTGACTGCCTTAAACTAGGTCAAGTCATGCCACTCCTAAAAAAACGTCCTTGACCCCAAGGTCATGAACAACTTCAGACCAGTTTTGAACCTTCCGCTCTTATCGAAAATTCTGGAAAAATGTGTGCTGTCTCAGCTAACCCATTACCTAGAGAATACGAATCTTCTTGACCCACACCAATCAGGGTTCAGAAAGGGCTGTAACACAGAAACCGCAATCCTCAATGTGCTGGATGATCTACACATGTCGCTCGACTCCAACCAATGTAGCCTTCTCATCCTCTTAGACCTCTAGGCGGCGTTTTAAACAGAGGATCATACCCTGCTACTCAATGTCCTCCAGAAGAGAGCCGGTTTGGAAAAGACAGTTCTCAAATGGTTTGCCTCCTTTCTCAACAACCGCACACAAATAATCCAAATTAAAAGCTTCAAATCGGACCCCATCCCCATTACTAGAGGAGTCCCACAGGGGTCAGTACTCTCTCCACAACTTTTCAACATCTACATGGAGCCCCTCACTGCAATCCTAAGGAACTCCAACATCCCCTTCAACCTCTACGCGGACAACACACAACTCTACCTGGAAACCACTTCGATCGCAGACATCCACAGAGGTCCAACATTGGCTCTCATCCAACCACCTCAAACTTAATGAAGAAAAGACAAAAGTGCTCCTCATCTCAAATAAAGATGAACACCCCAAATACTTGATTGGCTCAAAGCCTTAAACGCCCTTAATGTTCCTCTTAAACCTACAACCTCCGTCAAACACTGGGGATCACTCTTGACCCCAAACTGGACATGAAAGAACACATCTCTAAAACTGCCAAAAGTGCTTTCCTTAACCTGAAACTTCTCTACAAACTGAAACCCTTCCTCCCCACGAAAGACCTGAAACAGGCCACTCAGGCACTGGTACTCTCCAGAATTGACTATGGCATTGCTACTCTGACTGGAACAGTCAAATCACACCTGGGACCTCTGAGTACTACCCTCAATGCCGCAGCTAGAATGGTCACGGGAACTAAGAAATATGAGCACATCACCCCATCTCTTAAGGATATGAGGTGGCTCTCTATTGACCAACGAGCCAGCTTCCGCACAGCTTGCCTCACACACAAAGCCCTGCATACAGGCAAACCAGAATATCTGACCAACAAACTAAAAAGAGCCGGTCAGTCTAGGAACCTCAGAAGCTCCAACACGCTCCTACTCATTCCTCTGAAATCACAGAAACATAAAACATCTAGTAAGTCCTTTGCGGGTAATGCTCCCAAGATATGGAACTCCACCCCCCCCCCACATCAGAATGACCGCCTCCTTCCCGAAATTCAAGATGCTACTCAAAGCCCTCTTTCTTGAGCGGGCTGGATCGTAACAAGAACCCCTCGTTTGGCTTTGATAGATCTCCATCTCTTTGCTCCCAGAGAGAGCCGGATGACTCACCCTTGATCTCCGCCATGTTGTGCGCTCATGTTGCTATTGTACAGACTTTTACTTCCCCATGTGCTCCCTGCCCTGCTTACGTCCTACTTGTCTTTTTGATGCTTATTTGTATTTGATGTGAAGCGCTCTGATACCCTCGGGTCCAGCTAGCGCTATACAAAACTTAAATAAATTGAAAAAAAAATGTTTTTTAAATGCCACAGTTTTGCTTCATTGTCATTTCAAAGCAATGTAAATACAAATTATTATTATTACACAATTAAATGGAATTTATGCGTTAAGAATTCAGGTTTATTTATTTATATATAAAGCTACATGAAACATTTGTCCTAGTCTGATAATTATGGTTTGTCCAATCTACAAACAATCTGACAATTAATTCGGCTTTGAATCCTTTCTAGGGTGTCCTCTATGCCAAGAATGTTGAACAAACAAAAGTCAGTGGTGCTTACAGGCCATCTCCTTCCCACTTATGACTTGGGTATTACACAGTAGCATAGAGGTTCAACTGCTCTCCCAGGCACGGCCCGTGGCGGGCGTGCCACCGGGCGGTGATGTGGGGCGGGGAAGGGGCAGGGTTGTAAAATGCGGGAAATGGACGATTTAAGGTAAGTACCGGAAAAAAAGATATGTTGCACCCACTGCATCACATTTGACAATGCAGCGCGCGCAACGAAATTAGTGTTTTTTTTCCGGTACTTACCTTAAATCGTCCGTTTCCCGCATTTTACAACCCCCCACCGTGCCCCTCCCCCGCCCCACATCACCCCCCGATGGCACACCCATCACGGGCCGTGCCTGTGCTCTCCCAGTTTTTACTTGTTTTCCTCTCCGCCATCATAGTGTTAACTGCCTGCCTCCCAACAGCTGAAGATGCCTTGATATGTGTGAAATGCCACGTGGTGCAGCTCTACAAAATACCAGGACCCGTATTACAGAAGTGCGCGCTTTGTGCACCCCCGGGGAACTTTGGTATCACAGAAGGGGCCTCAGATACTTGTGCAGTACCTTCCGTAATTAGATAGCACTGATGCACATGTTGGGCTAGCGCTTTCTCAAGAGGGCGTTCCTTCATTTGCATGGGGGCATAACTCCTGCAAATGAGGGAATCTCTTTACCTCTGCGCCAGAGCCATATTATGGACATAGGCGCAGAGGTAAAGAAGCTGTCAAGAGGCACACTGACAGTGCGCCACAAAAAAGGTGTCCCATTCTCAGAGCGCCCCCTGATGGCAGCAATCTGGAGGGGGCTAAGGGGATCCTATGGACCCTTCAGAAATCTCCTTCATGGCCGTTGCAGTCACTCACTGCACCCACCTGCGTGGATATCTCTCTCCCCTCTTTAAAGTGCAGGCGGGTTGCTGCGGCTCATTGAAACAAGAAGCGACTTTGAAGCAGACGCTCTGTATTTCACTTAAATACGTTTGCCCCTAAGCAATGCAAGTTTGCGGCTGCCCTGAGGGCAGAGCATTCAACCTAATAGGGCGCAAGTTCCATGTTTGCTCATGGCAAACCTATTTAAAGGTGGGCCATGATGCAAACAGGGAAAGTGTGCCATATATGTTCCGCCCGCGTTGTGGTGAGTGGGCAGTGGCAGGCCCATAGCTGCTTGGGTGGCGCCAGCGCGCTGACTTTTTAAACGTGTGCATTTGAATTTCGAAATCTGTTGACTTTTAAATTTGGCAGTGTATTTTAATTTAGACTCTGGTGGGGCCAAGTTAATAGCGGCTGAGGCTTCCCATCCCCCCCCCCGCACTCCCCAGACTTACCTTGGACGCATACGGGGTGGCTGTCTTGTCTTTCCTTCCTTCACGCCTCGTTCCGACAGGGTGGCTAGCACCGTTGAGCGGAGGGCGTGGAGGTGAGAGACAGTCACTTCGGTGCGCGAGGGGGCCGGTTAGCGGTCTAGTGGCTGGGAGGCAGACGGGCTGAGGGCTACAAAAGGCACTGGAGATTCCGCCCGCGTTGTGGTGAGTGGGCAGTGGCAGGCCCATAGCTGCTTGGGTGGCGCCAGCGCGCTGACTTTTTAAACGTGTGCATTTGAATTTCGAAATCTGTTGACTTTTAAATTTGGCAGTGTATTTTAATTTAGACTCTGGTGGGGCCAAGTTAATAGCGGCTGAGGCTTCCCATCCCCCCCGCACTCCCCAGACTTACCTTGGACGCATACGGGGTGGCTGCCTTGTCTTTCCTTCCTTCACGCCTCGTTCCGACAGGGTGGCTAGCACCGTTGAGCGGAGGGCGTAGAGGTGAGAGACAGTCACTTCCGATGCGCGAGGGGGCCGGTTAGCGGTCCAGTGGCTGGGAGGCAGACGGGCTGAGGGCTACAAAAGGCGGATGTCCCCTCGGAAGCGCAGCGGACGAGCGCAGCGGGCGCGACGTAGGCGCGCCGAAGTGTCGCCAAAGTCGAGCCCGTCTGCGCCCGTCCGCGGCCGAGCGCGGGCTGGGGCGACAACCCCTGCTCCAGACGGCAAAATCTATTGGGACAGGGAGCTGCTCCTCAGCCTGCGTCCGGAGACCACTCACTCGTGCAGGCATAGTATGACAGCTGAGGATGCGGGATGTGCACACTGTCGGTTCCGCTTCGTCACTGCATTGCAGGGTACTGGTGAGCAAACTGTGCTAGCGTGTGGCCTACTCAATGTGAGGTCACTCCGGAAGCACAGGCTTGATATATTCGATCAGCTCACGGAAAGACAGTTTGACCTGCTGTTTCTTACGGAAACGTGGCTGGACCAGTTCTCTGATTCGGATATTATTGAGGCTATGCCGGAAAACTACTCAATGGTTAGGCAGGACAGGCCAGTGGGGAGAAGAGGGGGGATTGCGATTATTTTTAAAAAACATCTTGGATGTCTTATGGAGATGGCCCCAGTCGCAGATAGCGAGGCTGGAGCCTTCACCATAAAAATCAATGGGGGAATGACGATCAAAGGCTTCCTTATATATAGACCTCCGGGGCCTTGTACCAAATTTAGGGAGAGTCTGCTAGATAACGTGACGGAGGCAGCATTACGCAGGGACAAATTCTTATTATTGGGAGACTTAAACCTACACCTGAACAGCCCAGGGGATAAAGGAGTGGAGGAGTTCTGCAGGGACATCCAAGCCCTTCAGTTAGAACTGAAGTTCTCAAGCCCCACTCATCGTCAAGGACATCTTTTGGACCCGATTTATGCCAACTGGGGAGGGGTCGAAGTCTCCGCAGCTGAGCCGATCCCCTGGACAGACCACTTCCTGGTGGTGTTTTCCATAAACAGCATTAAGGCCATAAAACATATTCAGGCTCCCCTGAATTATCAGAGGAGGAAGTGGGCTAAATTCTCCTTAGGGGAATTTAATAAAGCGCTGACACGAGGAGGCCAGCCAGGAGGAGAGGACATAGAATCGGCTGACCTGAATCTGAATAGGCGCATCACGGAGGCGCTAGATCACACTGCGCCACTCAGCCGGTTATCCGCGGGCGGCCGCACGAAGAGAACAGCCCCATGGTTTAATGGAGAGCTGCGGCTGACCAAGGCGGAATGTAAACGGGCGGAAAGATCATGGAGGGTAGCGTATGACAGTCAGGCCAGGGAACTGTTTTTAGAAAAGAGGCGGATACATCACAGACTGATTAAGAAATCGAAGGCGGCCTTTTATGCAGGAAAAATCCTAGGGGTAAAAAGCTCGGCTAAGGAGCTCTTCTGTGTTTATAAGTCCTTGACAGCTATAGAATCATCTGCAGACCCGGAGAACTGTTCGGTGGAATCATGTGATCGTATCGCCGACTACTTCTCTATTAAGGTTGCAAAGATCTACTCGACCTTCTCGAACCTTCCTTCTACAGGGGTAGAGATTGATGTAACATCTAGGGGCACGGAGAGCCTGGGGCCTCTTACAAATTTCATCACTCCCCCTCCTGAAGAGCTAATCAGGATATGTCTTTCTGTAAAATCTGGCTCTCCTCTTGATCCGGTGTCCCCTAAACGCTTGGGGGACAGCCTGGAGGTCCTGGAACCCTACATAAGGCATGTCCTGGATGTCTCCTTTAAGACTGGCATGTTACCTAGGGGATGGAAACAGGCAGTGGTGCTCCCCTTCGGAAGAAACCTCATATGAGTTTTGAGGTGTTAGAAAATCTACGGCCCATCTCTCTCCTGCCTTTTATGTCTAAAGTGGCTGAGAAGGTGGTAAATGCCCAAATCATGGAATATGTGGAGGAGGCAGGGCTACTCCACACCAAGCAGTTCGGCTTTAGACCTCGCCATTCGACGGAGTCTGCCCTACTGATGGCAACAGAGCATCTGAGACAGGGTGTAGACGAGGGGCAAACGATGGCCTTGATCCTGTTGGACCTCAGCGCGGCGTTCGACACTGTAGCACATTCCACCTTGCTACAGTGTCTGAGCAGAGGTGGCATCGCTGATACTGCGCTGAGGTGGATCCAGGCCTTCTTAACTGGCAGGGGCTTCCAAGTGAGGCAAGGAGATTGCTACTCTAAAAGGGTTTCTTTGGGCCAGGGTGTGCCTCAGGGCTCGTCCCTGAGCCCGACCCTTTTTAACTTGTATGTAGTGCCTGTTGCCTCCATTGTAAAGAACTATGGCCTTCAGATAGTATCCTATGCCGACGATACGCAGCTGGTCATCTCCCTGTCGCACGCGCCCTGTCTTGCGGCAGATAGTTTCCGGTCGTGTATGAAAGATCTTGCCGACTGGATGAATATGAACTGTCTGAAACTTAATGGCAGCAAGACAGAGGTGCTTGTGGTGGGGAGAGACCAGTCTGCTTGGTCGTCGGCATGGTGGCCATCCTGTCTGGGGACGACCTCCACCCCCTGTCAGGAGGCAAAAAACCTGGGGGTGTGGTTTGATGCGGGTCTCACCTTTGGGCCCCAAATCAACCGTGTGGTGGGTATGTGCTTTGGAGTCTTAAAAAGGCTGAGGAAAATTCTGGAACTGCTGCCCACGGAGGCCCGTAAAACCCTGGTACATGCACTGGTGACCGCAAGGTTGGATTATGCGAACCTGCTGTACCTAGGGGCACCTGGGAAAAGGTTCGGTCGCCTCCAAGTGCTGCAGAACGCGGCAGCACGCCTGATCCTCAGGCTGCCCAAAAGGGCGCCCTCGATGGAAGCCTTGCAGAGGCTACACTGGCTCCCCGTGAGGAGCAGAGTAGAGTATAAGGCCCTTTGCACCTGCCATCGTATCTTGAATGGCAGGGCACCTCGGCCACTGCAGAGCCTGATTGAGCCCTATGAACCTGCTCGAGCATTAAGATCTGCGGGTGGGGGACTGTTAAAAATCCCCATGGTGAATAAAGCCCGCATGGGAGGAAGATCGTTCAGGTACTTAGCGGCAAATTATTGGAACAAACTTCCGGTGGAGCTACGACTAGAACCGGCTAAAACTAGGTTCCGTGCTAAATTAAAAACATACCTATATGTCAGGTAGAATGCTCGCCCCTCAGTTAAAATTCTAGCTTCCGCCTCTCTCACCATAGCGCGGGGACACGCCGGTGTGCGTAACTCAGCGCTTTACAAATGCCCCTATTATTATTATTATACGTAATAGGACCCCATGAGTGAATCAATATTTTATGGGCATCAGTAAATTGCTCCTCTGTGGGTTTGAGTCACGGTCTTCACAGGACCTCTGCTCCTATAGTAGACATTAGATATTGAAGGGAGTTGTGGGAAGATGATCGATCATTTCAACCGTACCACTAGTAATTACATTTCTACCTACAACTCTCTTCTATATCAAACAAATTACATACCATCTTGCCGTATGGAGTAGAGAACCTGCTGAAGGGGTCATCATTGGGTCTGGCTGTTAACCTTAAACTTAACACAGCTGTTCATTCTGGCCTTGAAGCCTTAGAATAAGATACCAAGGGAATAGCAAAATCTAAGAGGAAGTTGCTGTTTTTTGCAGGTGATATTCCATTGATAGGACGCATCATGATAGCACTCACTCCAAAATTACTACAATAAAAGAAGAATGTCAGAAGTTATCATTCAGAGACGAGCACTGAATTAATGGCTCACTAATCTCAATCAATAAGGAAAATAGTAAATACCCCTTTAGAAATGTGCACCAACTGACGTGTATGGGAATACGCATCACAACAGGATTATGAAAAAAAGAGTAGAAATAAATATGGACTCACTAATGAAAACAAAAGAACTTTATGCAGTGGAACACACTTTCCCTGTTGCTTTAGAGGAAAACAACCCCAATAGAAATGGTTTCTTTGCTGCAACTGCATTATTGTCTTTCATCAATTGGTCTTAAATTGTCTATAAAGTACTTTGAAACAGTATATATACGACTAAGGAATTTATATGGAAGTAGAAGAAACCTATACTATGCTTACAGAATTTAGAGTGATCAATTAGTGCCAGTGGTAATATTGAATGTACCCCAACGTTTGGAACATCCATACAGCCAGCAGTGAGAGGAAAAGCAAATATAAAAACAAGCATAGGCAAAGCCATTAATCCTCGCTTTTGTGATAGCTATTGGCTTTGCCAATGTGTTTTAGCCATGTTATATACCAGTGTGGCTGCTGTTAAGAATGTCTAAATGTTAGTGGGGTAGGGGGGAGTGGGGTACAGTGGAGTGGGGTAGATTGGGGTAAAGTGGAGATTAATTGATTGGGCAGATTATAGTGGAGTAGCGTGGTGTAAATAGGAGTGTCTTACAGTGGGGTAGATTGTAGTAGAGTAGCGTGTGCTAGATTGGGGTTGTGTAGGGTAGAATGGAGTGACGTGGAGTAGAGTGTGTGGAGTGAGACAGACTGGAGTGGACCATTGGGTAAATTGGATTGGTGTGGTGTGGGGTACACTGGAGTGGAGTGGGGTAGACTGGAGTGGATTGATGTAGTCTGGGGTAGATTGCAGTGGATTAGGGAAGATTGGATTGGGGTACATTGGAGTGGGGTAGAATGGAGTAAGGTGGTGTAGATGGGGTGGATTGGAGTGAGGTGGGGTGGTGTGGATTGGTGTGGTGTGGGGTACACTGGAGTGGAGTGGGGTAGACTGGAGTGGGTTGATGTAGTCTGGGGTAGATTGCAGTGGATTAGGGAAGATTGGAGTGGGGTACATAGGAGTGGGGTAGAATGGAGTAGGGTGGTGTAGATGGGGTGAATTGGAGTTAGGTGGGGTAGACTGGAGTGGGATACATTGGGGTGAAATTGAATACATTAGGCTAGAGTGAGGTAGCTTGCGGTGCACTGGGGTTGATTGGACTGTGGTAGATTGCAATAGAGTTGGGTATATTGGGGTAGATTTGTGTGGAGTGGAGTGGGGTAGATTGGAAAGGTTTGGAGTACATTGAGTGGAGTGGGATAGATTAGGTTAAATTGCAATGGGGTACATTGTAGTAGCGTAGATTGAGGTGGAGTGGGTTGGAGTAGATAGCAGTGGGTTGGAGTGGGATAGATTTCAGTGTATTGGCGTAGATTGGGGTGGAGTGGGTTAGATTGGAGTTGAGTGGGCTAAATTTGAGTGAAGTAGGGTAGATTGGGGGATTTGATTGGGGTAGATTGGAGGGCAGTAGGGCAGACTGGTCGAGTGGGGTGGACTGCGGTAGCTTGAAGAGGGGTAGATTGTGGTAGACTGAAGTAGGGCAGATTGGAGTGGGGTGGATTGGAGAGAATTGGGGTAGACTGCAATGGAGTGGGGAAGATTGGGGTGGAGTGGGGTAGATTGGGGTGGAGTAAGGTAGACTGGAGTGGAATGGGGTCACCTGGATTTGAGTGGAGTTAGGTAAAGTCGACTAGAGACGGGCAGATTGGAGTGGACTGGAGTGGGTTGAATTAGGGTAGATTGAATTGGGGTCAGGTAGATTGGAGTGAATTGGAGTAGATTGCGGTAGCCTGCAGTGGAGTGGGGTAAATTGGCATAGAGTGGAATGGGGTAGATTGGAGTGTGGTAGATTGAAGTGGAGTGGGGTACACTGGTGTGGAGTGGGGCGATGTTGATTGTAGCAGGCTGCAGTGGATTAGGCAGGATTGGAGTGGGGTAGAGTGGAACAGAGTGGAGCAGACTGGAGTAGAATGGAGTGAAGTGGGGTAGATTAGGGTTATGTGGGTTAGATTGGAGTGCAGTAGAGTAGTTTGAGTGGAGTGGGGTAGATTGGGTGGACTGGAGTGTGGTAGATTGGAATGTACGGGGTATAGTGGGGTAGATTGCAGTGTGTTGGAGTTGGGTAAATTGGGGTGGATTGGTGTAGATTGGGGTGGAGTGGGTGAGATTGGATTGAAGTGGAGTAGATTTGAGTGGAGTGAGTAGATACTGGTTGAGTGGGGTAGATTGTAGTAGATTGAAGTGTGTGGAATTTTAGTTCGTGTACTGAACATCATCTGCGCCATCTTGCAGACTCACGTATGAACATACACGACAGCCATTTTAGGTACCATGGTCTCCCTGTTCACGATCGATCCTCAGCACACTTCCCCGACCCTGCAAGCCTCCCCCATGCACCCTGGCTGCCCCCGCTCTCACATGCACAAGTCATGACCTCCCCTTCCACATGACTCTGTCTCTGGAAATCACACCCCGCGCCTGACCAACACCTCCTTTTTCCATGAATACCTCTCTTTTGATGACCCCTTCCTCTGAGCCTGATTGTCTGTACGAACCGCTGGTCATCCCTTGGCCTGAGGGTACAGTTTATTGCCCACTACTGCATGCACTCGACCCTTTTCAAAGGAGCTACTATTGATCATGACCTCCCCACCCCTTGAGATTCGATCAGGCGCACACATTCCAAAGGAATCGGCGAAACACTCAGCTGCGTGATAGCCCCCTCCTGTTGTATGGGGGGTGAGGACCTCTACTGTTGTCATGTGTTGGAATGGGCCGGAACTGGGGGGGCGCCGGGGATGTCATCCTCATACTTCACAATGTCTTTGTTGTAATAAAGAACGGTCACATGTCATAAACCAGTGTATAAAAGACCAGGTCTCAGAGAGGCTGTCAGAGAGCACCTCGAGACGATACCTTGTTGTCCGATCTGATGTGTTCTGCTCCGTCGGAATAAAACGTGTTTCCTGTCTTCCTGTCTCCAGCGCCTGCCTCTTTATTTGATAAATCTTTGTAAGGTATTAGAGGCGTTTAACGCCAGGCAAAATTACTGAAGAGACATCGATTAAATCGCCTGACCATTTTTGCTGATCTTCTTCAATTGGCGTCCCAACGTGTGGGGCCCATCAGCGACATGTGGATCCGGTGGGAGAGGTCCCAACGACAGAGTGAACGACTGCAACGATCGGAAGAGCTCCTGTCCAATAGACCCTCGTCTGACAGCCGATCATCTGAACTTCACTGGTTCCGAGCAGACCTCTCCCCGAGTGATCTTCGGTCCTGACTGGGAACCATCAGGAGTGCCACGGTAGCAGCAGAGAGTAGAGGACGATCGGGCGCTGGAAGCGGAAGACAAGAAACTGTCCATGCGGTCCGGGTAAGGTCGTGTAACACGACAAACTAAGAAATATTTGATTGTTTGATTGAAAATACTAGTACTACTCTTCGAATTGTTGGTTCTCTTGGAGATTCTCTGTCTGCAAACTGAGAGGGATAAAAGTATTCTCTCTTCCTTTGCATGCAGCGAAGGGTAGGTAACGTAGGCTTTTGCCCCCGTTGTAATCCGTCGTGCCTATCTTTTCTCCCCCACTGATTGATTGTTTGCCCGAACAGTGTTTGTTCGAGGATTGTTTTTCTCGAGAATTCTCTGTCTACAAACGGGGAAGGGTAAAAAGTATTCTGTCCTCCTTTGCGGATAGTGAAGAATAGGTAGTGCAGGCTTTTGCCCCCGTTGTAACCCGTCGCGCCTATTTCTTTCTCGCCACTGATTGTTTGATTGAACGAACATTAATTGTTCGATATTGGTTCTCTCTTTGGGTATTCCCTATTTGCGAATACTGCAGAATAAAAATATTCTGTCTAGTCTTCGCGAAGTAGTGAAGGATAGGTAGTGCAGACTTTTGTCCCCGTTGTAACCCGTCATGCCTATCTTCTCCCCATTGGTCAGTAGTTGGATCAACCCGGACCGCTTATTAGAGATGAACCATCCAGCTCCATTGGAAGGCACCCCTAATAAGGACATGTTCACTAAACAAGGACTAGTCGCCATAGCTTATAGTAAGCTATGGCATAAATATACGAAAAGGGACCCCAAAAATCAGTGGCCACTGATAGGTTCCTTTGATGATCATAAAATAAAAGCGCTAGAAGCAGCTGTTAGAATAAATAAGGCAACACCCACTATGCTCGATAGTATCGGCATGTGGCGCAAAGAAGCAGAGCAACGAAGAAAAAGAGAAGAAACAAAAATAGGGAAAGAATTACGAAAGGCAGCCCACCTGGCAGCGAAGGAACTAGATGAAGAGATAAAAAGGAGAGAGGAAGTTAGACTAACGCAAGAATCAGGGTCGACAGGCCAATGCCCTGTTAGGACCCCCTCTACGCTCTACCCAGAGATGCCCTCCAAACAACGGGCAAACGACGAGTTACTGCTAGGTCCTCCGATCATCTACATGCCCCCTCCTTATGCCCCCTGCCAGCCACTGGCACAGCACCTACCAGTCCTGAGCACGGGCGAGGGTGACCCTAGCGCTAGTGCCCCGGCCCTCACGGCCTTCGCACCGGCCACATTGGTAACAACATCAGATGAACACGAGACTAGCAAGCAGCTAACGGCAAGACCGAATAGGTTGAGCAAAGATGAGCGGGATGGGATTGATAAGATAGCAAAGACACTGGTAGAACGGAAAGAGAGCGAAGAATATGCGATGGATATGTGCAATTCACATGCCGGTAGCCACAAACGGCATTTCATTTTACGGTTCAGCTTCCACACTCTGAACGCATATGAGGATAGGTATCAAACTAAGGGTCATGCTAAGCTGACGACTCTATATAGAAAGATCGATGTTGGAGATGGGACCGAGCATGACGTGACGGACCTCTTCATGCAAACGCTTGAGGTCTTCCGCCACATCACTGAACAGAAACCAGAGGTTAAGATCACAGTCTCTGAAACGGCTGAGCCCCCATTAGAAGTAGCCAACACTATGATGCCTATCAGAGAGGCCGCCCCCTACTGGGTTCCCCCAAGAGGTCAGGGAACAAACGACGATATTAACCACGGAGATGCAAAAGGGAGGGTTGTGTACAACTGGGTTTATCAACCATGGGATCGACAAGATATTTTAACCTTTAGGCAAACCCTGCCCGATTTAAGAAAGAACCCGACAGCATTTTTTACCGAACTAAGTACAGCCTTGGGCTCAACCATAATGACTCTAGCGGACATTGATTTGTTTTTTGGGTTATGTCTGCCGGCTGACGTGTGGAAGCAAATCCGGAAGGCCAACCACACAGATCTGTTTGGACATACCTGGAATCAACTCGGTGAACTAGATAGGCAGCGAGAGCCCGGTAAGAAACCTGTAAAAGACATACTGGAACTCCCGGACAAAATAGTGCAGAAGTTAAAGACATTGATCCCAGAGAGAAAGGTAGACTGGTCGATAGTCACGGCTTGCCGTCAGAAACCCCAGGAAGACGTATCAGAATATTTCTCCCGATTTGAGACAGTGTTCTCCGACTACAGTGGCCAAGACATGACCACCGCAACCGGACAACACCTATTCGTGCAAAACTACGTAAAGGGGCTATTACAGGAGGTCTCCCAGAAGTTACAGACAAGCGAGAGTAGTTGGGGGGCCTCAAAACCTGCAGCTATCCTTCAGATGGCTCAGTATTACGAACACCAAAAGAACGAGAACGAGAGGGCAACTGAGAGAAAGAAAAAGAATTTAAAAGAACGAGTGATGACTGCTCAATTACAGGGAGTGACTCGAGGAAGGGAGCAGTATAGGAGAAATCACCGGTCAAATGCCCCTAGAAATCCACCCCCTAGAGACCGCACACCCACACCTGGCGCTCCACGAACAGACCTCGATGAGAACCAGTGTGCGTTTTGCAAAGGATTTGGCCACTGGAAGTCTCAATGCCCGGTCCTCCGAGAAGCGATTAAGAATAACTAGACAAGGGACATGGCAAATGGCCCCAGGACAAGAGGACAGGGACGAGGACACACCCACGACACCAACAGTAACCAACCTGACAGACCGAACACATTTGACCGCCCCCGACAGAATCAGTGCCAACAGTCCGGCTGCGACAATGCTCACGACTTTGCATAGGACTGCCAAGGGCGAGGGAGGGATCCAGTCGAGCTCTGTGTTGACCAGCAAGGTCCTTACGTCACCGCTAAGGTCCTGGGTACAAAGTCTCCATTTTTGGTAGACACTGGAGCGACACGTAGTGTATTATCAAAACGACTGATTCCAAGGGCACCCTTGTCTGGCTCACACATTACATCGATAGGTTTCGATGGAACGCCCTCCACTAACCCCCTGTCGGTACCTATCTCCTTTGACCTAGGAAACAACCCCACGGACACAACATTTCTGCTCTCCTCCAACTCCCCTGACGCCATTATGGGTATTGATCTACTAAAACATTTCCGAGCTACTATTAGGTGTTCCCCAGAGGGAGTCCGAGTCATCCTGTACGACAACCCAAGCATGTCCAGATCCTGCCCCGCACGACATATGTACTCTATCACTGATGCTGACCTAACCTTGCTTGACACCCTACCCCTGTACTTATGGGCCAGAAACGACTCGGATGTAGGACGAATGATGATCGATCCCGTACACATAACTGTTCGACCAGATGCAATACTCCCGAAACTCCCACAGTACCGGATATCGCCCGAAGGCGAGAAGGCATTTGTAGCGATTATTCAGTCCCTGGTAGATGCAGGAGTGGTAGAGGAAGCGGTTAGTAATGTCTGCAACAGCCCTATCCTACCCATTGTTAAGAAGCAAGGTGAGGGAGATGAGAAAGCGTACCGCTTCATCATCGACCTGCGAGAAATCAACAAAGTGGTAGTGCCACAGTACCCCGTAGTCTCAGACATCACCACCATTCTGACCCTCATCCCGTCCACTGCCACCACCTTCACCGTTATTGATCTCAAGAATGCATTTTTCTCTATCCCCATCCATCCAGACAGCCGTTATCTCTTCGGCTTCACCTTAAAAAACCGTTCGTACCGATTTTGTAGAGCTCCTCAGGGCTACACAGAAAGTCCCAGCATTTACAGCCAGGCCCTCAAAAGACAGCTGGACGCCGTCCAGCTACCAGATGGAGTGGTGTTGATCCAATATGTCGATGATATTCTTTTGGCGGCCGACACCACTCCTCTTGCAATCGCAGCCACTATCCAACTCTTGCACTTTCTTGCGGAGAATGGCCACAAAGTCTCCAAAAAGAAACTGCAGTTCTGTCAACCTCAAGTGACCTACCTAGGCCATCTCCTGTCCAAAGAAGGGAGGAAACTTACACCCGACCGAATCCAGACCATCCTAGACACCCCCATCCCAAAAACGCAGAAGCAAGTCCGTTCATTGGTGGGCCTTACCTCTTTTTGCCGACAGTGGTTACCAAATTTCAGTCTCATCATAAAACCCCTACTTTCCCTGTTGGCCAAAGATGTTCCTTTCCCCCTCCCTTGGACCCCCGAATGCCAAGCGTCCTTTAAGGAGTTGCGAGATGCCCTTTGCTCGGCACCCGTCCTAGGAACACCAGATTACTCCAAGCCCTTCTCTCTCTTCACTCACGAAAGGGAGGGATGCGCGTTGTCTGTTCTAACTCAACCCATTGGCTCCAAACAACGCCCTTGTGCCTACTTCTCTGCCACTCTTGACCCAGTCGCCAGAGCTTTACCTGCCTGCCTTCGAGCAGTAGCCGCTGCTGCTGTCTCTATCCGTCAGAGTGAGGGAATCGTACTTTCGAACTCTCTCACGGTGTTAGTACCCCACGCAGTTGACACCCTCTTGAACCAGACCAAAACTCAACACTTGACTAGTGCACGACTGACGGGGTACGAACTGACTCTACTTGCTCCCCATATCACTCTTAAGAGATGCACGACTTTGAATCCTGCTACACTGTTGCCCTTGCCTGAAAATAACCCCGGAGTGCCCCCTATACACGACTGTGTGACCCTCACGGACGAACAGACCAGAAGTAGAATTGACCTTAGAGACACTGCTTTTACAGACCCTGATGGAGAATATGGGTAGACGGTTCTTGTATCAAACTCCCAGACGGCACCACCTCAGCTGCCTATGCGGTGACGACAGCCCGAACAGTAGTTGAAACAGCCCGCAACACACAACGATCCGCACAGGCGGCAGAGCTAATTGCCCACACACGAGCATGTATCATAGCGGCAGGAACCACGGCAAACATTTACACGGACAGCCAGTACGCCTTCGGGGTGGTTCATCATTTTGGGCTCTTGTGGAGGGAAAGGGGATTCCTGACGTCCCATGGCACACCCATTCTCCACGGAGATCTAGTCTCCGCCCTGATTGAAGCAGTTCTCCTCCCCGAACGACTAGCAGTGATCAAATGCCAGGCACACAAGAAGGTGACGGACTTAGTTGGACAGGGAAACGCACTGGCCGACATCACTGCCCGAACCACAGCTGAGAATAGGATGACGACACGCATGTATGTGACCAGGTCACAAGCAGAAAAATGGACTGACGCTAGGGAAACGATTAGGGACATCCAGTCGGCCAGCACACCTCACGAACTGACTGAGTGGGCACGGGTGGGTTTGAAGGACGACGAAGGCTGCTGGCGGACAAAAGACACAAACAAGTGGTTGCTGCCTGACTCATACTTGATCCCCATACTGACAATGGCACACTCCCCTGCACACATAGGTTCTGCCCCCATGATTGAACTCATTTCCAAAGTCTGGCACAACAACAAAATCCCTGACTCAGCCAAACGCCTGGTCCAGCAGTGCCTTATCTGCCTACAACACAACCCCGGGAAAGGAACTGTGGTACCCCGGGGAGGGTTTGGGACCCCCGAGCACCCCTTTGAAGTCCTTCAGATGGATTACATCCAGCTGGAGAGATGCCAAGGCTTGAAGTATGTACTAGTCATTGTATGCGCCTTCAGCAAATGGGTGGAAGCTTATCCAACCCGTGATAACACTGCCATGACTACTGCCAAAGTACTACTGAAAGAGTTTTTCCCTCGCTACGGCCTTTGCCGAATTTTATGGAGCGACAATGGCCCCCACTTCATAGCTGAAGTTATCCAACTAATCCTGAAGGGGCTGGGAGTAAAACAAAGGTTCCATGCGGTCTTCCACCCCCAATCCGCTGGCCTGGTTGAGCGACACAATGCTACACTGAAGCTGAAACTGTCAAAAATAGTGGCCACCACAGGACTCAAGTGGCCAGATGCCCTCCCACTGGCATTGCTATCGATGCGCTCCACTCCCACTAAGCACCACTTGACCCCCTACGAGGTGGTGTTTGGGCGACCAATGAACCTCTGGACTGCCCCCAAACCAACCTCCATTCACCACATCCCCGACGTCCTGTTGTCAGATTATTTGTGCAAATTAACTAAAACGTTGACTGTCATTCATCAACAGGTGCAGCAGGCTATCCCCAATGCTTCCAGGGGCCCCGGTCACGATATCCAACCGGGAGATTACGTCCTAGTCCGGAACTTTCAACGAGCGAAGAGTCTGGAACCCCGGTGGACGGGCCCCTGGCAAGTACTGATCACCACTCGGACGGCTCTTCGAGTGGAGGGAAAGAAGCACTGGCTGCACGCCCATCATTGCAAGAAAGTCTCCTCGACCCTGGCCACGACAGAAAACGTCGACACCCAAGAAGAGCTCCTGAACAAAGACCGGCCATCACTGAACTGCTATCCTGATACCGAGGCACTTGAACTTGCAAAATTCTCTGATCCTACTGTGCCATCCCGGGAAGGGTATTTCCTGCGTCGAAAGGGGGGAGCTTCGGCTAAGTAGGCCACTGACTAAGTTAAAATCTCAGAACGGTGACCCAAAACCAACCAAGGGTTACCCGGAGAGAAGCTAAACGAAGTCTGTGGTTCTGCCCACTACCGAGCACCTTGAAGATGAAGATGATGGAAGCGCCAGATCAGAAGATGATGGAAGCGCCAGATAAGAAGACAATGAAAGCAACAGGAAATACCCACTACAGGAACCCAAAGACTGACAATTTGCACAAATCAAAGACAATCGCCTTCTTCATTATCTTCCTCTTTTGCCTCCTCCTCATGACTTCCTTCTGGATCTTGGAGGACAGCACACCCGCTCACCAGACATTGCTGGCCACTGTACAGCCAACCACCATGAAAGAGCATCACTTGATCCCCCTTTCGCCTCAGCTCCGAGAGAGGCGTAGGGAGTTCTGGAACAATTCCTTCGTGCAACTGCTGCACCAGCACAACCTTGCTACAAATGCCACGAACTGCTGGATCTGCGGGTTGCTCCCGCATGCCACTGAACACTCTATACCTTTCATCCCTTCTCCTTTCTCAGTTCACGGCTCCTGCCTCGCCTGGTTGATCCTCTTGCAGGAGAGCAACAAGGACAACGCCGCTTCTGGTCAGACAGTGTCACACTTCTACTATGGGTTCTGGCTGAACAAAACAGGAAGAACGTCTGCCCCCATTTGTCCTGCGGTCTCAGGTTCCGCCTTCCTTATGAACATCCCTGCCAAAGAAAGAGTCGAAATGCAAGTACTCCACAATCCAGCCAGACCCACCTTCTCCCACCTGCGGAAGCAGACGGCTGCCACCCTGACCGTGGCCCTGTCTGTCATCAATGTCACAGGACTTGTGTGTCTCGAAGGCCAGGGAACGCAGCTGGTGGGACACAGTTCCTGCCGCATCACCAGAACATTGGTCTCAGTTGATCCTCCTTCCTTTGTTGCTTCTCCGAATATGTACTTTGTTTATGGCACCAAAGCTTACACCTGGCTCCCGAAAGGTTGGAGGGGTACGTGCTACATCGCCTTCATTCTTCCTCCCACGTATGTGGCCTCAGCCTACCATCACCGGCAAAAGCGCGCCGGAGACGTTGAACAAGCCGACTCCACCGGAGCACAGTTCCTGGATGCAGCAAAGGGACTTGTTCCTCTGTGGGGACCAATGGCAAACAGCCGCGCTATTCGACATCTGACTCAGGCAGTAGAAACAACCATTAACATCACATCTGGCATCCTCGCTAACAACACGGCTGAGCTTCAGGCAGTCCGCCTGGTGGCTCTCCAAAACCGCCTTGTTCTAGATGTGATTCTGGCCGACCGTGGAGGAGCATGCCGCATCATCAGCTCCAGCTGTTGCACCTACGTGCCAGATAACTCGCCTTCAGTCTACAAAGCAATTGAACACCTCCACAGACTATCCTCAGAGGTTCACCAAGAGCAAGAAGGATGGTCGCTTGGAGGCTGGTTTTGGGACACTTTGAAGGACTGGGGATGGAGATTGTTTACATTTATACTGATACCATTTGTAGTACTGTGTGGGTGCTGCTTAGGTATTCAATGTTTGCCACCTTTGTGTTCACTCATTTCTAACTGTATGTGCCCTAAGACTTTGGACTTTCGAACTGAACACATGAACCCCCTCTATGAGGTAGAAATACGTGGTCTTATGGGGATAGATCCGAATTGACAAGCTGGCGAGACATGTTAAAAGGGAGGACTGTGGAATTTTAGTTCGTGTACTGAACATCATCTGCGCCATCTTGCAGACTCACGTATGAACATACACGACAGCCATTTTAGGTACCATGGTCTCCCTGTTCACGATCGATCCTCAGCACACTTCCCCGACCCTGCAAGCCTCCCCCATGCACCCTGGCTGCCCCCGCTCTCACATGCACAAGTCATGACCTCCCCTTCCACATGACTCTGTCTCTGGGAATCACACCCCGTGCCTGACCAACACCTCCTTTTTCCATGAATACCTCTCTTTTGATGACCCCTTCCTCTGAGCCTGATTGTCTGTACGAACCGCTGGTCATCCCTTGGCCTGAGGGTACAGTTTATTGCCCACTACTGCATGCACTCGACCCTTTTCAAAGGAGCTACTATTGATCATGACCTCCCCACCCCTTGAGATTCGATCAGGCGCACACATTCCAAAGGAATCGGCGAAACACTCAGCTGCGTGATAGCCCCCTCCTGTTGTATGGGGGGTGAGGACCTCTACTGTTGTCATGTGTTGGAATGGGCCGGAACTGGGGGGGCGCCGGGGATGTCATCCTCATACTTCACAATGTCTTTGTTGTAATAAAGAACGGTCACATGTCATAAACCAGTGTATAAAAGACCAGGTCTCAGAGAGGCTGTCAGAGAGCACCTCGAGACGATACCTTGTTGTCCGATCTGATGTGTTCTGCTCCGTCGGAATAAAACGTGTTTCCTGTCTTCCTGTCTCCAGCGCCTGCCTCTTTATTTGATAAATCTTTGTAAGGTATTAGAGGCGTTTAACGCCGGGCAAAATTACTGAAGAGACATCGATTAAATCGCCTGACCATTTTTGCTGATCTTCTTCAAGTGGGATAGATTGTAGTAGATTGTAGTAGGGCTGAATCCGGTAGAGTGGGGTAGATGGGAGCGGCATGGGGTATATTGAGTGGAGATTGGAGTGGAGTGAGGTAGATTGGAGTGGAGTAGATTGTGGTAGATTAGATTGAGGTAGATTGGGGTAGATTTGAGTGGGGGTAGTGGGGTAGATTGAGGTGGAAAGGGGAAGATTGAGGTGTCGTGGAGTAGATTGGGGTGGAGTGCGGTCGATTAGAGTGCAGTTGGGTAAACTGGACTGGAGTGGAGTCGGGTAGATTGGGGTAGAGTGGACTGGAGTGGGATAGATTTGAGTGGAGGCCCATCTGAGGGCTTTGATTTGTATCCCGCAGAACAATGGTGCACTTGCCTTCTGGAACTACAACTCCCATAAGACTTTGTATAGTCTCCACGGAGCTGTCCATCAGGGGCGTGCAATTAAGTATAAATTTGAGGGTGTAGCCAGAACTTGCACACTTTATTTCTCGCCAAAGCCTCTGAAGAAGGAGTTTATAGTTTGAAACGTGTCAGGCACAATAAGCGGGACAAGCTGTGAATAGGAATCCTTGTGCTGGATATCATCCGTACCTAATAAAGGGCTTGCACCTTCACGTTGTGCTTGAGTGCTTCTCAACTGATGGGTAAAAACAGGAGCAGCAATATATATATATACATATATATATATATATATATATATATATATTAGTACATTTTATATAATTGTTTAAATTATAAAATACATTAAAATTAATAGTTTTATATATATTCATTATTATGTATGGGTTTAACTTTTTTAATTAAGTTTATTTGTTATATTTTTTTAATGTTTATTAAATCTAATTCTTTTTATTAATTTTATTAAATAATATATTTAATATATTTTTTTTAATTTCATATATAGAAAGATCAAAATGTTGTACAACTATATTTTTTACATTGATATTGTTGTACTTACCTGTTTACGTATAGGGGGGGTCGATATTTTTGCATTCTATATTTTTACCTCAATATTTTTTTGATATATATTTTTGTAGTCGATATTCTGTCAGTGAACAATTTCTGGAAGGGCAGAAGCATAACTGGTGTTTCGTGTCAGAGACGGGAGTTGTGCATTTCAGTGAAAGAAAGCCTAGGGCCGAATGTCCTCCCTTGTGACACCCCAGGCCATGATTGTAGGTTCCAGGGTTCTAGGTGCCATTGTGCCTGTTTAGAGTTGCGGTATTGTTCCGCTACAGAGTTGACCCAAACGGTGTACAAATCCTTTGGCCGATGGCTAAGCACATCCAAAAATTCTCAGCTTCTCTGCGAGTCAAATGCAACAGGAGAACCACGGGTGAAAGACAGCAACAAGGAGTGCAAGGGTGCAGATGCAATACAGAGTGTGGTGGTGAAATCATGGAAGACTGCGGTGAGGGGAAGTAACGGCGGGTGGGTGTTAAGCAACACCGGGGTATGAGTGGGAGGGAAGCAACAGTTTGGGTGTCCTAAGGGAAGCAATCTAACAAGGAGAGACAGCAACATGTAGCGCAAGGAGGATGAAAAGCAAATGGGTGATATAGCAACGGGAGCGGGTGGGGGAGACGCATACAGCCAAGACTGAGAGTGCAACACAGAGCATGGGGCATGGTGGGGAGACAAACAAATAGGGAAACAACAGGAAAAGACATGCATTTTCGTGCATGCTTAAACAAAAAGAAAAAAGTAGCACACGGAAAATGAGCAGTAGAAGGACGAAAATAATGCATGCTACAGGCAACGGCCAAACACAAGAAGAAGGAAAGCACAATGCTAACAAATAAGAAGCAAGAAAATAAGCGTGACAATAAAGTCAATCAATAGTTAATAATTGGCAGACTTTAAGCTAACAATACATCTCAGATCTGTCTAACTTCATGTGCTCTGCAACATTACACACCATGCAACAATAATGCTGCATGTCTTTCCATCTGTTTTACGGGGCATTGCTGTGAATACAGATCTGAAACAGGCTTTCTTCAATGTTTCACCTGTAGGAGGGTGAAACTATACATGGTTGTTAAAATGTCTTGCCCCATTCTTTCGTTTTCATTACTTTTTAGGTTTTGCCTGGCGAAAGCTGTGCTCTGCGCAGCTTTTTCGCGCAGGCGAAAACCTAATGAGAACTGTAGTGTGGGTTTGGGTCGGCCCTCGTCATTCATTGGCTGGCTCCATAAATGGAGCCTAGCCATTGGACGAGGGGCCTGTCCGTCAATGCCGGACCAGATTCGGGGGCGTTCCCGAGATTCTTTGGCTTTTGCCGACGTCACGCGACGTCAGCCGAAAGCCGGGAACGCCCCCGAATCTGGTAAGGCACTAGTGGCACCCCGAGCGCTCTGCCGCCTCCTACTACGGTGCAAACGCTGCCTCCCTGATTGCCGCCGCTGCCTGGGGCCGAGAATAACATGAGGACCTCGCCGGGGCCGCGGAGAGCAAGAACGAAGGAGCTGCCCTCCCATTGGCTGAGGCGGTCGAGCCCCCTCAGTGCGGCCGCGCTAGGAGTGGTTCTCGAGCCGCCGCGTCATCGCTGGAGCCGTGCTGCGATTGGCCGCAGCTTCGTTTCGTCAGCCTACACACAGATTCATAGATGAACCAAACGGATGTTTTCCCTTCATAAATAGGGCGATCTGCCACCACAAGGCACATGGGACTGACACAAAATAACTTCATTTAAATTACAAACATTTGAAAATGGCATTTTACTGGGGATAATAAGACAGACCAAGGTTCTGCGTTGTTTCCATCGCACCGGCAGTCTCCGCTGCCCCGCCCTCTGCTGCCCTCCCTGGTTCGGTTTCGTTTCTTCAGTCTGCTGTAAGAAGAAGAGGAAGGGCGGAGACGACTGAAGGGAAACAACAGACTAACGGGAGCCAGTCGGAGGCACGAGCGTCCTGCAAACAGAGAGGAGCGAGAGAGTGACCGGTATCTGACCAGCCTCCCGGGAACATCAGCTGTTGTCTAGAGTGACCGGCATGCACCTGGCAAACCAAAGGCAGACCTGTCCCAGCTCCAGGAGCGACTGACAGGCACGCGGCAACCCAGGCTGTGCTCAGTGCACCAACTCTAGGAGTGACTGGCACGCACCCGGCAGCCCAGGCTGTACCCGGTGCACTAACTCTGGGAGTGACTGGCACGCACCCGGCGTCACACAGTACACCACCTGTAGGAGTGACCTACTTGTCTGCGGCGTCTCTTGAGTTTAGACCAATTCTAGACAGTGACGGGCACGCTCCCTACGGCACTCAGTTCTTAATTTTTTTTTCCCGTTCTTTGCAGGTATTTGGCGACGGCACTTTCCGTGTCGGGTCTCCTCCGTGGCGTGACGACTTGCAGGTAAGCGATGGTGTGTTTTGTAATTTACATTTTTATGTAATTGTAATTTCTTTTATATGTGTTCAGTCTATTTTGTTTATATTCTAATGTATTTATTTTTTGGGCCTGTTCTCTCTAGTGTTTTTGTGTCGGGTCTCCTTCTTACATTTTTATGTAATTGTAATTTCTTTTATATGTGTTCAGTCTATTTTGTTTATATTCTAATGTATTTATTTTTTGGGCCTGTTCTCTCTAGTGTTTTTGTGTCGGGTCTCCTTCGTGGCGTCATATTCTTCAGAAGTTATAGGGTTTATTAAATTAATAAAGTCACTGTGCAATATTGTGCCTCTGCATGGTTCGGTGTCATCCACATGTACCTTATTAATGTTTTACAACAATACATGCACTCACATTCTAAGACCTTGACCTCCTTCTATATGGTGTTTCAAAAACGTTCTAAGCATCTGCCTGCGTCCATCTAAGAGTGGCTTCAATAAGATATATTGTACACCATTGTATAGTTACAAAAAAATATATTCTTCATAATAAAAAGTTGAAAATAACTCTCCAAAGATTTATAGAACTCTAAGGGCTTACTATACATTGCCAAACAAGGGGACAGCTTTCTGTGTGTGAGCTGGGTGACTCTAAGTGTGGAGGGGGCTTTGTAGGAGGTGACTCGCAGTTTATAGAAGAGGCTCACAGTCTGTGGAGGGAGCTCAAAGTGTGTGTGGGGGGGCTCGCAGTGTGGTGGTGCTCGCAGTGTGTGTGGGAAGGGCGCAGTGTGGGTGTGTGTTGGGGGCTCTCTGTAGGTGTTTGTGGGTGTCATTTGCAAAAGATAAAGCTAGTGCCATTGCAAATAACAATGCCATTTAGTTATGTTAAAAAAAAAAGGTCAAGAGCTTTGCCAACAGCTCAAACTTTAACAAAGGCAAAACCATTGCATTGTAAATGCTTGTTTCTTAACTGTGTTTCCGCCAGGATTGCCTTTGGCGGATAGCAGGCCTAGACTGATTGGATGTGGTGCATTTTTACCATCTCTTCCATTTTTTTCCACAACAATTTTTATTGGGTTTTTGCAGCAAAATAATGACCCTCACGAGACGTATACATACAGGAGACTCTGTAGGATGAAACCGCAGAACCATGAAAAACACAAAACATATGCACAAAAGCCTGTGACCAGCACCCCCTCCCCCAGCTTCAACTGTTTTATACAATTGCGTACCCAGACCCTTGTGCAGTATCCACTATCTCTTGGCCATATTGTCTAACCTCTGTGTCTAAGTAAGATTCAGTTTAACATACCGGCCCTACCAGCAAGCCCCTATAATATGGCCGACCACTGCCAAATACTCTGATGTTTTAGGGGGCAGCCCCTCGCCTGGAACACCACTATCTCCAGCCCCTTCTGTCCCACACTTTCATGCCCCAAGAGACAGCGGCTTGCTGGCCTTCCCCTGCCCGGCAATATCTCTCTTCGCTAGCATGAGCCCTAGAAATAGTAGGTGTGTTTGTATTAGTTACCCTCAATTTCATCTGCACTATGTAGGAGAAGAAGCTTTGGGACAAGTGGGATATCCTATGTTAAGACTGAATTCAGACAGGAGACTACTCACGTCCAGAAGCGTCTCAGCACACTGCAGCCCCACACCGTATTTAAAAACATGCCTTCCTCGACCTTGCAGCGCAATAACCTGGGAGAATCGATGAGGCCCATGCGGCACAGGCGGTTCCTCATGTAATATGTTCTATGTAGATATTTTGGTTGGATTAGTCTAAGGCGAGTGGAGATTGCAGCCTCATGGGGGAGGGGGACTCTAGAACTTCTATCCAAACAACGTTGTACATGTCTTCAATATCGGCTTGCCATTTCACTCAGGTCCTTATCTTTGGAGCCAAACATGAGACCTGGTCGATGGACTGGTGGCCCCCTGTCCTCGGCGTTTGCCCCACGCCTTCCTCCTCTGCCCGTAATCTGGGTGTAATCCTGGACACCACTCTTTCCTTTGAGAAACAGGTCAGCAGGACAGTCTCCACCTGCTGTGGTGCCCTTAGGATCTTAAGAAAAATCACCCACTACCTCTCCCTAGAAGCTCGTAAACAGGTCGCGGTGGCTCTTATAGCCTCCAGGCTGGACTACTGCAATGCACTTTATCTTGGCATTAACAACGGCTTGGTCCAACGCCTCCAGATTGTGCAAAATGCAGCGGCCCGGTTTGTCATGGATGCCCCGAAGTACTCTTCGGGCTCGGCCATTAGGAAGAACCTGCACTGGCTCCCCATGCAGGCTAGGATCAACTTTAAGGCCCTCTGCCTTACGCACCGTGCCCTGAATGGCACTGGGCCTGAAGACATTCGGTCACTTGTGTCCCCTTATGTCCCTGGTAGAGCACTTCAATCCTCCAATACAAATCTGCTCCCTGTCCCTCGAGTATCCAAGGTCAGATGGGGCGGAAGGGCTTTCCGAACCCTCGCCCCCAGACTTTGGAACACCCTTCCTGAGGACCTTAAGGGTCTTGCCTCCCATGCACTTTTTCGTAAAGCACTCAAGACCTGGCTCTTTCAAGAATCTTACCAGTAACCCGTCCCCAGTTCTCCTCTCACCAAACAGTTGTACCATCTTTAGCGCCTTGATGCCTCTGGGTTTAGTTGCGCTCTACAAATTTAATTTCAATTCAATTCAACTCAGAGGGCGGGCAGCGTCGCAGTACTATTGGTGACCAGGGATATCTCTTCCTTTTTTAACGAAATTAGTGTTTCTAAATATACAAAATGTGATCACTATCGCTATCCGCTGATCTTTCATTAGGTTAAAAGCTCATGAAGGCCAATTAACAACAAACAGCTCAGACTGTTAATATTATGCCGATTCTAAACAGAACTTTATTGATGCGCATATTATTACCAAGTTCTAAAGTAAATGTTTTAACAGTGGCAGATTTTTTTTTATTATTAAGGATATGATAGGGCCCACTTGCCAGTATGAAAAGTGAAACTTTTGACTACATACCAAGATGCTAGATACTTAGTATGAAATGAAACATCGGACATCCAGTACCTCTAGCGTCTCAGTGTATCTTCCCTACGTCTGATTTAGTCAAATCTTATTTCATGTTATTGATCGTCACTCCCACCAGGGCTTTCAATTTAACATTTTATTACACTTTAATAAACATATATAAATAGAGAGAGCTGCTTCTGCTCATGAAAATTCCTCCAGAGCTAATAGAGAACGTTATCATTGTTAAATAGTTACAACACCTGTTAACATTAAACGAGTGACTACCCTAAGCAGGTTTATCAGTAGCAAACACCAAGGCATTTCAGGTTACAAACAGCTTTAAATGAGTTTTGGAAATACAACCTTTTGTCATTATCAGACTATGAGTTTCTGAATATACACATTCACATGGGCAGATTCTGCTTCAAATTCCCAGGCATAGGTCATGGCAACTCCCCATAATAATATGGATGACTGTAGTATGCCAACAATGCTCACCATTATACCAAGGTAAACGTTGTGCCAAGGCTGGATAACATAATGGCCAGTATGTTCAGAATATGTCAGTCTTGTCCAATGTTATGAAAGTGGTGGCCACCGCAAGAATGTCTATAATGAGGCCAGTCACGCTCTGAATATGTCAGTGATGGCTGCCAGTATGACACAACTAGACCAAGAATGTTATTGGGGGGAAAAAACTGTGGTAATAGCAAAAACATTTTTGGGCGCAAAAGGTGTACACAGAAGTCCCTGGTACTGAACGTGTGCTCCTTGTGAAAGGGCAGAATGCTGTCATGGTAAAGTTAGCCAATGGATGAAGTGGAATGGACCATTTTAACATGCTCTCTGCTACAGCGACAGAAGAAATGTAAATGATGCAGAAACCAATGAAACCCTTGTAAGCAAATTATACATATAATGTTCATAAAATCAAACTTTCTTGACTAAAACCAGACCTAAAATGTATTAAAATAATGTTAATGCAGTCTGGCTTATTCCCAAATGCTTTTAAACCAGAATGCAGGCAGAATTCCGGTGTTGAAATGACTCAGGGGATTTACACTCAAAATCCAAAACATGATAATTAATTTTTGTAGAACTTAAGTTTCTGGCCAATGGTTGGAGAGTGAGAGTTCTAAGTCTTTTGTGCCCATGAAACTTATGTAACAGAAGGCAAGCAAGCAAAAGAGAGAGAGAGAGAGGGAGAGAGAGAGAGAGAGAGAGAGAGAGAGAGAGAGAGAGAGAGAGAGAAAGAGAGAGAGAGAGAAAGAAAAGCAGGGCAACACAGCAATCCAGTACAGTGGCAGTCCATTAGCAGCACAGAGATTCCTCTTCTTCCTGGCAGAGTGGTCGCAGGTCCAGAAGTGTACTGAATTGATAGGGTCATAGCTCCAGTATGTATACTCAAATATGCCTTTGAAGTGTGGTGACTTCAAAGAAGGGTATTTGAAGTGCACAAGGTCTTTTCTTCACAGCCCGGGTTCCAGACTATCGGTAGAAGGCAATCAGCCCTTTGTGTGTGTCAGATCCCTACCAATTGAAGTGTGTCTGCCCTTCCCTCCCATCCGGCCCTGAAAGAGTTATCACAATGCAGATGTATGTAGATGGGTACTCAGAAGTACCTATCCTTCCTGTGTTTGTGGCTGTCTAGAAGGAATGTACAAAATGTAGTTGCCACCCACCTCAGACATGGATTTCTAGGCAGGTTACAAGGCACACAGAGCTAAGAGCAAAGTAATGCCCACTTTCTAAAAGTCAACCAATGAAAGGGGTTAGGCCCAAAGGACAAGGATCAAGTAGGACTGTGTAAATTATTAGAAAGAAGGGGGAAAACTGATACCTTATCAATTTTAAAGCTAATTCTTTGAAGCAAAGATCAAACAAATTCCTTTCAGTTTGATCAGGTTATTTATTTAACCTTTCCATTTATAGATATGCATATATTTTTCAAAGAAGTTCAAATGTGAAAACAAAACAACACTTGTTCCTTCCAGGAACATGTACAATAACTAATAAAACATTCAACAATTACAAAAAACTTCATAAACAACAAGCATTAAAATGTGACATCATTACATAAAACAAATAACAAGCATATTCTTACACCATTTCATAATTTGCCGAATAGGCAACCCTTGAAGCTACCAATTCATCAAACTCAAGGGAATGCCTAACACAGGGAACACACTTATGCATACAACAGGTGATAATTTTCATTTCATTTCCCTCAAACAGAATGCATATTAATTCACAGTTCCTCCATGTTATAAAATGCCAACACGTTTCGGGTCCCAGGTAAAAAGTCCGGGGCCTCTCATCAGGGCTTCTTTATGGATACTGGTGAAGTAAAAAATAAAAGATGCAAAAACAAGTATTTCATTAATTACTGAACTTTCAGTTCTGTCAACGAACTGTCAATTCTGTACTTCTGAAAGATCAATCAATCAATCAGGGGTTTATAAAGTGCGCTACTCACCCGTGAGGGTCTCAAGGCACTGGGGGGAGGGTAGGCAGCTCAGGTGAAGAACAAGGTCTTGAGGTCCTTCCTGAAAATGTGCAGGTTAGGGGAGCATCTGATGCTGACTGAGAGCTTGTTCCAGGTTTTGGCTAAGATGTAGGAGAAGGCCCTTCCTTCTGCTCTGCTTCTGCAGATCCAGGGGGTCTCCGCTAGGGCGAGGTCGGCGGATCGGAGCGTTTTTTTGGGTGCTTTGAAACAGACTTGATTGTTGTGGTATTTGGGTCCGATGTTGTGGAGGAATTTTTAGGTGTGGGTGAGAAGTTTGTTGGTTATTCTCTTCTCGTCCGGGAGCCAGTGAAGGTCTCAAAGGTGTTGCGTCATGCGTTCGTTCCATAGAGTACCGAGGACAAGTCTGACCGCAGCATTATGGATGCTTTGGAGCTTGTGTAGAAGGGTCCTGTTGATGCCGACATAGAGGGTGTTTCCGTAGTACAGTCTGCTGGTTTGAGTGCGTGGGTGACGGTTTTTCTGTGTTTGGGGGATCCATTTGAAGGTCTTTCGGAGGATGCGGATGCAGTTGAAGCTGGTGTATGCGACGGCGTTGACCTGGCGGGTCATGGTGAGAGAGGAGTCAAGGATGATGCCGAGGTTACGAGCGTGATCTGTTGGGGTAGGACGACTCCCAAGGGCGAAGGGCCACCATGTGTCGTCCCATGCCGAGGGTCCCAGGATGAGGACCTCTGTTTTCTCAGTGTTGAACTTCAGGCTGCTGTCCCACATCCAGGCTGCGACGTCCCTCATTCCTTCCTAGAAGCTGAGCCTGATGTCTTCGGGATCCTCCATGAGAGAGAGGAAGAGTTGGGTGTCACTGGCGTAAGATACTATGTTGAGTACTGTACTGTACTGTACTGTACTGTCTGACGATGGCGGCGAGGGGGGCCATGTAGATGTTGAAGAGTGTGGGGCTGAGCGATGATTCCTGTGGTATTACACAGTTGATCTCTGTGGGTTCGGAGATGTATTACACAAACTAAGTTACCTGATGGATAATGTTATCACCATTGGTAATGTTCTCAATGGGTCGTGAAGGGGGTTTATATGAATCCTATTTAGAAGAGAAGCACTATCAATAACTGAAAATATGCAACAGTTACTTTAATATGGCTTGTTGTCCTTTCTAACGCGTACCTGCAAGGATACACTGTTACTCCCACTTTGTGTCCTTTACAAGTGATTTACTAGAAGTCTACGGCTTCAGATATTATCTAAAATTGAAGTATAACTAACTTTAACAAACAGAAGCTCTGTCAATATATTAAACCGCCAAAGGTTAAAGCGATTAAAAGCGTACCTGCGACAGAGAAAATCTCATGAAGCAGATTCGCTTCAGACACGTAGTTCAATTCTAACGTTTCCCACGTTCCTGCAAGAATAACTGGTGTCAGTTTAACGTGAACATTGCGCACGTTAGTGTGCCAAGAATCATGGACAATGTAGTATGAAGGATGCAGCCAATTGCAATGTCACTCATTCATGGTACACACTGACAGCCACTCAAGTGCATCTTGGTTCTTGCGGTTTTTCTCCATTAAATGCTCAATTATAGGTGCAGCTACAACTTTCTTTTTAATCCTTGATCGATGTTGGGTGGTTCGTTGATTTATCTGCTGATTTGTCTTGCCTATGTATACCTTAAGGCATGGACACACGATAGCGTATACGACGTTTTTAGTTTTGCAGTACGTAAACTCTGTATGTCTGCATTTGATGGCATTGTGGATAAATTCAGTTCCTTCAATCGAGAAATCACATAGTGAAAAGCCATTTCAAGTGGACAGTTTTATCAGCCCCTAAACACCACAAAACGATTATTTGATATTGACACTGCTCTGCTGCAAAAGGAGGCCTATCTCATTCTAAAATATAATAGCACTGTGACTGGACTGAATGGCATGACAGAACTATCAAAAACATTAATGTGTTTGGCGAAAACTGCAAGAACCAAGATGCACTTGAGTGGCTGTCAGTGTAAACCATGAATGAGTGACATTGCAATTGGCTGCCTCCTTCATACTACATTGTCCATGATTCTTTGCACACTAACATGCGCGATAAGTTCTATGAGGAAATGCCTCTCCTTTGCCTTACATGCAGTCGTGTTGGCCGTGAAGACAGGAAGCAACTGTCGGATTAAATTAATTTAAAGGAAGTAAGTGTCCAGTTGCCGCCGAGTACAATACATCTCTGTTTGGGCTCGATGTTCACATTAAACTAACATGAGTTATTCTTGCAGGAACGCGGGAAACGTTAGAATTCAACTACGCGTCTGAAGCAAATCTGCTTCGTGAGATTTTCTCCGTCGCAGGTACGCTTTTAATCACTTTAACCTTTGGCGGTTAAAAATATTGACAGAGCTTCTGTTTGCTAAAGTTAGTTATACTTCAAGTTCTACTAATATCTGAAACCGTCGGACGTCTGGTAAATCACTCATAAAGGACACAAGCGGGAGTAACAGTGTATCCTTGCAGGTACGCGTTAGAAAGGACACCAAGCCATATTAAAGTAACTGTTGCTGATTTTCAGTTATTGATAGTGCTTCTCTTCCAAATAGGATTGATATAAACACCCTTCACGACCCATTGAGAACATTACCAATGGTGATAACATTATACATCAGGTAATTTTGTTTGTGTAAATACATCTTTCAGAAGTACAGAATTGACAGTTGGTTGGGAGAACTGAAAGTTCAGTAATTAATGCCAGCCGTGGCCCATGGAGGGAGTTCCGGTAGGGCAGAGAGGTGGGGCGGGGGAGGGGCAGGGTGGGGGGTGATAAACACCGGAATATGGATGATTGCAGGTAAGTAAACAATTAAATTAATAAAACGAATTTCAAGAAATTCCCAATGTTACCCTATGAGAGGAGTGATCCTCGGAGTAGTGAAAACGAATTGAGCTCTTTGTCACCACCAGGACATGTAAAACTTGAGTACATGTCCTACCTTTTACTTACATAGCACCATGCCGTTAGGTCTACCTAGGACCTAGCTTAGGGTAGGGTGACCAGAATTTTAAAGCCAAAAACCGGGACATTTCACAAAGACAGAAGAAGGACTACAATTTTATTTCAAGACAGCGCACAGAATGACCGCGCTCATCAGCAGAAAATTATAGAACAGGCAGTAGGAACATACATAAAATGCAATTTTAAGCCTAGTAGCTTGCCTGTTAATGAAATTGCTTTATTGAAACAACTGCTAACTATACCTGCTTTGTAAAACATAAAAAAGCACCTCCTGCCATTTTTAGTCGTCCCTATTTAAAAACCGGGACATGAGCTAAATTTCTTGCAATCTGCCGGGACAGCTGGTGAAAAACGGGGACCGTCCTGGCAAATCTGAGATGCCTGGTCCCCCTAGCTTAGGAGTGATTTAGGAGTAATAAAAGGGGAGATTAAGGCTTGGCAAGTAGCTTTAAATGTCAAGTCAGTGTGGCAGTAAACTGCACACACAGGCCCTGCAATGGCAGGTCTAGGACATGGTTAAGGATCTACCTATGTGGGTAGCACAATCAGTGCTGATGGCCCACTAGAAGCATTTAATTTACAGGCCCTGGGCACATGTGGTGCACTTTACTAGAGACTTATGAGTAAATTAAACATGCCAATTGAGGATGAACCAATTTTACCATCTTTAGGGGAGACAGCACAAGCACTTTGTGCACTTTACCACTTCTAAATGGTGCTAGAGTCCTAAAGCCAACACAAATAAGGTCAGAACAAATGGAGGGAGGTAAGCAAAGAATTGGGGGAAGACCACCCGAAGGTTGTCAGGTCTAACAATGTTCTAATAAGAAATTTGCAATATTAGAAGTGCACTACCCTTTACAGTCTTTCTCTTTGACATTCATTTATGATCTGGACTAGAGTGATGCTGCTTTTTTGTTTAATAATTTGCATGAATAAGGGGGGGGCACCCTGCTTCTTGTTCCAATACCTCCTCCTGGCTCTTCCAGAACACCAAAATTAGCACAAACAGCCAGTATTTTCTCTGATAAAGATGGAGACCCAAGCAGGAGGCGATGCAGGTGCCTCCAGGGATGGAGCTCTGAAGGAGAATGAAGGGAGAGGTTTTTGCAGGAGACTGTAGAGATGGGCAGCTATTGTACTGAAGAGATAAGTTGAAGAACCAGGAGCAAGTGATTGCTCTAGAATCCTGGTGTGAGTGGGTACTGAAGGACTATGAAGACAGGGGAGCTTAGTTAAGCAGCCCTGCCAAGTTTCCTAGATCTATGTATGGCTTGCTGATCCAGGTCAGGTTCTAACTTTGCGGTTTGGGGCTTAGGGCCAGATGTAGGTAACCAAATACCCAATCCAATTGGGTGTTAAAATACCGAATTCAGGTGTGCATGAACATGTGTGCATGCACACCTAGCCATGTGATAGACAGACATGCCCTTAGGGCATGTCTGTGTGCCACATGGCGCACATGCCTATTTTTGGGGTGCCAGAGGGTGTCAAAGTGACACCCCCTGCACCCTTGCTAAAATCGGTATTTACCGATTCTGTAATTACAGAATCGGTATTGCCCATTGATTCCTATGGGCTTCACAGCCCATAGGAATCAATAGGAAATACCGATTCGGTATTTCCAGATTCGGTAAATACCGAATCTTAACAATTCGGTATTTCCACATCTGGAAATACCTACATCTCCCCCCTTCTTATTTACCACTTCTTAAATACCGAATCGGTAAAATTCGGTATTTAAGAAGTGGTAAATAAGAATTACCTACATCTGGCCCCCAGTCTTTTATACAGAACATTATCAAACTTGGACTACCAGTCAAGTCTCAACTGCAGTAGCTGGTCATACATGGCCTTGGGAAACTTTAAAGACATGAATAAAGAATTACCGAAGGAGCCCTGAGGTAGTAAAAGCTGCAGTAACCAAAGAGAGAAGGTATGCTACAAGAGCCACAAGCAATGATGCTAGTGAATGAAGGATAGAGGGACTGTTGTTGGACTAAGAGTCTGATTATGACTTTTGGCGGCGTGGAAGCGGGCGGCACACCACCGCCAAGATTCGCTGCAGCCCGCCTGTCAGATTACAAGTAATATTGTGCTCTGTAGGGCTGGCGGAGTGGTGGTCCCGCTGCTGTGCTGTTTAAAGGCTCATTTTGAGTCTTAGACTGCACCACAGCAGGACCATCACTGCACATTTCGGCACTGGGAGGATTGTCCCATGCTGTGCATTTCTTCCTGTGCAGGAACAAGGAATGCCAAACTACAGGGGGGCACAACATGTGCCCCCCTGCATGCACCTCCTGCACAGGGGCTTTTCTTTCCACTCTGCCAGCAGTTACATGGAGGAGGAACCTCCATGAATTCACTGGCGGCGAGGAAAGTCATAATATGCTTGGCGGTGCCTCAGGGTATCACCAAGCATATTGCAGCCCTCTGACCGCTGTTGGACTATCAGGGAACGCAGTTCCCTGGTGGCTGCAGCAGTGCAATGGCGGTCCAACTCCCAAAGTCCTATAGGGCAGTCGAACAGCTGGTACGGCCATGGCTGGACCACCACCGCCGCACCCTCGTGAGTCTGGCGGTACTCGGATCGCCAGACTTGTAATCAGGCCCATAGTAGGGAAGAGAACTACAAAAATTCAGGAGGTAGGTAGGGACACTGTGCAAGCTTGAGAGAAGAAATGCTGGAGTGAACAATGAGAGAGCACTGCAAGAGCTAGAAGAGGGGAGACAAGAAGATTGGCCCTTTGAAGGGTCGCTGCTCCCCTGGAGGGTTGGGAGCCCACACGTCGCAGGGGCTGCAGAGGCCTGCGTTACGCCCCAGGGAAGGTCTGGTTATCTAACTCTATTTATCTTTGTGCTCTGGTTCAAATCCTCCTCCAAGAAAATACCTGTACACCAATGACCTGCTTTTAGAATCATGAGTCTTTGTTGATTGTAACTTGGTGATCAGAGTGCGGAGGCTTGGCAATAAAGTACGCTCTAGCTCGATATGTAGCGCTTGGAATAAGTATAAACATTTGTGTAGAACCATCATTTTAATTGCATTAATTATCCCAAGCTACAAAATGTAAAGAGGTGACTACCGTTTGAGGTCATGTTGAAGTTGTGTCAGCAGGGGAGGGTAATTCGCTTTGTAAAGATCACCCAAATTAGCCGTGAGTTGTACTCCCAGATAGAGTAAGGAGTGTTTAGCCCATTGAAAGACGTCTGGGTTTTCAAACGAAGCACCTCAGCGGGAGGGAGGGTAAGATTAAATATAGAGGATTTCGTTAAGTTTATCTTAAACCCCGCCATCTGCTCAAAGCGGTGTAATTCTCCCTGTACCGCCTGCAGGGAAGTTACGGATTCGTGAGCGTGAGCACGATGTCATCTGTAAAAAAAGAGGCCTTGTGCTCAAAAACACCTAAAGGGAACGCCTCGGATCTCATCATTGGATCTGATCCTGATCGCCAAGGGTTCGATACTGAGGGTGAACAGGAGGGGCGAGACGGCACCCCTGTCGGGTGCCTCTGCTCAGGGCAAAGGGGAGGAAGGGCAACCGTTGACCATCACTCGAGAGGTGGGGAGGTGATACTTGACCTTCACCATATTAAGGAAGGTATCTCCAAACCCAAACTTCTGCATAGTTAAAAAGAGGAAAGCCCAATCCACTCTATCGAAGGATTTCTCCGCATCTAGGCTCACTAAAACTGCAGGGATTTTAAACCTAGAAGCCATCTCAATCAGATGTATGGTGCGTCTGATGTTGTCATGCATTTGCCTGCCTTTTATAAATCCCGATTGGTCGGGATGTAATATCTCCGGCATCAAATTTTCAAGTCGCGCTGCTAAGATTGAGGAGTAAAATTTTCTGTCTAAATTAAGCAGCGCGATGGGTCTATAGGAGCCGCAAAGCTGCGGATCTTTACCAGGTTTGGGGATTACCGTAATCATTGCTTTCGCCATAGAACCCGAGACCCGTGCGTCTGATGCAATGGCTTGAAATAGAGCCATGAGGTGGGGAATGAGCTCTGCGGAAAAACACCTGTAGAATTGAGCCGTAAGGCCGTCGGGCCCAGGGGCTTTATGCAGTTTGAGTCTGGAAATAGCCTCCCTAACCTCCTCCTGAGTTATGGGGGAGTCCAGTGCTTCAGCCGACGTACGGGATAGCCGCGGAACTGTGAGGTTATCTAAAAATTGTTGTTGCCGTGCCGTGTCTGGAATGGTGCCTTGATAAAGCTGACCGTAAAAATCCCCAAAAATGTTTGCTTTAGCGGAGTCGGAGTGTGTGAGTTGCCCCAGGCGAACTAGAATCCCTCCAATGAATTCCCTGTCCCTTTGTACCCTAAGTTGGCGTGCCAGATGAGAGTGCACCTTATTTCCCTGTGCGAAGGAGGGCTGGCAAATCTTTAACAGGGTGAATACCGCCCAATTGGAATATATGGACCTAAGTTTACCCCTAAGTGCGGTGACTTTTCTCTGGAGGGCTCGGTTTGGGGTGGCTCTGTGAGCTTGTTCTGCCAACTCCAGTTCTTTCTCAAGGGCCTCCCTTTCCCTCGTCCTCTGCTTGTTTTGTATTCAATTAAGTTGGATGCATTTCCCTCGCACTACTGTCTTAAATGCATCCCAGGTGTTCTGCGGGGATGTGTTCTGCGAGTCGTTGTGTGCAAAGAAGTCAGCATTGGCCGCCCTTATGTCCTCCCTTACAACCGGATCCCGAGTGAGAGCTAAGGGGAAATACCACCGAGAAGGCCTCGCTCCAATTAAGGCCTAGGGTGATCAGGTTGTGGTCTGAGACAGCTATCGGAAGTATCTGGGTAGCCTGTACTGCCCCCAAGAGGGATTGGCTGATAAAATTGTAGTCAATTCTGGAGTACGTCCAATGTACATGGGAGAAATGTATATAGTCCTTGGTAGTAGGGTGCAAGAATCGCCAGGCATCGTTTAACCCCAGGTCAGTAATTTTATGTTGAATCCTGCTAGAAAATGTGATGATGGCTGCCCTATTGGTACTAGTGCTATCAAGGAACCCTTGCCACGTAAGTAAGATTAAAGTCCCCCATTAGCACAATGGGACCTTCAGCGAACCCCCCTATTTGATCAAGAGCATGGGAAAGAAAAACAGATTGCCCCGAGTTAGGAGCGTATATTGAGACAAATGTGCATAACGTGCCCCACAGTCGACCGTTAACCATCAACAATCTCCCCTCCCTGTCAGTTTTGACAGCCTCGGGTTGAAATTTCATTGTGTTATGGAAAAGCAAAGCCACTCCGTTGTGTTTAGTGGCGGCGGATGAAGTATAGATCCACGGGTAGCCCCTGTGGCAAAGCCTAGTGACCTCCGCCCTCTGGAGATGTGTCTACTGCAATGCTACTACCTCAAATTTGGGGTCATTTAAATACTTTCAAATTTTCTAGCGCTTCTGTGGGGAGTTCAGCCCCTTGATATTCCAGGAAGCTACATTAACCATTGAAAAGTACACCCTCGACCCCCTCCCCATACGGTCCCACTGGCCACAACCCCGAAGACCGAGCCACTATTGACAGACAACATTGTAATCACCCCCAACATATCCCCCCGCACAACCAAGAAGCTATAAGCCTGACATTAAAAAGAAGCAAATAACAACCCCCAACAGTCACCACCTGGAACCCTCCCCCCTATAAAGAAACCCCCCCCCCAACTACGCCAGAAACCAAAGGCCGGCGGACAACCTCCAAGAACAAAAGGAGGAATAGTGGGTAGCACGAGCAAGACCCGCACCCACCGATCGCAAAGCCATGAGATACTAGGGAACAGTACATTGTCGAGTGAACGAAAAAATAAAAACCTCGGTGTCCTTGGTGATCAAGTCGGGCTACCTCTGTTGCCATTGTGACCACTCCTGCCGAAAAGCCCATCGAAGGTGACACCTTCATCAGTCACCACTTGGAAAGTCCAATGATCGCATGACAGGCGTGCGTGAAGATATGAACCCCCCGGTAGGGCGAAGAAGCATCAGCGATTTCTCGAAACTGTGTGCCAAGGGTTGGGACTACCCCTGAGCGGTGCTGTCTCTGCTGATGTCCTCGGGGCTGGGGACTCCTCTGGAAAGGGTAGTCCCAAGACACGGAGACCCTCAGAAAGTTCAGATATGTGATGTGTCTTGTTTCCATGTTCAAAGACGAGACCAAAGGGAAAGGACCATCGGTATCGAATGTTATCTTCTTGCAGCTTGGTGGTAATCGGTCGCAGCGTTTGCCGGCGTGTCAGGGTCGAGGGGCCAGGTCCTGAAAGAGGGAGCAACTGTGGTTTGGAAAGGACACCTCTTTCTTTTTCCTGGCGGCAGAGAGGATGGCTTCTTACAATTTGAAAGAGTGGAGCTTGACTAAGACATCCCGGGGGCGTTTATGCTCCCTGCCTGTAGTGTGCCCACATGATGGGCCCTGTCCAGTTTGATTTTGGGTTGTTGCGGGGCAAGAAGTTCGGTAAAGCGGCCTACTACAAATGCCTCCAGATTGAGCCCCTCCGCCCCCTCCTCCAGGTCTCGGATCTGAATATTCTCCCTCCGGCTTCTGTTCTCCAATTCCTCCGCTTTAAGCATAACTTGCTGAAGCTGGGCTTGAAGGCTCCGTTATTTGTCTTGCACTTTGGAGTTAGCTGCCGCCAGATCTTGCGTTTGTGCCTCTACCTCCAGCATTCGGGTTCCCACTGCATCCACATCTTGCCGGAGAGTGGTGAGTTTTTCGGTAAGATCGGCTTTCAATTGGTCCACAGAGGATCTAAGGTCCTGTTTAATCTCCCAGCAAAGCTCAGACTTAAAGTCGCGGAGGGTAGCGACCAAGTCTTCTCGTGCGAGCGCCATATCTGGCAGATGAATGGTATCTGCTGGGGTGGGGGTCTTCTCAGAGGCCTTAAAGTACCAGGAGACTTTATTGGTGTTTTTCTTGGGAGGCATAGGTTCCCCTCCTCAGAAATGCGTGGGTCCCAACGATTCCCAGAGCAGGGCGGTGAACTAAGCAGCGGGAATCAGTGTCTCATGGAGTGCTCTTCATGCACAGATAGGTCAGACCCGGTTGCACTGGACCAGGCCCTCAGGGCGAGTAGCGAGATTGTGCCACCTATGAATTATTGAAATCCTGCTGGTGCCCCCGCTGATGGTAGGTAGCTGTGGGCCCGACTCACTAATAAATCCAGGGGTTCCCCCCCTCAGAAAGCTGGCTGCCGCAACCTTTCGCTATGGCACATCAACAGCTGCTCGGTCAAGGCCCCGCTTCCCTTGCCGCCGCCACCATCTGTCACAGTACCGAAGCCATCTTGAGGTCAGGCAGTCTCACCCTGAACCCTCTCCTCGCTCATAAAAACATCCCTCCAGGCTGCACCTGATATAAGGTGAGGGAGCCTAGCTGCGCTACATCTCCAGGACTTGAGGCACCCCCCTCAGCCGCTCCATTCCGTCTCAACAGCCGTAGCGCGTTACTGTCAAAATGGCGCCATCGCCCGCTCTCATCTCCGCCGATGGGTCAAATCCACTAGTCAGCAAGGTGTAATGATGTATAAATGACATCATAATGTTAGTTCTAAAAGGAATGTTAGGTCTGAAGGAATGCACAGGGGACATTCAATAGATGCACTGAGATGAATGTGGATGCTGATTTACAAGCTCCCTTAAAATATATTATTAATTCATATTTACTTTGTTTGGATGATGTTGTATACTGCTTGCACTACTGTTAACTCTATGATCTTTACATCTCTATGTCATGTGCACCTATTACAGAATGCTGATGGCTCTGAGTCATCTTAGAACATTGTGAGAGTCAGTTTGTACTTGGCCAATAGGCGTTGGGTTGTCTGTTCTCTGAATAAATTACCTTTATTACATGAAAACGGCTGCAACTTACTTACAACAATTTTGGCGACGATTGGTGCTGACCAAGTGAAGAGTTTGCGGTATCCAGAGAAGAATCGCATTGTAATTGATGTTGGCGTGCCATAAAGAAGTGGACGATAGCTCCCATCGCAGGAAAATCCACAGCGCGAGGTATACTCTTTGTCTTCATTAAGGGCAATAAGACGAGCGAAGGATTTGAGAAGGAAGATGTAATTTAAAGGATTACGGATCGAAAGGAAACCATGAGTAACGCGCGACATTTGAAAGTGTGTAGTGTTCTCATCGGCGTGGCGCTGCGTGTGCGGTATCCTGGCAATGCACGGTTTAGCTCCCATTACCTGTGAGCACTTGTCAGCCAGACCGGAATCCTGAGGTCGACAGTGCGTCGAACGGAAGTGACGTTTCACGTCAACAAAGGAACGTGAAACATGCGTTTCAAGCCTCTCTCCTGCCTTTCAATCGACGGAGGCCCTTTTTTTTTTAAGCATATTCTTCGTTTCGGATGCTGCGTGTGCGATTCCAACAGTAGGATTGGGGCACATTATATAATAAGTTTATAACGAAGTTGCTTCAGCGCAGCAATTTGGAAAACCATTTTCGAAGTCTCTAATTTAAGAAGGTATGCTTTTTGAAAGTAAATAATAAGTAATGAAATTGTGGAATTTCCCTGAAATCCAGCTTGGAGGTGTGAACTTCATAACATTCTAAGACTTATTCAAGGGTTTATTGAAAGTATATTACTATTACACATATGTTTAAGGGCACATTGAAGGAATATTCTAGACCTTTACAAATACATATTTTACTGTTCCTGAAAGTTTTTATTTTTATTTTGAAATATGGCCCAGCAGGTTAATGTCATGCTACCACCACCATTTTTTTAGTGAACCAGGAAATCCAGATATACCTTGGGAAGATTGGTTCATTATTTTTGATAATTATCTTGAGGCCCTGGATGGACAAGAATTTTCGGCCAAGCGTAAAAAGGCTATTTTACTGAGTACTCTAGGAAAAGAGGGACAAAGACTATTTAGATTTCTACCCATGGCTTTGCAGGCTAATGGTCAAGCTATGCCTGACGAATATAAAGAGGCGATTTCTAGACTTGTAGAACGATTCTCTAAGGAAGAGAACCTTGTAATGAATCGATACAAGTTTTATACGCATCACCAAAAAGAGGCAGAATCAATAGATGATTTTGTAGCCCGCCTCAGAGAACTGTCAATAAAATGTAAATTTGGGGCGATGAGCGATGAACTCATTAGAGATCAACTGATAGTGCAATGCAATAACAAGAAAATACAAGAAAGGTTATGGGCAGCAAAGAACCCTTCATTGAAAGTTGCTATTGAGTTAGCAAAGGTTATTGAGGAGTCTGAAAGTTGTATGAAAGTTATAGACTTGCATAAGAGAAACAGTTCACAACAGGATGTTTCTGAAGTTTCTGAAAAGAAATGTGGCGCTGAGTGTGTACATAGTGACGATGAGTCTATAGCTGTTGTAAAGAACAAGTTCAAAACACCTGTGAGAAAGAACATTTCGTCCAACAAGTTTTGTACAAGATGTGGAAGTAATAGTCACACATCAGAAGCTAGGTTCTGTTTTGCAGCCAACAAAGTGTGTCTTAAATGTGGTCATTTAAGACACACTTAAAATATGTAAGACCAAAAACAGACAGAAAGTTGCTGTTGTCGAAGACCACATACACGAGAGTAAGATGGAAAGAGATAGACTGCTGGTCGTCGATGATATTGACGTTGATGGCGAAGAAAGAAGACAGAATAGACCGAAAGCTATTTTCAATATTGATGGACATGAAGTATCCCTAATGGTTGATACAGGATCTAGATATACTATTATTCCCAAGTCTATTTTTAATAGCATCTGGAAAGAGAAAACGTTGGGACATAGTGACACCTCACCTAGAGGTTTTCAAGGGGAAAAAATTGACATTGTAGGTTATTTTGATTCAGATATTGTTTTTGAGAAAAGATCCACTTTTGGTAGGGTATATGTTTCAGTTGATGGCCCACCAATAATAGGATGGGTACATCAATATGATCTATATATTGTTATTAATCCAAGAGCTAAAAATCAAGTGATGGTCATCGAGGATGACTCTGTTGAGAATATCCTGGAAAAATTCAGTTCAGTTTTTAGAAACGAACTTGGAGAACTTAAACTTCTCAGCTTATCAAACTTAAAAAAAATAGTTTGCCAGTGAAACACAAATTGAGAAGAATTTCCCTCTCCATTAGGGATGAAGTGAAAACCTTGATCAACGATATACTTCAGAGTGGGGTAATTGAACCTGTAGAGGCATCTGCATGGGTGTCTCCATTCGTTATTTCGAAGAAATCGGACGGTAAGCTGAGGTTTTGTGTTGACCTAAGGTCATTGAACAAGTGTGTAGTTGCAGATACATTTCCTCTGCCCAACATTGGTGAAATGGTGTCCACTCTTCAGGAGGCAAAGTTTTTCTCAAACTTGACTTGAAGAGTGCTTACCACCAGGTAAAGCTTTCTTGGTGCAGAACATCGAGTATCTTGGTCATGAGATTTCGGCTTGTGGAGTTATACCAAAGAAAGATCTTCTTGAAGCCATACGCCTTGCCCCATGTCTGGTAGACAGAGACCAACTGCGGTCATTCATGGGGTTAATTGAGTACTACTCGAAATTTGTAGAGAAATTTTCTGAGAAGACTATACACTTGAGTGCGTCACTAAAGAAAGGATGTAAATTCGTATGGGGTGCTGACCAAGAATGAAGCTTCATTAAAATTAGGAATGACATTTATGGAGATAAAGTACTTGCCCCATTTGACAAAAAAAAGTTTCGACCCTGATGGTCGATGCAAGTGCCACTGGGCTAGGGGCTGTGCTTCTACCCAAACATATTGAAGGGGAATGTGCCATTGCCTTCGCTTCGGGTTCGCTCTCATCATACGAACAGAATTATTCTGTCATTGCAAAAGAAGCGTTAGCGGCAGCCTGGGGGGCACACCATTTCCGTACTTATCTTTGGGGCACTAAATTTAATTTGAAAACGGACCAGAAACCCTTACTCCGCATTCTCTCACATGGGGGTGCAATTAGAGGTTCACCAAGGTTAGCAAGACTGGCTGCTAAACAACAAGATTACCATTATGAAATTTCTCATATCCAAGGATGGAGAAATTTCCAGGCAGATTGTCTGTCTAGACTTCCAATACAAGGAAATGTTGCAAAGGATGAGTGTTTTAACTTAGAAAGCAAAGAAGAAAATATTGCTAGGATTGATGATATTCTTTCCATAAGCGAGGGGTCTTTCTCACACGATGATTGGGTAAATGCTATGCTCAACGACAATGTATTGCAAGAAGTCATACGCTTGGTCAAATTAGGTCCAAGACGAGAAAGTTGTGTACATGTTACTGTTCGTCCATTCTTGAAAGTCCTTGACGAGCTTTCTACGTGTGATGAAAATGTATTAAGGCGTGGAGAAAGGTTTATTCCTCCCTCTGAGTTAAGATCTGAGCTAATATCCATAGCACACGAAGGACATCTTGGACAGACCTTAACACAACAGAGATTGAGAGCCAACTTTTGGTGGCCTGAAATGGACTCTCAAGTATCTTTTTATTTTATTTTATTTTTTTAAAATATTTTATTGAAGGTTATGGTGCAATAAAAGGATTTAACAATTAAGTTAGCACAAACGAAGCAGTAAACATTTGATACAAAAATACAATATGATGGACTCAATATATAAATAGAAAAATACACAATTCATGAAGTGGGGATAAATACATCTTACTATCAAATAAATATGTCAGTAAAATACTAATTTCAAATTCAGGTTCTAGCAACCCTCCACTCCGAGACAGGGGCCCAGAGACATCTTCCCAAACTCCCGTTTTTTAGCACCTTTGAATTCATATAAGCATGACTCAATATTGTGGATACCCAAAAATCTCGATAGCCACATCTGGAAGGAGGGAGCAGTAACAGCCTTCCTTCCAGCCTGCTGAAATCAAGATTCGAAGCACGGCGACCGACATAAAAACCAAAGCTTCCTCGTCCTGTGCCAGAGCCAATTTAGAGTCCGTGCCCATTAACACCAGTGTAGGGGATAGATCGATCTTATGACCTAGCAGCCCCTCCCAGAATTTTATAATCTCATCCTTGAGTGGGCCCAACCGGTCACAGGTAACAAACATATGTACTAGGTCTGCTTGGCCTGTATTACACCTCGGGCAACAGTCATCACTCCTGACACCCCATGCAAATAGTTTGGACGGAGTGTGGTACGGATTAAACACTGTTTTAAAATGTTGAGCCCGTAAGTTAGAGGCCCAAAAAAGCTTTTTATTTAAACCTAGTGCGAGGTCCAGATCAACATCGGGGTTCCCCAGTTTAATTACCCAATCACTTTCCACTTTACCGATATCGTCCTGGATCCTGACCACCAGAAGATCATAAACCACTTTAATCTTCCTGCAACCTCTAACCAGACCCCCCAGGATATAGCGGCATGGATTGGCAAATTTAGCGGCACAAAAATGAAAATTTAGCGGCACAAAAATGGAAATTTAGCGGCATTTAGCGGCATTTTATTTTGGGGTTTTTGCAACACCAAACACATATATCTTACTGTTTGAGTTATTTGACAACATGGAGCTATGTACATTTTGTTTATTTACAATTCAGCCCTTTGTTTTAGTTAAAAGGCATGTTAATCTTGGCCCGCTCCATGCTCCCCCTGCTCACAATTTTTACTACCTCAAGTATTTTGTTTGCGCACAATTGTCACTATTACCTTTACTACCTCATGTATTTTGTTTGCTCACAATTGTCACTATTACCTTATGTAAGTAACGTATGTTTTTGCAATCTGTTCTTTTGTAATGTTTCTCATTATGTTTCATCTCTGTTCCTAATGTGAAGCGCTCTGACGCCTTCGGAGAAGGGTACAACCTGTGGTAATGGGATGTGATAATGATTATGGGTATCTTGTGTCCAGTTGTTAGCATATGCCAACTTCCATCTTTCTAGCGGCATCCTCAAAGGGCCTCATACAATCACATTACTTTGCGTGACATCATTTGCTGAAACTTTACTTGAGTCAAAGGTCATGCCTTAAAACTGAGTAAATTGAGTTCAACATGCTTCCCCCCAGACAATTTTGATGATGCCACCTCTTGCCACTGGGCCAAATCCACAAAAAATGGTTGGAAATTGGCCTTGCATGGGAGCAAATCTACAGTATTTATTCATGCCAAAGTATACATATGTATATTTTTGTATGCGAAAATATGCAATGAAGGTGTAAATGTACTTGATAACTTTTTATTTCTTTATGGGCAAGTATATTTTCACAGGGATAAAACAACTTCCCCCACGAGCAGGTAAATCGACAGCCTTTTTCATTGCAGGAAAGAGTCTTTGTATGTAACGAAATATGTAAGCGTGTTGGTGTACAAAAACTCCCAGGGCATTCACGCCCTGTATTATCCAGTCCTCACATAGCGCCCACACAAATGTGCTGACATGAAAATCCTTGTATGAGTAAACAACAGATAAAAACATGTGCGAGCGCTTTACACAGTTTGTGGCACTGTTACTCCCTGCGCCTCCCTGCACTGCCCCCCTCCCACCCGGCCAGCGCTCTCACAGAAACACGCAGCCCGGGGCCGGTCGGCCACATCTCCGCTGCCCCCCTCCCACCAGGGCAGCGCTCTCCCCTATGTGTGCGGCGGGGCCACACCAGCGTAGGACGGACCGGACTTACCTGTCTTCTGTTTGCCGGCCGGCTTTTCCTCCTGCTCCGAGCCCCGGTCTCTGCTGAGGAAGAGTCTTCGTGTCGTCGCTGCAGCTTCGTGCTCTCTCCTCCCCCTCTTCGTGTGGTGCTGGTCTTCTTCTCCCTTCGCTCGGCCGCCGTCTTCTCTCGCCGCAAATGACTCAATGGGTGCCTCGCGCCTTCTTTTAAGGCGGAAACGGGGGCGACGGGCGGAAACGGCAAATTTCGCGGGCTTTATGGCAAATATCGCGGCATTTGCGGAGATCGCGCGATTTCGCGATTTTTTTGCAAATCGCGAAATCGCGATAAGCTGGAGGGTCTGTCTAACCAGGACCTCAACCACAGGAATATCAACCGGGTGCTTCAGTTTAGGTCTTAGGGCCCTAAGGGTGCGAGCACTTTGACCATATAAAAGCCACTGGTTGGCGGGAACGCCAAACCTCCTTTGCAGATCCTCAAACCCTATTATCTTATCCCCTTCCATGAGATTGAGGAAGAAGACTTGAATTTCTCAAGTGTAGATAGGAGTTTATCTTCGGGGCGTTAAAAAATTTCAGGATGGCTTTCCATACCAACCAGGCCAAGTATAAAGTCTTAAAACGGGCCGTCTTATAAAACCTACGTTCGACTTCGCACAACAACAGGCCGGTTGCTTTCCCCCCCAACAGCATCTTAAAGATTAGGGGAGGCCCCTGAGAGTCTGAGTTCGAATTTTCCCCTCCTGGTCCGACATCAAATTGAAAGAGAATAGATATTTGGATCAGGAGGCAGGACCAATGGTACAATCTAAGGTTTGGAAGTGCCATCCCGCCCCTATCCCTCGGTAATGACATAAGGCTCGTAGATCGTCTAACCTTGCCATACTGCCATATAAACCTTATAAAAACGGACTCCAGCTGTTTCATTATTTTTTCTTCTATAAATAAGGGTATGGCCCTAAACAAATACAACACTCTAGGGAACATTAACATTTTTAGAGCGTTAACCCTCCCTACCAAAGATAGGTGTAATACGTCTATTCTTTTCAATTCGGCCTCTATTAACTTGATTAGAGGGGGATAATTCTCTTCTACTATTCTACCCACTGACGCATTAATTTTTACCCCTAAATAAACTGCTGAGTCCACAAATCTAGAATCGGACTTCACTATATTTTTTTAGCAGATTATCTGTGTTTTAGATTCGTTTAGGAGGTATCCAGATCCCTGGCCAAAAACCTTCGCCATCTGTACCAGAGCTGGAAGTGCCTGCTGGGGGTTCGTCGTGATAACAGCCAAGTCATCAGCATTGGCTATTATCTTATTAACGTGGCCGTTAAAAATCACAGGAGATATGCTGGGGCTCTCTAATATTCTCTGGATAAGGGGATCAATATACAGATAAAAAAGGATAGGGGAGCAGGGACAGCCCTGACGCGTCCCTCTCCTTATACTGAATGTATCCCATTTTTCCCCCATCACCGTAATTCTTGCGACCGGATCCACATACATGGCTTTGAGCGCTCTGATGACTTTCTCGCCAAAACCCCTACCCGCCAATAAGCCCCAGAGAAAGCTCCAAACAACGCGATCAAATGCTTTCTCTGCGTCGAGCAGGATCATGGTGATCTCCCCCCCCCGTGGCATCCTGGGCGTCAAACAGTGCTATAGCTCTGCATGTATGATCTGTGGTGCCCCGCCCAGGGACAAACCCATGCTGCCACGGGGAAACGAGACCGCCAATGATCCTGCCCAACCTCTTAGCCCAAATCTTTGAATAGAGCTTAGTGTCAGCGTTAATCAGCGATATCGGGCGGTAGGACACTGGTTTCTCCGCTGGTTTCCCCTTCTTGTGAAAGATTATAATATTGGTTTCCTTCCACGAGTCCAGAACCACCCCTGAATACAAAATCCCATTGAATAAATCAACCAACAATGGAACAATCTCACGTTCTATAGCTTTGTACACCTCCACGGGGATCCCATCTGGACCAGAAGCTTTTCCGGGCGCTAGCTCCCGCAATGCAGCCAGGACCTCAGTATGCGAAATATCTTTGTCAAGGTCCGCTCTGGCTGCATCATCCAAACTGGGACGCCCATCCAGACACTCATCCCCCTGGTAACTCTCAGTATCCCCCACATCATACAGTCTTTGATAAAAAATTTCAAACACCGTCAGTATATCCTTAACGTCAGTAAATACATTCCCATCCTCTTCTATACGGGTTATCAGATTCTTAGATTTGTCCTGCCTTAGCCGAAGGGCAAGAGCTCTGCCAGCTTGTTCCCCCGTTTCATATCTTTTGGCCCTTGAAGATTAAAAGTCCCTGATTGCCTTCTGTGTTACCTCCTTCTGCAATGCCGCTTTAGCCACCAGTAGTGCATTTTGGATTTCCTTACCATCTCCACCGGAAACAATATCCCTGATATGCTGTTCCTCCGCAGTAACAAGCTTGCCCATTAGTTTCTCTACCTCCCCCCTATCCTCTCATCTAAGCCTGGCAGAACAGCTAATCGTCTCTCCCCTTAAGGCGGCTTTAAAAGCTTCCCACACCCCATTCCGTGACATACTATATCTATTAGCAGCAAAAAATTCTCCCACCTATTTATTTAAGTGATCTACATATCTATTATCTGCCAACAATCTTCTTTCAAACGTCCAATTTGCCTTTGACCTTTCCACTCTTCCCAGATTATACATTAACACCAACGGGTTATGGTCAGAAATTGCTCTTGGGAGTTTGATAATCCCGACTTTTTCTATTTCCGAAGAAGAGATAAGAAAATAGTCCAATTTTGAGTACTTCTGAGCGGGGTTTGAGAAGTACGTAAAGCCCGGAATCTGGGGTTCTTTAGCTCGCCATACATCCATCAGCCCGTGCGATCTAATAAGAGCCTGAACTGACCTGAAAACTCTAGGTTTCCGCCCTACATAAGATGTTCCATTACCCCAATCAGAAGAACTATTTAAATCACCAGCAATTACTAAGGGGGTAGACCAATTAACTAGCTCTACTTCTAAGAAATCGAAAATTTCGGGATCATTGTCATTTGACTTCCAATACAAGGAAATGTTGCAAAGGATGAGTGTTTTAACTTAGAGAGCAAAGAAGAAAATATTGCTTGGATTGATGATATTCTTTCCATAAGCGAGGGGTCTTTCTCACACGATGATTGGGTAAATGCTATGCTCAACGACAATGTATTGCAAGAACTCATACGCTTGGTCAAATTAGGTCCAAGACGAGATAGTTGTGTACATGTTACTGTTCGTCCATTCTTGAAAGTCCTTGACGAGCTTTCTACGTGTGATGAAAATGTATTCATGCGCGGAGAAAGGTTTATTCCTCCCTCTGAGTTAAGATCTGAGCTAATATCCATAGCACACGAAGGACATCTTGGACAGACCTTAACACAACAGAGATTGAGAGCCAACTTTTGGTGGCCTGGACTGGAATCTCAAGTATCTTTGTGGATTAAGGCTTGTCCAACTTGCAAAGGAGAGAAAAGATTGAAAGTTGCTGTGGGGTCCACTGTGGGGAAATTGGACTCTCCTGACATTCATTGGCATACCATTTGTATAGACTTTATTGGACCTATGGAGGAACTACCTGTTTCTCAGCGCTTTGCAATTGTTTCCATTGATATCTTCAGTAAATGGTTATCTGTAGAGTTTTTAGGTCTCGCCTGTCGATGCGCATGCGCATCGAGCTTGCGAGCCTATTGCGGCTTAAACAACCTTTAACTAAGAAGCAAGGAATCGTGGCGATTCCTTGCAGTGCCCGTGACTTTTAAGCTCAATGCGCATGTGCATTGAGCTTAAAAGCGCGTGCACATCAGTTCCCTCAGCCGCAATCGCCGTCTGTTCCCTCAGCCGCATTCCTCCGACACCTTTTGAAGTGAAGCTTAGCTTCACTTCAAAGGCCCCGGCTTCTTCACACCCACATGCCGCTCTCCCCGCTCCGCCCCCTCCCCTGCCCGCCGTGTGCATTTCTCCTACACCCCCTCCCCACAGCAATGCCCTCCGTCTGTTTTACAATTTGAAGAGGTAATCGGAGTGCCTCCTCACATTTCACTTCACTGCCTTCCAACCTCATGGTTGAAACTTTAGTCACCATCTCCTGTTTGTCGTACCCCAAGCAGCGGTGCACGCACTACCAATCCTTCTGTTATGCCACATCTCGCAGCTTAGATTCCTTCGCTCTTTCTTTTACTCTCCACGTTTCTGCCTCTTTCACTCTCTCTTCCAACTCTCTCCCCCCTCTCCATTTACTTACACAAATCTCGCAGATACCCCAAGCAGCAGTGCCCGCACTACCAATCCTTCTGTTATGCCACATCTCTCAGCTTACATATTCCTTCGCTCTTTCTTTTACTCTCCACGTTTCTGCCTCTTTCACTCTCTCTTCCAACTCTCTCCCCCCTCTCCATTTACTTACACAAATCTCGCAGAAACCCTAAGCAGCAGTGCCCGCACTACCAATCCTTCTGTTATGCCACATCTCTCAGCTTACAGATCCCTTCGCTCTTTCTTTTCCTCTCCACGTTTCTGCCTCTTTCACTCTCTCTTCCAACTCTCTCCCCCCTCTCCATTTACTTACACAAATCTCGCAGATACCCCAAGCAGCTGTGCCCGCACTACCAATCCTTCTGTTATGCCACATCTCTCAGCTTACAGATTCGCACTTTCTTTTCCTCTCAACGATTCTGCCTCTTTCACTCTCTCTTACAACTCTCTCCCCCCCTCTCCATTTACTTACACAAATCTCGCAGATACCCCAAGCAGCAGTGCCCGCACTACCAATCCTTCTGTTATGCCACATCTCTCAGTTTACAGATTCCTTAGCACTTTCATTTACTCTCCACGTTTCTGCCTCTTTCACTCTCTCTTCCAACTCTCTCCCCCCTCTCCATTTACTTACACAAATCTCGCAGATACCCCAAGCAGCTGTGCCCGCACTACCAATCCTTCTGTTATGCCACATCTCTCAGCTTACAGATTCGCACTTTCTTTTCCTCTCAACGATTCTGCCTCTTTCACTCTCTCTTACAACTCTCTCCCCCCTCTCCATTTACTTACACAAATCTCGCAGATACCCCAAGCAGCAGTGCCCGCACTACCAATCCTTCTGTTATGCCACATCTCTCAGTTTACAGATTCCTTAGCACTTTCATTTACTCTCCACGTTTCTGCCTCTTTCACTCTCTCTTCCAACTCTCTCCCCCCTCTCCATTTACTTACACAAATCTCGCAGATACCCCAAGCAGCAGTGCCCGCACTACCAATCCTTCTGTTATGCCACATCTCGCAGCTTAGATTCCTTCGCTCTTTCTTTTACTCTCCACGTTTCTGCCTCTTTCACTCTCTCTTCCAACTCTCTCCCCCCTCTCCATTTACTTACACAAATCTCGCAGATACCCCAAGCAGCTGTGCCCGCACTACCAATCCTTCTGTTATGCCACATCTCTCAGCTTACAGATTCGCACTTTCTTTTCCTCTCAACGATTCTGCCTCTTTCACTCTCTCTTACAACTCTCTCCCCCCCTCTCCATTTACTTACACAAATCTCGCAGATACCCCAAGCAGCAGTGCCCGCACTACCAATCCTTCTGTTATGCCACATCTCTCAGTTTACAGATTCCTTAGCACTTTCATTTACTCTCCACGTTTCTGCCTCTTTCACTCTCTCTTCCAACTCTCTCCCCCCTCTCCATTTACTTACACAAATCTCGCAGATACCCCAAGCAGCAGTGCCCGCACTACCAATCCTTCTGTTATGCCACATCTCTCAGCTTACATATTCCTTCGCTCTTTCTTTTACTCTCCACGTTTCTGCCTCTTTCACTCTCTCTTCCAACTCTCTCCCCCCTCTCCATTTACTTACACAAATCTCGCAGAAACACTAAGCAGCAGTGCCCGCACTACCAATCCTTCTGTTATGCCACATCTCTCAGCTTACATATTCATTCGCTCTTTCTTTTACTCTCCACGTTTCTGCCTCTTTCACTCTCTCTTCCAACTCTCTCCCTCCTCTCCATTTACTTACACAAATCTCGCAGATACCCCAAGCAGCAGTGCCCGCACTACCAATCCTTCTGTTATGCCACATCTCTCAGCTTACAGATTCCTTCGCTCTTTCTTTTACTCTCCACGTTTCTGCCTCTTTCACTCTCTCTTCCAAGTCTCTCCCCCCTCTCCATTTACTTACACAAATCTCGCAGATACCCCAAGCAGCAGTGCCCGCACTACCAATCCTTCTGTTATGCCACATCTCTCAGCTTACAGATTCGCACTTTCTTTTCCTCTCAACGATTCTGCCTCTTTCACTCTCTCTTACAACTCTCTCCCCCCTCTCCATTTACTTACACAAATCTCGCAGATACCCCAAGCAGCAGTGCCCGCACTACCAAGCCTTCTGTTATGCCACATCTCTCAGCTTACATATTCCTTCGCTCTTTCTTTTACCCTCCACGTTTCTGCCTCTTTCACTCTCTCTTCCAACTCTCTCCCCCCTCTCCATTTACTTACACAAATCTCGCAGAAACCCTAAGAAGCAGTGCCCGCACTACCAATCCTTCTGTTATGCCACATCTCTCAGCGTACATATTCCTTCGCTCTTTCTTTTACTCTCCACGTTTCTGCCTATTTCACTCTCTCTTCCAACTCTCTCCCCCCTCTCCATTTACTTACACAAATCTCGCAGATACCCCAAGCAGCTGTGCCCGCACTACCAATCCTTCTGTTATGCCACATCTCTCAGCTTACAGATTCGCACTTTCTTTTCCTCTCAACGATTCTGCCTCTTTCACTCTCTCTTACAACTCTCTCCCCCCTCTCCATTTACTTACACAAATCTCGCAGATACCCCAAGCAGCAGTGCCCGCACTAACAATCCTTCTGTTATGCCACATCTCTCAGTTTACAGATTCCTTCGCACTTTCATTTACTCTCCACGTTTCTGCCTCTTTCACTCTCTCTTCCAACTCTCTCCCTCCATCTCCATTTACTTACACAAATCTTGGTGAGGCACAGGCAGCAACACTCCAAGCTTCCCTCACACACAGAGCAGGTACAGCACAGGCAGCAACAGTGCAAGCTTCCATCACACACGGAGCAGGTACAGCACAGGCAACAGCAATGCAAGCTTCCCTCAAACACGGAGCAGGTACAGCACAGGCAGCAACAGTGCAAGCTTCCCTCACACACAGAGCAGGTACAGCACAGGCAGCAACAGTGCAAGCTTCCATCACACACGGAGCAGGTACAGCACAGGCAACAGCAATGCAAGCTTCACTCAAACACGGAGCAGGTACAGCACAGGCAACAGCAGTGCCAGCTTCCCTTACACATGGAACAGGTACAGCACCGACAGCAGCAGTGCAAGCTTCCCTCACACACGGAGCAGGTACAGCACAGGCAGCAGCAGTGCAAGCTTCCCTCACACATAGATCAGGTACAGCACAGGCGGCAGCAGTGCAAGCTTCCCTCACACACAGAGCAGGCACAGCACAGGCAGCTACAGTGCAAGCTTCCCTCACACACGGAGCAGGTACAGCACAGGCAGCAACAGTGCAAGCTTCCCTCACACACAGAGCAGGTACAGCACAGGCAGCAACAGTGCAAGCTTCCCTCACACACAGAGCAGGTACAGCACAGGCAGCAACAGTGCAAGCTTCCATCACACACGGAGCAGGTACAGCACAGGCAACAGCAATGCAAGCTTCACTCAAACACGGAGCAGGTACAGCACAGGCAACAGCAGTGCAAGCTTCCCTTACACATGGAACAGGTACAGCACCGACAGCAGCAGTGCAAGCTTCCCTCACACACGGAGCAGGTACAGCACAGGCGGCAGCAGTGCAAGCTTCCCTCACACATACATCAGGTACAGCACAGGCGGCAGCAGTGCAAGCTTCCCTTACACATGGAACAGGTAGAGCACCGACAGCAGCAGTGCAAGCTTCCCTCACACACCGTCACACACCCTCAGCTTCACACACCCTCACTCACCCTCACACACACACACACACACACACACACACACACACACACACACATACAACAACAAAAGGAAGAATAGAAATAAACTATCCTAATCCACACTCTAACTCCAAGATAGAAATCCTGAGTCAAATTCAAATTCAAATTCAAATTTGGCTTTATTCGATTTATCTGCGAAAATCATAAAAGCATACAAGTACATTTTATACAACAAATTTTAAAAGGTTTTCCCCATCAAGAAATTTATAAAAAAACTATAAAACAGTTTTCCATATGTAAAAAGTCACAGATAAAGATATGGCCAAAAGCCTCATGTTAAAGCATCTAATAAAATTTAAACATGTAGGGCTTACATCATAGAATTTCTATATTTCATTACTGACATTAAAAACAGAGAAACAACAAAGATGACATACACCTCATCTAGCAAAAGTAACTTCAAATAAGCATTTTTGCATGTTCTTATGCCCCAACGTTTAAGCAGAGGTAAAAGGAACAATTTCCTTGGGGCAGAATACAGGTTGCAGAAAAACATAATATGAATATTACTTTGTAATGAGTGATCATCGCATGGGCAAATTAGATTCAACGAAATCCAATCATTTTGTTTTGGAAGAGTGACCATACGGAAGAAAGTGCCTAAACGCAGCCTGGTAAGAAGCATACGAGGATAAGGTGCAATTTCAGTTTTAAGATACAATTGTAAGCCTTCAATAGGGGTAATTTTTTGGTAACTCAAGGTGGTATTTTTGAGTTTCTCAGTGTCCCATCTAACGCTTTCCAGGTGTGTGATTAAAAGTTTTTTGAGGGCTGGCCTAGACAAGTGTTCTATGGACTCTGGGTCATCATAATATTCAGGATGTCCAATTTTAGAGAACATCAGCCGGACGTGTCGTAGCCATTTGATTTTGGATGCAGCATACAGGTTCATACAATCCGTGATGAGTTCTCTATTAAATTGGCATTCCATAGTGGTCCAGATTTTATGCCAAAGCAAACACGGTGATAGCTTTATAGTGTCGCTAAGGTATTTGAGGCCAGTCTCAATGTGAGTAAAAAAAGTTGAAGTAGATTTACTCACGCCTAGTAAATAGCGAATAAAAAGATTCTCACAAATTTGGAGTGAGGACACATTTTCGAAGCCCCATAGTCCTGCACCATAAGTGACTGTCGCTACACACTTAGCTTGGTAGATCTGTAGCATCTCGGCAGTTGGTTTGCCCCCAATTTTAGCTGCAAAAGTTCTCAGGGCCCCAATAGCACGAGTAAAGGCAAGCTTCCTAGCAGACACTGCATGTTTCCAAGCTCCTTTCCTCTCAAAAACAACACCCAAATAACAGAAAGTGTCTGTACTCTCAATTCTTTGCTCGTCAAGATATATCGAGCATTGTGACTTTTTACTTTTTTGGGTGCATGGCATAGAGAAAGTTTTAGATATGTTCACTTTCAGATTTCTTTTCCCCATGTAGGATGAAAATTCACTTACGGCTCTCTGCAACCCTAGCTTAGTCCTAGACATAATTGCCGCGTCATCGGCGTATAATAGGATGGGTACAGGCCTACCATTGACGAGTGGGTAGTCAATTGGCAGATTTATTAGGTGGTCTACAATAGAGTTAATATAAAAGCTAAATAGAAGGGGCGCAAGTATACAGCCTTGCCTAACCCCTCTATTTATGGCAAATTTCTGTGTACATTGCCCCTGAGTCCCGAACCTCACTCTGGCACCGGCATCTCTGTACAGTTCTTTTATAAATGCGACGATGGTAGGATCCACCCCAATAAGTTCCAATGTTGACCAGAGCTGCAGATGATCCACACAATCAAATGCTGAGCTAAGGTCAACAAATGTAACAAACAGGTCCCCTTTTTTGGCCTCAGTATATTTGGACATCAATAAGGACAGGTTTAGACATTGTTCCTGGGTACCTAATCCCTTTCGGAAGCCATATTGGAATTCCGAGATGACCTTTTTTTCTGTCTCCCAATGCTGAATTCTCTTAAGGACGATTCTTCCTGCAATTTTCATGAGGCCGTCTAGCAACGATATGGGACGGTAGCAAGCAGGATCGTCCCTATTTCCCTTTTTAAAGATGGGCACTACAATTGCGTCTGACCAGGTGTTAATTAAGCCGCATTTGTTTCCCATATTTAAAACATTAGTTAACATGGGAGCCCAGAATTCTAAATTTGTTTTGTAAAGATCCACTGGTGTATGGTCGGGCCAGGTGCTTTCCCTGAGGGGCTTTCCCTGATTGCGTTTTCAACTTCTAAGGTAGTGAAGACCAGATCAATTGGATATGGGGATACTGGGGGGTCACTTGACTGATATCCCTGAGTTAATTTATTCAAGGAAGAGATTACCTTTTGTTTGTTCTGGGTGTCCCCCTGGCTATTGGTGTAAAGTTTGCCATAATGTTCTACCCAGAGCTCTGCCGTGATTACTACATCTATACAATTGTCAGTATCTTTTGTATTGTATACTGATCTTATAACTTTCCAGAAGAGGTTAGTGTCCTTATTCCTGGCAGCTTCCCCCAAAGCTTCCCAGGCCTCCCTTTTCATGGTAGCTTTCCGATGGTTGATTTCCCTCTTGTACTCTCGTCTGGCCTGGGAAATGTGAACCCTATTTTTCGGAATGGTGTTTAAGGCTTTCTTCAAATTCTTTAGGGCAGCTGTACACCTAGAGTCAAACCACCCGCAAACGTGATTCCCATTCTTTTTGTGGCTCTTGGTTAAAGTATTTTTTATGTGCAGCTGGATATTAGCGAATGCTGCCATAATCACCTTGGGCTCAATATCTTCTTCCAAACAGACAGATATGTCTGCAAAACAAGATGATATAAGGTTGTGGAAGAAGATTGTAGGGTTCAGTTTCTCCCACTTGATCACGTAACCATTTATCCTTGTTAAGGCGACCTCTAGTGGATAAAGTGAACCGCCAGATTCCTTTGCTTTCTCCTCTAGGAGCCTAACCCCAAAGGTAATAGGGTAATGATCACTCATTGGGTCATCCCCTATCTCCCAAAAAGTTATAAAATCAGGTTTAGTAGGGGATATCAGTGCAAAATCGATCGTAGATTCACAGCCTCTTCCATTATATGTTGGGGCAAAGGGAACTGGGGGGAGCATGCCTGATTGATGAAGGTAAGATCAAAAGAGAATATAATACTGTTAAGGAGAGACCCCAGCTTAGTGTGTGAGAAATGAAAAGGGCCATCCTCCTCGTGATCTGTAAGGCCGCACAAACCTAACTCAGAAAGTGGGCAGATGGCGCAATTAAAGTCTCCCACCCAAAGAACTGTATGGTCGCCCCTGTTTTGATCTCTCACTTTATGGATATGATTTGACATTTTATTCAAAATCAATTCCATTTCACTTACTGGCATGTTGTTATAAAAATTCACCAGTATAACCTTTTGTGTAGTGCCCCATTTAAATGAAAGGATTTGGAAATATTGGTCAGAATGGAAGTTATATACCTTTATATCCCCTACATTCGAAGTGTATATACACAAACCCCCTTTATTGCGACCCTGTGTAGAGGGCGCAGCGGGTGAATGGAATGTTCGATACCCCATGATGTGTCTTTCCTCTGCCAGCCAAGTTTCTTGCAGGCAAAGTATGCCATGCTTCTTCACGGTCTCCAACCAAGGTGTGTGCATGATCTTATTGCCCAGACCTGCTACATTCCAGGATAACAGTGAGTGCTTTAATTCGCTAACTTCCCGATGTGTATGGCCCATGTCCCCCGTTACATCTGCTGGGACTTTGGAAGGTACCCTGTCTAAATGTGGTGTGGCCTGCACTAAGAGTGAGAGTGGGAGCTGGACAGGGCAGGGTTGTTCCACCACCAAATGGATTGGATTGTTAGCATTGAGTGATGATTTATCACTAATACTGGCATTCGTTGAGTGATTTTGGTCACTCGACCGGAGTGGGAGATCTACGGTGCCCAGTCAATCCACCTGATCTAGGCATTCAAACCTATTCATAGTGGGTGCTCCTTCCCATCAGTTGTTAGTGGGTTGCCATCCCTGCCCATACCCCTTCCCTCTGTGGTTGTGAGCAATCGTCCAGGCCCCAGGATACTCTACTACCTGTTTTGGAGGGTAAAAAAAGGTAAGGGGTTTAGTAACAATGGCTTGTTTAGTCGCATATGGATCCCATGTGTTGATGAGATGGGCTGTATGGGGGTCCGCAAATGACCCCACGATGCAATCTCCTGGTATCGATTTGTGAGTGCGACCCACCCATGGGACTCTCCTGGCCATTAGGACCCTACCCCTGTTGTTGTGAGGGAGCTGCCTGTTGGCATTTAGCCAGTAGATCACTTTGTTCTTTAAGGACCACTGGGTTTCCACAGTGTTAGGGTCAAGAGGAGGTACCCCAGCCAAGATAGCAACATAGAGCCCGGCCTCAGGTGGGAGGTCAATATAGCCTCCGCGAAAATTCTGGTGATTTTGATGTGAATTGGGTCTACGCTCTAACAGGGGTGTAATAGGATTACTCGCCTTCTGGTCAGCTCTAGAAAAAGATTTGGGCTGCGCCTGTTTTTTAGAAGGTCCTTTCTCTGATTTTGGTGGATTGGAAAATGGAGAATCAGCGACATTTGCAATTGTCCGGGGTTTAGGAATTGGAATAGGTTTGGATAATGGGGGGGGTAAAGGTGAGGGCAAGATTAAAGGAGCACAGGGTGCCTCCCTAGAAACTGGAGCCGTTTGGATGGCAGTATTAAAGGCTGGTACAGGATGGATGCCATCATTACTAACCTGGGGGTCACCCTTATTAAATTGGGGATATGTTGCTTCTAACTGTTTCAGGCTAAGCGTAGCCAGGGATACTAAGGTTTTATCCATTTCAAGAAGGTGGTTCTCAATGCGTGACAGTCTGAGTTCAAAAGGTGTCAAAAGTTGTTTTAAAGTAACCCAGACTGTTTTGAGAAAGTCTTCCTCATCACCCGCTTTATCAATGTCCCTCCCTAGCTCGTTTTGCCCTTCCCTTATTAAATTATCGCTACGAACGCCAGGATTCTCTACAACAGGGGCAGTAATAGGATTGAGATGAGTAAGGTTGGTATCACCCCCTGTTAGCTGAGTAGCTGGAGGTGATGTTTGTTTAGGCTCCCCTGTTCTAGGCAGAGTTCTTCTGTGATTGAAAAACTGCTGCCTTGCAATTTTTGGCTTCTTGCGAGCATAAGCAAGTTTTACATAGTTTTTCTTTTTCAGACTTTGGCGATGCAGGTTTTTACTTTTTGTTACAGAAAAGGAAGGGGCAGGAATATCCGGCCAAATGGTAGGGTTTCCCTGTTCAGTAAGCAATTGGCCCTCACTAAGTTTGGAGGTCATGGGTGAGAAGATAAAGGAAGAGTCTAATGGTAATGGAGAAGAGGAAGGGGTGGAATGATGAACATCGGCAAGAATCAACAAGGGGGGGGGGGCATGACGGATGTTGGGGGGATACAGCAGACGCAATGTTTCCCAGGGAAGATTTTTTAGAATTAGCAAAAGTTTGGGAGAGTCTGCGCGCAGTGTCTAACTCGATAGAAACCCTCTTCTGCATTTTTGTGATTTCGGCATCTATGGCCAAGTTTGTTTTTACTAGAAAATCGTCCAAGGTACCATTTGGCTTAGTTAAACCCAGTGCAGTCTTACTGCGACTCCCCCGAGTGCACATAATGTTCGACAGTTATAATTTCAGTAAAGAACTCACTAGTCTCAAAGTCCAAGCACGATGACAGTGACAAGAACCAAGGGAGGAGGGCCAGGCCAGTCCTCTTAGTCCTCGAACGGCCTCAAACGGTCCCGCCCTTGTCCCGGGCTTCTCCCGGGACGCTCCCGCGCGCTCCAGCGCAGCGGTGTTCGTGTGCTTACTTATAGCCTTGGATACAATTGGGTAATGGGTGAGGGCGTGGCGATGAGGGAGAGCGGCCCAGGTGTTGCGGGCGGAGCTGAGCTGTGACTCTTGGGAAACTGAGTCCAGCCCCTCCTGCTCGCAGCCCTCACAGCCGTTAGCCCTGGTCTGTCCCAACAACGGCAGCTCCCAAGTTCCAGACGCCCCTTGGCGAAGCGGGACCCGCGCAGCGGGTTCCGCAAGACGTGAGGTCAGAGGCAAAGGCAAAGGCGATCCGCACGCCGTCCAGTAGGTCCACGTACTGCCCAGGTATGTGCGAGTGTTGTCCCACGTAGAGGGAGGAATCCGGCTGCTTTCACTGGTCAGCTGAGGGCGGGGCGATGAGGGAGAGCGGCCCAGGTGTTGCGGGCGGAGCTGAGCTGTGACTCTTGGGAAACTGAGTCCAGCCCCTCCTGCTCGCAGCCCTCACAGCCGTTAGCCCTGGTCTGTCCCAACAACGGCAGCTCCCAAGTTCCAGACGCCCCTTGGCGAAGCGGGACCCGCGCAGCGGGTTCCGCAAGACGTGAGGTCAGAGGCAAAGGCAAAGGCGATCCGCACGCCGTCCAGTAGGTCCACGTACTGCCCAGGTATGTGCGAGTGTTGTCCCCTCCTGGCACTTGGCAATCATGGGAGCGAAGCAGAGGCAGGAGTCAGCAGCACATGCACAACTGAAACTCATCAAATTCCACCAGCAACAGCCTGAGTCCTAATTCACCCTAATAAACTAACAGCCTAATTCACCCTACAAATACACCCTCAAGATACGCAACAGAAAGACATCCTAGAAAATAACAACCAAAGTAAAAATACGCGCAATGATGTTTATCAAGCTTCAGGTCACCAAACCAACAATTATTAGGACAACATAACACCAACAAAAGAACGAAGAAATATCGGTCAGGATGCGAGGACGAGGATGTACAAACACAAAAGTAAAACAGCCTATTTTTATCTTGGGTAATAAACAAGCACTATTCATCCGGTAAATGGGACGGATTAAACACAATTGTCACGAGTTACACAAAAAGCCGTAGGCATATAACAATAGCAGTTCATCACACGGAATTACATCAAATATAAAAAACATATTACGCAACTTGGATTCAGCGCTAACATCCCTCAGCCGCACTCCTCCCACACCCCCGCTCCGCCCCCTCCCCTGCCTGCCGTGTCGCGTTTCTTCAGTTATCTTAGCCCCACTCCAGGCCCCTGCTGCTTTCACACCCTCATGCTGCTCTCCCCGCTCACCCCCTCCCCTGCCCGCCGTCTGTTATCTTAGCCGCACTCCATGCCCCTGCTGCTTTCACACCCTCATGCCGCTCTCCCCGCTCACCCCCTCCCCTGCCCGCCGTGTCACATTCATCCCCCCTCCCCTTCTCTGCCTTCCCTCCATTCACCTCTTCCAACTCTCTCCCCCCTCTCCATTTACTTACACAAATCTCGCAGATACCCCAAGCAGCAGTGCACGCACTACCAATCCTTCTGTTATGCCACATCTCTCAGCTTACAGATTCCTTCGCTCTTTCTTTTACTCTCCACGTTTCTGCCTCTTTCACTCTCTCTTCCAACTCTCTCCCTCCTCTCCATTTACTTACACAAATCTCGCAGATACCCCAAGCAGCAGTGCACGCACTACCAATCCTTCTGTTATGCCACATCTCTCAGCTTACAGATTCCTTCGCTCTTTCTTTTACTCTCCACGTTTCTGCCTCTTTCACTCTCTCTTCCAAGTCTCTCCCCCCTCTCCACTTACTTACACAAATCTCGCAGATACCCCAAGCAGCAGTGCCCGCACTACCAATCCTTCTGTTATGCCACATCTCTCAGCTTACAGATTCGCACTTTCTTTTCCTCTCAACGATTCTGCCTCTTTCACTCTCTCTTACAACTCTCTCCCCCCTCTCCATTTACTTACACAAATCTCGCAGATACCCCAAGCAGCAGTGCCCGCACTACCAATCCTTCTGTTATGCCACATCTCTCAGTTTACAGATTCCTTACCACTTTCATTTACTCTCCACGTTTATGCCTCTTTCACTCTCTCTTCCAACTCTCTCCCCCCTCTCCATTTACTTACAGAAATCTCGCAGATACCCCAAGCAGCAGTGCCCGCACTACCAATCCTTCTGTTATGCCACATCTCTCAGCTTACATATTCCTTCGCTCTTTCTTTTACTCTCCACGTTTCTGCCTCTTTCACTCTCTCTTCCAACTCTCTCCCTCCTCTCCATTTACTTACACAAATCTCGCAGATACCCCAAGCAGCAGTGCCCGCACTACCAATACTTCTGTTATGCCACATCTCTCAGCTTACAGATTCCTTCGCTCTTTCTTTTACTCTCCACGTTTCTGCCTCTTTCACTCTCTCTTCCAAGTCTCTCCCTCCTCTCCATTTACTTACACAAATCTCGCAGATACCCCAAGCAGCAGTGCCCGCACTACCAATACTTCTGTTATGCCACATCTCTCAGCTTACAGATTCCTTCGCTCTTTCTTTTACTCTCCACGTTTCTGCCTCTTTCACTCTCTCTTCCAAGTCTCTCCCCCCTCTCCATTTACTTACACAAATCTTGCAGATACCCCAAGCAGCAGTGCCCGCACTACCAATCCTTCTGTTATGCCACATCTCTCAGCTTACAGATTCGCACTTTCTTTTCCTCTCAACGATTCTGCCTCTTTCACTCTCTCTTCCAACTCTCTCCCCCCTCTCCATTTACTTACACAAATCTCGCAGATACCCCAAGCAGCAGTGCCCGCAGTACCAATCCTTCTGTTATGCCACATCTCGCAGCTTAGATTCCTTCGCTCTTTCTTTTACTCTCCACGTTTCTGCCTCTTTCACTCTCTCTTCCAACTCTCTCCCCCTCTCCATTTACTTACACAAATCTCGCAGATACCCCAAGCAGCAGTGCCCGCACTACCAATCCTTCTGTTATGCCACATCTCTCAGCTTACATATTCCTTCGCTCTTTCTTTTACTCTCCACGTTTCTGCCTCTTTCACGCTCTCTTCCAACTCTCTCCCCCTCTCCATTTACTTACACAAATCTCGCAGAAACCCTAAGCAGCAGTGCCCGCACTACCAATCCTTCTGTTATGCCACATCTCTCAGCTTACATATTCCTTCGCTCTTTCTTTTAACAACTATCCCGATTACACATTTCCCTCCCCTGTCCTGAGACCTAAAATCCTGCCCATTTTTATATACACTATCTTGAACCCCCCCCTCCACCGCCACCCACTGTCCCTAAAACTACCTCGACTCTGATGGCGCGAGATTACCAGTTTAGGATATTTCTAAGCACCATACTCACCTGGGCCCATAATCTTAGACACCTTTAACATGGTAATCTATTTCTCCTGCCTATCAGGATTTTAATTATCTTATTATGATATGTACCTGTACAGCATAACTTACCAAAATCTATGCCACTTTTTATTCCTCTAATGGCGCCCGCAGAGGACAGCTGAAGCCCCCTGAAAGACAGTGCAAACATTTCAAAAGCATCATCACAACAAATCACACTCACACCCAATGACACCCTCACCCCTCAGCCTCACACACCCTCACTCATCATCACCCTACCTAACACCCTCACACCCTCAATCACACTCAGATCATCACACACCATCACTCACTCACCAACACACCCTCAACCACAACTTCAACTCCATCTCACTCACAGACCCTCACTCACCCTCACACACCATCACTCAACATCACCACCTCACCCTCACACCCCCTCACACCCGCTCACACACCCTCAACCCTCAGAAACACTCACCCTCAACATTCAAACTCGCACACCCTCACTCACCTTCACACCCTCACAGCAATCACTCTCAGCCTCACTCACCAACACCTATCATGACACACTCTCACATCCCCTTACCCTCACCCCCTCATCCTCACGCACACTCACACCCTCACTCATACTAAAACGGTCACACTCAATCACCCTCACACACCATCACACACCCTCACACCCCCGGACCATCACATCCACTAACGCTCACACCTTCCAAGTCCACCTTCAAACTACACCCTATAACTACAATACCACCCTACAACTCTACCCTCCAAATATAACTCCACCCTCCAACTACACACATAAATAGCGTTAGGCAACATTTATTTTAATAAATAAAAATCGGATAACACACTTGGAGCTATTCAAAACTTAAAACAATGCAACGCAAGGACAGTGCATCAATTAGTACACATAAATGCTGAAAGAGATTGTAAAATAAAACCATTTTTTAACATATAATATAAATGCACAAAAAATAGGGAAACATCTGAATACACAGCAAATACAACACGTTAAAAGTGGACAAAGCCATCAAAAGGACACCAATTCACAACATAAAGCACTTACTAAAGTAAGGGAAAATAAACCATTAAACCATGCCGGAGTAATTCAAAAACACAAACAAAGTGCGTAATCACAAAAGCACGAGCCTTCACAGCCTAATTGCAATTCAGCAAAAAATACAATAAAGTATTCCACTCTAAGTAAGCAAAGGAATGTAAAAAATTCATTAAGGTATGCGAAACAATAAGGGAAAGAAGATGTCTACAAGCAACAACTTAAGTCCAATAATAAACGGTCTAATACAAAGACAAATGAATATAACAAATACACGTTTAAAAAATCATCAGTCACAAGATGGATGAACTTCCACATTGTTAGTACATCTGGTTATAGACAGTGACCATAAACATGCAAAGGTACACGGAACAAAGCTTACTTAACAAGGACCAGAACATTTATAACTGGCTTCTCACTAAAACTTTCAGGAAAACATCCCATCAGTAAGGATTAAAATTGACTTTTACGCAACTAGAACACAATATTTACATACCCTAAATTAAAAATATCACGAACATTATTACATACAATTACAAAATAGCAGTTTGTAAAAAGTTTAAATTGTACACATTAAATAACAGTACTTCTTATTTATACATAAATATACTCGAAACGAAATAGCCCTTCTAAGTGCTAAAATCATTTCATGTACGTAAAATAACGAACAGCAGCTACAAAATAATTAAATTAGAGTTGTCGCTAACATATACATTAAATATCAACAAGAAAAACACTTAATTAAATTTAATTTACATAAATAAATGACAATAATTACAATCGCTAACAAAACATTTCTATATTTATATAAACACACTCCTAATAATTAATTACTTTGTACATACTATGGATACTACATTTAATTAGATAACAAAACACTTACAAATAATATCTTACCTGTCAAACGACGCAGCAACACCACACGAACAAGCACACGCCTTCCGCGCCCGAAGTTTCTCGATCTTCTGGGCATTTCCACCGTTGACGTAAGCAAATCGGAACGCTACGTCAAAAACGTAGCGCTCCGATTGGCTAAAAATAAACGTCAATCATAAAAAATATTTAACAATACAAAAAAAACTAGAACGCTAACGTAGGTAGCGTCAAGGACACGCATTGCGTCCTCCATTTTACAATTATTCACTTACATACGGGAGTCAACAGACACAAAACACACACATAACACAACACATATTACAAAACACACACATTTCCATTACATACAAAATAAGACAAGGCACTCACTCTCACTCACCCTCACTCACCCTCAACCCCTCACCTTCACTCACACTCAACCCCTCACCCTCAATCACCCTTACTCTCACTCACCCTCACTCACCCTCAACCCCTCACCCTCACTGACCCTCAACACCTCACCCTCACTCACCCTCAACCCCTCACCCTCACTCACCCTCACCCTCCCTCAACCCTTCACCCTCACTCACCTACACCCTCAACCCCTCACCCTCACTCACCCTCACTCTCCCTCACTCACCCTCAACCCCTCACCCTCACTCACCCTCACTCACCCTCAACCCCTCACCCTCAACCCCTCACCCTCAACCCCTCACCCTCAACCCCTCACCCTCACTCACCCTCACCCTCACTCACCCTCACCCTCACTCACCCTCAACCCCTCACCCTCAACCCCTCACTCACCCTCACTCACCCTCACTCACCCTCACCCTCACTCACCCTCACTCACCCTCAACCCCTCACTCACCCTCACTCACCCTCACCCACCCTCACTCACCCTCACCCTCACTCACCCTCACCCTCACTCACCCTCACCCTCACTCACCCTCACTCTCCCTCACTCACCCTCACTCACCCTCAACCCCTCACCCTCACTCACCCTCACTCACCCTCACCCTCACTCACCCTCACCCTCCCTCAACCCTCACCCTCACTCACCCTCAATCCCTCACCCTCACCCACCCTCAACCCCTCACCCTCAACCCCTCACTCACCCTCACCCCCTCACCCTCACCCCTCACTCACCCTCAACCCCTCACTCACCCTCACCCCCTCACCCTCACCCCCTCACTCACCCTCACCCTCACCCTCAACCCCTCACCCTCACACCCTCAACCCCTCACACTCACCCTCAACCCCTCACCCTCACTCACCCTCAACCCCTCACCCTCACCCACCCTCAACCCCTCACCCTCACCCACCCTCAACCCCTCACCCGCACCCACCCTCAACCCCTCACCCTCACCCACCCTCAACCCCTCACCCTCACCCACCCTCAACCCCTCACCCACCCTCAACCCCTCACCCTCAACCCCTCACTCCCTCACCCACCCTCAACCCCTCACCCTCACTCACCCTCAACCCCTCACACTCACCCTCAACCCCTCACCCTCACTCACCGTCAACCCCTCACCCACCCTCAACCCCTCACCCTCACCCACCCTCAACCCCTCACCCTCACCCACCCTCAACCCCTCACCCTCACCCACCCTCAACGCCTCACCCTCACCCACCCTCAACCCCTCACCCTCAACCCCTCACCCACCCTCAACCCCTCACCCACCCTCAACCCCTCACCCTCACTCACCCTCAACCCCTCACCCTCACCCACCCTCAAACCCTCACCCTCACCCCTCAACCCCTCACCCTCACACTCACCCTCACCCTCACTCACCCTCACCCTCACCCTCTCACCCTCAACCCCTCACACTCAACCCCTCACCCCCTCATCCTCAACCCCTCATCCTCAACCCCTCATCCTCAACCCCTCACCCTCAACCCCTCACCCTCAACCCCTCACCCTCACACCCTCACCCTCACACCCTCACCCTCACACCCTCAACCCCTCACACTCTCAACCCCTCACCCTCAACCCCTCACCCTCACCCCCTCACCCTCACCATCACCCCCTCACCCTCACCATCACCCCCTCACCCTCACCCCCTCACCCTCAACCCCTCACCCTCAACCCCTCACCCTCAACCCCTCACCCTCAACCCCGCACCCTCAACCCCGCACCCTCAACCCCTCACCCTCAACCCCTCACCCTCAACCCCTCACCCTCAACCCCTCACCCTCAACCCCTCACCCTCACACCCTCACCCTCGCCCCCTCACCCTCAACCCCTCACTCACCCTCACCCCCTCACCCTCACCCCCACCCCCCACCCCCTCACCCTCACCCTCACCCCCTCCCCCTCCCCTCACTCACCCCCGCACCCTCAACCCCTCACCCTCAACCCCTCACCCTCAACCCCTCACCCTCACCCCCAACCCCTCACCCTCAACCCCTCACTCACAACCCCTCACCCTCACCCTCAACCCCTCACTCACCCTCACCCCCTCACCCTCACCCCCTCACTCACCCTCAATCCCTCACACCCTCACCCTCACCCCCTCACCCTCACTCACCCTCAACCCCTCACCCTCACTCACCCTCAACCCCTCACCCTCACTCACCCTCAACCCCTCACCCTCACTCACCCTCAACCCCTCACCCTCACCCACCCTCAACCCCTCACCCTCACCCACCCTCAACCCCTCACCCTCACCCACCCTCAACCCCTCACCCTCACTCACCCTCACCCACCCTCAACCCCTCACCCTCACCCACCCTCAACCCCTCACCCTCACTCACCCTCAACCCCTCACCCTCACCCTCACTCACCCTCAACCCCTCACCCTCACTCACCCTCACTCACCCTCACTCTCACTCCCCTCCCCCTCACTCCCCCTCCCCCTCACTCACCCTCACCCTCACTCACCCTCACCCTCACCCTCACTCACCCTCACTCACCCTCAACCCCTCACCCTCACTCACCCTCACTCACCCTCACCCTCACCCTCACTCACCCTCACCCTCACTCACTCACTCACCCTCACTCACCCTCACTCTCACTCACCCTCACTCACCCTCACCCTCACTCACCCTCACCCTCACCCTCACTCACCCTCAACCCCTCACCCTCACTCACCCTCACCCTCACTCACCCTCAACCACTCACACTCACTCACCCTCACCCTCACTCACCCTCAACTCCTCACCCTCACTCACCCTCAACACCTCACTCACCCTCAACCCCTCACCCTCACCCTCACTCAACCCCTCACCCTCAACACCTCACTCACCCTCACTCTCACTCACACTCAGTCACCCTCACTCACCCTCAACCCCTCACCCTCACCCTCACTCACCCTCACCCTCACTCACCCTCACCCTCACTCACCCTCACCCTCACTCACCCTCAACACCTCACCCTCAATCACCCTCACCCTCACTCACCCTCAACTCCTCACCCTCACCCACCCTCACCTTCACCCTTTCACCCTCAACCCCTCACCCTCACTCACCCTCAACCCCTCACACAACCTCAACCTCACTCACCCTCAACCCCTCACCCTCACTCACCCTCACTCACACTCACTCACCCTCACTCACCCTCACCCTCACTCACCCTCACTCACCCTCACCCTCACTCACCCTCACTCACCCTCACTCACCCTCAACGCCTCACCCTCTCACCCTCAACGCCTCACCCTCACTCACCCTCAACCCCTCACCCTCACTCACCCTCACTCACCCTCAACCACTCACCCTCAACACTTCACCCTCAACCCCTCACTCACCCTCACTCTCACTCACCCTCACTCACCCTCAACCCCTCAGCCTCATCCTCACTCACCCTCACCCTCACCCTCACTTACCCTCAACCCCTCACCCTCACTCACCCTCACCCTCACTCACCCTCAACCCCTCACACTCACTCACCCTCACCCTCACTCACCCTCAACTCCTCACCCTCACTCACCCTCAACACCTCACCCTCACCCTCAACCCCTCACCCTCAACCCCTCACCCTCACTCACCCTCACCCTCACTCACCCTCAACCCCTCACCCTCAACACCTCACCCTCAACCCCTCACCCTCACTCACCCTCACAACACATATTGTGTTACAATAGGTGTCACATTTGCGAAAGATAAAACTATCTAGAGATGTAGCATAACGACGAGAGCTGCCATATAAGTAACGTAAATACAAAACATGTTGCATTCAAAATGCTATAGGTGTCACATTTGCGAAAGTTATAACTATTGGCATTGTAAAGGACAAAGCCATCAATTTAGCAATTTTAACAACGAAAAAATAAATAAATTATGTCATTTACAAGACCAATAACTACAAATTTTCTAATGCGAGGCCTATTGCATTCCAACCCCACTCATCCACGCAACGCCACTCACACACGCAACGCCACTCACACACGCAACGCCACTCACACACGCAACGCCACTCACACACGCAACGCCACTCACACACGCTACGCCACTCACACACGCAACACCACTCACACACGCAACGCCACTCACACACGCAACGCCACTCACACACGCCACTCATCCACGCAACGCCACTCATCCACGCAACACCACTCATCCATTTGCAAAACGAAAAATGTCAAACTCTTCTATTGCGAGACCTATTGCATTTTCAATGCTTGTTAAAAGATCTTACTACAGAAAGCACCATAAAACATTTAAAGTCTCTTTTCCAACAGGAGGGGTTTCCAAATGCCATTATTACTGATAATGGAACACCGTTGGTTTCACAGACAATGCGTTCTATCTTGAAAAATTGTGGTGTATCACACCATCGCACTTCCCTTTATAACCCACAGGGAAATGGCCTATGTGAGAGAATTAACAGACTTGTAAAAGGCACAATCCAAATGGCCCTTTCAAAAGGTGGTTCTGTCAATGATTTAGTGCAAGAGATGGTGTGTGCTTACCACACCACTATTCATGGTTCAAAGGATAAGTCCCCTTTTGAAATCATGCGGGGAAGAGTTCCGAGCACTAAGTTAACTCCTTCTTGGTTAAAGGATTTGGTATCCAATGATGGACAATTGAAAGTACAAAGTGCAGTGAAAACATGTACATCTAACATATCCAAAGGGGACTATTTTAAGGTGAAACCAGGGAGGGTCTCTAAGGGTTTATTCAAATTTAGATGCCCATACTGTGTTAAGCAAGTATTTCCTCACTATGTTGTTCCTACTAATGGTGAGAAATGGAACATTAGGAGTGGCGTTGTATCGGAAAGTAAAAAAAAACATGTCTTCTGATAATGGCGCTGGGAAAAATCAGTCTGGTTTGCATTACAATTATAGGAATAGTGCTTATATGTTTACTTCTACAGAAGATTCTACTTTATACTCTTTTCCAACTTACAGAAGAAGTGATGGTGGAGGTGATGCTACAGACTCACAATGTTGCAATGGTCTGACCAATGCCACTTCTGATTCTTCTAATTTCTGTACTGTCCCTTTACCTGTTAATTCCAGGATTTCAAGGTATCGTAGACCACCTGTATATTTACATGATTATTGTTATGATTAATCTTGATATGTAATTTTTATTCTTTATTGTTTTCTCTGCTAATGTTATGTATTTCTTTCTCTTTGTAATTGTATTGTATTGTAATTGCATTTATATAGCGCCTACTACCCCTGATGAGGTGTCAAAGCACTTTTTCGGCGAGTAGCACGCTACTCCGGAACCCATAGGAGATTAGTGTTGAATTTGTATAGTGAAACATGCAAGTACATTTTAAGTGGTAGATAGGTTAGTCAGTTATTTAGATTTGGAATGATAGCAGAAGGATAGAGGAGGACAAAGGCTTGTACTTATATAGCGCTTGTTGACGCACGCTATTCAGGAAGCCTATAAAGGATTAGTGGTGAATTAATATGGTGAAATATGAAGTAATTTCAGAGGTGGATATTAGTCAGTTACTTGGAGTGAGAAGGATAGCAGAGGGGTAAAAGGGGAAGAAAGATTTGCATTAATATAGCACTTGTTACCCCTGATGGGTGTTGAAGCGCTTTTCTGGTTAGTAGCACGCCACTCCGGAACCCATAAAGGATTAGTGTTGAAAATTAGTATAGTATAAATATGAAGTAATTTGAGTAGTGGATATGTTATTCAGTTATTTGGGTAGTATATTAGTCTACTTGAATATGGAATTTGAGAAGTGAACATGTTAGTCTGTTAATTTTGATTGAAAAGGATAGTGGAGGGATAAAAGAGTGAAGGATTTTTTTTTAGGTCTTAGCAGTAGGAGGCTGCTTTTGGATGAGTAAAAATGAGTTTTGGAGAGGAGAAGTCAGAGGAAAGAGTTTAGAAAGGATTGTTTTAGGGGATCGGTATAGTAAAAGTTGTCTGATGATGCAAGGAGGGATAGAGTAGGAGAGAGTCTAGAAAGGGTTATTTTGGCGATCAGAGTAGTGGTATGGGGTTTGGGATAAATGAGAGAGTGGATGTACAGGATGTTTGATAGATGTATAGGATGAGAGATACGGTAGTGCATTGGAAGGAGTAGTAGAAAGAAGTTTGAGATGGGTCAGAAGGTTGGGCTAGAAGATATATTGAGCGAAGTATAGGCTGAGAAATATGGTAGTGCATTGGAAATGCTAAATTAGAAGAAAGTGATAAATATATAGATCCATAAGTACATTGAAAGTATATACATACATAAAGGAGGTAAGTAAATGTAGATTAAAGATATTGATAGAGGCACAGGATGAGAAATAGGGTATTGCATTGGATATGCTTTTTCATGAGAAAAGTAACAGACACACAAATCCAAGTACATGGAAGGTACATAGATGCACAATGGAAGTATGTACATGTAGACCAAAGATACATTTTTTTTTTCTCTTAACATAATATTATTTTACATGTTTATACAAAGTAATACACAAAGATAGGTACATATCTATAATGTAAACAAATGCTTATATACAGAAGGGATATGATGTAAATTTCTGTTTGCGTATGGTGCTTATGTGGGGAAGAGCCGAATCTTGAGTAGTTTTCTGAAGATAAGGTGGTTGTCGGTGGACCTTATGTTGGGGGGTAAAGAGTTCCATAGTTTGGCTGCTTGAACAGAGAAGGATATGCCACCCATGTTTTTTTTCTTATATGGTGGGATTTTGCGGCGCGATGCTCCTTTAGAGCGGAGGTTACTTTGTTGAATGTGTTTGGTGATTTTATTCCTGATGAAGAGTGGTCCTTTTCCATGTATTGCTTTGTGGGTGATACAAAGCAGCTTGAACGTGGATCTTCTGGCAACCAGTAACCAACGCAGGACTTTCAAGGCAGGGGAGATGTGCTCTCGCGGTCTGATATGCAAGAGTAGTCTGGCAGCCGAGTTCTGAATCCGTTGTAGTCTTTTCATGGTCGTTAAAGGTAATCCGTGGTAGAGGCTTTTGGCGTAATCGAGTTTGGACAGAACAAGAAAGATGATAGTTTGGACCTTGTGTGGAAATCCAAAATGAGGGAAAATTTGTTGCAGCGTTTTTATAGTAGCAAAGCTTGATCTTGCTAGTTTATCCACTTGGGCATTCATAGACAGCGTGGAGTCCATGGTCATTCCGAGGTTTCTTACTTCCTTCGATACTTTAGGCAGTGGTCCCAGTTCATCAGGCTATGCGGCAAGCGAGTTGTAATGTTTCCAATCCCCACACGTGAGTATTTCAGTTTTTGAAGTATTCTATTTGAGATAGCTCCAAGTCATCCACTGATCCACGGCTCTGAGACAGCTGAAAATTGGTGATTTTCCAATGTCTTTTGGGCATTCCAGTTGAAGGAGTATTTGCGTGTCATCTGCATAGTTATAGCACGTGAGGTGAAATTTATCGATCAGTACTGGTAATGACTTACTGTAGATGTTGAAAAGCATGGGCGAGATGATTGAACCTTGAGGGACCCCTGCTTTTGTGGAGTACGGTTTGGACGAGAAAGGTGGGGTATGGATGACATTAGTTCCATTTTAAAGGTAGGACGCAATCCCGTCTAGAGCAGTTCCCTCTATGCCGGCTTCATAAAGACTTTGTTTCAGAGTGTCATGGTCAACCGTGTCAAAGGCAGCTGAGAGGTCCAAGAGAAGTAGCGCAGCAACTCTGTTGCGGTCAACTGTATTCTTTAGGTCATCCTAGATGGCAAGGAGGGCAGATTCAGTGCCTCTTCCCGGACAGAATCCTGTTTGGAAGTCTGAAAGTATGTCATTCTCTTCAATGAATTGTGACATCTGGGTGAACACTGCTCTTTCTATCAGTTTGCCCAGGAAAGGTCTATTTGTAATGGGTCTGTAGGTATCAGGGTTCAGCGGGTCCAAGTTTGTTTTCTTCAGTAAAGGGCGTGTGTATGACTTTTTGAGTTCTTCTGGAAATATTCCATTAGTTAAGGAATTGATGATGATTCTTCTTACTGGAGTGGCAGCAGAGGTTGTTAAAAGAATTGTCTTGAAAGTTTGTGGCGGACATGGGTCAGAAAGGCTGCCAGCAGGCCTGCTTGCTTTGACCAGGTCCATAAATTCATCGTGTGAGATGTGTCGGAAGGAACGGAGAGGCTTGATTAGAACATTCTTGGATTGTTGTTTTGTACAAGGGTTAGTGCTGGTGTTGTATACTGCTTGCACTACTGTTAACTCTACGATCCTTACATCTCTATGTCATGTGCACCTATTCCAGAATGCTGATGGCTCTGACTCATCTTAGAACCTTGTGAGAGTCAGTTTGTACTTGGCCAGCAGGCGCTGGGTTGTCTGTTGTCTCTTCTCTGAATAAATTATCTTTATTACATGAAAACGGCTGCAACTTATACTTACAACAGATGACTATTTTTTAATGGCGATGAAGGGAGAAGAACATCTATAAAAAGTGAAGATTTGTCTGCCAAAGAAACGTGTTGTGGGAGACTTTATTGGTGTTTTTCTTGGGAGGCATAGGTTCCCCTCTTCAGAAATGCGTGGGTCCGAACGATTCCCAGGGCCGGGCGGTGAACTAAACAGCGGGAATCAGTGTCTCATGGAGTGCTCTTCATGCACAGATAGGTCAGAACCCTGACGGTTGCACTGGACCAGGCCCTCAGGGCGAGTAGCGAGATTGTGCCACCTATGAATTATTGAAGTCCTGTTGGTGCCCCCGCTGAGGGTAGATAGCTGTGGGCCCGACTCACTAATAAATCCAGAGTTGCCCCCCCTCAGAAAGCTGGATGCCGCAATCTTTCGCTATGGCACATCAACTGCTGCTCGGTCAAGGCCCCGCTCCCCTCGCCGCCGCCACCATCTGTCACAATACCGCCGCCACCTTGAGGCCAGGCAGTCTCACCCTGAACCCTATCCTCACTCATAAAAACATCCCTCCGGGCTGCTCCTGATATAAGGCGAGGGGGTCCAGCTGCGCTACATCTCCAGGACATCTCCAGGACATGAGGCGCCCCCCGCAGCCGCTCCATTCCGCCTCAACAGTTGTGGCGCATTACCGTCAAAATGGCGCCATCGCGGGATCGCCCGCTCTCATCTCCGCTGACGGGTCAAATCCACTAGTCAGCGCGGTGGCTCAACAGCTGCCTGACAGGCGGCCCCTGCGGGTCAGGAGGAGGCCCCCACCAGCACTTACAACAGTCCACAGGGCCCCCGGCCCAAGCACCCACAAAATGGCACCCGGTATCTTTGCTCCCCCGCCGCTCGGCCCTCAGCACACAGGCCCCCCGGCGTTTCCAACATCGCCGACAGTCCAGGCAGCTCCTGAGAAGCAGCGGATACTGGAGAGGTGAGTATCTCTTTCCTAGGCTCCAGAACAGCCCATTTCACGATTGGTGGGGTCCGGAGCTCAGACAGTTTACAACCACTCCGCTATCTTACATGGCCATGCCCCCTGTTGATTGTAACTTGGGTCTTCTGTATTCTTGAGCCATTAATGCAATAAAATTACAAGTTGACTCGGTGCCCCACATATCACTTCTATTAATACTGTTGCTGTTCCTGGGTATTTATTGTATATACTGTATTACTGTAAAAATGTGAAGCGCTCTGATGCCCTCTGGAGCCTTTTAAGCACTTACATAAAAAATTCAAAAAATAAAAAAGGTAGTCCGGTCTCCAGGCAGTCAATGACCCAGGGAAGGTGTGTGACCTGCGAGTGGGCCGGACTGTGGCTCCGGGAGATAAAACTCAGGCTGTCATGCACCAGGTCAAAGTTTCGAAGACCCACATTCAGTTGTGGAGGAGGGGACATCAAGGGTTGTGGTGTGGCTGGGAGCACAAAAGCGGTGATGACGGTCTGTATGAACTTCATCTGACAGACATTTCTGACAGAGCAACCCTCTGCCCGACTGTATGCTCTGCACCGCATGAGGTCTGCTATGTGCCATCCCAGGGATCTCCAACTGGGCAGTGCAGGTGGTGCGGGCTTAGCGAGGAAGGGAAGACTGTGGGAAGACAGACATAATGGTTATGATAAATGTTGGGCAGCACAAGGCTGGTCTTACCCCGCTCAGTCGCAGAAGTGTGCAGCACCTATGCCACCTCGGGGTAGCAGAGGGCAGGTGTCCTGCCCTATGCATACAGTAAAGCAGCGGTGGTCCGTGCAGGTAACAGAGGTGGGGCGGTTGGGCCGGGTAAGGGGGGATTTTGAGGGAAAATTCAATAAATAATTAATTTTCCCTCAGCCCCGTCCCTTGAAATCCCCCCTTACCCTGCCCCCCCACCCCACCGCTCTTACCTGCACGGACCGCAACTGCATTAAAGTATACTCTGGCACTTGTATGCAATCACCATCTCGGGGAGATTGGACTTCACAAGGCCAACACACCTAACCTTCTTGTGGTTGGAGTGTTTAACATTCACTGCTGTATAATCCTTGTACTTGTGTTTGGTACCTTTTTGTAACTTGCACTCACCACTTTCCCTTGTAACACACAGTATGCTACCTCTCACATTTTGTTTACCTTTGATACTTGCACAAGTGCCACCATTGCCTACGTTACGTTTATTCTCGCAGTCCGGATTTCGGGCCAACCACAGCACCGAGACTGCCCTAATCGCAGCCAACGACGACATCAGAACCCTGATCGACAACGGAGAAACAGCGGCCCTCATCCTCCTGGACCTCTCTGCGGCGTTCGACACTGTCTGCCACCGCACCCTAGTGAAGCGGCTCAGCAACATCGGAATCCGAGAGAAAGCACTGGAGTGGATCATCTCGTTCCTTGCCGGAAGAACCCAGAGAGTCCGCCTCCCCCCGTTCAGATCCGAGGCCACTGAAGTCATCTGCGGCGTACCACAAGGATCTTCACTCAGCCCAACCCTCTTCAACGTCTACATGAGCCCCCTTGCAGCCATCGCACGCCAACACAACCTCAACATCATCTCCTACGCCGACGACACCCAGCTGATCCTCTCCCTCACCAACGACCCCACCACCGCCAGAGCCAGCCTGCACGAAGGGATGAAAGACGTCGCAGACTGGATGAAGAACAGCTGCCTTAAACTGAACTCAGAAAAGGGGGTGGTGATGAACAGAGTGTCTGAATTAAGCAGACCACTCTTACCCAGTCCAAAGATCAGGGCTTGATCCATCACCGTTTTTTAGCTCACTGCACCATCCCAGCTCAGAACCTGGCTACATGCAAATTAGTCTGTTCCTGTCCCAGTGCATGATGGGAACAGGGCAAACCAAACTACCAAGCCAATTCTTATACTGGGAAAGAAACAAGCTTCCGGGGACCGGTTTCTGGCATTACAGCCGTCGTCGGTCCGGCTTGCTTGAATCCTGATGGTGCAATGAGCAAGGGACTCACATCTGAGTATACCCTTCCACGCTTATGGTGGACAAAATGATTCAGAAGAGGGGGTGGTGATGAACAGAGTGTCTGAATTAAGCAGACCACTCTTACCCAGTCCAAAGATCAGGGCTTGATCCATCACCGTTTTTTAGCTCACTGCACCATCCCAGCTCAGAACCTGGCTACATGCAAATTAGTCTGTTCCTGTCCCAGTGCATGATGGGAACAGGGCAAACCAAACTACCAAGCCAATTCTTATACTGGGAAGGAAACAAGCTTCCGGGGACCGGTTTCTGGCATTACAGCCGTCGTCGGCCCGGCTTGCTTGAATCCTGATGGTGCAATGAGCAAGGGACTCACATCTGAGTATACCCTTCCACGCTTATGGTGGACAAAATGATTCAGAAAAGGGGGTGGTGATGAACAGAGTGTCTGAATTAAGCAGACCACTCTTACCCAATCCAAAGATCAGGGCTTGATCCATCACCGTTTTTTAGCTCACTGCACCATCCCAGCTCAGAACCTGGCTACATGCAAATTAGTCTGTTCCTGTCCCAGTGCATGATGGGAACAGGGCAAACCAAACTACCAAGCCAATTCTTATACTGGGAAGGAAACAAGCTTCCGGGGACCAGTTTCTGGCATTACAGCCGTCGTCGGCCCGGCTTGCTTGAATCCTGATGGTGCAATGAGCAAGGGACTCACATCTGAGTATACCCTTCCACGCTTATGGTGGACAAAATGATTCAGAAAAGGGGGTGGTGATGAACAGAGTGTCTGAATTAAGCAGACCACTCTTACCCAGTCCAAAGATCAGGGCTTGATCCATCACCGTTTTTTAGCTCACTGCACCATCCCAGCTCAGAACCTGGCTACATGCAAATTAGTCTGTTCCTGTCCCAGTGCATGATGGGAACAGGGCAAACCAAACTACCAAGCCAATTCTTATACTGGGAAGGAAACAAGCTTCCAGGGACCGGTTTCTGGCATTAATTGGCTTGGTAGTTTGGTCTGCCCTGTTCCCATGATGCACTGGGCCAGGGACAGACTAATTTGCATATAGCCAGGTTCTGAACTGGGATGGTGCAGTGAGCTAAAAAACGGTGATGGATCAAGCCCTGATCTGTTGACTGGGTAGGAGTGTTCTGATTAACTCAGATACTCTGTCCATCACCACCCCCTTTTTGAAATTAAACTGAACTCAGACAAGACGGAAGTCCTCATCCTGGGATCATCACCCTCCGCCTGGGACGACTCCTGGTGGCCCCCGGCCCTGGGCACTGCTCCCAAGCCAACGGACCACGCACGCAACCTGGGGTTCATCCTGGACTCCTCCCTGTCGATGACCAGACAAGTCAACGCCGTCTCATCTTCGTGCTTCAACACCCTGCGCATGCTCCGCAAGATCTTCAGATGGATCCCCACCGAGACCAGGAAGACCGTCACCCAGGCACTCGTCACCAGCCGACTGGACTACGGGAACACCCTCTATGCCGGAACCACAGCCAAACTTCAAAAAAGACTCCAACGCATCCAGAACGCCTCCGCACAACTCATCCTGGACATCCCCCGACACAGCCACATCACCAGACACCTGAGAGACCTGCACTGGCTCCCCGTCAACAAGAGGATCACGTTCAGACTCCTCACCCACGCACACAAGGCTCTCCACGACCTGGGCCCCAAGTACCTCAACGACCGCATGACCTTCTACACGCCCACCCGCCAGCTACGATCGACCAGCAACGCCCTCACCACCGTACCACGCATCCGCAGAGCCACCGCCGGAGGAAGATCCTTCTCCTACCTGGCAGCCAAGACTTGGAACTCCCTCCCCACCCACCTTCGGCGAACCCAAGACCATCTCTCCTTCAGGAAGCAGCTCAAGACCTGGCTGTTCGAGCAGTAACATACCCCTCTCCCCCAGCGCCTTGAGACCCTCCCGGGTGAGTAGCGCGCTTTACAAATGCCGTGATTGATTGATTCTTGTGCCTGAGTGTCTAGCTTATTTTGCAGTATTATACCTCTGTACTTTGTTTTCTCTTATAACCTGCACACTTGTCACTTTTTAGGTCTCGCCTGTCAATGCGCATGCGCATTGAGCAGAGCGAGACTATGGGGGCTTAAACAAAGCTTACCGAGATCAGGCGATTCCCAGGCGATTTCTTGCAGTGCATGTGAAAGCGCGTGCACAATGCCACCAGCTGCTTGCCTCGCATTATCACATCAAAGGCGGCCGCATCTCAGGCCCCTGCTGCTTCACACCCTCATGCCGCTCTCCCCGCTCCGCCCCCTCCCCTGCCCGTCGTGTCGCATTTCTCCTCCGCCGGCCGTACTTTCAAGGCCGTCTCTCGTGTTTCCAAAGTGGCATTCATTTATCTTGTACATGTTTACACATTATGAGCGCTACACTTTGCTGCGACGGGTGCCGATAATGTTCTTTGTTTTTTCCATCATCTTAAATGGGAAAAGTCGATTTTACCTTTGCAGCAGTTCTAGGTTTTAATTTGTATTTATTTTGTGGACAATTGTATATAGCGCTAACTTTGCCCTCACGTATTGCACCGTTTTACATGGCCACAAGTTAGATTACAGAAACCCGACCTTTATGTTTCTTTGTGAACTTGCGCTATGATTCGAACTTCTTTCCTATAAACTCCAAAGTCGTCACCTTTTGCCGCTCTCCCCGCTCCGCCCTCTCCCCTGCCCGTCGTGTCGCATTTCTCCTCCGCCGGCCGTACTTTCAAGGCCGTCTCTCGTGTTTCCAAAGTGGCATTCATTTATCTTGTACATGTTTACACATTATGAGCGCTACACTTTGCTGCGACGGGTGCCGATAATGTTCTTTGTTTTTTCCATCATCTTAAATGGGAAAAGTCGATTTTACCTTTGCAGCAGTTCTAGGTTTTAATTTGTATTTATTTTGTGGACAATTGTATATAGCGCTAACTTTGCCCTCACGTATTGCACCGTTTTACATGGCCACAAGTTAGATTACAGAAACCCGACCTTTATGTTTCTTTGTGAACTTGCGCTATGATTCGAACTTCTTTCCTGTAAACTCCAAAGTCGTCACCTTTTGCCTTATGCTACAATGTTGCCCATAAGAAGTAAACCATGTTTACTATTTGTATAGCTAAGCCTTCGTTTTTTTTTCTAAATATTTGTGCTGTGGCAACCATTGATGCGGCCGCATCTCAGGCCCCTGCTGCTTCACACCCTCATGCCGCTCTCCCCGCTCCGCCCCCTCCCCTGCCCGTCGTGTCGCATTTCTCCTCCGCCGGCCGTACTTTCACTTTGACGGCCGCAGGCCGTCTCTCGTGTTTCTCCTTGTTTTTATTAGCTCTTCCCTCCAACACAAATATAGGTTATAGTTCCACCTTTGCAGGAACAAACATGTTTTTGCAGTGGAATGCGTAATTTTCCAAAGTGGCATTCATTTATCTTGTACATGTTTACACATTATGAGCGCTACACTTTGCTGCGACGGGTGCCGATAATGTTCTTTGTTTTTTCCATCATCTTAAATGGGAAAAGTCGATTTTACCTTTGCAGCAGTTCTAGGTTTTAATTTGTATTTATTTTGTGGACAATTGTATATAGCGCTAACTTTGCCCTCACGTATTGCACCGTAGCCACAGTGATCACAAGGTTGTCCATAATTACAGAATGGTGAGCCAGGGCTGTGACACAATTCTGCTCCCTGAAAGCCGCAATCGTTTGTCTTCTGCTACAAATTAGCACATACGAACAAAAGCGTATTTTTTTTATATAGCAAAGCTTTATTTTTTTGTTAAATCTTTATGTAGGAACAACTATTGACAAAGCTAATAGGCATGGCTGCTTTTTGGTGTATTTCCACTTGTGTTACATATATGGATACGCTGGCAGGAGTAGAAACATGATAGTTTGGCGGCACACTATCCACCACATCCACCACATCCACCACCACATTCACCACCACATCCAACACATCCACCACCGCATCCACCACATCCACCACATCCACTACCACATCCACCATCGCCTCGACATCCACCATGACATCCACCGCCACATCCACCACCACATCCACCACCACCACCACATCCACCACCACCACATCCACCACCACATCCACCACATGCACCACCACTGCATCCACCACCACTGCATCCACCACCACACCTACCACATCCACCACCACACAGACCACCACGTCCACCACCACATCCACCACCACATCCACCACCACCGCATCCACCACCACCACCGCATCCACCACCACCACCACATCCACCACACCCACCACCACATCCAACAAATCCACCACCACTTCCACCACCACCGCAACCACCACCACATCCACCACCACCACATCCACCACCACCACATCCACATCCACCACATCCACCGCATCCACCACATCCACCATCGCCTCGACATCCACCATGACATCCACCACCGCCACATCCACCACCGCCACATCCACCACCACCACATCCACCATCACCACATCCACCATCACCACATCCACCACATCCATCACATCCACCACCACTGCATCCACCACCACATCCACCACATCCACCACCACTGCATCCACCACCACTGCATCCACCACCACTGCATCCACCACCACTGCATCCACCACCACTGCATCCACCACCACCGCATCCACCACCACCGCATCCACCACCACCGCATCCACCACCACCACATCCACCACCACCACATCCACCACATCCACCACCACTGCATCCACCACCACATCCACCACACCTACAAAATCCACCACCACACCGACCACCACGTCCACCACCACATCCACCACATCCACCACCACATCCACCACCACATCCACCACCACTACATCCACCACCACCACATCCACCACCACCGCATCCACCACCACCGCATCCACCACCACCGCATCCACCACACCCACCACCATCACTTCCACCACCACATCCACCACCACCACATCCACCACCACATCCACCACCACATCATCCACCACCACCACATCCACCATTACCACCACCACCACATCCACCACCACCACCATATCCCCCAGATCCACCACCACATCTATATATGTGTGTGTGTGTGTGTGTGGCTCTGTGTGTGTGTAGGTGCAAATGCAATGTTCTTGGATTTTCGTCACAATAAAATACACTGAACATAATCTTCACAAAAGTTATTTACAAACGTTTAAGCTATTGCCATTATAAATTACAATAAATTTTATTTAAGTAATAATTATTTACAAAATTAAAAGCCATTGTTATTTGTAATATCAATACATCTAAGTCACGTAAATACAACACACATTGCATTACAAATGCTATAGGTGTCACATTTGCGAAAGTTAAAACTATTGACATTGTAACTGACAAAGGTATTAATTTTGCTATTTTCAAAACTAACACATAAATAAAAAGTCAAACTTTCCTAATGCGAGACCTATTGCATTTCCAATGCTTGTTCCTCATGGCACCTTTGCTACCTCCAGGGCTCAAGTCCTAAAAAAAGAAGTGGGGGGACGCTCCAGGTTAAGTGGTGTCCCCGGAAGTGACGACACGACAGGAAGTGACGTCACGAAAGGTAGTCCCCTTTTATTACAGGAAGTTGTGACGAGCAATAGCAAACCAGGCTATTTAAAAGAGAGCCAAATGACCTGACATTACCGCCCCATGCGGATTTTGGTGTAGTAAGCAACAAAATCTACACGATGTCACATTTTAGGGAAAGCAACTTGAAATATCGGCTATTCATCTCTCCAGATAAATACATACTCCATTGTACCATTATTTATCAGGTGCGATCAACACTTCACCTAATACCGGGACACGTAATGATGGCCTAGTATTTAATGATAGCTACCTCATAAACCTTGCAGATAGGAACCCTGTTCTTAAAACTCTTACAAACAAAAATGCCTCCATAGAACAGAGGGGACCGGTAGCCCAGAGCACTAGAGATGTCTCTACAAGGCCAAAAACAACCCAGGACAAAGTGGGAGGGGCACTAGAGGGGGGCAAAGAGGTGAGTCTAGAAAAGGCCTCTTTAGCACACGCAGAAGTCGTGACCTTAACCGGAAGGAGTGGTGGGGCCCACACAGAGACTCTAGAGACCGGGGTAAAGTTCACTTTCCTAAACCAGAAAGGCAGTTGTCAGAAAGGTGTCGGTGTTTGGGGACGACACAATAGCCTTTAAGCAACAGGACTGAAAGTTTGAAACTCAGAGTTCAAGAAAGCCGAGTATTGACGAACTGCGAGCTAGCACGAGTACCGTGAGCTCAGTGCAGAGTTGATCTGTCGAGTAAAGAGCACGAAGAAGGACGTGGGTCTAATGTGGGACAGCCTGCAGCCTTTTTTTCCTGGCGTGAGAAATCCTTCCTGTCCGGAGACGGGGACCGGCCGAGAAGCCCTGCTGGCTGAATCCCTGTACTTGGGAGATGACGGGGCGGCCGTGCGGGCAAGTAACGGCGCCATCATTGAAAGTCCAGCTTTGGGGCAGGGGGGATGGCGTCCACCCGGTAAAATAAGTGGGGGGACGCCGTCCACCCGCGTGGTACCCCGACTCGAGCCCTGGCTACCTCATGTATTTTGTTTGCTCACAATTGTCACTTTTACCTCATGTAACTTAACGTCTGCTTTTGTAATTTGTTCACGTGTAATGTTCTCCTCATGTAACAGTTCTGTTCCTTGTGTGAAGCCTCTGACGCCTTCGGGTAAAGTCCGCGCTATATAAAAACGCATAAATAAATAAATAAATAATAAACACACACGCGCGCAAAGCACAACACATACGCGCGCGGCGCACACACTTGGAGAAGATACGGCTTAAGGCCTTCCTGGGGAATCTTGACTGCAAACCCTCTCACCCCAACGGAGCACCGGCTGGGTAGACAGGCCCCGTCTCCTCCCGCCTCTCCCTTAGCCGAAGGCCTGTGCTCATATGTATCGCCGTGTTCCCCGGGCACCGGAGCATGCATTATGCATGGGCTTCGCCTCCTCGGCAGCGCCATTGTTCGGCGCAGGCAGCGGATGGGCGGGCGGGCGGCGGAGTGTGGGAGGGCAGACGCCAGCCTGTCTGCTGAGACTGCTCCAGTCTTGTCATTAACTTTTCTCCCTGGGCTCCCATTAACCCTCCGGGGGAGGCTGCAGGCTCCCCGCTTTGTTCCTCCCCTGCCGCACTCCGGATTAGTCCTGTTGGGATCCTCCCCATCCAGTTCCTCCCCCTCCCCGGGCACAGCTTTGGTAGGGTCCCTCCCTCCCACCCGGCGCTCGTGGGTGCCACAGACTTGCCTCCTCCCAGAGCCCCGTGCGTTGCACACATTCCGTGGCCCACCCGCTCTGCTGCTGCAACAGCTACTCGTTCTCAAGTATTTCAGACAACCTCGGTTTATCGATTATTGTAAATACCTTTTTTTGGGGGGAGGTGAGCGTGTTTCTAAGTAGTCTCAATTGTAGGCACTCGGGGATGTGACCGAAATCACACGTTTTCATTCAAGAGGGTAGGCCGGGACTTGTACCCGGTTTAGAATGAACTGGAACTGTATGTGAAATGCAGGAGCAGTAGCCATTGCTCATGCACACCTGATGTGGTATTTGCGCTCTTTTTTCAGTACAGTCGTTCGTTACTCTAAATCATTTAAAATATTGAAGGAACAGAGGAATTAAAAAAAAAAACTGTAATCGATGTATTCCAATATATAGAGGTGCATCATAACACCTTTAACAAGACCCAGGTCTGTGGTGTGGACTTCTGCGGTCTGTGGTGAAGTCTCGAGTGAGCGCGTGACTCTTTTGGTGTGTTTGATGTGACGCCCTAAGCGGCCGAGGAAGGGTATGGCCAGATGTGGTTGCTGTGCTCACTGATTTGCATACGGCTGGGTGTAACCAGAGGCGGCATGGTGAGCTAAATGATGGGTTGGAAGGCTACCCTAGTTGATTGCCAGTTGCTAGACTATTTCCAAGCATTTCGCCCAGATACTGGTTCAGTGCTCACTGTGGATCTGGAACCAAGTAGCTCCAAGGTGATGAGGTCATAATAGGCAAACTATTCTTGGGCTGCTTGCCCACCAATTAGGGAGGACCCGGTGTGGCAGCTCCGATTGTACTGTTCCCACTGTAACGGGATCAGTGTTGATATTATGGTCGGGTGGCATGATGAGCAAAAAAGGATGGGTTGGAATGCTACCCCGAGTGATTGTCAGTGGTTAGACTATTTGCAAGCATACCTCCCATCGCCTTTTGTGCGTTTCATGTAGTGGCCTAACCGGCAAAGGGTTTGCCCTGATATGGGTCTCGTGCTCACTGCGCCACTGAAGCCACACCCTACTCAAGAGGCCCAACTAGGCCAAGACCGGTCCTGGGATGCTTGTATTCCAGTTCAGACTCGGAGAGGCCTTGGTTTGGCAGTTCGGGCTGGACTGTTCCTATTGGAACAGGGTCCAGACTGATTTGCATATGGCTGGGTCTAATCTGAAGTGGCATTGTGGGCAAAAAACGATGGGTTGGTTAGACTATTTATAATATTCCTCACATCACTTGTTATGACTTTTATCAAGCAATATAACAGCACATGTACTGAAAGAATAATTAGACTATGTCTTATTGTATCCATAACATTTGTCTGGTCAGGTATTTTTTAACAGAAGAAGTACTGTCAAAACCACAAGAAACAAAGCAAAACTGTCTCATACTTTCATGTCATGTAGATTTGAAAGGAACAGTTTTTTGGATTTGTTGAAAATCCATTGTATGGTCAGTTCACAAATATTGGCCCAATTTTGCTATGTCTGTATGCATTCTCAAATATTGAGTAATTAAGTTTTCATGCTGTTGCTACACGTAATATATAATGACTGCAGGGATAACTTGATTAACTTGAATATTGGTGTACAAAGATCCACTTGTACAGATTTGAATTTTTTCACTAGTATTCATCACCCATAGTGACCAACTTAATTATTCATGTGATTAAAATGTATAAGTTACCAGTGGCGGCTCCTCCGCTAAGGCAGAGGAGCGTCGCCCCACTGCTTTTTAGCATTGAAGTTAAGGAAAAATAAAATGATAATAACTCGTCCGGCTGCTTTGCGGGACGGGCTGCTCTCACAACAGGAGCAGAGGGAGTGGTGCGTGCACTGTAAGTGCGCATGAATGTTTGGCTGGCCGTCTGGAGCTGGCTAAACATTAATGTGCATTATGCATGTTCTCCACTTAGCCTTCATTACAGCCTGCGTGAAGAACATGCCCAGGACCCCAGTCAGCATCTGAGCGCCGAACCATGGGGCTCCGACCAATCACAACGCTACATTGCAGCGTTGTGATTGGCTGCTGGGAGCCTGGGTGTGCTTTCCTGTTCTGGCCAGAGCGAGGGACTATGGAGGAGAGATGCAGCGAAGAAGCAGCGAGAAGGTACATTATTTATTTTTCTTTTTTTTTACACCTGCTTCCCCCACATCCCACCCCACCACCCCCGATCCACCCCACCACCCCCGATCCACCCCACCACCCCCGATCCATGCCGTACGCCACTGTAAGTTACACTCTCACCTATGTTTATGGAAGATGGTTATGTCCAGTATCAGACTTCCCGATGACTATAAACTATACATGGACTATACAACTCAGACTCGCACTTCAGACCGCATTAGACGATCATGGCAGACTGCAATACTGGTAAGTGTTGAGATGTCACCTCTGTATAATGAAATATTACTTTTACAGTGTGCTCTGGTTTTTCACTCCTTTGTTCTTGTACTGTTTTTATACAGACTAACTTAACGGACACTCCACCGACAGTAGTTACCAAATATCAAACATATTAGATATTCATTGAGTTATAGCTCCTACTTCACTCACAGATCAAATAATGCTTTTATTATCCACTATAAGTGGGCCTTTTACTCTTTCCCCACTGAGAATTGTTCTGTTCTAAAGGACATTTGCACTACTCTGGTATGAAGATATATATAATCTTAACAATTTCTGTTCATGCATGTTAGGAATGCAAGTTTTCTTCTATATTTTTTACCTCCACTGCAGATCACCAAGTTTGCAGTGAGAGCACTAGTCACCTGTTTTTGAGCTGTATGTAAGTATTTCCAATTGTACTCTATAGAATCCAACTTTATAATACATTTGTCTGCAGCCTTGAGAAAGCTCTAGGCAACTTCTGCTACAAAGGGCAAAACATGTCAGATAGGCAATGATCAAGAGTACCGTGCCATGTAAGCAGATCATTACAATAAAAATCGAAAATTAAATTCAACATTTTTCACCTAGATTCATGTTCATCTATTCAACAAATGCAATCATACAAAATAGGAAAATGGATGCTGAACTGCTTTCATTACATTGGTGTGTTCCATGATCTGATACAGAATATTCCTGATAATAAAGAGAAAGCAATAATATGCAAGACAGTAAATAATTTTCTAATAATGAATTGGCACTATCGGAAGAGCAGTACTTTTTGCAGTCTTTCTATTTGACTTTAGTTTCCCATTTGATCTATGGTGCTGCTTCCTTTTGTTTTCTAATTTGCATAGGTGAGAGGAGACACCCTGCTTGCTGGCCCCTTTCCATCTGATGTTGCAATAGTCGAATGCTGTGTGCACGCGCTAGAGCAATGACTCTTGTTTGCGTGATGTGTACCAATGTGAGCCTGGAGAACAGCCAGGATTTCTGGGAAAATGGTTCAGCATTGTGTTATGTTATATGTACTGTGTGCCAAGCCCTGCTGAACTAGTTCTGAACTTTTTTCTGTAGGAAGCAAATTCCAGTTTAAAGCACTAAGCCACCAATGCCACCAATAATCAAGCTGAAGCTTATTGTTACTTGTGGTCAAATATGGTCATTTCCTTTTTTTTTCTTTTCGGAGTTTTATATAGGTCGAACTTTACCCGAAGGTATCAGAGTGCTTTACATGAGTACCAGTTGTGTTACACACAGACACATTCATTTTTGTTAGGCACGGGGGATTAAGTGATTTGCCCAGAATCACAGGATGTTGAGCATCATTGCAGAGACTCGAACCCGGTTCCCCAGATTTTAGATCGACTGCCCTAGCAGTTAGGCCACATCCTCTCCCTTTGGTGATAGGGAACCGTCAGCTGCTTGTCAAGCATGACACAACGCCGGACTGCCTCTGTTACAGTCCTACCTAACTTTGAAAGGCAGTAATCCCCTCTTCAATTTAGCAAAATCTCAGATTTTCCTCACCCAATTGTCTTATTCATCCTTGATTTCAGTGGAACTGGTACCATAATCCTGCATTAGTAGATGCAGGACGTATTTCGTGAGTTTGTGCAAACAGATCTACAAAGGCCTTTCTAAGTACCAGGTAGTCAGAATTCATAAAGTTAAAAAAATGCCTTCGGAGCTTGAAGCAGGCTTTGAAAGAAGTACCAATGTTGTTCCCTACTCACTCACTTGTGATGAAACTCTTCCTTGCCTGCAAGCACACCTACACACACACACGCGTGCACACACATGTGTGTATGCAGCTACCACTCCCTATCTTTTCCCTGTATATCACTGCCCCATCCTGATGTCTCCTCCCTGCAGTCCTCCTGCTGCTCGTGACCTAATTGCCCCAATATGTATTAGGTAGAGGAAACAGATGCTTCTCCATTAAAGCCCCCCACCAAACTCTGCTGTAACTTCCTCACAAAAAACACTCTTCTCCCTCATCTGCTACAAAAAGCCCTGAAAATACATGCCTGTTCCCCACCAAAAGAGCCAACAACCAAGGAAATAAAAGGATGAATAGCTGTTACAAACAAAGCAATCCAGATATTGATACCTTTTACTGGACTACCTGGAAACAAAGTACCATCATGGTGTAAGGCATAAGGTTTACTATCCTTCAGGCTCTTCCTTCCAAAGACATTGGGTAGTGGAGTGGGACTTTAGAATCTAATCCATTGTCCCTTAATTGCAATGTATTCTCTGTAAGTCTTTTTAACAGACACATGACCATCTGAGGTGAATCCTATCCTCTCACGAGCACAGTACATCACGGGCCCTAGAAATAAAAACAAAGGCGGTAGATCGTTGCGCACAAAATGGCCACAACTCTTGAAGGCCCCCAATGAACAATTCCAAGATGGCATTCATCAATTACTAAATTCTTAATGAGCAAAGAAACAGCAGGTACTACCACCGAGCAGGCACCCGACTCACGCCAATCGTGGTCTACAAAGGATCACGTAGATTGGATGGCAGAGCTGGCCCTTGCCATACTTCAAACTCATTACCTGCATGCCACATCAGATGTGCGGGGCCATATAAAAGATCTAAAATAACATTCTTCCAGAGACCGGAGGAATTCTTCTTCATTCAATCCGTTCAAGAGAGGAATTATATAATTCCTTCCACAAAATTAATTAAATCTTAAGTGACATATATGTAGGATTTTAGTGCATTACTGCTCAAGCTGTCCTTTGCGACAAGTATTATACGTATGCTTTAATCTCATAATATAAACAACAGTTTGCTTCTGTCTCATGTATGTGTTCTGGCCTCACTCCAATGCAAAACATTCTGACATCTTCTGATAAGGGCCATGAAATACAAAATCTTAAATAAATATAAATGAATAAATATGTAATTGCATGAGTTTAACCCATTTAGCAATCTTACCAGCAGAATGGCCTTGTGGATGAAGCAGTTTGGATGGGCTTTGCAAACTGAGACATGTTGAGATTTCATTCCCTTCATTCCCCTTTTAGACATGATTTTTGTAGTTGTTTGTTCCGTTAAGCCGCAAAGCACGCTAAATATCTACAAGGTGGTGTGCAGTGCACCGGCTCATTTCTCACATACACTTTCGCCAAACCTAGGCACAAGGCACTGCCATAGTGAAGCATGAGACGGTCACGTTGGTGATTCATGTAATTTGACTTCCGTGAGTTAAATCAATCAAGAATCATCCTCATTCTCTACATTTAAAGAAGCAGCCACACCCATCTTATATGGTTGCATTGATAGCGCCGCGTCAGGCTGCAAGGCCATTCAATACAGCCATCCAAGTAATAGGTCAAATGCTGAAGTCAACTCTCCATACTGAGGGGCCTCAGAGCTCTTTCCTGCCTCTCTGGTCTTTGACCTTATTTTGTGTGTGACCAGATGCAAACCAGTGGAACTCTTAAATTCCAGAGTGGCCCTACACAATGCTAAAATTGGTATAGCGTTTTTCCCTGGTCTCATCCCTTTTTTAGAAGGGTCCGATTGCCATGGCTGTGCATCTAAAAGTTGAAATATATCTTGATTTGTATCAATGACTGCCTATGTAAAAGCTGAACAAGATGACTAACAGAAACAAGCATTGGAAATGCAATAAATTTCGCCTTTCACTAAGTTAAAGCCATTTGCTTTGCTAATGGTATTCTATAGCAAAGCAAATGGCTTTAACTTAATGAAAGGCGAGACCTATTGCATTTTTAATGGGGTTTTTTGTACCCAAAAACACTCCTTGACTTCATAAACGTTGGATGTCGACATGTTTTAATCATCACAATCACACTGAACATAACCACTGTTCTTAGGCCAGTTCACACTTGTTTCAGAAAATGATGAGGCTGCCAACTTTTGACATCTCCAAAACATGAACTGAACCATGCTTCTGCAACATGCTTCCTCATAGCTTTAAAAATAGAAAAGTCATACTGGTGTGTGCCTATGTTCTGAAGCATACAATGCTGTTTTTGTGTAAAAGCAGGCACGATTCACCAGTGAGTGGTAACGGATGCTGAGTTGGAAATAAGAGAAAAGCTCACCACCAGCACAGAACTACAACAAAAGAGAAAAGACACAGGGAGTAAAGGGGAAAGCAAAGCATAGGCCCACCATGGTGTCTGTCCCCTCCACACTCATTGGCCCACCATGGAGTCTGTCCCCTCCACACTCCATGGCCCACCATGGAGTCAGCAGCTTCCCAAAGTTTTGCCACACCCAGTCCACCCCAAGTATCATACGGAGATCCAAATTGCAACCTGCTCCCCCATAAAAATAAGCGAGGGGGGTACAATCGAACAGACGTCAGTGCTTGTTGCATGCTACTTGCCCATCGCCACCAGAGGGCGCCAGTTATCATCCAATCGGTATCAGCTATCTGCGGAGATTGCTGCCAGAGAGAACAAATGAGTGGGCTGTGTAGAAACGTTCAGGAAGGTGGGGGCGGCGCAGGGGAACAGGGAGTGAGAGGCGGGGGTCGAACGGGTAACGTGGGGAAACGTGTCAGAATAGATAAAATAGGTGAACTAGAAAAGAGGCGATCGAACAGGATGCTATAGAGAGACAGAATGAGAGGGCGCAGAGACAGGGGTGGAGATGGTACATGACAGTGAAAGAAGCTGGGCAGTGAAGGGGTAGATTAAGGGGGGTTCGGGAGGGGTGGGGCGATGGAGTGGAGGAGGGAAGGATGAGCTGCGTGCCACTGAGTTGGTGCACACAGACGCCTGGCGCTGTAGTGTCTGGAAAGCTGAGTATTCAAGCACGACAAAACACAATGTTTCGCTTTATCATGTCCCCTGTGCAAGGGGCACGGGTCGGTTGCAGGTTAGTGGCTTGTAATGGCGGCCTTTTTCCGGAGGGTGGGGGAAGGAGGCAGCTTGAGCCGCGAAGAAAGCAGGCAGCTTCCACGGACATCAATCATGATGTGCCGCTGCCTAACAAAGTTTGGTTTTTTTAGTCTTCATTTTTCAAAAGTCTGATGTCTCCCCCCCTCCTCGCCCCCCCGATATGCCAAAGCAAGCAATTATTTCATTAAATGCCTTAGACACATTGCCGCGCTGCACATTAAAGAGGATTATTAAAGCCCAGCGGCTCCTCCTACATTTGCCTTCGTAAACCGCCTGTAATCTCTGCAGCAGGGCATCCAGGGCCATGTCTCCGGGTCTCGGCCAGATCACATCCTCTTGTGAAGCAGAGCTGCAGGGCGAGCATGCCCCTTCCACAGCCGCCTGCTCTGCGGCAGTGCTCCGCAGCCCTGCATGGCAATAACTCCCCTGGCTGTGGCACGAGGTGCAGCCGAAAGCGCAGGCAGGCAGTAGCCTTTTCCTCTGCTGTGCGGCGCAGGCTGCGCTGCCGGGGGATGCGCTCGCACCAGAATCACTGCTGCGGCGTCACCGGGCACTGCTGGCCTGCTCCCCAGCAGGGACGGAATCGGGGCTGTGCACACGGGGTGAGCTGGCATCGGACGGCGGTGTCGTGCTCATGCAGGGGTGGTGGGTGCAAAGTGACACTTGCAGTAAATACCAAGGAACCGCTCTTATTATTTCAAGGCTGGGGGGGGGGGGCGGGGTGTTGTCCAGTTTCAACAAACTACCGCATTTTTTCCTTCTAAAGTAGTCCCGGGGCTTGTGTGATGCTTGGAACAGCTTCCCCGAAACTTCGCTTTCTTTCTCATCCTGAGCTATTTTGAGCTCCTTGTCCAGCTTGCCTTCGAAGAAGCAGAGCTTACCCTCGTCTGTGAAGCCGTTCTTTTTGACGAGGCCTTCTTTCAGCTGCCCGCCAGAGTGGACACTGATGCCGATCTCGTGCAGCTTGCCCTCCGTCCTCTGCCATTCGAACTCAGTCTGTCCGAAGTCTGAAGTCCTTCGGGCGTCCATGCGGGTGTGTCCTGACGGGAAGCTCTTGGCTGGCCTGCTCTTGCACAGCGGGCTGTACTCTGCAATAAATGTCCCTGTTCTCGCTTTATCTTTCGTAGATGTAAATGATCGTAACAGATTAATGAAACATTTCAGAAACAAGACAATGTGTGTGCGAGGCGGGTGAAGCCATATTAGGTGAAATTAAACCCCGTTCTACTGCCGGATCTATAATCAATTTGTTGCATGCGGTCTAGTATTGAATTAACTACGTATAAGCGCCCTGGTCGACTCGGTTCCCAAAAGATGTGATAGGCTGTGGTACGTTAAAATGGAAGGCAATGAGAGAGCGATCTTAAAGAAGTTTGATGGAAAAAAAAAACAAGTCAGGTCCCGAGCCGGCCAGCCAATCACAGCGCGGCCCGGGGAATGACATCACGGGGGTGTCCCGGGCCGGCAGCCAATGACAGCGCGGCCCGGGACAAAGGGGCGGGACTTAAAAAAAGTCCCAGAAACGCCCCCGAATCGCGTTTTCACCAGAAAGCGTGATTGACAGCCTCTGTCTCCCAATGGCTAGCCTCCATTTATGGAGCTAGCCAATGAGAGACAGAGGCGGAACCAAAGTCGATATGTAGGATCATGAGGTTTCGCCGTGGGCGGAGCAACTGCTACGCAGTTGCAACGCCCAGGGCGAAACCTAAAAACCCTGTATGCAGCCGCGGACGGTAGTGGGAGTACCTGCCGGGCGGTGACTTGGGGAGGGGCAGGGTGGGGGGTAGTAAACGATGGATTACGAAGGTTTACAGGTAAGTAAACATATAAATAAATAAAACGAATTTTGTTGCATGCACTGCATCCCCAAACGCGATGCAGTGCGCACAACGAAATTCGTTTTGTTTATTTATATGTTTACTTACCTGTAAACCTCTGTAATCCATAGTTTACTACCCCCCACCTTGCCCCTCCCCCTCCCCATGTCATCGCCCGGCAGGTACTCCCACTACCAACTGCGGCTGCCTGTATATGATATGGCGGAAAGACGTGAGCCAGTTCTGGTCCTCAGAATCTCCAGCAGGCCAACAACTAAGATGACTTTGATGTGTCAAATGGCACTGAACGATGAACCGCAATCAGGACAGAGACACTCTTGCCCTTCACCACCAGTTGGACCAATGCTAATTACAGTCCTCTATTAGGCTACTAGCTGGCCTTGAGACCGTCCATGCATGGGCGTATCCATCATTAGTGAAGCATGTCCAGCACCAGGGACCAAGGGCAGTGTTTCATTTGAGTTGGTGGTTGCAAGTGGAGGCCACCAGCACTCATTTTTGGGGACCAGCTCTTATTTTTCCTCATCAGACATTTCCTGAGAGCAAGAAAGGGAAAAACACACAAACTGGAAAGTAGAAGGAAGAGAAAAACTGAAAAAAGTAACCTGCAAGAGTGAGCTATTGGGCTAGTGAGTGCCTGGCAGTGGATTTAAGAGGCCCGAGGTGGATTCTGGACTACACAGCCTTGGCTCTTGGTGCACCGACATTTAATAGCGCTGACTGCTGGCTTCTGTGCAGTGCTTTGGGCACTGGGACTCTTTATTTAAAAAAAATAAGGACTACCCAAGGGAATGGGCACTTCCTACAACCCAATAATGGGTATTTTTACTACTCAACCTTGCGGCAAGGAGCACCATTTACTTTGCTTCCATTTGCTTGCATTAGAGTCAATGGCACCCTTGTTTCACCATTTCTGTCCATGCAAATCAGAATTCCACAGCATCTCTGAGATTTGTAGTCACAACAGCAGCAGCAGTGCAATCAGTCAGTAATTGGACCGCTCCTCCGGGCCATGTGAGAGCTTTTTCAAATTGTAGGCCTTCATGCAATTTAAAACGAAATACGTGCACACTGTAAGATGCATAAACAGCGATAACTAAAGAAACAAAAACTAGAGGTTGCAAGCGGAATTACCTTTTTTAGCTTTTCTGCCATCTGAAGTGCCCCCAAAAATATTCTGTGGAGTTTAGGCGTCAAGCATAATAATTTGCGCTGCAGGTAGGGATGGACTGACCTATAGGGCAATCTGACAGTGTCCAATGGGCTAGTCTAACAGGTCAGTTTGTAGGCCCGTTTTGTGTCTGAGTGTGGGCTGGATTTGTGGTGTGGTGGGCATAACTTCTGGCTGTGTGTGACTAGATGAAAAAAAAATCTTTAAATAAAGGTTGCGTGGCAAGGATGGACTGCGATCAAAAAAAGAGACTCAAATTAGTTAGCTGAAAAAAGTGGCTCATGTTTACAAATCGCTGCAGTTTTGAACTTGTAAAGACACGTTGTATAAGTGTTATGTGAGGTATGGAAGATTGCTCTTATTTGAGTTCGTTGCAGGCAAAGTTTGTGGTAGTATCAGGGAAATCATCAGTAAAAAGCAGCCAATCAGACCTTAAAACAGGAGCACAAACAGTAAAAAAACTGAACTGTCTGACCATCCCATCAGTTTGCCCTATAGGCCAGTCTGACCCGTGTAGGAAGCAACACTGTGCAGGCTGTGGAATCTCTTTGCATGCAAAATGGATAGGCTAATCCCACTGTGTGGGTAGAAGAGCAGAGATGTGTAGATGTTTTTATCTTTTTGATAGTGAAAGACCATAGCAAATTTTGCGGCCACTTTTCTGGAATATTGCTACAACAATTGCTCACTAGAAACACAAATATGCATGGTTCACCACCTCTCAGACAGTGCACCACATCGTAAAAAGTTGAGAGTTGCATGATTGACAAATGTGGACCACTTTTTTTTAATACTCAGTTCGAAATAGTGGGCCATTTTAATTTTGTTGACGAGCAAGGTAACAGCAGCAGCTTCCACCAAGTGGACACCTGTCTCAAGCCACACATTTGCTGTGGTCTATTGTGTTAAAGGGTTGTGGTTTACATAGCAGTTAAAGATACATAGTTGGCACATGGTGATGTAGGATGGATTGCCTATTTTCTGCCCCTGTCCAACCCAGGAGCAGTATGTTACCAGTGCCCGCTTTCAGTCTGTTGCAAATGTCCCCAACTATTTTAAGGAAGGGTTAAAAAGCAGTAATTTTGAATTGGCTAAAATGCTGCTCTGAGTGTGCAGTATTATAAACAATTGGTTCATTCGGGTGCAAAGTATTTCTATTACTGTCTCATAAACATATGTAGCGTTCAAACATCTCTTTACTCAAAGGTAATTCCAGCAAAAATTATTTTAAAAAAAACAGAATCCCAAACCATCTATATATTTAGCACAGAGCACTAAAGTCACGAATTGCACTTATTGTTCACTTCTTTACAGCCTTTTTGCGAATGATATACATTGGAAGTATTTATGAATGACTACAATTTATAAAACGATACATAAATACATAGATGGTTTGGGATTCTGTTTTTTTAAAAATAATTTTTGCTGGAATTACCTTTGAGTAAAGAGATGTTTGAAAGCTACATATGTTTATGAGACAGTAAAAGAAATACTTTGTACCCGAATGAACCGATTGTTTATAATACTAATTAACTGCCCAGGTTCATAGGGATACTGGGTTAACCCCATTGGATACTGAACTAGTCTGAGTGTGCAGCGCAGGGCAAATAACTAGGAATACCGTTCTGCTACAGATGGGCACCTGTGCCAGACAGATAGAAGTCTTCCTTCCATTATGACTACTTAGTTCACTCACTACAGGGTAGCGAATCAGTCCTGCTATGGATGCTAAGCCGAATTGCTTGATATTTCCTAAACTCCTCTCTCCTGTATCCCTCCTCTGACTCGTCCCAAACCACGGTACAACTCTTTCTAGCCTCCTCTGTGCCTCCTTTGAGTCATCCCAAATCTCATCTGAATAAAATAAACTCCCAAAAAACTCTATGTAGACTCTTCCCTCCTCAATCCCTCCTTCATTCTATTCAATCAAACAAACAAACCCCATATCTACCACTCAAATTAACAACTTATGTTTCACTATACTAACCCACCACTAATCCTTTGGGTTCCAGAGTAGCGTGCTACTTGCCGAAAAGTGATTCAACGGCTCATCAGGGATTGTAGGCGCTGTATAAATACAATTACAATTTATCTGAGACAGGCACCTTGCGCCTTGCAGGTAGGCAAACAGAGACGGAGTGGCCATCATCAGAATGACGTCACTGCACCTAGGAAACAAGGTGTTTGGGACATGGCCATAAAGTGTGCCAGGAATGCCGGAAAGTCGTCGTTCCGCTTTCCTTAAGTCTCTTTGATTGTCTGCTGGTATGTGGACTTAAATCATTGCAGCTGCACCTGAGAGGTGTGTACACTGCACCCGCTCTCTGTGAAGGGAGGACACGTACCTGCAATTAAACAGATTAAGACTGATTGTGTGGCTGCAGCCGCACTGCCTCTTCATGGCTTACAGCAAAGGCCGCCTTTGTTTTCCTTGTGTAATCTATCAATGTGTTGAATTTAGTTTCATGTTAAATGGAGTCAGCACATGAACTCAGTATAATGTTCTTGTTCCTGCACACTGTCCAAATGTGCTTCATAATCCCTGGACATGTAACTTTGTTAATATAATCATAATGCATTCAAAATTGTCTCTATGACTTATTAATTTTATCTCTCTTTCTTACTAGTGAATTGGTGACTTTTCTACAAAAAAATAGCAACGGCAAAGCCAATAGGTCTCACCCTTCGGATCTATTTATTTTGCTATGGCTGTTTGCCATCCTATGTAGCATTGGGAAAAAAACATCAGCAAAAGAAAAAGGAAAGGCTCAATGACACAGCCACTGTTGTCAGATGCATCATGCTGCAGGTGTATGCGTGCGTCAACATTTACTTTTTCTAGTTGCAATTCTAAGGTGGCGGGCAGGTAAATAAAAAAAGGAAATATTAAATGCGAGAAAGAGCTCCCTTCAACAAATGGCAGTTTGCAGGTCCTCCAAAAAGGGCAAAAAAATGTAAATGCTCTCGGGGGTTTTGGACGACCGAGGAACAGGTGGGGCGAAGCAAATGGGAGGGGAGAAGACAATAATAATAAAGTCAGGTAGTGGAGGAGGTGAAAAGCAGAACACCAGGGGGAGAGCAACAGGGAGCCAGGGCCGGACTGGCCGTATCAGGCACCGGGCAATCCCCCGGTGCACTGCACTGTTGAGGGATGGTTTTGGGCCCCTGGGGGCTGTTTTTGTTACAGGGCCGTTTTTGCAGCATAGCGAGGGGGACGGCCGAGCACTTTGTCAGGGCCGGTTTTTGTTCCCAGTCCGGCCCTGCAGCAGCCACGGCCGGTGGTAGGTGTAACTGCAGGGCGGTGACGTAGGGAGGGGTAGGGGCAGGGTGGGGGGTTGTAATGTATGGATTACGGACTTTAACAGGTAAGTAAACATATAAATATATAAAACGAATTTCGTTGTGTGCACTGCATCACCAAATGCGATGCAGCGCGCGCAACGAAATTCGCCCTGCAGTTACACCTACCACCGGCCGTGGCTGCCCTGCATGGAGCACGAGGGGTGGAGGTAGAGGTGCCAGAGAGAGAGTAGTATTCGTGAAAACAACACAGAGGCAAGTCTTTAGGGGAGGGAAGCAGAACATAAAACAGACAACTAGAAAACACATTTATTTTCATGGAGTGCCGAAAGAAGAATGAACAAGCATTGAAAATGCAATAGGTCTCGCCTTTGATTAAGTTAAAGCCATTTTGCTTTGCTAATGGTATTGTATAGCAAGACAAATGGCTTTAACTTAATGAAAGGTGGGACCTAATGTTAGTCAGTGTCAGTCAGTCAGTGTCAGTCAGTCACTCAGTGTCAGACAGTCAGTGTCAGTCAGTGTCAGTCAGTGTCAGTCAGTGTCAGTCAGTGTCAGTCAGTGTCAGTCAGTGTCAGTCAGTCAGTCAGTGTTAGTCAGTCAGTGTCAGTCAGTCAGTGTCAGTCAGAGTCAGTCAGTCAGTCAGTGTCAGTCAGTCAGTGTCTGTCAGTCAGTGTCAGTGTCAGTCAGTCATTGCCAGTCAGTGTCAGTCAGTCATTGTCAGTCATAGTCAGTGTCAGTCAGTCAGTCAGTGTCCGTCAGTGTCCGTCAGTGTCCGTCAGTGTCAGTCATTGTCAGTCATTGTCAGTCATTGTCAGTCATTGTCAGTCATTGTCAGTCATTGTCAGTCATTGTCAGTCATAGTCAGTCATAGTCAGTCATAGTCAGTCAGTGTCAGTCAGTGTCAGTAAGAGTCAGTCAGTCAGTGTCAGTCATGGTAGTCAGTGTAAGCCAGTGTCAGTCAGTCAGTGTCAGTCATGTCAGTCGGTGTCAGTCAGTCAGTGTCCATCAGTGTCAGTCAGTCAGTGTCAGTCAGTCAGTGTCAGTCAAAGTCAGTCAGTGTCAGTCAGTCAGTGTTAGTCATGTCAGTCAGTGTCAGTGTCAGTCAGTCAGTATCAGTAAGTCAGTGTCAGTCAGCCAGTGTCAGTCAGTAAGTCAGTGTCAGTCAGTGTCAGAGTGTCAGTCAGTCAGTCAGAGTCAATCAGTGTCAGTCAGTGAGGTAGTGTCAGTTAGTGAGTGTCAGTCAGTCAGTGTCAGTCAGTCAGAGTCAGTCAGTGTCAGTCAGTGAGGTAGTGTCAGTCAGTCAGTGTCAGTCAGTCAGTGTCAGCTAGAGCAGCTCTGTTGACCTGGTTCTCTGGCTCTAAAGCAGCTCTGCTGACCTGGTTCTCGGGCTCTAAAGCAGCTCTGCTGACCTGGATCTCTGGCTCCAAAGCCGCTCTGCTGACCTGGTTCTCTCCCTCTAAAGCAGCTCTGCTGACCTTGTTTCTTTGGCTCTACAGCAGCTCTGCTGACCTGGTTCTCTGGCTCCAGAGCAGCTCTGCTGGCCTGGTTCTATGGCTCTAAAGCAGTTCTGCTGACCTGGTTCTTTCCCTCTAAAGCAGCTCTGCTGAACTTGTTTCTCTGGCTCTACAGCAGCTCTGCTGACCTAGTTCTCTGGCTCCAGGGCAGCTCTGCTGTTCCATTCTATGGCTCTAAAGCAGTTCTGCTGACCTGGTTCTCTGGCTCTAATCAGCTCTGCTGACCTGGTTCTCTGGCTCTAAAGCAGCTCTGCTGGCCCGGTACTATGGCTCTAAAGCAGTTCTGCTGACCTGATTCTCTGGCTCTAGAGCAGCTCTGCTGACGTGGTTCTCTGGCTCGAAAGCAGCTCTGCTGACCTGGTTCTCTGGCTCTAAAGCAGCTCTGCTGACCTGGTTCTCTCCCTCTAAAGCAGCTCTGCTGACCTGGATTCTCTGGCTCTACAGCAGCTCTGCTGACCAGGTTCTCTGACTCTAGAGCAGCACTGCTGACCTGGTTCTTAGGCTCTAGAGCAGCTCTTCTGACCTGGTTCTCTCGCTCTCAAACAGCTCTGCTGGCCTGGTTCTATGGCTCTAGAGCAGCTCTACTGACCTGGTTCTCTGGCTCTAAAACAGCTCTGCTGACCTGGTTTTATGGCTCTAAAGCAGTTCTGCTGACCTGGTTCTCTGGCTCTAGAGCAGCTCTGTTGACCGGGTTCTTAGGCTCTAGAGGAGCTCTGCTGACCTGGTTATCTGGCTCTACAACGGCTCTGCTGGCCTGGTTCTCTGGCTATACAAGGGGTCTGCTGACCTGGTTCTCTGGCTCTAAAGCAGCTCTGCTGATCTGGTTTCTCTGGCTTTACAGCAGCTATGCTGACATGGTTTTATGGCTCTAAGGCAGCTCTGCTGACCTGGTTCTCTGGCTCTAGAGCTGCTCTGTTGACCTGGTTCATAGGCTCTAGAGCAGATCCTCTGACCTGGTTCTCTGGCTCTAAAGCATCTCTGCTGACCTGGTTCTAAGGCTCTAAATAAGCTCTGCTGACCTGGTTCTCTGGTTCTAGAGAAGCTCTGCTGCCCTGGTTATCTGGCTCTAAAGCAGCTATTCTGACCTGGTTCTCTGCCTCTAGAGCAGCTCTGCTGACCTGGTTGTTAGGCTTTAGAGCATCTGTGCTGACCTGGTTCTCTGGTTCTAAAGCAGCTCAGCTGACCTGGTTCTCTGGCTCCAAAGTAGCTCTGCTGACCTGGTTCTATGTCTCTAAAGCAGCTCTGCTGGCCTGGTTCTATGGCTGTAAATCAGCTCTGCTGGCCTGGTTCTCTGCTTCTAGAGCTGCTCTGCTGTCCTGGTTCTCTACCTCTAAAGCAGCTCTGCTGACCTGGTTCTCTGCCTCTAGAGCAGCTCTGCTGAGCTGGTTCTTATGCTCTGGAGCAGCTCTGCTGACCTGGTTCTTTGGCTTTAAAGTAGCTCTGCTGACCTGGTTCTCTGGCTCTAAAGCAGGTCTGCTGACCTGGTTCTCTGCCTCTATAGCAGCTCTGCTGACCTGCTTCTTAGGCCCTAGGGCAGCTCTGCTGACCTGGGCCTATGGCTCTAAAGTAGCTCTGCTGACCTGGTTCTCTGGCTCTAAAGCAGCTCTGCTGATCTGGTTCTCTGGCTCTAAAGCAGCTCTGGGCTCTAAAGCAGCTCTGCTGACCTGGTTCTATGTCTCTAGAGCAGCTCTGCTGCCCTGATTCTCTGGCTCTAAAGCAGCTCTTCTGGCCTGGGTCTCTGGCTCTAAAGCAGCTCTGCTGACCTGGTTCTATGGCTCTAAATCAGCTCTGCTGACCTGGTTTTCTGGTTCTAGAGCAGCTCTGCTACCCTAGTTCTCTGGCTCTAAAGCAGCTCTGCTGACCTGGTTCTCTGCCTCTGGAGCAGCTCTGCTGACCTGGTTCTTAGGCTCTAGAGCAGCTCTGCTGACCTGGGTCTCTGCCTCTAAAGCAGCTCTGCTGACCTGGCTCTCTGGCTCTAAAGCAGCTATGCTGACCTGGTTCTCTGCCTCTAGAGCAGCTCTGCTGACCTGGTTCTTAGGCTCTAGAGCAGCTCTGCTGACCTGGGTCTCTGCCTCTAAAGCAGCTCTGCTGACCTGGCTCTCTGGCTCTAAAGCAGCTCTGTTGATCTGGTTCTCTGGCTGGCTCTAGAGCAGCTCTGCTGACCTGGTTCTATGGCTCTAAAGTAGCTTTGCTGACCTGGTTCTATGGCTCTAAATCAACTCTGCTGGCCTGGTTCTCTGGTTCTGGAGTAGCTCTGCTGCCCTGGTTCTCTGGCTCTAAAGCAGCTCTGCTGACCTGGTTCTCTGCCCCTAGAGTAGCTCTGCTGACATGGTTCTTAGGCTCTAGAGCAGCTCTGCTGACCTGATTCTCTGGCTCCAATGCAGCTCTGCTGGCCTGGGTATCTGCCTGTAGAGCAACTCTGTTGACCTGGTTCTTAGGCTCTAAAGCAGCTCTGCTGACCTGGTTCTGTGGCTCTAAAAGCAGCTCTGCTGATCTGGTTCTCTACCTCTAGAGCAGTTCTGCTGACATGGTTCTATGGCTGTAAAGCAGCTCTGCTGACCTGGTTCTCTGTCTCTAAAGCAGCTCTGCTGACCTGGTTCTCTGGCTCTAAATCAGCTCTCCTGACCTGGTTCTCTGGCTCTAGAGCAGCTCTGCTGACCTGGTTCTCTGGCTCTAAAGTAGGGTTGCTGACCTGGTTCTCTTGCTCTAAAGCAGCTCTGCTGACCTGGTTCTCTGGCTCTAGAGCAGCTCTGCTGACCTGATTCTATGACTATAAAGTAGGTTTGCTGACCTGGTTCTCTAGCTCTAAAGCAGCTCTGCTGACCTGGTTCTCTGCCCCTAGAGTAGCTCTGCTTACCTGGTTCTTAGGCTCTATAGCAGCTCACCTGACCTGGTTCTCTGGCTCTAAAGCAGCTCTGCTGACATGATTTTCTGGCTCTAAAGCAGCTCTGCTGGCCTGGTTCTCTGCCTGTAGAGCAGCTCTGTTGACCTGGTTCTTAGGCTCCAGTGCAGCTCTGCTGACCTGGTTCTCTGGCTCTAAAGCAGCTCTGATGACCTGGTTCTCTGGCTCTAAAGCAGCTCTGCTGATCTGGTTCTCTGCCTCTAGAGCAGTTCTGCTGACCTGGTTCTCTGGCTGTAAAGCAGCTCTGCTGACCTGGTTTTCTGGCTCTAAAGCAGCTTTGCTGACCTGGTTCTCTGGCTCTTAAAGCAGCTCTGCTGATCTGGTTCTCCATGCCTAGAGCAGCTGTGGTGACCTGGTTCTTAGGCTCTAGTGCCGCTCTGCTGACCTAGATCTGTGGCTCTAAAGAAAGCAGTTCTGCTGGCCTGGTTCTCTGGCTCTAAAGCAGTTTTGCTGACCTGGTTCTCTACCTCTAGAGCAGCTCTGCTGACCTGGTTCGTAGGCTCTAGGGCAGCTCTGCTGACCTGGTTCTCTGGCTCTAAAGCAGCCCTGCTGACCTAGTTCTCAGGCTCTCGATCAACTCTGCTGATCTGGTTCTCTCGCTCTAGAGCAGCTCTTCTGACCTGGTTCTATGGCTCTAAAGCAGATCTGCTGCCCTGGTTCTCTGGCTCTAAAGCAGACCTGCTGACCTGGTTCTCTGCCCCTAGATTAGCTCTGCTGACCTGGTTCTTAGGCTCTAGAGCAGCTCTGGTGATCTGGTTCTTTGGCTCTAAAGCAGCTCTGCTGACCTGGTTCTCTGACTCTAAAGCAGCTCTGCTGGCCTAGTTCTCTGCCCCTAGATCAGCTCTGTTGACCTGGTTCTTAGGCTCTAGGGCAGCTCCGCTGACCTGGTTCTCTGGCTCTAAAGCAGCTCTGCTGACCTGGTTCTCTGGTTCTAACGCAACTCTACTGATCTGGTTCTCTACCTCTAGAGCAGTTCTGCCGACCTGGTTCTCTGGCTCTCGAGCAGCTCTGCTGGCCTGGCTCTCTGGCTCTAAAGCAGCTATTCTAACCAGGTTTTCTGGCTCTAAAGCAGTTCTGCTGACCTGGTTCTTAGGCTCTAGAGCAGCTCTGCTGACCTGGTTCTCTCCCTCTAAAGCAGCTCTGCTGACCTGGTTTCTCTGGCTCTACAGCTGCTCTGCTGACCTGGTCCTCTGGCTCTAGAGCAGCTCTGCTGACCTAGTTCTTAGGCTCTAAAGCAGCTCTGCTGACCTGGTTCTCTGGCTCTAGAGCAGCTCTGCTGACCTGGTACTCTGGGTCTAAAGCAGCTCTGCTGACCTGGTTCTCTCCCTCTAAATCAGCTCTGCTGACCTGGTTCTCTAGCTCTAAAGCAGCTCTGCTGACGTGGTTCTCTCCCTCTAAATCAGCTCTGCTGACCTGGTACTCTGGGTCTAAAGCAGCTATGCGGACCTGATTCTCTCCCTCTAAAGCAGCTTTGCTGACCTGGTTCTCTGGCTCTAAAGGCTCTGAACATTGAAACATACCTCTGTAGTCCAACCCCGCCTCACACGAAATATAATCGTCAGCTCATCATAATGCGCAAATGAATGCATGAATAGATTGCTTTAAAAAGCTAAACACCAGAGAGATAAGGTGCGTTAATGATGCAGCAGAATTCCACATATTGCGAGAGTGAGGGGCTGAAGCAGGAGATGCTTTCGGCAGCCATTACAAGCGTGTGGACAGCGCTGCAAATTAGGAAAAAAAAGTGCTTCAAGCCCATTAAAGGAAAGAGTGTAAATCCGCCCGTAAACGATCCTATCCCGGTGGCGTGCCTAAAAGTAGACAGAGTGGCAACAAGGAATGATTGGCATGCCTTCAGTGCAATCGTTGCACTGCTTTAGGCATAATTTGTGATGCCAAACGACGCGCACGAATGAAAGCTGAAGGCAGAGCTAGGACGAGGCTTCTGGAATCGTATCGATTCCAAGAAGTCTCGTATGACGAGAGCTGGGCATCAGGCCAAGACCTAAAAAGTAGTTCCTTAAAAGTAAAGAAGTAAAAGAATAAAAGTCAGCCAAGTGAAAATGATAGACTATGCTTCAGATGATGGACAAAAACAACATGAACATCGCATTCCATGGAATAATAAGTATCATATGAGAGTGACAATAAAGCTAACCAGTGGTAAGCAATGGGCACGCTCTAAGCTTACTTTACATTTCTGGAAAACCCACAATAGGGTCATTCACAATTGGACAGCTTGGGCTGCTTGATAGGCGAGACCTAAAGAGAAAAAAATGCTTCATTGGGGACTAGCCACAAACTTTTTTCCACAAGTAAATGAGATTTACTGTTAAAAAATTCAAAATGTAAACATGTGTAGACTTGACAAAAGTTGCAAATGAAAATAGACATTGAGGCCATTCCACCTGTTCATGCTGTGTGTAAATATGCATTTCACATACATAGTTTAAAAATGAGTGTGAAAAATTGTGTCTCAGAGGAGTGGGTGGAAATATGCACTATGATTTCGGTACACAATTACTAGGAAGTACAATTTTAGGCATTCACAAAAGGTTGCAAATGTACTAGTTAGATACATTTTTGTACCGTTTACAGCAGTTGACCTGTCGTAAGTCTTAAACATAACTTCAAACCATTGGGTTGCTCAGGCAGCTCACAATTCAGAGGTTCGGCTCATTATGTCCATGTGTCAGAGATCACAAGAATAGTGCACTGGGCAAAAGTGGATAGATGGTTGTGTACCTAGTTGAAAAAAAACATCTTTAAATAAAGACTGCGTGGCAGGGACGGACTGGGACAAAAAAGAGCTTATATTTGTTGCACAGATGTATAAATGGCGCTGTCAGTGAATGTGTATGTGTAAAAACACTAGCATATATATATATAGCACAAACTTACCTGGAAGGCTATCAAGCACTGAACAGCAGACAAGAGCCAAGAGTTAGGATCCAAGGATCGTTTACAATGATGCAGATTAAGTCTAGGCCTGTGTGTAAATCTGGGTTAAAAAACCTGCTAAGATGGAAAACTCACAATATCCTGTCCTGAAGGAACTCACATCTGGAATGGATTTTCAGCGGGATTTGTGCAACTTTTCTGGATCATGAAATGTAGTGGCATTTTGCAGTTTCCGTTTAGAAGGACCATTTTTGTGAACATTTTAGTGTTTCGTGGTAGATCACAAACCACACAAATCACCAGAAAACACTGATAGGTTCCGGAAATGTTGTGTTTTGTAGTTTTAACTTTGGTTCCTTTGTCCTTCTGTTTCATGGAACGCAGAAGCAAAATTCTGTGAACCGTGGCCATTTTGCTACCGCTCACTATGAAATAGAAAATAATTCTGATATGGCCTAGAAAGCGTGGCTTTTGTTTAGAGTGCTGGTGTTCCTGGTAAAGATGGATCTACAAATTCTTTTTGAATGCAGGATGATAGGAGCAGATCTGACGGCAATTGAAGTGGTGCTCCGTTGGAGCATAGTTTGAGATGTCTGCCTTCTGGTCTCTTCTTTTATGCACATGTCAGTGCTTAATTTGATCCGGTGTTTTCTGGTGCCCAGCTCAACACCAACACTTATAATTGTTTGCCACTTGGTGGTGCTGGTTGTCTAATTTAGAAATGAGCACACCAACAGTTGTTTAAGGCAATATACATGAAAAATGACTAATACCTGCCACCCAAGCCATTCTTATAGCTATGTGACCTGGAGTATTCTGAATTGTAACACTTGCAGGAGTGTGATGGTTAGAAGTTGTGTTGGTAGTATGATAGGCAGCATTGGGTGGGGCTATTAGTGGTGCAAACTGCAGGGGCCCTGACAAAGGCCTATGCACTTTCATTTTTTTTTTACAATTTCACACACGTAAGCACAAGATTTGTTTCTGGTGGCCTTGTAGGCGATGAAGTTCATCATGAAAATTATGCAGCCAGAGAGGGAGCCTAAATAGTTCTCCCATCATATTCTACTGTCCCACAATGATACGTGCTGCACCATGTATGGCGTGTTTCAAGGGAGTCACTTTTTCAAGAAACAGAGCTGGGGGGAAAAGGCCGTTTTTGGCTTTCTGGGCGAAAGACTTGTGTCAAGTGTAAAACCAAGTAAATTAGCTTTGCCCTTCAACAAGGTGGTCCTTCGATAAAGTTTCAATCTGAAGTTGTTTGATGCTATTGTTGTACAGGACGAATACTGTTTCTGTCAGATTGAGATGTATGTAAGAGTTGACTTCCAGTTTTGGATCAGTGTGAGACAGGATATAAATCTCTGGATGTCATAGGGTGATCAGATTCGAAATATTATTATATATTGATTTGTTGTCAGTGAGTGGTTCAATGAGGAAGTTAAAGATGATAGTGGAAGAGATGGATACCTGGGGTACTTATAAACAGATGCAGAGTTTCTGGGATCCTTAGGTTCCACTTCCTATGTGGACTACCTGAAGGATGAGGTAAAAGTGACCCAATGCAGCACTGTCTCACTGAGTCAAATGTGTGCTTCTACGGCAGGAGTCTTTAATGTTTGTAATGATCTTTTATGTAAGGGTATTCAATCGGATCCCCCCCAAAATGACAAACATATTTTCTCACAATTGTTCTATAAAATATTGTATGTATGTGTCTTGTAAAGTGCACTGCTGCCCTGAGGCGTCGTGGCGCTGTAGACCGCTGGGGAACCCGTCCTGGCTATCCCTGTGAGATGGTCTCCAAGGTGAAACCAGGAATCCCCGGCGAATGTGGGGGGCCGTTGTAGAGATGAGGCAAGCTAATGCCCAGAGTTGCCAAGTGTGATCCCTGGTTAGAGTAGGCACCGAGGCGAGAATTATTGAGTCCGCTGACCCTGGTCCACGACCCAGCCGCGTCGGGAATTGAACCCTGGTCCCGGGTCGTTCTCTGCTTCCGGGTCTGCCGCCTCTAACCAGTGAGCCACTCCACTCCACTTTATCGAAGGACCACCTTGTTGAAGGGCAAAGCTAATTCACTTGGATACTGAAAGCAAATTAAAAATGTTTAGTGGGGCTTGAGAGCATACCTTCCAACAATTATAAAGAAAGCTGATTTTCATTAGTGCTTTTCAGTTTATGAGAGTAAATAAATGTAGAGTAAAACATAGCAAGTAAGGCACAAACTTCAAATTAGATCATAGTGTATAAGGGAATGTTCAAAAGCAATGTTCTGTAATACCTTTTTCTCACAAGAAATCACATTTGATGAACCTGAAGAAAATATTGTAAGTAAAATTAAAAAATATTTAAGTGTAAATGCGTGATTTTCTTTCTTGCCATTTATATTGTGACAGTACCATACCTTTGGGGCAATTAGTCCCATGTCTTACCTTGGCAAAGGAATGTTTTTTTACTTGGCGCTGCTGCGATAGAGAAGCAGCAGAGCAGAGGAAGCCAAGTGTGCGTATGTACATTGGAATAAAAATTGTACAAACCTCTGAATCATACCTTTTGGGGATTAAAAGTAATCATGATCGTTTTTTATTAACCAGATTTAAGTTTAAATATTTTCCATTACCTGTTGGCACAGCCTTTAGGTGCCCTTAGAGACCAGTGCCTCCTGCCATGTGGCTGCGACAATCGGTCTCCACAGGACATGACACACTTTTTAACGTTGTGCAGTTTCTCTGAGGTCCCTAGAAAGTCTTTTATATTTCCCATTCTTAAAAAGGTTGGTTTTTACAACTTTTATCTAACAAAACTATTTTGTATACTCTTAGTTTTTTAAAGGCTGCCATCAGGTTGAGATCAAGCTGTGATTAATTTGTCAGTAGGTGCTTCTTTTTTCTTTCCTGCTTATCATCTTACTGTAATCACTTTATCATGGTCACCTTGTCAGAATACTCTGCATATAGGTGGAGTTTTATTGATGTTTGTATGACTTTTATGTTTTTATTTGAAAGAACCGAATAAAGTTTTGTTGATGATGGTAGTCCCATGTCATGTGTGATCCCTCAAGTCATTCTTTGCTTTTTAGCCCAAAACACTTTGCATGATTGGTTTTTGAGGCCATCAGCACAATGGGAAATGAAATATCACAGGTCCCAAAACCCAATGTGCTGTTGGCTAAAATGCCAGGACCAGCCAAAAGTATTTATTAAAAAATGGGACCGAATTGCGGATCTAGACATATTTAACAATTGGAATGTTGCAATTATGTCCACTTACCTCTTTTAAAAGTGCAGGCAAATATATGATAGCCATCATGCTGTGGGCAGACCTGTAACAATGAAAGTGTCCACAGTGTGTTCGGTATCAGAAATGAGGGGTGAGATGCTAGAGGTTGTTTGAAGTCACTTTAAACATATACTCCCAGCCAGGACTAATAACAGATGTTGCAGATGACCCATTTCATATTGGGCCGAAAGGGTGCAGCACAGACCACCAATGACTCTTTAATATGTGTGAAAAAGGCCGCTTTATTGAAGATAGATGCGCCTCACAAACATTACTCTTGGCCTTTGCCTTACAAAACTACACCTCGCTACACATTGATTCACCTAAATCCTCCTCCCCCACCCCTAAGGTCTCCCCACCCTTTTCCTTTCTTTGTAACTATTTTTAAAACCCCAACTCAGTCATTAACTGTTGAACTTTAACCCTGTAACCTCTTCTCTACTTCTCTAAACATCTACCTAACTAAGTATCTCCTATCTTAACGTTATTGCCTGCTCCCAAAGTAACTAGTTCCAAACCAAAATTAAACTGTAAACATGCATAAAACTAGATACTAGACGCCACTCAGAAACAGTCTGTTGCCCGCTTCCGACGTCTGCCCGACATCCTTACCAAGCAGAAGTCACAGCGGGATCCCATTCACACTGTCATGGAGCTTGATGAGGAAATTAAACATTTTTACTTTTCTGACCCCCCAACTAGCGAACTTTGGGGTATCTTCATAATTCAATGTTTTGTCTAGAACCTCCTCTACCTGGATTAAGTACAGTTCCATCCCACAGTGAAACAAATGCACTCCATCCCCTCTGAAAATATATACCGCCTCATACCTCAATTCCGGGTGCTCTATCCTGCCAAATCCTGCCTCCCTACAAAAACCCTCATGTCTCGATTTATCTTTCTCTTTGCTTTGCAAATAGCAGTAGGTCTTTCGGCACCCCTGCATTATCTTCTACAGATTAATTCAGTCCAGATGTTAAAGCATCCCAACCATTGCTGCCTGATCTCCAACAAGTCCCTCTTCATTTGTATCAATAGGGACAATACTTTGTATACCACGAGGTCATTTTCCCCTAGATGCACAATTAAAACATCAGGACAAATGTGTTGTTGCATCAAGTTATTTAGGCAGGGCATAAGCTTGCGCCATCTCATACCACCTCTCCCGGACCAACGTATATTAAACAATGACAAACACCTTTCCCTTCTGCAATACATGTAGTTCTGCCCATTTAATTAAGGAATGGACGACTAACCAAATGGACAGTTCCACTACTGCACCTGAAAAGATAAATGCATCAGTATATAGAAGTACATGTTACACTCACCCAAGCGCGCAACACACATAGGGCTCAAAAGGCTTCAGCCCCCCCCCCGTTGTGTGTGGCAGCCCAGGCGAGACTGCTTCCCGGGCACACACTCAGATAGTTTTTGAGTACTTCACAGGTCTTTAAAAGACCATTTACTTATCAACGAGACTGTTGTTTTTTCACCCCTTCTTAGAGCCCCGCATCTCCACTCTGCCTATTGCTGGAAGAATTAGCTACCCCCCCCAAATGATTATTAGTCCCCTCCCCAGAAATGAGGCTCTAGTTGCATCTCTGCACTCACCCAGCTCCTCACATTTCACCTATCTTTTATAACAATCCGAAGCTCAACAACCCAAATGCATGATTCTGCCACTGTCCCAGCCCTGTTTAGTTGCATCTGTGGCTACTCCAATCCTGAATGTGTGTGCTGAAATCCCCTGGTACCTCCCCAACTGCAGCAGAGGTCTCCCCATTACCCACAGTAGGAGAGCCGCTGTCACCCCCAACCAGACACCCTGTGAAAAACTGCCCCTTGCCCCCCAATGATCAAACTCTTCAAAGCACACCACCAACATACTGGGCATATCAATGGCACCTGACTGGTACCCATAACCACTACTCTCCCCCTGCCTATTTAATCCATCTTAGAGTGTTTGAGCATGATCATTACAGCACCTATTTCACTCCCCCCAAATCCTACTTCCTTCCCATCAAGCCCCGCAGCACCTTTCCTCCCTAAAAACTACAACACGCTAAACTCTCCAAAAAACATCCATGACAGTAGTACAGAAAATAACCATGTCTTCTCTTCACCATTGCAGATCATAGATAGAACCGTTAATAGCCTAACTAAAAGGTCCTTGGACACTGGCCTCCTGACTCTGTGCCGGGGCCCCACCTCCCTGGCTATGTCCTCAAGAGTGTGTCTGCCCAATCACCCGCAGTAGGGACATAACTCGACCACAGCTTGCCCATAAATGCAATCCCTGGCAGTTTAGCAGCAATTGTGACTTTAGACAAGCCCCTGTCAATCAAAGATATGATAAACTGGACGTCATCTTCCTCTCTCACCCAAGTTTCTGCCCTCTTCTTCACCCCTCTCTCTAAAAACTCCTGACATGCCTGGCTATATGCGTTCCTAGTACACACGGCCAATGACCCCACTACCATCCTTTGTCTCCTCCAGATCACATCCCGGCAGGCACCGGCGTCTTGCAAACATCTTCTTCCATGGCCAGCTCATGGAACCTCTCCCACTGTGAATGAGGCAAAGCGTCCGCAATGTCATTGTCAACCCCTGGCACTTGTGTGGCTTGAAACAGAATATCGTGCTTCAAACAACTAAGGATGAAAACTCTCAGTATCTTAAGAACCTGTTCATCCCTCGCTGACAAGCTTGTTATCCACATGCATCACAACCATATTGTCCACTCTGAAGATGACCTTTTTGTGTGCTAAACTCTCTCCCCACACTGTAATAGCTACCACTAGCATATTTCCAGAATAGCGATACTCCTGCCCCCATTCTTCCAATGTCGCGGCCACTCCTTGGCACACCATCTACCCTGCCTCTGAGGAAAAGTGTTCTTCTGATCGGCATCATTTGTACCAACACTCCATTGCTTTTTCATTGCCATCTCGTGTCAAACACTTCCACATGACCCACCTGTTCGTTTATGCTGATGCCTGAGTAAAAACTAACTAACACGACAACAGCCATCTTGCAGCCTGCATTTCTGCCCAGGAAATGTCGCACACCCAACCCCCTTGTTCTTTGCAGTTCAACTAAAAGCCACGAGACACTCACACCCTGAGTAAATGATTTGTTTTCCCTCTCCTGCTCCCAGCCTGGTAAACATCCTTGACACTGTGATCAGGTTATCTGGACAATGGTCTGACTGCTTGGCCTTGATCAGGGTGATTAAACAATGACTTGAAAGACCGGGCTTTGATCAAGGTGATTGAACAATGACCTGAAAGACTGAGCCTTGATCAAGCCAAGTGAACAATGATTTGTGTATCAAGCCTTGACCAGGTGACCATCTACAAACATCGTCTGGATCTGGTTATCAACTGCAAACACTGCCCTGATTGAACAATGAACTAACAGTCAAAAGACTGGAATGAAAAAGTATAAAAGGCTTGTAAGCTGCGGAGTAAAGCAGCAGCCTCCTCTGTCTTGTTTCTGACGATCTTGGGACTCTGTTCCATAGCCCGGGCGGGCTATTTGAATAAATCTGGGTTCCTCTTGCAGATGAAGGCTCCTGTGTCTACGTATGTGATCATTACTATGTATGAAGGGTATGGAAGACTTGGGCGATTCCCCCGCCGCCGAGACCCAGTAAGTGGATCATTCCGGTTCTTCACCAATACAACCCGAATCCTCTAGCCCCTGCCCTATCTGAATATATTCGGACATCCCATTCCCAATCCTTTGGCATCGTCATGGGGATACCATTGAATTATTCCAGGAATCTGCGACACATGTGTAAATCTTCTTTCGTGCCTATTGGCAAACGCATGTTTTGATGTGGCAACGTAAGCCCCGATAATGACCTACTCAGTCTCCTACAAAATGTCCATCCTGCCCTGACCACCCGGCAATCAAAATTAAGATGCCCTAGCAGCACTTGCACCTCCCTCACCGTCACCTTTTGTTTGGCCAACATGTCGTCTATCAACATTCGCGTCGGGAGGCGTGCCTCCAACGCCACCAAATCCAACTCAATATCTAGAAATGAGGACAACATTGTGATTGGACCTTGTGTCTTTTCTGGCACCAGGGGCACCCCAAATACACCCATGAGCTCCTGGAACCTTGTCAAGTGTTGCTGACAGTCCGCCGAATTGGGTTGGCCCACCAGGAAGAAGTCATCTAGGTAGTATGTCACTGTCTCTTTACCAGTTTTCAAGACTAGACCCATTGTAAGAAGGAACTAAATCGGTCAAACAAGGCTCACAATATAGACCATACAATGGGCAGAGATTTATCCACAAACAAATTCTCTGTTAAACTGGATGCCTAAAAGTTGAAAGTCATCAGGGTGCACTGGCAGAAGCCTAAAAGACAACTTTAAGTCACATTTTGTCATCTCTGCACCTCTGCCCACCTTTTCCACCAGTCCCCTGGCTACATCCACTGATGAGTAGGACACCTATGTTATCTCCTCTGATATGAAATCATTCCCTGATCTACCTTTCGGCCACGACAGGTGCTATATTAACCTATATTGGCCTGGGTCTTTTTTCAGCACCACCCCAATAGGATAGATGATCATGTACTGAATTGGGCATTCTGTGAACGGGCTCTCCATGCGCCCCTCTTCAACCTCTCTTCTCAATTTGTCGCGCACAACCACTTTATGTGAAACCACAGACCTCAGATTTTCTGCCCACCTGGCAGATCGAGGCCCTTCGTACCCCAACCTGAAACCTTCTTTGAAGCCAAAACTCAATAGCAATGCATCCTCCTTGTGTGGGTAGTGTGTCAGCCAGGCATCCAGACACTCTTGCTTAATGTGTGTACGAGCCTTTTCCCATGTAGCCTTGTTCTCCCCTCCTGTCCTCTATTCCCTGCCACTTGTTGTTCTTGCTGCCCATTGTATCCACTATTTTGCTGGAAACCTTGGCCCCCTTGGTGTCCCGCCCCAAAATATAGCACAAATGGGTGCCTTCCTGTGCATTTTGAGCACTCTTGCCTACATTTGCAGTACTCCCCTGTGCAGGTTCCCTTATTCAAGTCCCAACAGGCCCCTTGTGCACTCCCTGTGATCTTTGGTGTGTACGCAACCCTCCCCCCCGGGTCGGACGATTCTGAAAGTGGTGATTGAGTAACGGGACCCCACTGGCCGTGTATGTGGTCTTATCAAACTTGACTGACCCCAACGTTTGTTGGTACACATCCGTATCAATCTCACCCCATTTTGCCTCCGGGTCTCATGCTAGCCTTGCTCTGAACTCCTCATCATAGTGTAACCACACATATCCTCCATAAGTCACCTGTGCACTCCTAGTCGCACCCATGTATTTAAACAGGGACACGCATCTCTCTGGGTACTTTTTGAAATACACGCTCACAAATTTCAGGAATGCCGCTTTCCAGTTTTCTATTGTCATGGGCACCTTAGGCCTCTTTGACAATTCCAGCTCTTCTTCCTTGATCCTTCTTTGGACCTCAATACCCTATGTAATAGCTTCAGCTTGTCTACATAGTCTCCCTTCCATATTTTTTTCTTTGTGGCCAACATAAGGTGTGCCCCCAATGGCTTTGTCACACCCATGAAAGGCAGTTTGGCAGCTTCATCTCGTGACTTTTTTTTAGCCCCTACTGCCTGCCCTTTACCAATGTATTTTCCTTCCTCTCCTATGTCACTCATGTTTTCTACCGTCCTGTGTGATTCATCTCAGTGCTTGCCTGTCGCTCCTGCTTTTCCTGCCTCCCCTTCGGTCTTCTGCCTCTCCATGCCTACCACAGTATCCTTCACGTACCGCCCTTTGCAGAGGTGTACCTCTCCATCCACCTCTTCCCAACCCGCATCAGTCCTTATTGACACTTTACGCCTGGGAAGAACCTGTTAAACGAACTCCCACTCAGCGTTACCTAGCATCAAGGTTGGTGTCCACACCTGATCTAGCTGCCTAACCAGTCATGCAGAGGGTCCCGTAGCATTGACCCAGGTCATGTACCCATCTTGTGTCTTTTGTCTGTAACATACTATGCACAACATTATTGTGACCTCCCCCTTCCTCTTCAAGATTCAAGAATCTCACCTTCCTCTAGGCTATCCTCGTCATAGTTCAATTGTGTGCCATCTAGCACCCCCTTCTTCTGATTCACCTGCTCTCCAATAAGTGCCTTTGCACTCCGCCGCCTAATACAAATGAGCTCCTGTAAATCAAAAACCGTGTGCGGAAAGGGCTCATGACACCCTCCTCTCCAGACTCGGGATTCTGCCCTGGACATCTTACCGCTGCCCTTGGGGCTGCTTTGACCCAACTGTGCTGTTGCATCTCCGTGGCCATTTCCGACCATCATGAGGCAGTGTTCCTACCGCCTCTCAAAATACTCCAGCTGGCCTCCCTATACCGTTCCATCTCTTCCACTCGGTATCGCGGAGCCAAATGCGACTCACCCAAGACTGCTTCTTCCCTCTTCTGTTGCTCCTGCAAAGAAAAGATAAAGTCCGGCAATCCAGGTTTGGTATCCCTTCCTGTCCCCGCTAGTGTCGGAATCGGGCACCACTGCAATAACTCCCGCTGCCCTGCCCCTCCCTGTGGACACCCTCCACACCCCCTCTACCCCCTTCGTTCCTCCACCCGATCTGTACAAACCTTTTCATTCCTGCCCTACAGAGTGCCCCCCTTCACGAGGGGCCCCTGTCTCACCCAGTCCCCCTGCGTGTGTATACCTTGACCTGTGGCAAAACTGCTGCTGTTCCTCTCCCCCCCTCCATCCATCCAGATCCTTCCCATCACTCCATTCCAGCATTGCCGCCACGATGGACGACGCCGGATCTTGGCCCCTTCCTTTCCTTTCTGTTCCAGTCCTCGCCCCCTCTACTAGCGGGCCATCCCTGGTCCTCGGCCGTGTCTCCTGCTTCCATCCTCCTCTTCTGACCACTGTGACCTGATCCCCCATGGGGCCCCCGTGACCTACCAACCCCCCCCAGCTGCAGTGATGCTTCCCTTGGGAGGGCAGGTACATGCACTCAATCGTAACAATATGTCAGACGCCTGACCCCGTGTGATTTTGGAACAACATAGTCCCTTAAGATGCACATGTTTTTAAAGTGTCTCTCATCGTATAAGCATTCGCTTAGTTTAGAATCCTTCTACTGTGTGACATTATGTTAGATTCCTGAGTCTGTGGACCGTTGGAGCGACATAGTCCCTTAATATCACATGTCTTTAAAGCGCCTATCATCGCATAGCAACCGCTTAGTTCAGAGTCCGTCCACTGTGTTGGCACCCGACGTTATAAACGTAACCACGCCGCCCTATTGCCACTTCCTGGTTACGCGAGCCGCTTTGCATTGACTGCCTCGAGACCACGCCAGCGCTTTGTTTGACAAGGTAAAAAAAAAACCCGCCTTTGTAGTTAGATACCTAATAACGCGCTAGGACGCTACCATCCTGCATGGAACCTATTCCAACTGACGAGGCTATGTTCTCTCATTTTTTCTCATTTGATTCAGATTAGATCTGTTGACATTTTCCTGACGATTTGAATGGGACCGAAGGTAATTTCTACAATCTCTCTCCCTTTTGTCGGCATGCATTGCTCTGATCGATCTTTTCTAGTAGTGCATGGAACTAATTCTTGGGGTCCGTTTTTACATTTAGAATACCTGTTTGCGGTAACGACCCAAATGAAAGGCTACTGCATCGCCCCTCCACTCTTAAGGTAACAGCACTTGTGATCATGATAGTCCTTTTTAAGTTTGTTGTTTTTAATGCACTGCCCCGCGGACCACACACGCAGAGGCAATTGGGTAACCACTACCCTAATAAGTAGTTTTTCATTCTCTTTTCACCCTAGGAGGTCTGCCCACTGCCCCAATGTCCTGATGAAGACCCGCCTTGTAAGGGCCATTTACCCTACCGCATAGGGTCAAAACGTAGACGTTTTCCCTGATATGTACTCCTATGGTTACACAGGATTTGTACAGCCATAGATAGGAGATATTGTTTCTTTTTGATTTTTGATTGTGAATCATTCCGTTTGAATGTGGCTCCGAATTCAGGAGACCAGTATATATATATATATAAGAAAGAATCTTTGATCAATGATGTGCAATTGATTATTTATGTATTTTGTCACTTTTTTCACACAAAATCCCTCACTTCACTTCCCACTCCCTCTCCATGTGGGCACTAATATGCTTATGAACTGCCAAGGAACCTTTACAAATTGCTTGAACCATTTATCGGTTTGCTTGGTTACTCTGTGAAATAAAAACACCGTAACCCTTAATTCATATGCTGTAAGAATTTTTTTTTTCTAATTTGTGTTGTTTCACCAATTTCTAAATAATTGTCTGACAGTCTGGGACCCCTTTCTCTTCATAATAACCTATCACCCAGGTCCCAATGACTATCTGGGTCTGACCCTGTTACTTACTAATGTACTCTGTGCAAGCGCTGCTTGCGAGGTCTCCTTTCCCTCTTTCTTAACTATATCACTGTAAATATTTTGGCTATTTTTAGGCTAACACAGAATGGTAGACAAGGAAATTCTGTCTTTTTCTGAGGACTACATACAACAGCTTCTTAATGATCCAGCTAATACCTTTCTATCATCCAATATACCGCCGATTGATTTTTCCTTGAACGACAAAATCAGCAAATTGGCACGCCTTGGAAAAAAAGCTAATCAGAACCAAATTGCACGGCCATTTTCTGGCACAATGTCTACAATCTAACATTATCCCAGCAGGTCTACAAGTTAGGGTAGAACCGGCAATATTCGTGGACGTCCCTAAGTTCAGAGAAGGTTTCAGCTGTGTTGCCAACAACTGCTCTAGACATTGGATGGTGCTAGGCATAGAGAAGGCTGCAGATCAAATTCAAGCACTAACCAAAGAGATTTCTGATCTTAAAGCTGAAATCACTGGAGATACCACACTCACGAATTCGAAAGACGCCCTGTCTAAATTGGTCGCAACACTTCAGGATTTCGAGACCGTAACTATTAAGAAGAAACTAGAAAAGCTTGCCCGGGACGTTCGTCTATACGATAAGAAAAAGACATACCCGTACCTACAAGAGGACTACTACCGCCAAGATCCCCAAGGACGATTCACCAACCGTGGCCGAGGTGGCTATAGGGGGAGACGTAATTTCTCGACCTTTTCCGACTCCTCTTACAGTTCTGGGGAAGACTCCGCTCAGGCTGACCCAAGTGGTAGCTACGGCTATCAAGAAACATACGGTCCAGCATATCCCCAACCTTTTTTAGGACCGGGTGGATGGAGACCCCCACGAGGACGAGGCAACAACTGGACCAGGGGTGCCGGCAGAGGCCAACAAAGTGTGGACCCAACTTGGAACAACGACAGAGGGCGAGGCACCAAACAGGTCCATTTCCCACAGGAGGAACATGGAGAGAGATCCACCCGCCGGAAGAATTACAGGTGGTAAGACAGCCTAGCAACCCTGTTATAAACATTTCATCACAAAGTCTCAACGATGAAGAGATCAAAGTACTGAGCCGTGGTCTGTCTTTTGTGCCAACATCTCTACCTAATGTGTTTAACACTATCAGGGAACTCCACAATTTCTTCAGAAAAATCCGACTCAGATATTTCTTCAAAGACAAACCACCCATGAACATAGGAACAACAACTGGCCTTCGAATACCATCCACCTTCGTGCCTCCTACCTTTGCCATGACCAGTACTATCTTGGCATACGAGAGTCTGGTCCTCCGAGATGTGGACCAAATCCTAAAAGAAACTAGGTATACCAAATTCAACATCAGTAGAGCTGAGCGCCTGGCTTTATCATCTATTAGGGACAACATGGACATCATAGTTAAACCGGCAGATAAGGGTGGTGCCATTATTGTCCAGGATGTCAGCAACTACAGAGATGAAATCATGAGACAATTATCAGATGGGGTCAGCTACAGAAAACTGCCCGGTGATCCATCTAAGGATTTGGCTGCTGAAATACAAAGGGTTACCAAGGAAGGGCTGGATGAGGGTTTCCGATCGGATCAAGAATATCAGTATCTCAACCAAAGAAACCCCAGGATACCGACTATCTACACCCTGCCCAAAGTCCACAAAGACCTACAAAATCCGCCGGGACGACCAATAGTGTCGGGATGTGGATCAATACTGGAACCATTGTGTCGGTACATAGACTTTTTTCTAAAACCGCTGGCTGAACAGACCGAAACGTACTTGCGGGACACAACACACACTATCAACATAGTTGACGGACGCCCTTATGACCATAGTAAGGAACTATTGGCAACATGTGATATCGTGTCTCTGTACACGAGTATCCCCCAGGACGAAGCACTCGCGGTGGCTACTCTGGCACTGGAGAAGCGGGTAGCTCCTGTACGGGTTCCTACCAGATTTATTGTCCTACTACTGAAAATTGTGATGATGCGCAACTTCTTTATCTTTCAGAATTGCTTCTATTTACAGATAAAGGGAGTCGCGATGGGAGCCGCCTATGCCCCGGACCTAGCGATTATCTTCATGTCCGCTTTTGAAACTTCTTTCATCTTGAATGATATCAATCCCTTCCGTTCAGGAATAAAATTGTGGATGAGATACATAGATGACATCCTCCTGATTTGGTCTGGCACAGATGACGACATAAACCATTTCTTCTGCTGGCTCAACAATAGATCACGGGACATACAATTCACGATCCATTTTGATAAACACAAGATTAACTTTTTAGACCTGTCAATCATTGCTGAAAATGGGGCACTTCATACCAACCTTTTCAGGAAACCCACAGAACGAAATTCTCTATTGCAATACACGAGTCATCATCCGAGGAGCCTGAGGGACAATCTACCCTTCGGGCAATTCCTCAGAATTCGACGGAATTGCAGTAAGAAGGAAGATTACATGGAGGAGTCAAAAAAACTGATGGACCGCCTAATTGAACGAGGTTACCCAACAAGACTTACTAAGAAGGCCCGCAAGAGAGCATGGTTCAACCCACGGGAGACGCTATTACAACCCAATGACCGCGTCAACAGCAATGATCACAAACTCATCTGTGTCACCACCTTCTCCACGAAGAGCAATGAGATCAAAAAAGTGGTTAATAAACATTGGCCAATGATATCGAATGATTTGGGGTGCCAAGACTTACCTCTACACTTCTTCAGGAAAGGCAAGAACATACGTGACCATGTGGTGTGTTCACTCCTGGGCACTACCCCTACGCCCTCCATCACGTCCCTCTGGAACCTGCCTCCGATTTTGGGACATTTCAAGTGTGGTAATTGCAAGGCCTGCCCGTCAACTATTCAAACCAAGGAGTTCACCTTCCAACAGCACCGTGTGAAACTCAAATCTCACACCAACTGTAACACGGAGGATGTAATATACTGCATTATCTGTCCTTGTGATCTAATATACGTCGGCCAAACACAACAGCGCGTGAAAACGCGCTTCCTACAACACTGTAGTAGAATAAGATGCATGGTGGAGGGTGCACCCCTTGTGGAACATTGTCTTAAGAATAACCACCTACCAGAGAGCCTGAGATGGATAATTTTGGAACATGTGAAATTAGGCCCTAGGGGAGGCAACATTGCCCCTATCCTAAATATGAGAGAACTAAAATGGATGCAAACTTTTGACTCAGTACGGAATGGTTTGAACAAATCCGATAGTAGCTTTGCTCAACTAGCGATCCTATAGGTACCTTGTGAATACTTCTTGAACAATGCCCTTTACCTTCCATTGCGAACAGTTTAACAATCCAAACGTAGGTGCATTTTACCACCTTGCACGGTAGGTACATGCACCCATACATTGTTGCCAAGTGCTAATAGTCCTATATGCGTACACTATGTCCCGATTGTATCATGATTATGGTTCATTTGTGTAATGTGCATTTTACCGCCCTGCGGGCAGGTACATGCACTCAATCGTAACAATATGTCAGACGCCTGACCCCGTGTGATTTTGGAACAACATAGTCCCTTAAGATGCACATGTTTTTAAAGTGTCTCTCATCGTATAAGCATTCGCTTAGTTTAGAATCCTTCTACTGTGTGACATTATGTTAGATTCCTGAGTCTGTGGACCGTTGGAGCGACATAGTCCCTTAATATCACATGTCTTTAAAGCGTCTATCATCGCATAGCAACCGCTTAGTTCAGAGTCCGTCCACTGTGTTGGCACCCGACGTTATAAACGTAACCACGCCCCCCTATTGCCACTTCCTGGTTACGCGAGCCGCTTTGCATTGACTGCCTCGAGACCACGCCAGCGCTTTGTTTGACAAGGTAAAAAAAAAACCCGCCTTTGTAGTTAGATACCTAATAACGCGCTAGGACGCTACCATCCTGCATGGAACCTATTCCAACTGACGAGGCTATGTTCTCTCATTTTTTCTCATTTGATTCAGATTAGATCTGTTGACATTTTCCTGACGATTTGAATGGGACCGAAGGTAATTTCTACAATCTCTCTCCCTTTTGTCGGCATGCATTGCTCTGATCGATCTTTTCTAGTAGTGCATGGAACTAATTCTTGGGGTCCGTTTTTACATTTAGAATACCTGTTTGCGTTACCGACCCAAATGAAAGGCTACTGCATCGCCCCTCCACTCTTAAGGTAACAGCACTTGTGATCATGATAGTCCTTTTTAAGTTTGTTGTTTTTAATGCACTGCCCCGGGGACCACACACGCAAAGGCAATTGGGTAACCACTACCCTATTAAGTAGTTTTTCATTCTCTTTTCACCCTAGGAGGTCTGCCCACTGCCCCAATGTCCTGATGAAGACCCGCCTTGTAAGGGCCATTTACCCTACCGCATAGGGTCGAAACGTAGACGTTTTCCCTGATATGTACTCCTATGGTTACACAGGATTAGTACAGCCATAGATAGGAGATATTGTTTCTTTTTGATTTTTGATTGTGAATCATTCCGTTTGAATGTGGCTCCGAATTCAGGAGACCAGTATATATATATAACAAAGAATCTTTGATCAATGATGTGCAATTGATTATTTATGTATTTTGTCACTTTTTTCACACAAAATCCCTCACTTCACTTCCCACTCCCTCTCCATGTGGGCACTAATATGCTTATGAACTGCCAAGGAACCTTTACAAATTGCTTGAACCATTTATCGGTTTGCTTGGTTACTCTGTGAAATAAAAACACCGTAACCCTTAATTCATATGCTGTAAGAATTTTTTTTTTCTAATTTGTGTTGTTTCACCAATTTCTAAATAATTGTCTGACAGTCTGGGACCCCTTTCTCTTCATAATATCCCTTGAGGGTCAGGCTCCCTCCTCCCCCTTCTTTGTCTGCTACCCCACGCTTGTATCTCCTCCACCGTTGCCTGTTGTGGGCCCCAACCCATGGCCTACCCTCCTCTACTTGCCCACTACACTATGCTTCTTACTCTTCTGAGGCACTCCTGCCCCTTCTCCTGCCCCCTCTGCTGCCGCCCCGCATGGGGGCTTCCTTTAGGAACATCCTTCTGAGAGAGCACAAGTTTGGAAAAAAATGTATAAGTACGCCATATTTACAAGCACGTAGTTAGTTAACATGTACTTTGCACCAGAGTGTTTATATTTAGAAGTGAAATACACCGAGTGTCTTATATTCAGTGGTGAAATGCATAGAATGTTAAGTAAAGTAACAATAATCATAACTGTGTGAGACTAATGTAGAAATGTTTGGAATATATGTGAAAACCTCATGTTCTCATGTTAAAAGAATCATGTCCGAATTAAATGTAACTTTGAAAATCCAGTATTATGTGTAGGCCTTAGGGCAATTCACAGCAAACCTGAACGTGCTGCTAAATTAATGTGAGATAAGGTTGACATGGTTCTTCCAAATGTACTATTGAACTTAGGGTTAAAAGTATATGCTTTATAGATGTGTTATTTTAGAAACGTATGCTAGTTAAGAATGTTTGCTGTTTAAATCAAGTTAACGTTTTAAGAGTGCAGGGACCTGCTGCATGTAAATCAAGTAGGCCAGAGGAGATAATGTCATGTCGTTTAAATCGTCATGTGCTCGTTAGAGAAGAGGTCGCGAGGTGTCCAGCACAGAGCTTTGAGAGTGTTTTATGACTAAAGATATGGTGGAGTCTGGAATTTGAGGCCCACTGCAGGACGAGCTGTATGCAGGTGCGAGGGTCCTAATCAGCTCGAATGAAAGGGACTTTGTTCAGTGGCGCCTTGCGCAGGCCTGTAGGAGTTTCCAGGAATTTCAGGGGGTATCAGCGCACAGAAGAAGAAGCCTGGGAACCAAGGTCAACTATAACGAGGGTCTTCAAGAGTACCATCATGGAGTTTGCCGCGCAAAGATGTACCACGTGAGGGGCGTCCCAAGGGGCGTTTCTATTGGAAATGTGATTTGGTATTAGGGAAAGAGACCCGGGAGGAGAGCAGAGCAGATGATTTTGGGAGCCTAAGGAAGCGGATGGGTAGGCAGATAGGCTGATCAGGAGAGACCCATTATCAGAGAAGAGACAAAGAGAAGTGCGTGATCTTCTTAGGAAGTCACCACGGCTGACACCTAGAGGGTTAAGATCTTGCTAAGTAGGGATGTCACTTAGTATAGTGTAGGGACAGACTAACCTTAATTTTCTTTTCTGTAATGACTTTGAGATTGCAACTTATATCTATTTTGACAACCCTTATGGTTTTTGAGCTTGTACTTATTATTTTGTTCTTCAGACTTAGATTATTCAAGAAGTTCATGTTTATAGTGATACCAATTTACCTTTTGAATCTCATTTTGAGAAGTTTGTATCTTCAGTTATCTTTGACTTTATATTAAATCTTTAAAACTTAAATTTGGTCAGTGGTCATTTAGAGTGGTGTAAGTTCTTAAATTGATTGACTTATTGCGAGATTACCTTTTACTCAACGACAGGTACCAACGATTCAGTCGACATAGTTTGGGATTTGGTAAGATAATTAGTAACCAGTAATCCCGCGTTAGCAGTTGGTAGCAGAGTGAGGATGGTTATCTTCTTGAGGAAGGTAATCTAGAGAGGTTAGTTTACCCCAAGGCCCGAGACGCCGAGAGACGAGCAGCGGAAGAATCGTGTGCCGAAAGGTGCAGACGGTGCGAGAAAAGCAGCAGTATCGGAGAGTGAGTATAAAAAGGGTCATGCGTGAACAGATTGCGGTGTTTTGTGTTGTATTTGTATTGTAATGTCTTGCGGAGTTGAATGCCTGTAGTGTGAATGAGAGAAGGTTGTGAGCGCGCGCAACCTGGTAAGCTGGTTACCTGGTAAACGGGTGAACTGGTGAAATCTTAAGTTCAGGCCAGAGCTTAAGTGGTTTTGGGTGTATCGAACATCCAGGGTAGTTGTCGACCATAGTACGGAGGTCACGAGGTACCATTGACCGCCGTGGATCCAAGATAGGGGGAGTGTAAGAGTGAGTGTATGAGTAACGGACGCTGGTCGAAAGTTACTGTGTGTGAGTACCCTATCGGAGAAGGCGATTGTCTGGAAGTAAACGGAAAGACATTTCGCCAAGTTAAGGTGACAACTACAGAAAGACTGTGGGCGTACAGTCAAAGAAAGGTGATCGCTTGGACGGAAGTAATCATTTTTCAGAGTATGAATGGGACGCGTGCATGACCGAGGAGACGAGCTGAGAAAGGAGGGGAACTGCTGCGAAGGGGGACGGGTGACGTCGGCTAGAACCGCGCTGTGATTGAGCGGTTGGTGTGACGTTAGCTAGAGCCGCGCTCTGGTTGGGCGGCTAGAGTGACGTCGGAGGAAAGTCGCGTACGGATAGGCCAGTTAGTGAGAACGGCGCTGAGATTGGTGGAGTGTCATCAGGAAGTAAACGAACGCGGAGAAAAGAGAAATCATGAAGTGTTTTAAGTGTTTGAAAGGGATTTTTAAACGTAAACGAAGTGAACATTATTATGGGGAAGAGGCTCCGCCGGAGGGTACGCCAGCTCATTATATGGCAACGAATGTGGGGCTGCATACCATATTGTGGATTGGGGCTTGGAATAAGCTTACGGAAGGGAATGAGGAAATGCAGTTCCCGAGGTACGGGACGTTTAAATTAGAGGTGTTACATCGGCTAAAAGCAACCATGTCCTCATTGAAACCCTCGCCCAGACCAACACAGTTTGAGGCTCTTAATGCATGGATTAAGGCTGCACACGACCGAAATTTGAACAGGCGTCAACAAAGACTGACGCGATCGGTAAGGGCAGTGCGAGATTCCAAATGGGATGAGGAGGAAAAGCGTTGGAGAGTACAGACTATTGAGGTGGAGAAAATGTATCCGATGAGGGAGGTGTCAGGAGGAGGAAACCTCATGGAAGAAGACGAGGAAAGCGAGTCGGAGGACAATCTGATAAACAGATTGTTAATGGATAGACCACCTCCGAGAGTGGGGTTAATAGAAGATAGAGGGCTCGCAAGGGAAGATGGAAATGACATAGAGGGATATACACCACTCCCTATATCGGAATGGACACCTATCAAAGGCGGAGAAACACCTCCAAACAACACTGTACAGAGTGTAGTGGGAAGGTTTGTGGTGCAGAAAACGCCAACCACAGAAAGGGTTGAGTCTGTGGGATTGCCAGACGCTCTTCAAGTGCCTGTTACCATAGGACCCATAGTTTCGATCTATAATTCTGAGAGAGATAGAGGGGAACAACAAAGGCAATTGGATAGGGAAAGGATTGAGATGGAAAGGAGGAATAATGTGACAAATGCATGGAAACAATTGCCAGGTTCGGTAACATGGAACACCCCATTAGACACAACTGTCGGTCCCAATTCAGAACAGGGAGGTCCGAGAGGACCAATGGATCTAAGGGGACCACGGCCAAGATCTTTTTCAGAGTTAAGAGCTGATTTGAGGGAATGGGACGGGTCCGTAGTATCTCCAAGTAACAGGACAAGAACAGAACCAGAGTGGGAAAGCAGGGGTAACGGGACTGTATCTCATTGTGGGGCCAGCGAAAGCAGCCAGGGCCGGGAAGGCCAAAGTCAAGAGAATAGAGGGGATGCATGTCCTACAAATCAGAGAGAACAGCCGGAACAAAATACTAGGATTGTAGAATGTGAGGAAATGTCCCGTCTCTGGGGGAAAGGAGGAGATGAGGCGGTACAGGCTTTTCAGAATAGATTTAGGTGCCTTCATCATACACTCGGGGAAGACGTTCAACATTGGAGAAAGGAGAACAGCGATAGGTCCTGCCACGCCTCGAATAATCAGGAATCACATGGAAGTAGGGAAGAAAGAGGGAGTAATGGAACATCTTACCCTGCATCCCGTGAAACTAGTCAGGATGGGGAGAGAGGGGCTATGAGGCATGAAGGAGTGTCTCACCACCCACCCCGAGAAGATGGAAAGGCATGGGACCTAGAGAGATGGGAACAGGGGAGGACTCCCTATAATTCACCAATACCTAAACGTAGATCTCGGAGCTGGGATGGGAGAGATGCGGATGGAGGAGCTAAATTGAGTGTCTTGAAAGCTGAAATTAAGGCAAAAAGGCTTGATGTTACCAGTTTAAAATCAGATGTTGATGAGATAATAGATGGAACATTGCCTTTGGAAAGGATAGAATTGTATGAACAGGATGAGTTATTGTTCATGGCAAAGGATATTACTAGGAAAGCTAGAGCGTTTCATGAGAAACTGACTGATTTGGCAGATAGATATGCCGTGGATTTGTCTAGGACAAGGGCATTACAGAGTAACCACAGATTACAGTACGCAGACCAGGATCTAGATGAGAAGAGAACTACTGGATTAAAAACACATATAAGAGAGCTGGTATCAGGGATAAGAGTGTGGAGGGAACTGGATAAATGGGAAGAAAGGTGGTCGAAAAAGGGCACAGTTAGGCGAAGTACAAATGTGATGACCCCTGAGGGAAGGGTAATGCAGATGGAGGCATTCCCTTTGCGAGAAATATCAAACGGAAATTATGTACATGTGCCCTGGAGTAGAGGAGATTTAGCTGCATTTACCAACTCATTTCCGAAGTTGCGGGACAATCCAGTAGAGTGGTATAAGCAGGTAGAGAGGTTTGTTAAAATTTCGAAGGTATTGTGGATTGATTTGAACACGTTGTTTGACATCGTGGTCCCATCTGATCTGTGGACCCCTTGTAAGACTAGTGTTGAATGGCCAAATACTGAACCAGTGAGGGATGCTCGGACTAATGGACCGTCCGAGATTGTCATGCAAAAGTATGAAAGGGTAATAGCATGGCTGAAAGATAAGGTACCACCACAGGACATAGATTGGGTAAAAATAGACCGAACAAGGCAGGAACCCAAGGAGACAGTTCACGAGTTTTATGAAAGGTTATTGAAAACATTCAAGCAATACAGTGGACTAGATGTAATGGATCCCAAAGATATAGGGCAGTTTGTGTCAAAGTTTGTCTTGGGGTTGAGACCTGATATTTGTTTGATGATACAGCAACATTTAATATGTTGGCAGAACAAACCACTAGATGAGATTTTACGTTATGCGAGGTACTGCAGTGACGAGATAGATTCTAAAGCCAAGAATCTAAAGGAGAAATTGATGGTGGTGCAAATGCAGTCCGCTGGGAAGGGTGGCCAGCAGAAACAGGGGATGGGACGAAAGCCAAACGGTCAGAATAAGGACAATGAGGAAGGGCAGAGACCTAGGATAGACTTTGCCACTCTAAAGAAAACGACAAAGTGTCATCAGTGTCACCAGGTGGGGCATTGGCGACGCGAGTGTCCCTTTAACCCTGAAAATGGAGAGTTGGAAGTAGAAGAGCAGGTCCAAGAAGTCCCAGTGCAAAAGGTGACAGTCCCAAGTAATAAGGTGGCCAAAGGGGGGACTTCGGCTCCACGGGCCCAATTCCCACAGCCACCGAAGATAGCAGCTGGGGGAAAGGTCTTTAAACAAATGCCTCTGTTTATCGAGGAAGAAAAGTGTTATTACATTGATCCATTGACAGGACAACGGGTGAGCAGTGAAGAGGATTGTACCCTCGGGGCAGTCCTAGAAGTGGATCAAAGAGGGCCATTTGTTGAGGCAGAAGTGGCAGGGTGTCCCACTACGTTCTTAGTGGACACTGGGGCTACTCGTTCGACTCTGAGATCAGCGGTGGTTCCCGACTTGCCAATGTCAGGGGAAACAATTCAGGTGGTAGGAGTCGCAAATAAAAGAATGACTAGTCCTTTGACAGAACCAGTGTCTGTGAAAATTGGAAACCACATGAACGAACATCAGTTTGTGGTTTGTGACTCGAGTCCGGTATGTCTGTTAGGAAGGGATTTGTTGTGCAAATTGAATTGCACCATATACTGCACCCCACAAGGAGTGGAGGTACAGACTACCGACGATGATGCTACCTTTAAGGTGGCCAATTCAAAATTCTGTGTAGAACTATATCCTACTCTGACTGTAGAAGATCTTCCCCAAGATTTAAGAGATGCAGTGGCGTCAGAGGTGTGGGATTTCACAGGAGAAGATATAGGATTGATTAAAGGGGTAGAACCGGTAAAAATTCTGGTAAAACCAAATGTTGAGTTTCCAAGAACGCCTCAATACAAATTGTCCCAGGAAACGATTGCGGGAATAAAACCTGTGATCGAGTCAATGATACAGCAGGGAATACTGAAAGAAATCGTGGGTAGTCCTTGTAACTCCCCGATTATGGGTTTGCAGAAACCTAGCGGGAAGTTTAGGATAGTTCAGGATTTACGAAAAATTAACAACATAGTCGTTTCATGTTGTCCCGTGGTACCGAATCCATCAGTGATACTGTTTCAAATACCATGTCAAGCAGAATGGTTCACAGTGATAGATCTTTGTCAGGCTTTCTTTTCAATCCCATTGGATGAAGAGAGCAGGTATCTTTTTGCTTTTAAAATGGAAGATCGCGTTTTAACATGGTGTCGAATCCCACAAGGATTCACAGACAGCCCATCCATCTTTAATCAGTTGTTGAAGAAGAATCTTGAGAATCTAGTACTGCCACAGAACTCGGTTCTGGTACAGTACATAGATGACCTACTTGTTGCGTCAGAGACAGAGGAAGCTTGTAAAGCAGATTCAATTGCCTTACTGAATCATTTAGCTGAAAATGGACATAAGGTATCTCCAAGCAAGTTGCAGTATTGTTTGACAGAAGTACAGTATCTAGGGCACAGGTTAGAAAAAGGGAAACGTAAGGTGTCCCCGGAGAGGATTGAGGCGATAATGAAAATGAATGCGCCTACAACACAGAGAGAAGTTAGAATGTTCCTAGGAATGGTGGGTTACTGCCGACAGTGGATAGTTAACTTCTCACTGAAAGCAAAGCCCTTACAGAAACTGACGCACAAGGAGGTGAGTGATCCGGTACCATGGGATGAAGAATGTCTGGTGGCGTTTTTACAGCTGAGAGACGATTTATGTCGTGCTCCGGCTCTGGGAATGCCAGATTACGAAAAGTCATTTTCACTCTATTGCTGTGAGAGAGAGGGATGTGCTTTGTCAGTCTTGGCACAGACCCACGGAAATGCCCGTAGACCAGTTGCATATTTTTCGGCTACATTAGATCCAGTAGCCGCAGCGTTGCCCGGATGTCTCAAATCCGTTGCTGCAACGGGTGTCAGCATTGAAAGGAGCGAGAGTATTGTGATGGGACATCCAGTAGTGGTGTATGTACCACATTCAGTGGAATTGCTAATGACCAGGACGAAGACGCAGCATCTGACCAATAGTAGGCTCACGCGCTACGAGCAAGTTATTCTTGCCACGGAGAACGTGACCCTCAGGAGATGCTCTGTCTTGAATCCTGCTACTTTGATGCCATTACCTACTGTAATAGAAGGCGAAGGATGTGAAGACCACGATTGCCTTGATGTGACTGAACTATGCACGAAACCCAGACCAGATATTGTGGATGAGCCGTTGTCTGACCCCGATGAAATTTATTTTGTTGATGGTTCATGTTTAAGAGACGATACTGGTCGGTTGAGAGCAGCTTATGCTGTTTGTACCATTACTGGAGTTGTGGAAGCCGCTTGCCTGGAAGGAGTACATTCCGCACAGGTAGCAGAAATTATTGCCCTAACTCGTGCCTGCATAGCAGGAAACGGAAAAAGAGTCACTATCTACACGGACAGCCAATATGGTTTCGGTGTGGTTCATGATTTCGGGCAGTTGTGGTCTCAGAGGGGTTACATGACCTCCTCTGGTTCGCCCATTCGAAATGGAGAATTTGTGCGGCTGTTGTTAGAAGCATTGCAAGGTCCAGTTGATATCGCAATAGTAAAGTGTGTAGCACATACTAAAAATACAGATTTTGTGTCACAAGGCAACAGATACGCTGATGAAGTCGCACGCTATTGTGCGGAACAAAATTATTCTTTCTCAAAGGTGGAAATAGAAGGTGCAGAAGAAAAGACTGAATTAAGTATGATGTTAGAAACTGTAGACACTTGGGAGGATTTAAGAATAATGCAGGAGAACGCACCTGAAACAGAGAAAAAGGCATGGGAAATAGCAGGTTGTGTGCGAAGTGAAATGGATTTTTGGGTTTCAGCAGATGGGAGAGCTGTGTTACCTGAAGAATTAGCTAATCCCATGGCGAGAGAAATACATGGTCCAGTACATCTAGGAAGGGATGCTATGATGAGAGTGTTTAGGCAAACTTGGTATTGCCCTAAATTTAGAATAGCAGCAGAATCAGTATGTAAGCGATGTGTTACCTGCCAACAACTGAACGTAGGCAAACGAACACCAGTCACACTGAGTCACATTGGGAGGTCAGGGGGGCCTTTCAATAGAATGCAATTAGATTTCATCGAAATGCCAAGAGTCAATCGCCTTAGGTATGTGTTGGTGATTGTATGCGTATTTTCCAGATGGGTTGAAGCGTACCCTACACGTAGGTGCGATACACTCACAGTGGCAAAATTGTTGCTCAGGGAGTTGATACCGCGCTTCGGGGTGCCTGCCTCTTTGGAATCTGACAGAGGAAAACATTTTAACAGCGAAATAGTGAAGATGTTGTGCTCCACACTGAATATCGATCAAAAGCTGCATTGTAGTTATCGACCAGAAGCTTCAGGAATTGTGGAACAAGTGAACGGCACGTTGAAGAATAGATTGGCTAAAGTAGTGGCATCCACATCTTTGAGTTGGCCAGATGCTCTTCCTTTAGTGCTCATGAGCATGCGCAGCACACCTGATAGGAGGACAGGTCTCTCTCCCCACGAGATCCTGATGGGGAGGGCCATGAGACTTCCTACAGTTCCAACTACTGCTCTATTGAATATTACAGATGATCTGATCTTGGATTATTGTAAAGGACTGTCTGACGCCATCCATTCTGTGTCCCTTCAGGTGCATGCGGCTGAAGTTCCAGCATCGAGGAACCTGTGTCATGATCTGAACCCAGGGGACTGGGTCTTAGTTAAAAAACACGTCCGGAAGAACTGCCTAGATGTTCGCTGGCGTGGGCCCTTTCAGGTAATCCTGATAACGAACACCGCGGTGAAGTGCGGGGGGCTGCCAAATTGGATCCATGCTTCCCATACTCGAAGAGTTCCAGCACCTCTAGAAGGAACAGCTCCCATCCCAGACGAAAGCCCGGAAGTGGAAGAAGAGTCGCAAGAAGGGATTGAGGCAGCTGAGGGGGTGTCAGAAGAAGTTGGGAACGCAACGGATTCAGAAGAAGAGCGAAGGCAGGACGGCAGTGAGACAGAAGACGCAACTGAAGGAGAGAGCAGAAGTGAATACGACTCAGACTCAGATCCGTATCAGAGCGACCAAGAACCAAGTGAGAGGACAAGAAATAGGAGAATAAGGCTTGGAGCTGCCACTTGGCCAACAAGGAGAAGAAGGCTAAGTTTGAGGTCGGCCCAGGAAGAAACGCTTACTCCTATATCCGAAGACTCAGATCCAGAAGAAGATATCCAGGATCAAGCCGAGGAGGGTCTTAGAAGATCAAGGAGGGTGCGAGTGCCTAGTAGAAGATACTCTACTCCCGACTGGACCTACCTCGTTGCAGATGTCTGGGAGACACAGAACAGGGAGGATCAGGGAAGTGGAACTGATCAGAACTGACCCGATCATCACAGTGCAAATAAGGTTTCTACTGCCAGGAGCGGAGACCGAAAGGTTGCTGACACTCAACATCGTTCATCCTGCTCTCCTGAGTGGAATAAGAAAATTGATTTTAGAGACAGTTGAGTTTCCAGTTTGCTGTTCACGATATCCAATATTGGAGGGAACTCTTCTTCGTTTGGAAATGCTTGAGCGAGTAGTAGAAATGCTAGGAGCGCTTATTGTTGTGGATTAATACCATATTACGAATGTCTTCAAAGGGGCGCAGAACTGGAAAGGTGAAGAAAGTGATCTTGATTAGAACGGACCCCTTTGTAATTGTGGATGTAGAACTGATAGTACCAGGAGTAGAAATTGAAAAAACGCTAACTCTCAATTTTGTCCGTCCACTTGTCTTGAGCGAAATAAGGAGAATAATCCTAGAAAAAGTTGACTTTCCATGTTGTGGTACGAACTGCCCAGAACCGGAGGGAATGATACTTCGGATGGACATTTATGAAGACGTAGTGTCACTCCTTGAGTCATACATAACTTCAGACGAAAATAAGACTGTTGAAAAGAAATTGTAAAATTTTTGCAAGATAACCTAGCGCCGAGTGGAAGAAGAAAAATGGTAGGGGTTTCATTTTAGTGGATGGAGAAGGGCTAGGGTTGTCTAAATTTCTACTGGACTTTGAACTGTTTTGCGGAAACAAATTGTCAAGCTTCCAAGTGTTCAAAAGAGAGACATTGCAAGAGAGAAAGACTTTGTTTGAAAACGGGGAAGAAGTTGATGCGAGAAGAACGTCCAAAGAGACACTGTTTGAGAACATGGAGGCTGGCAACCCGAACCGCAGGGCAAAATGTATAGCTGTTACACTTTTAGGAGTAGTGGTTTCTCTTATAATTTTAGTGGTAACTGTTTCATTCCTAGTGGGACACGAAGGGGATGAAACCGCAGTCAAGGAGGATAAGGGAGTATCAACACCGAAAACTACCATTATTAAGGAGAAGGGAAACATCAATGAGAAAGACAAAGCGTTGTTAGATGCAGAAATAAAAAGGCTTCACACAGATGAGTCACAGGGAAATTACAAGTCAAATGCTTATGCTAAATTGCTTTATGAATATGTTGATGCCATGGAAGTGAAGGATTGTTATGTTTGTATGCAATTACCAGCTTCAGTGGAGGAGGGTATCAGATACCATCATCTTCCGTTGACATATGGAATAACGTGCAGTTTATTGTTGAGCATGTTTTATGGACGAGAAGGATTCGAGTATTATTTCTCGAATTTCGACTCGACATTGCCAGAGGTTCCGAATTTCAAGCATTTGAACAAATGGGACTACTACAAAAGCGAAGACAGATTACACAAATGGTTTATTCCATGGAAAACGTTAGATACTTCACATGCTCGAAGAAACAATCTGACTTGTCAAATATCAGAGGTTGAGAAAAAGTTTATAGCACAGGTAGATACTAGATACAGGAGGCAGAAGATTTTGAAAGCATCAGGACAATGGGAAACAGATTGGACCAAGGAGGAAAGGGCACATCAAAGAAAAGGTAGTATTGGTCCAATTGCTTTGGATAAGGATAAACGGGGAAAACTGTGCATACACAGGAGTTACTCTTATTATGAAAACTTTTATGTAGGTCAAGTCCATTGTGAACATGCCTTTCAATTGGAGTATTACTCTAAGAACTTTTTGAAAGGGATGCAAGCAATACCAAATGTATATTTTGTATGTGGAAGAAATGCCTATGTGAAGTTACCAGATAATTGGTACGGATCATGCTATCTGGCTGTTGTCTTCCCTAAAATATATCATGTTGAGAATTTAGACACGCCTAAGAAAGAAATATCAACTAGATGGAAGCGAGGGCTGGGTGCAGCAGAAGTAGTTGGAGATGTACTAGGTGCTGCATTCCCTTTCTTAGGATTGATAATGAATGACATCAAAATTAGGAGGTTAGCTACAGTCGTAGATAGGCTATCTGCCAGTACTGCAAGATCATTGATGCTGATAGAAGGTGAGATGCAATCGATTAGGGCAATGGTTCTTCAGAACCGACTTGCTCTAGATGTTCTGTTAGCAAAAGAGGGAGGAGTCTGTAAGGCTTTGAAGGTCCAGGAATGCTGTACTTACATTCCAGACAATTCAAAACCTCTAGAGAAGTATATACAAAATATCACTGCCATACACTACGAAATTGAGGACCTAGCAAAGGTAAATGTGTGGGAAAAAGTAGGTCATGGAATGGGTAAAGTTGGAAGTTGGTTTGCCAACTTAGGAAAGGGTATCGTTTGGTACATACTGAAACCCATCATCATAATAGTGATTTGTGTAATCACTTTGTGGGGATTGGTGCGTTTGTATCAATGTTATAGAGCAAATAGGTTACAGAGAGCTATGAAGAAACAGGAAGAAGAGTTGACAGCGATGCAGGATTCTCAATATAAGAGTCTGAAAGCATTGGAGAGTATGAAAAGAGGTGGAACTGCCCTGTCTTCTCTTTGAAGGGTTCTACATTTTTGGTGTCTTGGTGATGATGACCCCTGAAGGTCATCAAAGGGGGGACTGAGAGAGCACAAGTTTGGAAAAAAATGTATAAGTACGCCATATTTACAAGCACGTAGTTAGTTAACATGTACTTTGCACCAGAGTGTTTATATTTAGAAGTGAAATACACCGAGTGTCTTATATTCAGTGGTGAAATGCATAGAATGTTAAGTAAAGTAACAATAATCATAACTGTGTGAGACTAATGTAGAAATGTTTGGAATATATGTGAAAACCTCATGTTCTCATGTTAAAAGAATCATGTCCGAATTAAATGTAACTTTGAAAATCCAGTATTATGTGTAGGCCTTAGGGCAATTCACAGCAAACCTGAACGTGCTGCTAAATTAATGTGAGATAAGGTTGACATGGTTCTTCCAAATGTACTATTGAACTTAGGGTTAAAAGTATATGCTTTATAGATGTGTTATTTTAGAAACGTATGCTAGTTAAGAATGTTTGCTGTTTAAATCAAGTTAACGTTTTAAGAGTGCAGGGACCTGCTGCATGTAAATCAAGTAGGCCAGAGGAGATAATGTCATGTCATTTAAATCGTCATGTGCTCGTTAGAGAAGAGGTCGCGAGGTGTCCAGCACAGAGCTTTGAGAGTGTTTTATGACTAAAGATATGGTGGAGTCTGGAATTTGAGGCCCACTGCAGGACGAGCTGTATGCAGGTGCGAGGGTCCTAATCAGCTCGAATGAAAGGGACTTTGTTCAGTGGCGCCTTGCGCAGGCCTGTAGGAGTTTCCAGGAATTTCAGGGGGTATCAGCGCACTGAAGAAGAAGCCTGGGAACCAAGGTCAACTATAACGAGGGTCTTCAAGAGTACCATCATGGAGTTTGCCGCGCAAAGATGTACCACGTGAGGGGCGTCCCAAGGGGCGTTTCTATTGGAAATGTGATTTGGTATTAGGGAAAGAGACCCGGGAGGAGAGCAGAGCAGATGATTTTGGGAGCCTAAGGAAGCGGATGGGTAGGCAGATAGGCTGATCAGGAGAGACCCATTATCAGAGAAGAGACAAAGAGAAGTGCGTGATCTTCTTAGGAAGTCACCACGGCTGACACCTAGAGGGTTAAGATCTTGCTAAGTAGGGATGTCACTTAGTATAGTGTAGGGACAGACTAACCTTAATTTTCTTTTCTGTAATGACTTTGAGATTGCAACTTATATCTATTTTGACAACCCTTATGGTTTTTGAGCTTGTACTTATTATTTTGTTCTTCAGACTTAGATTATTCAACAAGTTCATGTTTATAGTGATACCAATTTACCTTTTGAATCTCATTTTGAGAAGTTTGTATCTTCAGTTATCTTTGACTTTATATTAAATCTTTAAAACTTAAATTTGGTCAGTGGTCATTTAGAGTGGTGTAAGTTCTTAAATTGATTGACTTATTGCGAGATTACCTTTTACTCAACGACAGGTACCAACGATTCAGTCGACATAGTTTGGGATTTGGTAAGATAATTAGTAACCAGTAATCCCGCGTTAGCACTTCTTTCCTCCTTCTGCGTCCCGGTCACTCAAACCCTCAGGCCCCAGCCCCTCCCGAGGCCTCTTCACCTCCCCTCTGCTCCCTACAGCCGCATTAAGGCCTCTTCCTATTGCGTGTCCCATGTGTCAGTTCGGCCCTCCCGGCTGCCATAACCTCGTTGCTGGGCTTCTCCAATGCGGCCTGCCCTTCCCGTCTATAAATTGTATAGCGGGACGCTGTGCGGTGCCCTGCCCCCTCTTCATTATTTGCTTGTTGCCTGGGGAAACTCTTGTCCCGCTGCGCCTGGCACGTACCTGGGCTGTCTTTTCACTCTGGCGGGCCGTGGCGGTGAGCACGCCCAGACCGCTGCAGCCACACGACCGGCTGCACGCCTAGCAGGCCGTACTGGCCCTTTCACGTCCTTCACCACGAGGTACATTCATCCTGCCTCTGCCAGCAGACGCATGTCCTCCGCTACTCTGGGGTCGCCGCTCACCACCTCGCCAGGTAAAAATGCAGAATAAACTCTTACCACTTCAGCTCAAAACCTTTTTAACTAATCTCCCTCTACACCTGCCATCTGCTGTGTCACCTTACCAGAATGGTGACACAGCTTGTAAAATGGCTGCTTTTAAAGCCCCCCTCCTGCCTCACCATCGGCCCAAAAACCCCGGGGTACAAGACCCCCTTACGTTCGGCTGCCCCCTTCCCCCCCCCCCCCCCAAAGCCCCAATGGCTCATTGCACTTTCTTTTTCCTTCCCTGAAATAACACAACTGTTTTTCAATGAGATGTTTATATGTGTTACTCCAAGGAATACTAAACTGTCCTCTTGGCCAGAGCCGGGTGCCCCCTCGAGATCACTTAATTCCCCTCAAGCAGGGATAGCTCAGAGGAGCGTTGCCCCACTGTTCTCAGAGCAGGACAAAAAAAACAGAAAATGTAAGTAGCATGGTTATTATCATTTTTTCCCACATCTACGGGCTGGGTTTGGGCATGGGTGGTGGCATAGGAGAAGGATTGGTTCGTGCACTGAAGTGCACATGATGGTTTGGCCAGTCGTCTTGGTCTGGCCAAACAGTCATGCGCACTTTGCATGTTCCCCACCAGTTTGTAATGCACAGCCTGGTGGGGAACATGCACAGGCTCATAGTCCCCACCTGAGCACTGAACTACAGCGCTCAGACCTATCACAACGCTGCATTGCAGCATTGTGATTAGCTTTGGGGAGCCTGTGTGCTTCCTGCTTCCAGGACTCAGGGAGTGAATCTGAGGAGAGACAGCGACCATGAGTGTTTTTTTAAATATATGTTTTGTCCCCACCACCCCTGTTCCCTGCCAGCTGTTACAGTGGTGAATGCTCCTCCGCACAGGAAAGGAAAGGAAATATAAAATGATAATACATTTAAATTATTATCATTTTATGTTTCCTTTGCGGGCAGGCGGGTGGGAAGGGCTGCTCTGCTCTGCTCACGGAGGAGGGCAGGTGAGGAGTGGTTTTCCCACTCCTGAGTGCGCAATGACTGTTTGGTCGGCCCTCAAGGGCAACCCAAACCAGTGATGAGCACTTTCCCTGTTCACCATGTAGGCTCCATTACAGCCTGTATGGAGAACAGTCCAGGACCCTATTCCCTGGTTAAGCATCAATCCAGGACGCTCAAAACCAATCAAAATGCTGCAATGCAATGCAGCGTTATGATTGGTCAGGGGTGCCTGTGTGCTTACCAATGATTGGTTAGGGTAGTCAGCCTGTTCCCTCTGTTCCTGGCTTCCTGTCTCAAGAGAAGAGCAGGAGCAAAGAGCAGAGACGCGGGACCCGGCACAGGCGGCAAGGTAAGTGTGTAATTTTTTTTCTTTTATATTGTTAAACCTCGCGTTCCGCCCCCCTGTCGCACGCCCTCAGTCCCCCACTCTCGCCCCCGCCTCACCACACACAAGTCATGAGGACTGCCCCTGCGCTACTGCCATCTAGGGTGTGTGGCCCACATGATGAATGAAGACCTCTGCTAAGGTCATGATCCAAATCTTGATGGTCAGCTGTGTAGAAGGGTGCAGAGAGGTTTAGCAGGATCACGAGGCAGGCATTGTTTTTAATCTTTGATGAGTGCATGGTCAGCTGCTTAAAGGGCAACTCTCTCCATTCTCCATTGCGGTCTGAAGCTGGACTGCTGGTGTGGTAGAGGGTTACTGTTGTTGAGAGTTATTCCTATCTGAGAGTAAAAAACTTTGATCTTCCAAAAATGTCTCTCTGTGCCCCTCACCTATCGTCTGGCAACCATGGGTGGGCCAACATTGCGTAAACCTGCAAAGCAAGGAAAGAGTGGATCCCTCATATCCTTAGTGTAAATACTTGCAAAACCGTGTTTCTTTATGTAGTTCCACATTGGTTTTAGTAATATTCATAGAAATGAACCAAGTAGGGGAAACTATAAGGTGGAACTGCTGCTACTTACAGCATATACCTTGCAGCCATTCTCATTGTGAGCATCGGTATCATGAGGTGTACGCAGGGCGAGCATAGGAGGCCATGGGTCAGTCGCGGAATGACTTGGTGAACTTATTTGCATCTGTTGCAGCAGCAAGGCCTCTTCAGACAGATAATATCCCAAAATGGTATATATTTTCAGAGAGGTCGCTGAAAGAACCTAAAGGGCCTGAGGCAGATAAACTGTAATACAGGAGGCTCAACTCCACAAATTGTAACAAAATTACTGGATGTGCCTGATTTGTGGGCAGTTGACCCAGAGGACAACCCGAATGACTTGGACTTGGAGGCACATAGAACAAAGTGTTAAACAACATACAATATTTAGAAATTGAACAAATTGAGCAAACCTTGGCAACAGAGGAGCCAAAGGCATCTCGGTTAGGGCAACATTTGCTTCTTTGGAAAAAAGCGTGCCAAAAACCAAGAACAGAAACAAGCATGGGCCAAATCAGTGGGTCTAGTCTTTGAGACTTATTGGCTTTGTTATGCCTTTTCTCGATGCTGTGGAGCATGGCCAAAAGTTTTCTAAAACATGCAAAAAAGGCATGATAGCAAGACTGCGCCATTATTTTAGGTACGTACATGCATCTGTCGATGCTGTGCAGCATTGGCAAATGTAAAAAAAAAAATGCAAAAAAGCCACGATAGCAAGGCTGCCCCATTTTGTAGGTGTGTATATGCATCTGTCAATGCTGTGCTCTAATGGCAAATGTGAAAAAAAATGCAAAAAAGGCATGATAGCAAGACTGCGCCATTTTATAGGTGCGTACATGCATCTGTCGATGCTGTGCAGCATTGGCAAATGTAAAAAAACATGCAAAAAGGGCATGTAGCAAGACTGCGCCATTTTTTAGGTACGTACATACATCTGTCGATGCTGTGCAGCATTGGCAAATGTAAAAAAAACATGCAAAAAAGCCATGATAGCAAGGCTGCCCCATTTTGTAGGTGTGTATATGCATCTGTCAATGCTGTGCTCTATTGGCAAATGTGAAAAAAAACATGCAAAAAAGGCATGATAGCAAGACTGCGCCATTTTATAGGTGCGTACATGCATCTGTCGATGCTGTGCAGCATTGGCAAATGTAAAAAAACATGCAAAAAGGGCATGATAGCAAGATTGCGCCATTTTATAGGTGCGTACATGCATTTGTTGATGCTGTGCAGCATTGGCAAATGTAAAAAAAACATGCAAAAAGGGCATGATAGCAAGGCTGCCCCATTTTGTAGGTGCGTATATGCATCTGTTAATGCTGTGCTCTATTGGCAAATGTAAAAAAAACATGCAAAATGGGCATGATAACAAGGCTTTGCCATTTTGTAGGTGAGAGCATGCATCATTATGACATGAGCACCATTTTTTAAAATGTACCGATCTGAAATAGATAGGTGAAGGGAAAAAGTTAAAAAGGAGTAGCACAAAAGCCTTTTATTTAAAGGCGAGGGGCCAGCAGCAATTTGATGCCTGGCCCTCGCCAAGGAAAAAGATTTAATTAAAAAAAAAAGACGGTATGTGTGAGGGAGGGAACGAGCAAGAGTGGGCACACGAATTACAGCAACAGAGGGCTGTGGCGAGAAGCACAGAGCACAATGGATGGAGGAAGTTTAGTGGGAGAAAAGCACATGCGAGAGAACTTGTAAGAAAAAGGGAGACGGCAACTTGGAATGAGGGGGCAGAAGCACGCGAAAGAGAGCTGAAAAACACATGCACTCTCATAGAGTGGTTAAGCAAAAAGAAAATAGCATTTTACCAAAAGTGAGCAGTGAAATTATAGCAGCCAGCCAATCAGCAAAATGACAAAAAGGCAATGCGCCAGGGGGAAGGACAAACACAAAATGGGCGAGCTGAGGCCAGGAACGCTACTGAATATGTAGCAAGCACATGAGATTGACAATAAAGCCAACAAGTGATAAAAAAAATGGACAGCTCTAAACTTTTAGTAGTGGGTTGGCCCACAATAGTTATTTTGCAACCAGACAGCTTGCACTGTCCTGAAAACAGCTTGAGGCTAACTCCAGTAGTAAAATTCAAGCCAGTTAAATATTTAACAATAATTCGTTTTGTTTAGAGCTGAAGCTAGAGGGAAGAGGACGTGGAATTGGAAAGGTCACCACTGTGAAACCAGGTGACCTAATTACTAATCCTCACTGCCCTGCTTCCTCAAAATTGTGTGATCCTGTCCAATTCTTTAAATAATCACCAGTTTTTCGGCAGGGCTTCATTCCGCTCTTCTGTTTCTTCTAAGCACTGTGATTGACAGATGCCACTGTTTACTAATAAAAGATGTTTAATTAACCGACCATGGAGTGAAAGACGAAATGTGGTTTGCCGAAATTTGACCTTGTGATCTTCAAATCACCACATACTTCAGCAACAAGTGATGACCTCACTGAGCCATCCTGCATATTTAATTGTGCATAAGATCCTTCGTCTGTCAAAGGCCAGCCACAAGCATTAGGCTTTAATCAAAATGGTGATCCGTCACACAAATAACATAAAGATGTTTTAATGAGCACCAGAGGTGACAAAAACTCTGCAAAACCAACATCCCCACCTGGTCTCCCCTCATGGAAAATCGCGCATGAAAACACCATTCCGCCAGAGACACATGTCATGTCTGGGAGCTCAGTCAAGAAGTAGCCTCACCCAGGAAACTGCAGCCCGCTCCCAAAATAGCAGCACAAAAATCAACATCCCATCTGAAGAGCGGCGACTGGGACTCGGGCAGTGCCCTGGGCCCTGTCAGCGCCTCCCTCACACTCAGAGCCAGGAAAAAGTGCCAGCATGAGAAGGAAAGAGTGAAAGAGGCTGTGGGAGGAGTGGGGGGTGGGGGGGGGCAAGGAGTGAAAGCAGGAGGGACTGACAATCACAAACACTCTGCAGATCACTCTCTGGTGTCAGCTGGGGGCTGGTGTGTTGGAGACTCTCACTAGGGTTTAGAAAGGTCACGAGGCTGCGACCGAAGATCCCTTGATGGTCCTTGATTCTGTCAAAAGCAAACATTTAGCAAACACCACCTGTTGCAGCTGGTTTCAGAGGTCTGTGGAGAAACACCTAGAAACCAGCAATTCAACAAAATAATGTGCAGGGGCTGTAGACATGTTATGTTACTGGCATGGAATCTGATATTGATCGGGCATTGCAGAGCTTTCCGAGACACTCAAAACAGTCTTAAATGTGCACAACAGATTGTAGTTTAATTCATGTTGTAAGGGTGCATGCATATTTCAATGAATTCCATTACTTGAGTCCATTCTTGTATTGTAGCATTTGTATAGTGCTTACTACCATTATGTGGGGTGTGGAAGCGCTTACTCACATGGATAACGACCTACCTCCTGTACGGTGTCTGATTGGAAAGGAGTTGTTTTTGTTTTGATCCTTTGTGGGAAGTGATTTGATGTTGTACTTGATGATCACTGAGGTTGAGGCGTGGTCATTATGTTACGGGACGAAGATCCTGGCTTTTTCCACCGTCATGACAATATGCAGTGGCGTAGCTAGACCTAATTCCACCCGGGGTGAAACCTAAGTTTGCCGCTTGGTGTAGGTAAGAGCGGAGGTGGTGGCCGCCAGACAACTTGTTCCGGGGGATAGGGTGCGTGGGCCGCCGGATGACATGTTCTGGAGGAGGTGGTGGGGTGGGGAAATCACTTGCTCTCGGAAGCGGGTGATGGTGGTAGCCGACAGACACGACTTGCTCCCCTCCAACACCCCCCCCCAAGAAATTACCATCCAGGGCAGACCTCCCCTAGCTACACCACTGACTATATGAGCTGAGTCCAGTCCACCTCCCTAGACAGGAACTCTATTGTCCTATCCCTTTCTAACACCATCAAAGAATGTAGCCCCTCCCATGGTTTACAGTAGTCACATATTAGGACCGCTCTCCCAGAAGACATCCTTTATGTTCCCAGACACCCAGGAAAACCTCACTCAGTGACCATGCATAAAGACTGGAACATGGGAACATGGGTGAATGGACAAGAGTAATTTTATTGCTTTTAAGTAACTGAAACTTTACCTCCTCGTCCACTTCCTCATTCCGATCATGAATATATGTGGAAGACTGAGGTCCGAAGCGTGCGACCACAATAAATGCCATGTTCATAGATGTACGCGGACACCCAATGTTTGCTGCACCTGCAGCACCTTTACTATAGTGCAACAGAACAGGAACTCACATCTTGCATAAATTATAGTATAGAAGAGGGAAATCTAGTACTAATATTGTCACACTGGAGATGTTAATGCCTGACAAAGATGGAAGTAATGGCTGTGTCCATGGCCGGACTGACTACCGGATGTTTTGGAATGCTGCCAAGCTGGCGGCTGATTTCACTGCGGTGGGAGCTGATTTCGTTGATGGAGACCTGCGTGTGCTTTGAAAAAATTAAAGCAAAACGAATTTTGCTTAGTACACGCAGGTCCCCATCAACGAAATCAGCCCACAGGTCAGCAGCATTCCAAAAAGCCTGGTAGCCAGTCCGGTCCTGGCTGTGTCGCAGCCCTACAAATGTCCATCAGAGATTCCACCCAGGTAGCCGACATGCCTGTCGGGGAACGTCTCAGGCTTGCAACAAGTGAGGGATACCGCTCGTCCTCAAGGAGCTAAACTGAGTGGCTTGACCCATTGATTCAAACTGCAGGTGGATGGCTGCATCCCCTTCATTGCTAGTCCATCGTTCAAGAATAGGAAATCAGATGGGTAGACTGAAGCCATGCTTGCCAAATACACCATCAGTGACTGACACACTTACAGAGGATGCATCAGAAGTTTCTAGGGGGAAAGAGAGCAATAACTAATAGAAAATGAAGCCACCTTACCCCAAAAAAGCTAATCTGGAAAAATTAGAAAGAAGGGAATTCTGCAGGAAAAGGCTCCTTCTTTCCAAACGTTATGGCTAAAGTACAGCCACCACAAAAACTTCCTGGAAGGTTTTTTTTATTTTTCACCACCACCCCAAATTATTTGTTGCTCCCTGCCTCCAACACCCCCTCCCCCCTCTGCACTTTGGTATTCACTCCTGTAGATGCATCTTTGTGGTTCCTGCACACCACCTCGGCCAATTCAATTATCTATCTATCTATCTATCTATCTATCTATCTATATATATTTTTTTTATTATTATTTTTTTTAAGGTTTTTTCTGTTTTGAAGAGTCCAACAGCTGCAGTTTGCTCTCAGGCCGCTCCTTTCTCTTTAATTCCCTTTTGCACATATTTCTTATTTTTCTTCTTTCAATTTACTGTTAAAAAAACTTATACTCCAAAGTGACTCTATCCCAGCTCTTACTTTTTAACTGGGAAAGGACGGCTGTGCCCTTTTGCCTCGCCTGGTTGAGCAGAGCAGTTAAATAAATACAAATATCTCGAATTAACATTTTCCTTTGGATGCTTTTGCAGGCGCTGACCTCAGAAAGTTGACAAACGTTCCATACTCTGCTCTCGCGCCCGAGGCGCCTGTGACATGGACAGGCCCAGGCCTTTCAATTTAAATTACTTTTAGTTCGAGAATTATTCACCCGTCAAAGAAGAAACTGGCAAAATGATGTCATGAACCGGAAGTGGCATAAATCTTCTCTCTGTCAGGTAGAAGAAAACTCTGGAAACCACCAGGGTGCCTTGTGCAGAAAGATGATGTTTGCTAAATTGGAACGAAAAGAGGGAAAACATAGCTGGGTATTGCTTACACTGGGCCAGTTGTGTGTTTATATTCCTTAAAATTGCATATTTTACTTGGCCCCAGGAGGTGCCATTATGGGACTCTGTTCTGACAGTCACCCACCCCCGCAAAATGGCGCCGGGCCTGGTGCATTTTTTACATATTTCCATATCTCTGTAACTCTCCTCCTGGGCCCGTACTTGCTTATAATTTTCTCTCTCTGACTGAGCAGAAATATGTCCCTGTCCAACATCAAAAGATGCCTCTGGCTGTCATCAGGATTGTGAGACGTGTCAAAGGGCAGGGCGACGTTCCGTTCCGGGTTGTCACGGGTGCTGAGGGCCCGACCAGTGGCGAGTCAGCGTGTACTTGTATGTGCAGGTCAGGCAAGTGGAGAGAGGCCTGCGGCCTGTCCAGCAAGATAGGTGTAGGTGAGGGCAGGCGGCTGTTACAACTATCTCTGTACGGGAGTGAGGGGGCGGTGGGAGGGGGTCATTCAAGTTGGGAGGGCGTGTGTGCTACCATCTATGGATGCACATCAGTCGCGCTCTCAGATCTGGGAAATCAGGGTGAATGGTAACTTTGAGGCTTGAGGGCTCCCTCCGTGACACGTCTTATTTCCGGAAAGGATACTTTATTACATACAGCTGCGCCTCAATGGCAGTCCTACGCCCTGAGAGCTGTAGTGTCTTACTACCTGGTGTGAACTACAATGATACTCTTCACCCCTAGGAGTAGGGGTGTGAAACCACCCTCGATATGTCCAGTTGTGATAAATTATGTTCTGCTTTGCTATACTATATTGTCATGAATATATTGCGTTGCGCCATATTATTTTACACTATGTTGTGCTGCATGTTTGTATGTGGCTGTAGGTCACCCCAAGGCCGCCTCGACATGCTAAGGGGGGGTCAGAGGGAGGAAAGACAGGGACAAAGCGGAGGGATGCAGGATGGAGATTAGAGGATGTGTCGGTCTAGTATCGCACAAGACAGAGGAACGGTGCATTGTGGGTAGCTGGTCTTGACAGGAAGCAGGCGAGGAAGGAGGGAGCAGGAGAGGCTATGGTGGGTGGACAGGAGAGTCACTGAGGCAGATGTAGTGTTAGATCGTGGAAGTTTTGAATAGTGAGAGGGTTAGAAGCCGTGGTTCATTGTGCAAGCTAGGGAGGGCCTGTGAGAGACAGGACTACGGTTTAGGCCGCTCGCGCCTGCTTCTCCCTGGTCTGCGTGTCCTCTGGCCGCAGGGGAAGAGGCGCGCGGAGGAGGGGCTGAGAACTACATCCCTGTGAAGGTCTGAGCACCTGTTGGGACAGAGGCACCCATGCGAAGGCTCCACGGGGGATGATGAATAGGCCATTGCATGTAGTCGCGTCCTTGAATGCACGTTTCATTACACTCATTAAATGCTGCAAAGCACTACACGCAATGGGGAGGAAGGCAGAGCTCGGTACCAGGAGAAGGTGGGAGCAGCCACTGATGGGGCACTTCAACAGAGGCTTTTCAGGGGGCCTTCAGAGGGAGTGTTTACTCTTGTCACACCAGGCGCTCTTCAGTTACAGCTTCCATGACAGGCAAGGGGTGCGTCCTGCTACCTATAGGTGAGCTTCGGTAGCAGCCCAGGGACTCAGGAGATTGAAGCAGGTCAGCGTCACTTCCTACCTGCGGTGGAAGGGTGCAGTAAAGACAGTTCACAAACCTGGCAAATAAAATGCCCCTACAATAGCGTTTACATGAGAACCCCGATCTTATTGACATGAGCACGAGGTAATGGACATGACATGACATCATCACGTAGAATGCCATAAAACAAAGTAGGATAACATTGCATACGATAACGTTGCATGACGTAACAGAGAACAGCAAATAGCATACCATAGCAAAGGGTGGCCTGAAATGACAGAGCGTAGCAGGCCATAATTTAACACCGCCTGGCATCACGTATAACACGAATAATACGAAATGTTATGACATCATATGATATAGCCATAATCGGGTTTATTCGACTGTCATAGAAGAAACCATAAATCATATCTTACGAAATAAGTAACATATTTCATAAGCGTAAAACAATAAACAAATACACGTTAAAAAGGTGGACTGTGAGATGCCAGAGTGCGATTATATTTTGCCTTAGACGCATCACCAACCATAAAAAGCAAAGGATCTTACCGGAAATTGATAATGAAGTCAGTTGTTTTAAAAATAATAGTGCGTGACAACATTGTATAAAATTATATTCACAGAGAATAGGTAGGATAAAATGTTTGCGGGACAACGCATAAGTGCAAAAAAAACCTGAATGTGTAAAGTGCATTGGCTGTTATAGCCATAAAAGGGGCATTTTCTCAATATCTCTTACCAACCATTACTAGCAGGGAAAGTGACTAGGCGATAAAAAATGTCTATTATGAAACGTGTTAGCACGAACCGATGCTGGCGATTCTGTACAGAAATAGGATATGGCTGCACACCGTCCTTAACAAGAGTCAACTGATTTTTGATAACTCTAAAATTCACCAGTTCCCAGGAGAACATTTGGTCTCTGAGAAAGGACAAACATTGTTTTTTTAGGTCACTTCTACTAATAATATGTGGATTACATCAGGTTTATCAAAATATTCAACATGGGCCAGATCACCCATAACTTCCTACTGGGCTGACATTTTCAGTAAAATACAAGAAATATTAGGGGTACCCAACGAACCTCTGTCAATCACGGGGTCATTAGGATATGTGAAGGACACCAAAGCTGAGCACCGCAAACTACACACAATGCTACTCTTGCTGGCTACACGCAGAGTATCCATTCACTGGGGCGACAGCAAAGCACCCACTATTAAGGCCTGGATTCAAGACATCACTTTCAGCCACACTCAATAAACTAACTTCTGGGAACTGATGGCCACAGTCTCCAGACCCAAGAATATCTGGGGTCCTTTTCTAGATTGATTAAAAACACTCTGAAAAGACAACTCAGCCTCCCCAACCCAAGATCACATTCACCTGAACCACAAGCATGTTTGTCACCACCCTTGACTGGCTCCTCTGAGTAGTTACTGGACCAAGACACATGACGGTCTCGCCAGGCCTCTGTGAGGGATGTATGTCAGTACAACGCGATCTTTTAGATCGCGGTACATGACAACGCTGCCATTACAACGCAAGTCGTTACAACGACTTGCGTTGTAGGGCGTGGATTGTGGAATATTATAATTTTATATTCCAACACCAGTCCACGTAACAGTAGGGAAGGTGTTGGAATATAAAATTACAATATTCCTTATACAACAGCGCCATCCAGCGCAAGTCGTAATAACGACTTGCGTTGTAATGGCATCGTTGTAAAGGCAACGCGGTGTAAGCAACGCGGTGTAAACACCGTGTTGTAAACGATGTTCCCCCTCTGTGTTGTATCCGATGTTCCCCCTCTGTGAATACCTAATAACCATGTTACAACAATATGCACCAAATGCGGACTAGTCAATCGCCTAATGTTCCTTTTAAGGTACGGTTTGAAATGTACGATACCTCCTGTCTGTTTTGTTGTGGTTTCTTTTTGTTTTGTTTCTACTCACCGGTACATTAGAGATGGAGATGAGCTTTGTATATACAGTCTACATGATATGATGCTGAATGTACAATGTTGTTAAAAAACTGTCATTAAACAAATATATAAAATTAAAAAAACATGGCCCAGATCCGTGCAAAATTGTTCAACAAATTTGAACCAGGGGAATACATTGGACAGTTTAAGACAAACATCGATAAACGTGCAGTTTAAACCAGGAAATTCGCAGATCCATACTTTATGCCATAGCAAAATCGGTTAAATTGTAATCAGGTCGGAGAAAAACAAAGCCCCTAGTTCCGTGTGACAAACAAATGAGAAACAACTCTTCTGGAACAGACTAAAGGGGGCAGATCTACAAGGAAGCGCCGCAGCGTGGCACAGCAAACCCTTTGGCTGAGCCACGCTGTGGCACTTCGGAAGCACATGGATGCAACATATTTCCAAGAATATGTCGCATCACTGTGCTTCCCCCTGCGCTGGCGCACAAACTGCAGCCATGTGCTGGCGCAGGCACCCTTGAAGGATGCCTGCGTCGTGTTTTCCTGTAGAATGCAGCATGCATTGAAAGAGGAAAAAACGAGGAGAAATGAAAACATTCTCCTCGCTACGCCACCTCTAGGGTGGCATAGCATTCTGACGCATCTCCAGATTTACGATTTCTCGTAAATCTGGAGATGTGTTTTGTTCCATGGGTGTTGCGTGGGAACACCCACAGCAACACCCATGGAACGCCCCTTCAACGCAAAGTGCTGCGTGTAAAGGGGCCGTTTTTACAAGGAGAGGAAAAGTCACGCAGGGTGGCTTTTCCTCTCCTTGTAAATGTGGATGAGCCCCCTGGGCCACCAGTACGTCAGAAATGTGATGTACTGGTGGCGCAGAGGGCTTGTAAATCTGCCCCAAGGTTTCTAAAAAGGGGCGTTCTCTGCCATCTGGAGCAGGGTAATCTTACTGTAACCCCAGTTTCCCGCCCCGTACAGGGCCACTGATACACATTTAATATTATAAATGGTTAACATTTTCCTGATCGGTTTATTGCCTAACTTAGTGGCAAAATTTAGCAGCGCAGAAATGGATTTATTAAAATACAGCTTCCTAATATTTACGGCTGGGGTCCATGAGCTATCGTCAGCGAAAAAAATACCCAAATACCAGAAAGTCAAGATGAAATCATGAAATCACGATTCTACCGAATATGCCTCTCACACTTCATTACAAAGTTTTTCCCTATGTTGACCATCAGACCGAGGTCTGACATAAAGCTGACATAACCATTTGACAAGCGTGAGCGTAACGAGCGCGCACTTAGGACCCGGCCCCCACCCCGACCTAGTTTAGAGTTCCTGGTGGCCGGTCAGCCCAATGGGGTGACCGGCCGTTTAGTACTTCCGGAGTTCCGGTGACGCGCTTCCGGTTGAGCGGAGGGCGGAGTCTAGGGACCTATTTAGGTCACTGGGGCAGGGACCCGTGCCTCTTCGCCCTCAGCTACACCGGACCGGTTGCGGGCTCGCGGAAGCATCCCCCACTCTTCCCGCCTTTTTATGTTTAAACTCCCACCCACCCGTCACTGTAGCTCAGTAGGTTTGAGGGGCGTGTTGCGGTAGAAAGACCTTGGAACAGTAAAATTGACCGACGGAATGGACGGGAGTCCGCCTTGCGTACTTCCTAGGCCAGCACTGAGGGGGGAGACGGTAAGCTCTCCGCTGAAAAATATGGCCCCGGCTGGGGAGGCTAGGGCGACAGGTTACGAGCCTCCTGGGTCCCTGGGCAGCCTGGTGGTCTGAGGGCGGGCCCCTGGTGAGGGCGGACAAGGATCAGAGGTTTGGGGGCCCACTCCTCATGGGGCGCAGGTGCGTTGCACCTTGCGTGGATGCTCGGCAGGGAGGATGCGAGCTGGAAGGCCCCTTAGTGCTGGAGGATTAGAATCTTGCTGAAGAAGATATGGAAAGTCAATAGTAGCTGTCGGCCCAACGGGGTTCGAGACATGAGAACAGCGTCGTCAGCGTCAAGGAGACAGTGAATAGGTCTACGATGCTCTGCAAGAAACAAACACGTTTGGTCATTGTCATTTTAAATCCACCATACTACAAACCATTTTAGCAGAGAAAGGGCATAAATGAATGTTAAAATCCCCACCCCGCAATAAAAAAGTTTGCTTCCCTTCACAACGCTGTAATTTGTCCAGCTCGGACTCAAATTGGGTTAGAGCAATAACGGATTCGGGAGGTAGTGCGATATTGTAAAAAAATAACAATAATGAGGTTCAAATGATGTGAGTTCGCAAACAATAATTGAGTAATAAGGTGAAGTTTATTCTACTTTGCTTGTAGGGTGGGACAATAGGTTTGGAATTAAAATAGACAAGCCTTCTTAGGTCTACCAGCTTGAGATGGTACTGCAGGTTGGTGGAAAGTCTTAAATCCGTTGATATGGATAAGTTCCAATGCCAAAGTCTCCTGGAAACAGAGAAACCACATTTTAGTTACAAAATCCATCCATGGTAGGAGAAGAACCTTGGAACTTAATTCTGCAACATTCCAAAAAAGAAAATTACAGGTTTGGGAAAGCTCTGTCGACATTTTTGTAGGCAAAGTGGCTGGGGAGCATGGCTGACTACTCCGATTGAAGGGGAAGGAGAAGGTGGACAGGGCCCTGTCATAAGGCCCTCTGCTCTAAGTGTGATAGTTTCATGGCCCATAGATGTAGGGACAACAGAGAGATGAAACTCTGTCCTGAATGGGAATCAATCGATTACATCCAACTCAGCCATTAGGGAAAAACGATTCTGGGTAATAATCGGGGGATGGAAATCAGTGAACTGACTGGAGTACGGCCCACAAGGTAAATGTGGCTCCGCCTCCAAGTTTGGGGTGTGATAAAAATACCCCAAAGGGGCGAATAATCACCTGGTTTTGGGGGGAGGAGTGGGTAGGGAGCTAGTTCTAGTTCTGTGCAGAATTAACTGTAGCAGGCTGGAATATTTGATAGACATGACTACACAGTCGCCTAGTAAGGATTTCACTCCCCTTCCGATTCAACTAACCCCTCAAACCATTTTTAAATCCTCCACGAGGGCTTTTCTCAGACCTGTTTTTCTACCCACCCAGTGAACTGATTTATTCTTCAAACTGTTCCAAGACTCAGGATGGGAAAGAGTTGGTACATTCCCTAAAATCACAACAAAGGAGGTGGCTTTGGGTGGGAGATCCAGGGCTGTCGGTAGGCCCCCAGCTATGATGGCAGTCAGAGTGGTACTGGGATTGTGGTATTGCAAATTAAAATGCGAGATCAGTTGAGCTAAATTATTGACTGATGGGATGCCAGAACCAGGTACGGGAGTGGGTCGGGTAGAAGTGTCATTGGAGTGGGATAATACATTAGGGGGTAGGTTAGCAGGTGGAGGGATGGTAGACGGATTCCGTTTTTGCTGGGAGCTATGTCTAGCATTAGCTTGCAGAATTGCAAGGCAACTAGCAGTGTTTTTCCAACTAAAGTTTGTCTGGTGGACAGGGAATTTAATGAAGATTTAACTAAGGTTTCCAAAGATTGGACAGTTGTAAGTAAATCCTCTGTGTTTGCTGCCAAGGTTTTGGTCGATGTATCCTCTTAACAATAGGCCTGCACAGCTTAATAGGGGTTTAACAGCAAGTGTGAGACCTTCCTGCACAGTAGTTGCTGATGTAGCCAGGGAAGGGTCAAGGATTTTCATACGTTTTGGGGGAGGGTGAGAAATTGATTCAGAAGGTGAGTTAGGGTTAACATCATCTAGGTTAGTCTGCATGCACCCATTTACGTATGATCAAATGTTCCGCCAGAACTTATATTCGGAGCTGTGGTGGGTAAAGTGCTTTCAATGTCTCCTACTGTGCGATTGCAAGTTCCTAGTCTCTCTTCAACAGAGGTAATTTCCTGGTCGAGGGCGCCCATAGCACTCGCCAAAAGTTTGTGATCGAGGTACAAGGCTTACCCTGGGACTTGGGAGGCTCAATATTTGTTTTACCATTTTGGGAGGAGGTGAAAAACAAAGAGCCAATAGAGTAGGCCCAGCCCAGCCTCGTCCAGCTGTGGACGGGTGCAGACGGGCCCACTCTTGGCCCGGTCTTCGCCCAGGCATGCACTCGCTCGTGCCTCGCGCCAGTGGGAACACAACGCGCTTAAGAGCGATGGCTGGGTATGAGAACCCTCCTCCTGGGCATGCGTTGTTTCCTGGGGGCTGTAGTCTCCCCTCAGCAGTCTCCGAAGTAGTGCAAACTTGTATGATTTAGCATAGCAGAAGACCATGGCATAGGCGGTATAAACATATAACAATGAATGACAGAACTGACATAACATGGCAGAGCAAAGCTATGACCCTTATACCAAAATACAGCATGACATGATATTTCATACTGACCTGAAAATAAATACAGTAAAATCAAAGGTGATGATAGTAACAAGACAAAGGACTAGGAAAGGTCTTTGGTTTATTGAGGGGAAACCCATCGAGGTAGTGACCTCAAACAAGTTCTCGGCGTCTGGCTTGATCATAGAGGACGACTAACGAGGACGACTAACTGTACACGTTACCGCACAGCAGGGGGCAGTGAGTTCCCTAGAAGGAGCATTCTGCAAAGGTATACACCCGTTACAACGGATCTTTTACTCCGCACTACCATTACAACGCGACCATTACTCCGCATACCATTACAACGCATTGCGCTGGGGGGCGCTCTAGGATAGGTAATAAGTATAATTTACTATCCAACACCTTCCCTAGGGTCCACGGGGACTGGAGTTAGAATAGTAAATTATACTTACCACTATCCAGCGCCCCAAGGCGCTATGCGTTGTAACGGTATGCGGAGTAAAAGTCGCGTTGTAATGGTCTGCGGAGTAATAGTATGCGTTATAACGTCATACATCCTTCTGCAAAGTAAGAAAATCAATGAGCACACCCCTCCTTAAGGTAATGGATTCCACATTTTTACCAACAGTGGCCTATGGGGCACTGATTTTTAGAGTAAAATGGCAACCGGCTGGACAGGGCACATTCAGCTTGTTATCGCAGAGTGCTCTTGCTGCCAACCATGCCCACATTCGCATGGATTCAAGTTGACATCACAGCAGTGAATACTAAAAGCCAAGTTCGTAGCCTACTGCCTGCAAGCCAAGCAGGCCCAAAGGGACACGTTAGAGAGCCACATCTGGTCACTAATAAATAACCCTACATCAAATTGGCATAAATTCCTAATGTACTGTTTAGAGATATTAGATGTACAAATAACCTGGACAAGCCCGCTGCCAACCGCCATTGTGGCAAAACTACTAATAAAGCAAGAAAAATCAGTATTTGCGAACCGCGACGCACTGGCAGTGAAACATTTCAATCATGGTAGCTGGGTAACAAAACTCTATGACTGCGGGGATTTGCCACACTATCTCTCGACCTCCCTCAAGCCAATAATGAAGCACCAACTAATGAGGTTACGCTTTGGCCTAGTCCCCTTGATGGCATACAGGTATGGTCAGAGGTACCAGGACGACAAGGACACACGGTGCCGTCTCCGTGGAAATGGGGAAGAATCACTAATTAATGTCCTGTGTATCTGTAAGAAATTGACCGCCTTGAGAAAATTTTGGATCCGCCCGATATGGCGCATCATAAAAATGTTCGGACTTGTCAAGTTGCACTAGGAGAGTGCATGAGAGGTGACTTGGTACAACTGGCCACTCGCTTGATGAAATTCATGACAGCGGCAACAAACTTTAATGAAAGTTGAACATTCCCAAGAACTTTAACGATCCTGAATACGCGCTCGAGACTCTTCTTTTAATCAGCCACTCTGCTAAAAGCCAAATCCCCTAGAACTGGAGTCAAAACCAGGCCATATTCGATTTTAAAAAATGCCTTAGGAACAACAGAATTGAACACAATTTCTTTGAGTGCAGACCTTAATCCTGACAAAATCCAAGATTGGGGATGGCTTCCGGCTGCCCTGTCTTGTAAGAAAATAGATTGACCACGCGAAGCAGCTTTTGCAGCCCCAAACTGTAAGGCCCCGGTCCAATTAAGATCTCAAGCATCTCCATCTGTGAATCCCTTAAACCCTGAGCCAGATCCTTCTTTTACATTATGTTCATGGAACATTAGTGGTCTCCAACATAAAATTACCAACTTGGAGACGCACTCCTTTATATTTGGGTACACTGTAATAGCCCTTCAAGAAACATGGGCAACCCAAAATTGTCCCGTGACTGGCTTCATTGAATTTGGAAACCGGCAATTAGAGACTGCCCCTATGGCCACCCTAAAGGTGGCCTGTCGATCTACGTTTCAAACAACCTAAAAGGTCCGATCGTGCCACTAAATTTTGACGAAGACTGGCTACTTGGTGTTAAAATCGACTCTTGGATCAAACAACGTCCACTCCTACTTCTCAACATCTACATTAACCCGAGTAGGCGCACAAAAAAGGTCCATCTAACCCGCTTAATGAAAATTGTGTGCGACCTGGCTGCGGATCAACCTTATTCTGATTGTATAGTTTCAGTGGACTTTAACACCAACCTCTTTCAGGGTAACACTGCTAACCATGAAGGGCTTTTCCCATTCATATTCACTGAGGCAGGGGCACAGTCCAAACCACCAAACCAAGCCTAATGCTCTCTGGGAGAACTTTGCGTGCTTCAACTTTACAGTGCCGGATTTCTGGTAATGATTGGCAGATCAACGAATGACATTCCACCAAAATGGTCCTGGACAAATGGCCGCAAACAATCTTATCTAGACTACACCATCGGTAATTCAGCCCTGTTCAAATGCCTGGGCAACTTCAGTATTCATCCTCGAACGGAAAGCGACCACCGTCCCCGGGTCGTTACCCTCAATGTAAAGCCAGAGTACCATAAACCTGCCTCAACAACATGCACTGGAACATACACTGAAAATTTGAAGCGCCTAAGATGGAGTGAAGACATAAGCCCTAATGTCATGAAGGCAAGTCTGGCTCTTATAACAGGTGGAACTGACCCGGCGCTTTCTCCTACTGTTGCATGGTCGACGCTCTGCTCACAATTGATAAGTCTCTTCCCTGCCAAACAGCATTTCCACAAGGCTTCTTCCAGTCGCAAGTTCTCAATCTCAAGCCAAACAAGGGTGCTGAAGAAATCCAGAAATAATGCCTTGCGGTCTCTGACGAAATCCCCAGGAAACAACGAGCTCCTGAATGCGTACAAAACTGCTCCAAAATCATTTAGGCAGGCTTTACAACAAAAAAAAACGACTTCACCAAAGTCAATTCTGGTGCAAACTAATAGGGGAGAGTAAAAACCGCAACGCAAGAAAATTCTGAGCTTTAATCAATCGTTATAACTCTAGCTCATTCAACTCTGGGTCAGCAAACATTCACGGAGCCGACAGGTCCGCCTTCCTGACAGACCATTTTAGGTCCCCAGAGGGAACAGTGCCTTCAGAAACATGCGCTCCCAACCTGACGGAAATAAGCCCGAGTAAGAGCCGGAGCAGGCCCACCGGTTGTTTAGACCCCTGCAGCGACGATCTGCAGACCACCCAAGAAATGGTTACCAAAGTATTGTTAAAAGCAAGATCGGACGGAGCCCCGGGTCCAAATGGCCTACCACAGAACTTATTCAAATCAAATATAGTTCTTTGGTCGAGACATCTAACCAATCTTTTCAACTTTGCACTAAGAACTTCAATCATCCTGGACTCTTGGCGTGGCGCAATAATTCATCCAATCTATAAATCAGGCTCCCACGCCTCTCCAAACAACTACAGACTAATTGCTCTCTTATACATCGAGGCCAAGCACTACGCAGGTATTCTTTTGAAGGAGCTGAGAACATGGGCGGAACAGAACAACCTGATTCCAATGAATCAAACCGGCTTCACCGCCAAATCTGGCACTATGACTAATTTACTGACATTGTCCATAATTGTTGACAAAGCATGTTCCAGGGCTGTTTTTTGTTGTTTTGTTGATTTTAAAGCCGCCTTCGACCGGGTTCCCAGGGCTGTCCTATGAGAAAAGCTAAAAAAAATGGGGGATCCCAGAAAAACTTCTGGAGGCGATTATTCATTTACACTCAGGCACATGGGTTCAAGTGAAGTTGGGGTCCGGCACACATCTCTCTCGGAAAATCATGACAACTAGAGGTGTCAAACAGGGATGTGTGCTGGCCCCCCTTCTTTTTAATCTGTTCATAGCAGACTTGTCGGCTGCTCTAGATGAAACAAACAGTCATCCACCTAAGATGGGAGGTTCGCCAATAAGCAACCTTCTATACGCCGACGACTTGGTTCTTTTTAGTCTTACACGGGTAGGGTTGCAAAGGCTTTTGGACAAACTATACAACTACACCACCGCGAATAAATTAGAGGTTAACCTAAAGAAAACCCAAGTGGTTACCTTTGGAAGAAAACGCAACGCTGGTGGTGGCTGGTTGTATAACAATATGAGCCTTGCAAAAGGAGGCACATATAAATACTTAGGGGTCAATTTCGACTCTAAGGGTAACTTTATTAAACAGCGTAATGAGATATCAGTAAAAGCCATGATCCTACAGGTGACCCTCTCCGAGCTCTCAAAAAATCTGTCTGGCCCAAGTTTATTACCTTTACTGGAAGTTATGAGAGCAAAAATTGGGCCGTCCTTGTCATACAGCATTGAGATTTTCAGGGGTAATCTAAACACCAACCTAAACCAACACGTGACCAAAATTTATTTTAAAAAGTCCTCCATTTGCCTAAAAATGCATCTGCTGCCCAGATCAGACTAGAACTGGGCGTATTAAATTATGAAGTCTCTAACATCGGCATGTACTTAAATCTTTGCCACAAACTTAGACAAGCAGACATAGGCTCACTAGAGTCACTAGTTTGGCTAGACATTACCGAGAAAAGTCCAGGGGGCTCGTATGGTCGCCTTTTTAAGGATTCCATCCGCGAAATGTCTGCAGGCGACCTATGGGCCCTCAATCCTAGCACGATAGCACTTAAAACCAGCATGAAGAAATATGTCAGAATGAGCTCCCTCATCACTGACAAAGCCCATTTTGCCAAACGCAGACACGCATGGGCAATTATGAATTCTTATGGGCGGTTATCTCCTGCTACCTACCTGTCCTGCACTTACTGCCTGTACTTTAAAACTTAGCTTTATGGCAATCAGATTGGGTGACTGGCAATTCCTAAAAGATTTGCCCTCTTGGCGTCGTACGTCAGAAGTTTTATTGTGCAGAGGGTGCGGCAAGACGGCAGAAACCTTGGAGCACGTGGTCTGTCTTTGCCCCGCCCTTATGTTACAGCACAGATGTAAATTGAAAACGGAGTGGAATAGGTTGGGTATTCGGACCTGCAGACAGGCAATTATTGCAGCTCTGAGCCCTGAAAATACAGCTTTAAATATAGGCCTTACAACCTATATACGCTCTGCATACCGTAATTTTACGCATGCTTCTCCTTTTTAAGCAATAGTTTAAATTAAATTGCACTCTATTTCTAAGCTGCTAAACCCGTTTTTTATCTGATCGCAATTTATCATAACCCGCTGCTATTGATCTGTTTGCAGCTGTGTTTTATCCGATCTCATTTTATCATAACCTGCAGTTATTTGCTGAACATCAGACTGTTTTTACAAGCCCAACATTGCTAATTGTTAGTATCACAAACCTCTTCTGTTTTAACGTTCTGTTTAATGTCATGCGGACCGAGCTTTTTAATCACCTATATGTAATAAGAAGCCGCATAGCGCGATTTGGAAGATCTTCATTTAACCACTGTTGTTTTATTGATTTTCGTTTTTTCTCAATAACGTGTACTGTTGTTGGAATCATTGAGGAGTTCTTTCAAGGATATTTTATATCCAAATAAAGATTATTATTATTATTATTATTATTATTATATCTTCTTTTAATCCTACTGTGATGTTAATACTCTGTTTCTAACAAGAAATAAGATCAAAAGGCGTTTGCAAGGCAACACTAGTTTTTGTAAAATTATACTTTTTTTTAAATGTAATTAATTTGCAATGGTTTTAAGTAATTGTGCAATAAAAACCTATCTATCTTCATAGAATAAAGAGCATGACATGGGTTGACATACCATGGCGTGGTATAATGTAACATGTCATAACATAACATGACATAATATGTAATTGCATGACACAACATAACATAGCATAGTATAACATGGTGTAGGATAGCAAGACATGTCACATGGTTCCGTTGCTGTTAAGCTAGACGTGTGCCATATATATATACATGCATAGCATTACATGACGTTATATAGGGTAGCATAACTTCTTACAATTTAAAATAGAATATAATGACAACAGATTGCATGGCTTGACATAACCCAGCATATCACTTGCATGACATGGCATAACCTGGGATGACATCATGTAAAGCATGCTATGAAACAGCAGTGTGATAAGTCATGACATGGGAAAGCTTGTTATGACATACGATAGCATTAGACGGCACGGCGTAGCAAAGCATGGCATTACATGACAGCATGAAACAGCATGAAATGGTTTTATAAATAAGATGCTATATGTGTGTCATGTGAAAATTGTTGTAAAGGGTGGACGAAAGATTTCAGAATAGAACAAACATATTACTAGTGAATTCATGCGTTTTTTTGGTTATAATTCGGATAAGGTTTAAGGGCTGTTTCTTGTTTAAATGCCAGCATAGCAGATTATAACATTCATTTACATAAACAGCCGCCTGACGTCATATGGTAATGAGTCAGGTTGGTGTTAATCAGCTCTGTAATTGGCCATTCGGCAGGCTGACTGTACCGCAGATGATCTAAAACAAACCCTATCATTATAAAGGGTGGTAAGGAATTGGCACAAACTGTGCGATCCTGGGCAGATCCCATCCCCTTCAGCGCGCCAGGCTCCTCATTTTTCTGAACCAAAGCGCCTAAAGCAGTCGTAAAGTCTGTGGTGTGCGCTATATGGATAAATAGCATTTTCGTTACAATTAAGGCATCCCAGCCTTGGGGGAGCCACAGGGAGCCCAGTCTGCAAAGTCGAGGACGCAGGAGGCGGCTCAGACTGTAAACAGCGAACAGAGCTACCGAACGTATCCTTTCCTGTCCCGGCTGGGCATGCGGAACTTTACGTAATACGTGCGCACCAGCGTGTCACTAGTACTGTGCGCACAGATAAAACATATTACAGAAGTACAATAATGTAAACACAACACCCTCCCCTAATGAAATAATTATCCAATTGGGGGTAGTTACCGCTACTTCCATACATGCAATTGGCGTACATAACGGAACTCACAGTCATTCGCTTATTTTTCATTTTGATAAATCGGACGCAATTTATATATAAATTGTATTTATATATACAAAGTAGTGAACCTTTTCCTATCCACAACATAACTCAAGGCAGTGCTTCTATTTAATGAGAGAACGCCACGTTCTCTCTTTCTTACACGTTTACGACGCGCTTGCCCGAGCCTGTCGCTGCCTCCCGTGCTGAATCCATTCATGAAGATCTTGCGCCGCCGGTGCGTCACTTTTAACATGGGAAAAAATGACGCACCGGTGGCGTAAGGCTTTCCTAAATGAGGCCCATTTTTACCAGTGGAGCCCGGAAGCTTAGCTCTTTTTCGGCGCGTGCACGATGTCGGTTATCTCCCCTGATTAAGTATCAATCGTGTGAATTACTATTATCTGATTACTTACTAATGGGTTGTTCATTTGTCGCGCTCCTATCAGACAGTTCCAAGTGTTACTGGAGGGGTGTATACTTTTCGGGTCGTGCACCTGCAAAAAGATTCGGGGTGCTCCGTGTTCGTAGCGCGTGCATTAGGGAACTTAACCGGGAATGAATACAAATATACGCTAAAAAGAACGATTGTTCATAGCGCTTAGAAACGGCAGAAACGCGCAGTAGTAGCACCCTTCATAAAATGGGTTTTTATTATGATTATGTAGACATGTCTCCTTGTTGAAATAAAACGCTTTAATTTGAAAAAGGTCATTTAAAGGGCAAAAGCAATTTTTTAGATGCCCCTCACAAACACGGGTTGTTTGTTATATGTGTTTGCAAGCAGAGTGTGGATGAGAAAGTGCGGCGAAGGAGGTTCCAAAACAAACAACCGTTTGTGTATTTTTGCAACAAAAATTTCATTACAACGAATTTCTACTCTCATTTCATTCGGATTACCACAAAGACTAACTAGAAAGTATCAATGTTATGTGAATGTGACTTGTTCATCCCTTCCGCTCAAACTATTTATGCATTTGTATATTTATTTGGACGTTTTTAAAGAGCTCTTTGGCCTATTTTTGGTTTCTTCAGAGCGCTGAAAATGCAAAACCTATGACCCCGCCGACTTCCCTCCTCCTGTAGGACTAAATGTTCCATAGAGATGTGTTTGCATATGACGAGCGGTGTGATCCTCTGCACCAAATGTGTTGTACTTCAGATCCAACAGCACCAAAATGACCTTCAATAGGCTGTGATCTCGAGCAAAGGGAGCAGAAGAGAAGCTAGTCCGAGGTGAAGTGTGATAAAGAGCTTCTGAGGGAGTCCCGGGGCCTCGCAGCGCTAGGACATCAATGGCAGTGTAAGGACTACATTGGCACGCGAAGAGTATTACTCCTCCTCCTCTCAAATGAAGATCAGGATTATTGGGGATAGGGGGTTGGGGGTGGGTTGGTAACCGAAACCGAGGGGTAATGCGGGACAAGGCTTTTCACCTCTCAGATGAAGATGAAGGCGAGAGGAGCAGTGAACAGAACATGTACTGAATTTTGTAGCCAAAAAGAAAATCTGTGTGACTGACGCTTTTTCACCAAAATAGCCGCCGATAATTGTGCCTGTCGCCTGCCCTCGCTGTCCGTCCCTGTCTGGGCGCTGTTCTTTCGCCATGCGTTTCTTGCTGATAAAATATTATTCGGGTACCTATATCGTGTTTATTTATAAGGGATTATTTCGGGCGTCTTTCCTAGTTTTTAACTTACGTTATATTCACTGGTGACATTTTCTGAATGTTTTCTACTCACCTCCCCACCCCACTCCCTCCCTCCCAGGGTGAGCAGACGTACCGGGTTTGCCCGGACACTCACGGGTTTTCAAGGACTGTCCTGGCGTCCCGACAATTTTTCCTAAAACAAAGATATGTCCCGGTTTTGAAAGAGGGTCGGGTGAGCGCGCACATTAATCAGTGTGGTGCAGGTTCACGTTCCACCCCCCCCCCCCCCCCCCCCCGCACTCTCTCTTAACACCAGGAAGGCACAGAAGTTTAGCCGTTTAAAAAGCTCTCTGTTCACAAAACGAAAGAAGTTCAGTTGTTTAAAAAGCTGCCAGCTGTGTTGCCTCGCCTCATTCATGCAGCACAGCAGAATTTAATGAGAGGGGAATAGGTGTCACATATCACCCCACACCAGGATCATTAGCAGCCTGCTCCTGGGCCTCATCACAAGAGGGAAGGGAGGGAAAGTATATATATATATATATATATATATATATATATATATATATATATATATATATATATTCCTTTCCTTTTTTTTAAACCACTCTTTATTGCAATATATATTCCTTTCCACAGTTTGCCCAAACAAGTGCACACCTCACCGGGTTTAAAAATAAAGCTCAGCATGGAAAAGATCAACAAGTTCCCTTGTAAATATTCAAATTGCCCAACGCGTTTCAATATTGGCTTCCTTGTTCACGGGCAGCAGCAGATTCTGAAATCAAAAGAGACCGCAAAGCACTGATGGTTATTCCTCTTTAATACTGCTCAAGTGAATATCACGTGTCAAACAGTGCATGCTGGTAAACACAGTCCCGTTACTACAATCATACTGAATTGCTGATTAGTGTCATCCAAATTTAATAAATACCCTTGATATGGTAGAAGAAACAATGTGCCTTTGCCATGCCACATAAGAGCGTCCCAGGAGTCCGCATGGCTTCATACTCCCAAAGCCACAGAACTGTCTGTTTGGCGGCGGTGGTCTCAGCGGCCGGACCAGCCGCATATATTACTTTCCACAGTTTGCCCAAACAAGTGCACACCTCTCCGGGTTTCAAAAATAAAGCTCAGCATGGAAAAGGTCAACAAGTTCCCTCATAAATATTCAAATTGCCCAACGCTTTTCAAAATTGGCTTCCTTGTTCACGGGCAGCAGCAGATTCTGAAATCAAAAGAGACCGCAAAGCACTGCTTATTCCTCTTTAATACTGCTCAAGTGAATAGCACGTGTCAAACAGTGCATGCTGGTAAACACAGTCCTGTTACTACAATCACACTGAATTGCTGCTTAGTTTGAATATTTACGAGGGAACTTGTTGACCTTTTCCATGCTGAGCTTTATTTTTAAACCCGGTGAGGAGTGCACTTGTTTGGGCAAACTGTGGAAGGAATATATGCGGCTGGTCCGGCCGCTGAGTGCACCGCCGCCAAACATACAGGGCGGTTCTGTGGCTTTGGGAGTATGAAGCCATGCGGACTCCTGGGACGCTATTATGTGGCATGGCAAAGGCACATTGTTTCTTCTACCGTATCAAGGGTATTTATTACATTTGGAGGACACTAAGCAGCAATTCAGTGTGATTGTAGTAACAGGACTGTGTTTACCAGCATGCACTGTTTGACACGTGATATTCACTTGAGCAGTATTAAAGAGGAATAACAAGCAGTGCTTTGTGGTCTCTTGTGATTTCAAAAGGGGGTGGTGATGGACGGAGCCTCTGAACCAATCAAACACTCACACCCAGTCAACAGAAGCTTCCATCACCACCCCCTTTTGTACCGCTTTGTTCACCATAAGTTGGCAGGGTATGCTCAGACGTGAGTCCCTTGCTCACTTTGCCACTGGAATCAAGCAAGCCTGGCTGAAGACGGCTGGAATGCCAGAAACCGGTCCTAGGAAGCTTGTTTCCGGTCCAGGGAAGGCGTGGCTTGGCAGTTCGGGCTGGACTGTTCCCATGAGGCACAGGGTCAGACTGATTTGAATATGGCCATGTCTGAACTGGGCTGGCAGAGTGGGCTAAAGAACGGTGATGGATTAAACCCAGATCTGTTGACTGTGTGTGAGTGGTTGATTGGTTCAGATGCTCCGTCCATCACCACTCCCTTTTGTACCACTCCTTCTGCTATACCAAAATCAGCAAAGATGATTATAGCAGTAGTAACAGTAAATATCACAAATTGCTTGAAAAATAGGTATCAGAGGGAATGCTTGACACAAATGAACTCACATTTTTGACATGCCAACAACCGGTCATACCGACCTTCTACCATTTGCCCAAAATTCATAAAAACGCTACTGCACCTCCGGGCAGACCCACTATTTCTTCTAAGGGAAGTCTTACCGAAACAATGTCACAATATTTGGACTTCTTTTTGATTGAACATGTAAAAATGTTACCATCTTATATTCGTGATACTACTGACTTTATTAGAACAATTTCAGATATTGTATGGGAACCTGACATGCTGATGATTGTTTTGGATGTCACAGGACTGTATACATGCATATCTCATGAACATGGTATACATGCAGTGCAATATTTCCTCAAGACCCGTTATTTAAAGTTTTCAAGACACAATGTGATGTTAATTGAGTTTTTGACTTTTTGCCTCCATACCAACATTTTCTTGTTCCAGAAACAATATTTCAGACAGTGTAGGGGGTTGGCAATGGGAACCTGCTTCGCCCCCAGCTACGCAAACTTGTTCGTCGGCTGGTGGGAGAAGCAGGTCGCCTGGGCCGATGAAAATCAACACTGGGTCTCAACAATAATCGGGTGGCACCGATATATTGATGACCTTTTCATCTTTTGGAAAGGTCCTAAAACTACTGAAGCTGAATCCTACATTAGATACTTGAATAACAACACAGTCAATCTGCACTTTAGTGGCAATATAAGTGACACAGAAGAAGACTTTCTAGACTTAAAAGTCTTTATCCAGGAAGGCAAAATCTGCACCTCATTATTCCGTAAAGTCACAGCAGGGAATTCTATCTTGGAAGCCAATAGCTGTCATCCAAAACATCTAAAGAATAGTATTCCGTACGGGGAATTACTACGTCTCAAGAGAAACTGCACATTAGAAAAAGACTTTGAAGCGGCAGCCAAAGAGTCAATGTTAAGATTTAAAGTGAGGGGATACAGAACCAAATTTTGCAACAGGCCTATGATAAGGTTTTAAAGATTCCGAGAGCAAATCTACTAAAAGATAAGAGTAAACTAACTAGTCAAGATGACATTACCCCCCGCTTTATCACAACTTTCTCAAGAGACTCTAGAAAAATCCATCAAACTCTAGCATACAATTGGCATATTTTAAAAGCGGACGGTATAATTGGAAGTGACATATCAAGCTACCCTAAAATCACATACAAAAGAAATCGATCATTGAGAGACCTTCTACTGCACAGCCACTTTGATTCAGACCCTAGGACACCAAGATTAGGCAACCTGACTTGATTTTTACCTTGTCAGCCTTGTAAAGCATGCAGAACAAGCACTAAGTAACAACTTATGAAATACCAGGTACTTTGATCATCAGGAAAATTAATAAATTCCTGACATGCACTACCCCGTATTGTGTATAGTGCCTAAAGCATGGGTACTCACAAACTTTTTCTCGGGGGCCAAAATTACAGTCTGGCTTGTGGCCGAGGGCCGCACAGATGGGCCTGCGTGATGGAGGCGGGGGCGGTGGGAGAGGCGGGGTCAGTAGGGGCAGGGCTACTGGGGTGAAAATAAAATCAACCCCTCTTCAAAACATGACTAGACTGTGCTGTATTTCGAAATGCGATTTATGTGTGTATTTAACCCGAATAAATGCTATCAATATTTTTTTTATATTGTGGTCTGTGTGTTTCTGACCATAGTTTTCTATCTTTGCCTTGTTTTGACAACAACCCAGTTCCCTGCTCTTTGGCCCTCAGTTGCGCAGATACTTGGACACACCCTTCATTTGTCTCTCAGAAGACACAACTCATACCACTATGCCTCTTAAAGTCGCTACGAACAACCCTCAATGGGTCTGTTGAGTGTTTCCAGTACCAAGCCCCATGATCATCTAGCAAAACTCAGAAGCGAAAAAGCAAAGTGCATTGATAGAGGTAGGTTTCCTGTGCTCTGTCCAGCCCGCTGTGCACACCCCAGCTCATGAAACTTACCAAATGAATGTAACCACAGGCAATACAAGCATCAGTAACAGCAGGCAGCCATATTCTTAATGGACCGAGACAGTACATGCATAAATGGCCCCATGCTGTAATGTGCATGCTTGGGCCCACGCAATACATGCATTCTTGTACTTGGGTTGTAATGCACATTTAAAATGGCACAATGTCCGGCATAATGGGCAAGAGACGTGCTGTGTCTCACACTGCCTTCTCCTAGTCAATGAGCTTGCCCAACAATGCAGCAGAGGTATTGTAGTGTCATCTACAAAATGACTATCATCTCAGGTAGGTGCATATCATTTAATAATAATGCATGTATCAGGCAGCACATCTCTTGCTATTCTTCCCTGAGCCCCACACTCAATGATTCTCCTCTTAGGGTTAGCTGTGATCCTAGGTTTGCACTCTGTCCCTGCACTCTGACTCTGACCCTACCTTATGACTGTTTCATGCTTGCCATATTCTTCTACTCTACCCTCTCATCCCACCACTTTGGCCTTAATAATTTCCTGACCCGTTCTGCAGCCTGGCACTCTGTCACAACTTTACTCTTCTATTGTTTTACCCTCAATGTACACCACTTGTTATGCCTCTCCTCTTACCCATGGTTATTTCCTTATCTAATAAATGCCCCTCACACTGTCCCTACCCCCACTTTCCATTACCATCATCACAATCTACTCCCAGTACCTCTTTGCTAAGCTCATAAGCTTCCTCTGTCTGACTCTCCACCTCATTATTAAACCGCTCTTCACTCTGCTTCTACTCATTTCCTGGCTCTTCTATTTCACTATGCTCGCAACCTGTCATTTTACACCTACTCTGGCCAAAAGTTCTTAAACTGCATTCTCTCTCCACACCTTGCGGTTTTAATGCTGCTCCTGCTCTCCCTCCATGACAGTCCACCCCTATCTGGTGGCACCCTTTTGGTGCCACATTTGTCTACTTTTTTCAGCATTTTTTCTCTCACTCTCCTCATAAGCTATCAAACTGCCTACCCTCTAAGTGTGCCCCTAAAACCTCATCCTATGCCTAACCTTGCATTGCTTGCTAATGCACCACTCTGCGCCTACCCTCTCATTATGCCCTATTGCATCACTCAGCGCCTACCCACTCATTGTGCCTGTACACCTTCACTCTACCGAAGGTTCACCCTATTGACAAGACAGTCCTGTGTTCTTCCTGCAGTTCTGCCCTACACCTTCACTCTACCGCTTCCCTTCACTCTGCTGCTAGCTCATAGCCTTTGGTTCCATTGTTGTTGTACCCCTCACTAAATCCTTGCCCATGTCCCTGACTTCGCACTCACCTTCCATATATATTGCTCAATATAGTCCTTATGTGTAAAGTAGCCCATTCTGCCTGTCCTTACTCTGCTCCTGCCACCTTACACTCCTCATAACCAGCAATACCCTTACTCTGCGCTCATATTTCACGTTGCTCCTACTCCCTCGCTCTCTTCTGTCAAACCATAACTTTTCCATACCTCCTCACTGCGCTTCTCATTCTGCTTTTATGCTTTACTCAAACAGTCTGCCAGTACCTACGTTTTCCTTTCTCTCTCCCTTCCCCTTACCTCCACCATCTTATTCTGCCTCTGCCTATTCATCACTTTGTACATACTGTCCTCCTGTCCCCTGAGCTCTGACTCTACCTAATGAGGGCCAAAACCAATAACTATTTGCTGTTCAATTCTGCAGACTAAAAGACCTGATGCTACATCTGTGCCATGACTATAAATGAAAAAACTTTCTTGAGTAATGCACAAAGCAAGTTGAATAGCCTGTAAGAAATGTGGGGAAGCTGGGATTTATACATAACTATCCGACTGCTTCCGAGGCATATAACTTTGTGTATAAACTGCATCCCCCTATCCCAATTCCACTTGCAAACTTTTCCTAGCACCACTGTTGTCAACAGTGAGTCTGTAGGTATTTCATGGAAAGCCATGCCATAAAACAAAAGGCTAGGCGCAGCCCACGGATCGGCATTAGGACATTGCTGGATCCTCATTTTATTTATTTTGTTTACACCACGTGCGGGCATTGAATGCCTGAGCAAGGAAAGGCCGGGCTTGGCTGAAACCTAATTCGGGGCCATAAAAACATACATTTACAGAGACAGCTGATTTAGCAGCACCAATTGAGACATTTAAGATGCCACACTGTGAGCAGCATGCGCACAGAGGCGCAACTACAGTCACATTTCGGAGGGCTAAGAAATATTTTTTTGGGGGGGGCTGATTCTTCAAGAAAAAGGCAGAGCGGAGCTGCAGGGGCTTTAATCAGGGGAGACATCAAAGCCTCATTAACAAACAAAAGGTCTTTAAAAGACCTGTGAAGTGCTCGGGTGCGGTGCGGCTGTGTGCGCCTGGGAAGCTCTCTCATCCCGGGCTGACACACACGACATGTGGGGGAGGGGAATGGGGGGGCACGGGCGGGCGAAGCCCTTTGAGTCCAATGGACATTGCGCGCCTGCACAGGCAGCACAGGAAATGCTCTCAAAGGCAGGGCGAGCAAGTGACGTCAGAGAGGCAGATGAGGGCGGGGGCTCCGGGTGAGAAAATGGCGTTGAGTCCGTACCTGCTGTTTTTTATGGGGGCCGCATGAAGTGACCTGGCGGGCCGCAACTGGCCCGCGGGCCGTACTTTGAGTACCTCCGGCCTAGAGTGTCCATGTAAACTGCTTTATATCGGGAGCACGATACACCCGGTAAAAAGAAGAATACTTGAACATGCAAGAGCAATTCAGTATAATGACCCAAATTATCCCGTGGCGAGACACTTCGCCAAAGAACACAAGAGTGATCGCAATCTCTTGCGTTTCTTCTGTCTAGACCAGGTCCCTATGAAAGAGAGAGGAGGAGATAGGGAAATCCAGCTGCGCAGATTGGAATCGAGATTTATCATAGATCTCCAAACAAGAACCCCATTAGGCCTCAACACAGAAAAGGAACTAGCTATACATCTAGGTAAATAAGTTTTTTCCCCATCCTCCTAAATGATTTTGAACATTTCTTGCAACCCCTTAGCCCATAGAGTATTTGTATCCTTTTTACATATTCTGAAGAGATGAAAAGTTTTCTTTAAAAAAAAAAGGAAGACCCAGTTAAACCAGGCTTTGAAGGTCGTTCCCTTGTCTCAGTTATCTCCCATGTATATCATGTATATCCTCTGTACCATGTAAATATAATTTTCAATAAAAATTCTACTGAAATAAAAAAAAAAGGAAGAATTGAATATCGACAATGAATTTGAAATGTTCAAAAATTAATGTATTTATTTATAGTTGATCCTTGGATTAACCTTTCAATTAATGTGTATTTACAACTGATTACTTTTTGTCAAATCGTGTGCCCATCCAGGGCTCAATTTTTGTTTAAATCTTAAGGCCATACCTCGTAGTTAAAGTGTATGTTAATAAAACACACTCTAAGATGGCCGAACTGAAAGCAAATGAATTCAAGTGCATCGCTTGTGTCTATGAAATCAAAGGGAATTACGTAATTTCATGAAATCATGTGAAACTTTATTTAAAGTTCAGCAATTTGCTGTGCGGTAACAGTTGGAAGAAGGTGCGATGCCGAAATGCGTCCTGTTTGTTAAAATACGAAAATAAATCACGTATCTGCTTGAACCACGGAGTGCGGTCCAATCTTTTGCCCAGGGGAAGGAAGTTGAGCGAGAATATATATATATATATTTACAAGAGTGTGCGGAAATTGAAATTACAAAAATATTTCAAACAAAATAATTGGTCTAAAGCAACTGACCAGTCTGTTATTAACAGCAAATGCGCCTTGCTACTAAGATATGACACAGATGCAGACAAAAATGAACCAGGCAAGCGACTTGAAACTGTTCTAGAACTGCTATTGGAGGAGGGGGATGCTTCCTCCACTATACAACAAACACCTTTGTCTCCGGTGATTGCACAGCCAATGGCCCACACATCGTTTAAGCCTCCATCTACTTTCTATCCGATGATGTTGAAGGACACTATTGATAGTTTTCAAGACCAAGTAGTGCAAGACCTAAAAAACCTGAATAGAAAAGTTCTAAGTACCAGCCTATCTGATAAAAAGCGAAGAAAAAACACAAAGTAGCTTCAATACCATCAACTAATGACCAAACTCAACAAGGATCATGACATTGTCATTAGGAGTGTGAACAAAGGTGGCAATGTTGTTTTATGGAAACGGGAGGATTACATCTGCGAAGCCATGAAACAACTCAATGATATTGATTGCTACTGGAGATGCAGCAAAAAACACTTACGGCAACACAAGGAGCTTACAATTTGAAGCTATCAGCCTGGAGAAGCACCGGATTATTGACTATGGATGAATACAAATATTTAAAGAACAATAATCCTGTAACACCGATTCTATACTTCATGCCGAAGATCCATAAAGATGCAGTTAACCCCCCAGGTAGGCCGATAATATCAGTCAGGAATAGCATTTTTGAAAGAACTTCCATCTACATTGATTTTTTTCTCCAGACACATGTTCAATCTTTAAAATCGTAGTGATACTGGTGACTTGTTGCAAAAGATGTTTGATTTTGAATGGCAAGATGATTTCTTGTTAATTACACTTGATGTGACGTCTTTATATACATCGATTAGACACAAAGATGGTCTTAGAGCCATCAAATACTATCTGGCACGCAGAGGCCCTGAACACAGCGAACACACCAACATGCTATTGAATATGACAGAAAGTTGCCTGATGAACAATATCTTCCTATTTCAAAACACTTATTACCAACAGGCAAGAGGTGTTGCCATGGGAGCCAGCTTCACCCCAGCTATGCTTGTTTGCATATGGGCTGGTGGGAGGAGCTGGTTCTCATGGTTGAACATCGGGAAATCATGTCCAAACATATCAGAACTTGGTGGAGGTTCATTGATGATCTCTTTTTGGTATGGCAGGGGGCACTGAAGAAGAAGCGAAAAAATTCATTGATGAAATTAATATAAACCAATTAAATCTCAACTTCAGTGCATGCATTAGCAATAAATCGGTGAACTTTTTAGACAACAATCTTGGCAAGCTTGAAACTCGCCTGCACCATAAACCAACTGCAGGGAATGCTATTTTGCACGCGAGCAGTGCCCATCCTGGGTACTTAATTCAAAGCATCTCCTGTGGGGAATTACTGTGATTAAAACGCATTTGCAGTAATGAACAGGATTTGATACAAGCTCACGGCCAATGTATAAAAAGATTCCAAGACAGAGGGTATGCTAAAAAGTGCTTAGATAAAGCTCTCAATAAGAGTAACCAAGAAACCAGAGACAGATTATTGAAAACCAAACATCATGAGTCAGATATGAATAAATCTCAAGATAAGTTCAGGTTCATTCTTAAGTTTAACCAGCAAGAGGGTGCAGTTAGAAAATAATAAAGAAAAATTGGCACCTGATTAAACAAGACCCTATTTTTGGCAAATCAGTTCCTCAACAGCTGGCGGTTACATACCGCTGTGGCAAATCCATGCGTGACACATTGGTAAAAAATGATCCTTGTGGTCCACCTGTTAAAAATACATGGTTATCCCAGCGGAATGTCTTTTTCAAATGTAAATCATGTAAGGCATGCCAGATGGGGTGTCAATGACAAAATATAAAACCCCTTTCAGTGAAAAGGAATTTACCATTGACAAGGCACTAAATTGCAAATCAGACCATGTAATTTATGTATTAGAGTGCACGTGTGGATTAAAATATGAAGGACATATCTAAACAAACAATGGTTCGACAATTGTCCAACAAGATCCCAACAGGAAAGTGAAAGCGTTTAGTAAATTCACGCTAGGGAGCTAAATGCATAGGGAATTTATACAATATTCATTTATTTATAATTTTAGTTTCTCATAGAAAAGGTTCAGGTGCTCACATAAGTGATAGTGTGCAGAACGTGAAAAGGGGGAATTTTCTTGTATGAGACTTATAACAGAAAAATTCCCCCTATTAATGTATATATTTATGTGGATCTATCTTGTTGTCATGTGATGTTTTGTTTCACTTTATGTCACTTAAGTCACATTCTGCACACTGTCACTTATGTGAGCACCTGAACCTTTTCTATGAGAAACTAAAATTATAAATAAATGAATATTGTATAAATTCCCTATGCATTTAGCTCCCTAGCGTGAATTTACTAAACACTTTCACTTTCCTGTTGGGATCTTGTTGGACAATTGTCGAACCATTGTTTGTTTATATATATTTGTTAACCCCAGGTTCAATTTATGGGGTACCCTTGTTCTTAGAACTAAAATATGAAGGAAGCACTATTTTACAAGGTCACAAAAGAGTGCTACAACATATTAGAGCAATTAAAAATAATGACCCTTCCTACCCGGTGGCTCGTCATTTCGATGAAAAACATTAAGGCAATCCGAAGGAGCTGCAATATTATTTAATAGACTCAGTCCGGATTATCAAGAGGGGAGGAGACCGTGCAAGAGCCCTTCGTAGATTAGAAATGACATGCATTTTAAACCTTGACACTAAACACCCTGGGGGTTTAAATGCCACAGAGGAACTGTATTCAAGCCTAGCAAGCCTAGAAATGTAAATTAGAATTATATCTGGTAAATTGAACTTGAACCTTATGCCAACCGATGAACGTTGGAGATATTTTATTGTGGTAATTCTAACTTATAGGGTGGTGTTGAATTTTAGGTATTTATTTGTTTACATATATAATTTTATATGTTTTTAAATATGTATTTATTGATACATCATTGTATATATGTTATGTGAACTCCTTTATTAGATTACCCAGACAATGAACAAGCCCAGTAGCCACGTATATTACGACAACAATATCTAAATACGTTCAGGATAACTACAAGATTGGATTTATGTGTTTTCTTCTTTCCAGATCTTCAATCCAGAATTTGATCTAATTTTGACAACATTACAGCTGCTTACTACCTTGCTTTTAAATTGTTTAAATATCTGGTTTTGCACAGTTGAAAAACAACATATTTTGCACTTTTTTGCATGTGGCTATTTGAACACCCTGCACACTGAATTATAATATATAGGAAATGATTGAAAGTATTTAAACTGTTATTCTATTTAAATGGATCTTTCATTTAGAGGCTGTGATACTACTGACAACAAGATATATAAATTATCTCATATATGGTTTTTGGACTTTATCGAAAATTTGATGAAGGATCATTATTTTATATATATTCTTGCATATTTATTTAATACGTTGTTATTTATTGCGTGTTTATATATATGGAAAGTCAAGATATTTGTAATTTTATACAATGAAATTATGTATATATTTATATGAGATTACACAGTTGTTCAGTTAGTGTATGAAATTCTCTTATGCATTTATGCAATAACTATGCTCCCTCTCCTAAATTAATCGGTGGATAGCAGGATGATCGGATTTGCACTGTCACTTTATATGGTTTAAACATGCACTGTCACTTTAATGTTTAAGTCAAGTGGTGCAAGCATCAAAAAAATGAAAAAATTGTGAAAATATGTAAACCAACTGGCATGCCAGAAGCGTGTCATGTGATCAAGTCCCCTGTGAGGGTCGAAACGCGTCATGGCTGCTGCTGCGCTTACGATGGAACCTAAATAAATTGCAGCTGACGAAGCCACGGTGATCTGGTCTCTTTTCTTGTTGAGGTAAACCGGGCTATATGGGAAGAGTTTTTATATATATATATATATATATATATATATATATATATATATATATATATATATATATATATTTGAGCATAGATGGGGTCCTTCCTGAATCGCTCCCTTCGTCAGGTGGTGCAAAAAGTCGGCAGAGCCCCCACGCCGGCAATTATTAACTCCAAAAAACAAAGAAAACCGAATTACTAGACTCTCGGTTTTTTGAACAGAGGTCAACTACAACCACTAAAAACAAAAATAAAGATGACAATCAGAAAACAGATACAAAAAGCAAACTAAAGTTGTGGGAAAAACTAAGTAAGAAGGAAATCAATAAATGGTGGGAAGTAATAACTCTAAAAAAGTATGTGGGAGTAGAACGAGTCCCTAGAGGTTTAAGAATTTCCTTAATGCCAAGTCAGCAAGATGTGTCTGACGAATTATTACGTGAATGGGGAGAATATGTTCTAGAATCTTCATTAGGTCTGATCAAGATTCTAATAAAACATTTGGAGATTGCCTTGGCGAAAATAAAGGAAGAATTGAGTGAATTGGAAAAAGAATTAGCAACCTTGGTATTAAACCTGGAACAAATTAAATTTAAGGAAGATTTGGAAAAACATGTAAGTAAACATGAGGAAGTGGTAAGAAACCGCAAACAATCAAAATTCCAACGTGACGAGGAAGACTACACACAAGGATGCATATTCACATATGCCAGGAAATATGATATCTTCAAAAAACGGGAAAATAAAGGGCCAACTTATCAAAGTGCATCAAGTGCAACGTCTGACATCGACTGGAACAAGTGAGGAAGGAGCAGAATCCCTAAACCAAACCAGCAAGGATTTTTTAGGGGATATGAGACTTGTCCTTCAACAACGATCTTGGGAATTCAACCAAAATCAAACAACAAGAGGAAGAGGACGGGAACGCAGATGGGTCCCGAGATCAGGAATATCCTCAAAAAAACAACAAGGAGAGGACAAAGAAAAAGATGGCTCAGAAAAAGTAGGAACCGAGACGAGAGCCATGCGTCAGAAGAAACAGAAATGAATTTGGTGAAAGAAAAGGAGTCTCTAGTTGTTAATCTTTCCCATCGTGAGATGAGTACAAGCGAAATATCCCTCTTACAAAAAGGAATAAACTTCTGCCCAACGGAATGCATGGATATGGCACAGACTAGAATTGACATATATAAATATATAAGGAAAATAAAGTTGGCGAAAACTTTTGAAGAAAATACAGCTATGGCTAATTATGCAAAAAATAAAAAAGAAACACGAGTGGAAAAAACCCCAGTGGGTATAGAACTAACATCAGCGGACTTACCAACTCTGGTAACATTGACAAACCTAGATACAAACAACGATGAAGATAGTATCTCTTCCTCAGGAGTAGTCTCCCAGAAAGGAGCAGGTTTAAGTGGGATGAAAGCACCATCGAAATACTATCCACAACTACCCCAAGGGAATAAAATTGACCTATTTCAGGAAGCGGTCATAAAGGATATTTATCAAATCAAAAGATCCAATTACAAAGACAATCTGACTAAAGATGAAAGGAACTCCCTAAAAAACCTAATGGATGATAAAACTATCACGTTAAAAACAGCAGGCAAAGGTGGAAACATCGTAATCTTAAACACAACTGATTATGTAACTGAAGCACATCTCCAGTTGGATAATAAGAAATACTATAACAAATTGCAAAATAATCCAACCAAATTATTCAAGGAAAAACTAGATCAGAAACTGAAAGTCTGGAATGAGAACAATCTAATTGATCTAGACGAAATGAAATTTTTGAGTACGAAACATCCAGTGACAGCCACTATTTATTTTCTACCTAAACTACACAAGAACCCACTAAAACCACCAGGGAGACCAATAGTGTCATCCAAGGGATCTCTGTTGGAACCTGTGGCAAATTTCTTAGAATTCTTTCTTATGCCGTTTGTAACCGACTTAAGTTCATATCTGAAAGACACAACAGATTTACTGAAACATCTGGAGGATCTAACATGGCAGCCAAATTACTTTTTGATAACCATGGATGTTGTATCGTTGTATACAAACATAGACAACGATATAGGCCTGAATGCAACGGCGTTTTTTCTCAAAAAACGTGGTATCCAGTACAATAGACACAATCAGATGCTGATTGATATGGTGGAGATGTGTCTGACACAAAATATATTTTTATTTGGATAGGAAATTTACCAACAAACACGGGGTTGCGCTATGGGTTTCTCTTTCAGTCCTGCTTACGCCTGCCTCACAATGGGGTGGTGGGAACAACAAGTAGCGTGGCACCCGGAAAATGACCACTATGTGGAGAAAATTGCTAAATGCATAAGGTACATTAACGACCTGTTAATCATATGGGAAGGAACAACTGAAGAATTTGAAAAATACTTCCAGATACTGAACTCCTCCACATCTAATATCAAATTCACGTACAATATAAGCAGCAATAAAGCTATCTTTTTAGATACAGAAATCTATATCCGGAACAACCAAGTTGAGACAACATTACACAGAAAAGAGACTGCAACTAACTCTACGTTGAATTTTGATAGCTTTCATAAACCGTCAATAATGGAAAACATACCATACGGAGAATTTCTCAGACTGAGGAGGATCTGTTCGGAGGAAGAACAATGGGAAAAAACAAGCAAAGAAATGGCCCATAGATTTAAACAGAGAGGGTACAACAAAAAAATCATAATGAAGGGCTGGCAAAGAGCAAACCTCAAGACAAGAAAAGATGCCTTATCATCCAAAAAAGAAATAAATAAGGAAAGAGTGAATGATACAAATTCCTGGAGAGAAATCAGATTAATTCTCAATTACAACAGAGAATCCAAACAAATCATGAACATCGTAAGAAAAAACTGGAAACTATTACATCTGGACGAAACAACTGCAAAAATAATGGGTAAACACCCATTGGTCACATTCAGGAGAGCAAAAAACCTAAAGGATAGACTGATCCAAAGTCATCACAAGGATCACACAAAAAAGAAAAAAGGAATTCAATGGTTAAACACCAAAGGCTTTATTAAATGCCAGAACTGCAAGGTTTGCCAGATTGCGATCAACACAAAAGAAGTAATGTAACCAAATAAAAAGATGTGGCAAATTAAACAACTGATAGACTGCAAGAGCACACACGTTGTGTATGTAATTGAATGTCCGTGTGCACTTAAATACATTGGGAGCACTAAAAAAGAATTCAAACAACGAATCTTGGAACATATAAGAGCAACTGTAAACAAAGATCGTGGAAATGCAGTTGCGAAACATATGGAATCAGTACACAACAGTGATTGGAAATTGCTCAAAACTTATGCACTTGAATGCATATTGCCACATGAAAGGGGTGGTGATCAAGAAAAACAACTAAGGTGCAGAGAATCCAGACAAATCTTGAATTTCCGAACAATGACCCCCTGGGGACTGAATCAGAGTGAGGAATTATATGTACATCTATGAAAATCAAATAAATTTGGGGTATTTGACACTCTGTCCGAAATGGGGAGCCTAAAGAGAGACTAAAACTGGTTGTATACAAATTTGTAGTAAAAGAGTGTTACAGCAATGTGTAATATGATGGTCTGAGAAAATGGCAAAAAATTCCACAGTAAAGAAGGAGAATATAGACTATCATTGGGAGTATGCCCACCGGAGGGCTTTAATGTAAACCAAATGGTTGATAATCATTGAGAACATACATGTATAATGTTGCCCACTAGAGGGCTTGTTTTCGTTTTTCTCATTGTTTTGGTTGTAATCATTCTTACCTCCTAATGCAATGTAAATACAATGATTCTGGTATTTTACTTTTACAAAAACTTAGCAATAATTGGAGTAATGCCAAAAATAATTCTCTTATTTTCGTGTTGAATTTGCGATATATGTAATCTCTCACCAGTTATACATATACGATCGATGAATCACTTTAAAACTACAAATCCCAACTCACTTCCTGTGCCTTAACAGGAAGTGGAATTACAAACTTTGTCGGTTTCCTCGCAATATAGGAGGAGTTAAACACTTGACAGATTGACCGTGAACAAGCAACTGTTGTTGTGAAACGAGTTGGTTTTGTGCTGGTGACTTTTGGTGACTTTTGGAGCTTTGACGAATAAAAAGAAACTGGGAATAACTATCTCCGGGAGTGCGGACTCATTTCCTTGGACTAAAGGAAGTTGACGATATATATATATATATATATATATATATATATATATATATATATATATATATATATATATATAGCTATATATATATATATATGACACTTCCGATTTTTTGGAAAAACTGAAACTGATTGAGTGGAAAGAGGGCTACACCTTGATGGTGTTAGACATTACAAGCCTATACACCTCTATTGATCATGGTGATGGTCTGGTGGCCATTAAATATTATCTAGACCAGAGACCATTGAAATTCAAGAAGCATAGCCAAATGCTATTAGAATTTGTTCAATTCTGCCTGACGAATAATAGTTTTCTTTTTCAGACTGAACTGTTTCGTCAGCTGTCTGGGACAGCGATGGGTACCTGCTTCGCCCCCAGCTACGCGAACTTGTTCGTGGGCTGGTGGGAGGAGCAGGTAGCCTGGGGGGCAGATAACACACTCTGGTCTCGAAACCTGATCAGTTGGTATCGTTTCATTGACGATCTGTTTATCGTCTGGGACGGTACAATTGAGAGTGCCAAACAATACATGGGGAGATTGAATGACAATAGTGTTCACCTTGAATTTTCGGGAGAGGTGAGCAAAATCTCTGTGAACTACCTAGACGTGACAGTTTACGTTGAGGGTGGGACACTAAAGAACAAACTCTTCCGAAAACCGACTGCGGGCAACAGTGTGTTGAGAGCGACCAGTAGTCATCCTGACAGTCTGGTTAAGAGTATCCCCTATGGGGAATTACTCAGGATAAAACGAAATTGCACTGAAGATCAAGAATTCCAACTAGCAGCCACACAGTGCATTGCCCGTTTTAAGATGAGGGGGTATGGTGACCAACTCCTCGATGATGCGTACAAGAGAGCCAATTCCACTCACAGGAACGATCTGTTCAAGAGTAAAGAGAAACTAAGTCCCACCAACAGTGGTGGTAAATTTAGGCTTATTACCACCTTTTCGCAAGATGCCGCCTTTCTTAAAAAAACCATTAAGAAGAGTTGGCATATTTTGCAGACTGATCAACTCCTCAAAGATGATCTTCCCACTAATCCCCAGATAACCTACCGCAAGGCTCGTTCTATCAAGAACGATTTAGTTCAGAGTCATCTGGTCGAGTCCTCTAAAGTTACTGCCTTTGGTGAAATTTGTGGTTTTTCCCCATGTGGGAAGTGTAAGGCGTGTAAATTCAGCAAAAGAGTCAGATCTTACACTATCCCTCATACAGGGATTCAACGCAGAATTAGCAAATTTATAACTTGCTCTACTCCATACTGTGTTTACTGTCTCACCTGTCCTTGCGGACTAAGGTATATAGGCAGTACCGTCAATCCCCTTAAGATGCGCATTTTAGAGCATATGCGCGCCATTGTAAATTTTGATGAGGCGTACCCGGTGGCACGCCACTTCGATAAAGTACACAAGCGCAACAGGGATCTTTTGAGCTTCTTTGGCCTTGACCATGTACCGGTGAACCCAAGAGGAGGGGACAGGCTTGTCCGACTCCGTAGACTGGAGTCACGGTACATAATTGACCTTCAAACTAAAATGCCCCTAGGGATGAACATACATGAGGAATTATCATCACATCTGGGGGAATAAGGGTCCGATGTAAATAAGTAGGGAGACACCGTTGTGTCTCTTTCTTTGATTCTGTATTCTGGATTTCAATATTCTGGGCTGAATTCTATGAATTTCCTTTGTATCTATTGATATGCATTATTTGCACTGTGATTTGGTGATTTGTTGAGCTGTTGTATTATTATCTTTTTAATGTTGTCTGCATGGACAGATCGTGGGGAAGGTTAGGAATTCTTTCTACTTGGTCCTATGAATGTGTATAGTTATCATTTTTTGATACTCTTCTGGGTTCGACCGTTTTATTTCTTGGGTTCTACCAGATTTCTGAGTATTTTGATTGTGTCCTTTATACTTGTCTTTGCCTTCAAGATGAATGTTAGGAGTGTGGGTCCTCCTGGATCTTTAATGCATTAGCCCATCCAGGGCTTGATTGTTGGTGCATGTGATCATGAATTTGAGATTGTGCGGGGGGAAGGGGTGTATACAGTATATGTATTGGAAGGACTAGTACATTAATATTTTTTCTTCCTTTAGTGAATACTGTTTATTTAATTAGCTTTATTTATTTTATATTGGTTATAACAGTGAGAATCTGTGTTTCCATATTATTTGTGTACTGCCAGCCATGCCCATCCAGGGCTTTATTTGGTATTTACATCTTGATGGACAATGATTTGAGACATTCCAAGATGGCGCTTACACTTACTGTGTTTCCCTCCCCGCCCCATAGGCTAGTCCTATGTTTATGGTTTTGACCCGGATGTGGGAATATATGGTGGACGCCTCTGTCGGTTCGGTAAACTTCGAGGAAGGTTCCGACCGAAACGCGTCAGTGTGCTGTGGAAAAATAAACTTTTTGAATTTACACCCCTGCGAGTGCTTCCTTCGTCCTGCGGGTGATTGCCGCGTTGGGAGGTTGAGCGGTACTGGTTTTGCGAGTGCACCCTCGCAACGGGAGCACCCGCCTGTGAGTGCGACGCTCTGGTGCTTTTTGAGCTTCAATATATATATATATATATATATGCACACGACTCCTTCCCAACGAAAAGAAGACAGCGACCCAGGAGGAAACGGTAGGAAACACTGGTTTAATGACACAGATGCGAATGCATTTCGGCAGCCATTCTGCCTTCCTCAGCGCCCAAAGCGTCCTACCAGTGAGAAGTCACGCTGCAAGTAAGTCCCTCATTTGAACGCCTGCTAGTGCAAGCCAGCTCCTCCCCTTTGGTGAATTCCCCACACCTGTATACAGTCCCGAGTGTAGCACAGGACTGCAGATCCCAGAATGCAACGTAGTGGAGACTGAGTACCTTGGTGCAGGAGGATACCATAATTGGTGACAATGTCATAGCGGGGGGGGCAGGGAACAGCGTGAGCCTCTGAAAATGCTGTGATGGAAATCCCGCTTTGGTGTGCCAGCTGACCAGTGCCTCCTCCTGTCCCCCTATACCGTCACAGCCACTTTAACCAGAGAGTCCATAAAGCAGGGGATGAGCCACAATGTGCTCTACCCGGCATGGAATTAATAATCCCAAAACTGCTCGCTTTTCTCCTCGGTTTCAATGGCGGGCTCACAGCTTTCCAACACACGCTGGCTAACAAAACGAACTGCAAGAGTCCAAATCCCAGTGAAGCTGGTTGCCCAAAGCGTGACGGGGGTCATCTGTAAAGCGTCCCTGGGTGGCGCTATATTTGATGCACACGACTCCTTCCCAACGATATATATTTGAGCATAGATGGGGTCCTTCCTGAATCGCTCCCTTCGTCAGGTGGTGCAAAAAGTCGGCAGAGCCCCCACGCCGGCAATTATTAACTCCAAAGAACAAAGAAAAATTCAAATGCGCACTCAGAGATGAAGAGGATTTCACCAGTTTATTCCAAACTTATCGCTACGCGTTTCGACACCCGGCGGTGTCTTGGTCATGTGACCAAGACACCGCCGGGTGTCGAAACGCGTAGCGATAAGTTTGGAATAAACTGGTGAAATCCTCTTCATGTCAACAACAGGGAGGGACATCGGGGGGACAATATTTATAGGGGTCCAGTGTGCGGTCCCAACAATCTATGTAACAAATAATTGCACACAGTTCCCCTGGGATTGGTGATTGCGTAGTAAAGGGTGCTGTCTTCCTCTCTTCCTAGAGTGCAACAGGGAAGGGTATCCCTTGTCGGAACTAGGGATGCCTCACACAACAGGCTGGTTTTACGGCTGTTGTCATGTCACCAGCTAGTCGTATCGTGTCATCATCGTCTTCCCGCTCCAACGTCAAGCCGGCGCTGCAATGCCTGACGGGTAGCACGGGGTGCTACACTCTTGTGGAGATCTTTTGTTCCTTGCCGGTGGGTGTAAGGGTGTGAGGGCCCTAGTGAGTGAAGTAGTGAGCGAGAGTAAGGTGAGTTAAAAAAGGTTTATGTGATCTACTGCTTTGTCTTTAATCGTGTAGTACACCACCTTAATAAAAAAGCGAGGGGCAATGGGACTACAGTAGTTACGAGAAGTCAGTCCCGTTCAACCCTCATTCGTGAATAGGTCGACATGTTTCATGCCCTATTGGCAATTCTTCAGGACCAAAACAGTGCTCATAAACTTAGTGTGATGCCCCGCATCAGGCTGGGGCATCTGAAGGATACAACCTGTGTGGTTGCCGGATCCAGCCAGAGAGGGGTTCCTGCAGCAAAGGGATACCCTGTGGGGAAAGAAGTAGACTTCAACTGGTGATTCAGATACCCAAGTTACCCAATCAGGGGGATGCTCCTTGGTTTCAGTGAAGCAATACATGATAATGAAGTGAGGAGAGTGGGGGAAGACACAGTTAGGTTACTACGCATCAAGGGCTTAGTGAAGTTCACTTAAAAACAATGCTGGGTAAAGGACTACCAGCAGACATTAGGTGTCTCAACAAGACAATTGGTGTTTAAAGATATGGAAGGATCTAACGCTAGCCAGCGTTTTGCTACACGTGGAGGTGGACATACATCAGAGTCTTAGACAAAAGTCCAAAGTAAGAAGAGGACTTACCCTCGTTGGCGGTCGTAAGTGCCCCAAGGCTGCTCCCGTGGGGTCTGCGTGAGTGTGGCAGTTATCTGGAGGGTAGAAGCAAATGGTTTCAGGGGTAAATAGCCCAAAAAGGGGGGTGGGTCGGTAGGTAAGTATGCATATACCGTCTGGTGGGACAGCAAGGAAGGAGTTAGCGGCCCGGGGTAGGTCCGCGGTGGTCCCACCAAGTCCCGGTAGATCCAGGACAATCACACCACCCAGGGAGGTCGCAGCCTGGAGGGGCACCAGAGGCAATGAGCGGCGGGGCTCCGCTGTTCTCGATGGCCGGTGGATGGTGGGATAGTCGCCTGTGGCCACCAGCCACGCCAAACCTCCCGAGGAACACTCACGGGAGCACAGGTCAACCCTCAACCTGGCGGTCGGTAGACCCGCATGCTCGACGCCCGGTACCCCAACTCTGCAAACGGCCTCGGAGGGGGCCGACACCTGTGGTCCCTAGGGGGTGGAGGGAAAACACCGGGGGTCCAACCAGGGCGGCCGGGCTCCTGGATGTCCAGACGCCCGCCTCACAACTAATCTGTGCCCAACACCTTACCTCATCGGAGCGGGCGGGTGACCTCTTCACCTAATCCCACGTCCCGGCACGCAGTGTCGCCTAGAGCAGCCGTAGTTGTTTGCTCGTGGTGCTCGCTGATAAGGGTTCTGGTGAACGCCGGGGGTGTGTCTGATCAGCGGCTCAGTGTCAGCGGCGCGCCGACATGACGTCAGAGCGTCTTGGTGTCGGTGCCCGCCGCCATCTTGGAGAGGGGTGTGGGGAGAGCGGAAGACAAGGCAGTCGGAGATGTGACTGTGTCCTCATGATCACGGGCAACCATGGCACAATGGTACAGGTACTCAAAACGTTCCGTGGCTCTAAGGTGATTGGCCAGCCAGGATGGTAAGAGAATAGAGGGACTTATAGTGAAGTCGTGTATACTGAGTAGCTGGAGGGCCTTAAATAGCGCCCCGTCAGCGATGGGCCGGGGAGTCCTAATGGTCTTAGGAGGTCATTGATCAGGGAGGCAGTGGTTTAGGCATGTTGATGGGCACCAAGTCATCTGGATGATAGGTACATGCGGGGTTGATGCCTGGGTGGTTCCCGCTGGAGGTAAGGGTGTGCAACTATGGGAGTGGGGGATTAGCTGTACACACCAAAAATGATGTTGGAAGGGGATGCGTAAGTAGTGAGAAATCCTCTTCATCTCTGAGTGCGCATTGGAATTTTTCTTTGTTCTTATATATATATATATATATATATATATATATATATATATATATCACGCTCTCTCCCCCATTGGAAAGTCAGGGCACTCGCGGGCGGGTGCGGTTTGCGGTAATGGGTACCCGCATAAACACTCACTGTATATATTGTGCACTGGAGGCAAAACTGGAATATAGAACTTGCCAATACATGGCATGATGGACTTTGGAAACATTGGCCTGGGGCTTGATTTTAGAGCACCCAACATCCTCCCCGGATGTGTATACACGGGGTACTATGCCGATCCACGGCAAGATTGATTTGTTTCCACACAGGGCTAATCTGCACCTAACTGTGAACTGTATTGACATGTTCCAAGATGGCGCGCCCATCCAACTGAGGTAGTCCGTCTACCATGTTTATGATTGTTTTGCCGCTATATCCCAGGCATGCCCTCACAGTGTAACTGACACTGAGGAAGGCGTATGCTGAAACGCGTTTGTTAACTGTTTGTGAATAAACTTATGGTGTGAGCACTGCAAAACCGTTTGGCTCTACGAGTGCGGTTCTTTGGAGGATACAATCTCTGAGGCTGAGCTGAATATATATATATATATATAAAAATATCAATCAATCACTATATTTATAAAGCGCGCTACCCACCCGTGAGGGTCTCAAGGCGCTGCGGGGGGGGGGGGGAATGCCGCTACTAGTCGAAGAGCCAGGTCTTGAGGAGTCTTCTGAAGGTCAGCAGGTCCTGAGTCTGTCGTAGGTTGGTGGGGAGAGCGTTCCAGGTCTTGGCTGCGAGGTGGGAGAAGGATCTGCCGCCGGCGGTGGCTTTCCGGAAATGAGGAACTGTGGCGAGGGCGAGGTTGGCTGAGTGGGGGTTACAGGTGGGGGTGTGGAAGCTGAGACGGTTGTTGAGGTATGTAGGTCCGGTGTTGTGTAGGGTTTTGTGTGCGTGGATGAGGAGTTTGAAGGTGATCCTCTTGTTGACGGGGAGCCAGTGCAGACCTCTCAGGTGGGGTGTGATGTGGCTGCGTCAGGGGATGTCGAGGCGTTCTGGATTCATTGAAGTCGTCTCAGGAGCTTGGATGTTGTTCCTGCGTAGAGGGCGTTCCCATAGTCGAGTCTGCTGGTGATGAGGGCCTGGGTGACTGTTTTTCTCGTGTCGGGAGGGATCCATTTGAAGATCCTGCGTAGCCTGCGGAGGGTGTTGAAGCAGGTCGCGGAGACGGCGTTGACTTGCCTGGTCATGGAGAGGGTGGAGTCGAGGATGACCCCCAGGTTGCGTGCGTAGTCTGTGGGTCCCGGGGCTGTGCCTAGCCATGTGGGCCACCAGGAGTCGTCCCAGGCTGATGGGGTGGGTCCGAGAATAAGGACCTCTGTCTTGTCTGAGTTCAGCTTCAGTCTGCTGTCCTTCATCTAGTCGGCTATGGCCTTCATTCCTTTGTGAAGATTGGTTTTGGCGGTGTGGGGGTCTTCGGTGAGGGATATGATCAGCTGGGTGTCGTCAGCGTAGGAGATGATGTTGAGGTTGTGTTCTCGAGCGACGTGGGCGAGTGGTGCCATGTAGATATTGAACAGCGACGGGCTGAGGGAGGATCCCTGTGGGACGCCGCAGATGATCTCGGTGGATTTCGAGTGGAAGGGTGGGAGGCGGACGCTCTGGGTTCTGCCGGAGAGGAAGGATGTGGTCCAGCCCAGGGCCTTCTCTTGAATTCTGGCGTCATGGAGGCGTGCTGATAGGGTGCGGTGGCAGACTGTGTCAAAGGCTGCTGATAGGTCCAGGAGGATGAGGGCCGCTGTTTCTCCTCTGTCCATCAGGATTCTGATGTCGACATTGGCGGCGATGAGGGCGGTCTCGGTGCTGTGGTTGCTGCGAAAACCGGATTGGGAGGGGTCCAGGATGTTGTTGTCTTCGAGGTATCGGGTTAGCTGTTTGTTGACAATCTTCTCTGTCACCTTTGCCGGGAACGGGAGCAGGGAGATGGGCCGGAAGTTCTTGAGGTCTTTGGGGTCCGCCTTGGGCTTCTTCAGAAGAGCGTTGATATCGGCGTGCTTCCAGCTTTCCGGGAAAGTTGATGTCTCGAAGGAGCTGTTGATTGTTTTTCGGAGGTGGGGCGCGATGGTTATGCTGGCTTTGTTGAAGACGTGGTGAGGGCAGGTGTCAGATGGGGATCCTGAGTGGATGGAGTTCATGATTTTGATGGTGTCTTCGTCGTTGACGTTGGACCAGGCGGTCAGGCCGCTGGTGCGGGTGGTGGACGCAAGGGCGGTGAACTCGGTGGAGGGTGTCGGAGTTGAAGCTCTTGTGGATGTCGGCGATCTTGCGGTGAAAGAAGGCGGCCAGGGAGTAGCACAGGTCTTGTGATGGTGGGATGTCGTTGCTGTTGGAGCTGGGGTTGTAGAGTTCTTTCACGATGCTGAAGAGCTCTTTGGAGTTGTGTGTGTTGTTGTCTAGGCGGTCCTTGAAGGCGGTCCTTGAAGGCAGTCCTGATGAGTTGGTGGTGTCTGTGGCCGGCATTCTTGTGGGCTGTGTGGCTGTCTGGTGTTCTGTCGTGGAGCCATTTCTTCTCCAGCTTCCGGCAGGTGCGCCTGGAGATCCAGAGGTCTTCGGTGAACCAAGCAGCTTTCTTGTTGGTGTGGTGATTGTGGAGGTCTTGAGAGGGGCGAGGGTGTCGGCGTAGTCGTTGATCCAATGGTTGAGGTTGGTCGCGGCGGAGTCTGGGTCGGTGGGGTCAGTGGGTGGTCATAGGGCGAGGGTGGTAGTCAGTTGGTCCTTGGTGATTTTGCCCCAGCAGCGGCGTGGCAGCTGTTGGGTGCGGTGGTGTGTGGTGGGTTTCCTGAAGGTGAAGTGGACGCATCTGTGGTCGGTCCAGTAGGGCTCGGTGGTGTGGTTGAAGGAGACGTGGGGGCTGGTGGAGAAGATGGGGTCCAGCGTATGTCCGGCGGCGTAGGTGGGTTCCGTCACGAGTTGTTTGAGTCCAAGGTTGGCGGGGTTGTCGATCAGGGAGGTAGAATTGGCGTCGTTGTTGTTCTCGAGGTGGAAGTTCAGGTCCCCGAGGAGGATGTAGTCCGTGGAGGTGAGGGCGTGGGTGCTGACGAGGTCGGCGATGGTGTCACTGAACTGCGGTTGTGGTCCGGGCGGTCTGTAGATGACTGTTCCTCTGAGGGTGGTGTTGGGATCAGTGTGGATCTGGAAATGCATGTGCTCGGTGGTGGTGAGGGTGTCGTTGGTGTTCGTCGAGACTCTGAGGGTGTCCTTGTGGATGATGGCGATTCCCGCTCCCACTCCGTTGGTGCAGTCTCTGAGGGAGACCTTGTAGCCGTGTGGGATTGCTATGGCGATGTCTGGTGTTGAGGTGGCGTTCAGCCAGGTCTCCGTCAGGAAGGCGACGTCGGGGGTGGTTGAGTCTAGGAGGTCCCAGAGTTCAATGGCGTGTTTGCGAGCGGAGCGAGTGTTGAGGAGGATGCAGCGGAGGTGGTTGGGTTCTCTGGTTGGTGGTTTGGTGGGCTGGATGCTGGTGAATCTGCAGTTCCGGCAGGCGAAGGGTCCTTGGGTGCGCTTCGGGGTGGCTCGGGAGCAGGGGTAGTCTTGTTCGGTGTTGAGTGCGTGGAGGGTGCTGGAGTCGTAGTGCAGTCTGGCGTTGCGGGGGGCGCGGGGTCCAGGGGTTCTGGCGCTGGGCGTCGTCCGTGGACGGGCGCAGGCGGGCTTGCCTTTGGCGCGGCCACCGTGCGGCCTCCATAAGAGGCGAAGTGGGAGGGAGGAGCAGCTGGGAGGCGGGAGCGGGGTGGCCAACACAGCAGAAGAGCACAGGGGGAAAACAAGAGAACACAGTCACCGGATACCAGGGGCGAACTCTCGGCAGCGGCGGTGCAGAAGGCAGAGACTCGGGCAGCTACTAGGAGCCGTGCGGCGTGGGGGGTGACCTGGGGTCAGGTCACGCTTACCCTCGCCGTGCCGCCTCCATAAGAGGCCAAGTGGGAGGGAGGAGCAGCTGGGAGGCGGGAGCGGGGTGGCCAATGAGCGAGGGCTGGGAAACCACAAGGGAAGGGGGCGGGGCTACGGGGAAGCAGCGGCGGGAAGCTGGGGTCGGGCACAGAGGGCAGGGGCGCAAGGAGCACCTGAGAGGGCAATACAAAACAAAATACAAAATGAACAATTACAAAAATGAGAACACAGCAATATGGCGCAGGGAAAACACAGCAGAATAGCACAGGGGGAAAACAAGAGAACACAGTCACCGGATACCAGGGGCGAACCCTCGGCAGCGGCGGTGCAGAGGGCAGAGACTCGGGCAGATACTAGGAGCCGTGTGGCGTGGGGGTGACCTGGGGTCAGGTTACGCTTACCCTCGCCGTGCGGCCTCCATAAGAGGCCAAGTGGGAGGGAGGAGCAGCTGGGAGGCGGGAGCGGGGTGGCCAATGGGCGAGGGCTGAGAAACCACAAGGGAAGGGGGTGGGGCCACGGGGGTGCAGCGGCGGGAAGCGGGGGTCGGGCACAGGGGGCAGGGGCGCAAGGAGCACCTGAGAGGGCAATACAAAATACAAAATGAACAATTACAAAAATGAGAACACAGCAACACAGCGCAGGGGGAAAACAAGAGAACACAGTCACCGGAAACCAGGGGCGAACCCTCGGCAGCGGTGAAGCAGAGGGCAGAGACTCGGGCAGCTACTAGGAGCCGTGCGGCATGGGGGGTGACCTGGGGTCAGGTCACGCTTACCCTCGCCGTGCGGCCTCCATAAGAGGCCAAGTGGGAGGGAGGAGCAGCTGGGAGGTGGGAGCGGGGTGGCCAATGGGCAAGGGCAGGGAAACCACAAGGGAAGGGGGCGGGGCCACAGGGGAGCTGCGGCGGGAAGCGGGGGTCAGGCACAGAGGGCAGGGGCGCAAGGAGCGCCTGAGAGGGCAATACAAAACAAAATACAAAATGAACAATTACAAAAATGAGAACACAGCAATACAGCGCAGGGGAAAACACAGCAGAAGAGCACAGGGGGAAAACAAGAGAACACAGTCACCGGATACCAGGGACGAACCCTCGGCAGCGGCGGTGCAGAGGGCAGAGACTCGGGCAGCTACTAGGAGCCGTGCGGCATGGGAGGTGACCTGGGGTCATACCCCATATATATATATATGGTGGACATCAATCTGAACTGCATACAGAGTATGAAATCTAGTGTCATATATTGTCAAAAATCTCCCTCATCCCCAACCAAGAAAGAATTTTGAACCATGGCGAATCCAGACTTCAAGACACATGGATTGGATTATATAAATATATCAGAAAGTACAAAATTCATGCACACTTTCAAATGAGACCAAAAAGAGTATATGTACTTAAAAACTGAACATGCCAGAGTAGCAATATTTTACTTTTTACCAAAAGTAAATAAGAATTTGGAAGTTCTACCAGGCAGGCTCATAGTGAACTCGGTATGCTCACTATTGGAGAACTGCTCATGTTTCCTTGATCTGTTCCTACAACTTTATGTAATATCCCTACCTTCGTACCTGAGGGATTCCACAGAATCTTTACAAAAATTGGATGGAATACTGTGGAAAACGGAGTACATCATGCTGACTCTCGACATAATCTCACTTTACACTTCAATTAATCATACGGATGGTGCATATGCTTGTAAATATATTTTGAGAGATAGACCAATTGAATTTTTGGAGCATACCAAATGGGGATTGATATGTTGTAATATGGCCTAACTTACAATGTGTTTACTTTCAACGGACATTTTTACCACCTGTTACAGGGCACAGCCTTGGGCTCCTTCTTCACCCCCACCTACGCAAATGTGTTCATGTTGTGGTGGGTGAAGGAGGTGGCCTGGACTGAGGACAATAACATTTACATGGAAAAGGCCATGGCCTGGTGCTGATTTATAGATGAATTATTCATCCTGTGGAATGGGTAAATGTGATTGCTGGAGGACTTTGTCCTAACATTCAATAATAATGATGTAAACATTCGATTCACTGCAACGAGTTGAACGGATTGTGAGTTTTTGGACAACAATTTGGATGTTGGAGAAAACGGATTGGTCTCCACCATCCATAGGAAGGCAACAGCCACTAATTCCATATTACATGCCAACAATGGGCACCCCATGGAAGTGGAATATCCTGCACAGCCAAACACTATGAGCCAAAAGAATCTGCTCAACTGAAGAACAAATTGAAGATGAATTGACAAAGATGACAGAAAGGTTCATCCAACGAGGATACACCATAAGTGTGTTGAGGGGTGCTAGAGAGAGAGTTAGAAAGAAAACAATAGAACAAATACTCTATCCAATCAATGTGAAAAAAGAAGGATGAAACCAAGCGACTCTTTCTGGAGTACAACTCAGCACAACCAACCATAAAGAAAGAAAATGTTACAAAAGAATTGGCACATTTTACAGAAAGATGATCTCTTAAAAGACGTGGTGGATCAAGGTCCTGAGATAACTTAAAAAAAGAACAAGTCCTTGGGAGACATTTTAACGAAGAACCATTTGGATACAATCAGAGAAAGTAATTGGTTGACAAATATCACAATGGGTTTCACTAAGTGCGGATCATTTAGAGCGTGTCAGTATGGAATTTACCCAAAAACATTTTCAACATTGGATGGACAACAGAGGACCATACATGACAGAATAACATGTGAGACGGAGTTGGTGGTTTACACACTAAGATGTGGTTACAATAAGTACTCTGTTGGTAGTACAATTAACAAACTGAAATTATGAATATTGCAACACATCTGAGGTGACAAGAGTTACCCCATGGCCAACATCTTTGAAAGTTTACACAAACGCTCCTTGAAAGGATTTGGTTTCTTTGGGCTCAAACACATACCAAAGCATCTGAGAGGTGGTAATAGGGAAAGGGAATTGTGAAGGGGAGGAGTCGAAGTTGATTATCTCAATGGCACGTTCATCCCGATGGGCCATGACATCAATGCCGAACTATATGCCCACCTTTAGCGAATCAATAAAATCCCATAAAGTTTACTTCCCCTCTCTGTACACAGTAGGTCTCATCACACAAAGAGATTTTTATAATAAGTAGAGGTTTTGATTAGGCAGAGGACCGTATTTTGAGATATAGGATATGAAATGTTGTTAACATTGAGGCCCATGATTGATATTTTTCCAGTTTTCATTGCATAAATTGTTGAGGCACATATACTTTCTAATTTTAACATGCACTTATAGAGTACTGAGTGGAGAAATGAAATCCTATTATAAGAGATTGTTTAGAACATCACAATGGATCCTTAAGTCAGGATTTTAAGGTGATAACATTTATGGCTTTAATAATGACCCTTATATGCATCAGCACTTTACTGACGACTACTTCACCATATTACGTGGAATAGATCAATAGGAAAAGAAACATAGTACCAATTTGCGATTCTGTAATAGCGATTTTTAAGAAATCGCTATTTCAGAATCGCAAATTGGTATGTATCAAGGAAATCGCAATTTTTTTGCGATTTCTTTATATTCCTTAATTGCGAATTTGCAAATTGCGAATTCGCAATTAAGGAATACTTTCCCGTTCATTTCTATGGGCCAGGAGGCCCATAGGAAGGAATGGGAATTTTTTCTCAATTTGCAAATTGAGAATAATTTAAAGGGTGCAGGGGTGTCCAAAGGACACCCTGTTGCACCCCTGAAATAAGCATGGGTGCACATGTGGTGCACATACATGCCCTAAGGGCATGTATGTGCGTCACATGACACTTTGAAAAATGCAAAAATGGGCATTTTTCAAGAAATTCGCAAATTACCACCAACTTGAAGTTGGTGGTAATTTGCGATTCCTTAGGGACAATTTGCAATTTCTTTTAGCTTCATACATTGCATTTAAGGAATCGCAAAATTTGCGATTCCTTAAATGCAATTGCAAAATAAGGAATCGCAAATTTTGCGATTCCTTATTTTGCACCGGATTTTCCTTCATACACCCCATTTAGCAAATTCGCATTCGCAAAGGCCGACCAAAATTCTGCGAATTTCGGCCTTTGCAAATGCGAATTTCTATGATACATATGGCCCATAGTGAGAAACATGGGAAGAACTGATAGAGGTGAACCATCTAGTAATAAAATTATTAGTGAACAAATCATCCATGAGCACTTTAGCCCGTGTCACTTTATGGATAGTAGTTCAAGAATATCAATATACAATTTTCTTTTTAACCTATCGTATGCACTAGTACTTTATCAGAGGCTATTTGTAAGATACCATGTGCAATATATTTATTTGAAAGGGTCAAAGTGGGAAGTAGGATAAGAACGAAAGGAGGTTAATTATCCAATATTGAACAAAAGTCTTGGAGATGAGAATACATATGAGCACTTTAGCACAAGTCACTTTATAGATATAAGGAGGAGAATACATTAAAAGGTTTTATATTGTCAAACCCTGGTTAAGTAACCAGATATGGTAATAGAATTATTATTGGGATCACAATATTAGTAATTAAAGATAGTTTGTGTTAAGGATATTCTTTTAGTAACTGAGATGCGAAATTACAATTAATAAGCCAAGGAAGGGAAAAGTCCAATCATAAGAAGGTAACAGCATTTGAGCACACGTCACTTTAAGCCTCAAGGGGGATTACTTACATTCACAAAAGGTTGGAGAAAACCGTCTTGATTAACACACCAAACTTCCCATTGACGTGTGTAGTAATGAGTTTCAGATGAGATGTGATGAAAAGAAATAAAAAGTGCATGTTACTAAGTGATTTGGAGAGTAAGATGAGACACAATGAGAGAAGAGTTCGTGCACCAGTGCTTAACTGGGCATGGAAAGAGCAAACCAACAGTAGATAAGGGGTGTTCAGTATCACCATGGTGTAACTTTAGGCCCAGTAGAAGGTAGAAGGTCGGAGCCAAAACACATTGGCCTGGTATGTTTAATTGTTTGTTGAATTATCGTTACTTCTTGAGACTTCATGGAATGGTGATAAAATAAGAAATGGTGAAACTTACTGAGGAATGTGTCTGACAAGTTCTGTGCAGCAGGTCGCAAAGCATGACTACTCAGTATATATATATATATTATGGGTATGTTTGTATTTATATTTATATTTATATGGGTGTCTATATTCATATATGAGTCAGTGGTCTTCACCTCCAATCCAATATGAGATTTTCTATGTGTATATATGTCCTCAGATTTCACAGTCTGGTATTCTTTCTTTCTTTCTCCTTCTTTCTTTCTTTTCTTAGTTCCTGTCTAAATGGAAGCCCAGCTAGCAACTTTGTTCTACTGCACTATCAATTAGACTGGGCTCAGTCTTGTAGTTTGAACAGGTTGTTGACTAGAAGAGTGTGTTTCATGATTACATTTTTTTTATCTTTACACCTTTTTGCACTTAGGCACTAGTATTTTTAAGCACTTTACATTTGGGTCATGAATTTAACTGTATTAGGGATTTATCCCATCATTGTTTACAGTTGGTCGTCGTTCGTATATAGAACTTGCATTTTCCAAAGACAAGATTGCTTATTATTCTTTTATGTGTACATATCGTGTATTTTACTATGATTGCACCGTAGGTCTGTTTACTATGTCTATGCATTCATGACCCAATCCGAATGCAGCACTTGCACTTTAAATACTCACCCTTCACACAAACTCGCTGTCATGTGATCAAGGCTCAGGCGAGCCGAAACGTTATGAAGGCGACAGCAATAAAAATACTCTAATTTACCGAATTTGTGGTCCGTGCTTGGTTCCTGGTCGTGGCTGGCGGTGGAGTTGCAGCGCGAAGGAAACGAAGGTTTTGCACACATATATATATATATATATATATATATATATATATATATATATATATATATATATATATATATATCCCAAATCAAGCCAGAACAGGGTCCTTCCTGAATCACTCCCAAAGTCAGGTGGCGCAAGCAGCCGGCCGAGCCCCAACGCCGGTAACCATTAATTCCAAAACCACAAAGGATTCCAATGCGCACTCAGAGAAGGAAAAGATTTCACCAGTTTATTCCAAAATTATCGCTACGCGTTTCGACACCCGGCGGTGTCTTGATCACACGATACTTTTGCGTGAGGCTCCAACGTGCATAAATAAAGTTTCAACATACATGGTGTAAACATAAACAAAGTACAAAATACCAGTACAATGTATCTGTGACTAGAAGCGCCATCTTGGAAGGGAGAACACAAACAGGGTTTTGTCAGCAGGTACGTCGTAACATCATTACATAATATATTATACAAATTACATCATATGTTAGGTGAGCATAAAAATTGATTTAATTTAACACTTGCCCCAGATAACTTGTGTGGGCTACTACTTACTCCAATAAGGAGTTATATTGTGCCCGATTACGACGTGCAATGCAAAATAAATTAAGCGGCTGTCTGCAAGCCATCACTGCAAGTGTAAAACTTGTGTTGATTTTCCTGCGGATTAAACACATTTCAGTTCAAACGCATGCATGTGTTAAATTTGTATAAGCAGTTATACTCTCGGACTAGTGCCCATATACTTTCAAATTTAGTCCTTCCCATAAGGTGGCTAATAACAGCAGATACCATTGTTTCATAACAAGACTCACAAATATAACAAAAGTGCAAGAAAAATGATTACACATATACCTAATGATTACACACAAGACTGGTTTAAAACAGTCTCTCACTGTGGTTGACTATGTGCTTAACTCAATTTTCATTTTACAACCAACAGCGGTTAATTCATATGAAGAAAAGAAGGTGTATATACAAGTGTAGGGAAGCAGAAAATAATGAAATGAATCCTGCATCTCATATAGATAAATTCAGAAAAAGTCCCTTCATGTTCCTCCTGCATAACGTAAACAGAAAGAAAAAGAAAAAGTTTAGAAATAAGAAATGAAAAGGTTAAAAACATTACACAAATTCTTGCATTTTACAAACTCACAACGTTCTATTTACATATACTGTAACCAGTTTCGCAGCTTATTACACTGATTTGTCACTACCTTTTAGGTTTCATGAAGGTGAGTGGCTAGTTCTTCGTCCAAATTTTGCCCCCCAGGGGATCTAATCTCAAGCTCCATAATCCATTTGGATTCTCTTTTACGTAGGGCTATAAGTCTGTTACCCCCTCTCTTGCTGACGTTCACTTGTTCTAGTGCAAAATATCTGAGCAAGGCATTATTGGACTGATGGTATACTTGAAAATGTCGTGCTATGGGATAAGACACATCGATGTTAGTGATGGCCCGGAGATGTTCTTGTACCCGCTTTTTTGCCATACATACAGTGCTCCCCACATATTTCAATTTGCACGGACACTCCAGAACATAAACAACATAAGTGCTGCTGCATGTTCGGAATTGGTTGATGTTATATTTTCTACTTGTACCAGGTATTTGCACCTCTTTAATCATGACACTGTATTTGCAGGCACGGCAGTGACCATATGGATAAAAACCTTTCAGGTTATGGCTACTGGCACTGCCCCTAGGACTGATGTCACCTTTTACAAGGATATCTCTTAAACGTTTACCCCTTCTATAGGTTATAGATGGTCGATCACTAAGTGTCCAGCCTATAATGTTGTAAGTCTTAAGTAGGTTCCAGTTCTCTGCAAGTATTTTGCTGACCTTTCTAGAGTCTTCTTTATACGAAGTGATAACTCTAGTGACTGTTGTTGTTTCTGCCCCTCGAGTTTTAGGTTCAAGAGTGCTGTCCCTGGATTTCACAGACATTTTGTTAACAGCCTTAGTTAAGACCCATTCTGGGTACCCTCTCTCTCGGAACCTGATGAGTATGTTGTTCTTCTCTTCCTCATATAGGCTCTCCTCACTGCAGTTACGCTGAGCCCTAAGTAGCTCCCCGTAGGGTATGCTCCACTTAAGACTATGCGGATGGGCACTGTTGGCGTGTAATAGACTATTACCCGCCGTCTCCTTCCTGTGCAATCTGGTTATGAGACGACCCTCTTGTGCCATAACCGTGGTGTCCAGGAAATCTATACTCTCCATACTGGTGTTCAGAGTGAGTGCAATATTGTATGGATTAACATTGAGTTTTTTGACGAAATCCTGTGCTTCCATTGTCGACCCACTCCAAACTAGGAATAGGTTGTCAATGTAACGGATCCAGGTTCTAACCTTGCCAAATTCTGCAATGAGTTGTTCGTCTTTGCGTATCTCCTCCTCCCACACCCCTAGGAACAGGTTCGCCAGACTAGGGGCAAAGCTAGAACCCATGGCTGTGCCACGCACTTGCCTATATAGGTTGCTGTTGAACATGAAGATATTATTTTTCAAACACATCCTCATCATATCGACCAGCATTTGCGTGTGTTCTAGATAGGCTATGTCTCTTGTTTGTAAAAAGTAAAGGCAGGCTGCTATGCCTTGCTCATGGTCTATTATGGTGTAGAGGGAACTCACATCCATAGTCATAAGTGTGAGACCCTCCTCCCATGCTAGGTTGGAGATTTTGTTGAGGAAATCTTTAGTATCCTCGATATGTGAGGGAAGTGTGGTGACATAATCTCTGAGAAAGTGGTTGATATAGTGAGAGATGTTCTCATTGACACTGCCTATGGAGGACACGATGGGTCACCTGGTTGTATTCTGTGGTCTTTATGTACCTTTGGTAAGAGGTATAGGATTGGCAGTTTGGGGTAATCCTTTTTAAGATAGCAATATTCATGCCAGGTTATGAGCCCTTCATTTTGCCACCTTTCCAGATTCTCCCATGTACTCGTGATGCTCTGATTGTAATCAATGGTGTTGCTTTTGCAATAATAATTTACATCCTTAAGTTGTTTATAGGCTTCAGTGGTATACATGTCTCTCCCCCACAGAACTATATTTCCTCCCTTGTCTGAGGGTCTGATGATAACAGATTCATCCTCAGCTAAAGATAAAATAAAGTCTTGTTGGGTTTTTGTTAAATTGAAGTCATGTTTCGTTTTATTCGCTGCCTTGTGTTTGTGATGTGCCAGTTCTTTAGTTACCACCTCGTGAAAGGTGTCTATGCTGTCATGGGGTAGAATAGGACAGAAAACTGATTTAGGTTTAAAACCAGTGCAAGCTGCACTGTCGGTTGAAATTCCATCAGGGTGCTGTGTCTCTAAGCTATTGCCTACCCTCCCGGACACCTCTCCTAGTTCATATACAGTGTGTAACATTTCATTGTCACCTACAGTTAATTGAAGTGTATTCGGCATATCACATCCCACCTCTGGTGGTTTTCTATTGTACAGAAAGTGCCATTTTTTTAACTTCAACTTTCGTATAAACTTAAAAATGTCAACTCTAGTATTTGAGTAATTAAAAAGTTCAGTAGGGCAAAATGATAGTCCCAAGCATAGGGTAGATTTTTCAAAGTCACTTAACTGTCTGGTAGAAAGATTGATAATAGTTCTGTTTACCATTTCGGTATCCATCATTATTTGCCCCTTTTGAAGCCACCACGTTTGTTTCCCATGGGCTTTTTGTTTGTTGCTTCATTGTTTGGCTTTGAGGCGTCGTCTTTTGGAGCGCCCCTGCCTCTTGGTCTTCCTCTGGCTCGGCCTCGAGTTTGCGCCCCCGTGGCGTTGTATTCCTGGCTTGTGCTTGTTCCTTCGCTCGTCGGGATCTGAGAACCCTGAACTCGTCTAAAAAAGAGGCTTGTTTTTTGGTGATTACTATGTCGGATACAGAGCTTATATATATATATATATATATATATATATATATATATATATATATATATACATCTATGTATATATATATATATATATATATTACCTACTGGCGGTCGCCAGTAGGTAGTTATAGTTAGGATTGTTTTCCATAGGAAATCGGCAACATTCTATTGGGAATAACTTTGGCGCCGGTGGACGAATCTTCGCGAATTTCTCAAAGAAGATGGCCCGCTCCGCTCTGCTCCTTCCCTGAACGTTTGGGGGGGATTTGTCAAGCGGGGGCCGAGATAAAAGGGGGGTCCCAAAACGTGTTTTCCCCATGTTAATTTCCATAGGGCGGTTGGACTCACTTTTAGCCCGAACGGCTGAATGGATTTCCACCAAACTTGGCAAAATTGTAGGGACTGGTAGCCCGATGTGCCTTTGCTATGTCTCAAGATATGTGCTCCAGTGGATTTTAAGTAATTTAGGTTAAAAAAAAATATATATCAATATGCACGCCCCGGTACGCGCACCGGGGCGCGCACCAGCGCGCTACGCGAGTTCGCGAGCGGAAAGCTGATTGGCTCTCGGGTGTCTGTCAACATTCCAAACAGTCCGGAGTGGCCGCCATCTTGTGTCTCGGTAGGATCGAGACACAAGAGGTGGCAAAAACAAAGGGGGAAATGACCAAAAGGTGGCAGAGTAGACATCCCCTGACCCCCTAGGTTTTCTGAGGTGGGCCTAGAAGGATTCTTAAGGGCAAAAAAACGTTTTGTTTTTTTAAAAAAAATTCACGGGGTAAGCGCTGGGTGCACTCACAGGTGCGCGCTCCGGTACGCGTACCCTGAGCACACCACGGGGAAAAACTGTAAAAAATTAAAGTGAAAATACAGCTCTTTTTTGAGAATTGGAGGTAGTTCTGAAAAGAACTTTTTTTTGTTTTTTTTTAAATATTTTTTTTATACTTTTTTATAACGATTTTATATTTTTTGGGGATTTTTTTCAGGGGAAAAATAAAAACAGGGATTCCAAAACTGCTCAACAGGAGCAAATAATTGTGAAAAATTAGGGACGGGGAGGGCAGCGGTGTTCCTGTCTCTTCATAGCAATGAGTTCAACGCTCTGCTCCCCATAACAGAGCAGTTCATCACAGTCCACGCATAGAAATTTTATGCCTGCAAAGACCGGCTGCACGGTAGGGACCATTCTTCCACGTGGTGTTCCTGAAGGTGTTGCTCCACCAGTGGAGGTGCTGCCGCCATCTCTTGGTAAATTCCGTGCCAGGTCCCTGACACTCTTCCTGGCATAGTTATTTGGATGTAATCTCTGGACATGCCTAATTAAAGTGGCATTTCCAAAGCTATATTTCCTATTAGGATTGCCTCTGGATAAAATAGAGCCACATATTTTGCAGGTTACCTTAGCAGCATTAACCTTTTTTTTTTCTTCAGGGATGTCAAAAAATTTCCAAATGAAGTGGTCCTTTGTTTTGTGGTGAGGAGGGTCCTCAGGCAAAAAACCATCAGAATCATTGCTGAATGACTCCCTTTCAGTCATTGCTGTAGATCAGGAAACTTTGAGAAGCAGATAATGCACAGAACACCTCTTGCTCTCTCCAAGTACAAAGCAATAGTGAGAGAAATGGGTGGGTTTCTCAATATTTGAAAAAAAAAATTGTTGTGAACCAATGAAAAGTGTTATTTTAAAGTCACATGGCTTGACACGCTTACGCTACGCGCTCCGGAGCGCTTCCGGGGGCGCTTACGCGGCGTGAACGTAGGCGCTTCCGGGAGCGCTTACGTTGCGCAATCGTATACGCTCGGGCGCTTCCGGGTGCGCTTACGCCGTGCGTCATAAGACGCATCACGCGGCTACGCGATACGTCACGATGATTTTTTCGTTCGCGGCAATAGCGCTAACGGGACGCTCACCGGTACGCGCACCGGGGTGCGTCGCAAGACTGCGCTTACCATTGCGCTCACCGGTACGCGCACCGGGAGCGCTCCAGGGCAAAAAAAAAAAGTCAAAAAAACATGAATATACATAAAAAAATAGTATTACATAAATATACAATATAGGATTCATTATAAAAAATATTATATTTCATAGCTATAGAATTTTGCTATTAAAAAACCTTTGAAATTCACTGACAAAACATAGGTTTGAGGCCCTATATATAGTTAGGAATTAGAATTTAAAAAACCTATGAAATTCACTGAAAAAACCATAGGTTTCACACCAGTTATAGTTAGGAATTAGCATTTAAAAAACCTATTAAATTCACTGACAAAACCATAGGTTTCACACCAGTTATAGTTAGCTGGAAATTTTACTCGCATAAAACCATTGAAATTCCCACGGTATAGTTAGTTGGACTCACTATAACTTGCGCGTGCAATGCACTGCTGATGATGTCACATATTACATCACTCATGACATGGTCAGTGACATCACTCATGACATCACTGATGACACCATCCTTGTGACAGAGTTACAGCCCTCCTTTCACTATAATGTAACCCTTGAAACACATATTCAAAAAAAGAAACAAAAATGTTCAAAAAAATCGAGATACCCATACCAGTTACAACAACCAATTCGGTAATTCCATCATCTATATACACATCCACTCATTCACCAACAGTTCTATATAGTCACTCATACATATACTCAATCATCATATGTAGTGATACACCTATACACCCTGTTACACACCGACAGTCATCCAAAAGATACTCTCACACATACTCGCACATGCAAATAAACTATTGAACATCCATTTATTTGCATATACAGCTATACACACACTACCACCTTACTTCTAAGGAAACTTAAACATACTTACTCTCTTAAACAATCACTTATAGAAATACATACTTATTTAAACAGGAATTCTTACAATCCCTCACTCTCACATATACTCACTTATATACATCAATATTCACATATACTACATTAAAACATATGTAGTTACTGATAAAGACACTAGTGAGACAGTCATTCACTCACTAACACACACATATACACACTCATCCACCCATACAGTCCTGCACATATGCTGTCTTCAAAAGACATACAAAGAGAGAGTCAGTCATTCATGCATCTATGTGCTAAGTAAGACCCCCACCACACCATACAAACACTCATACTGATACTAAGAGAAACATCTAATAACCCATATACATACACATGTAGCTACTCACCAACCCATGCAGCCACTTATACACAAAGTGAAACACTAATACATATATTTAAATATTTAAACATTACTTTCTAATATATGTATTCACTAAGATACACTTAAACCAGTTAACCAATCAAATTTTTTTTTTAAAACCTCCATGTAAACACTTATTTAAACATTTATTCTTCCATCAACTTTTACATATACATATATAACACATATTTATTTTTTAAAAAGACACACATTCACTGGATGGTGTCATCAGTGATGTCATGAGTGATGTCACTGACCATGTCATGAGTGATGTAATATGTGACGTCATCAGCAGTGCATTGCACGCGCAAGTTATAGTGAGTCCAACTAACTATAACGTGGGAATTTCAATGGTTTTATGCGAGTAAAATTTCCAGCTAACTATAACTGGTGTGAAACCTATGGTTTTGCCAGTGAATATATATATATATACATACACACACACATTGTAGTCCCAGAATGAAGACGGACTGCAGCAGGTGAGCACGATTGCCAATGGGGAGGAGCGGACCTGTGTGAAACATCCTTAAGGCAGCAGGAAGTACTGCGACGGTGCTACACGAGTCCAGTGTTGGGCGCTGAGGAAGGGGATGCCCGAAATGCATTCGCCGCCACTGGAGCAAGAGATCTGAACAATAAAGTCCCTCCAACCTTTCCCCTGGGTTCCTGCTCTTTTCTTTCGGAGGGAGTCACTCTACATACATTTCTGCGTTGGCCAGCAGCGCAGTTCAGGATACCCCGCCACGTTCCTGGGTCCAGATTACAACTGGAAACGCCTCACGGCCCTTCTTTTCGTTCGGCTACGAACATTTTCTGGTACCCGCCCTAGCTGAAGGAGAAAGGGAGCAGTCGAGGTATCTTACCTCCCCTGGGCTGATTGCTGACCGCGTTATGCCCCTGCACACTGTATCCTGACGCTGGTGGCTGTGGCGGTCATGGGGACTGGAGGAGGGTTCGTTTGTTCAGAGACTCAGCGGTGTGTTACATCGAGCCTGCTAAGCCTACAGGGATACCGCCACAGAGAACCATCATCACTCCCGCAATTTTCACCTACCGACACCGCTACTACACAGCATTGTGGGTGTTGTAGTCCCAGAATGAAGACGGACTGCAGCAGGTGAGCACGATTGCCAATGGGGGAGGAGCGGACCTGTGTGAAACATCCTTAAGGCAGCAGGAAGTACTGCGACGGTGCTACACGAGTCCGGTGTTGGGCGCTGAAGAAGGGGATGCCCGAAATGCATTCGCCGCCACTGGAGCAAGAGATCTGAACAATAAAGTCCCTCCAACCTTTCCCCTGGGTTCCTGCTCTTTTCTTTCGGAGGGAGTCACTCTACATACATATATATATGAATATGTATATATATATATATATATATATATATATATATATATATATATATATATATATCCTTCACCACTCCCGCCTCTTTGCCAATATATATATATATATATTACCTACGTAGTTATAGTTAGGACCTAGTTACCATAGGAAAATCGCAGCATTCTATTCCCAATAACTTTGGCTCCGATTGACGAATCTTCGCGAAATTTTCAAAACTAATTCTTTGTTGATATCAGCTCCTAATAATAATGATCTTTATTTAGATATAAAACATATCTTTAAAAAAATTTACAGATTCACAGCCTGACCGAATATTAGAATAAAAACTTCTAGGAATAACAACACAAGTGTAGATATAAAGGCACAATCCATTAACAAACATTATAAAAACAGGAATTTTTTTTTTTCACAACAAGATAAAAACAGGAATTTTATCTCGTAGTGTATTTAAAATCACAAAAATTGAAACAAGACGCCAGCTTGCATGAATATAACCAAATTGTATCTAACATTGCTAAGAATAAAAAGGGCACTTTAGCATGGTCTCCTTAGGTTAAAGATGTGATATGTTCGCAGGATAAATTTTGTAAATTTTATGTTTAGCACTGTGTTTTCCGGGTTCAAAGCTGCCATGATGGCTTGCCTGCAGGACCGAACACCCAGCCTATTCCATTCTGATTTTAATCCAGACCTGCGTTCAATGTTAAGGGCTGAGCAAAGGCAGCTTACATGCAACATGGTTTCCGCTGTTTCCCCACACCCTCTACAAGAGAGATCTTCCGATGTACGTCGCCATGATGGTAAATCCTGCAAGAAACGCCAGTCACCCAGTCTGATGGCAATAAAGCCGCGTTTCAGGTGTAATGGATATGTGCTGGCCAGATAGCAGGCTGGGACCGGGTGTCTGTAGGAATTTATCGTGACCCAGGCGTGGCTACATTTCAGAAAGAGTGCTTTGTCAGTGAGACGAGAAGTCATTCTCACACATTTTTGTATAGCTTTTTTAAATGCTATCTGGCCTGGGTTTAGGGCCCACAGATCGCTTGCTGACATTTGGTTAATGGCGTCTGTAAAAAGCCGTCCGTACAACCCCCCCGGGTTTATCTGGCTGATTTCTTGCCAGACTAGGGATTCTAAAGTACCTGGCTCAGCTTGTCTTAACTTGTGACACAGATTGAGGTATGCCCCAGTGGCAGAGGCCTCGTAGTTTATTAGCCCCATCTCCAACCTGATCTGCGCTGCAGAAGCGGTCTTTGGCAACCGGAGCCCCCTTTATAAATTTTAGTGGTCTGTTGGTTCAGGGTTGTGTTCATTTTACCACTAAAAATCTCAACGCCGTAGGATAAGGTGGGGCCAACCTTTGCTCTCATTACCTCCAAGAGGGGGGCTAAGGTTGGACCGGAAAGATCTTTTGCAAGTTTGCCGAGTGACACCATAAGGGTCACTGCTTTAACTCCGATCTCTCTACGTTGTTTTTTGTAGCTACATTTTGAGTCCAGGTGGACGCCTAGGTATTTATAGGACTGGCCAATTTCTAAACTAACATTATGGAATGACCAGCCGCCCCCTGTGTATCGTTTCTTGCCGAATGTAACTACTTGCGTTTTCTTTAGATTAACCTCGAGTTGGTTGCTGATTGTATAATTGAACAGTTTATCGAGGAGTCTTTGCAACCCTACCCTGGTTAAACTAAAGAGAGCCAGGTCGTCGGCATATAAGAGGTTGCTTAGAGTCATGCCGCCCACCTTCGGAGAGTGACTATTAGTGTCGTCTAGGACCGCTGACAGATCTGCTACAAATAAGTTAAAAAGGAGGGGGGCCAGCACACATCCCTGCTTCACTCCTCTAGTTGTCATTATTTTCCGTGAGAGATGTGTGCCGGTCCCCAGCTTCACCCGCACCCACGTCCTAGTGTGGAGCTGAATTATTCCCTCTAGTAGTTTCTCTGGAATCCCCCACATCTTTAGTTTGGCCCATAGGGCCTCCCTGGGGACTCTATCGAATGCTGCTTTGAAGTCGACAAAGCAGCAATGAACTAATCTTGAGGTTGCAGCTGCCCTATCGACTACAGTTGTTATTGCTAGCAAGTTTGTACGGGTTCCTGAGTGTGCCACAAACCCTGTCTGGTTCATTGGCAAGAGCTTATTGTCCTTTACCCATAACCTTAGGTCCTCTAATAGAAGACCTGCTGAATGTTTTGCCTCTATGTCCAGTAGGGCAATGAGTCTATAATTGCTCGGGTGGGCACGGGGTTCAGATTTATAAATTGGGTGTATTATGGCTCCCCGCTATGACTCTGGTATTTTGGATGTTCTTAATGCATAATTGAAAAGATTGGCCAATGTTCCTGACCAGAGGGTAATATCAGATTTAAACAAAGTTTGTGGCAGGCCATTTGGGCCTGGCGCCCCGTCGGATCTTGCTTTTGACAATAGTTTCGAGACCTTTTCATGTGTTATAGTCCACGAAGGACCATACCCTTGGCTGATCTCAGTTACGGTGGTGTTTCCAGAGAGGCTTGGATAATCAGGAGACTTAAAGTGATCAAGCAGGAAATTTGCCCAATCTGATTCAGGGATGTTGGCCGACCGACCCCGTGCACACTGTACCTAAGCTGGTGCGGTTAATAAGCGCCCAGAATTTCCTTGAGTTTTTTTTGCTTACTTTCCCACACCAGGTTACTCCAGAATTGGTTTTCATGTGCCCATTTGTCCTTTTTGATCGCTCGCATGAATGATTTTTGGGAGGTTTGATAATTGGATTTGCAATCACTGTTTCCAGGGAATTTGGCCAGTGCCCACAGGGCCTTATTTCTCGCTATCTTTAGTGACTTCGTCGTCTGAGATAATGTAAATTGGTGCGTCGAGGTTGCCCTTTGGGCTTGATGCCTTACAGGGAACAGATGAATCAGGTGGCATAACATGGACCATTGTTCAGTTGGGCTAGCCTCATGCTCCTGGCCCAGTCTTATTATTTCCGCGCTTACCTGAAGAATAATGATGCTATGTTGAAAGTTTGGTGGTGATTTGTCAAGGAGGGGCCGAGAAAAAAGGGGGGTTCCAAAACGTGTTTTCTCCATGTTAATTTCCATAGGAAACTTTAGACAAGGCTACAGGTCGAATGGGTGAATGGAATTACCCAAAATTTGGCAGGGAGAAGGGTCTTGGTCTAGAAGCACGCTTTTGTTTATTTGGTGTAAATCCATTCAGTAGTTTTTGAGAAATAACAAAATGTACAGATATCGATTTTTGGGAATTCTGCCATCTGATTGGCTGAGGCGTTACGAGCACAAGCTTGCTGCTTATTGGCTGCGAGCGGTGTGAGAGGTTGCAACTAGGAAGTGTTGGCCGCCATTTTGTGATTCCGTTGAAGCGAGTAAGGGGAAAAAAGGGCGAAAAAATTAGGAAAGGAGGGTTGGAGCACTGTAAGCTTTGTGGGGGAGTGCGAAGCGAAGTAGTCCCTGTTACCGGTCTGAAAGTGCGGTGTAGCTCAGAGTGACATGGTGCTGATATGATATGTTGCTACACTCGGGTAAGAAACCGAGAGCCTAAACTGTGAGGTCATTGCTGTGAAGTGATGTGGTCTGGTGTTTGTAGCATATGTGTGCAGGTAGTGTTAGTAGGCGTTTATACCATACAGGGAGTGGGAAGCGAACTACTGACCGCTAATGTGTGTTTATAGTATACCGGAAGCGGGAAGCAAAGTACTCACGCCTACCGGTGTGAAGACTTGGGGATGAAACTGAGGTAATCGCTGTAAAGGAATGGGCTCTGGGCGCTGTAGTATAAGCGTGCGAGTAGTGTTAGTAGGCGTTTATACCATACAGGGAGTGGGAAGCGAACTACTGACCGGTACTGTGCATTTATACTATACCGGAAGTGGGAAGCGAAGTACTCACGCCTACCGGTGTGAAGAGTTAGGGATGAAACCGAGCTGATTGGTGTAAATTGATGGGCTCTGGGCGCTGTAAGATACTAGCTGCTGTAGTATAAGGGCCCGAATCACAGAACTAACTTAAGACAAAATTCTAAACTTACTACCATTTTGCTATTCACAGAAGGCACTTACTCATTTCGTGATTCACAGAGTCCTAACTTTACTACTCCTAAACTGAGAAAAATCCCAACTTTAAGACTTTCGGTATTCACAGAAGGCATTTAGGAGTCCTAAAGTTAGGAGTCCTAACTTCTGTGAATACCGAAATGAGTAAGTGCCTTCTGTGAATACCAAAATGTTAGTAGGTTTAGAAATTTGTCTTAAGTTAGTTCTGTGAATCGGGCCCTAAGTGTGTAAGTAGTGTTAGTATGCGTTTATAGTATATAGGGAGTGGGAAGCAAACTACTCACCCCTACTGGTGTGAATACTCTGGGATTAAACCATGAGCCTAAATTGTGAACTCATTGCTGTAAAGTGAGGTGCTCTGGGCGCTGTAGCATACCTGTGGAAGTAGTGCTAGTTTGCGTTTATACAATATAGGAAGTGGGAAGAGAACTACTTACCCCTACCGGTCTCAAGACTCGTGGATGAAATCATGAGCTCATTGCTGTAAAGTCATGTGCTCTGTGTAGTATTCCAATGTAAGACATAGTAGAATGTCAGTATTTAATTCTACTAGAATCTAAGTATGTAATGTTAGAATGTAGGGCTGTCATGAGGAGTTTGTACACAGTGCTGGAGAAGACGGTTGCTTTGCTGTCTGTGCCTGTTGGTGGCTGTTTCAGGTGTCTTGTTTTCCTGTAATAAATCTACTTATTGGATCCACTGCTGTCTGCCTCTTCACTACATAAATTTGGCGACGAGCGGGAGAAGGTAAAAAGAAGGCACCACTCACCAATATTTCAAAATTGCTTGCGTTGTGCTCAAGACCCGTTTTCTTCGTGTAGCTGTTTCTACTCATGCCAGGGTCGCCGGCTCATTGAACTATGTCATCCGACTTCTGGAAGGATTTATATTTTTAGATTTTGCTCTTTCTCTGCTTCTTCACTACATTCTGGTCGCTTTACTACATGTGTGTAAGTAGTGTTACTATGCGTTTATACTAACAAATGAATCATGGTCCTAGGGAGGGCAACCTCTCAGGCGCAGCTCATACAATTTCCCGGGGTGTGCATTCGCTGGACATTTTGTTTGCTATTAGACGGCTGGTGCATGACTTCCATCCTGTGATAGCAAATCCTTGTTTGACTACTTGAAGCAAGAGGAGGAAAACCTTGTATCGCTTTAATAGAGGGGATGCGGATGGTGAAAATGGAGAGAAAAAAGAAACAAAAAAAACGCGGGGTCCCACCCGTTCATTTAAATGAGGCCCCTGGTGGGTAATTTCCGTGGCCAATCCAATTACTATATTGCGGGGTCTCTGTAGGACTGGAGACCTTAATTACACATGTAAATTAGGCGCGGAAGGGCACAGAGACGTTTTGCAGCCTACGGGACTGCCACCTTCCCGGGTATTGTTTACTAATTGTTCGGGGGGTTCAAGGCCAACTGAAGTCCGGGGATCGCCACACTCCGGGGCTTTATTTAAATATGCAGGCTGGGCCTCGGCAGTCCCTGAAGCCTCAGTGGTCCTAGGCAATGCCTTATTGGTTCTGTAATCAGACAGGCAGTACTCATGGTGTTATAAAGTGATACACTCATAGAACTCTTGCAGATGTAGAATTACCCAGGCTTCATTTGTGTAATAGTCGGTTAGATTAGGTTTGGTTGGTGCACTGTAATATTGGAAGGGTTTGCCCTCATAATCTCCTATAAACAGATGATTTTCACAATAAATAATAGACAAGTGTTGTCAGAAAAAGAAGACCTATACACTCAGTTATTTATTTGAAAAAAAAGTAACCTTTATTAAAACACAAATAAATAGAAACGTAGGTTTAATAGAACAAACAGTATAATATAAAACATGTGGGTTGGGCACTAGTGGAAGCAGCGTAGGAAACCTGCAAGACAAAAATGAAACATAAGTATGTGTGCTATGTGGAAGAGGTAAAGAAAGTTAGTCCGAATAAAAGGACAATAGTGAGAATGGGAGGTATGGTGGGTGGGTGGAAGGGAGAAGGGGAGGGAGAGTCAAAAGAAGAGAGGGAGAAGGAGACAGAGTGTCCGCCTACTGCACACAGCCCTTAGTGTTTACCCTCCCGTCACCCGTTTGTCTAGGACGCTGGGGTCTGTGAGAAAGAGTGTGGTTCAGCCAGTCCTTAAAATGAAACACATGAGGCCAGAGATTAGGGGCCATATTATCAAGGCAATAAGGGGTTGATAATATGCCCTTGTGAATTCCCATAGAAGCCCAGGTTCTGGTGTGAACCTGGGCTTCTATGGAAATTCACAAGGACGTATTAGACGGGGTGGCAATCGAGAAAAACTGCTGAGGAAACTGGAGGCACGTTATATTCTGGAATTGGACAGTAAAAGTCCAAATGGGTTAAATACGACAGAAGATTTACATCACTTTTTGTAATCTAATATTACCAAGAGCCCCGGTATTAGTTAAACTGTGCTGGTGATTATTGTATCTGATATAAAGAAATAAACAGCTTATATGAGTAATGAACAAGAGATGATGAGCAGCTTCCCAATTGCACAAACTGTTTTTTTTTTTTACATAATGTACACACTGTGGTTTTTAGAAATAAGTTTTGGTTTTAGGGTTCATTTTATATTGGTGAATATACAGATTTTATTAACAGTCTTGAAAGTATATAGAGAACTGTAAAGCACTTAAAGCACTTTTCTAGCAGGGGTTGCATTGTTTGCACATGGATGCTGATAGATGTACTCATGTTTGGAGGCTAAATAGAATGGTAAATGGATATTTGCTCATTCTTGCATTTATGCAGCCATAGAAATCAGTATTACACAGTTAAGTCTTCATAATGCTTCGGTGCAATGCGTAAGATATATCCTGAGGAGGATATGAATTAAAAAGGAGTAAAAATGATTTTATAAGGACAGTTTACACTACTGATATTTGCACATTGAGCATATTTTGCACAAAATGTGCACAATAGCATTTTGCACTAACAAATTGATTTTAGTGTATAAGGGTATAAGGTCAACGTTATTATTGCATTTTATAGGATTTTTTAAAATGTGATATTAACCAATATTTTTATATAAATTACCATGAGATATTTTATGGAATATTTTATATATTTATTACAAAGTTATTGCACTTGTCACTTTACAAAATTTCAAGCATTGAGGCTGGAATAATAAGTGATACAAATGTTTAAATGTTTAAATATTATTTCAATGTTGAAGCATCATACCTGTGAATACTAGAAGGAAAACATGCGAAGCATTCATTGAGTATTTTGTCTATGTCCACACATGCGATCATGTGACTCACAGGGGGTGGAACACTAAGCAAATATAAAAAAGAATGACTGTCGCGTTATCCGCTGTGTGAGCAAGGGCACTTGGTGCTCGAAACGCGTAACAGAGGAAAGATTCAATAAAGAACAATACCTGCCAAATCCGCTGGGTCCGTGGATTTCATTTCGCCTGCCTGGGAAGTGATGAGATCATGTTTATACACACACACACACATATATATAAATATATATATAAAACATTTTTTGGTGTAGTCCTTCTCTGACCACAATTCCAACCTGGACAAACATAGTCCAATTTCCATGGCAGTGTCCCCGTTTTTAATTCTGAAAATCTGGTCACCCTACTCCTTCCTTTACCTGTCCACCGGTGTGATGTGCAGTCCCCCTCCTCTGTTATGGTTCTCTTCCTTAACCCCTTCCATGCTCATGACGAGTTCAGCTCGTCATGCAGTACAGTGCTCCTGTGCTCATGACGAGCTGAGCTCGTCATGACCACACCCGTTTTTATTGCTGTCCAGCACAGCAGCAGAATCGCTCTAGCAGCTATGCGGTTAACGTTCGGTTGCAATTTGTACCTTTACCTTATTCACACTGCTGGCTCCAGTGCTTGCAGAAATAAGCAGTCAGGCGTCATCATGCATTGGGTGGGGTCGGAGTCCTACAGGAGGGTCCCCAAGCTGGGAGCAGGAGTTCACATGTGTTTTGTGTTTCTGGTCCACACTGCTTAATTTGTGCCGGTGGTTTCCGGTGTTTGGCACAGGAACTTAATTGTCAACCCAGGTGCTTATGACAGCCAGCTACATGGTGGCGCTCTTTGTCCAATTTTGTGATGAACACAACAACAGTTGTTTAATAATTATACATACATTAAAAAGGCTAATACCTGATACCCAAAGCTATAAAAATAGCTTGGGTGCATGGTATTGATAATTTTTAATGTATAAAAAGTCTGAATTTTCATTAGTAGCACAATGGGTGATGCGAGCTGCTGTGAACTCCTGAAAAGGGCCATGGCACTAATGTCTTTTACAAATTAAGTACTGTTGGTCCGGCTTCCTCGCCCACTGTACGCTCTGTGCTCCAAGGTTATCTTCTCTGTTTTCATGCTCTACATTGCATTCCATGAGTTTGAACTTCCACTTCGGGCGTCCCCACCCATCCCAGTGCAGTCATGAAGATCCTCTCCTTTCCCAAGTCTTTTCCATTCTCCTGGTTTTCATTGTTCATATCCTACTAGGTTTTATGCTCCCCCCCTTGGACCCCACTTTCCTATTTGCCCAAATACTCCAGTTTTCTGTGTTCTGCATGATTTCAAGTTACCTGTGATAAGGTCTGTTCTACTCCCTTCCTTCATGCTCGAAAAGGATCACATGTGCAGTGTTGTGTTCTCTTTGATTTTATAGCAAGACAGGAGCCTAGCATTATGCATTAACATGTATTCACTCCTTCTAAGCAGCAAGAATGCTCTATGTTCTATGTCCTATTGGACTTTAGGACCCAGGGCTGAAGAGGGATTCTATTGCTCAGCATTTTAGTTCTATTCGACATTCTGGGCCGGGCTCTGTGTTATGCAGAGATTTCATGTCAATAGCAGAGTCACACATTATGCGTAAATCCTTTTTTTGCTAATCTCATGCTGCACTTAAAAGTATATAATAGGCTTAAAAATCCAGAACTAGCTCAAAACTAAGTTCATATAGACACATGAGCAGCAGTCATCTTTCACTTTTTATTGCGGTTCCTTGTGAGATATGTTTTAATGTATTATTATTTAGGAAATCAAGGTATTGAAGTCGTTTTTGAAGGATTAGCATTTCGGTAGATTTTAGGTTTAATTTTGGGAGTTCATAATACCTGGGAACTGTCAATAAAAAAAATAGTTATAAGGTTTATGAGAGATTTTATCTTCTGCAGAATGTTGTTTATGAGGCAGAGTTACGAGGAGATATTGAGCAGGTTCACTGGATATAACAGAGTTTTACTGTATTCTTTTTCTAGCTGAAATTTGGTCACTTACCGTTTGGTGCGCTCAAGTATCTTTTAAGTAGAACACACCGGTGTCGTTTGAATAGAGCACGCTATTCTTGCGGTGTGCTCAGGACCTGGAAGCCGCAAACGATGATGGGAGGGCTGATGCCTGCTTATGCGGTCATGTAGGGGCAGCCGCCATCTTGGATCAAGCTATTAATGCATATTAGAAGATAAGAGAAATAATAGTTCAAAATTAACATACCGTTAGCTATAGCGGTTAGATATAGACAAGTCGAGGCCAGGTATGCATAACAGGGGCGCACTTGATATAAAATATTTCAGTGAGGAAATTTAGAATCAATCATTTTTATTTTGTGGTATCCAAGAGACATACACAGCTGTGCTGCCTACATCGGGATGCCGGCAGAGCGTGGCGTGAGCAGAAATACACAGCGTTGAGGTCTACAACCCGGGGGGCGACCCCGCTGCAAGTTTCAAGCATAGGTTATGGATTGGCTCACCCATCAGTGACAACCACATTTTAGGAAGAGAACAAACAAAACAATTAAAACAACCCAACCCACCCTCACCCGCCCCACCCACCCTCTCTCCGCATCAGTTCTAACACTTGCACTCAGGACCCGTCGTCCACCCAATGTATTACTGGGGCATTACCTAACATTCCTATCTTTGGATGAACCAGGAGGTTTTAGTGGTATGAACTGGAGAATTTGCAAATATTTAGGACAGGTCACTTCCCTCATATCTTTGGTGAGCGTCTGTAAATGAGGGGCCCACAACTACGCAAACTCGTTGCCCTTCCCTTCTACACGGAGCGAAAGGCGCTCCATGGCCAAAAGGTGCCAAAGACGATGTATCAAGTCGATTGACTCAGGCAGTGACAGTGACAGCATTGTGCCAGAATAACCTGTCACGCCGCAAGCAGCGCCATCGCGAACTGTCTACCTCTCAACAATTTCAATGGGAATGATTTAGGATGAGAGAGACCCAGCAGCATATATTTTGGGGCATGCGGCAATGTAATCTGAAATGCAGCATCAATGTCGTCAATAACCGCCTTCCAGTAGCTCACTAGTTTTGGGCAATGCCAGAGTAAATTAACTAGGGTGCCCTTTGAACCACACCGCAGCAGAGGTCTGTCTTGTTCTTATCCCAGCAATGTACACATGCCAGTGTGTAGTACCAGTATGTAACCACTTTGTAGGCGGATTCTGCCCCCGCTGTGCTGTATGCAGTGTGATGTGTTCTATATAGTATATGGTTCCATTCCTTGGACGATAAGGGCCTCCCCAGGTCAGTCTCCCACTGCACTTGCGCCTTCATACGGTGCTCCCTTGGGCGTGTAGTAATCATAGCATATAGTTCAGATATGTTATGTTATGTTAAATTAAATTTATTAAGCGCACGTACGCCCATAGGCTTCATGGCGCTGTGGAAAACTGGCACAACATAACATGTAACAGAAAAAAAGGAGACGGGATTAACTAAGGGTAAGCTTGCTTGAAGAGCCAAGTTTTAAAAGCCTGTCTGAAGGCTAACAGATCTTCATGGAGCCTTAACGGCAATGGCAAAGAGTTCCACAGGGAGGGGGCCAAAAAATGGAGAGATCCACCTCCTTGGCGTTGTTTCCTGATTCGCGGCACCACTAACAGGTTCTTTTGACCTGAACGGAGAGCGCGAGAGGGAGTGTAACTAACAAGCAGGCTGCTGATAAATCCGGGACCCTTACCTTGTAGAGCCCTGAAGATAATGCATCCTGCTTTAAAAGCTGCTCTCTGCGCTACTGGCAACCAGTGGAGACTGGCCAGTCCTGGTCTAATGGACTGCCACTTAGGGATCTTGCAGATCAACCTGGCCGCTTGGTTTTGGACCAGTTGAAGTCTCTTGAGCTGCCCCGCTGGAAGACCCAAGTACAGACTGTTGGAATAGTCCAGACGGGACAACACAAGAGCGATAATGACCTGAATCAGAGCAGGGTGGGTTAAAAGGTGGGCGATCTTCTTAATCTTGCGAAGTTGAAAGAAACTTGCAGATACCACAGTCCCTACCTGATTTTTGAGCGATAGATCTTCATTAAAAGAAATTCCAAGGCTCTTAACTGTTTGGGACTTAGCCGGGGGGTCACCCATTTCTGGAGGCCAGAAATGTGGTCCCCAGTACAGTGCACTCTTCCCAGGCAAAATCAATTCAGTTTTGCCTGGGTTGAGTTTTAAGTGATTTAGGCCCATCCATCTCTGAATGTGAACCATGGTCTCCCGAAATTCGGTGACCGCGCCAGGTGTGTCTAAACAGAAGATCAATTGCAGATCATCTGCGTAGTTAAAAATTAAGGCTCTGAACTTTTTTAATGAGAATAGCAAGGGTCGTAAATACAAATTAAATAAAAGTGGGGACAGAGACGAGCCCTGAGGGACTCCACATTCATTTTTGATTTTAGGGGCTGTAAAGGTTCCTAATCTCACTGCCTGGGTGCGTTCCGAGATAAATGACTTCAGCCATCTAAGTGCCGAGCCTCTCAGGCCAGCCTGTTCGACACGGTCGACCAAGATAGTATGGTCGACCGTGTCGAATGCGGCCGACAGGTCAAGAAGTACCAGTGCTTGGGGAATGTCCTTGTCTGCATTGCATCTTAGTACATTCTGGACCGCCAGTGTCACCATCTCGGTTGAGTGCCCCGGTCGAAACCCAGCTTGATTAAGCTCCAGGTATCCAGTAGATTCAATGAAGTGAGAGAGACAACTAGCAACATGTGCCTCCAGGATTTTGGAAAGGAATGGCAACAAGGATATCGGACGATAGTTAGAAGGATCAAGAGGATCAAGACCGGGTTTTTTGATCAGGGGAATCAATAGAGCATGTTTGAACCCTGCGGGGACCTTTCCCTGGTCAAGAGAGTCTACGATCATCTTTTTTGCACACCAACCATTTGTCAAACATAGTAAGGGGTCGGGACATTTGGGAAAAATTAGCAGATTGTGTAACCCAGGGTGCGACTTGTCGGTAGTGGAATGCATCAGTAGCCAGTAAGTCATAGTCTTTACGCAATTGGGCAAAGGGAATTAATCCTTTGATGTCAAAAAGGGAGCCCACTCTCTTGCACCCCTCTTCCTTCCAACGGTGAAATACTGGAGACGCTTGCCCCGGCGGGAAGTCGGGATTATCCACAATGGGGGACATGGGTGAGGGAAATGTAGTCCAGCCTTTCGGCCCTGCCAAACTATACCAAACCCTAAGCGTTGGCGAGGTAATGGGTGACGAAAATAGTCCCCAATCTCTATGTTTGCGTGGGAGCCACAGTTCCTGCCATATATTTCTTCCCGCTATGGATTGATCCATAAAATTCCAATGTTTACTGGACAGGGGCCTGTTCCATTCAACGAGGTAGTGCAGGCATGCCGCTTGGTAGTAAGCGCCCACCAGCGGGAAGCCTAACCCTCCCTGTGATTTTGTGGAAGTAATGTGTGGTAGTGAGAGACAAGGCTTCTTACCCTCCCATACGTAAGAAGCAATTGCAGTTTCTTGATTGTGCCTGGCGGCGGAGACAGCGGCAACATCTGGAAAATGTAGAGGATGCGTGGTAGCACCGTCATTTTCACCGCAGCTATTCTCCCATACCATGCCAGCTTGAGAGGCGACCAGGCGTCCAGCGCCTTGGTCGTTTGCTCCAATAATAAAGTGTAATTGAGGGAGACCGTCATGTCAATGGTCGAGGTCTGCCTAAGGCCTAGATAGGTAATGTCTGTGGGTGCCCAGTGGAATGCAAAATCCTGCTGCAAGTCCAGCATCTCGCTGGTAGGAACCGAGATGTTGAGAATTTGCAACTTTGCGAATTGACTTTGAACCCCGCAGCATTCCCAAAGGCTGTAAGTTCGTTGGTCAGAGACTGCAGAGTTAGCCGGGGTTGAGTAAGCGAAAGGATCACATCATCGGCGTACATGCTAATTTTATGCACATCCGACCCAAATTGTAGACCGACTATGTCAGGATTTGACTGAATCCGCTGGGCAAACTGCTCCATATAGAGCGTAAATAAAAGAAGGGATAGAGAACAGCCCTGACGCGTTCCCCAGGCGACAGGGAAGAGGGTCAACCTGCATCCATTAACCCACACAGAGATCTTGGGGGCAGCGTATAGGCACTGAATCCACAGGATAAAGTTGTCTCCAAAGCCATACCTGCGCAACACCATGAACAAGTATCCCCAGTCAACGTGGTCGAAGGCCTTCTCTGCGTCGATGGAACGCAGGAAGGCCTGTGTCCGTGAGCGATGCACGAGATCGATGAGGTGCAGCAGTCTCTTCGAGTTTTTTCCCCAATGTCTAGTAGGTATGAAACCCGACTGATCTGGGTCTACTATGTCGGCCATGAGGGGTTTAAGGCGTGAAGCTAAAATGCCCGCGAACAACTTCGCATCGATGTTAAGAAGTGAAATGGGTCGATAGGAGCCACAATCCCTGGCGTCTTTCCCAGGTTTCAAGATGACTGGAATCGATGCTTCCGACATCAAAGGCGTTACTTCCCCTGTGTCAAGGAAAGAATTAAATAGCCAAGTTAAAAAGGGAGCCAGCTCCACACAAAATGTTTTGTAAAGAGCTGCCGGGAAGCCATCCGTGCCCGGTGACTTAGCTATTTTTAACCTTGAGATGGCTGATATCACCTCTTCTCTGCGGATGGCTGAATCTAGGCTATATGTCTGGGTATGCAAGATATATCACAGGAGCCCAATACGTATTAGGGTCTTGTAAGGGGCATCTCTATCTGCATAGAGGAGTTGATGAAAGCTGCGGAAGGCTTCAACAATTCGGTCATCCGCGTAGTATTCCGTCCCAGTGTGATCGCACACTGATTGAATTACGGACATCTGCGTCTTTGCCCATAGTCTGTGTGCTAGCATTTTCCCACATTTATCACTGCTAAGGTAAAATTTGTGTCACAACCGAAGAAGAGCGTGTTCCGCCCTGTCTAGATCCATGTGTTTCAGCATTCGTTGTCGGTTTTCGAATTCCCGCCACACCCTCGGGGCACCAGTACCTTTGTGGACCACCTCCAGTTCTCCCACCTCTCTTTCTAACTCCGCGCGCTTCTCCTTGCGCAGGGCTGAGTATGATGCTGCGACCGCGATTAACTCTCCCCGCGTTACCAACTTCAGAGCCTCCCACACCGCCGCAAGAGGGGGAAACCCCACGTCATTGTCTTGGAAGTATTGTACTATAGTATCTCGTATCCTCTTGACTGCCTCTTCAGAATGGAGGAGGTTTTCTCGAAGTCTCCAACCCAGGGGGGCTGAACGCATGCGCCGCACAGGCAGAAGAACTGAGATGAGGGCATGATCGGAGAGAGAGCGGGGGTAATCTCTGCTGAGTGTAGGCTAGCCATAAGAGAAGGGAAGGCCAAAAAGTGATTGAGTTGTGCGTATGTTTTGTGCGCTGCGGACAAATATGTATAGTCGCGCTCGTTTGGATGTTGTGTTCACCACACATCGCGCAGCCCACAGTCCTCTAACCACCTCCTCCCAGCCGGTGAGAGTGCCCCTGTTTTGTGTGATCTCTGTCCTGATCTGTCTAGTTCCGGATCCATCACCAAGTTTAAGTCGCCCTCAACCAAGATCGCAGCATCGGGGGAAACAAGCATCTCAGTGCAGAGCGCAGAAAAGGTTCTTGTTTTTCTTTATGTGTATATACAGTTCCTAGTGTAAGGTGCGTATCACCCCATTGTATCCTGACGGCCAGTAGCCGGCCTTTGACTTCTGCAATTGTCGAAATAACTTTACATTGGGATCGTGCACTGAACAGGACCGCTACTCCATTCTTTTTGGACGGCCTGGAGGACCGGAATTGCTGTGGGAATCGCTTATCATGCATGCAATGGTGTCTTTAGCTAGGAGGTGAGTCTCTTGGAGTAAGCAGATATTACTATTGGTGTTTTCCAGGAGGGAAAGTACTGCTGAGTGCTTTACTGGATTGTTCAACCCTCGTACATTCAAATTAATTACTTTCAAATCTTTACCCATTGGGCCGTTGGGGGGAATGTGAAGCCGAGCATGCGCAAAAGTCTAACCAGCGCTTGTGCCTCTAGGGGCGACTTGCGGAGTCCTATCACCTGCCAATCCCAACTAAGAACTGATGCGGAGACCCCAAACAAACCCAGACAAACCCCATCCCCAGACAATAGGAAACAACTAAAGATTGAGAAGGAGAGGGCTAATGTAGCAAACATGGCAAAAGTTCGTCCTAGTGGTTAAAGTGCAGGGGGTCGTGGCAAGGAAATACTCAAATCAACAGTAAATACTCTTACCACTCTGGCGCCAAGGGAAAGGCGACCTCTCATCACGACCGGTACTTTCAATCCCCCAAGCGCACGTTGTATAACCCAATTGGATGCCACTGGTTAAGAAGATCATGGGGATTCCGGGCGCTCTGTAACCTGTGACAGTGATGAAAGAACTGCCTCTCTTTCTAATCTGCTTGTAGCCAGGCCAGGCTTTGAGCTGGATGACGGTTTCCCGACCTTCTGCCATTCCGAGGTGCGTCGTCGTCGTCCAGGAGTCAGCTTGCCCTCCCCTTCCATAGATGGGGCTCTCTCGATACCCAGGGTTTCCAAGGACTCTTCCAAGGACCTGATCTGGAGTAGCTTGCCCTGGCACTTGAAGATTAGACGAAACGGGTGGCACCAAAAATAGGAGATGTTCTTATCTCGGAGGTGGTTGGTTATAGGCTTGAATGCTTTGCGCTGAACAAGCATGGAGGCCTCCAAATCCTGCAAGAGTGCAAGGTGGTGCCCGCGAAACTGCATGGGGTGTTGATCACATGCCTTCCGGAGGATGAGGTCTTTTAACTGAAAGTCATGTACACAGACAAGAATATCTGGAGGGGGAGCTTTAGCGCCACGTGGAAGACCCATCCAGTGGACCCAGTCCATTTGGATATCCGGACACTTGTCATCCCCGAGGGTCTGGTGAAATAAGGCGCTGACGAAGGCACGAAGGTCGTCACCTTCCTCCTTCCATGGGACCGCTTGAAACCGAACATTGTTCCGCCTGGAGTGGTTCTCCAGCTCCTCTGCGTGGAACTGGAGATCAAGATTCTGCTCACGGAGGCGTTTCATCTATTGCTGTAGTTGGTGGAGGTCTTCTTCCCTACCGAGGTCATGCTCCTCCAGGGTCGCCACCCTTGCACCGATGCCATTAACGTCGCGTCTAACCTCACTTTGGTCAGCAGTTAGTTGAGAGCGAAGCTCTTGAATGTCCTCTTTGATAGCCGAGAAGAGTTGGACCATGAAAGCTTTGGTTGCCGGGGAGTCGTCACCTTCCATGTGGCTTGCTTTTGGTTCGGTCTGGGGGTTCGATTTGCCCATTGATTTCTGGAGGAGTTATTTCAGCGACTTCTCTCTCCGGGCCCTGGCCGATGCCATGATGCGCCTGCAGGACCACTGCACCTCCCGATGTCACCTACCACTCCGGTCCGTAGGGGCGGTACAGATCCCCAGGTCTCAGACTGGGTCTCCGCGTGCGCTGCTAGGAGTGAGTCCTTGCGGCCAGATCACCATGCCGGTGCGACGGCTAGCGCCAGCTATCTCCTCGCGTCGTGGCCCAAAGCTGGTGCGCGCACTGTTCTGGGCGAAGGTAGGCCGCGGACCGACTAGCACCACCACCTGGTTCGTTACGCTTTGCAGAGGCTACTGTGTTGCAGACCCGGCCCTGGTCTGATAGGGGTGGACTCAATAAAGGGCCCTCGATTAAGCCTCTCTCCTCAAGGGAGTACGCTACGCTTAGCTCTTGCTGTCACACTTCCTCCCCCCAAGGGGGACGCAGGTGCCACACCTCTCCTGGGCCACACTGAGCCTTACCAAGGGGTGCCACGCACACCTGGCATCCCGGCTATTACCGCAGGACATCAGCATAGCTCACAGGATCTCCGGTGGCTTCCTCGCATAGGAAAACGGGGAGCCGAGCGAAAGCCACTACGCCACACTGTTAGGCCCGCACTCACCTGCTCTGTAGACCCCGCCAGCCACCAGGCCGGGCAGCCACGGCGGACCTCCAATATGGCGCCAGTGCCAGATTCCTCACCACCGCAATGCCACCAGCCGCCTTGCCGCATTAACGGGCCAAGCGTTCGGGAAGGAGCTCGCTCTGGTGTGATGTGCCTCCGCTCTCTGCCCTCAAGCGTCTCCCCAAGTAGCAGCTACCGGAGCACCAAGATGGTCGCGGCTCATTCTGGGCCTGCCAGGCTGTCACCACGCAGAGTTAAAAATGTCCGCCAAGAGCAGGCAGTGGCAAGAAAGAAGCGAGCCGCTGACGCCGAGCCAGCTCCCCACGTTGATCCGCTTACAGGAGCTCGCAGATGGGCTTCAAATCGGGCGACAGAACAACGCTAATGTGTGGCGGCGCTGGAGGGACAGGAACCCACGTCCTATCTCGCCGCCATCTTGGCCACACCTCCCTGTGAGGAAATTTAAAATGTATAATTCTTAAGGTCTAACATGGAAGGAGATAACATTACAGACAGTAAGGTTCAGGAAGAAGCGTTAAGAAAGATGATTCAGACGGACATTAAATTGTCTGTTAAAGTGACAGTACATTCTTCATTTGAGATAAAGACTCTAATAATGTTGAAAAGGAATTTTGGTCTCTAGATGAGGGAAAGAGTGAGAACAATATAAGTCAGAAAAGAAAGATGGAGAAAAAGCACTTAAGCTGTATGAGAGAAGGGCTTACGTTCACAATGAAGAAAGGTGGAGTAAGCACCACAGGTATAGAAGGTGCCTTTTGCGGCGCACAGAGGGATATCCGAAGCCACACACCAGAGATTCAGGCTAGACCTGATGCGATGGATGGAGACGAAACAAATAAATATGTGTTTGATATTATGCAGGATAATAGTAGGGAATTGAATGAGTATGGTAAGGAGACAGAATAAAAGGATAAAAGAGTAGCAATGGGGTCTCAAAGAGAGGTTATGTTTTGCCCTGATATGATTAACCACCCACAAAGCACACATTGGTGTCCTTTACCTCATCTGCCAAGATAAACCTTCGGATGTCATTGGTCCTTTGGCCCATATTTTGATTTGGCGGAAGAGGCACACTCTAGGAGTGGAAGTGTGGATATTGATCTCTTGAGAGGATGGAGCCTGTGTGGTGTTTGCTTCTTAGGAACTGCTAATACTTTAGTGTCCACTGAGAGACATAAAGCATTCCTAATGAGAAAAAGTCAAACATTAGGCAATTTTGCTATAAGTGAGCCATCAGAGAACCCCAAAGATGCTTAGTTAAAGGTGAAGGAAAGTACATTTCCACATTACATGCTATGAATAAAGCTCAAACATCTTTGAGAAGAATGTTTGGAGAAGGAATTCATGGAAGGGGTAGAAGAATAGGACGTTTCTCAAGCCGAATACCATTTAAGTCCTCCTTTCAACGTTTTTCAAACCACAATAGCTTTTTTTACTTCAGCTGGGAAGATAAGGTAGAGGAAGAACCTCTAGAGGGATATCTCATCAATTCAGTTTCAGTTAAGGTAAGTGTGAAGATTATAACAGGTTTTCCCATTAGGGGAAGGAGGACTCTTGAGAGATTTTAAGCAACAATGGAAAATGTTAACAAGAGATCATTGGGTTCTACCGGCAGTGGAAGGGTATTCAGTGGAGTTCAGGGAGCTTCCTTATCAGGAGTCAGACCAAGGGAGATTTTTTTTTACACAGGAACAGAAGGACTTAGCAGAGTTAGAAGTACAAGAAATGTTAAAAAAGGGGGCTATCGAGAGGGAGACAGAGGATGGCAGAAACTACAGTAAATTGTTTTGGTGAAAAAGAACAAAAGATGATGTCCAGTGATATATTTGAGGGAATCAAATTGATATGTTGTGACTTGTCATTTCAAGGTAGAAGGTATCCATTTATTGACAGATATACTAAAAGAAAGAGATTGGTTCTTAAAACTAGATCTCATAGTTGTATGTTTTACAATACCTTTTTTAGTAAAGGACCAAGAGGTTTTTTTCCAATTCCAGTGGCGTGGAAACCTGCACTAGTTTATTTGCCTATTTTTTTGGGTTAGCTTCTGCCCCCCTGGTGTTTTACAAAAACGATGAAGCCAGTTGCAGTATGTCTCATAAAAAGAGGTTTTCAAAAGTAGTGTATTTAGATGACTTTCTGTTTATGTCATAGAGTCGCTTGGAATTAGAGGATCAGTTGACAATGGCAATGAATGTATTAGAGAGTTTGGAGTTTATAATAAACAAGGAGAAATCTATTTTTGGTGCCAAAAAGGACTTGGAGTTTCCAGAGAATGTGATGGACACAAGAAGGTGTACTTTGAGATTACCATTAAAAAAGTGAAAATGATAAAATCAGAGGTACAGAACTATTTTTAGGACAGATGCACTGACTTTGAGATCTTTGGTAAGGGTAATTGGCCTTTTTTAATCCCGGATTCAACTAGATTTTCTTGGCCATCATCATTGCAGGGCATTACAACATTTGAAGGTGACAAGTTTAAGACAATGTTATGTTATGGAGATCAGATATACCTGTCGGGGGAAACCAGGAGGGAATTAGAGAGGTAGTAGAAACATTTGGAAGTGTAGAATGGACAAGTGATATTTGGTTTAGGACCGGATTACATTTTTGAGACAAATGCCAGTTTGTTCAGATGGTGAGTCAGACTGGTTGAAAAGTAACAGAAGAAAGATGGAGTTTAAATGACAAATTGTTACATATCAATTTGTGAATCACAAGGCAGGCAGGACAGATTGCACTGATTAGTTTAGAAACATCTTTCTAGGGCCCCCGTGCGTCATTAAAAATGGACAACGTACCCGCAGTGCAGTATATAAAAAGATGAAATGGCCGCCAGTCATGTGCATTATCAGATTTGTCAAAAGATGTATGTTCTTTTTGTGTGGAGTGCAAGATAGGATTGAGAGCAGAGTATTTGCTGGGTCAGAACAATTGATTAGCAAACTGGAATTCTAAGATACTTGACATTTTGCAGCGTATTGAGTCTCAAAATGGGATATTCAAATAGATCCAAGAATCCTGCCGTTCATTCGAAGTGGGTCTGTTTGCATTTTGCCTGACTTACAAACTGGTCAGATACTTTGTCTGAAGTCCAATATTCAGGCAGAAGCAGCGGATACGTTTTTGCTAGACTAGATTGAAATAAGAGGCTATGCTTTTCCCCTTTATGCAATGATCCAACAGTGGCTTCTGTTACTATGCAGAAAGAGATGTCAGGTGGTTCTGGTAAAATCTTTTTCAGTGAGTCAAGCTTAGTTGGCTATAGAGGAACCTTTTTTTAATTTCAGCATGTTAGGTGTTGTTACAAGGCCCAGAAGAGGAAGAACATACCTTGGTAATGAATTGAACCACAAACCCTCTTGTTTAGGTAATATCAAGAGAAGAGAGCGATATAAGGGATTTTCAGAAGTGAATTTTGATGTCCTCAAGGAGTCCTGCAACTAGGAACAAGGAAGAGATATTTCAGAGTATAGAAAGTATAATTATGTTGGTTCTTGGACCCTCATAAGTATCTACCATGGAGTTAGCACATTTTTTGGGGCATATTGTTTAGTAAAGGATTATCTTACAGAATGATTAATTGTTATAGATCTGCAGTGGCAGCTTGTTGTGGTCTAATGGATGGAGGATCTATTGAAAGGGTTGTGTTAGTATGTAGAGTAATGAAAGGAGTAAAGCTTTGTTGACCACCAAGACCTAGATACAAAACTTTATGAGGAGTCAATGTAATTTCTAAGAAATTCGCAGAGTGGCCGGCAAACAGATTTTAAAACGTTTTTGTGAGTTATCAGAGAAACTGGTGACTTTATTTATGTCTAATATCATCTAGAAGTGTATCAGATGTGAAGGCGTTAGAGGTAAGCAGCAGATTGTATAATCCTGGAGGCGTGTTATCTCAAATTACACAAAGGATAAAAATTATGTCATCAAGTATTTGTATCCAAAGTTCGAAGAACATCCAGAATTATGTGTAGCACAGTGTCTGAAGGAACATGAGACTAGAATGAGGGAATTCAGCAGGGAAGGAAATGAACAGTGGCTCATTTATTATGTGAAACCATTTAAGCCATTTCTTCTGTGACAATGCAAGATGGGTGTAGATGATTATGAATGAAGGAGAGGTGAATTGGAATGTTTTCAAGGCACATTCAATTAGAGGAGCTATGCCAAGCAAAGTTTTTTTTTGCCTGGGGGGCGTTTGGAAGAAATAATTAAAACAGCAGATTGTCCAAATGCAGGAGTTGTTGCCTATTTTATTTTAAACCAGTAGAGCAGTGTTTCTTAACATGTGGTCCAAGGATGTCTGGGTGTCTACTCAGGGGGTCTGTGACTCTTCTCCAAACTAAAATAATATTAAAATTAATAAAGTAAAAGTAATAAAGTAAATACAAATAAAGAAGCAAACTTGAAAAATGTATATCTTGTTCTAAATTTGATTCTGAATTAAATATTTGAGCATTTGTATTTGGACTGTTTTCGTACTTGCCTCTATTCATGAGTTTATATAGATTTACTTTTTTCTTTAAATCCGGAATTTGGAGTCTGGCTAATATATACTTTTAAGTGCTGCATAAGAGGAGGAATAAAAGGGCTTATGCATAATGCTGCCTCTGTGTCTTTAATGAAATCCACATTCTCCCAACACGAACATAAGGAGAATGTACATCCTCCAAGTAGGTGAAGAGAGAATCTTGATTTCATTAAAGACATGGAGGCTAGCATTATGTATCTTTTATTGCCAGCTCCTTGCAGCACTTTAAAGTAAACACTAACAACATAATTCCAGAATGACTTCTAAGCCTGTATAATTCTCAACACAGCAGCCATCTACCTCTTTTGAGCTGCTCCATTCCCATAACTTAAAACGTGTTGCAAAAGAACACAGCCTACCTACTGCCTCCTCCTAATTACACACCTGGGAGGAAGGGAGGGATAATGCTAGCCTCAGTGTATTTAATGAATTCCAGATTCTCTCTTCACAAACTTGGAGACTCTACATTTCATGTCAAGACCGGAGTCTAGCATTATGCATGTTCAAAGCTGTGATAACACCACAAACGACACAAGTTCCATTGGCTTTAAATAATACCTCACAAACAGATTTGCACTATACCAGTCAGCCACCTGTGAACTCTCTTCCAAACGTCCACCAGACGTGAACACCTTACTTGCCATAGCTCCTATCACTGAATGGGCCCAAATGAACACCTGCTTCAAGCATACGGCTCCTCACCCAACGGGCTATCTTAGCCGAGTTTACAAACTTGAATGGCTTAACATACGAAAGTAACAACTTCCCTTCTGAACTCTTCCATTCTATTCTCCAATTCTCTCATACATCTCCCCACACACAATTTAGGATGGTCATCAAACTTTGGGTAGAAAATTGAAGAAGACATAGTCTTTGTCCTTTTATGACCTGAAAAATCACACCATCAGGATTATTAAACCTATTACCTACCTCCAAAGCCCTTACATCAGAGACCCTCCTGAAAGAGATCAAGCACAACAAAGTTGTCATATTCTCTGCCAACTGTTTCAATGTTAAATAACCTATTAATAGGCCAACTTTCAAGTAAATGAAGAAGCAAATTCACATGCCACATGCAATTGTATCTAGGCCTAGGAGGCCTGTGCAACATAATACCTTTCACCTCTCTACAAATTAATGGTGCTCTACTTATAGAGCATCCTCTTACCAAACTATGCCCTGCTGCAACCGGAGACCTAAAACAATTTATAGTCTTATACCTTAAACATCTTTCATACAAAAGCGATAAGAAATTTGAAAGCAAGTTCTATGGCAGACGTTTCCACGGGATTCAAACCCCTTTCCATGCACCACACCTACTTTTTCCATGCACCAACATACCTCTTCCTAGTGCCTGGTGCTCATGACTCTCAGAGTCACTCCTGAGCTTGCTGCGAACGTCCAGCAAACTGCCCTTCTCCCCTGAAATCTTCCAAACAAGAACCTCAAAGCCCCTTCCATGACTAAAGGATTCAATTCTCCCTCTGGTCCTAACAGCACATCCTCTGAGTCTGGAATCAAAAAGGGTTCCTCTACCGCCAGCTCTAACAGTCCTGGAAACAAAGTTTGAACCTCCCCGACAAGGTGTTACCAGAACTACCTGACATCTCTGCTTCCTGACCATCAACAATACCCTCTGTATCATTGCAAATGGGGGAAATGCATAACCCCGTACTACTCTTCAATCCTGTTGAAAAGCATCCACCTCCTCTGTGTAAGGATCTGGTATCCAGCTGTAATAACGACTTAACTGGAAAGTCAGCCTTGATGCAAACAAATCCACCTTTAGAGGCCCATAAACACGAAGTATCCTCTGGACGACCTGAGAATCCAACTTCCAATTGCTGTAATCCCGGAGATATCTCAAATTCCAAACCTCCACTAAACAGCCCTGCTCTGGGAAATACTCTGCTTGTAAACTGATCTTTTGCTCCAGACAATAATTCCAAATCTGTTTCAAAATCAGAGTCAAATTCCTTGATCTGCTTCCACCCAATCAGTTTATATACCGTACCGCCAAGACATTGTCCATATTTAGCAAAACATTGAAATTTCTCAACTCTCCCCAAAACAAGGCAAAGCAAAAAGACCTGCCTTAATTTCCAAATCATTTATATCCTCTGAACTCTCCTGCCAAGACTTCTTGTTATTATCATTTTATTTTTATTTTGCCCCCACTGGAGAATCCTCTGCCTTCTTGGAGGAGCCACCACTGGAGTATCATCTGTTTTGACCATTGGCTGAAGGTAACGATCGCGCTTTCCAAAAATGTCGTTTTATGCCTTCACACCAATGCTCTTTAATTAATTATGCCCTTTTTGAAAATATCTACCCATGTGACACAATCACGCAAACATTCGTGCCGATGTCACAAATCCCCACTAAGGACGTCTCTGAGGAACAAACTGTCAGGGATTTGTGACGCTCCTCAGGATCAGGAAGATGCTATAAGGGTTCCACTCCCAGATCGTTCCGAACTCAGAATTAATGACAATGAGTTCAAGTCAGATCAGGCGGGGGAAAGGTTGGGTAGAAACTGCAAGGACAAAGGATCTGTAAAACAAAAGCAGACACCATGAAAATACCACAGGCAATACAAATGTCTACTCTCAATAATTCTCGCTAAACCCTGGTTACCTTAACTTCAGACCCATTTGCATTTATTCATGTCATATGTTATGTTATATTAAATTTGTAGAGCGCACAGCTACTCAAAGTATCCCGGCGCTGACTCCAGAAAGAATTCAACACTCCAATCAGAGGACCTCAAAAAAGCAACGTTTTTAGTTTCTTCTTAAAGGACACAGGGTCCTGCACCCTCCGAAGTCCCAGCGGAAGCGCATTCCCAGCTAAGCCTGCTCAGAAACCAAAACACCTCGCCATCCGGCGGTAAACATTGCAGTCTCTTTCCTGCCACCAACTTAAATGTCCAACCGAAAACAGAAGCCAGGCATAAATGTTTGGCTTGCAACAGCAAGCATTCACAAAGGAAGTCTTGTAGTTACTACACTAACCGACTCTTCCCAAACTAGTATGTCTATGGACACAACAGGAATGGCTTCCACGGTGTCTAAAAACCGCCGCCCTATTTAGCTAATAGCTTCTCTCAGCGCTCCTCCTCACGGGGGATCAACACGCTGTCCAAGTATCAAGCGTTCTATAAATCACCCGAAAAGTACTCTTTGGAATTCGCGGCTTCCCTCCATCCGGAGGCCTAACCGCCAGGATAAAATGGTGCCTTTTTAATTAGCGGAGCTGAAGGAAGAGCCGTTTGCATCACAGTAGTTTCCCCTCAATGCTCCGTAAGCTGATTCCCCAAGGACGCGTAGCGAGAGACAGAGCGGAGACCCGACTCTGACCCTCCCTACCTTACAGCCTAGTAAGTCCGGAATCTCTAGATCCGCTTTGGGTGCTTCCTCACTGGACAGTGTAGATCGGCAACTCGCAAGCTCCCGCTGTCTTCGCCTGCCGCTTCGAGGTCCATCAGATGAATACCAGAATCCAAGTAATTACGCTCGAGCGGAAGTGCGCATTAGCTCCTTTTAACCGCATCTCCCTCCGCTGAGCTTTCTGGGACTTGTAGTCCTAAAACCTCGGCAGGCGCTATCTGCTTAGATCCTGACACAAACCACCGTTCCCAGGGCTTGCCCCTGAATCAGACATTCAACCCGTCCGTGCAAGAGAGGAAAAGCGCAATCACAGGATGGTGCCGGATAGCTGTTATCGCAGCCTCGCTCGAGCCCAAAGAGACTCCTTGTGCCCTGTGGTAAATAAGTCCAGTGGTCAAGTAGATGTAGTAGATAGTATTCTTTAATGCAAGATAAGCAGTAGAATAAGAGCAGACCCTCCACTGCAGCAGCAACAAGTCAACTGCCACAGTATAGAATCCACAGTACAAACACACCAAGAATACAGAATATGGAACATCAAGTAAATGAGTTCTACAAAGACTAGAAAGATAACTTACAATGTACTACACATCTTCTCCCTTTCTGTTTTCAAAAAATAAACAAAAGGCAACTTAGCAAACAAAATCTTGCATATAAACAGGTGGTCGACGAGACCTAGGAGAACGTGTACACACAAAATCATTGTGAACAGAAGAAATGGACTGTGAAGGAGCAGGATCATCACCCCCACCAGAATTAGTGACTTCATTGTGAACTGGAGGCTCCACGGGTGTGTGATTGGCTAACAAATAGCCACTTGTAGAAGGAACACCACAATCAGGAAAAAGGGAAGTGGAACCACCCCCAGACAATGAGGGAAGAGAAACATTAGACGAAGCAGATTTCAGTCTCTTATAGAGAGCAACTCTTCTAAAGTTCCAACACTCTCCATTATTAAGAATAACACAATGATTAAGTACTTTCTTTACCTTGAAAGGACCTTTGAATTTAGACAAACCCCTTTGTAGTCTGCCCAACTTAACTTTGACCAAATCCCCCACAAAAAAGGAGAGGAATCAGGAATAAAAGAAGAAGTGACTTCAGCCTGTTTTCCTTCAAAAGCACCGCCCTGAGTTTGCAGAGTAATGACATCTTTCATCCAAGAAGGGAACAACTTCAAACCAGGATCACGTCCTCTCATCAATTGAAAAGGCGACAGATCTCCAACTGCCAAAGGAGTAGTGCCGTAGGCCCATAACATTTCATTAACCATCTTTCTAACAATACACCCACTACTAGAAGCCATTTGAATAATACCCTTCACAACCTTGTTAGCCCTCTCACATATCGCATTACCCTGGGGATTATATAAAGACGTACGATGATGTCAGATACCACATTCCTTTAAAAATACTCGCATTTCTCTAGATGTAAGTTGAGGACCATTATCAGTGATGATGGCTGAAGGCAAACCCTAGTCTTTGAAAAGATTTCCTAAAAACCTGATGGTATTCGATGTAGTGATGTCATTAGTGAAGTGCACAACCAACCATTTCGTGAAAACATCAACTACCACTATGGCGAATCTGTCCCTTTCATTTAACTCACCCATCGGACCAATAAAGTCAAGGCAAATCGTGTGCCATGGTAAACCAGGACTCTGTATATGTGTATCAGGAATAACTTTTGGGCCTGTTTTCAGGCGTTTTTCACCCTCCCTGCACATTGGACAATTCTCAATCCATTCCACCACCTGTGAATAGATGCCTGGCCACCAAAAGTGATCCTTAATGCGTCTTTGAGTGAGTGTCTGGCCCATGTGCCCCTCATGTGCCAAAGCTAACAATTTGTTTCTCAACCCAAAAGGGGGTATAAATTTCTCTCCCTTAAGTAAGATGTCGTTCACTATTGAAAGTTCATCCAAAACCTTAATAAAGGGTCTGACAGAAACAGAGACAGAACTTTCACGCCTAGAACCCAACTTGATAAGTTTAACCACCTCCTGAAGGGTTAAATCAATAGCCATTTCCTTTAACCAATCACTAGCTGAAAAAACTCCTTCACCAACAAAGACAGCGTCTTCAACCGAAGCAACAGCCATATCATCCATGTCTAAGGGCACTTCCGAATCATGAAAAGAACGCCAGTCTAACGACAACCTCGAAAGGCAGTCGGCCTGAACATTCCTCCATCCTTGAATATACTCTACAGAGTACTGAAATTCTTGCAGCCTGGCTGCTAATTTCATAAGCCGGGCAGAACCCTTACCTGCCCCTCCTGGGGAAAGGACTTTGAGGCTTGTGATCAGTTCTTAAAATGAATTTCATGCCCCAAAGATACGTCCGGAAGTACTCAACTGCCCAAGAAGCGGCTAGCGCCTCCCTTTCAATAACTGAATAGTTCTTCTCAGACTCAGTGAGAGTCCTCGAGGCAAAAGCAATAGTAACCTCAGATGTCCTCTTTATCTGTGCAAGCATAGCCCCCAATCCATGCGCGCTAGCATCCACAGTGACTATCGACTTGTTATGAATATCAAAAGAAGATAACACTTTAGCATCACAAATTTCTTTCTTGATGCTCTCAAAACACTCTTGCTGTTGGGCTCCCCATATGAAACTTACTCCACGTTTAAGTAAAGACCTGATACAAATAGTCTTATCTGAAATTTTTTTGACAAACTACGTATAATATTCGATCAGTCCCATAAAGGAACGTAACTGATCCTTGTCACCAGGTCGAGGAGCAGAACGGATGGCCTCACACAAGTCTTTTTTGGGTTGATGCCAGAAGAGGTAATGGTATAACCCAAGTAATCCACCTGATCCACCCCAAACAAACATTTGTCCTTACGCAAAGTAAGCAACATGTACGAAGGGACCCCCTCAAAAAGTTAAATGTGGCCAAGGAACAGAGGGGAGCATAAACACTGCAATGTGGGGACGTTCCTACAATGGCCTTATAATTTAGTTGTGCAAATACATCTGTAAATATTCCAAACCGGTGACAAAAAGAAGGGTTGTATACTAAGTTAATTCAAAACATAACAAATTTTATTTTTTTCTTATTTTTTCAGTTCATATAAATACTGTTATTCATCAGGGATCACAAAGACAATAATTTCAATTCATATCGAAAATCATGAAAAAAATACAATTAGGTCATAAATATGTACAACACGAATAATATATAAAATTTACCCCTTGGTAGCAAACATGTCTCTCAGCATACTCACGTGCTCACAATCATACCACACTCAACCTCATACTAAGATGGAGAAAGGAACCAAAATAATAATTAGCAAGATGACAATGCTAGAATGTGGGCCACCAGGTGTACTATTTGGCCCTTGCAGCAGGTCTACGCGCGTTTCGGCAGCTCTAGGCCACCTTCATCAGGACCTTTTTCCTCATGATAGTGTAGATACCAAGGGATCAATGGCACCAACAGCGGTAGAGTCACAAAAACCGTCTTCAGTAATTATCAAGGGGCAGGACGTCCTATTTTTCCTTGAATTAACTTTTGATGTTAATGAACATGCTGAAGTAATTGTGTAGGCTCAATGTCACAGTTGGTTCTTTGATGTTTGTAGTCAGGAAGTGGTTTGGGACATAGGCGGTCAGCGGGGAATCAGATAAAATCATACCATAATTTCGATTTTCGATTTCGATTTCGACAGTCTGTCGGTAGAGGTGACTGACGGTGCCACGGCACGACGCCACGGGCATTTGTTAAAGGGACGCTGACTACGGAGCAACTTCACTCATAAATGGGATTTCCCTCATAAATCGAAATTATGGTATGATTTTATCTGATTCCCCGCTGACCGCCTATGTCCCAAACCACTTCCTGACTACAAACATCAAAGAACCAACTGTGACATTGAGCCTACACAATTACTTCAGCATGTTCATTAACATCAAAAGTGAATTCAAGGAAAAATAGGACGTCCTGCCCCTTGATAATTACTGAAGACGGTTTTTGTGACTCTACCGCTGTTGGTGCCATTGATCCCTTGGTATCTGCACTATCACGAGGAAAAAGGTCCTGATGAAGGTGGCCTAGAGCTGCCGAAACGCGCGTAGACCTGCTGCAAGGGCCAAATAGTACACCTGGTGGCCCACTTTCTAGCATTGTCATCTTGCTAATTATTATTTCGGTTCCTTTTTCCATCTTAGTATGAGGTTGAGTGTGGTATGATTGTGAGCACGTGAGTATGCTGAGAGACATGTTTGCTACCAAGGGGTAAATTTTATATATTATTCGTGTTGTACATATTTATGACCTAATTGTATTTTTTTCATGATTTTCGATATGAATTGAAATTATTGTCTTTGTGATCCCTGATGAATAACAGTATTTATATGAACTGAAAAAATAAGAAAAAAATAAAATTTGTTATGTTTTGAATTAACTTAGTATACAACCCTTCTTTTTGTCACCGGTTTGGAATATTTACAGATGTATTTGCACAACTAAATTATAAGGCCATTGTAGGAACGTCCCCACATTGCAGTGCTTACGCAAAGTAAGACCAGCAGTGGATAATTTTTCTAAACCAACTTTGAGTGTGGAATTATTTTGATCTTCAGTTTGACCATAAATCAAAATGTCATCTTGAAAATAAACAACCTTTGGTACACCTTCAAAGATGCTAGAAACCATCCGTTGAAAAACACTCGCTGCTGAGTTGAGACCAAAAGGGAGTCGAGTGAATTGATAAGTCCCCCACGGAGTGATAAAGGCTGTTAAACTCTTTGAATCCTTATGTAAATCAATTTTGTGGTACGCACTCCTGAGATCAAGTTTGGAAAAAAACTTTGCTCAGTTAAGAGTGGTAACAAGCTCATCTATGTTAGGCAATGGGAAGGTATCAGCCACAACACACTGATTAAGAGACCTGAGGTCCACACAGAAGCAGAGTTTGCCGTCCGATTTCTTCGTGACGACAATAGGCGAAACCCAAGGAGAAGCTTCAACAGGTTCAATCACCCCAGAAGTTAACATGTCATCAAGAAGACGTTTCACCTCATCTCTGATGACGATGGGAATACGTCTTACTTTGTATTGTACAGGAATTGAGTCTTTCTTAAGTATAATTTTATGGGAGTAGCCCTTGAGACGGCCTAAGTTCTCACCAAAAACAGTTTTGAAATTAGAAAGAATAGAATATAACTCAATGTCCTCAACAACCATGACTTGAGGATCAGCACGGGGATTGACAATAATAATGAAGTACCGGGTTATTTAGAACCCAGCGGTGCCAGGAGACACACCCGAAGACTTCGGATTCTCCTGTCTCAGACTACAGAAACACAGAAACTTCTTGGTGACGTCAAAGATCAGATTTATTGGCTGCAGCCAGTAACAGGTATCCTAGAAGTACAACACAGTGTATGTTCTCAGGAGACTGCTCAACTTTACAAAGCTAGTCATCCCTTTTTATACCAAATATTATGCTTCAGGCGAACATTCCTGATTTTACAGTTGGCCATTCACATGTTTTCACAACAAAACCGCAGAATCATGATGACAAGCCCATTTTTCAGTTTGTCCAGCCCACAATCAATTTTTAGTCAAACCCAACATTCTTCATCAGACAGGTCGATCGAACCCACCATAAAAACGGGCACATCCCCATTGTAAATGGACCATAAAGAAAGGAGCAGAGACAGGTGTGAGCAAGATAAGACATAGCTATGCGTAATAAAAGGTTTGATGGTGTCTTGATCAGCAATCTTGATCAGCTACTGGGAAAGGAACTGGCTTAACAATTTTGGCTTCAGGCAAGAGGGTCGCTCGCTCAGGTCATTCTGAAGTCAGCTAAAGTGTACGTGTGCTTGGAGACTCGTTCGGCCACTATCATCGGCCTATGTGAGGGCAACCACAAAATGGCTGCCGCACGCAAGATGGAACCCGAGGGTTCAGAACGGAAACTCTGATTTCACGGTGATCTCGTCACTCGAATATGACGAAAATACTTGTACATCTTACACTCGCCATTTTCGGTCTGATGCTACCAAAATCGTCATGGTACGATGACTTTTATGAAACGGGTTCAGAATTTCAGTACCTCAGACCCTCCTTTTGCCCTTACATAGGCAATAACCTAAACCCATGTTAGTCGGAGTCTAGGTCTATACTCATCAGGTCATCAAGATGTTGCTGTAGCATCATCCTATTACTTAGCACGTCTCTTGGTACAGGTTTCCTTACACACGATGTAGCACAGAGGCCACATATAGCAGGAGCACACTGTACGCACAGACAGAACAGGAAAAGAATGGCTAAGATCATCCCAATGATCATCAGAATCTTCCATCCCCACGTGGATAACAGTCCCCAGAACCATCCCATCAACGACCAATCTCCTTTATCCACATGTATAGATTCGGAGATCTTATGCAGTCTGGAAATGGCCTGGTACACTGTCGGAGCATTATCTGGAATGAAGACACAGCAACTTGATTGGATCACTTTACATACCCCACCTCGATCTGCAAGTATGACGTCTAACGCAACTCTGTTCTGGAGTGTCATAAGACGTTCCGACTGTAGCTCAGCAGTCAAGTTACTAAGGGCACCGGCAGTTTCAACTACGGTGGACTCAACTACCCTCGTCAATTGTCGTATGTTCCTGCTGTTAACCATAGGTCCCCAAAACGGCAGAAAACCCTTCAAGAAGTCACTCAATTCTTGTCCTGCAGTATCTTCCTTACTGAAGACACCTCTAACTACCCTTGTCTTGTGGTGATCTGCCGCAGTTGTGTAGGTGGGAGGCAACAGGAACGAGACAAAACATGTGCCCGAGAAATCAGGGGGAAACCATGTGTATGCTCTGTCATAACAGATGAAATAGGTACCCTTAGCCGCTAGGAACGATGGGGAAGTCTGAGACGCAAAAACATACGTCTCAGTGCAGGTACTCTTCCCTAACTGAGCTATTGGATTCTTGCCATTACCTTGTAGACATAGATGACCCTGATGGGGTACAATCCAAATCGGAGAGGATCTTTTTGCTCGCTGATTCTCACTCAGACTCGCTCCATATCCAGTCACGTTCCATCCAATATATGCTAGTGTCTCATCTTTCGGGATAGCCTCATAGGAACTAGCTCCCTTTATCATGTCGACTATTCCCTTGACTAGAGCACTATTCTTTGGGTTGTCTTTCACAGAACGTAGGGGGTGGACTTTGCGAGCATAGATGAACATCGTTCGGTATGCCCACACAGGACCATTATAGCTGAAAGGCAGGACTAGGTAAGGAATACCTTTATCAGTAGTATGAGGCATAAGACCACACACCCAACAGTTAGTTGTGTTCACTACTAATTGGTGTTGGTGCAGAAGCTGAACGAAGGAGTTATTAATAAACTCTAATCTTCTAACGGACTCATGTTCAGGTAGAGGGTGAAAAGAATGCGAGGAAACAGTAGACGGAGGTATGGGCTGTGTAGTGGGTGCAAACGTCACTCGAAAAGAGAATAAAACATATCCCATTAAAAACATCACGCTAAGCAACATGAAAATGCATAATATCAGAAAACGTTTTCTAGTCATCACTGTACACAGTTTGGCTCTAAAATTCACCTCTTTGGCAGGTCTCTCCATCTCGAAAAACTCCATCCTCTAACCTTGCTGCTCACGAAGGTAGGGTGTACCGTGCTAAGGAATGCGTCTGTCAGTCCAGGGAACGCCCTAGGACCAACCCGAACCGTCGACCTTGTGCCTTCGGCTTGCACTCCAAAGACTTGACGCCGCGACCCTACAGCTGAACCGGTTCGAAAAACAAAAATCGGTCAAAACTGTTTCTCGGATGGGAGAGCTGAACCCTTTTTTTTTTTTTTTTTTTTTTTTAAAGTAAAAAGGAATTTTTATTTGTCCATGGTTCTTGGTCTCAAATTATAACGGCTTTTTCCAGATAACGTCTGGTCTTGGAATAGGAGTTCAGGCCCGGTAGTGTCCAATCGAACTGACGGTGGCACGGCTTCTTGCAAAAGGTCTTCGCTTTCACGCTCAGAACTTGTCCCAATTAAACGTGCATCGCTGAAAGGCAGAAAACGAGGCACAGTCTCAGTTTCAGAATCAGCAATACCCTTCTGGACCCACCGGTCGTACGGCAGAGGCAAAGGGACCCTCTTGCAGTGTACGCCGTGGATCCAGTTCTTTTTTCCTTGCACTCGTACTGCAGTTCTTGTGGACAAAAGCACCAAGTAGGGGCCGATCCAGCGGGGCTGATCGTTCTTTGTCCGCTGGAAGTTCTTGATTAGTAACCACGATCCAGGATCGATTGCATGCCCTGGATCTCCAGTAGCCTGAGGCAGTGTATCATGAACCTGTTGGTGTAAGACACGCAATTTAGCCGTCAGATCATACAAGTAATCAAGCAGTACAGGGTGTTCAATCTCGCTGAATTTCGTTGTCCTCGGCACTCCCCATATGTTGGCCGGGCGACCAAACACAATCTCATAAGGACTAAGTCCTACTCGGGAATGTACAGTCATCCTAGTTGACAAAAGTGCTAATGGCAAAGCATCAGGCCATTTAAGGCCAGAGCTTGCTTGTATCTTGGCCAGTTTTAGTTTAAGAGTGCCCTTATAGCACTCTACTAGTCCAGCTGATTGGGGGTGATTTGCAGCATGGAACTTCTGGCGGATTCCTACCCCTTTCAATCACTCTCTTCATCACTTGACTCACAAATTCACTCCCATTGTCACTCCAAACCATTCTCGGCAAACCAAACCTAGGGAAGAACTCTTTGAGAAGGGCTTTCGCTGTGGACAAGGCAGTATTATCTTTTAGGGGATATGCTTCTACCCATCTCGAAAAGGCACAAACAACAACGAGTACGTATTTCAAGTTGTTGCACCTCTCCATGTGGATGAAATCTAGCTGCAAAACCTCAAACGGATACGTTGGAGGCGCAAAATGACCAGCTGGAGTTGGAGTTCCCTTACCAGGATTGTATCTCAGACAAACCATACAATTTTTAACCACATTCTCTGCACACTTGGGAATTCCAGCATTTTGCCATACTGGAGCCAACAACTTACAGATCCCTTTCACACTGATGTGAGCCATTCCATGCGCCATTGTAACCACTGCAAGCACGTACGCATCGGGTAACAACCATCGCTGATGCTCTGACAGCTCAACCCAACAACCATTCGCATCCAATTTACCCGTACTCTCTCTCCACACACTCAATTCTTTCTCTGTAGCTTCAGCTTAGATAGACTTCACACTCTCTATCGTATCTTCACACATTCCAACGTCACCAATCCATCTTGCAGGGCCCGCAACATACATTCGACTTATCACATCTCTTGCCGTTTCTTTCGCAACCTCATCAGCAAACGCATTACCGCGACCAACGTCGTCAGTAACCTTCTTATGTGCACTGCATTTCACAATCGCAACTTGCAACGGCAAAGTAAGTGACTCGAGGAGCTCATTTACCAACTGACCATGCTGAATCTTAGTTCCATGAGACGTGAGGAACCCACGTTCCTTCCACTTTCGTTCCTTTTGATAATACACAGGCTCTCGTAAGTGCATTCAACTCTGCTGCTTGTGCTGAGTTATGTGGGATACGTGCAGCTTCAACAATCGTATGCAAGGTCGTACCAGCATATGCCGCAGTCGTATCATCATTCGGAAGCTTGAAGCACGAACCATCCACCCATAAGGTACCATCGCACTTCACAAGAGGAGTGTCCCTAAGATCTACTCTCCCTTTCGTTTCCTCTTCTGTCCTGAGAAAACAATCATGTTGTTCAGAAACATCTGACTTTGCTACAATTGGTAACAACGTAGCTGGATTCAGCGTGTTGCATCTCTTTATGTGCACATGGCTCGCTAAAAGTGTCAGCTCATAACCTGACAATCGAGCACTAGTTAAGTGCTGTGTCTTGGTTCTGTTTAGCAAAGTATCCACTGCATGTGGGACCATTACAATCAACGTATTATTCATCACCAAACCAGCAGACTGTTGAATAGAAACAGCTGCTGCCGCTGTAGCTCTCAGACAACTCGGCAACGCTCTAGTTACCGGATCCAAAGTCGAAGAGAAATACGCACATGGACACTGCTTGTCCCCAAACGATTGCGTCAACACTGACAATGCACATCCTTCTCTCTCATGGACATACAGTGTAAGGGGCTTACTGTAGTCGGGGGTACCCAACACAGGAGCCGAACACAATGCATCGCGCAATTCCGAAAAACTTTTCTGACACTCTTCGGACCACGGAAGGGGGTTTGGTGTATCTTTACAAGTCAATGCCACCAAAGGTTTGGCCAGTAGGGAAAAATTCGGTATCCGTTGTCTGCAATATGACGTGATACCCAAGAAGGCACGCACTTCTCTCTGTGTAACTGGCACACTCATTTTTGCAATTGCCTGAATTCGTTCTGGGGTCAATCTTCTTCCCTCCTTCGATAAGAAATGACCTAAGTAGGTCACTTCTTGTCGACAGTACTGTAATTTCGAAAGAGACACTTTATGATGCAAATTAGACAAATGACGTAACAACGACAAGGTGGCTTCTTTACAAATCTCCTCAGTATCTGCAGCGATTAACAAATCGTCGACGTACTGAATAAGAGCAGCACCATCAGGTAGAACAATCGTATCAAGTTGTGTTTTCAAAGCCTGACTATAGATTGACGGACTCTCACAATAGCCTTGAGGAGCGTGCTTGAACCAAAAGCTTCGACCTCCTAGAGAGAAACCAAAAATATCCCTACTCTCCTCGGCAATTGGGATGCTGAAGAAGGCATTCTTTAAATCAATCACTGCAAACCAAGTGGCGGAAGCTGGAATCATAGTTAATAAGGCAGTGATATCAGGAACAACAGGAAATTGTGGCACAACGATTTTATTCACCTCTCTAAGATCGATCACAAACCTGTAAACGGGTGGCTGAGAAGAGTCAGTACGTTTCAAGACAGGTAAAACAGGGCTATTGCAAACATTACCTCTCGTTTCTTCAATTACATCTTTCTCAATCAAATCATAAATGATCGCTAGCAACGCCTTTTCACCTTCATTAGAGATCTTGTATTGGGGAATGCGCGGCATTTTAACATTCGCTTTCAGAGTCACAACATATGGCGGTATTTCCAAAAGACCCACGTCATTAGGACCAGTAGCCCACAGAATATCAGGAAGAGATAAAAATTCTGCCGGAAGTTTATCCTTCGACAAATACATCGGGGAGACCACTTTCTTACCCAATGTGAGTTGTACTCCCGAAGGAGAACAATACAATGTCGCATACAATCTTTTCAACAGATCCAATCCTAACAAGTTCTCACCACAACCTGTCGTCAGAATATGGGGTGCTTCGAATTCACAAGGTCCAACAGAAAGAGACATAGGACTAGAAATCGGGTTCCTAACCGGGGCGCCAGAAAAACCTACTGAAACATTCGTCTCGCCAGACAAAGGTGCGCCAGGGAGTTTAGAGTGCATAATAGAACTCTTCGTAGCACCAGTATCCAATAGAAAAGGCTCTGACACACCTGATGTAATCACCTCAACATAAGGTCCACTCTGATCTACTGGAACTGAAACAACTCCCTCTCTTTGTCTATTGCTGTCCTAGCAATCATCACCTTCCATATTCTCACCTTCTGCATAGTAGTCATTGGCATAGTACTGAGTCGTCCTACCAGGCGCGTTATTCTGCTGATCAAAACTATTCATTGAATTTTCAGGAGGAAACGGACGTGCGTTCTGGGAGAATCTTCCACGCCCTCTACCTCTAAGAGCTTGTGGAACACCCCGACCTCTTGCGCTAGAAACACCATTCATGCGCTGTAACAACACAGGACAGCTACTTTTAAAATGACCCTCTTCTTTGCAATATGCACACTGATTAGGGCCTACAGGAAAACGTGGTTGAGAAGACTCCAATTCTTTGCGAGTTACTCTGAAATTGCTGTGGTTGCTGATAGTCACGCTGATTACTACGGGGCGGATACGCTTGCTGTAAAAGAACCTTCGTTTTTAACTCTTTAGTTTTCTTGTCTGCTCTGTCCTTCTCATCCTTATCTCTATTTTCGTAGTATTGTGCAGTAGCCAATATCTGTGCTGAAGAGGAAACGGCCCAAGAACTCTCTGAGTCTTTCAATTTCTTACACAACTCGGGAAGCAAATTGTGCACAAACTTGTCAACGAACAACCGTTGACCACCTTCTGTACTCATGTCTTGACCAAAGTGGTCGATAAACGTTTCTTCAAACCTAGTGAAGAAGTCAGACACAGTTTCCTCTTTCTTCTGCTTGCATGCAGACAATTTATCCCAATTTACACGCATCGCAGGCATTAAAGTCTTCATGTAAGTAACGATCTTACCAGGGAGTTCTGCTACTAAAGGCTCAGGTTTAGCACCGCCTACTTGTCTGTCATTTGCCGCACTAATATTAGCCCATGTGTCCCCTAACTCCTGCGCATGATCCGTGTGACGAATCAAACCCCACAAAGGCTGTGGGACCACATTTCCAAACAACATGTCTATATCAGCTAAATTCATAACACATGAGTCTGCAGTCTGTGATAGTTCCTTATAATAGCCTGCAGGATTTTTACGGGGGTCAGGTAAGGTCTGTTTAAGGGCCAAGACTTCAGCACGCTTCCATGGAACATGTACCCAAACACGCTGAAAATGAGGCTGAACAGGTGGATTAGCAGTTAGATCCCCTTCTTTCCAAACTGGGGGAACTTCTCTCATGGGATACTGTCTCACTTTCCTCATAACAGAGGGATCAGGCTCAAACAACGATCGAGAAATAGCCTCATTCCTAAATGACAACAATGTCGCAACTGCTCTCTCAACGTCGGAACCCACAATCGTGCCTTTCGCAAACTCGAACCGTACATGACACAACTCAGGTGGATTGGGTTCCGAATCACGATCCTCCAATTCTTCGAGAAGAAAAACACACATCTTATCAAAAACATATCTCTGCTTCGGTGCTTCCCATTGGCGGAAGACATCCATAACAGACTCTAACTCATATCTTGTAGGGTCGGTAACCCATCTATGCGCCAAGTGGTCCAATACTCCCTTCTCTCTAGAATCAGGCAGTTGGCTACGCAACTGTGTATGCTCTGAATCGGGGGTCGTGTTTAATGACCCAAAGAAAGGAGACAAAAGACTAGTAACAGTGTCCGTCATTCTCTGTCGGACAGAAGGAGAAGTTGACAGAACAGGAGATAAAGCGGACTGAGAGGAAGCTAATGTAGGAGCAGTAGCAGAGGAAACAGCAAGAACAGGTGAAAAAGTCATAGGTATTAAAGACGGGACAGGTAGCAAAGTCGACAGCCCTTGAGAAGGCTGCACCAGAGGAGTAGGAGCCAGCTGAAGAGGAGCTGGCGGCTGTGCAACAGTAAGAGGCAAAGCAACCAGAGGTTGCGGAACTAAAGGTTGCGGAGGTGCTGTAGCACTCTCCGCATAAGGGTGTGGCGAATTCAACAAATGTGACATTAAAGGATCTTTCTGAAAGATGCAGGACTTGCACAGCGGTAATTGAGTAATTATAGTCAACAATAAACTTTATAGCGTGCGAGCAGGGTTGGACGCTGTCTGTACCTCCCAGCGAAACTGAAAACTAATGCAAAGCTCCTCCCAATGGAAGGAGACACCCTGTTGCACCGCTCTGTAATTCAGACTGAAAAGTCTTTCTGATTAATTATCAAAGTTAATTCTCATCTTGGGGTTCCAAAAAGTATTTAATTGTTCATCAAAGTTTCCGTAACATGTGAGTTACTGATTGTACATCCAACATTAACATCATCAGATATAATTCCTTCCCCAATGCATTTCGGGCTAATATGTAAGCCCTTCCTCAGGGGACAACTCTACAAAAAAAGGAACAAATCAACATGTCATTGTGTGTGCCCAAGAAAATTAATGTACACACATTATCACATATCACTGTGTTTGCTACAACCGACTGTCAAACCGGTGAACACCAGGATGGTGGTGGTCTCCAAATACAGCATTTTGAGTAACTGCTACAAGAACATCATTCGTAAACACCGGGCATTGTTGAATTTTGAACCGGATTTCAGAGGCATCTTTGATCAACCACCTATGTTTGCATACACCAGGGGTCGCAATCTGAAGGAAATTCTGAAGAAATCCATCAAAGAGGGTGAATCAACCACATTCAAAGGCTTACGTCCTTGTTACAATTGCAGCAATTGAAACAATTGCATTCCAGGGAACACCATCAGTCACCCTATGAAGGGTTATCCTGTGAAATTAAAAGTGAATGCCACCTGCAACTCAGCCAATTTAATTTACATGCTTAAGTGCCCATGTGGCAAGTGTTACATTGGACATACGGAGAGGAAGATCAGGACCCGTTTACTTGAGCATAAAAGCAATATAAGAACAGGAAACTTGAAATCTACTGTTGCAGCACATTTCGTTGAACAGAAACACTCTGTAGCTCAACTCAAATTTGTCATACTGGAACAAATCACCCCCACTCATAACAACAAACAGACATTGCTAAAAAGAGAGAACTTTTGGATTCGCTACATGGCATCGATGCAGCCACAAGGTCTGAATGATCGAATGGAGTTTTTATGTTATTTGTAACCAGCCATGTTTATGCACATGCATTGTGTTTCTAATGAGGGTACTTGAATCTTATCTTATGTGACCATGTTTTCTTTCACACTTATTTTTCACTTACACTTGGAACGCCTCACCCAATATGGCCGCCGCGTTTTTTGGTTTGAACTTGGTTTTGTTAGTCCGTTTTCACTCTTCACTTGCATGCACGAGCCGGTAAAAACTGCACCTAGTGAGAACACCGCCGGGGTTCCCGACACATTGACGGCTATGCGCGCTTCCAACCGCATCACCGAGTAAGTACTCTGGCATGAGACCACGTTATTAGTTGCACAAACGAACTGAAGGTTTCTTGGTTAACACGCGCTGTTCTGTTACAGAGACAGCGTCACAGCTTGTTGAAACTGTCCGTGAGTACGCCGCTCACGTTAATGCATGTTCAACTTTGCAGATCCCTTTTAAACTCACGGTTCGGTGATCGGGGTATAAGGTGGTTTCAACATACATTTACGTTTATCGGCCCGATGGATCTTTACTAATACACCAGCTTTTGTTCCGGACGACTAAGGATTATACTTTTAAACATACAACACACGCATGAGTGTTATCTTTCACCAGAACATTTGGGCACCTTTTTTTGATTTGAAATGCCGGTCACAAACACAGTGATATGTGATAATGTGTGTACATTAATTTTCTTGGGCACACACAATGACATGTTGATTTGTTCCTTTTTTTGTAGAGTTGTCCCCTGAGGAAGGGCTTACATATTAGCCCGAAATGCATTGGGGAAGGAATTATATCTGATGATGTTAATGTTGGATGTACAATCAGTAACTCACATGTTACGGAAACTTTGATGAACAATTAAATACTTTTTGGAACCCCAAGATGAGAATTAACTTTGATGATTAATCAGAAAGACTTTTCAGTCTGAATTACAGAGCGGTGCAACAGGGTGTCTCCTTCCATTGGGAGGAGCTTTGCATTAATTAAAGGATCTTTCTCAAGTTCCTTCGTTGCATCTTGCTGAAGAGGTGGCAAAACTGGATAGCATTTATCGATCGCCATTTTACGTTGCCTGTGCAACTGCTCGATCGCTTGTTCTTCTTCATTATCTTTATACTGCATAGCAGCTTGCATTATCGAGATACTCCTTTCACTTTTATTTCTCTTTGCTAATTTAATTTCTTTCTGTTTGGCTTCCTTTCGCCATAGGCGGAAAGAGTCAAACATCGCCGGCCGGGCTTTCTTCTTAAAAAGTCTAACCTCTAGGTTATCTAAAATTTCCGTGTCGAAACTACCATATCGGGGCCATTGTAGGACACCGTCCTTCTTTGTGTAACGAATCCATAGTTCGTTAAATGCGATGGGGCCCTCGTCATCCTTCACATAAAGCTCATAGGTTGGAGTTCCAATTGGAGGAACCGGACATGAGTCCTCCAATCGGGAATCCCTATTATAACCACAACAAAACAAATTTCCAAGTCTGCTAAGACCAGGCATCTTCGCTCACTAGCCTAGCTTCAAACTTCAAGGGAATATCAAAAACGATAGTCTCGTGAATACACGAGTCCCTCGGCTTTGGTACTTGCAAGTTCCAAATCAAAGATCCCAAGGGGATACTCAAAAACTAAGGACTGGGAGACGCTCCACTCATACTTAACTGAGGTATCGATGACGTCACCAGAAGACTCGTCTATCGTCTCGCTCTACAAATCATCAAAGGGTCCAAGACAGGGCGATAGTCAGGGCAGCAGTCCTTCGTAGCCGTCGGAAAGCGGGGAACCTCGCAGCAAAGACTTTCAGACCACGACGGCATACAGGGGTCGATGAAGTGGTTGGCCTTCCTCCAGAATTTTCACACGAAGCTCCTCACGAACCTCAGGCTTGGACCGGTACCGCTGAAATCGCCCGACGTTGGGCGCCAAATGAAGTACCGGGTTATTTTGAACCCAGCGGTGCCAGGGGACACACCCGAAGACTTCGGATTCTCCTGTCTCAGACTACAGAAACACAGAAACTTCTTGGTGACGTCAAAGATCAGATTTATTGGCTGCAGCCAGTAACAGGTATCCTAGAAGTACAACACGGTGTATGTTCTCAGGAGACTGCTCAACTTTACCTAGCTAGTCATCCCTTTTTATACCAAATATTATGCTTCAGGCGAACATTCCTGATTTTACAGTTGGCCATTCACATGTATTCACGACAAAACCGCAGAATCATGATGACAAGCCCATTTTTCAGTTTGTCCAGCCCACAATCAATTTTTAGTCAAACCCAACATTCTTCATCAGACAGGTCGATCGAACCCACCATAAAAACGGGCACATCCCCATCGTAAATGGACCATAAAGAAAGGAGCAGAGACAGGTGTGAGCAAGATAAGACATAGCTGTGCGTAATAAAAGGTTTGATGGTGTCTTGTGTCTTGATCAGCAATCTTGATCAGCTACTGGGAAAGGAACTGGCTTAACAAGTTTGGCTTCAGGCAAGAGGGTCGCTCGCTCAGGTCATTCTGAAGTCAGCTAAAGTGTACGTGTGCTTGGAGACTCGTTCGGCCACTATCATCGGCCTATGTGAGGGCAACCACAAAATGGCTGCCGCACGCAAGATGGAACCCGAGGGTTCAGAACGGAAACTCTGATTTCATGGTGATATCGTCACTCGAATATGACGAAAATACTTGTACATCTTACACTCGCCATTTTCGGTCTGATGCTACCAAAATCGTCATGGTACGATGACTTTTATGAAACGGGTTCAGAATTTCAGTACCTCAATAGAAAGGTCGTACTGGTGAACCCACCCCAGAATAGCAGGACCAGATTCTGAAACATAGACTTTCCCATATATTTGTCTTGGAGAGAACTTGATGTTAGCTTCAAAATAACCAAGGATGTCCAAAGGTTCGCCCTGATACCCACCAGGAGAAATGTCCTTTGGGAGAAGTGGACCCATGCCCCACACCGCTACGAAAATACAGTTAGGAATGATGGTGTAGCGTGAGCCAGTGTCCACCATTAAATGAACATCCTTATCATTAATGGTAAACAACGCTTTCGGTCTGTTTTTCCGTTTGTGCTCTTCGTGATGAAAGCAGTCATCATTCCCTACCACCAAAATCTTATTTGTGTCATCAGTGGTCCCTGGAATGTCACATACATACGACACTGATGAACGACTTTTGCTTTTACACACTCTAGCATAGTGCCCTAATTTGCCACACTTCATGCATTCTTGTTTGGCAGCAAAACAAAATTTGGAGTCAGAGGCGTGACCATAGCTACCACATCTTAAACATTGCTTAGAAGTGACAGGTTTATATGGGTTTTGACTTTTGACATTCACTGTTTTTTTGTTAAAGAACTTTCTGTGCTTAATGAGAGCGATATCTTCTTGATCATCGTCTTCTTGTGGACATAGCATGTGAGAATGACAAGACACTTCACTAACATCGCTTGAAACTACTCTCTTTTCTAGTTCCTTCATACATCCCTCAGATTGCTCAACAATCTTAGCTAAACCAATAGCTGTTTGAAGGTTAGAATTCTTTGCTGCCCACAAACGCTCTTGAATTTTCTTGTTGTTACACTGTACTATGAGTTGGTCTCTAATTAACTCATCGGTCATATTACCAAATTTGCACTTGACAGACATTTCACGCAATCTGGACACAATATCATCTATAGATTCACCCACTTTTTGGCTTTTAGTGTAAAACTTGTATCTATTCATAACAAGGTTTTCTTCCTTGGCATATCTTACTTCTAAACGAGAAACAGCTTCTTTATATTTGTCTAAAGGAGTTTGCGCACCAGCTTGAAGAACCTGTGGTAAGAATTTAAAAACGCGTTGACCCTCCTTACCCAGTGAGCTCAAAAGAAGAGCCTTTTTACGTTTAGCAGAGTACTCTTGTGCATCCAATGCATCCAGATAATTCTGGAACATGGGAAACCAATCTTCCCATGATATGCTAGGTTGACCTGGAATGGGAAGAAAGCTAGGCGGTAAGACAACAGTGCAATTTTGTAAAGCAACTTGGTCAGACATAATATAATTGGTGACAAAAGCGTTATGAGAGAATATACGCTATGAACCAGATTTGTTAAAGTACCTGTAGAAAAATAATCTTGATGTGTCCAAAACAGTTGAATGTCCGAATCAACACTTCAGTGAAGAGACGTGAAAGCCTTCAAAGTGCTGAGAGGGAAACGGCGTATTACGAAATTATAGTCTTAAAATATCAGTTAAATGTCATCAACTTGAGATGAATGCGCAAAAGACGTGCGCATCGTCGTTGCGTTGCTGGAGATGAACTGGTTACTAAGGTAACACAAAATGGCTTCCAAAGACGTATTGACGCTGCGTAGACGCTTCTCACGTAGCGTCGCGTAGACGCTTCACACGTTGCGTAAGACTGAAGTTCGAAGCTCGACAAGTAGCCAGACGTCATCAAGACATTCACCAACTCCCCTGGAACATTCTACTACGTCATCAGTAGGCAGAAGGAAGAGACGAGAGTAGAGGATGGTAGATCAAAGGAAACGGAGGAGTGAGGTAGGTGAACGGAGAAGAGGGGAGACATCCGACTTGGGTTTTGTACTTGCCGAATACTGTAGGGGAAGTAAGGATTCCGTGATGGTTTTCTGCAGACGTCTTTAGATGTGTGGAAGTGTTGGACCGACAAAGACGATGTTGAAACAGGTTCACCTCAAATTGGTCCGCTCTTGGCTCGTTATGGTTTGGCTGTAAGATGCAGGGTTCGATTTAAAGTCGCCACAAAGTTGTAGTAAATAAGTCCAGTGGCCAAGTAGATGTAGTAGATAGTATTCTTTAATGCAAGATAAGCAGTAGAATAAGAGCAGACCCTCCACTGCAGCAGCAACAAGTCAACTGCCACAGTATTGAATCCACAGTACAAACACACCAAGAATACAGAATATGGAACAGCAAGTAAATGAGTTCTACAAAGACTAGAAAGATAACTTACAATGTACTACATGCCCCTGCAGTAATGGTTTAATTTTATTTTAAAATATGCAAAATCAGTCACCTTACCAATCTAAAATCTTCTAAAACCCCATAAATTGGGCTGCACACTCACAATACGAGACATAACTTTTGTGAAGAGGCAGGACACAGATACTCCAAAGAAGATATGTATTTATGTATACAGGAACAGACCCCCTGGGACACAGCAGCTCCTCTCTTCAACAGCCAGACTCTTAGAGCATAACAAGAACAGAACCTCCAAGTTGCTAAGGAGCTTGAGTGTTCCAGGACAATACATGAATAAACATTGGTAAATGTAAAACAAGAATGAATAGGGAAGAATATAACACATCTTCCTTCTTTAAAAAAAATGACTAAAGATTTCAGGAACAAACATAATCATCATATCTTTTTGGCATCACATGTGGACGTGCTGAACTACACCTGGCAGGAGAAATCGACTTGTTGCTAGCACCAGAAATATTTCTACTTGTACAAACTTCCTGCTTAGGTTTAAAATATGCAGTGAGCTCAGTGTTGGAACAAGGTGAGACTTTTCTAGTATTCCACCAATTACCATCCGCAAGTATTACATTGTTGCCTCTAACACAAACTACTTCTTTTGGGGAAGACCACTTTGAACTACCCTTACGAGATCTATCTCCTACAAACACACGCACAAACATACCTTGGGAGAAAACCCGTTTTGCTTTAGTAATGTTCTTATTGTGACGATGGCAATAAGCCCTTTGGTACTTTTCTACTCTCTCTTGTACACCATGCAAATTCACATCACATCTACCAGCTTTGTTCATCCACGCTGGTTCGGCAACAGAACACGGTACCCTTCCTTTGAGAAGAGAAAATTGTGTTTCTTTTGTAACCGAATGAGGAGTGGTACGATAAGACCATAACATGTCCTTGACATTCTGCCTCCAAGCTTCGCCATTCATACAAGCCAATTGGAAACATTCAACTAGCACCCTGTTGAAACGTTCCACAACACCATTACCCCATGGATGATAGACAGGTGTTGTGGTGTGTTTGATTCCCCATTTCAAAAGATAAGTCTTGAACTCTTCAAAAATAAATTGGGGCCCATTATCGGTGACTAACACTGCAGGACACCACTCCCTTCTGAAAATATCTTCACAGAAAGATATCACACTATTTGACTTAACTTCCTTGACAAATGCAACTTCCGGCCATTTGGAGAAATAATCTACCATGACAATAGCATATTTCTCAGACACATTTAATATGTCAAACGGTCCACAAATGTCTATAGCCAGTCTATCCCAGGGTCCCTTAGGCAAAGGTGAAGCAACAATAGTAGTTTCCTGGGCAGAATGTGTCTTGTCACTACAGGCACATGCAATACAGCCACGAACGTAACGCTCAATCTGAATGTCCATTCCTGGCCACCAAAAACTCTCCCTGCACCTTCTCTTCATTGTGGACATACCTCCATGTCCCTCGTGCAAAATGTTCAACAACCTTTCTCTAAGACTCATTGGCACAACTAACCTGCTCCCTCGTCTAAGAATATCATCTATCACATTCAACTCTGACTAAATTAATTTGAAAGACAATAAATCTTTGTGAGAACACCACCCACGCTCATCACTCAAACTAACTATTACCTTGCTCAAAGTCTCATCCTCAACCAGGGCCATTTTCCAATCTTCCTGACTAATGGCACTACACACATCCTTAACCTCAGCCACCATCCATTCATCATCATCGTCCTCTTGAATCTGATTTAATGGCAGTCTTGACACACAATCTGCATTCACATTCTTCGCAGTACTGCACTGCACTGTTTTGCGTAAGGAAAAAAAAAACAACTGAGACGGTAATTTCAAAACTATCTCAGTAAATGAATTCAAATGAAGCAAATAGTGTCACAAGAATAATAGAGAGAGAAAAAAAATTATCCAGGGGTCACCTACTGTCTTATAATGTTCCAGCACAAGGCATAGAAGAAATGAGTTGCGCAAATGTAACTGTTGAATTCAAAATCCTGTTTCAAATAGTAGATATCCAACAGAAAATTCCTTCTTCAATCGTAGATATCCAGTTTTCAATCCCATCCTCCGTCGCTAGTTTTGTGAAGAGGCAGGACACAGATACTCCAAAGAAGATATTTATTTATGTATACAGGAACAGACCCCTGGGACACAGTAGCTCCTCTCTTCAACAGCCAGACTCTTAGAGCATAACAAGAACAGAACCTCCAAGTTGCTAAGGAGCTTGAGTGTTCCAGGACAATACATGAATAAACATTGGTAAATGTAAAACAAGAATGAATAGGGAAGAATATAACAGTAACTTATTAAAATAATACATCAAAAACAGGTATCATTCCTCTGACCAAACTCCACAACTCAAACACATGCTGTCAAATAAACACCATGTCATTAAAAAGTAAATAGTAATATAAAGATCTTAAACTATGGTTATGGCCCACATCAGCACCCAACCAACAGTACTTATCTGTCAAGAAGCAGCAAATAAAAGAGGCAGATGGCTGCTGTATTGAGAGTTATATAGGCTTAGTAGTCATTCTAATTCAGAAATGATGGTGTTAGTGTTGTTTGCTTTAAAGTGCTGACAATTAAAGATATATGCATAATGCTAGCCTCCGGTCTTGACAAGAAATCTGAAATCTGCTTCTCGTTGTTCTGTGTTCTGTTGAACTCTCAGATCCAGGGCTTTGTCTTGTACAGGGATTCTCTTTCGAAGTGTTCTATTGGATCTTCTGGCCCAGGATTTTATGTCAAGATAGGAGGCTAGCATTATGCATTAACTTTTATTCACTCTTTCTGAGAAGCAGAACCATTAAAATCTTCCAAATACAACCTTAAAACATCCCACTGTGAAAAAGAATGTTCATTCCCATTATATATTGTCTGTCCTCCATCTTCCTCCTCTTGTTTTTTGCTGCTTCTGAGCAGATAAGAATATAGAGGATTTAAGAAGTATGATTGATATGTTTAAAGTTGGATGGAATGTGTATGACTTTACCCAATTTATGGGTATTAGCATGTGTGGATTCTGATAAAAGTGTTTTACTAGATTTTTATTAAGTATGATTAGTATTTTTATCTTTTAATTAATAGAGTACATTGCATTATTTTTGCGAACAAAATAAGATGTTTTTAATTTTTCTGTTACATGCTGTTGTAACTACAACATGAGGCGGAAACTTCATTCAGTTATAAGCTTTATTAGAATGACAACAAGAACATCAGCGCGCCCGCCGTCTTCAGCCAGCTGGTAAGAACTGACAGGTCAGCGTGCGGCGGCGCTCAACATAGAACGTTAGAAGTACCAACATTCCACCGTGGTGCGCGGAGCAGAGCCACGGTGTAAATCAAGTCACAACACACCTCCCTTTCCTCTACACACAGGTAGAGAGTAAACAGGAGAAAGGACAATAGTAAGGTAAAGCAACAGGAAGCAGTTATCCCACAATGAAATCATGCAAATGTTGTGGCGGTCTCCTGGCCCGTAAGGGTCTTTGATACGGTTGAGCTCTATGGTGATCGTGAGACTCATTATTAGTGTCAATAGCCCTTTGTCCACTGCTCAAGTTATCCCCGCCAGGACCTGGTGCCCTCACTTCTGCACCTGTGCGAGCACTGTTGAGCAATTGTCGATCAGGGGCTAACATGTAACCAGAACATGAATTCTTGGAGTCAGCATTACTTATGACTGTTCTAGGGAACACTGTCGCGTGAGCAATACTTTGCTACCCTACGTAGGTTCCATTTTTCTCCATTTTCTAACACCACATAGAAAGGGTAAACCTCCTTCACCTTGAAGGGTCCTCGAAATTTACATAAGCCTCTGACCCATCGTCCAGAACGGACTTTGACCCAATCACCCACAATTATATTCGGCGAGGTCTTTTCCTCGTCGCGTGCACGCCTGGACGCATGCACGGGAACGCTCACTTCACAACCACCACCATTTTTTCCATCCACTAATTCTCTGATCCATGGAGGCACCAGTTTAGAAGCTGGTTTTCTGCCTCGCATGGCAGTGAAGGGAATCACTCCGGTAGTGGAGTTCTCCGTTGTGTGATAGGCCCATACTAACTCACTCAAAGTCTCTTCAATGTCAAGGTCATTGGTGATTGCCAGACTAATCGCGCCTTTAATCATGCGATTGGCTCTCTCAACAATCCCATTGGATTGTGGGTTGTACAAAGTAGTGAATGAATGTTTAATGCCACACTCACTCAAAAACTCTCTCATCTCAGTGGAAGTCAATTGAGTCCCATTATCTGTAATGAGGACCGTGGGGTGACCCTCCTCTTTGAAAATCATGCGCAAAACTTTAATGGTAACTCAAGTTGTTATTTCAGGGAGTAGGTGAACAATGAGCCAGCGAGTATGGACATCCATAACCACTAAACCAAATCTTTTGCTGGGGTAAACATCCGGCATAGGCCCGATAAAATCGAGGCATATGCTGTGCCACACTACACCTGGGTCATGGATGGAACTCTGGACAGATTGAGGTCCTACCTTGAGTCTCTTTTCACTTTCACGGCACTCACTTCACCTCTCCACCCAACCGACCACCTCACCGTCCATTCCAGGCCACCAGAATTCATTTCTCAACCGTCTTCTTGTGACCGTCTGGCCCAGGTGCCCTTCATGCGCTAAGTCAAAGAGTCGCTTGCGAATCTCAAATGGGGGAATAATCTTATCACCACGCATGATGACCTGATTGGTGACAATAGACAATTCGTCAATGACAGCATTAAAAGGCCTAACGCTGATTGGCAAGGTGCTTTCTCTACGTCTACCCTTAGAGATGAGGTTCATAACATTCTTTAAGACTTCATCATGAGACATTGCTTCTCCCCACTCTTTCTTGCTGACTGCGCCACAACTCCACTGAATCACATCCTCCACACAAGAGATAGCCCCTTCGCCCTCTTTTTTCGACACTCCTGCCTTGTCCACATCCTCCCATTTCAAGGACAAACGTGACATACAATAAGCCTGTACATTACGCCAGCCCGAAATGAATTCAACATCAAAATTGTACTCCTGTATCCTGGAGGCTAACCTAGCCGGTCTAGCTGATCCCTTCCCTGTACCACCTGGTGAGAGTATTTTCAACAAAGGCTTATGGTTAACAGTTTTTCCATGTACATCAAATGGAACCAAAATTCCTGCATTGCATATCTCCCTCATAATGTTAACAAAGCAGGTTTCTTGCTCATCCCCCCATCAGAATTTGACTCCTTTCCTTAAGAGCATCTTAAGGGGTTCTGTCTTGCTTGCAAAGTTCTTCACAAATTTTGCGTAATACTCAATTAGCCCAATGAATGAGTTTACTTTGTCTCTGTTGGTGGGTACAGGAGCCAATTTTATGGATGCCAATAAGTCTCTTTTTGGTCTAACACCATCGGACGAGATAGAATGCCCCAAATATTCCACCTCTGTTGCTAAAAAGGAACACTTTTCCCTGCGCAATGTTAAACCTGATTCCAATATTCTCGCAAGGGCATTTTTCAGGGCATGGTTATGGTCACTTACACTCTCACCAAAAACCAAAATATCGTCCTGGAAATAAATAACATTTTTCATACCCTTGAAAACCTCTGTGACCATCCTTTGAAACACACTTGCAGCTGAACATAACCCGAAGGGCATTCTTGTAAATTGGAATATCCCTTCATTGGTGATGAAGGCTGTCAAGTTTTTTGAAGATTCATGCAAACGTATCTGATGGTAAGCATGACGAAAGTCAAGTTTTGAAAAGTATTTTGCCCCTTTAAGAAACACCATCATTTCGTTTATGTTTGACAGGGGAAATGTGTCAGGGATCACATTCTGGTTTAAACTTCTTAGATCAACACAGAAGCGAAGGTTACCGTCCGCTCTCTGTGAAATTACAACTGGAGAAATCCATGATGAGCACTCAATAGGTTCTATGACCCCATTGGACAGCATCTCTTTCAACATTTTCTTATCCTCCCCCCTTACCATGAAGGGAACCTTTCTTAATTTGTGTTGTACAGGGACAGCATCACTCTTGAGCTTTATCTTGTGTACATATCCTTCTAGGTTGCCCAGTTGATCTCTAAAAACACCTTTACCTCCCTCCAAGATGCCTTCCACTGAGAGATCATCCACCACCATAACCTATTCAACAGGGCGTGGGTCAATTTTGATGTGGAGGTCAAATTGGTGATACCATCCTAAAATAGGGGGTCCTGATTCTGCCACGTACACTTTACCCCTCACAGATCTTCCCTTAAATACAATGTCAGTCTCCATGAAACCAAGAATATCTATTTGTTCACCTTGATACCCCCTGGATTTATATCTTTAGGCATACGTTTTTTGCTAGGCCACTCCTGCTTGAAAATCCTCTTGGGTATGATGGTATATAGTGACCCCGAGTCAACCATCAAATCAACACTTTTCCCCCCAATTACAAATTCAGCCTTAGGTCTGTTTTTGCGCCTATCATCTGATTTGAGAGATTCGGTGAGAAGAATTTCTCTCTCCTCACCACCATCAACCAACGAAGGTTCAACACACACGATCCTATCAGGTCGGTAGGAGTATTCATGCACAGTAGATTCATCAGATAACATTGCTACCTTACCCTTGTTTGTATCCCTACACATTCTTTCAAAATGACCTTTGCGGCCACACTTTCTACACTCTTTACCAATGGCCCAACATCGCTTTGAGTCAGTCGTGTGGTAAGCGCTGCCACACTTCTTGCCCAGTTGATCTCTAAAAACACCTTTACCTCCCTCCAAGATGTCTTCCACTGAGAGATCATCCACCACCATAACCTGTTCAACAGCGTGTGGGTCAATTTAGATGTGGAGGTCAAATTGGTGATACCATCCTAAAATAGGGGGTCCTGATTCTGCCACGTACACTTTACCCCTCACAGATCTTCCCTTAAATACAATGTCAGTCTCCATGAAACCAAGAATATCTATTTGTTCGCCTTGATACCCCCCTGGATTTATATCTTTAGGCATAAGTTTTTTGCTAGGCCACTCCTGCTTGAAAATCCTCTTGGGTATGATGGTATATAGTGACCCCGAGTCAACCATAAAATCAACACTTTTCCCCCCAATTACAAATTCAGCCTTAGGTCTGTTTTTGCGCCTATCATCTGATTTGAGAGATTCGGTGAGAAGAATTTCTCTCTCCTCACCACCATCAACCAACGAAGGTTCAACACACAAGATCCTATCAGGTTGGTAGGAGTATTCATGCACAGTAGATTCATCAGATAACATTGCTACCTTACCCTTGTTTGTATCCCTACACATTCTTTCAAAATGACCTTTGCGGCCACACTTTCTACACTCTTTACCAATGGCCCAACATCGCTTTGAGTCAGTCGTGTGGTAAGCGCTGCCACACTTCCCACACACTTTGTTTCCATATCTACTGGGATATGCTCTACTCCCAGAAGTATTCTTCACACCCTTAAACCTAGTAGATGCAGCTACCTCCCTTTCGCAACCCTCTACAACAGAGGTTTCACCCTCACTAGACATGTTGACCTTGGCATCCCTACGATCCATCTCCTTCATGCAAGAGTCTGACTCCTCTATTACTTTTGCAATATCAATAGCATCCTTAAGAGAAGGGTCTTTAGCAGCCCATAAACGTTCTTGGGTTTTCCTACTTCTGCATTGAACAATAAGTTGGTCTCTGATCATTTCCTCAGTCATAGGACCGAATTTACACTTTATAGAGAGTTCACGAAGTCTCGTCACAAAGTCATCGATTGACTCTCCAATTTTCTGCGGCTGGGTATAAAACTTGTATCTCCTTAATGCTATATTTGTCTCTTTAGCAAATCTTAATTCCAACCTTTTGCGTGCCTCCTCAAAAATATCTCCAATAGGCTGACCTCACTCGTTGTTGGCAACAGGCAAATATTTAAAAATATGCTGTCCTTCCTTGCCTCACGCCGGAGGGGTCACTCGCCTTTATACTTCACGCGTGGACTCCTCGCTGTATGTCCTGCTGTCCGCTGACCAGAGACCACCTCGTCGCCAAGAACATGTTGTAACTTCAACATGAGGCGGAGACTTCATTCAGGTATAAGCTTTATTAGAATGACAACAAGAACATTAGCGCGCCCGCCGTCTTCAGCCAGCTGGTAAGAACTGACAGGTCAGCCTGCGGCGGCGCTCAACATAGAACGTTAGAAGTACCAACATTCCACCGTGGCGCGCGGAGCGGAGCCACGGTGTAAATCAAGTCACAACACATGCCATAATGTAAAGTGGCTTTATTAACCCCTTCCGTGCGTGGGGAATTCCTGCGCTGTGCGGGTGTTTTCGTTAGTGGGCGGGGCGCACACGCCCACCATGACCCGTGACGGCTCCCGCCCGTCACGAGCATGGTAAAAGGTTAAGGAACACCTGTAACTTACTCAAATAAGAATATTTATGAACGCAAGGTTTGTGGCTCAAGCAGGGTAGGCTCAGACGTGAGTCCCTTGCTCACTTTGCCACTGGAGTCAAGCAAGCCCGGCTGAAGACGGCTGTAATGCCAGAAACCGGTCCTGGGAAGCTTGATTCCGGTCCAGGGAAGACATGGCTTGGCAGTTCGGGCTGGACTGTTCCCATGAGGCACAGGGTCAGACTGATTTGCATATGGCCATGTTTGAACTGGGGTGGCGGAGTGAGCTAAAGAACGGTGATGGAATAAACCCAGATCAGTTGACTGGGGTGAGTGTTTGTATTGTCAATGCTCCGTCCATCATCACCTTTAGTTTTTATTTGTTCACCCTAAGTTGCATTGTATCCTCAGACATGAGTCCCTTGCTCACTTTGCCACCGGAGTCAAGCAAGCCCGCTGAAGACGGCTGTAATGCCAGAAACCGGTCCTGGGAAGCTTGATTCCGGTCCAAGGAAGACATGGCTTGGCAGTTCGGGCTGGACTGTTCCCATGAGGCACAGGTTCAGACTGATTTGCATATGGCCATGTTTGAACTGGGGTGGCGGAGTCAGCTAAAGAACGGTGATGGATTAAACCCAGATCAGTTAACTGGGGGTGAGTGTTTGTATTGTCAACGCTCCGTCCATCATCACCTTTGGTTTTTCTTTCTTAATATAAGGCATGAAAATGGATATCGTTGTCATTTCCTGAAACAAGGTCATTTTTTGGGGGGAATTAGGGCCGCACAAATGTTGTGGCTTGTTTCTACAGGTGATAGGCGTGTGAGGCTGTGACCACGGCAACTAGGGACTTGGTAGCGCATTGTTAGCAGGGAATGGTCAAACACTCATCCTTAAGCTGAGGGTAGTTGAAAATATTGGGAAAACGGATTTCAGTACAACAGTATTTGTGTGTCATAACAGATTTAAGTTTGTTGTTAAGGTTTTGTTTGAAAAAAAGAGAGAAAATAGACATGAACAAGAGATAAGACGAAAAAAGGGATAGATAGTGAGTCAGGCTGTACAGGAGTTATTAAAACAGGTTTTAAGGAAAAGAGTGCATAAAGATGCTGATGAGACAGTCGACCATACCATCCTGATCGACCGTGTCACCCAGACCGGCGTCCGGGGCACAAAAGTCAGCTGGCTGAAGTCCTTTTTGGAAGATCGATCTCAAGCAGTTCGTCTTGGAGATTTAGTCGGCACCAAACAGAACATCACGTGTGGCGTACCCCAGGGCTCCTCCCTGTCACCCCACTTGTTTAATCTCTACATATTTCCCCTAATTCAGGCTCTCAGAGATAAACAAGTGACGGTGTTTAACTATGCAGACGACTTGCAACTGCTATTCACAATCGATAACTCGGAACTGTCCATCTCCAATTTCCAATCAACCATGAGATACATCCAAGCCTGGATGGACCAAAATCACCTGAAGCTTAACCCAGGAAAAACCGAGCTGGTTCTCACAGGAGACAGTATTAAACACTGGAGCCCGCATTATTGGCCGCCAGACATGGGTCAAGCACCGATTCCTTCCCCCTCGGCAAAGACACTAGGAGTCACCTTAAATAGCGACCTCTCACTAAAAACACAGGTGGGCCAGGTGGTCTCCAAGTGTTTTTTCCAACTTAGGAAAATCCGGAAGGTCCGGCGCCTCCTTACCCCGGAGGCCATCACCCAGGTTGTAATCGCCACTGTGATTTCCCACCTAGATTACGCGAACTCTATTTATCTAGGCTTACCCCTTTACCTGCTGAAATGTCTTCAGATGGTACAAAACTATGCTGCCAGATTGATTCTGAGTCAGCCTAGATGGCAATCGGCCACTCCATTGCTGATGAAACTCCACTGGCTCCCGGTGGTCCAGCGCTGCACCTTCAAAATCGGCTGCATGATCTTTAAGGCCTTACATTGCAAAATCCTCCAATTCATCAATAAACTCATCACGAAGTATGTCCCGTCCCGTATTCTGCATTTAGCCCACCTTGGCCTCTTACAGACACCATCCTTCAAACGCAAATATTCGGGCGGCTGCAGATTCGGAACGTTGGCTCCTCGCCTGTGGAATGCCTTCCTTCTTGAGATCTGGATTTGTCCGGACCTCATGTCGTTTAGGAAAGCTCTAAAGACCTGGCTTTACAAACAAGCATATCAATAACTCTGCAGGTGTAAAAACCTTGGCCACGTCTTCTGTCTCTCGATAGCGCCAGGAAACCAATCTGTGTTAGTGCGCTTAATAAATCATTATTAACATAACATAACATAACATGAGGAGAGATGTTTCTCAGTGTCAGATGATGATTACTCTACTAGAGGTCGTGAGGGAAAATGTATCTGGAAAAAGAGACATATGGATGATTCATCCAAGAATAGAGGGAGCCCGAGCGATTCACAAAGAACAGGGGTCCGAAACAGCACGCACGGAGGTCAGTTTAACACTGAGAGAGGTCAAAGTTTCAGGGATGAGTTGGAAATGCAAAAGGACAGGGCAAGTGAAAATCTAGATGAGTATGTTCTAGATTTAGAATATATAGACAGATTAGATGAGAAAAGCGAGTTGAGCAGTAAGCCTAGGACTAAAGATACATTGACAGTGGTAGATTTATTTGGAGGAACGTTTTTGATTTGATTTGATGAAGAATTTGTATAGCGCACGATTGCCCGGGGGCGTCTAGGCGCGGGGCACGGGGAATAAGATATCCCAGGGGCAAAGATTGGCGGCCCTTGGACCTGTCGCAGAGTACATAAGGGCAAGATTGAGCAGAGCTTTAGAGAAGGAGGAATCCAACATCATGAGAGCTGAGGGCTCTAGGCCCATCATAGAAGAGAGGGGACCCTGACACAAAATATAGATCCTGATTTAATAACATATATGTCCAAGATGGGAAAGGATCCCAAAAAGGGGGCGTGAGAAATCACTTAAAATCTATCGTGACAAAGTGTTGGATGTCCTAGGGCTCCTGTCAAAGGTGTTTGATTATGTGGAAAAGGCCTTCTTTAAGGGCACTGAGGTCGATTTAACACTATTAAGAGGATGGTGTCAGAGGGTGATCTGCTTTCTAGGCAATGCAGATATGGTCCTGTTGGCAAAAATAGCATAACACTTTACTCATGTGGATTAATCTAAAATTAAGTGAATTGGCAAAAGGAGCATCATCAGAAGATGCACAAGGTTTAATATTCAGAGACAATCTGGTGAGGTCTTTGACAAAATATGTGAAGGCCTGCATGAGCTTAGATAAAGCACAGTACTCCATGTGCAAAGCTTTCTTGAGCTGAAGTTTTTATGGCAGGGCTGGTAGGAGAGGGCACCATGCTGGCAGGGCAAGTTTCAGGGCCCCATATCAAATACAATATTCCAAAGTTTTGGAGCATAGGGAAGATCCTGGAGATGGACATTTCTATCCACAGAGGGGCAGAAACAAGGGAAGAAGAGTCAATCAAGGAAGGAGAAATTCCCCTAATCAGAGTCAAGTACAAGGTGAGTATGAGGATAGTTTCTGGTTTTATCCCTTCAAGTGTGGGAGGAAGGTTGAGGTTTTTCAAGACTCAGTGGGAGTCAATAACAAAAGATGCATGGGTGTTGCAAGCAATAGAGGGTTACCAAATAGAGTTTGATTCAAAAACCAATGCAACTGTTGGAGCCAAACCAGTTGGCGTTTCAGAAAGATTTGGAAAATATGGTTCAGGAAGAGAAGAGGCAAATGTTAGAGAAGCATGCTATTCGGAAGGTATCGAAGAATTAAAAGAGGTTTGTAAGTACCTTGCTCCTAGTGAAGAAAAAAGATAAGGGTTAGAGGCCTGTAATAAACGTACACAATTTGGACCGGTACGTAACGTTTCAGCATTTCAAAATGGAAGGAATTAATTTATTGAGGGATTTACTGCAGGACGTAGATTGGATGGTAAAAATAGATGTTAAAGACGCTTATTTCACCATACCAATAGCAAAGGAAAGTCAGGGTTACTTACAGTTCAGATGGAAGGGACAGTTACATCAGTTTCTAAGTCTGCCGTTCGGATTCTCAGCAGCTCCTTGGTGCTTCATGAAACTGATGCATCCAGTGGTGGGCTTCTTGAAAGAAGGAGGGATATGAATGATAGTCTATTTAGATAATATACTGATAATGAATCAGGATCTGAAGGAGTTGCAGAAGGAATTGGATGTGGTGGTAGGTTTACTACAGATTCTGGGGTTTGTCATAAATATGGACAAGTCAATTATGATACAGTCTCAGGTGATGGCGTTTCTAGGTTTTGTGGTGGGCACTGTGACAAGTCAGTTATGGTTACCAGAGAAAATGGTGAGGAAGATGAGGCAAGAGGGGAACTCAATGTCAATGAGAGATTCTGTGAAGCTGAGAGAGTTGGCACAAGTGATAGGTCTCTTGTCATCATCAATACAAGCAGTATTTCTTGGTCCTTTACACTACAGAGCCCTTCAACTGTTACAGACTTTTGGACTAGGAAAGGGTTTATGGTATGGAGACATGGTTTCCCTAAACAGGGACGCAAGAGAGGAATTAATGTGGTGGAAGGAGAATTTGGAAGCTTGGAATGGATGGGCAATATTTGGAACAAAGCCAGAGTTTCTATTGGAGACTGATGCAAGTAGTTATGGATGGATAGCCTCCTGTTTGGGACAGGAGAAGAGTGGAGTATGGTCAATGAAGGAGAGGGAAGAACATATAAATTGTCTGGAAATGCAAGCAGGTGTGGTAGCCATTCAAAATTTCAGGAGGAATTTGAAGGACAGTTCAGTGCTTCTGAAAATGGACAATGTGACAGCAGTAACATGCATAAAAACGTTGGGAGGAAACAGATCCAAGAGGTTGTTGGATTTGAGAATTTGGCTGGGAAACAGAATGTGGTAGCCGATTGGAATTCCAGGATTGCGATGGATTACATCGACTGGAAATTGAGAGGGGAAGTTTTTCAAAACATTTGGAGGTTAATGGGCCCCTTGAAAGTAGATCAGTTTGCTTCCAGACTGACTTATTAGTTGCCAAATTATGTGATTTGGAGACTAAATCTGGGAGCAGTGGCGATAGATGTTTTTTGCACAATTTAAGTGGAATGAAGGGTTATGCCTTTCCCCCTTTTTCGATGATTCAGAGGTTGCTGGTTCAAGTAAGGGCACAGAGATGTCAGTTGGTACGAATATCTCCTTTTTTCTCAACCTTGGTTTCTGTCAGTGATGGAATTAGCAGTGGAACAGCCATATTTGATAAGGTCCTTCAAGGAACTGGTGTAGGGCCTAGAGAAAAAAGAACATCCTATAGTGAAGTCGGGTTTTTTCAACCTACTAGTCTGGAGGATATCAGGTGTTCCGGAAGATGCACAGAGCTCTCGGAGTGAGCTTCAAGTTTACTCAATGAGTAATGGTCTCCAGGGACCAGGAAGAGATAGAGAGGAGCATGGAAGGTATGGTTAGGTTGCTGCGTGGAAAGGGATTTGGATCCCATGGAGGCAGATGATATAGGGGATATTTTAGCAGATCTGTTGAGAAGGGAATATCTTACAGGACAATAAATTGTTATAGGTCAGCTGTGGCAGCAGGACGCTCTTTGGTATACGGTATTTCTGTGGGGCAAAGCCCATTGCTCTGCAGTGTTCAAGGGAATTTGTTTGAAGAGACCACCTAATGCAAAGTGTCTGACTCTGTGGGATGTAGATTTAGTGTTGTGCTTATTTGAGGGTTAGTGAAGCAACAGGTATTTGGAAGTGAGGGAGTTGACATGGAAATTGACCACATTACTTTGTCTTGCTTTACATAGGGTTTTTTCAGCCAGATGGTGTGGTTTTTGAGATTTGTAGGCGAACTAAGACAATGTCTGTTTCTATTTTTTATCCAAGATTTAATGATTCACCTAGCTTATGTGTAGTGCGCTGTTTGAAGGAGTATGAAGTGAGGATGTTGGATAAGAGAGGCACAGGGGTTGATCAGCTGTTGATTTCTTATGTGAAATGATTTAAGGTAGTGACGAATGCCACGATTACAAGATGGGTAAAGGCGATTATGAAGGAAGCAGGGTTGTTTTTTCTAAGTTAACAGCTTATTTTGTCAGAGGAGCTATGGCAAGTAAGGTTTGTATGACGAGCGGTTGATTGAAGGATAGTCTGAACGCAGCCGATTGGTCATCTGCAGAAACATTTAGGAGGTTTTATTTTAGGGCAGGCGATCATGTTTTAAAATGTGTTTTGAAAGACTCCTTGTGTTTGCTTTGTTCGCCCTAAGTTGGCAAGGTATGCCCAGAAGTGGGTCCCTTGCTCACTTTGTCAATGGATTCAAGCTAGCCTGGCTGATGAGGGCTGTTAGCCCAAAACCGGTCCCAGGATGCTTGTTTCCGGTCCAGGGAAGACATGGCTTGTCAGTTAGGGCTGGACTGTTCCCATGCGGCACAGGGTCAAGACTGATTTGCATATAGCTGTGTCTGAACTGGAGTGGCAAAGTGAGATAAAGAATGATGATGGATTCAACCGAGATCTGTGACTGGGGGTGAGTGTTTGAAAAGTTTCAGCGCTCCGTCCATCACCTTTTGTGTTTGATTTGAAAGACTTTGAACATGCATAATACTAGCCTCCTGTCTTGACATAAAATGACAGTTCTTATAGGTTAACTGAATAAAGAATCTAGACTTTCTTAAAGCAAGGAGGCTAACGTTATGCGACCCACCCTCCCCTTCAGGGGGATGAGGGTAGGGATATATGATAATTATGTTTACGTCTTATGTTATGAGTTGGTTTAATGGTTTTCTTACATTGTTGAAAATATGTGGAGTTGTTTTCTTAATGTATTTTTGTCTGCTGATAATTAACAGATGATATAGTTGATGTGAATGTTATTTTCAAGCGAGTTTCAAAGGCAGATCAAACAAAAGAGGAGGAAGATGGAGGATGGACAGTACATAATGGGATTGAACATTCTTTTTCACATTCTTTTAAAGTTCTGTTTGGAAGCTTTTAATGCTTCTGCTTCTCAGAAGGAGTGAATAAAAGTTAAAACATAATGCTAGCCTCCTTGTCTTAAATAAAATCTCAATTCTTTATTCGGTTCACCTATAAGAATCGTCATTCTATTGCTTGTTGGCAGGTGTTCTCTTGTGTTCTCTGGTTCGGACTTTGTGCTATACAGGGATTCTCTTGAACACTGTTCTATGTTCTATTGGACTATCTGTCAAGGACTCTCTATTGTACACAGCTTGAATTGCTCTTTCTTCTGTGTTCTTTTGAACTCTCTGACCTAGGGCTTTGTCTTGTGTAGGGGTTCTCTTGCAAAGGGTTCTATTGGACTTTCTGGCCTGGGCTCTGCGTTGAATAGGGATTCCATTGCTTTTTGCCTAGTTTCTCTTGTATCCACTGGCACGGACCCCGTGTTGTAGAGGGATTCTCTTGAGCAGTATTCTATGCCCTATTGGACTCTCTGTCCCAGACTCTGCATTGTACTGAGATTGTATGGCAAGACCTTAGGCTAACATTATTCAATTTCTTCTTTAATGCTCCATGCAGCAGCCCCTTTAAATATATAAAACTTTACTTTTTTTTTTTTTGTAAAACAATTTTTATTGCAGAGCTATACATTTGACACATCAACAGTTTGCACATCGTAGTTGCAGGCTCAGTCCCCACCACAATACGATACACAGCCATTTAGCCCTCAACCCAGAGGTCGTGCGGCGATTCTCGTGGTCTTGTTATGCTCATGGGTGTGCTGGTTCGTGTAGGGGAAGGATAGTTCAACCGCCTTCTGCGTTATGTGTTTATTCACCTCCTCCCGCTCTACTCCTAGTATTGATCGTTGAACTATGTCAATGCTCATGCTGGTCTGCGCCCCCCCCCCCCTCAGTGTGTCTACGCCTATGTCTGGTGCTAGTTCCTATAATTACGGCATTAGTCGGAGGAGTTTTACGTGCTTCTCTGTGTGTGCGTGTCTGGTATCAGTGCTGGGTGAACGATGGGTGCCAATGGAGTTGGTGGGCCCTCAGTCTCCTCCCCTTCTAGTTCCTCTAGTGTGTTGTCCCTCAGAGCCTGGACCAACGCCTCCCACGCCCTCGCTGCATCCTGCGCTTTCTCGTCTGAACTTCGGCGGGCCAGTTGGTATCTGAACGTGCTCTCTGCTGTTGCCCACTTTAAGAATTCGTTCAGCCATCTCTTGTGTGTTGGTCCCGTCTTTGATTTCCATCCCTTGGTTAGCTCCCGTTTGGCTAGGAGCAGTCCCATGTCTATGAATTTGCTTGTTAGCTTGTTTTTGCGTGTGTGTGGGAACCAATGGAGGAGTGTGACCTCATTGTCGTACTGCAGTTCCCTGTCCGTCACTGTGTTCAGTGTGTCACCTATCCCACTCCAATACTCCTGTATGTGAGGGCAACCCCGGAGCATATGGAGTAGATCCGCCTCTATGAGTCCGCATCTAGGGCATGCTGCGTCTGTTACTCCGAAATATGTTGCTACTTTGCTCGGGGTTAAGTAGGCTCTGTGGAGGATGTAGAGGTGGATAAGTTGGAAGCGCGCATTCCTGGTACTTTTCCTAGCTCTGCACACTAGTTGGGACCATGTTGTGTTGGGTATTTCTTTCTGCAGGTCTGTTTCCCACTTCATTTTAAGTGGAGTGAGGGGTTGAATGTTTTCGGAAGATAATCGGGAATAAAGGCATGTGACTGCTTTGAATGTCCCCGCCGCCATCATTGCGTATTGGCACACCAGACTTGTCTTTGGTTCGACCAGCCCCTCTCCCCAGTGTGCTTGTATGGCCCTCACTACCGCTGCGTGTGTTAAATAGTCGCCCCTTGGAAGGTCGTAGCGCTCTTGAAGGGTCTGAAATGGAACCAGAACTCCGTCGTCATAGAGGTCCCCTATCATTTGTAAGCCTGCCTCCTCCCAGTCCTGTAGTCCCGACCAGTCCCCCCCATGTGGTAGCGCCGTCACCATACCCAGTGGGATTTCGGGCGCATACGGGTGCATCGGCCCTGCTCGCTTCTGCGACCTGTTCCAGCATAATCGAAGCGTTCGTTCCTCCAAAGATAGTCCCCTGAGAATTAATTTCTGTTGCAGAGTAATGTATGCCAGGACATGGCGGGGTATCCCAATGTCCCTATCATGTTCCGGACCTCGATAGGCTCTCGCAACCTCTTGCGTAAAGTATTGTAATTGGGCCGCCAGGTAGTATAATTCAAAGTCCGGGACCGCCAGGCCACCCTCGTCTTTCGAGCGGGTCAGCTTCGCCAGTGCAATTCTACGCCTGCCCGTTCCCCACAAAAAGGATATTACTAATGACTTAAGCCGTTTAAAGGTTGCTCCGGGTATCCAAACCGGGAGGGTCCGGAAAAAATATAGCAGCCTCGGAAGGGCTATCATTTTCAGCAGTGACACTCGACCCGTCATGGATAGGGGCAGGGTTGCCCAAAAGGCCATACTGCTCTGCAAGGCTCTGATGCAGCGTCCGATGTTGCCGTCCAATAGGTCCGCAGGGTCATGGTATATGTGCACCCCCAGATAGCTCAGGCAGTCGGACTCCCATCTCAACATCGAATGGGCTGGGGGACGCGCCCCCTCCCTCCGCAGGGGGAAGAGACAGGTTTTCGCCCAGTTCACCCGTAAACCAGAGATGTCGCCAAAGCATTCTAGCAGTCTCTCGGCACCCGCTACCGCCTCCTCGGCATCCTCTAAGAAGAGGAGCAGGTCGTCTGCGTACAAGGAGATAAAATGGCGGGTTCCCCCGGAGTCCAAACCACAGTAGTGGTCGCCCCGTCTGGCAGTCGCCGCCAGGGGTTCCACTGCGAGCGCGAATAGTAGGGGGGAAAGTGTACAATCCTGTCTGGTTCCTCGGTTCACATTGTATCTTTCTGACACCAAGGCTCTGACCCTCACTCTGGCTTTTGCCGACGCGTACAGTACTTTCGTCCACGCTATATATCCCTCACCTAGTCCAAAGATCCTCATTACTCTATAAAGGTAATCCCACTCTAGGCTGTCGAATGCTTTCTCTATGTCGACCGCGAGCACCAGGGGGGTCCGTGCCTCGGGAGGAGGATTATCAAGCAGTCTGAGTAGTCTGCGTATGTTGTGCGTCGTGTTTCTTGTGGGTATGAATCCCGATTGATCTTTGTGGATTAATCCTTGCATATGGGACAGCAACCTGGTGGCCAATATTGTACTGAGGATTTTATAATCCGTCGTCAACATAGACAGCGGCCGGTAGGACGCTGGGTCGGTTCTGTCTCCCCGTGGCTTTAAGAGGGGTATCATTATGGCTTAGCGCATTGAACAAGGAAGTCTGCCCGTCTCCCTGGCCTCATTATAAATTATTCGGAGGCGTGGGGCCAGCTGGTCAAGGTATTTGGCATAGAATTCAACGGGCAGTCCGTCCAGTCCCGGCGTTTTGTTATGTGCCATATGTTTTATTGCCCCTTTTATTTCCGTCAAGTCTATCGGGCTGCCCAGGGATTCAGCGTCTTCCTGAGTCAGCTGGGGCAAATGCAGGTCGGCCAGGAAGGCGTCCGTTGCCGCGCCCCGGTCCACTAGCCTGCTCTGATATAGCCGTTCGTAATAGGAGCGGAAGCAGTCCAGTATATCCGGCTGCGTTTGGAGCATGTCGTCCCCACTCCCCCTGAGGGACATAATTGGCTTACTGTTTCGGCTGGGGTTCGCTAGCCAGGCTAGGAGCGTGCCGGTTTTATCCCCCTCCGCGAGGGTTCTCGTCAAGTACGTTTTATAGTCAAAGCTGCGGAGGCGCTCCACTTCTACCGCCACTGCCTCCCGCGCATCGCTGACTGTACTCTGAAGTTCAGGGTGGTTGGGGCGCTCCCGCTCTGCGTTTCTCAGTTTCAGTTCAGCTTTATACAAATCATCTATCAGCGTCCTGCGCGCCCCCGCAAATTTTCCTATACAGTGTCCCCTCACCAGTATCTTAAATGCATCCCATTCTATAGCCCTAGAAGAGGCAGTGTCTTCGTTCTCTACGAAGTACTGTGCGACCCTCTCTCCCAACGCCTCGCGGAAAGGTGGGTCATCTAGCGTGTCCGGCCTTAGCCGCCACGTCGGGATAAGTGTGGGTTCGTTCATCCAGTCTAGCGTGAGGAGTAAGGGGTTGTGATCGGAGATCGTTCGCGCTAGATATTCAGTTCGGGTTACTGACGGGAGCACTGTTTGCGAGCATAGGATGACGTCGAGGCGGACATGGAGGTCATGAATGCTGGAGTAAAATGAGTAGTCTCGTTCCCCTGGGTGTTGTACCCGCCAAGCATCCGATAAATCCCATTTTCCCTGCCAGTCTGCTCGGAGCTTTGCTAGTCTATACACTGGGGATGCCTGCAATGGTGGGTGTGATCTGTCCAGAGAGGTGTCCGCAATTGAGTTAAAGTCCCCCCCTATCAGCAACGGACTAGTGAAGTAGCTGGTCAGAGTCCTAGAGAGTTTCATAAAGTATGTCGCTTGATCTACATTTGGAGCATATACACTAGTAAGTGCTATGTGTCGGCCTCGAAGCAGGCCCTCAACCGCTACAAATCTCCCGTCTGGGTCCACAGTGTGTCTAGTGACCTGGAAAGGGACGCCCGCTCTTATCCAGATTAACACCCCTCTAGCGAAGGCAGAGTATGTAGTGTAATAAAGGTGGCCCCTCCATCTACGCTGTAGCGCCACTCCCTCCTTCCGTGTCAAATGAGTTTCTTGCAGGAATGCTATGTGCACTCCCCTACGGACTAAATAGGAGTGGATTTTGTGCCTCCTTGTCATCGTATTCAACCCCCGCACATTCCAGGACACACATTTCAATGATCCCATATTAGCCATAGTCCCATTGCTTACGATTCAGTTCAAGCTTGGTTGGCAGCCAGACAATAGGTTCGACAACATTTCCCTCCCCCCCAACAATCCCTACATTCCCCCCCCTTGAACTGTGCCCTGAGTTCCCCCAACTACTCCAGGCTCCCTCCCCCCCCAGAACAGGACCTAACTGCAACAGAGTAGTTCCCATCCAAACAGGTGAGCAATCGTGCTCTAAACTTCTATGTGCCCGTGATTAGTATCACGGAAGCCTTATGGGCTCTGGGGAGCGTGAGCTAGTTACTGGTAGTTTCCGATGTCATCTCCACAGATCCCTCCCGCCATATACAGCGCAACTTACGATACTTCAGTCTAACAGCGTCCTGCTCAGGTGTGCATAGAGGCCATTCGGCATGCCATCGCCAGGTGACCAGTGGCCATGTCCGGAAGGTCAGCTGCCAATTATTACTTCCGAAGTCTGTGGCGTGATTCTCGGACCTCCAGTTTTGCTCATTTCCGATAATTCAGTCTCCGAGCCCGAACCCCGTTCTTCCGAGCCCGATTCTTTCTCCGACCGGAGCAGAGTTGATCCCGAAACATCTTTCACCGCCTGGAGCGACGCCTGTCGTTCGCCTTCCGTTTGAGATTGCGTTGGTTTCCTGGTGCGCTGTCTCAGCCTCCGGAGTCTCCTCGATTTCCTCACCGGTTGACTTCGGCACTCCTCCTCAGCCCTAAATCGTGCGCCATCTGTGCCTGCCTTGTAGGTGTCCCACCAGGTCCAAGCCTCCTCCGCAGTTGCAAAGAACTGAGCTTTTCCATCCACCACTATTCTGAGCCTGGCTGGGAACAGCAGAGAGTACTGGATGCCTTCCGTGCGTAGTTCCTTTTTGATGGAGAGGAAAGAGGCGCGCATTTTTTGCGTTTCAAATGTGTAGTCCGAAAACAAGGTCACTTTGCTGTTGTCTACTTGGAAGGGTCCTGTTTCCCTGGCCCGTTGCAATAGCCAGTCTCTGTCTTTGTAGTGCAACAGTTTGATGACCACTGGGCGAGGAGGTAGGCCCGGTTTCGGGGGTCTGGATGGGACACGGTGCGCTCTTTCCAGAGTGAAGAAGGGGGAGAGGCCCTCAGGGGCCACCACAGTTCGTAGCCAGTCATCCAGGTAGCCCACCATGTCTGCACCTTCTTTTTTCTCTGGAAGGCCCACTAGGCGCACGTTGTTCCTGCGGCTGCGGTTTTCAGCGTCCTCTGCCCGCCTCTCTAGAGCCTGAATGCGGTCCAGCGCCTCGGTGAGTCGCCCCTCCATTGATTTCTGTGCCGGTGCCAAGACTGCAATGGCGTCCTCCGTCTCCTTGACCCTATCCGCTAGTTTTGCATGGTCTGCTCGAAGGAGTCCAAGACCCGTTGAAACTTGTGCAATATCGTGGTGCAGGGCATCCTTCGTGGCTGCAATCGCCTGGAGAATTTTATCCTGCATTTGCTGCAGGTCTGTAGTTGGTGGAGGAGTGTCTTCCGGAGGGTCCGTAGCGGGGCTGGCATCTCCTCTCGCTCCTTTCGGTTTCCCCATTGCGGCGTGACAGCGGGGGAGCAGGATAGTGGTGAGCGAAAGGGGAGCCCGGCGGCCTGTATGTGGTGCAGCAGTGGGGGTCCTCTGTGAGTGTACCTGAAGGATCAAATCGTGCCCTCCGCCGTCTCAGGGTCCGCTGGTGTGCAGTATTCGTTGCGGCAGCTGGGCCTGCTGCGGTTTGCTTCACGGCTGCGCCGCCGTGCGCCGGGGAGGGCGATTCACTGTGCTCTGCAGGGTCTTCCCTCCGCCGCGCCGTTAGATGTCTGTTGCTCGCGGTCGCCCCCGGCGCCAAACGGCGGCGCCCCCCAGACCGTTTGTGTGGCCTCAGGGGTATCGTGATCTTCAGCCCTGTCGGGGCGTTTCCGGCCCGGCTGGGGGGCCCCCCCGCCAGGCCCAGGGGTCCCCGCGAGCGTCCCACCAAGCCGGGGGTCCCGTGGATAGCAGTTCCTCAAGGGAGGCCGAGGGTGCAGGGTTCAGCACGAGTCCCCAGGGCCTCCGATGGTCAAGCGCAGTCGCTCCTCAAGGCACCCACCAGGCGCGGGCCTCAGCGAAGTCAGGGGATCTCGGGTCCCCGCCGTGGAACTACCGCCCTCGGGCCGAGGGTCAGTCGGGTCGGCGCGTGCTCTCTCAGGGCCAGGGGGGGGCCGCAAGAGCACCCCCAGTCGCTCCGGCACTCCAGGCCAGCAAAGATGCGGTAGGCTCGCCTCACTGCCTAGACCGCAGTCGGAGGTCGCGGCGGAGTCGGGCTCCAATTCTTGCCTCCCGGTCAGCTCAGGGCCGCTCCTCGATATCAGGGCCCGACGCGCTCCTCTCGGCGGCGTCCTCACGGGTGATCGTCCTCTGGGCTTCCCCCCAGCCACCAAGCACCTCCAGCGCCCCCCTGCGAAGGGCAGGGCGCCTCAGTCCGGCCCCAGGGATGGGGGCAGAGTCGTCGTCTCCCTGGACATCAGGGAACCACCCTTCGGCCTCACCCCGCGGGTGTTGGGCAAGTGGCTCCGGGGGTCACGGAGCGGGGAAGGCACTCACTCAGGGGGCGCCGGCCGCGCCGGAGCAGCAGTTGTGGTCCTCTGTGCCGATCGGGCGCGCCCGCCCACTTCGGGGGTAGTAGGCCCTGCTGGCGCCAGGGCCTCGATTTTAGCTTCCCGGGCAGGGAGGAGTCGCACTGGGGTCGGCGGGGCGCCGAGCTCGGTCCTCCAGCGGCTCCTCGCGAACGCAGAGGGTCACAGGATTCCGTCGTCGGGCAGTCGCCTCCGAGTACACCCGGGCCACACTCCAGCTCTCCCAGTCGGGCTCCAGGGTTCGCGCTTCAGGTCCTGGCGTCCCGGCGGTGACGGGGCCGCCGCCATCTTGCGGCTCGGGTCCGCAGTGTAGTTTCGGACCTGTACGCCTCACTCGGTGCAGGAAACTGCTCTTCCGCGGCACCGGAGCAGGCAGCAGTATGTTGCTGGGGTCACCCGATTTTTTTCACGGGGTTCCCGAGCCATTTGCAGGATAGTTTGGCGGATTACTGGCGGTGGGTTCGGGAGCCTCGTTAGGCTGCCACCATCTTCGCTGGCCGCTAGCCACGCCCCCCTATATAAAACTTTACATTTTTTAAATTCCAACACTATAATAAAACAACAGAATACTCTACCCTCTTCCTTCTTTTTTTCTGCTGCATGATAAGATAAGTATTCATAAATCGGCTCTTGAAATTTTACATGCTTATGGAGTGAGTTGAATGATCTAGTGTGCATTTGCAAGTGTAGGTTGATGTGAATGGATTATTTTTGGGAGGAATTTTACCAGGTAGAATTAAATATGTTGATTGAGGTTGGTGGAATGGATGGACAGAATATTCGGTGGTAGAATCTCTTTGAGGTGAGAAAGTGATGCGTGTTTAAGTGACTTGACTTTGTAATCATTTTGATTTAAAAAGAAAAAGGAAAAAGAGACATACTTTTGTATTTAAGTTTGGCAGTTTTGGGTGCAATGCTCTGGGTGTGCGCCAGTCGCATGCGGAGGTTTAAAAGTTGCTGTCTAGTGTGCTTGGAAAGGAGATTAGCTAATGCATCGAGATGCGAGGTAGTAGGGCGTATCACTTATCGGTTTGAGAAGTGAAAAGAGAGGATGTACTACAGGTCGGAGAACGTAAACGTGTCGGCCATTTTAGGAAGTTGGGAGAAACTAATTACAGTTTAATAAACGATTGGTTAAAGGTATTTGGCTGTTCGAGCATTGAGAAAGGATTGTGTATTTTGATTTGTAGAGAAGGAGAATTGATAATTAAAAATTAGTGAACCTTGCCATTTAGGGAGCCTGGAGAGCGACACTATAAAAGAGAGGATTTTTAACATGCTGAATAATTTTGCAACAGATTTTAATAATAAAATGAGGAAAAGGGTAAGATGACTTGATGCAGAGTAAGGGGTAAACAATTCAGGAAGAGTGTTTTTACTCAGCAGGGGAAGGGACACCTGCATTAGGAGGTGGAAAAGTGAGCAGAAAAAGAAAAAACTTTGTGGAAGTGAGAACTGTGAGTAAAAAATTTAAGGAAGGGTAACATGGATAACAACGTGAGTGGTTTTAGGAAGCATGATGGGGTCAAGGACACATAAGGGGCCCAAAGAAAGGGTCCCGAGTATACAGGACAAAAGAACATAGAGGTATGCAAACATTCCTCAGTGCTTTGTGATAAATCCTCTGGCAGTGCAGAGGCGGAATTGAGTTTTTATCGGATTCTGAATCTAAGAAAGAGATGAGAGGAAACAAAAGAAACCTGTAGAATCAACAGGTATTGCGGGAGAGCATGAGGCTCTAATGGATACCTTGGGTGAGTTTATGTTTGACCCAATGTTGATAAAGCATCCTCTGTCCCCAAAATGAGTACCAGTAGCACATGTAGCAGAATACATGGAAGCTTGGTTAAGACGAAGATCCCAAAAGACGTTCGAATACGTTTGCAATCTGAATGTCCAAGACCAAGTTTGGCAAACATGGTCATAGTGAGTTGGATGCTAAAATAATTGCTTTTATAAATAAAGGACGACGGGATCCAAGAAAAGGTTTGGAAAGGTTTGGATAGTTGTCTAAAGATGTGCCAAGATCATTGTTGGAATTATCAGGTCCATTAGCTAAAATATGTGACATGGTAGAAGAAAATTATGTAGGTAATAAGTCTGCGGACATAGTAGAATTAAGACTCTGGGTCCAAAGAGCAGTTTGTTTGCTTAGGAATGCACACACTGCTTTATCTGTGGAACGAAGGAAAAGTATACTTTAGAAGATTGTTCTCAAATTAGTGGAACTGGCTAGTAATGAAGGGGGCTAATCCGTTAATGGTTTATTATTTGGGGACCATTTTATAAAGGCAATGTCCAAGAATGTAGGGGCTTTTAGCTCTTTACAAATATCACACAGCGAGATAAAGAAGGTCTTTGATAGACTTTTGTGGGTGAGTCTGGGAGAACAAGAGGTTGGTTCCCCGGCCGAAGTCAAGGGATTACTAGGGAATCATTCAGACCCAACATTCATCAGACCTCCTATCAAACAGGAAGTTTTTATCAACAAAGACAGAGAACTAGAGGAAGAGGTGGACAGGGTGAATGTTGTGCTAGAGGATTAGGTAATATAAACAGGTCCCAGTGACTTATTTTGGGTTAAACCCTGTCTTCTATAACAGAGGATTAGGTAAGACAAACCTTTTTGTTACCCCTCGAAAGTTGGGCGGCAGACTTGCCCAATTTTTAGAGAATTGGAAAGAGTGACAAGGGATCCTGGGTATTGCAACAGTTTTAGGCTATCGGATAGATTTTATAGAGGAGCTAGTTCAAAATCGACTTCCAGTAAAGTTGGAATTCAGTGCGGATTTCGCAGCTTTAGGGAGGTTCAGGAATTGTTGTAGAAAGGCACAATTGTGGAGGAAAAGGAAAACATAGAAGGCTTTGTGAGCAATATTGTTTTGGTAGAGAAAAAAGACAAGGGTATGAGACCTGTGATAAACTGAAGAGAGTTAAACGATTGGGTGGAATATCACCATTTCAAAATGGAAGGGATACATTTGGCGAGAGACATTTTACAGATTGGGGAATAGATTTAAAGGATGCTTATCTGACTATTCCTGTTTGGGAACTACTTCAAAAACACCTGAAATTCAGATGGGGAGGAAAGATGTAGAAGTTTACATGCCTGCCTTTTGGTCTGTCATCTGCACTGTGGTGCTTCACAAAGGTTCTTCGACCGGTGGCAGCATATTTGAGAGAAAGGGGAATAAGGCTAATTATTTATTTGGACACCATTCTGTTGATGGCTCAATCGAAGAAAAGACTAATAGGGTACACAAATCTGACAGTGAAATTATTAGGAAACCTAGGATTTGTAGTGAACAAGAAGAAGTCATGTCTGGTTCCAGGTCAGGAGACTCAGTTTTTAGGATTGTGGTTGGACAGTTGAAGTTACCCAAGGAAAAATTGAAACATATAAGGAGGGAGATTCGGAAAGTGTTCTGTGCAGAAAGATTGTCTCTTAGAACTTTGGCAAGGGTGGTAGGTTTCCTTTCCTCAACAGTACAAGCTATTTTTCCAGGACCTTTAAACTATGGGGCCATACATAGGTTAAAAGCAAGTCATTTGAAAAGTGGTCTGAAATATTCAGAGGAAATTGCTCTTACAGCGGAATGCAGAGAGGAATTAGTGTGGTGGTAAAGGAACTTGGAGGTATGAAATGGAAGGGGTATATATGGGTGTATGTCCAGATTTGGAGATAGAATCAGATGCAAGTTTGGAAGGATGGGGAGTACAATGTGGATCTGTTACAATAGGAGGAATATGGTCGGAGGAAGAGAGGAACCTCCATATATATTGTCTGGAACTTTTGGAAGGGTCCTTTATGATAAGGAGGTTTATGAAAGAGAAGGCAAGATGTTCAATTTTATTAAAGATGGACAGTGTTTAAGCTGTAAGGTATGTGAACAAGATAGGGGGTCCAAAGTCAAAAGATCTTGCAGATTTAGCAACGTTTTTTGGGAATTATTGTCTTCAATGGAAAATTACAGTTCGGGGGGAACACATTGCCGGACTGAAGAATGTGGAGGCAGATTGGTGTTTAAGAAATTACAGGGACTAGAGCGATTGGAAATTGAACAATCAAGTTTTTCAGAGATTGATGTATCTCAGGGGTCCATGCGATGTGGATTTGTTTGCGAACAGATTGAATACACAGTTAGAGAGGTTCCGCAGTTGGCGTCCAGATCCAGAGGCTTTGGGAGAGGATGCTTTTCATCAGAATTGGAGGGGCCTCAGAGCGTATGCCTTCCCTCCATTCTCTATGATCACTCAGTTGACAGGTCAAATATGGAAGCAGAAGGGAACAGTGTTTCTGGTGACTGCTCTTTGGAGGGCTCAGGTTTGGTATCCAGTACTCCTGGAATTAGCAGTGGAAATGCCGACTTCCTATCTACAAACAGGTAAGTACAAAAATATCGACTCCAAAATATCGATTGTAAACAATATAGACAGTCAAAATATCGAATTTTTTAAATGTCTTAAAAGTAATTGTAAATTAATATAATAATAAATATAATTAATTTAAACATACTTAAAATAATTAAATAAACTTAAAATTAATAAATAATTATTGTAACTTTAAAAATACATATTATTAACAAAACATATACAATATTTTTACCGTAGGATAGCGAGAGGGTTAAATTTACTTTTACCACTCCAGTGAGTGCAACAGTAGGGAAACCGTTGGATAGCGTAGGGGTAAAAATTACTATTCTCACTCCGGTGAGTGCAGCAGTAGGGAAAGCGTTGGATAGCGTAGGGGTAAAAATTACTATTTCCACTCCAGTGAGTGCAATAGTAGGGAAAACATTGGATAGCGTACGGGTTTAAATTACTATTCCCACTCCAGTGAGTGCAACACTAGGGTAAGCGCTGGATAGCGTAGGGGAAAAATTACTATTCCCACTCCAGAGAGTGCAACAGTAGGAAAAGCGTTGGATAGCGTAGGGGTAAAAATTACTATTCCCACTCCAGAGAGTTCAACAGTAGGGAAAGCATTGGATAGCGTAGGGGTAAAAATTACTATTTCCACTGCAGTGAGTGCAACAGTAGGGAAAACGTTGGATAGCGTAGGGGTTTAAATTACTATTCCCACTCCAGTGAGTGCAACAGTAGGGAAAGCGTTGGATAGCGTAGGGGTAAATATTACTATTCCCACTCCAGAGAGTGCAACTGTAGGGAAAGCGTTGGATAGTGGGAGGGTAAAAATTACTATTCCCACTCCAGTGAGTGCAACACTAGGGAAAGCGTTGGATAGTGTAGGGGTAAAAATTACAATTCCCACTCCAGAGAGTGCAACAGTAGGGAAAGCGTTGGATAGCGTAGGGGTAAAAATTACTATTCCCACTCCAGTGAGTGCAACAGTAGGGAAAGCGTTGGATAGCGTAGGGTTAAAAACTTACTATTCCCACTCCAGAGAGTGCAACAGTAGGGAAAGCGTTGGATAGCGTAGGGGTAAAAATTACTATTCCCACTCCAGTAAGTGCAACAGTAGGGAAAGCGTTGGATAGAGTAGGGGTAAAAATTACTTTTCTCACTCCGGTGAGTGCAGCAGTAGGGAAAGCGTTGGATAGCGTAGGGGTAAAAATTACTATTTCCACTCCAGTGAGTGCAATAGTAGGGAAAACGTTGGATAGCGTACGGGTTTAAATTACTATTCCCACTCCAGTGAGTGCAACAGTCGGGAAAGTGTTGGATAGCGTAGGGGTAATAATTACTATTCCCACTCCAGAGAGTGCAACAGTAGGGAAAGCGTTGGATAGCATAGGGGTAAAAATTACTACTTCCACTCCAGAGAGTGCAACAGTAGGGAAAGCATTGGATAGCGTAGGGGTAAAAATTACTATTTCCACTGCAGTGAGTGCAACAGTAGGGAAAACGTTGGATAGCGTAGGAGTAAAAATTACTATTCCCACTCCAGAGAGTGCAACAGTAGGGAAAGCGTTGGATAGCGTAGGGGTAAAAATGACTATTCCCACTTCAGAGAGTGCAACAGTAGGGAAAGCGTTGGATAGCGTAGGGGTAAAAATTACTACTTCCACTCCAGTGAGTGCAATAGTAGGGAAAGCGTTGGATAGCAATGGGGTTTAAATTACCATTCCCACTCCAGTGAGTGCAACAGTAGGGAAAGCGTTGGATAGCGTAGGGGTAAAAATTACCATTCCCACTCCAGAGAGTGCAACAGTAGGGAATGCGTTGGATAGTGGGAGGGTAAAAATTACTATTCCCACTCCAGTGAGTGCAACAGTAGGGAAAGTAAATACTTCATATATAAATAAAAATAACATAAATATTAATACCAATTACAAATGAATTTAAATAATTAACATTTTTATATAATATATTAATAAATCAATTATAAATACAAATAAAAATTATTTTTTATTAATAATTAACTACTAATACAAATTATTTACCAATTACCAATAAATTAATTAACACATTAAAAATAATTTAAAATTAGATAAAAAAATAAAAATGTACAAATTACTTACAATTAAATGACTTCCCACCCTATTCCCCTATAAACCCACAACCCACTACAGAAAATAAATTAATTAAATTAACAATTATCAATTACTTAAAATTAATTAACAATTATATTTTAATTAATTACCAATTAATAATTAATTAACAATTAATTCAAAATAAATACCAATAAATAAATTAACATATTTAACTAATTATAATTAAAATACTTCCCACCCTATTCCCTTCTAAACCCACAACCCGCTACAGAAAATAAATTACAAAAAGTAACATATTTATCAATTAATCAATTAAAATGAATGACCAATTATATTTTAATTAATTACCAATTAATTAACAATTAATTCAAAATATATACCAATAAGTAAATTAACATATTTAATTAATTATAATTAAATTACTTCCCACCCTATTCCCCTATAAACCCACAACCCGCTACAGAAAATAAATTCCTAACATTAACATATTTAACAATTAATCAATTAAAAATAATTACCAATTATATTTTAATTAATTACCAATTAATAATTAATTAACAACGAATTCAAAACAAATACCAATAAATTAAATAACATATTTAATTAATTATAATTACATTACTTCCCACCCTATTCCCCTATAAACCCTCAACCCGCTACAGAATTATATTACACAAAAATTAAAAATAATATTAACTTACTTACCTAAAATTCGATATTTTTGTTGTCTATATACAGTCCATTCGATATTTTGTCCATTCTATATTTTTGAATCGATATTAATGCTATTTTATTCGATATTAATACTATTCTATTAAATATTTTGGTAGTCTATATTCTGTCTAGTCGATATTATGTCTATTCTATATCATTTACTCGATATTATTGCCACTCGATATTAAAAATTCGATATTTTGACTGTACACCGATGAAAATCTATATTGTATTGCACTTTGTTCTGTGTTCTGTTGAGCTCTCTGAGCCAGAGCTTTTTCTTGTTCAGGGATTCTATTGCTTGTTGTCGGGTGTTCTCTTGTATTCTCTAGCCCGTATTGTACAGGGATTCTCTTGAGCCGTGTTCTGTGTTCTGTTGGAATCTCTTTCCAAGCCTGTGCATTGTACAGAGATTGTATTGCTTTTTGTTCTGTGTTCTGTTCAACTCTCTGACCCAAAGCTTTGTCTAATAAAGAGATTCTACTGAACAGTCTTGTGTGTTCTATTGGACTCTCTGCGTCGGGTTCTGTGTTAAACAGGGACTCTCTTGAAAAGTGTTCTATAATCTATTGGACTCTCTGGCCGGGGCTCTGTGTTGTACAGGGATTCTATTGCACAGTGTTCTTTGTTCTATTGGACTCTAAGGCTCAGGTTATGCGTGCTACAGGAACTCTGTTGCAAAGTGTTCTAAAATATATTGGACTCACTGGCGCGGTCTCTGTGTTGCACAAGGACTGTCTTGCTAGTGTTCTATGTTTTATTGGACTCTCTGACCTGGGCTCTGTGCTGTGCAGGGGTTCTATTGTACAGTGTTCAGTGTTTTATTGGACTCTCTGGCCCGCGCTCTGTGTTGTAAAGGGACTCTCTTGCAAAGTGTTGTATGTTTTATTGGACTCTCTGGCCCACCTGTGTTGTCTTGTACACTCTGGCCCGGGCTCTGTGTGGTACAGTGGTTCTATTGCACAGTGTTTTGTGTTCTATTGGACTCTCTGTCCAGGGCTCTGTGTTGTACAGGGATTTCATTACAAGACCGGAGGCTACCATTATGCAATACTCTTTTATTGCCACTTCAATCAAAAAACTATCGCGAATCAGAAATCCACACTTCATAAAAATCACTGTAACAGAACGCTCTTCCTTTTTTAAATGCTGACTCTGATCAGATAAGTACTTTTCATTTATGCAGTCTTTTATGAGAGTACTGGTTTGTTTTATTTGATTTAAGTGGGCGTTTGTGAGTAGATTTAAGTTAGAACGGCTTCTAATTCATAGAAGCTGATATGTGGGAGCATGAATGAAATGCTTTTAGTTGTGTAACATTGTATTTTTGAGAATATTTATTTTTTAGGTTCGATTATTGTAGCATTCTAGGCCTCTGCTCCTGTTGCCAGGAGCTTTGGAATGTGTAGATGTAAGAGGTTGTCAGTTGAAGCTGCGCCTCCTCCCTGTCTGCGCTGTTCCTGTGGATGGATTCCTTTTTCCTATGAATAAACCTTCTTCCAAATATCAATCTGCGCAGAGCTTGATTTTACATTTATATTAGAGTATTACTCTTCAGCGGCTAAATTGCTAAGTTTGACAAGCGAAATTGTGTTTTGGGGCTTACTGGTTGAAGTCATCGTGTACATTGGGACGCTGAGGAGTTCCATTAGTTGTGTTAGTGTGCGCAAGTTAGGCAGCTGCACAGTTTTTAAAAGAAAACGGAGCAGTGAGTTGGTTAAAGGATTTGTGTACCGCTCACTGTAAGAGATTAGAGAAATACCCAGAGATTGGTCCCTGTGATCTTGCAAGATCACTGACGCCATTTTGAATTGGGTAACTTTGTATTGAGATGAATGGCAGTTGTGCTGGTGCATCAGGGAGTTCTCCATATTTTTTTTTTAACAAGTCGGAAGAATCAGCTGTTCGGAGGATCAGAGAGTAGGAGAGAGCTAGAGAACCATATTAAATAGGAAAATAGTTGTTTACAAAGAGAATAAATAGGCGTTTTACCCTTTCAAACAGATAATAGTTTGAAAATAAAGAAAATAAGACAAATGTCCTCAGAAGGAATTAGTAGTGAGACAAATATGATAGAAGGAAGGGTGGGTGAAGAGAGCTTAAGGAAGCTAATACAAAGTGAGGTTAAAGCTTCTATGAGATAGGTTGTAGTTCTGGTTTTTAAGAAGAAAAGGAAGAATTGTGCCTCAGATGAGGAATTTTGGTTTATGTCTGAGGACGAGGAGAGTAGGATAAATGTTAAAAGGGAAACAAAGTTTAGAAAAACTAAGCATATGGATAAGGGGAATAAAGATGGATTAAACTCTATGAAAAAGGTGGGCGCCCGAAGCAGTACACAGAGCAAAGGTGTCCTTAGTGACACACAAGATATGTCGGAGGAGGAGATGAAAAAAGACTCAGAAGACAATGTCCTGCAAGGAGCGGGTAAAAGTATGATGAATGCATTTTAGATGTAAATCAAAATGATGATTTGAATGATGACATTAAAAATGATTCATCTAATTCAGTAAATGCTGTAACAAAAGAGCCACTATGAGAAGAAATATTTACTCCATATAACATTCGCCATCCAAGAAGAGCAGATTGGTGGCCTTTGGACCACGTGTGTAAATTTATAAAACAGTGAATTAGAAATCTTTTGGAGAGAGAGGTGAGAAGTATCTTGAGAGCAAAACGTTCAAGACCTCAGATTGTGGATAAAGTTTGTTATACTCCCAATCTGGATCCAGATATGAAATCGTATCTGTTTAAGCTGTTGAGAGACCCTCGTAAAGGCTTGGAGAGATCACTGAATTAATGTCAGGATCGTTTCTTAGATGTTTTGCGGCCACTGGCTAAGATTATGGATATGGCTGAGGAGGCACATATAAATGGTGAACACGTTGTTGTAGAATTGTTACGGAGCCAAAGGGCCATGGTATTTTTAGGAAAGGCGAATTATGGACTTTGGCAGAGCAGAGGAAATTGGTGTTAGTGAAGATGAATCCAAACTTAGGAGATATGGCTACTAAGGAGGCCATCTCAAATGCAGAAGGGTTACTCTTTGGTGATGGCATGATTAAAAGTTTAGGTAAATATGTTGCCACATTCATGTCGTTGGATAAGCACCGAATATCATGCGCAAGGTTTTTGGAGGTGTTTTTGGAAGGGCCAGCAGTTGAGGAACTTATGCTGGCCGTGGTTTTCAAAGGTCCCAATATAATTATTTCAACAGAGGATCAGGAAGCGGTTACCAGAGTTCGACGGGATTCTTCCCTCAATGGGGTCAATTTGCCAGATCAAGAAGTGTCCGGGGAAGACGACAATCCTCCTCTGGTACCCATGGTGAATATGGAGATTTATTTAGTTTTTTCCCAAAAAAGGGTAGGAGGACGATTGAGAGAACTTGTGAAAGAATGGGAAAGTAAAACAAATGATCCTTGGATATTGAGTACAGTCAGGGTTTCAAAATAGATTTTGTAGAATTACCAAGTCAGAGAAAGGAACCAAAGGAAATAAGCCTAAATCAGGAACAAAGAAAGATAGCAGATTTAAAAGTAAGCTCTATGTTAGGAAAAGGTGCAATTTGTATGGTGGTAGATCGCTTTAAAGAATTTGTACGCACATTATTTTTGGTGAAAAAGGATGGAGACTGGTTATTAATCTGAGGATTTTAAACAGTTCAGTATTTTACATACATTTCAAGATGGAGGCAATCCATCTATTAAGGGAAATGCTTCAGGGTCATGACTGGTTCGCAAAATTGGACCTGAAGGATGCATATTTCAAAGTCCCAATGGAAATAAACCGTCAGAGATTCCTACAGTTCAGCTGGAGGAAACAGTTATATCAGTTTAAATGTCTTCTTCTTGGTCTTTCTTCAGCACCTTGGTGCTTTACAAAGGTGAAGCGTGCTGTGCTATTTGAGAGAAAGAGGTCACAGATTGATTGTTTATCTCGACGACATTCTTTTGCTGTCGCAGGATGTGGAAGTGCTAGTATCTCAGCTGAAGGTAACGATTCAGCTTTTGGAAAGTTTGGGTCTTATCATAAATAAGGAGAAATCCACTTTGACTCCATCTCAGACTATGGAATTTTTAGTTGTCAGGATAGACAAAATTGGGGAATTGTTGTTGTTACCAGAGAGAAAAATAAAAATGATAAAAAAGGAGCTTTAATGTGGTGTAAAGAAGGACAGTTTAACTCTGAGGGATTTGGCAAGAATGTTAGAATTGTTTTCATCATCGATCCAAACCATTTTCCCAGGCCCTTTACATTATCGGGCTTTGCAAAGGGTAAAGACAGAGGCTTTGAGGGAAGGCTTATGGTATAGAGACAAAGTTGTTTTGAATCAGGAAGCAAAAGCAGAGCTGGATTGGTGGATGCACAATCTGGAGGTTTGGAATAAAAAGGCTAGTTTTGGTTGCGTACCAGACTTTGTTCTGGAGACGGATGCAAGTTTGCTTGGTTGGAGTGCTCGTTTGGAAGACCAGGAGACAGGTGGAGCCTGGTCAGGACAGGAGAAGAGTTATCATATAAATTGTTTGGAATAAAAAGCAGGTTTATATGCTCTGAGGAGTTTCAGGAACCTATTGCAGGGTCAGACAGTTGTGATGAAGATGGACAATGTTTCAGCGGTGGTTGACATAAACTGCTTAAGAGGTTGCAGGTCCAAAAATGTATCAGAAATAGCGAAGGAGCTTTGGTTTTTCTGTCTGGAGTACAACATCAGATAAATGGCCGAATTTCTGTCTTGGGTAAGGAATATGGTGGCAGATTGGAATTCAAGACATGAAGAATTTCAGCGATTGGAAGTCGGGTCACAGGTTTTTCAGGAGGATAGATTAGGTTTTGGATCCTTTTGGATGCAGATCTATTTGCAACAAGACTGACTTTTCAGATTCGCAAATATTACAATTGGCTACCAGATCCGGAAGTATAAGCTGTAGATGCCTTTCAACAGAAATGATAGAGTAAATGGGTATGCATTTCCATCATTTGTGATGATTCAGAGGGTTCTTCTGAAGGTGAGGAAGGAGAGATGTCAGTTAGTTCTGGTAACTCCTTTTTGGGTGTCTCAGGTGCGGTTTCAAGCCGCTCTGGAACTGGCTTGCTAGATTCCTTTGTTGATAATGGCAGAGGATGGTCTGCTGACGAAAGAAGAATGAGAGGAGCATCGTTGGTCTGTGCAGGGAACCGAACCTTCTTGTTTGGAAGGTGTCAGGAGATCTGGAGCATTTGAAGGCCTTTCGAGAGAGGCTACTGAATAGCTTGAGGAATTGTGGGCACCAGATACAAGATGTAGATATAAAGGTATATGGAAGGTGTGGGTTTGTTGGTGCATGGAAAGGAGTTTGGATCCCATGGAGGCCTCTGTGCTAGAAGTGGTAAATATTTTGGTAGCACATTTTGAAAAGGGTTTCAGTTACAGGACGCTAAATCGTTATAGATACGCTGTTTCTGCATGCCATATTTTGATCAGGAGAAAATCTGTTGGTAGTAACATTTTGGTTTGTAGGATTATGAAGAGTATGAAATTGCCTCCGAAGTCAAGGTATGATTTGTTGTGGGATGTGAATGTGATTTTGAAACTATTTCTCTCATGGCCTATGAACAGGTATTTGAGCACTAAAAACCTTTCCATTTAAATGGCAAGCCTGTTGTGCTTGGTGTTGTGCAGAAGAGTATGTGATGCTAAATGTCTAGAGGCCAATAATAGGATGTTTAATCAAAGGGAGTTTTGTTTGGAATTTGGAAAAAGACAAAGACTATGTCTACGTCCATTTTTTATCCAAGGTATGATGAAAGTCCAAAGTTATGTGTGGTTAACTGTTTGCGAGAATATGAGCCTTAAGTGCTGGAAAATATAAGGGATGGTGAACATCAATTATTAATATCTTCTGTGAGGCCATTTAAAGCAGTAAGTAGTGCAACAACTTTGAGATGGGTTAAAAATTAGCAATGGAACAGGCAGGGGTGAATATGGTACTTTATAAAGCCCATTCAGTAGGAGGTGCCAAGGCCATTAAAGCTGGTTGGTCTGGAGGTAAGTTATAGGATATTTTGAAAGCGTCTGACTAGTCAAATGTGAGAACGTTTGCAAAACATTACTTTAGATCAATAGAGCAAATGTCAGAGGCAGTGTTGAAAGTCTTTCAACATACATTATGGTACCTCTGGTCTTGTTGTAAAATAGCAATTTTAAGATTTACATGCATAGAGAATCAGGATTTCATTAAAGACACAGGGGCGATTCACAGAACTAATCTGAGATACAAATCCTAAACGTACTACTTTTGGTATTCACAGAAGGCATTTAGTAGTAGTAAAGTTAGGACTCCTAATTTTACTACTACTAAACTGGGACAAAATCCTAACTTTATGACTTTGGGTATTCACAAAAGGCATTTAGTAGTAGTAAAGTTAGGAGTCCTAACTTTACTACTACTAAATGCCTTCTGTGAATACCAAAAGTAGTAAGTTTAGGATTTTATCTCAGATTAGTTCTGTGAATCGGCCCCATAGTAGCTAACTTTATCGCTCTTGCCTCGCCCATTAGGAATACGAATTAATAATACGTTTTTTTAGAGAAAAGAAAAGAAAAATTAAGAAGTTAGATATTAATAATAATTTTGTCATTGGACGATAAGTTATTAATATGTGTATATTATTTTTTGTTTCAGATTTAGTCTTAAAAAGTTGGACAAATGGGAGTTTCGGATTGAAGAAAGGAGTTTGTTTTCTTCGCACTTTTGCATTTAAAAGAGGAAGAGTGTTCTATTAGAGTGACTTTTATGAAGTGTGGAATTCTGATTCTGGATTGTTTTTTGTTGCAGTGGCAATAAAAGAGTATTGCATAATGTTAGCCTCTGTGTCTTTAATGAAATCCTGATTCTCTATGCATGTAAATCTGAGAATCACCATTCTACTGCGACATGTGCTATTGGAGTCTCTGGCCCAGGTTCTGTGTTGTACAGGAATTCTACTGCAAAGTGTTCTATGTTCTATTGGACTTTCAGGCCCGGGCTGTGCGATGTACAGGGATTCTACTGCTATAGAGCACCCTTCTGGACACGAATATTATAAGACCTAGATGGGATACGAAATAACTAATTATAGAGGAAACCAAGGCTCAACAAGTTTCTATCCCCAGAGGAGAAGAGGAGTTAGAGGCAGATCTTTACGAGGAAGAGGCCATGAACCTAACTTGACAGGTGAGTATAGAGATCATTTCTGGTTCTTCCCAGGTAAAAGCGGGAGGAATGTTAATGTTATTCCTGAAAGAATAGGAGAAAGTAACTCAGGACCAATGGGTTCTTTCAACAATTGGTTGTTACAAAATAGAGTTTGAGCAGTGTCCTCTTCAGAAAAAGGAACCAAGAGAACTTCAGTTCAAAGAGGAGCAAAGAGAGGTAGGAAAAGGAAATACAGCAAGTGTTGGAGAATGGTGCCATATTCAGGTGAAAGAAAAAACAAGTGTTTTGTGAGCACCTTATTTCTAGTAAAGAAAAAAGACAAAGGATGAAGGCCGGTGATAAATCTACAGCATTTGAATCAGTATGTGACTTACCATCACTTCCAGATGGACGGGATCCACATGTTAAGAGATATTTTAAAGGAGAAGGATTGGTTGGTGACATTATATTTGAAAACTGCTTATTTCATGATTCCAATGGAAGAGAGAAGTCACAAATATCTGCAGTTCAGGTGGAACATGAACATTTTCCAGTTCCAGTGTTTACCCTTTGGTCTTTCATAAGCCCTGTGGTGTTTTACAAAGGTTTTGAGGACAGTTGTAGGTCTGTTGAGAGAACAAACGGTGAGAATGGTGATTTACCTAGACGACATTCTTATAATGAATTAAGAGAGGGAGATTTGGGAGAACAGTTGATTTTGGTAAGAAATGTTTTAGGAGAATCTAGGATTTATTGTGAATTTGGAGAAGTCAATTTTGCAACCAGCTCAGCAATTGGAGTTTCTAGGATTCATCTTTGACACAGTGAAAGTGCAGCTAAAGTTACCAGAAAGAAAGATAAGAGTGATAAAGAAAGAGATGAGTCAAATACGATGAAGACAGGACGTATTGTTGAGAGATTTGGCTCGAGTGATAGAACTTCTGTCTTCCTCAATTCAAGCAGTTGTTCCAGGTCCTCCAGAAATTAAAGAATTCAGGTCTATCGAAAGGTATTTGGTATGGAGACAAAGTGAGGATTTCAGTGGAAATGAGAGAAGAGTTAACCTGATTTTGGATGTTTAAGCATTGGATTTGGAGAGCAGATTTTATCAACCAAATAGGGTATTTTTTGAAGTATGGAAAATAACTATAACTATGTCAGAGTCTGTGTTTTATCCAATTTTTGAAGAAATGTCAAACGTCTGTCTGGTAAGTTGTATAAGGGAGTATGAAAAAGAATGGAAGAGTATAGACCGGATGGTGTTTCTTAGTTCCTAATTTCTTATGTTAAACCTTTCAAGGCTGCCTGGTGGCAAGCATTGCACGATAGGTGAAGAATGTCATAAAGAAAGAGTTGATGTTGAAAAGTTTAAGGCTCACTCTGTAAGATGAGTTATGTCTTCAAAAGTTTTTTGTGAAAGGGGAAGGTTAGATGAGATTGTGAAAGCTGGAGACTGGTCAAATTCAGGGGTTTTCAGGACATTTTACTATAAACCAGTAGAGCAAGTATATAATTTTGTTTTCAGAAGTTTTGAACATGCATAATGCTAGAAGACTGTCTTACCATAAGTTTGGTGAATAAAGAATCATGATTTTATTAAAGGCAAGGAGGCTAGCATTATCCCTCCCTTCCAACTGTGTAGGGAGAAATATTAAATATGTATACAGTCAAACACACACACACACATATATATATATTCAGAAGCCGAGAATCCAACCAAGTAAGTGCATACTCAAGGGACCGTTACTGTGCCACAGATTTTAATACCTGTTTAGTGTAAGAAATATGAAGTGTGTGTACTATAAATGAATATGGTAAGAGGTTTTAAGAATTTCAGGTTAATGCATTTATTACTTATGTTTCATTTTAGATAATTAAGGATTCCGTTTGGAAGAAGTTTGAAAGAGTAGAAAGAAGATGATAATAGCAGCTTCAAAAGAGGAAGAGTTTGGAGTGCTAGGGAGTTTTATGGATGGGATATTCTAATTTTGCTTGTGTTGTCATATTTGGTTCTAATATGGATTTTAACAGTTTCTGCTTGGAGGTGGCAAATAAAAGAGTTTATGCATAATGCTAGTCTCTTTGTCTTTAATAAAATCACGATTCTCTGTTCACCAAAACTATGAGAATCGGCCTTGTAATGCGAAGTATTCTATGTGTTATTGGATTCTACTATGAAGTGTTCTATGTATGCCCCAGCCATCAGTGATAAACAAAAGGGTTAAGTTGGCCAGGCCAAGGACCTGTGTAAGCTGCGGTGTCTGTGGTGCATCTCCCAAGTCAGGGAACTCTGCCAATTTGCCCTTTTCTATATTAATCCTTCCCATGACTGCTTGCGTGACAACTTCGCGCAGTTTAGGGTATCAACCGCCAATATATTCTAGGTGCAATAACATTGCAAATTCAACTGTTGCGTGTTATTTCAGACTCCTCGCCCTTGCGTTCCATGCGCTATGAGAATCTCTGGCGCCATGTTCACTGCTTCGTGGGCTTCTTCGTCCACTTGGTCTGGCTCTGGTGTTTTGAAACCTATGCTTGTGTTGCTACATAGTGTGTGAAGTAGGATTCATTGTGCTACGCGTTTTGTATTAGGTGTCACGTCGCAGTGCTTTCTAGGCTACCCTGCCCGCAGTGTTCTATGGAGTATGACTATTCCCTCTGCAGGGAGCTAGGTTCATGCCAAGGTTTCCTGGTCCTGCGTTCTAGTTAAACACTATCCTTTCCTGGCACAGTGATCTGTGTTCCACTGTATGTGTCCTGGTCCATGGAATCCCCCTGCTAGTGTTCTAGGTTCTTTATGAATTCCGGTACCAGTGTTCTATGTTTGGAATCTATAAGATTTCCGGTTTCAGTGTTCTATGTTCGGAATCTATAGGATTTCCGGTGTCAGTGTTCTATGTTAAGAATCTGTAGGATCCCATAGGCCTCAGGGGTTTCTGTTCTCTAGTATGTCTGCTCTTTGTTCTAAATTTAAATACGTCTCCCACCTTTCCGTGTTGTGCGTCCCCCTCCCCTCGCTCCGGTTTCCCGGGGCTTTATTTAACCCGGCCCCCCAGACCACCTGGCCCTCCCGCAGCCGGTGTCTCGCGGCCGGGGCTGGCAAGCAGCAGCTCTGTCTGTCGGTAGCTGCCTCTCCTTTGGTCCCTGGCGCCAAGAAGCAATCCTTTGATTGTTTGTCAGTTGTTGAACTTACCTGCGGGTTATGACATTCAATAAAACAACAAGAACCGCCTTCAATGTCTCTGCCAACCCGTGGAAAATTATAGCTTCTCTAGGAAGCAACAATGTCAGCTTTATGGGCCTTTCATCCGAGAGCGGCGGGGGAGGGAGAGCTGGGGGCGGGGGTGCCAGGGAGGAGAGGCGGGTCTGCGACTAAAACCTCAAAGTACCCCGTGCTAGGCCCGGGAGGGCGCAGACGGCACTTCTGGTGGCCTATGCGCCGGTGTTAAGTTCAGCATAGAAAAGTTGACGACCCAGCCCGACGATGAAGTGCGGGAAACACCTCAGATTGAATTTTACAAGTGTAGAAAAAACCCTAATGGTTGTTGAGGCAGCTGAGGCTCACTTCCTCTATGCGTGAGGCGTGCACTCACAGCATGACACTTTTATGCTTTTTTATTAATGTTGATTCCGGAGGTAATAGATTTTGCTTGTCTCTATCTTTTTAGATCACCTTCTATGGGCCTTCTGTAAAATTGGAAAGGAACATAGTGTGCAGGTAGGTCCATTTCCTCTTTAGATGCAAAGTTCCCTTTTGCCAACAGGAACATTAAAGTAATGCCACAAAAATGACGAGAACTCGTTTCCCTGATCTGGAAATCTAAAACACTGTAGTAAACGGCATCACAGCCAACGGAAACGGTTTCAGGATGTGTGGAGACTTTGAAGTACTTCCCAGTTGTGACAACTTCCCGCCCCTTTGCCCTCCCTCTCGTGCCCACGGGTAGAGAATTTCCTGGCTTGTGCCAGCTTCTCCCTAACACTCTATTTTCAAAACACTGATCTCTTTCGCAACTTCTTCCTTAAATTCACACTGAGAAACAGGAATAAGTACAACTACCAGCTCTCCACGCCCCTTCCCAAACAAAGGTGGCCCCTGGTGCCTGATCATCGTGCAAGAAGAGTCGCCCCCATTCATAACCCATGCACCTGTCCCACAAATAGCACCCCCAATCCCGTTTGTCTCCCCCTATGTCTGCCAGCCTGGCCCGCTTTCTGAGTCGCAGGCCTCTGGGTCCTGATGGTCGTCACAGTCAACGTGAGTAGGGTGTGTGCAGGCAGAATATGGATCTATAGGACCCTGTGTGGAAAGGCGGGGTCAGAGTGTTGGATGTGTGAATTATAGCATTATGAAGGGTAATTGAAGCGACTAGGACAGGAAGATTTGAAGCAAATGAGGGGCGTGCTTATGCTTTAATTGCTGGCCTAGCTAATCAGGAAACCCACTCAAGTCCGACTTCAAATCCCATTTGACCAAATTGTGTGATCCTTGGCAAATCACAGCATCTTCCTGTGAGTCATTTTTATTCTCTATACATTTATTTGGTCAGTGTTCACAAATAGACAAACTCAAGCATTAATTGACGTACACAAACTGGACTTGTAGGGGGTTTCTTCGTTCTTGTATGTCTGCAAATAAGCCTCATGGTCTAACCCAAGAAGTACATACAATGGTATAACAGGTCTTTAAAAATTGCAACAAAGTACGGACTAAAGGACTCAGCTGACAAACATTTCGTTTTTTTAAATCTTTTTCCCTGCAATATACAGTTTACCGTTTTACTCGGTGGTCTCTGCCGGAGAACGCTGAGTTACTAATAAACTTCACACTCTGCAACGGAGCAGAACTTTTTTCCGTTGGTGAGCTCATCACGTCATTTTGTGCAGACTTGGCGGGTTCTCGCAAGCACCCATGAGATTTGCTAGCCTCCTGCAAGACTTTGCAACAATGTCTCACCAGTCCTTCTGTGGGCGGGCTTACTTGTCGCAACAATAGTAGGGGTTCTTGACCCTCAACTACCGTCAAGAATCATGGGGACTTCATCCCCCAACCAGTAGTGTGCCAGGAGGCCCCTTGGCAGAGTGGTTGAGAAAAAGGGCAGGACTTCCGATGACTTCTCAGCAATCTGGATGTGGGGACTTACTTGTGGCAACAATAGGGGTTCTTGGCCACCAACGATCCTCAGTAGCCACGGGGACTGCATTATGGGTGGCTGAGCAATACTCCTCCCGCTCACTGAACTCTGTGGCATTTGGTGCAGTTTTTCTACAGCTCTGCGGAATTCCACAGAGTGGAACTCCACAAGCTCCGCCCACGCCTACCACAATGCAAAATCTAAGTGGTCCCGGCATATCCCCATGGCTACTACCAGGCAGAGGGACTCACCAAAACCAACTTCCTGATTAATCCCCTGAGCAAGAAACTTGACTCCTTACTTAGTTTGTGGCACCTTACCATGAATCGAAGGTCTACAGCCTTCTTCTGTAAAGTGTATTCAGTCTTTTGCACATACAATTCTTCCTCTGGCAAGTTATTCAGCATTGAAGGGAGTTCAACTTGTGATTCCCATTAATTCACCGAACACAGAGACCGAATTATTAATTCTGGCCCAGGTTCTCCTCATTGAGTTCACTGGAAACTTGGCATGGGGGCTTAAATATGAATCAAGAGTCATCTGCTCCCCGGAGCTTGAAGGCACAGGGTTGTCCATTATGCCATATCCAACTCTCTGGCAGCTTATAATGTATTAAATAAACTCTCCATTAACATTATACAGAAGTGAACCATTTAGTCAGGGCCAATCTCTGTATTGGTGCTGGTTTACAGAAGGCATTGTCTCTAGTAGCACAACATGAATAATTTCTGGCATGATTTTTAATCTCACTGTGAATTGGAAAGGCCATTAAACTGATCAAACAACAAAGACAGCCCACATAGGAGCTGGAGGACGCCATTATCGTGACACGTGGTGGATCAACATCGACTGTTAGTATCCATTTAACTCTACTGTGCACCAGTCTTAGATAGTCCATCATTGGCAGCCCTTGACTTGATCAAATACAAAGTCTTTTAAAAAACTGTTCAACCTGAGCATGAAAGTCCACAATGTTTAATCCATCTGGAGTTGGGTATAAAAGCAGAATTAAAACTGCTAACTGACACCACCATATTAGACTGCAGCAAGATAAGGTGTAATCAGGCAAAAACCTTGGATAAACTGATTTAGAAGGAACTGCTTTAAAGAAAGTGGGTCTCTTAATGGAATTGGCAGAACAATGTAGGAGTCATTCCAAGGCGGATTGCATACACAGAAGTTAGCTAAGAGCCAATTTAAAAACCGGGGACCTGATTCACAATCGTTATTTACACTTTTTGAGTAAGTCTATGCTTTTAAGTACGTTTTGGTATTCACAAACTCCATGTGTATGTTACTACTAAGAAAAACAATAGTAGGTCCAGCACTACACATGGCCAATCACTGCCACAGCTACTAACTTAATTAAAGCTTGGTTTATCTGTATGTCAAAGGTTTGCATTACGACTTCTCTGCTCTAAAAAGAAGCACTGACGTGGTAACCTGATGGATGAACAGTGGGGTCAAGGTAAAGTGCATGTATATAGTATTTCTACAGCGCAAATCTAACCAAAAGGCAGCGGAGAGTTTTACAGAGTCATAAGGCATAAAGTCTACGAGAGATAGGAGAGGTTGCTTTAGTATGTTTAACAGATTGTGATGTTGTGTTCTTTAAAGAGGTGAGTGGATCCTCAACGTTTTACCTAGATAACAGCAGCGTTAGGGAGGCAGTGAGTTGAGGTTTTTTGAAAGGGCTCTAGCAAAAACCTAAAAATGATAACTTGCTCTTTCATTATTTGGGATTTCCACATTTTCAAACAATGCAACAGTTCAGTATTGATGAATTCCAAAGATGCAAAAAGCCCAATGGCAGAACGTGTGAAGTATGGCAGTGCAACCTAGACTTAACCTGGGTACATCCCATCACATTTCAGGAATATTAATATCCCTACATCAAAAAGTGCACCATAGTCAGATTTTCAAGTCAGGTATTTTAATATATGCAGGGATGGACCAGCTAGCATGCAGGAAACTATTTCTAGCTAGGTACTAAATCGCCCACTGCCACTGGTTCCTAGCTCTGACCTTGCCTAACCTCTTTTGTTGACCAGGGAGTTCCACTGTGCCTAGGATAACTGCAGCAAGATTCAGATTCTGGGATCACCTTTTTATTCGTTTCCTTAAACCCCTACAAATATTCTTTGCAGCAAACTGGAAATCACTCTCTCCGGTTTCTTCCTAAAACATAAACACACTTAACTATGTTATTAAAATTCAGCCCCAGGCGTTCCATTGCCTAATGAGAATGTGTGTTTTATTATCTAAACAAGCCCTGGAGGAGTTAATGAATGCTTCTTGACATTAGGTGTTGTAATTTGATGGTAGATTTGAAGAGGCAATTGATAGTGGCCCTGTGTGTGCGGTGTCATGCCTTCCTGTCATGTATTTGTGTATTGTAAGGCCTCTTCGAAGCACTGAGCTGGAACCAGAGCACCAGAGAGGCTCCTGTTTGTGTTGGCAGCAGGTTGTGCGGTGTCAGACACCGAGGAGAGCACACACTCTGGGTCGCTGGAGCTATAGGAGGTTCTAGGCAGTGGGGGATCACACCCTGCAGAGGCCTCTAAGCAGTCGAAATTTCGCCACGCCCCTCACCCCCGCAAATTATCTCCTAATTCCCAATGCACCAGATTGTTTTACAAACTGACAGCTGCCAGAAGATGAGCTTTTGAGATACAAACTCTTATGTGAATCTGATGTCTCTGGTTTATGTACTTTAAGTTGCATTTGAATTCGTTGTCATAGGGCCCCTAAAGGGAGTAGGGTACATAGGCCGGTGCCTACTTTGCCTATTTGGCAATCCAAAACTAGCTCCAGGAAAGTCAAGAGGAGTGAAGAGTACTAAAGGCAAAGAGCTCCGCAGGCTGGAAGACCACTTCATGTAGACAAACCATGCCGGACAGTGACACCTGCACATGCATGAGGAAGAGCCCAGCATGCAGACAACCCGTGCTGAACAGTGTACATATACTTCCACGCAGAGCGTGCTGGACAGTACACATGCACTTCCACGGAGACAGAGCACAACATGCAGACAAACCGTGCTGGACAGTATGCATACACTTCCATGCGTACAGAATGCAGTGTGCAGACAAACCGTGCTGTAGAGTATACATACACTTCGCAGGGGTGGCTCCTCCACTAGGGCGGAGGAGCGTCGCCACAGTGCTTTCTTGCAGCATGAGAAGCAGAAACATAAAATGGTAATAACTTCCAGTTAGAACCATGTTATATTTAGTTGCCAGTGGGCGGGTGGGCGGGGCTACTCTGCAAGCAGGAGCAGAGTGGTGTGCCCACTCCTGAGGGCGCAATGACTGCTTGGTCGGCCCTCTGGGGCCACCCAAACCAGTCATTCGCACTCTGACCTTTCTCCATGCAGGCTGCAATGCAGCCTGCATGGAGAAAATGGCCACCACATAAGCCCCTGGCTCGGCGATGGCCCGACCAATCACAACGCTGCCATTGCAGCATTTTGATTGGCTTAGGGGGAGGAGGGAGGCTGTCTGCTTCCAGTTCCTGCTAGAGGCAGGAGAGCAGGAGCAGGCGCTGAGAAAACACGGGACCCGGCCAGGGAACAGGTTCGTTTTTAATTTACTATTAAAAAGTGTGTCAGTGATTCTCACACAGGCTTGAGAAGAAGTATGAGGGGCTGTCATACTCACACCTTCAAATGGCGAGAGCTGAGTATGCAGGCAAACTATATGGGGCAATGATGCCTACACATGCATTAGGAGAGAGAAAGGCATGCAACAAGATGTGTGGCAATGATTCCTACACATACCGATAAGTGCAGCATGATGGCGAAATATACGGAGGTAGTGGTACCTACACATGTACGAGGAGAAAGGGGTGGCATGCAGGCAAACCACGCTGGGTAGTAACATCCACACAGAGACTATGGAGGAGCACAGCATGCAGGCATGGGATAGAGTGACAATACCTACAAGTGCACGAGAGGAGACCATGAAATGGAAGCAAACAATGCAAGACACTGTTACCTGCACATGCCTGAGGTAAGAATGAGGCAAACAGGCAAGCCAGGCAGGGACTTGATACGCTCACATGCATGAGGCAATTACATGTTATTGATGTAAACCATACACTTGAGGGGGAGCATTGCATGTAGGCATACCATGCACGGCTTCAAATAGAACTGAAATGTAATAGAGGTGAAAGATTATGGGCTTGATTATGAGTTTGGCGGTCCATCGGTTCGCCAAACCGGTGGTGGAGGTGAGGTATCGGTCGTGGACCGCCACACTAGTGGTCTGACTGCTGTATTGCATTACAAGTATGGCGGTTGGACCGTTTTGGGACTACCACAACCGCCAGGGAACCGAGTTTCCTTGGGGTGGCGCGGCTGTCTGGAGCAGTGTTGCTGCGGCACCACCAGGCATATTCTGAGTTTCCCCACCGCCATCCTTTTCATGGCAATGAGCCTGCATTAAAAGGCTGGCGGTGGGGAAACAAAGGACCCCTGTATACTGGGATGCATGCAGGGGGACATATGGTGTGCTCCCCTGTGTGCATGCATGCCCAGTTCCAGCACGGCATGGACTAAACAGTCCATGCTGCGCAGGAGCTTGCTATGGCGTTCCCATTTTCGTGCCGCCGAGGGAGCGCCAAAGGACCGCCTGCCAGACGAGGAGAAAACTCCTAATCTGGCAGGAGGCCGTTGGTTGATTTTGGAGGTGCAGGAGCGGGACGGTGGAGTGCCACCCCCCTTCAGCACTACCAAAGTTGTAATCAGTCTCTTTTGCTGTTTTGCTTATGCAACATCTCGGTTCAGCTATTCATACTTATGGATAGGACCAGTGACAGCAGAAGATCTGTCAAAGTGGAAAGGTATAAATACCCGCCATGATGTCCAGGCGACTTCAGGTGGGGAAAGCAATTTGAAAATAATGGGTAATGGGTAATTTTACAATACACTTTTAACAGAAATATGCAAAAATATGCAAAAGGTTCTGAAGGGTATCTCATAAAGTATTCAATATTCTCATTGTGTGCGTACAGCCCCTGACACTTCCCCAAAAAACTTGAAGATTCACCCACCCCAAGAACAGTTTGAGAAAAGGAGGCAAATGGCGTGTCTTTTAGTATAATTTTTCTAAACAAATTTTGTAAAGTCAATATGTAATACATGCAGTTCAAAAAGGCTGCATGACGAAATCTCGCTGACAAAAATATTGTTGAAAAAAATATTCCTCAAAAAAATATTGACTACACAAATATCGACTTTATAAGCGCTGTATTTAAAGTTAATATTAATGACAACAAATATATAGAAGGCTGTGATATCACCATGAAATAATTAAGTATATTGAATTCTATTATACACTATCGTAAGTTTAAAACATATATTAACTTTAAAAACATAATTACATTTAACAAAATATCTATAACATGAAAAATATACTTAAATATATTTAAAAAATGATAACTTTCAAACACAAAATAAAATATAATGTTAGAATAATCAAAGCATTACTAAACATAATATTCTAAAAAATATGTAAACATAAAAAATAAAAATACTTATAATAATATTAATTTCAAACACTAGCTATCGAATTTATTTTTAAAGTCTTACAATACCAATATAAAAATAAAATATCATGTGAGAATCTGGGGTCCCGCACAAACATAATTGCAAATATACTGTAATGCTCACATTGGAATCTGCAATAAAAATTGTTTTACAAAAAAAAAAAAAAAAAAAAAAATATCAAGTAAGATACATTACTGCACATATAGTAAAACATAATTTACATTCATCTTTTAAAATTAAAAATATATATGCATTAAATACAATTTTCAAAAATAACATAAAAAATAGAATTTGAGAAATGAAATTCACTACTGCCACTTCAACCTGACCAACTGTGGAGAAAGTATTGGATTTGGATGGATCATATTTACTATTCCCACTCCAACATAAGCTACAATAGGGAAAGTGTTGGACTAAGAATTGATTGGGTTTACTATCCCCCCTTTGACATAATCAACAGCTGGGAAAGTGTTGGCTCTTAGGGGTCAGCTTTACTATTCCCACTCCAAACTGAACAACAGTACAGAAAGTATTGGACTTGAGAGGGAACATATGTACTATTCCCACTCCAACATAAACAACAGTAGGGAAAGTGTTGGACATTTTCACTAGTCCTACTCTAATGTAAGAAACAGTAGGAAAAGTGTTGGAGTTTAGAGGCATCAGATTTACAACTCCCACTCAACCTGATCAAGAGTATGGAAAGTATTGGACTTTTGAGGGGTCAGATTTACTATTTCCACTCCAGTAATAGCAAAAGTAGGGAAAGTGCTGGACTTAGGAGGGGTCAGATTTACTCTTCCGACTCAGACATAAGCAACAGTAAGGTAAGTGATGGATTTTGGAGGGGTCAAAAATAATATTCTCACTCCAGCATGAGAAACAATAACAAAAATGTTATACTTTAGAAAGCTCAGCTGTATTTTCCCAATCATAAATTAATACAAAATAAATTACATGTATATAAAATAAATAAGAATAAAATATATTTCCACAAACATATGAAAAATATTTTAGATTTGCTTTTTTTTTTATAAATGATTAGAAGCTAAAAATGTGAAATTAGCTCAGACAATTATATATAAAATTATATCTAAAATTATATAGATACATAAATTAAAAAAATAAATATAAAACACTTCCCTTTCTATTACCCTAAAATTCTACAACCACAAAACAAATTAAAATTATAACACATAAAAATAACAATATGCATTATTTTCCAAAATACTAACAGTATAAAATGTATTACACAAAAAATCCTTTAGAAAATATACATAAATAATATCGAAATAATTTTAAAACAATAACATAATTAACATACATATCAAAGTCACCAATTTAAAAAAAGTAATTTCAAATGAGTTGTTAACTACCAAGAAAAATTACATAATTATCAAAGTAACAAGTTAAAAATTATAAAGAAATTATACTTAATGAAAAATATTTTTGAAAATATCTGCTCTACTCCCATACAAAGCCAATAACCTGACAAAAATTTGACATAACATAAAAAAGTTTAAATATATTACCAAATAAAAAAATTCAAACCACACTAAAAGTAATTAAACAATCTTAAAATTAAAATATTAACAATTTATAACACAAAAAATAATAAACACACCTAAATATTTATATAATGCTTTTATGTACAACTATATTAAAAAACAATATAGATTTTTTAAATTATATTCCTACATTCCATAATCTGTCCCTCAATATTTTTTAGATTAAAATATTTCTGATATGATATTTGTGTCTCACAATATTTCTAAAACAATATTTTACCAGAATACTTCAAAAATGCATGTAGCCGATCATTTTATATCATCTTTATTCACCTCTATGTTTCTCCTCTTTTCTTTTTTCCTCTCCATCCCTTCCAAGGAAATTCTCATTCATTCTTCCATCGACTGTGTGTCTTTCCTTTAAAAACTTTCACGATTGGGCTTGTGGGCCCTTTACGCACCTGAATCCGCACTCCCTTCACTAACTTTATTTCCTTTACTCGCTGAAATCATCTCTCTTTAAGCTATATCCTTCTTGATCTGTCCGGGACATGCGACACTGTATATCGCCCTGTATGGATTTCATTACTTTAAACCATAAGCATGAAGAGATCCACTATGCCCTGAATCTCCTCATATTGATTCAGTCGTTCCTTCTCAGTAACATGAGGCTCTAAGAGAAAACCACAACCCCGCAGCCAGTAGGGGTCCCTCATGGTTCACTCTTATGCCCATTACCCTTGAAGGCATCATCTCCACCTTCAGCTCTCTTACCACCTTTACACAGCTTACACTGTACACGTCTTCTGCTTTACCACCTTCTGCCCTACTTCTTAATCACATTTTGTAGTCTGCTTCAGTACTACTCAGCATTCATTGATTCTTAGGTATCTTATGACACATTCCTCCAAAACTATGGGCCTTCACTTTCCCCATCATTGCACCTCATCTCCCCAAATAGTTCTATCTGCATTGCTCCTGACATCATAACTTTCTCCTCCCCAAAATAACACTTCGGGATACTCGTCAAACCTACAATGTGCAAGGAACAATTTTTGACTGCCACTACTACTGATGCATGTTACCAAGTATTCAATACAGGAAAATATGCTCATGATATTAATTTGCTAGTCCTTAGTAGACTAAATTATCACAACAGCCTTCTTGTAGGCCTCCCTCAGTTTTCTTTTCCCCACTGGTGAAGATACTCTACCATGTTTTTTTATCAGAACCTCATTAAACCCAACCAGGTACATACACACCACTCGCTTGCCTTCCTCATTATACAGCTCGGTAACTTATCAGCTAAAAGGGACCTTTTCTGGCTGTTGACAATCATATACAAAGTTGGGGCAAGATACCTCTAGCCTATTCACTATATATCAAATTATGCAAACTTATAAAGTTAGAACATAGCAAGCATTTTATAATGACAAATGTAAAAATTACAGAATGAAATAGACAATCACAGAGATAAAATAACATACTTTCAGTGGATAAAATAAAGAAAGGTAGTAATGTAAAAGGAACCCGGGAGATGATAGCTGATGGAGGAGGAAGAAAAAGATGAAGGAACAGGGAGAGCAAAAGGCAGGCAGATGATGTGAAGGTGCCTTTGGAAGAGAAGCAGTTTCAGCTTCTTGCTGAAGGACCCAATAGAAGCAGCAATGCAAAGGCTAGGAGGGAAATAGCTCCAAATTCTGACTGCACTGATAGAAAAAGACGTTCCCATAGTACATTTCTTCTTAAAGACTGAAGGCTCTTGGAACAGAGTTCCCTTACTGGAGAGTGATCTGATCACATCTGATACTTTTAGTTGAGTGACATGGTATAAGTGAGGCTAGGTCCTTCTGCCACTCCTTAGCCTTGTGCACTGGGGTTTGGCCGCCCGGGGTGGGTTAGGTACCAGTGCTTCGCCGTAGGCCAGGCCTAGTGGTCATTCCCTGCTGTGCACAGCCAAGGTCGTGGTTAGTGGAGTGGCAACACATCGTGGGTTAGGTGCAGGGCATCACTAAAGGAAAGGCCCTGTAGCCAACCTTTCCTACGTAAACCAAAGGCTGTGCACAGCAGGACTTGAAAATGAAGTACATTATAAAAAACTCAATAAAATTCAGTGAAAAACACAGCTAAAGACTGAGGTATTGTTCTGGCTTGTAAAATTCACTGAAAAACACAGCTAAAGACTGGGGTATTGTTCTGGCTTGAATGCATCAATCCCACTGAAATTCGCTGCTATGCTTATCAATGCACACAACACACACCATAACTCATGGCACCCACATGCTCGTAACACTAATTTGCCAATGTCAGACTGATAAAAACATGTATCAAGATAAAAACACGGTTGGCCATGAGAGCTATCGCATTTGTTGTGCGCATTCATAACCATAGCAGCCAAATTCCTGTTATTTTACACGTTTGAGCCAGAACCATAACACAGTCTCTAACTATTTGTTTTTTTACAGTGAAATATATATTTATTAGATAGTGGTGGTTGCCACTGTTTAGTTATGGTTCAGCCACACTTTCCATTGATGAGGCATTTTTAGATTTGCCTATAACTTTTAGCCCCATGGACAACAATTAATTGGGTTAATCATAAAAGGTGCAGAATGCCAACTTCCATGCAGATTAGATCCATGCAGGTAAAGAAAAAAGTTAAAGGGGTGAAAAATATGTGTTTTCTCACGTAGTTCACAAGGGGCAATTTTGCACACTTATCCCGCCCAAACTGATGACAAATTTACACCAAACTTGGAACGCATTTACAACTTTTCTCAGAAGAACTCTTTTGTTGGTTTGATGTAATTCTGTTATGTAGTTTTTTAAATATAAGCATTTTAAAAAGTTGCAGAGTAAGCCTTAAAGAATTACATCTTATGTATATCTTTGTAGATTAAAATCTGGAATCTTGATTTGTGGCTCATGTCAATCACTATTATTTATTTTTTACTAATGTGATTGACTCGAGCGAGGCTTTAAAAAAAAAAAATTTCCACCATCTTGGAAATCATAAATTGATTCTGATTCGCAATTTTTGCACTGTCATGTAAAATGTAAACAGTCATGGGGGAACCAACCTCTGACGTGTCTTACCTCTGGGGAGGTCTGAGGGGTAATTGTGGAGGTTTGGAAACCTGGAGTCAAACACCAGGAAAAAAGGTAGAAACCACTGTGTGAGTCACAAATCAAAAAGTGCAATAGCGCAACCCGCTATTTTAGGGGCCGTATTTGACTGCCATTTTGGGAATGATTCATGAATTGAATATAATTTGTAACCTAACCTGCAGTGGGAAAATAAATTCCATACGAAAGGGGTGGCACTACAACGATGGTCTGACCTCAAGGCATAGGCGTTGCCTACCTACAGGGGCCTGTAGCCAGACCTTGAGCAAAATACCCATTTCACACAACCCAAAGCCGTTCTCAGCGTCAGTTGGCTCAGATAGAGGGGTGGGGTCGTGTATATATACATACGTTGTAGTACAAGCACTGAGTTGCCCCTCTTGGCCCAAACACTTCGCTGATGTGCGATGGGGGCAAGAGGTACCCAATGCATATTTTCACAAACAAAATGCTTGTATTCTGTGAACAAGGACAAGTCGCTGTTGAAGCGCATTGGGTTTTGATCTGCTAAAATAAATACTCACTTTCACAGCAGTCAGAAGTGTCCATCTTTTAATGCTGGGATTACAAGCATTTTGTTTATGGCTATATGTGATTTTGTGTGTGTGTGTGTGTGTGAGATGTCATCAATTATGCCTTTGAGATGTCATCCATAATATTATAAATTGTTTTACTTCATTTAACATTTCATGAGTGATGTAATATGTGAGGCCATAAGCATGCATGATTGGAGCACAAGTTATAGTTAGGTCACTAAAGTGTAACTGCCTAATTAGAGTATTTTTCCAGCTTTTAAATGCATTTCTTATTTTATTTCAACACCTACATTTAATATAAGTTTAACCTTTATTTTTCAGTGTTTTTCTTTTTTTTTAATGTTGAGCATGTGCACAACACCTTGGGCAACCTGCACCGACCCCCTCCTCCTATTGCTGTGGAGCAGAACTTGGCAGCAAGGCCTGGCCTTAAGCCAGGCCAATGCCCAGCCCCCGTGGGTGGCCGACCCCCACTAAACATGGCCTGTGGCTGTGTGCAGGGGAGGTTGAGGCGAGGCCCTAAGCCAGACTCTGCTGCACACAGCCTTTGGCTGTATACAGTGGGAGGATGGCCGTATGGACTGGTCTCTGGTTAAGCCACTAACCAGTAACCGTGAGCACCTAACCTCTACCATATGCCCTTCAGCTTTGTGCAGTGTTGGTTGGGTCTTCGCCCAACCTACTGCAGGCAGCCATCCCTCACAGTGCTTGGCGGTTGGCCGAAGGATATGGTCTGCGAATAGACCCTTCCAATAAAAAAATATAAAAAATATTACTATTGTACCAGTACTGCGACACCTCACTGGAGGCCTCGCTATGTACTGCGGTATCAGGTGCTGGTTCTGTGGATACGTGGTTGGCCACAGGGTCTGGCCTAAGACCAGGCCCTACACCTTATTCCTGGGGGCACCCAACCCTTGCGGGTGCACATCCTCTAGCCAGGCGCTGTACCCATCTCCCCACGGGTGCCCAACACCTAGCAGGTGGCGAACACACTGCTGAACACAGCCTTCAGCCATGCACAGCTGTAGGGAGGCCCTGTACCCAACTCACTGCAGGCGACCAGCCCCCACTGCACATAGCCTAAGGCCTGTACAATGGCAGTAGGCCACTAGGTCTGGTTTATTACAAGACCCTTCTCTTCTTTTTTAAAGATTTTTTTTAGTATAGCAGTACCAGGGCCCATGATATTGTCTCAGCAGTTTTTGCACTAGTACCTCGATACCAAAGGGACGTACCTAACTGGGTACCGCTGTACCAGCCACTGTTTTGTAGTATCTGTGACCCAATTTTGATTATTTTAAATTTGGACTTTAAGGGTGAATCACTTTGAGGCCTCCCGCCCCTTGCATGGATCAGGGGGTCATCGTGTGCCTATAGTGCCTCCTTATGTGGCCTTTGATTTTTTTTTCAAGACTTGGGTGCCAAGTCCCCAAGTTCTGTAAAGGATGCCACAACATATTATCCATGTTGTAGCCAGCCAATCAGGATCCATTTAGTTGTGTTTTTTCTGTATCAGAGAGCAAACTTTCCTATTGGAATTACCATTGGAAAACACAATTGGGGACTTCTCCCCTTTCTTTTTGTTGGTAGATCAGTGTGAATTTTCCATAAAGGAGCCAAAGTGGATAAACTTTTCCTCAAAAGTTTTGTCCAGATTTGACAAATGTTGACAAAGTTATTAAAAAAGCAAAAAATGTCTTTCCTATGGAAACTCTGACCCAAATATAACTAAACAGTAGTGAATAACACTGTGGGCCTTTCTATGTTCTAAAGACTTGTGAATCTTGATTGATTTTTTAAAAATTAATTTGTGGCACTCCAGCTGCGTTTGGCCGACCGCTGCTGTATATAAACGCCTTTGGCTTTGATCGGTAGAAGCTGGCCTCCTACAAGGAGGGACGATCAAAATCCACAGCCAACGTCCACTGTGCATGACCAAAGGCTGTGCTCAGTGGAGGTTGAGTGCACAATCAGGCGATGTAGCCAACCTCCACTGCTTATGACCAAAGGCTGTGCACAGTGGAGGTTGAGTGCACAATCGGGTGATGTAGCGAACCTCTGCTGAACCCAAAGTCTGTGCATAGTAGAGGTTTAGCCCCCATGGGGGCTGAAATATAGGGCCAGACCTAAGGCCGGGTCCTGTGGACAACATCTGCTGTGCACAGCCAAAAGACGTGCACAGTGGAAAATGGCAGGCTGAAATTTGGAAAGACTGAATGACAAAAAAAAACGCTGAAATCTACTGAAATTCATGAGTTCCCTTGTTTTAACAACTACAATTAAAATGTAATTAATGTTTTTTCAGGTCAGATTACCTATCACATTATAATTAACACTAAAACTTGGAACATGATATTATGTATTGGTTCTCTATGTGTTGTTATTTAAAGATGTGCTCTTATGTGTTGTTACTTGTTGGTATAAATACTGTAAGGCCGTCAGCATTGCATTAGGTGTGCAAAAATCGGTTAGGCCTCTAAGCTGACGTCTGATAAAAAAAGGTATATCCCCAAGGAATATTCTGGAGGGATTGAAGGTTTAATGTAAAAATGGACATCAGATCTTCATCGGTGAAAATGTTTGAGCTAATTAATGGTTCATCATCGGGGTCCAACCAGGCAGCCGAGTGCCGCCTGGTTGTGCTTCCACGCCTGACTACAGCGGAGCGGGTGTCGTGCAACAGTGTGATGTGGATGAAGGTGAATGTTAAAATATACCTCTGGGGACCCTTACCCGCTAGTTTATTCTTGGCGGCCCAGGGTATTTTGATTAAAATGTGTGGTGCAACTATTAATAGCCAAGTTTTTGCTGTGAGTTGCCTATGTGTTGGCGGTCTACATGTTTCAGTCCTGGTTGGACCCCGATGATGAAGCATGACACCAACCAGGTTGGTGTGTGAGGGGTTTATTAACAAGACTAATTGAGTCCAACCACCAGGCCATTAGCCATAAGTGACCAAGTGACCAAACACAGTGGGCCAGTCCACATTGATTCTTTACATTACATTTGGGGACAGGACGCGCCCCTAAAAACCCTAGCTCTCCCTCGTGATTAGCCTGAGCTAATTAATGTACACAGAAAATTCCATACAAAGTATTTTGAATATTCATAGTAAAGTCATTTAAAAGCACAACATGTACAAATACATGTAATGTTGGTTTCAAATTTTATTGCAGATGGGGTTAAATATCGCGCCGGGGTTATCGCTATCTGACATTAAAAAGCAGACATAAAGCAATTTGTCAACTTTGTAAATAATCTGGCAGAGTCGTCAGTAAACTGATACGAGAAACTTGCTTGATCAAAGTTGAATGAAACCAACAGTTAAAGTGCTGGGACATATCCTGAAGGTTTGCGTGCTATCGGCTTCAGTCCCAATTGTTTGGGGGTTTCGGCAATTGTTAAGAATAACATTGTGAGAAATTGATTAGCCAGAAATTAAAATTGCCCTTTCAATCGCATGCTATTTATGTAAGCATATATATGCACGTTGATTAAAATGTGCATAGACAACAATACCGGATATTTTGCTTTCTATCAAATAGAATGTATTTCTCTCAGTGATAGTAGTTCTCAAAATAAAATGAATGCTCTATGTAGCAGTAATTGGTTTGACGAGCTTTATAGCTTGAACGTAGTTTTGGTGGCTATTTAAACGGGTGTTTTCTGGAAGTTCAAACTGTGACATTACATTTCGTAAACTACATTAGGAATTGTCCGTGCATTGAGCTACATTTTCAATGCTCAACCTACTTGCCGGCCCCTTGGTCACATTAAGCAACACCCACGGGGTCAGAGCGGCCTCCACTCGGAAGTATGAAGCGGCTTCCCAGGGGCGTGGCCTGACAGTCCAAGGTGGACGAGGCTCACCTTGTTCGCAGAGAGCGCTTCGGGGGCGGGGCTTGCTGCTTGTGAGCGGCTGCAGATGCGTAAGACTCGAAACGCGCCTGTCAACATGAGTGGCATCGCTTCTCCCTGATAACAACTCGGGGGCGTGGCTCCCAGCTGGGGACATCAGGCGTGTCGCCCAATGAGAGCGGTGCGGGGCGTGCCCTTCGGCTCTTGTGGGCTCGTGCTGCTCTAAGAGGCGCGCGACCGGGACTGCCTCAGAGGGTTCCCCTGGTAGGCGCGAGGCTGCAGCGGCCCGTCAACACTGCGCCCCATGGAGCCCGTCAGACGCCCGGGCCACTGCGCAGCATGAGCGGCTCCATGGCCGAGGGCCTCCTGGGCTCGGACCACTCCAAGGCCGCCTTCCTGGAGTACGGAGCGGGCACCCCCTCGCCGCAGGGCCACTACCCCCTGCACAGCTACCACCCCCCTACCGAGGGGCCCTATGGGGGCTCCGCCTACGGGGGCCGGGCCCTGGGCTACCCCTACAGCCCGCACGGACACCCGCAGCACCATGCCAGCCCTTACCTGCCCTACCACCAGAGCCAGCACGGGGGCAGCCTGGGGCACGGGGGCAGCAGGCTGGAGGAGGACACAGGTGAGTGCCGAGCCCACCGCACATCTGACTGTAGTCACTCTTAGCAGGCCTCATCTTTGCAACTGTGCCCTGCCTGTCATGTGTGCACGCATGCAACTCACCTGTGCGCATCCCTCTCACAACACCCCTCCTTGTCCAGCAGTTGTCCTTGAGTCCTTTTCGCCTCTGGACTCACGTGCAAGCATCCTACACCTCAGACGTGGTGCTCTGTGCGCCTTTTCCACAAGGATGTACACATCCGTGCATCTGCACGTGTACCCGGCATCCACCTGAGTGCGCTCTCTCTTAGATCCCTCACCCCGCGTGCTTCCCTGCACCTTCTCCTCTTGCACCCCTGACTTGCACGCAGCTACTCATCTAGTTGCCCAGTCTGCACCGTTGTGGTCGTCTCTTACACGTAGCGTGTCTCTTTACTATCGCTTGTTTAACTAGAGGCATCTTGTACCTGCGGTCTGTCCGGGTCCCCTGCTGAGACACTGCCCGCCGATCTGGGTGCATTTCCCGCACGCATACTTTATGTAAATCGTTTAGCCACGTGTGACGACACACTTTATTGAGTTCTTCGTCCTCGGTACATGGGCAGCCTTACTTCCAGTGTGCGCCCCTGGCATCCTGAGTTGGTCTTGCGCTTTCTCCGTAGTTTCCAAAAACTCCCCTAGGCCCTTTACTGTACTTCATCCTCGACCTTTGACCTCTCTGCGCCTCATGTTCCCACGCTACCTTCAGTCACCTTGGTGATCCTGGCATTCCTAATTTTTTCCTCCTCTCTATGCTGCTCCACAGACCACAGTAGGGTCATCAATGCGCTATACAAGTGCAAAATACAAAACCTCACTGCACCACATGACATTGTGCGTCCAATGGAACCCCCCTCCCTTCTTTACCCATGAACCCCAAGACTGTGTGCCCCCTCCTCCCCCACTCCTCCAATCTCAATGTCTGTCTCTTCTTCGTCCAAAAACCTACGTGATCTCCGCGCCAGCCCCCTTTGAGAGGTAAGGGTATACGCTGTGGGCTGTGGCACATGGTCTGTCACGACCTCTGTGCACCCCACACCCTCCCTGACCCCCACTCGCGCCAGCGCCCGTCCAGTCACGGCCTCTGCTTCTCTTCACCTTATTGAAAATGTTTTTTTTTACAAAGTCCAGATGTTTCCCTCACCAGGGCCTGCCCGGGATTCATGGGCTGTGAAAGTTCGCCTCTTAAACGCGTATTCTGTTTCCCAGTTGCACAAACAGTGTTATTATTTATGACTTTAATTCACAGGAAAAACACGCGTCCGAATGTGTTAATTCAGGGGCGGAGTGAGAGGTCTGCGGCGGCGCCTGTCACTTACCAGGAACAGCACAGAGGGACGCTTTCAAGCTTTTCTTAAATTAAATGTGTATTAATTTTCTCTTAGATAAGACCAACTGTAAAAAAAACAAAAACGTTTTAATGTTTTATTTGAATTTACCCGTCAGAAATTTCAAATCGGTTGTCTCTTTTCACAGCCTCCATGTCATTCTTGGAGCGTTCTGTATTCAGAGAATTAAAGTTGCGATTGCTCAGGTGCAGACACTCAGAAATATAATTTACGAGCTTCCTGCAATGAGCTATCAAGTCACACTTATTTTTACAAATGAACACGCACGTTGTGTTTTTATTGGCGTGATTGTATAGCTTCAAATATCACTAGGCATGCGTTTCGCGGCGCTATGTTGAATTCGAACTGTGTCCCTTGATGTATACATGTCAAAGAGAAACGGATTTGCTGTCTGGCACTTTAAATTCCAAGGTGTTATTTCTTCATCCGTTTTTGCAGCGGACATGTATTGCCTGCGAATCAAACGTTATATGTAATTGGAAAAACATGTATTACTTTTGGTCTTCTAGTATTTTTTTGTAAGTGGTGTCTTTACTTTGGGGCCATGTTCTACGTTAGAGTCCTTGTGTATGTATACACATTTGCGCAAAACTATACATAAATTCCTAGCGCCACACATACTAAATCAATATATGCCACTATGCATAAAATGGTATACACCTTAACTACAAACTGTGTGTGTGCATGCATAGTGCTCAGTTGTGTTTTTGCAGTTGCAAACTCATATCGTGTGTTGTTCATCTCAGCGTGACCAGCACAGATATTTTGAGGGTGTTACACCTCCGCGAGCTATGGTTCTTTTCACTGTGCACCATGGTGTGTGCCAGCTTGTATTGCTTTGTTGGTATCACGTTCTTTTATTTACTTTCTCGGCTCCGTATGTGCCAGGTGGGCGCCTGAATTAAAGCGCTCGCCTTGAACACTATATACGGGATCTGCTAAACCATAGCGGTGGGAAGCGTTGCGTCTGTCCAGGGACACTTCTGGGGGCATCCGGGTCCAGGGGCCATTGCTGCTGCCCTGGGACCCATGTCATGCGACACCACACCAGGTCCGCGGGGTGTCTCTGTGGTTCTCCGGCATCTGCACTAGTGCAAGCCGAAATCACATCGGTCCTGGGGCCCATGGCACTCCACGTCCGTGGGGTGTCCCGACGTTTCTGCGACCACTGCACTAGTGCATACCGGAGTCACACCGGTTCTAGACCCATGGCACAGCCAGCACACCAGGTCCGTGGCATGTCCCTGTGGTTCTGCGAGCACTGCACTAGTGTAAGCCGGAGTCACACCGGGCCTGGGGCCCTTGTGACTTAGGGAACCTGTGAGGGGGCTCGCCTAACATGCGTGTTTGTGTGTGAGCGCGCGCGCGCCGAGTTTCTCGTGCAGACAAAGGCCGCGTAAAACCGGTGCCACAACGCGAGCCACAGCGATCTGTGTTCTATCCGCGCTCCAAAGGTGTAAGGTGCCATCCGAACAATAGTGCATCACAAGCACAGGACATTGGTGTGCAGGACCTCACACATGCTTCCACTCTGCTCTCCATGGCAGTGTAGTAACAACTTACAAAGAGACCACGCCAAATATCCAGCACGGTGCCGGGCGCTTTCCGCTGCACAGCATGGAAATGACGTGGAGCTTAAATACTAAGTGTTATTGTTGCTTTATACTCTGTATTGCATAACAAGTCCATTGCATTTCATTATGAAAGCGTTGCAAATGTGACATTATGTAGGGCATCCAAAGTATAGTAAAACACAGCGTTTACTATATCACAAGTATATTTCTCACATTGTGTAGCTCATTGTATTGTAAATAGAATATAGCCTTGCGCAGTAAATCACACGTGTAATTCATTCCATCGTGTACTACTTCCCAAGCATGGTGTATTACATGACGTTGTACATCACAAATATAACTACATAGTATTGTACATTGGAATCATAGACATGGTCTCGTGCTGCAAGTTTAGTGCACTACATTGTAAATTATTTAGCAAATACCGTTTAAAACATTATGCCGTATGTGTATTTCCAAGTATATTACAGCACATTGTGCTGTCCGTTGCAAAATACATCACCTCAAGTTGTTCATTTTTTTTATGTAGTGTACCACAGAATATTTCGTGCAAAATAGATTATAGGGGGCCGTTCATGGCTCGTTTGGTACATTAGTGTGTAGTATATTAGATTAAACATGCATTTAACCGTGTTCTACCTTCCATTTATAGTGCATTACAATGGTGCTGCATTGTGTATTATGTTGTAAATTAACATTTCTCGTATTGTGCATTATATTTTGTTGGGTATAATATACTTACAACATTGTGTTGCTTAATAACTTACACTGAATATTTATAGTACACACTTCCCACACCAAACTACAATTTGAGTAAATGATATTGTATAGCATGTTACAAGCCTCTGGTATATGACCTTGCGTTGCGCGTTACATACACTTATACAACAGCACCGTGCGGTATGTTGGACGCCCAGGGGGCCTTGTGCAGTACATTTCCAGGGTATTTCCCGTGTAACCCGATTCACGCCGCCTGACTTTGGAGTTTAGTGCCGGCGTTTGCATATATCTTTCCTTGAATAATATTTGTGCGTTGTTGGGCCGTGTTTTACAGCGCGCCCTGCTCTGGTCGCATCGCTGCATGCATGTGATGTGGCAAGCACTTCTGTTCGTGGTGCCAGGTTTACATGTGTGCCCCTCTTCTAGCACCAGACTGTAAGGGGACATGCGAACACGACTTGGGCGCATTGCCTAGCCATCGAAAGGGGCCTAATTTCAGCCAAATCCTCTTTCTATTTCACCATTTGTTGTGCGTGAGTTCGGATTGGGGAGTACAAGACCCCTCTATAGAGGCAGAGCTGCGGGGTTCATTTAGGGCCGTTATATGGGTCGCCTTTGGGAAGCCGGCGCCGATCTACGCCCGGTCAGGTATTAATACCGAGGCAGCAGACCCAGTGCGTGGGCATATGCATACTTTTATCATTCATTTACGAGGTTTATAGCCCCTGACTCGCCGTGAATCCATGTATGATCTGTTATTCCTTGCGTGCGTTTTATTTTGCACTCCGAAACAATCCCATCTCCACCCTCGAGGCAAAACTTGGGATCCATCTCTGTAAAATCATATTTTACGTTGAGTCCCTGCTGTGTTAGCGGGACTCTCCTCCAGGGGGGGGCAGATAGAGGTGAGTGCAGGCATCCTTATGTGCTGCGCCAGACTGTCCCTTCCGGCCACGGCAGAGTTTGTAAAATAATAAGCGCCGGGCTTCAAAGTTCTCAAAAACCGGCCGCCAGCGCTACAGAGTGCCGGGCTTGTAAATACCAAGGCTGTCGCCTCCTGTCCCGCCTTGTGCCTCTGTCCTCCACAAGGCACTCCTGCACCCTGTCGTTCTCTCACCTAAGATCTTTCATCCCTTCTGTCTCCCTTTGCCCCTGTTTCCCATAGAATTTATCCTCCTTTTCTGCCTTTCTCTCCCTTGATTTAGGTCAAAATGTGACGTTAAAAAATATGTCCCGGGCCCCAAAAGGAGTGCCAGTGGACCACACCAGCTTAGATTAAGCACTCCTTTCGGCTTTCTTGTGGATGTAGCTGCGCAGACAGGTGTTTATAGCTCAGCGAGGCTCCTGTTCCAGTGTGGAGAGTTATATGTGACAGGGATAAAGACGCCGTGGCCCTTGTCTACAAAAGATGTTGTCTGTGGGGCCGTGAGTTGGGGTTACTGGTCTAAAAGTGGGGCTCGATTAATCGTAAAATGGGTTAGACGGGGTTCATTGTAGGGCCAGGCCCGTGTTCACGGTAATAGACCGGGATTTGAAGGCCCGCAGGTGCTTATATAGGCAGCGAGTTAAAGGCGCTAGATAGGCTCTTATATTTAACGTGTCGGTGCTTTTTTTGTTTATTTTTTTAGCGATGTGCATGTTTCTACAGTTAGCAAAACAGTGTTTAGTTGCTATAAAACATTGTACAGACTCTGGCGTCTGATTTCCGCATCTAAAAATCTGCCGGGTGGCCGGGACTACCTATGTAATGTATGGAGGGATTATACTTCACAGCCTGTATGGACGCATTTACGGAAGAACGCGCGCATTGTCGCCTAGGCGGACGCGTTTTCAAGAGCTCTGTGGGTGTCTGTAAGCGGAGGAATACGTGTATATATATATATATATATATATATATAGAGGAATACCTGTTTTTATATATATATATATATATATATATATATATATATATATATGGGTGAACTGCGCCTACATTATAAGGTCAACTGTTCAATCTGCGTGTCCTGCGCCCACAGAAGCGCTCCCCCTGCGGCCCCCCTTCATTGCCATAAGCGCTCGACTACGTGCAGAATGAATATAACACACAGCTGGGAGTTCTTTGCATCTTGTGTGCAGGCGAAGAAAAGGTGTCTGGAAAGATGTGGGGTATGGTGTTTTGTGTGGGCGCTATATTAATGTAGAGCCTTGCAGATGCCACGGAGGTGACGTTTCTGTATAGAAGGCCCCAAGTACCCTATGTGTCAAAGATCGATGTCCGTATGTATAAGCCTACAGACTATGTTTTATCGAACTCCCATTTGATACCTGGGTATGGTGGAGATGGGCGTCCTTTATGCTGTGTATACCGAAGGAGGGAATGGACCATCCGAAAGACGCGTTTTATCTTTTCTAAGCAATGATTTATAAATGGATACCTAGCATTGGCTACATATACCTATAGAGGGCACTGATCTTTATTTTGCTGAGGGAAAGCCCAGTATGTAGGTGAAGTGGTTTACAGATGACTAGAGTGATGGATGGATGCATGCACGTGGTGCGATGGTTGATAGCAAAGCATAAGTGCCTGTGGGAGACAGAAGGCCCCTGTGAATTCATCTGATTTATTGAATACACAGTTTTAGCTTGATAAATATATACGGTGGTGTCCTATATATGCAACAGCCTAGCAGCGCCGTTGTTTTTCTTTTGCACTTTATAAATGCGGATTGGATTGATTGAACTAATGGGTATTTGCGAAATGGTAGAGGGCCCTGATGTATCCAAGGAAATGTATACATCGTTAGAATTCTGTATTGATAAATACAATGATGATTTTTTTTCTATAGACAGGCAGAAGGGTACGTCAGACCGTGCTCTGTGTTTTATTGATGCCCACATCACACTCAGCCTATTAATGCACGCATCATGAGCGCTGCTTTATAAAAGTGGCGGATATGCATATGGGCGAGTGAAAGACCCTCTATATGCAAGTGATTTAAAGAATGTTTGTCTTCACTCCTGATAAATGTATGCGGGTCTGTTTTGTAAACGTCTGATGCCAGGGTATGGGCTGAAGAGCCGTGATTTGTAGGCGGTCACTTTTTGAAGTGGACACACGTGAAATATGTCATTTTTTTCTTCTAAGCGGGGGTGTTTGTATATGCACGGGGTGGGGTATCTGTGCCTTGATCTGTTTAATTTGTAGAGTTTTATATAGTGCGAACTTGTCCCGAAGGCATCAGAGCGCTTCTGTCTGTGCCCAGATTTCGTGGTGCGTACACGTACACAGGTGTCGAGTTTTTATGTAGCAGCGCATGTTTATTTATCCACCAGGTGATGGTTGACATATCTGTGCAGTCATTTCTCGGTGCCCAGATTTAGTTGTGGGTACCTGTTGAGGGTCTCATGTTTGTTTTTAGCACCTATTGTGTATTTATACACGCGTAGATGTTAAATGCATCATGTGTGCAGTGATTTGTCGGGGTCCATATTGTGTGGTGGGTACATGTAAATGGTGTCGTATTTATGTGGCTTTAGATATTTATGCGCGTTGGGGTGTTTGATGTTTCTGTGCAGTGATCTGTCGGTGGTCAGATTTCGGTGTGTAAATAGTGCCCCGTTTTATCTAGTACTAGATATGGTTTATGTACGTGGTGATGTTTGGTGCATTCGTACAGTGATTTGTCGGTGTCCAGATTTAGTGGTGGGTGCATGTAAAATGTTTAATTGAAACACTGGATGTTCATTTATGGACTAGGTGATATTTGGTGCATGTGTGCAGTGATCTGCTGGTGGCCGGACTTCAGGTGGATCTAGGTAGTCATGTTTGTCTAGCAATGAATGTTTATGCACTGGTTGATATTTGGTGTGTGCGCAGTGATTTGTCGGTGGCCAGACCTCCGGGTGGTATAAGCTTACCTCTTCATGTCACAGCGGGTGTTTATTTTGCGCGCGGTGTATCTGCGCAGTGATTTGTCGGTGGCCAGATCCTGTCCAGATAAGCTCTGCAGACAGATTTATAGCCCGCCGCAGCGGCGTGTGGTGTGCTCCGCGGTGGTGCTCTGCTGTCCTAGGATGCGAGGCGAGGCTCCGGCTGGAGATGATAACAGCTAATCACAAAACAAAACATATCACTGCAATCACCCCCGTGCGCGGCCGGCGAGTTGACACTGGGTGTGGACTAGCTGCGCTTCTGTGTGTTGCTCTCGCTCTTCGCGCTTCACTCGCCGGGACTGGGTGTTTCGGGCTCGTGTTGTGGTCGTAGAAAGCAGATGCCTTAAAGTTACGGATTGTTTGTGTGATCTTGTGCTTTTCCAGTTCAGGGTGCAGTGTGATTCCCTGGATCGCTGGATTCGAACCGCTGACGACAGTTATGCGACCACTGGTTTTTAATGGGGGTATAAACAAGTAAAATTAGGAAATACCAAAGCCTTTGGCCGTCACGGTGCTTCTTAAAGTTCGTTCGAGCCCGGAGCACATTTAACTAGTTGATATGTGTCTCTGGGTGCAGCTCATTCCACACTCCAACGGCTTCTAACGCGTCAATGGCAAACTAAATATTTTTTGCATTATTAACAAAAATCGTTGCATTGAAAACAGACATCTGGTCTGCTGTTCACGTATCATCAAGATTCCAGCTTTAGTTACAAACAAAATCTACCACCGATGTCTGGATTTTTTCTAATCCCATTTTAGCCTTCCATTCAGGAAATGTCGCAGAGGAATCTCACATAACCGAATCTAGGTAATGTCAGCTTTTAATGCTGCATGTATTTTTTGCCTCAAATTAAACTCATATGAGCAATACAGCACAGCACCCAAGAGTGTCTTGTGGCGGCATCCTAACAGAATATGAGTTTAGGTTGTTTTACTAAAGGTGTTTTTTTCGGCTGTACGAAGCGGTATTCATGAGAGCTCCTCCTTTTATGGGCTTTTAAGACAAGCGCGCGCAGGTTATAGTCTTTTCCCCGTAGATGTGTATATGCGGACACTTGTTTGACTCTGTTCTGCGTATCCGATAGGCTTTAGGAAATTGTCTACCTCACTATCGCCTATATTTTATTCTTACCCCTCTTAGCTGCTACAAGGACCGGACGTGACGTCATCTGAAAGCAGGGCCTTATGGCAGACAGGCAGCCGTGGAATATATGATATATTGTAATAAGGGGAGTGAACGAGAAGTAGAACGACGCAGTAGAAAGGGGCCGTCCCCCAGATTTCGACGCTTCGCACACCCTGACGTCAGCGTGGCGCTAGATCGGCCTTTGAATTTTCCCCGAATGGGGATGGGAGGGTAGGTGCTCCCCCTAACCCACCCATCTTCTGCCTCCAGAAACCAATGATCCTCCACGCACAGCCTGGCTATAAGCGACAAGGCTGTCCTTGTCCAGCCGGTGCTGCTGTGCTGTCTATCAGCGGGCGGCCTTGGGTATCCCCGCCCCTACCAGTGACAGCAGCTCTTTATAACCATGAACCGGGGTGTAAGGGGGAGGGCTGGGGTCTGTGTGCTGGCTTCACTGGGGTTCAACGATACACGCGTGCACAGTACGGATGGCACGGGGGGATTGCTGTGGCTAGAAGGTGTGGTAGCATGCAGGGTGGCGGTGGCAATGGCAGGGAGTGACGTCAGTAGAATAGATTGTTGGCATGGGGTGGCTTGGGCATTAGTGATGCCAAGGAAGTGACGTCAGCAGAGTGGCTCTTGGTATGCGACAGGCAGAGGCTGCTGGCCTAGTGTTTGTTTGTTGGGTTGCTGGGGGGGGAGGGGCAGGAAGTGATGTCAGCTGGAGAGACGGTTGGACTGTTGTTTTGTGGGAGATGCAGTGGTGATGTGGACAATAGTAGCAAGAGTGGGCGATAGATATCCAGGGGATGTCCAACCAAAGAAATGGTCTCAAATATGAATGAAATGGAATGAAATCTGTGTTCCCCGTGTTTCCCCAACCTCGATGAACCTATGTTGGCTAATTAGTGTGAATCCTGAATATGTATAATGGTACCTGCTAACTGTACCATCCCAAACTCATGTTTGATACATGTCTCTATGTCATGCTACTGTATACTTGAACTACTGCTCTCAATATAAAGAGTTATAAAAAATAAAAGAGCGGGCGATAGGTTGGTTGATGGCCGGGGTTAGTGCTTGGCAAGAAGGTATTTTTGTTATCAAGACTTTGTTTGTGGAATGAGACTGATTTAAGCAGTTGCTTTTGCATGGAGGCCTATTATAAGCTATTGTGGAAGTCAGTCCCTTCAAACAGCGGCAGGGGAAGAGGGTCGGATACATTTTAAGGCGAGAGCAAAATTGCTCAGGACACTTTCTTGCAAGGGACCCTCTGGGAAGGTGAACTCTCTCTCTCTCTGGCGCACATTTGTTTATTTCTATATTTCAGCCTCTCTCTCCACTGCCTACCTCTGTCTCTCTTTTGCCAGTTAAACATCCAAACAGAAGCGGGTTCTCACTACTGACCCAGAGCACAGCTTGTAAGAATGTTTCAATCACTTATGAGTTTATCCATGATCAGCATCAATAATCCATGTACTGCCAAAAATTGTAAGTCCATTATTTTATTTCTTGATTCTTTGTTGTGAATAAACACGCAAGGTGAATATGTTTTTATACAGCTTCTAATGCCTCGGGTATGCTCATCCAAGCCTTTGCCCGGGCACGTGGCAAAAACATAAAGCATTCATAGTTGTAGTCATAGTTCACAAATCACCCAATGCATTTCAGGCTATCATTAAGCCCTTCTTCAGGGGTTTACTACAAATAGAAAAAAACATTAATCAGAATAAAATCGTCTGAACATCATTCATTCACATATACATTTGCCATACTAACAGATCGATACTCTGTTTTCCCGGCGCTTTTCCCTCTACACAAGCGGAACTGTACTTCTCCCGCTATTATACCTAAAAAACGTTATTAACAGTTATCACTGGTGTTACTAATGTTTAAGCCACCTTTAAATCCCCTCCCTTGAGGCCTCCCAGGACAGTTTTTCAGTCATGTCATAAAATGCTATATGATATTCATCTTGAGTGTTTATTCACAACAAAGAATCAAGAAATAAAATAATGGACTTACAATTTTTGGCAGTACATGGATTATTGATGCTGATCATGGATAAACTCATAAGTGATTGAAACATTCTTACAAGCTGTAACACAGCCCAGTGGAGAACATGCCAAGTGTGCATGACTGTTTGGTCGGCCCCAGAGGACTGGCCAAGCCGTCATGCGCACTTAGGGAGGGAGTTCAAACCACTTATGCTCCCTCTGAAGGTGGCAGCCAGCTCTGCCCGACTTGGCTGGAGTCCTGCAAAGAAAAATAAAATAATAATAACTTCTTGTTATTATTATTTTCTTTTGCATTGCTCAATGAGCAGTGGGGCGACGCTCACCCGCCTAAGCCGATGAGCCGTCACTGAACACCTCACCTTTTATTGACAGCCTTATCCTCAATTGATGTTTCCGTCACTTCTGCGAGTCTTTCAGTGATGGGTCGTTGCACTGTCTGTCTGAGGCATTCTAACAACGTGTATCTTGATTTTATCTTACCCCTGCTTGGCTCTACGCTCTATACTTGATATATGACCTTAGTGTGTGTCAACCCACAGAGCTGTAGCGGACAGCTGGAGTCACACCTCCCACACAGTTCCCTAAGGTTAAGAATTGGTGCACTTCATTCACAGTACCAGCCGTTGTTTGATACTGCTGCTAAGCAGAAACAGATAAGAGTCACAACACTGAATGGTGCACCAAAAAAATGGAAAGTCCACGGTCCTTTCTATCTTTATAGAATCATTTATTGAAATTTGATGTTTCCCATAAAAACATGCCCTTTGTGTGTCATGAGATGGGAAGACTGAGGGAGTAATTGCAACTTTGTGGTACCCAACCTCGCGAGTGAAGGAGCATGGTAGCTACACCTGTAGGCCAGTGGACTATGCATCCTGTGCAAGGATCTGAGTTTCACCCTCTGCCGCCCGACCCCTCTGTGGGCCAATTTAGCCTTTAATCCTTCAGGGCTCAGTAAAATGAGAACCACTGAGCTGAGAATAACAAAGAAGCCCATATAAACATACTTTATCTGTCAGTAGGGCCAAAAGACCAACTAAGGTGAAGGCGCACTCTAATTAACACTTGTCTGACTTTTAAATTGTTTTCAACCAAAACGTATTTCTGGCCCTAGCGCATATTTTTTCCATTCTTTCCTTGGATTATAACCACAGCTGGTTAATGTCTAGCACAGGTGCTACGGTACCATATTAATAGAAAAATGCACTATACAAATGCTAGTGATACGTGGTAACCCCATTCTCTCATCCACACATAAATCTTTCTTGAAAGGTGTAAAGGCATGAAAGACTGAGGCTTGGAATACCATCGGGCATAGCTCTCCTCAAGATAATTGGCTGTATAGTTTGCAGGGCTAAAATTTACCTTCATGCTACGCCCATAAAGTTGTCTAGAAATGACGTGGTATTTGGGAATTAGGATGGACCCCAGTTGCGGAGTCCTGGCATAATCCTAATTTAATTCTTGAATAGGACAGAGTATCCTTATTTCACATTGAAAGCCTACAGCACCTTCACCGTTGCTTGCGTACATTATGGTTATCTTTTTATTTAACCAAGGATGCCCAAGCAGGGGTGTAATGCAGGTCCCTGTAGACACTGTGGAGCAGGGGGGCTCCAAGCAGGGACAGACTGGACTATAGCCTAATCAGGCAGTGACCGACGGGCTGGTCAGACATGTCACTGTGTTTGACTTTTGTGGGCCATTTTTGGGTCTGTTTTATGGTCTTCTGGGCTGTTTTTTTTAATGCTGATTTCTCTTATATTAAAAAAAGCATTGCCCGCAGCAAGTAGAAATCAATGCAATCTTCCATACCTTGCAAGACACTTATACAGCATGTCTTTACAAGTTCAAAAGATCTCCAATTTCCAAACATGGGCCACATTTCTGGCTTTATAGTTCATTATTGGGGGCTACTTCTGTTTTGGTGCACTGGCCTATTTTCTGTACCAGTCCGACCCAGCCCCAAGCCCTCCAGGGGTCCCTAACTCTTCAGGGGCCCTCTATTTATTGAAAGTCAATGAATATCTGTGCGATATGGGAGACTCAGAGGCCCCTCTTCACATTCTATGCAGTAGAGTGGGGGAATGTGTGTGTGTGGTTTTGGGGTGCGGGGGACAGGGGCTTTTTTTTGCATTATGCCACTATGCCCAGTAAAGGTTATTAACCAGTAGAATACTAGGGTGGCTGTACTTACGACCAGCTCATAGTGCATACACCTTTAGCTCATACTGTATACTTTCTCTAAACTTGACATTTTTGATTTGCTGTAATTTATCTTTATACCATGAATATTGCACACAATTTACGGTGATACTGGCGCTCTCTAGAGACCTATAAGGGTATGTGTAGTCTTTATACAGTATCTCAAAGATAAGCTTACCCCAGTTTTCAGAAGAGAACATGTGAGCTATGTGCTGAGGTATCGAAAGCAGGTCCTGGAGGGTTGGATGCTTGCCACATTCTCATGGAAACCATTGTCTATGTAGATATGTTATGTCTAGACCCTCTTGATCTTTTCATGCGGCCCCTTGATAAATAGCATTTATTTTCAACTAAACAAACTTGTTAACTAACGTAAAGGAAAAGAATTAAAGGTGTCCTGCACCACTTAACTTTAGAAACACATTTGTTTTTAAAGACATCTTGCAACAAACATGAAAAACAGTGAAAGTCTCTACAAAATCCAAAAACTTGCATTTCTTTAACATGCAGAAGTGCTTCACCTTAGTGTATCAGTTCACTGAGGAGTATTTTTTAAGTGATAGTTTGCAAACAAGGATTTAGAAGCATTTATGCTTTCACCAACCCTGGCAACAGTGCAAATAGTGAACTAAGGGGTAAGTAAGCTACTATGTTCACTGTCTGAGTGGCCTGGGTTGCTATTATGTAAAAAGAACTATTGATGGACAGAATGCTGAACAATGTCATTCATTCACCCCAGTACAGAGATCTGGGTCTAAATCCATAGTTTTTTGCTCCCCATGCCATTCCACTTTAGACCCAGCCATATTCAAATTATTCTTGACCCTGTTCTCCATCGGAATAGTCCATCCTGAACTGACAAGCCAGGTCCTCCCTGGACTGGAAACAAGCAGCCTAGGACCAGATTCTGGATTTCAACCCTCATCAGCTAGGCTAGCTTGACTCCAGTGGCATTGAGAGCACAGGACCCATGTCTGGGCAAACCCGCCCCACTCGGGGTGACAAATGGAAAAAGAACAATTGATCGACAGAATGCTGAACAATGTCATACATCCAACTTAGTGGAGAGATCTGGGCCTAAATCCATTGTTTTCTTCTCCCCATGTCATTCCACGTTAAACCCTAATATATGCAAATCAGTCCTGTTCCTGGCCTGAAAGTTCAGACTGGACTGCTCCCATGAGGAACATGGTCAAGACTGATTTGTATATGGCTGAGTCTGAACTGGGGTGGCGAAGTGAGCTGAGGAATGATGATAGATTCAACCCAGAACTGTGACTGGGGGCGGGTGTATGAAAAGTTTCAGCGCTCCGTCCATCATCTTGCTGTGTTTGCTTTGTTCGCCCTAAGTTGGCAGGGTATGTCCAGACATGGGTCCCTTGCTCACTTTGCCACTGGATTCCAGCTAGCCTGGCTGATGAGGGATGTTACCCCGAAACCGGTCCCAGGATGCTTGTTTCTGGTCCAGGGAAGATCTGGCTTGGCAGTTGGGACTGGACAAAGGAATAGAAGCCCTCATCGATTTCCCTTTAAGACATCTTTCTATTTATGTTTAACATTGCAAATCCCATATTCTGGCCCATTTTGTTCTAGCTGTACCATATATTCACCCTCAGTCTTTCATCACCCTCTGCTCCATTTGTTTACACGTGCACTTGACTTTTACCCTCAGCACAGGGTCCGGCAACACCAAAATTCCCAAAGTTTCACTCACTTCTATTAAACTTTTTTCTATTCCTAAACATGTATATTCTCTCTTCTTTTCTCATCACCTCGATCATTACACGGCTTCTACCATGGGAGCATCAGCTGAGACAGCCCCAACAATCTTTTTCCTACAGCTCTTTGCCCTCATGTTCCTTTAACAACTCCCTCATCTTTATCACCTGGGGACTTCCTAGCCTTCACTCTGTTGTACGCTCAAGCACTGTCACGTTTGGATGTGCACATTGTTTCTTTTTCTTTCTATTACTAAACGTTCCCACTAATCTCAATGGGCACATTGCAGAGCTGCCCTTCCTCTGACGCAGTCAACATAGATAGTCCCATTTTCTACTATGATGCTCACTGTTCTGCTCCCCCACATCCTACACTTAAAATTAATCTAGCCTAAGCGGGTTCTAATCGTGTTCTCCCCAGTTAAACGTATTTTACTGAGATTTCCCCATCTCTTCCAATATGGTGCATGCTGATGGTGTACCCTCCAGTGATGACACAGAACACAGAACCTTCACATCCCTCCATCTTCACAAATAGCCGCATATCGCTTCTCGTTGTCACTGAGCGATCCTTTCAACTATCTGCGCTGCCTCAATGTGCACAAAATTATTTCTTCGTGAGAGGGTTCAACTATCAGAAACAATTAAGACATCTTTGGTTGCTTACTCTTTGCTAAACTTGGTTTTGATGCATAAGGAATCGGAAAGAACTCTGCTCTAAAAATGGAGTGGCAGGGCACCCCCTATACCCATCATTATTCCCCAGACCCCCTCGCCAAGGGCCTGTGCTAGCTTGGTATTCATTACACACGCGTGGGGGTTGGCTAGAAGGACCTGATGGCAGTGTTCACTCCCAACCCCCGTGGCCCTGCAACCTCCATTCAACTCGCTGCAAGCACCCTTTGGAGGGCCCAGTAACACCGCTGTTATATTTATCTAAAAAGAAAAGAATGCCATATATAAACCCGAACTCTCCCACAAATCATAACCTCAACCATCAAGGCTGCACAAAATTACAATAAATACGACATAGCCACCGAGTTGTAAGAGAAAAATTGGTTAATAACGACAAACCATCAAAACAAGACACTTCCCTAGGACACATCATCAGATAGAATTTCTGGATCCAAGAGAATTGTCTACTACCCCATCCCTACTCATGCACAATCCTGAGAAACCTCGCTTGAACCCACAAAACCAAAAATGGGGCGGGGGTTGTTTGCTAAGGGGATTGTGCGGGAAAAATAAAATTCCCTCTGGTTAAGGAGAGGGGTCCCCAGGGAGCAGGCGTTGTCCTTAAGGGGAGGAGGCGAGCGGGAAACAGAGACCTGCTCGCAGCCCCTTGTATGGACAGGACTCGCTGTGTCCTTTGTTCCTGGCCGTGGAAGTACTCCAAGTGCTTTGGGTGCCGCAAACTCAAATGGGAGCCACTCGCCACCTACCTTACTGGGAGGCAGCGGCAGATTACGCCGCCGACCCCCATCTCTCAGGCCCAGCGAGACTGCCATACATGCGGCTTCCACGAGCTTGGGTAGCCTTTGCCACGGTTTCCTTCACTCATTCTCATCCTAAGTGGAGTCTATTCGCAATGCCCTATGCACCCCTTTACTCTGCCTAATCCAAATGCAGACAACATATTGAACACTCTAATTGTTCTAGTTTTCAGTGCCCTGGGTTAGGACTCTCTAAGCTGCACGAAGAAGGTCTTAGTACCCATTCCATTCCCACAAGGTTATAATGGTGGTTATCACAAGTTGCAGCCCTGCCACACAGAATACCCTTAGACTTCTTAAGATGCAAGAATGTGAGGTAGCAAAGGGAACCATTAGGTAACTCATAACCATGAGGTTTCTAAGGCTAAAGGTTGCGCGCATCACCTCACTATACATCAACCACACTGAAGCACTCAACATGCAACCAATTGCCCATCTAAAAGCTGATTTCAAAAGGGCAGATCACAAGTGGCAGTATATTGATATGTTTTCTAAAGCGCGTGAATGCCAAAGGCGCCTTGGCACTGGTGTTACCCTACTAAATGATCCATATCCTACCAAAGGAGAGAGACTGTTTTTTTTTATTTTTGGCTCTGAACTAATGGACCGGAGAACAGCCAGGTTTTAAGGTGTTTTCTGAAATTCAGGAAGTTGGATTGGCCTCTCTGCTGTTCGGCAGGTTTTTCCAGAGATGGGCTGTGGTGTGGATAAAGCTTCTGGCATACAGTTCTGCTTTGCTGCCGCCAATAAATTCTCATGCCATAGCTTTACAGTCATTCACCATGGAAAAACGTCAGTGCGGTATTACATGCATCATACATGATATATATATTAGACAGTGGAAGTCACCAATGTGTAGTTATGGTTCTGCCATGCTTTCCATTGAAAAGGCATTTTTTGATTTGCCTATAACGTATGACCCAACTGATGGATGTGAAGCGAATTTGGCAGTCACTTGGTATAGTAAGCTACGGTCTGGCATGCCAATTTCTATGAAAATCCGTGCATGAGTTTAGTGGGGGTAAAAAAATATTTTTCCATTTTAGCTCCCACAGAAATTTTGCTTGCACCTGTAGCCAAATCAGCTGAATGGATTTCCAAATAATGTGGCACGAAAGTATAACTTTACTCAGAAAGTGGTGTACATCTGTTCTGTAGGTTTTGTGAAATTAGCATTAAAAAGTTGCAGAGCATGCTTTAAAGGGTTAACATGTTTACATATCCGTGCCATTTAAAATCTGAATTTGCAGTTAGCCATCTCAAATATGGTGCTCTTACCCAGATGTCTGTACATACTTCAGACTTTGTTGTGTCTACTTCCAGCACGAGTATTCCGCCAGCTGGACTCACTCCTTATTTAACTATTGTGGGCCGGTGGGCATAGCAGAGTGGTGTTTGCTACATCTACCAGGCCATATACAGTGAATGGGTTAGAGGTCCCACCCTTGGACCTATTTTACTATGCCACCCAACTGCAACTAGCACCACGTCGGCTAGATGCAGACCCTGGCTGGGAGACGTGGCTTTTGGCAGGAATAGTGAACTCTGGTCATCTACCAAAGCTGCTAATGGAGGGAGCAGGTACACCAAGAGATGCTCCATATATTGTACAACAGACAGCTAGAGTGTAGCAACGGTTTGTAGCTACAATACTCAAGCGAGCACCGTTCCATAGGGAACTAACAATTTGGATATTCAAGACAGTCAGACAGTTGGCGATCAATTTATTTATTTTATTTATTTATTTAATTTGTATAGCGCGTTATAACCACCGGGGTCTCTAAGCGCTGTTTGTCCAGAATTACGTCGTGGGGGTTCGGCCTTTACTTGATATTACCACAGCACCTACAGGCTACTCCATGCTTGCCTAAACAGAGTGTTTTTTAACTTTTTCCTGAAGGATAGCAGGTTACATTCCTTCCTTAGTTCTGGGGCCAATTTATTCCATAGAGCAGGAAGCGTGTTGGAGAAAGCGCGTCCTCCCACCGTGGCCAGTTTGAAGCGGGATTGGGACTAGAGGGTCGCATCCGACGAACGCAAAGTCCTGCTCGGTGTATAAGGGGACAGGCGAGATTTCAGGTATCTCGGTGCATTACCATACAACACCTTATGTACGATGCACAAACCTTTAAAAACAACCCTCTGCCGAATCGGGAGCCAATGTAGCTCCTGCATCAATGGGGACGAGTGGGCAGTCCTAGGTTTTTTGTAAATCAGCCGAGCTGCATCGTTCATAACCCCCTGCAGCATATCCAACAGCCGTTGAGGTAGGCCAATATACAGGGAGTTACCGTAGTCCAGCCTAGCCAAAATTGTGGCTGAGACCACGTGTCTCATGGTGGAAAAAGAGAGTAAAGGAGAGATCTTCCTCAATTGTCGCAGCAGGCCTATACAAGTGCCCACTACCGTGGTAACTTGTTTCTTCATGGAGAGTTTATCATCCACGTATAGACCCAAGCTTTTTACTGCAGACGCCGGCTCCGGCGACACACCCAGCTCCACAGGCCAAAAGCTCTCACTCCAAGGGTTGCCCGTGATGGAAATAGGCAACACTTCCGTCTTGTCCGGGTTGATTTTTAAAGAATTCTCGGACATCCAGTTAGTGGTGGCTTTAAGTATGTCCTGCAACCTGGTGGACGCTCCCGGACCATCATCCAGCCGGATGATTATCTGGGTATCATCAGCGTAGTTGTATACTAGGCAGTCCATCCTATTCAGGAGTGCAATTAGAGGCTGCAAGTATACATTAAAGAGTAGGGGTGACAGGGCAGAGCCCTGTGGAACCCCACAAGCAATAGGGGAGGAAGTGGAAAGAAGATCTCCTAGCTGTACTCTCTGTGTCCTGCCCTGCAGGAATGATGTGAGCCATGCATGTGCTGTACCCCTGATACCAAAGGACCTCAACCGCGACAGTAGTTGTTCATGACACACGGTATCAAAAGCCGCGGAGAGATCCAATAGTACCAGGGCGCTTGGTGTTTTTATATCGGCGCGACTCCTCAGTTCATCCAGAATAGAGAGCATAACTAATTCCGTGCTATGATTAGCACGGAACCCTGCCTGATTGGGCTCCAGCAAGTTATTGCTCTCCAGATGTCCTGAGAGCAGCGCCAGCACATGCTGCTCGATAACTTTCGCCAAAAAAGGCAGCTGGGAGATAGGTCGAAAATTCTTTAGACACTTCGTGTCTGATCCAGGTTTCTTTATTAGAGGGATCAGGCGAGCCTCTTTAAAAGCTAGAGGAACCTGTCCTGTGAGAAGAGAAGCGTTCAGCAGATGTAAGACTTCATTCTCAATGCCTGGCAATGCCAGTTTGAACACATCCGGAGGGCAAAGATCAGCCTTAGAGCCAGATTTAACTCGATCCATGATCGTGCGTAGCTCCTGTTTTACCATTGGGATGAACTCAACCAGCGGTATAATGTCCGATGGGGTGGAAGGATCGGGTGGGCAGGGACAATCGAGGGGTGTAGTTGCGGCAATTTCTCCCAGAATATTGGAGATCTTATTCACAAAAAAGTCCTGGAACCTCTGACAGTCCACCTGGGCGAACTCAGTGCTTTGCTCTTTGTTTGTCCTGAGTTCAGCAAGGACCCGAAAGATTTCCTTCTGCGGATTTCTAGCCGCAACTATTCTTTCCTCAAAGAAAACAGCCTTTCTAGATTGAATGGCTAATTTATACGTCGACAAGGAGGAAATATATTCCTTCTTGGCGATGGCGTCATACTCCTTCCGCCATGCTCGTTCTTTCCTCCTCACCGCACGTTTCAAATCCCGTAGGGTGTCGTTATACCACGGAGCACCGGCTCCTCTCTCCACCTTCTTCATCCTCCGAAGGGGTGCCACCAAGTCAATAGCTCTCCCCAATCTCTGCTGAAATTGTCCGCAAAGAACATCGATATTACCCTCCTGCTCCATCACTGGGGGGGACTCTTCCAGGAGATGCACCAATTTCTCCCCATCGATGTTTCTCCATTTCCGGGCCATTTTCCAACCTTCCCCCGGTTTGGACAAGTGCCCATTCAGTAGAATTCTTCCCCTTAACAAAAAATGGTCAGACCACGCACATGGCAAGATCTCTAGAGGGCCCTGGGCTGGCATGGTGGTCCAAACTAAATCAAGCACGTGTCCCTTCTCGTGTGTTGGTCCCTTCACTTGCTGAGTGAAGTCCAAAGAGGAGAATGCTTCCTCGATCTGCAGCGCTTGTCCCTCTTTAGGGGATTTTTCCCAATGGTAATTAAAGTCCCCGACAATAATCATTTTGTCGTACCTCGAACGCAGATCCTGAACCAGTCGAATGAGAAGAGCCGGGAATTCAGGCGGAGCCCAGGGTGGTCGGTATAACATATCAATATGACCTTTAAGGCCTGGAAAGAGGGGGTTGTGAACAATGGGGTGACCTGTACCCTGACAAGACCTTCATTTCATTTGATAATGCCCATGAAGATTTCCGATTAGGGGCAAGTCTTATAATATGCGTCTCTAGCAGAAACAGCTAAACACACCTGGCCTTGCAATCCAGTGGCCCCACAATCTACCCACTGGTAAGGTAAGGTAAGGTAATGTTTATTTGTACATGCTTAATTAAAATCTTTACAAAAATATAAAGCTTAAGTACAAATGGTTATTAATGTTCCTATTGGTGTTTTTATATTTTTGTAAAGATTTTAATTAATCATGTACAAATAAACATTACCTTACCCACTGATACTGCTAGCCTATGGACCGAGTAGTCACCTAATCATGCACCTTTACAGAGCTATGCAGTCAGTTACCGTAGGAATCTCATAGAGCGCTTGTGTGGCCTGGAATCTAGACCTCGACACCCCAATAGAAGATAAAGTCTGCCAACAGGTATGTGAACTGATGCGAACAGTCTCAAGTAATGCCCGCTTTTGGATGATACATTACAATTGTTTGCACAGAACTTATGTAACGCCTAAAGTTCTCCATCGGGTGTCTAAATCTCGACTGGACACATTTAAAGGGGGGAAGGGGGATCAGACTTTTTCCATTCAGCCTGGTCCTACTACGGAATGTACAGCTTTTGGCAATCTCAATGTTGTGTACTGGGCCTTTTTAAACGCCCCAAAGGCCGTAAAATTATCTATACATTTGGCCCACTGGCCATGATGCTGGCATGGCGCAGAATTGCAATCACATGGGTGTCACATAGAGCCCCGATAATAGCACTCTGGCATAGAGATATGGCCGAGTGGGCTCTAGCTAAGGAAGCTCAGATGCAACTTAGTAGGAGAGATGACAAACTTGACGACTCACTAAACACCTAGCGGGCCCTTCCAGATAAACTTCTGGATCAGGATTCTAGGGCTATGATGGACTCCGACCAAGCTCAGCTTGTGGGCACTCAGAACACCAAGATGTTGAGGTGAGGAAGGGTATTAAATCCACAGTTGTTATAAGGTGTCTTTACAGACAAGGAAAGAGGACACCTTATCTGCCTCCTGGAGAACAGGAAACAGATCTGTATGCGTCAGATTATTCATTGCTACTAGATTGCCCGTCTTGTGTACAGTCTGTATCATTATGCTATATTTATACTTGTAATGACTGTTAATAAAATGAAAAAATAAAGTGGTAAAAAACAAAACACGTTTGCTAATGTTGGCAATCAAGGTTGACGTTTTTCCTCCGCATGAGATTTTTTTCCCCCCACAATCTTGAAATTCACAATAAAAAAAAAAAATCACCAATGTTGCATTGTGGAAAAAAAACTTTCCAAAGGACTTGGGGCACCATGAGCGCTGCCTGACCCCGGGGAGTTGCTGGGCTGACCCCGGGGAGTTGCTGGGGGGCACTCAGTTGTGTGGAAAATAGCAATAACATAACTCAAAAACTGTTGAGCTGCCACAGTAAAATTGTGATTTTTTAAAAAAAACTGATTCGAAAGCCACCGTTTATGCCTCCGAAAAAAGACACTACTGTGGTTAGAAAATCGTGAATTTCTTTAAAAAAGTATATTTCTGCACAAATATAAAGTTTTTAAAAATATAGGACAGGAACGACCATTGCATAGAGCCAAAGGCTGTGTGAATTTGGGGCAGGCTGCCAGTGGAGGGTTTGGAAAATCCCTGCACACAATGTCTGCTGCTTACAACCATGTGCAATGGAGAATTGCTGCCTGTAGTTGGTTAGGTGCAGGCCTAGCCACAGGTCAGGCCTTGCGGCAAACCACACCTTCTTATTTCTAAAAGCTGCGTGGCAGCAGGAACTGGCTGAATGCAGTGGGTCGGGTGCAGGACCTGGCGGCAGGCCAGCAAGCTTTCGAAAAAAAAGTGTATTATTAAAAAGCAAGGAACTGAGTTATGGTTCTGGCTGAAATGTACAAACTAATGAACTTCACCACACGCTAAAACTCATGTCACAGTTACAGCAGGAGAGCATTTAACTTATGAGGGGCTCCATCCTCTTCAAACCCCAAAAATATTACACAAGCAGGTATCCTTCCCTGATATATTGAAAGGAGAACAGGAACTGGAGCATCAGCATTTAGTCTCACAGGTTTTCAAACGGCTTTTCTGTCTACAAGTCTTGTTGGCCTAACGGATGATGTCGCCTTTTTACAAGGTATATGGGGCAACTATTCAAAGACATCCTTGAACATAGTCGATAGGAGAGGACGCTTTGGAAGACATCCTCTTTACAAGGTCGATAGGAGAGTCTGCTGTTGGAATATCTCACGGTTACGGGGTCTATATGGAAGGCGGCTATTCGAAGACCTCGTAGTTACAAGAGGTGTTTATTAAAAAACCTGTTTGCAAGGTCTATATAAGGGGAAGCTACTCAAAGCCGCCGATGTTATGTGGGTTATACCAGAGGTGGCTATTTGGAGACCTCCTTGTTACAAGGTCTACAGGAGAGGCAACTATTGGAATACCTCCTGGTTAAAAGGTGCGTAAGAGAGGTCATAGTGAACAAACCCCTGGTTACGAGGCAAGGTCTGTAAGAGAAGTGGCTATTCGAAGAACTATTGCAAGGAATGTAGGATGGACAGCTATTCAAAGCAATCCTGTTATAAAGTCTATAAGAGAGGTGTCTATTGGGAGACCTGGTAGCAGGGTTTGCAAGGGAGGTGACTATTGGAAGACCTCCTTGCTTAATAGTAATGGTAGTCATTGGAAGACCTCCTAATAACAATACCTATAGCAGTCGTACTGGGCAACTGTCTGGTTACAAGATCTGTAGGATGGGCAGTTATTTGAAGACTTTCTTATTACAACAAGAAGTGGCTATTGGGAAAATCTGGTTCGAAGGACTGCGGGAGAGGTGGCTGTTTGTAGACCTCCTAGTTATAGGATCAGTAGGTTTGGCAGCTGTGGGAACCCCTCTCATTTACAAAGCATGTATAAGAAGTGCCTATTGGAAGACCTATCCGTCACTACATTTGGAGAAGAATTGGCTATTGAAAGACCTAGTTAATAAAGTCTAAGGAAGTGGTTACCGGAATGCATTTTGGTTATAATGTCTGCAGGTATTGAAAGCCATCCTTGTTACAAGGTCTATATGAGAGGTGGCTATTTAAAGCCTTGCCTGCACAGTCTACAGGAGAGGCAGCTATTGGAAGGCCTCTTGGCTGTAAGGTCTGTAGGATCGCCAACTATTGGAAGACCTCTTGGCTGTAAGGTCTATAGGAGAGGGAGCTATTGGAAGACCTCCTAGTTACAAGGTGTGTGGGAGATGTGGCTATTGGAAGTATTTCCCGTTAGTATTTCTGTGTAAAAGGTGCTATTGAAACACCTGGATGGAAAGCATACTGGAGACATGGCCTCTGGAATACCTGATAAAGGTGCTATTGAAACACCTGGATGGAAAGCATACTGGAGACATGGCCTCTGGAATACCTGATGGTTACAAGGTCAATAGGTTGGCAGCTATTTAGAAAGCTGCATGGTTTCAAGTCCTATTTATGAGCTGAATGAATGTTACCAGCCACGGTAAAACTCTCATTAAGGACGTGTTCCTTCACCTCCATTTTGAACCTTAACCATGTATTGGTACACTACTGGGCTTCTGTGAAAAGTACTGTGGCTGTGCTGACCGTACATTGCTTTCTCACCTTATTTCCATACCCTTCCTAGCCCCTCTTTTTCAGGAGGGGGTGCCTGGATAGACATGTCAGTTGTTCTCTGAATTAAGAGACTGATGATTGGGATAAAGTCTCCATGTCCAGCACTGGGCAAACTTTCTGATACTACGGCTTTCAGCTCATAACAAACCAGCTCATTAACATAGTATGCACATGGTTGAAGGGGCCTAATGTACACAATACTTTTCAAACCATGCGATTCACAAAATCACAGGACTTGCAACTGCAAAAGAAAATTTTGTGATGTGCAGAACCCATTTTCGAGTTGGAAAAGTCTTTCAGACTCAGAAAGCAATTCTGTGTCTCATTTTTTATTATCATTAGGAATGCGCATGAACTTGATGTCCTCTCCTAATCGCAATTTTCAATGATCTGTATGAATGGTTCTTTAGTGAAATTGGGTTATCAAGCAGAGGTATGATAGTATCCTATTTGCAAAGTGGAAGTTGTTCCTCTGGAATAGCTTCCCCTTTGTGACCCATGTTGGGCAGTCTGGGGGGAGGTGGGTTGGGAGGGGGGGCCGAGGGGGACAAGGGAGAGCCGGCACTGGTCGAGGAAACCACTGTTGCTCACAGATAATTCCCCCCCCCCCAAACTTTTTTTTTTTTAAAGCAACACCTGTTTTCTTAAGGGTTGCAATGATGAAAAATAGCTTACTATTAGTGAATTTAAATACAGGAATGAAGGTCTGCTAACCCTTTGCAAGCCACATCCCTGTGTTTATAGCCATTCACAGGGGTAGAAAATAGTAACTTGCTAATTAATATTCATTACACATGAAATTCTAATGCCCTCTGCAATTAGGCATTTTGCAATCAGATATTTTAGTATATAGATCATATCGCCTAATGACAGGAAAATCAATAAGTGATTTGTGGGCATGGGGTAGGTGGTTGGGACAATGTTTTTAGCATGAGGGAGATTAACTGTTTTACAGGATCTATGATGATTCTGTATATCGCATTTCACATATGAATTCATTTGAGCGTTTATCCCTCTATCTTATTATGTAGTTTAAATACATGAACAATAACAACGTAAACACATGGATTTCATAAATATGGAACCAAGAAAACAAAAATATAACTGGAATTATTTTCAATAGGTAACGGAAATCTCATCCAACACTAAACTCTCTGATCACTGGTTACCTTTCAACCAGTTATTTTTTTCTACATGAAGATATAGCTGATTATCTGAGAAACAATATAAAGTCCTTGAACTGTGAATATTTCATAGATGTTCTTTTTATTGTCACAGATTAATGTTAAATTTTAAATGATTGTTCATACAAAATAATACATGACAATCATGATTCTTCATGTAGAGCAACTGATAACAGCCAACACATGTTACCCGCAAAATTGCTTTTTCAGGGCTCACATTTCAAATTCTGAAATAATTAGTCAAATTATTAGTCTCTCTAATCAATAATTTGATTTTCCCATTGACGATGTCATACTTATGAATGCAAATAGAACTATGTTGAGTGCCTTGCTTCAATATCTTTATCCATCTCGATAGGGGTATCCTTCTCTTCAAAGGGTAAGGGTATCTGTCTCCTTTGACTGCTGGAGTTAACTTTTCTTGGACTTATTATTGTTTATCAGTTATTCGGTTATATTTCCTCAATCTATAAATGGGCTGAGGTTCCTCCAGTATAATTTTTGTGCACAAGTCAAATGGAGAAAGCAAAACTGAGCTAAGAGGATTTGTGTACTGCTCTTTGGGGCTCTTGGAGCTCGTCTCTGCACCTTCTGAGGTTACAACCGCCTTAGCCTCCTATCTGCTACCACAGGTCCTTAGGACACTCTTGCTGTTTGGCAGACTCCGTCTGCAACTCCATTGGTCCGAATAGGGTCTTGTGACCCAGCTGGACTTCCTGTTGGTACTTATCAGACCATATTGGCCTGGTGTCTAAGATAAGAGCAGCAAAAATAAGGCTACTGTCTCTGGGTATTAGCTGCATGTGCAACAACTGCTTTTCAAAGTTGTCCTGTACTCTATCCATTTAAATCTTGAACCCCCACACACCAGACGACACACAACCAGCATGTTTTTGTCAGCCCCAGAATCTGATCCATTAACCCACGATAGGCCCCCACCAACATTACCCACCAAGCACTCATAACATTACTCACTCATAATTGTCCATGTCCACCCTGCATTCGGTCACCCAGCAGATGGACCAGAACTAATGACCCACAATGACTTGGATGCTGTTCATGACAGAAACATTGTTAGGCTCACTTCGACTTCCACATGTAGTTTATTACTTCCGGATTGCTACATCATATTTTGCCTTAATCGTAGCCATAAATCATTCACAAAACCATTTTGACCAATGTAACCATATTCAGCCTTGGAGCCGCCTGCACCCAAGCTTCAATACACGTTCACAATTCATCACGTTCAACCTAATGTCCACATAGCCAGGCTACCATGAATCCTTCACAGAGGAATACTCTGATTTTACAGCCTCCTCCACCACCAGCTCCAAAATTTTACTACAGGACTTCAACCTCTCAGCTGACCCAGCTCTTGAGGAAAGCCTTCGGTTCCCCAGAGCTGATCTTTTGTGTCACATCGACATGCCACTTTCCTTTACCCCTCCACTCGAAAAGCCAAATGCTGTTCAGTGTTACATTTCATAGTGGGCAACCCACACCAAGGAAAATAAGCACACTTTCTTAAAAACCCAACTCCTAATAAATCATCCCCGACTCTCTCTTACTTTACACCACATCTTTGTATTTCATCATTGCCGTAGACCACCTCCCTGACTGATCAACATGGCCCCTGGAAATAAAACAGTAAATTGCAAAACTATGGCGCATTGTCAAGAACATCCAAAGAGACAATCGCAGCGTAGAACAGTTGAGGCTCAAGTATAATAACCGCTCAGACCTATGGGTCCTAAACACAACCTGTAGGAGCTGTGGAGCTATACAACGCCGCCATGCAACCATTTTGCATTTCCCTTATTTCTTTTGCATGTCTGACTCTTCCCCTCTGTGGCCTCTAATCAGCAGAGCATCAGTATGCTGCTATCTGGGAGACTGTGCGAGGAAAAAATGTCTCTCTGCCTCATTCACAAGGGAGTACTCTTCAGCATGTTTATGAGGAGACTGCTTGGTCGCTGGCAAGCTGATTAGTAGCAGGAATGCAGCATTTTTTTCTGTGGAAATACCCATTTAACCTCCCATGGCTTGAAACGTCCCTTCCTCTCCGTTTCTACTCTACAAGAGGGTTGCATTCTTACAGAGCTGGACTTTTCTACTTATGAGCCTCTTCCCCTCGAATCTGCAGGAAATTCATGTTTTTGAAACGAGTACTACAGGTGTGTCGTGCGTGGTCTGGAAATTAAATTCTTTCTGGATAAGACTGTTGTCCTCTCTTTATGAAATTGTCCCATTCTAACAATGCTCATTTTCTCTTTGGAACTGAAGCAGTGTGTGTGCATACTGATCTGCCTCAGTATTGGCACCTCCAGTGATTAGTTTAAAGTGTGACACCATGATCAACCTGCATGCTTTCTTGGTTGAGTTTCTAAGCGCTGCTCTAGGCTTTCTTCATCTCAGACCAGCAACACATTCTCGTTAGCCCTTCTTGATTTAGTAAACTCCACAAACAAACAGTGGTGGGGTGGGTGGATAGATTGAGCTGGAGATTTAATAATAATAATAAAAAAGAGACTTACCTGACTGGAGCTGCTGCTGCCACGGTTTTCCTGGTCCCAGCAGCCCCTGGGACAGCAATTCAAATTCCCTGTGCAATCCCTGCACTGCTCTCATTCTATGATAGCAGCGCTGTTGTTGTATAGCTTTATTTCGAAATATTTATCATTTCTTAAAAGCATTACAGTACAAAAACAATTTTAAAATCTAGAACAGTTGTGCAGTTCAGCCCTCAATACAGAAAAGCATTACAGTACAAGACAATTTAAAATGTACAACAATTGTGCAATTCAACCCTCTAGGATACATTATACAATAAACAGCAATATACCATCATTAGGAAGGGAAGAAAACACAGCATCAAATGGCTAAAACCAGAAGAGTCAGAATGGATGACCTTCACTGGAGGAGCAATTTCCTCACAGATCTTATCCTCCATGCCCATCCCAGAAATTTTGCCAGGCAACAAGCAAACAAAGGGTGAGTATCTGATCTTAGAATCTGTAAGGCCTCCAAGTGTGACCGGGTGCCCAACCTCAAGCAAAGAGGTTTCAGCCATCTACGGCGAGGTGCAACATACGCTGAACACTCAAACATTAGATGGGCGATGGACTCATCCCTGTTTGCACAGAAAGGACAGGTCGCAATGGTTTGCCAGGGTGGTTTCCAGCTCGCTGTCCATTTACCTAGGGGCAGAACTCCAACCCTAAATTTAAAATACAGTGCCCTATCCCTCGGGTTAGAGATCAGGTCTAGGTAAGGTTCTCTAAGGGGGAGATCTTTGATAAGCAGAAACTCAGCAGCAGATCTACATAGTTTGAAGTGGCTCGCTCTCTCATTTGCCACCCACGACCAGAATATTTTCTTTAGCAGCTGTTTAGGTGGTGAAGATCTGTTGGCCCAAGCGTCTCCCAAGCCCAGTTCGTAAAGGAGGCGCTTTACTTCCATGAGCCAACCGATCTTATGCCAGCCCGGGGTTGAGAGGAGTTCACGCAGGGCGTCTGCGTAGCTTGAGAGTTCAGGAACATTCCATATGCGGGCCCATAGTAGAAGAGGGCGTAGCTTTGCTTGCTCAGATATGGGGCGTGTGCCTGTATCAAGTAGGAGAGGGAGAGTGGGAGAGCTGTGAGGTAGCCTCATTAGATCTTTATGAAATTTGTTCTCAAGATGGGTCAGGGTGTCAAATTTCTGCGTACCCCAGAGCTCTGCCCCATACAACGCCACACTCACTGCTTTTGCCCTATAAATATCTAATATCACCCCGATGGGTTTAAGGGGTGAGGCACGATGTTCTTTTAATAATGCACCTGTGACCCTCCTATGAGTCAGAATGATTTTTTGATGGTGGGCCTTCCAACTCATAGAGTCACAGAGTCGGATGCCTAAATAATCGAATTCCCTTACCCTTTCGAGTGGGACTGAGTCAAGGGTTGGAGGGTGTACTGTCTTCCTAGGGGGGTTCAACACCAGGAACTTAGTTTTGCTGATGTTAATGGCCAAGCCCCTGGAGTCACAAAACTCCTGGAACCTTGAGAGCAACGTTTGGAGGCCTAGCGGGGTTTTCGAGATCAACAGGGTATCATCTGCAAACAGGAGAGTTGGTATCTTCCTGCCCGCCAGGGAGGGTGCATCTGCTGGTAGTTTAAGAAGATGCTCCACCACTCCGTTTAGATATAGTGAGAACAGAGTGGGGGCTAGCACACACCCCTGGCGGACGCCCCTGTCTACAGAGATACGAGGTGTTTTTTGGCCCTGTGCGCCCCATCTAATTTGAGCAAAGTTGCTTTCGTGGAACTTGATGATCAATACCAGCAGGTACGGGGGGATGCCCAAGCCCTCAAGAACAGCCCACAATTGGTTACGTGGAACTAGGTCAAAGGCAGTCCGCAGATCTATAAAAGCGAGATACAGACTGCCTTTGCCCAGCTTAACCACTTTCCAATAAAGCATTAGAAATCGAAATGTCTGCTCAATCGTGCCCGTTCCTGATCTAAAACCGGCCTGGAAGTCAGACAAGACCTGCTTTTCTTCGGCCCACTGCAGGATCCTCCCTAAAACTACTTTCCCTGCTACCTTCTGGGTAGAATCAAGCAGACTTATGGGACGGTAGTTGGCAGGGTCGTCCCTACAACCTTTTTTAAAAATCGGGACGACTTCCGCACCCCTCCACGAGTCCGGGAGGCATCCACCAGACATGGCCTCATTCAAAAGTAGGGCAATGAGTGAGCTCCACACCTCCGTGTTGGTCTGGAGCAAATCGCCAGGGACACCATCTGGACCTGCCGCCTTATTACGAACAAGACACCTAATTGCTTCTTCAACCTCCTTAGCTGCAAAGGTGTGGTCTAGATCTGTATTAGCTACCGGGACGCTGTGTCTGGAACCCCTATTCTGTCCAGGAGCCCCTAATGGATTAGAGTAGAGCTTGGAAAAATGTGCCAACCAGGCCTCCCCTGTGATATTACATGTCAGCAATGAGTCGACCGGCCTATCCCTGCCTCTGAGCAAAGCCCAGAAACCCCTCGAATCCTTTTTGGAGCTGGCGTCCATTAGATCTCTCCAAAAATTTGTTTCATGGGTATCCTTTGCCACTGCTTGGGCTTTTTTGTAATTTTTCCTAGCGAGTGTAATCTGAAGAGAGTCTTTCTCTCCAACCGCTCGGATGAGATCGCTTTTGGCTGCACGACAGGCAGAGGAGTACCATTGGTCTCTACCCTTAATTGCCGATCTCCGAGGGGCCCTGGCCCTACCCTGAGGAACTAGAAACAGGTTACTAAGGGATGCGATGGTCTCTGTAAACGTCGTAAGAACGTCGTTATCAGAATCCGACGCACCTAAATGGTGCTTTACTTTTAACATTATGTTCCCAGCTTGCGCCATTCTCACTTCGTCCGCGGCAACTCTCGCCCATTTTAAACGCCTACCACAATTGGATGGTACAACTTCGTGGGATGATTTCCAATTGGATCGAGGCAATGGAAGATTCCCTTCTTCCCACGGGAGGGCAAGCGTTAGGACCAAGGGATTATGATCGCTATCGGTTGTTTGTTGGACTTCCATGTCATGGAAATACTGCCATAAGTTATGGTTTAGCAGTATACAGTCTATTCTAGAGGTGTAGCCCACCCTATTAAAGGTGTGCGCACCCCTAGAGTCTGATTTAGATCGGCCATTAGTGGCCCTAAGATCATGTTCTAAACAGAGAGAATTAATATCAATGACATTCTGGGTCCATTTTTTAATTGGATCAAGAACGAGCAAAGGAATGCCTCTCTTAGCATCGTCTTCCCAGGTGTCCAGGATGTCTTCGCTGGCTAACGGTTCGAAACAGCAGTTGAAATCTCCAGCCAGGACAATGAGGGAGTCAATGTTGCAACCACTGAGCTCCTCTTCAACTCCAGTTGAAGATAGCAATGAATTCCCCCCCCCCTGGACCCCCTGAGATACAGATTGAACACCTCTAACTTCCTGCCCCCCGGGCGCTGTATAGTGAGTCTCATGAGGTCAGGAGATTGGATCTTTATGTGTCTTATGGAAAGTCCCAGTGTGATACTGACCCAGATAAGAAGGCCACCTGAAGGGCGGCCTTTACTGCCCTGTGATTTGGATGCTGGTACAGAGTAGGTCGTAAAACCTACCCTGTGGAAGGGCTCCAAGCACCAGGTTTCTTGAAGGAGGCAGATCCCAAAGGGGTCCAAAAAAGAGTTCCAATCTGGCTTATTGAAATTTCGAGCGAGCCCTGCCACATTCCAACTTAAGATCTTGAGCTGGGGATTATCTATGGATCTATTGCAGATCGAGGGGGCTAGGGTAGGGGAGTCAGTGTTAAAGCCGAGAGGCCGGGAAAACTGAAGAGGAATTGTGGGGGACGACGGAGCAAAAACTATCTCACTCGCAATTGCAATAGCACTGATGGTACAATTGGTGTTGAGAGAATGCAGCGAGCCCTGTACAGGCAAAGCCTGAGTCCTAGTTTGGATAGGGGGGACAGGGCTAGTCCCGACAAGGGTAGTCGACAAGGGAAAAAAACCAACTTCCACCAAAGGTACATGAGGTTGAATCGATGGTGCCAGGTCAGGAGGCATAGGTAGTCAGTCAACATCCTCGAGACAGTCATACCTGTTTGAGGTTGTTATCCCGAGCCAACCTCTGGCTGGATTATGCTCTTTAGAGTAATACCCCCAACTGGGCTGATAGGGAACCATGGACCAATTGCCCCCGTGTGAGTATGCATCGCGGGGTGGATAGAAGAAAGACAATGGCCTCGGGGCAATAGATGAACCCCCATCCTCAACAGCCCAGGAACAAATATGACTAGCCGTGTAAGGGTCTTCAAACGTCACGACTATACAATCGCCGGGAGTGGATTTCCTTGTGGAACCCACCCACGGTACTCTACGTACCATTTTGACTCTGCTCGTCCCGCCATTAGGGATCGGTCTGTACGTATTAAGCCAGTGCATGACCTTATTATGTAAAGACCGATGATATTCGTGGTGGCCGTTCGCTGCCTCCGGTACTCCAGTCAGAACCACCACGTAATCATTGGCTTCTGGAGGGAGATCAATATACCCCCCTCGGAAATTACTCTTGGTGTGAGGGCCCCCAGTAGCACGGAGGGAAGTTTTATTCTGGGAGACCTGAATATCAAACCTTGGTGTTCGAGACCTCTCAAGCCAAGTGTAGCCAAGGCTATAATGCTTTTCTCCATCTCTAAGAGATGGTTCTCGATTCGAGAGAGTCTTAAATCCAGGGGAGATAAGAGGCTTTTTAGGGTTTCCCAAACTACACCTATAAATTCCCCTTCCCTCCCCTCCTGGTCGTTTAGGTAGAGGTCTGCTATCTCAGTAGGTGTATTGCTTTTGGTGTCAGCAGGAACTACCCCATCATTATCAGTGCACCAAGGAGCCTGTGGGAAAGTGTGGAGCCTTCCCAATCTACCGTCAGCTGAGATGTTGACAGCGTTAGGTAAGTGTGGCCCCATGGTTTTAGCCTTCTTATGTGAGGAAGTCGATCTAGGAGTACGTTTTCTTTTGTGCGGATTGTCCTGAATACTGTCTAGCCCTCCGTAGCAAGTGGACACATTAGAAATATCTGGGGAATGAGAAGTGGGGGAAAGAAGATGATGAGGGCTAACCACAGGGTTGGACAAGCTTTCGGGCAAAGGTAGTGGACACGGGGGTGGCGAAGGGATAGGCAAAACTGAATTGTCGTGAACATCGGCCATCGTTGTTACACACTGTTGGTTGTGCAACCGCTTCGGAGTGATGGCTGATGCTATGTGCCCTAGGGAAGATTTCTTGGAGTTAGCAAACTCTAGCGACAGTTTCCTAGCAGCCGCCAGGTCAAGGGACACTCTAGTTTGGAGTTTGGTAATCTCCTGGTCTATGGCGATATTTGTGTGTGTGATAAAATCATCCATAGGACCATTGTGAACCAACCCCCCCTTGCCAGCCCTATTACGAGTGACACGAGTACACATAATTACAAAAATAAACTACCAGCCTAGACGGAGTTAGTGGCCGATGTCAGTTAGGGAGAAGGCAAGGATAGGGCATAAGAAAAGGGGCCCAGACCAGACCTCTCAGACCTCGAACGGCCTCAAACGGCCCGCTCTTAGCCCGGTCTTCGCCCCGAGCTGCGTCCCGCGCTGCGGGAGTCCCGTTCCTAGAAGTAGAGACCGTTGTGGGCGGTGGGCGGGCCACGGGGAGAGCGGACCGGAAGGTCTGGCAGGGTCACGCAGGGACTCCTGGGCAATGGAGTCCCTGCACACGCTCGCAGCCCCGCTGTGCCTCACACCCAGGCCCTTCTCCACAACAGCGCCAGGTGCAGCACTCGAAGTCCAGCCCCCAGCCAAGGAAGGCGAAGCGGCACCCGCGGAGCGGGTGCGGCGAGCTTCGGGAAGCAACAGGCAGCAAAATCCCAAGTAAGCGCCAGGTACAAGCGCTAGGAGTGATTGTGGCGTCCCAGGGAGCAGTTGGCAAAAGGAGATAAAGTACCCTCCTGTGGGCGGTGGGCGGTGGGCGGGCCACGGGGAGAGCGGACCGGAAGGTCTGGCAGGGTCACGCAGGGACTCCTGGGCAATGGAGTCCCTGCACACGCTCGCAGCCCCGCTGTGCCTCACACCCAGGCCCTTCTCCACAACAGCGCCAGGTGCAGCACTCGAAGTCCAGCCCCCAGCCAAGGAAGGCGAAGCGGCACCCGCGGAGCGGGTGCGGCGAGCTTCGGGAAGCAACAGGCAGCAAAATCCCAAGTAAGCGCCAGGTACAAGCGCTAGGAGTGATTGTGGCGTCCCAGGGAGCAGTTGGCAAAAGGAGATAAAGTACCCTCCTGTGGGCGGTGGGCGGGCCACGGGGAGAGCGGACCGGAAGGTCTGGCAGGGTCACGCAGGGACTCCTGGGCAATGGAGTCCCTGCACACGCTCGCAGCCCCGCTGTGCCTCACACCCAGGCCCTTCTCCACAACAGCGCCAGGTGCAGCACTCGAAGTCCAGCCCCCAGCCAAGGAAGGCGAAGCGGCACCCGCGGAGCGGGTGCGGCGAGCTTCGGGAAGCAACAGGCAGCAAAATCCCAAGTAAGCGCCAGGTACAAGCGCTAGAAGTGATTGGGGCGTCCCAGGGAGCAGTTGGCAAAAGGAGATAAAGTACCCTCCTGTGGGCGGTGGGCGGGCCACGGGGAGAGCGGACCGGAAGGTCTGGCAGGGTCACGCAGGGACTCCTGGGCAATGGAGTCCCTGCACACGCTCGCAGCCCCGCTGTGCCTCACACCCAGGCCCTTCTCCACAACAGCGCCAGGTGCAGCACTCGAAGTCCAGCCCCCAGCCAAGGAAGGCGAAGCGGCACCCGCGGAGCGGGTGCGGCGAGCTTCGGGAAGCAACAGGCAGCAAAATCCCAAGTAAGCGCCAGGTACAAGCGCTAGGAGTGATTGTGGCGTCCCAGGGAGCAGTTGGCAAAAGGAGATAAAGTACCCTCCTGTGGGCGGTGGGCGGGCCACGGGGAGAGCGGACCGGAAGGTCTGGCAGGGTCACGCAGGGACTCCTGGGCAATGGAGTCCCTGCACACGCTCGCAGCCCCGCTGTGCCTCACACCCAGACCCTTCTCCACAACAGCGCCAGGTGCAGCACTCGAAGTCCAGCCCCCAGCCAAGAAAGGCGAGCTTCGGGAAGCAACAGGCAGCAAAATCCCAAGTAAGCGCCAGGTACAAGCGCTAGGAGTGATTGCAGCGCAGGGATTGGCCTGAGTAGGCTCGATTGACGCTCCTCTCAAGACTGGGAGTCTGTGCTGTTTCTCCAACCTGGCTGTGAAATGCCACAGAGTTGGAGAAACCTAAGTGCCATGTGTGTTTGGCCGGCTTAAGACGGCCGGCCAAACACACATGTGCACTTATAAGTGCACCAACTACTCCTCCCTTGGTCCCGGACCCTTCCTTCACTACAGGGCTGGCTCAGAGTCAGCAGCTGAAAAATAAAATAATGTTAAAATATTGTTCTATTTTTCAGCTACTGGCTCTGAACCAGTGGGGCGACGCTCCTCCACCATTGTGGAGGAGCTGTCCATTTTAGTAACCGGTGCCTAACTGGGACAAAAAATAGGCCCAGGCATAAAAAAAACATAAGCCCGTTAGGGAACCAGATAGCTAAAAAAGTGGCCCACATTTGCAAATCAGAACAGTTTTGAACTAAGGACATGATGTATTTATTGGCTTTTTGCAAGGTATGTGAGACTGCATGCATTTGTACTTGCAGCAGGCAATGATTGTGGTAATGTTTGGGAACTCAACAGTAAAAACCAGCCCACCTGACCTTAAAATAGGCCCACACACTGATCTATCAGACCAGACCATTGAGCACTGACTGATTGCCCTATAGGCCAGTCTGACCCAGTTGGTAACTGTTGATGTTTTTAAACACTGGGACATATTCTTCTTCCGCTCTTGCTGGGGATTGCACCACCCAGTCATGAAGTGATTGCAACTTTCCTGTCCAGCTGAAAACAATGAATACAGATGTAGACCTCTGGATGGCTCTTACTCATTTATGCCATTCCTCAAGGTTCAATTCTCTTACCATTTGTCTAATCAGAGTCTAAGGGTCGTACTTGTAAGCCAAGAAGTAGCTGACATAGAAATTCGGTGTGAAACTCAATCTCTGCATTATCAACTAACAATATCTAGTGAATGGAATAATGCCTGGTCCTCATTCACGTCTGGATACTGGCCAAAGAATTAAAACGCAACCCCATCAAATGGGCATCTTACTCATCACTCATGATATCATAAGGGACTAGTCTCAGGAATGAGGCTCATCCATGATCTTTGCCAGCTTATCACACTTTACCTAATGATCTTAACCAGATCGATGCTCAGCATTTTCCCCTCCTGTGCTGAGATTTGTATATTCCCTTTATTCATGACGAGCTGGGCTCGTCATGAGCGTGCGAGGAGGCTACCTCATGACGAGCCCAGCTCGTCATGAGCGTGGAAGGGGTTAATACCAATGATTTCTACATGGACTCATAACTGATCCATTCACAATATGTACAAAACATATCAGTGTGCGATAAATAGCGTTTGAACTTCTCGTCAAGACCAAGTACAATTTGCGCGCTTCTAATCTACACGCAGCAGTACTGAGTATGAAATAGGCTTTATTTCGATAAAAACATATCTTAAAAGCATAAACATAAAACAATACTTTAACATCATAAAAAGATTCAATTAACATGATCATGAACACCTAGGTGCCAATTTTCCGCAATTTTTCTAAAAAATACACATATTACATCAATAATAAAACACAAAATAAAAGGATAAGAACTACTTGCACATAAGAATAAAATCACAGATTAAGTATTTTCTCTAAGCCTTTTCAATCTGATAGACCAGGCCCATCTCAAAAACTTTGACAGACCACATACATACAACAACCGCGTATCGGACTTAAAAATACGCAGAGCTACAGAGTGGTCTCTAGTGCCCAGTTCTCTACATAAAGTTTTAAGCCAACAGTTCCTTGGCGATTTATATGCCGGACATGCGAACAGGATGTGTGCAATTGATTCTATTCTAGACTCGCAAATTGGACAAAAAGGTGATGTTTGGAAAGGAACTTTCCAACGAGCAGTCCATTCACGTATCGGTAGTATGCCAACCCTAAATTTGAAGTACAAGGCCCTATCAAAGGGCTTCTGAATGATGTCAAGATAGGGTTCACAGAATGCAACGTCCTTGATCCTCAAAAATTCATCCGTTATTCTGAAATGAAATGAAATGAAATGAAATGAAATGAAAAATTGCATTTGTATAGCGCATAACTGCCCTAGGGACTAGTTTGGGATCAGAGTTGCCTTTGCTAGATACCCATCTCCAATAAAGTTTCTTCAATACTGCCTTAGGTGGGGCAGATCTATTTTCCCATGCATCAGTGAGGCCCAAATCGCAAAGCATGGATTTAACGTCTTTTAACCACTTTATTTTATGCCATCCCATCATGGACATTACTTCTGACAGACCTTCTGCATATTTTACTAACTCCGGCACTCGCCACAACCGAGCCCATAATAGGAGCGGTCAGACTTTTGCCAGCTCATTAATCGAGTGACACCCCAGATCAAGTAACAGTGGGACCGAGGGAGTGCTCTGGGGAAGTGCCATTAATTCTTTAAGGACTTTGTTTTCAGATCTTGTCAAGTGTTCCCTATTGCTTGTACCCCACAGTTCGGCTCCATATAGGACCGACCTCACTCCTCTCGCCTTATATATCTCAAGAACCAGAGCGATGGGTCTAGTTGATGAAGAGCGTTGTTCCTTAAGGATAGCCCCCACTACCCTTTTATGGCTTAAAAGCATTTTCTGTATGTGTGGGTTCCACTGCATGGTATCGGAAATGCGTATGCCAAGGTAATCAAATACTGTAACCATCTCCAATGATACAAGGTTCAAAACTGGGGTCCGCCCAAGCTTTTTTGGTGGGTTCAGTACCAAATACTTAGTCTTATCTGTATTTATTACAAGCCCTCTCAAGATACAGAATGACTGAAAACTATCAAGGAGGCTCTTAAGGCCCACAGGGGACTTAGAAATAAGGAGGGTGTCGTTAGCGAATAGGAGAGTTGGAATTCACTCGCCCGCCAGGGATGGTGCATCAGATGGACCTTTCAGCAAGTGCTCCACCACACCGTTCACATAAAGTGAGAACAGAGTGGGAGCAAGAACACATCCCTGGCGGACACCCCTATTCACTGGAATTCTATTTGTCTTCTGCCCCTGTGGGCCCCACCTCACTTGTGTGAAATTACCATCATGAAGCCTCACTAATATTGACAGAATGTTCGGGGGGATCCCCATTTCGGACAACACTCCCCATAGGCGTTCCCGGGGGACCAGGTCGAAGGCAGTCTTTAGATCGATAAATGCGAGGTAAAGACTGCCTTTTCCTAGGAGGACCACTTTCCAATAAATAAGTAGCAGTCTAAATGCCTGCTCTATAGTCCCAGTGCCAGCCCTAAATCCCGCTTGGTAGTGCGAAAAGATTTAATTCTCATCAGCCCATTGCAAGATTCTCTCAAGTACCACCTTCCCGACAACCTTCTGGGTGGAGTCGATCAGGCTTATTGGGCGGTAGTTGGCAGGGTCGTCCCTGTGCCCCTTTTTAAAAATTGGGATGACCTCTGCCCTCTTCCACGACTCAGGGATTGTGGCACCATTATCAATAGCATTAATTAAGATGGAAATAAGCTTTCCCCATTCGGCCAGGTCTGATCGAAGAAGGTCTCCGGGAATACCGTCGGGACCTGCTGCTTTATGCGGTACTATGCACTTGATCGCATTTTCCACTTCTTTTCCTGTGAAGGGGTAGCTATTAGGTTCCCCGAAGGTCACCAGGACGCTTTGGGGAATGAACTCATTTAGGCCACCCTGTGGACACGAGTACAGCTTCGAGAAGTGGTCGAACCACGTTTGGCTTGTAATATTGCACGTTATAAGGTCAGTACTGCTCTATGTGCTTTACCACATTGATGCGAGAATTGCTCTACATATTTTCTTCCTCAACACGGCCAGAGCCCCACTGAAAGCAATCTCTTTGCCTACCTCATAGATTGTACTAGCTCATGGCTATGCTAAAAGATTCACCTCGCCCCTGCAAATTACAGTTGCTTCGCCTTCAAGTGTGCATCCTTTCTCAGGTTTAATGCATCATCTTCAAGACTACTGCGGTGAGTAGGCAGGCAACATGGCCAAAAGTATCTTTTGCCTGGCACCACTGTAGGATCAACTATGGCTAAGGCCTAGCAGCCCTCAAGATCCAGAAATGTTACCAAGAACAGGCATGTGAACAAACTGTCTCAGGGTGTGGTTCCAGGCACCTCAAACAATGACCCCTGGCTCGCAGGTCGCTTCCCTCTCATCTACTATTCAGGATTGATTTAAAAAACGACCGGTTTGCACAAGGCCTTCCTCAAGAATGCTTCCTGTACCTAATTCTGAGGAATCCTAGACAGTCGGGTACAATACAAATATAAATACATATGCTTATCTGCCCCATGCATGTACCGCTTTTTATTCTTTACTCTGCTTTATGTATCTATGCCTGTATCTAAGTATAGCACCCAGCTACTCACTATTGCTGGACTAACAATTTATACATGTTTAATAATTTTCATGTACAACATTATCTCGTGCCCTGTGATCGCTCTTTCCCCACTGATACTTTAACGTTCCCCCACTCCTCAGCGTTGAGCTTACCTTTTAATGAACTTAGTCTGTTCTTTATGTCTATTGCAAGAGCCGCTGCTGTGGGAGCAGGAACAGAGATTCACTACCAAAGAACAAGGGTAGAAGTCGGAGTTAGGGGACCCAATGTTTTCTTTAGTGTGATTGGTAGTGATAGGGGAGGAAGAGAGGGTGGGAGAGAAGAGGGTAGCGTAGCACAAAGTTGTCAAGGAAGTTTCGAGACGTAGCCCCAGGGGGAGGGGGAGATTCTCTAGAATACTGTATATTGTGAACGAACCCTAGGCGCAAGAAGGGAGGACCACAGAATATGTTCGCCAGTCTGGCACTGATCCTAGCCAAACGGTCAATCACGATGGAACGGAAGGCTGCAAAGGCACCTTCAGTTCAGTCCTGGTATAATGAAGTGGTTAGATGGGGCAGGGCTGAAAGCACAAAGATAAAACGGGAAGAAATAGGGGATTGTGAAAGAAGCCTATCTCGCTGGAATGGAATGCGATGCTCGAGGAATTAATAGCTACGGATATACGATACACTAGGGTGGGTAATGCACCTCACTAAAAACACATTAGGTATGCAGAGCGAAAGTGACCCGGGTGATACATCATGATATTATATCGGGGAAGCCTAATGACTTTGTGAAAGGAATTAAAGCAAGGTCTAGAATGCCGACACTGACTAATACCATGCAAGGAGAAGAAATGAGTCTGTACGCAGGGGGAGGGGGGTGGGTCACTGTTGGTTAGTTATTAGTTGTGGGTCGGATGGGGGCCGCTTTGTTTATTGTCACACCTGTACCGCATTGAATATGCAGGCATACTCGTTGCTCCTGTTGATACTGTAATGTAATGCATATTTACATGTTATACTTACTAGAATGTATTGACAGTAGTAATCCATCACATCTTCTGCATTGCTAAGACGTTTGCAATCGATAATGGCCGTTGTTGTACTAAGAAAAGAAATAAAATATGTTTTTAAAAAAAAGAAGATGCTAGTTGGGCACAGTCACTAACAAGAGATCGAACAGGAAAGCTGCAAATAGGAAAACGGAAGCTAAGAATAGCATTCACAAAATGAATAGCAAGAATTGTGGGTGTGTTTTGGCTGTCATACATGAACAAAACTGTAGCAAGCAATATAAAGACTGACACAATTCTTATAAAGATGTAATCAGCAAAAGTTACACATGGTACTATTTAAAGTGGTCGAGCTGAGAGAATGCACAAATCAGCAGGCAGTGAAGGACAGCCCATGTTGGAAAGTCTGCTGGTGTATCTGGTGTCAACTGTAGTATGACCAACGAGAACTGAACGATTATTAGATGGCGGCGGCAAGGGTCCTTATGAACTTTATGTTTGTGGTCTAACTGTATGCAGACATCCAGTCTTGAATCTGTCAAGACATCGAGATCATCAACCATCGCTCACAACTGAAATTAACACTCCCTTACACACTGCCCACCTACCACATCTACACAGTTTTAGGTGCTATCTTGTATTAGTATATTTCTACCTTCTTTCTGAAAATGTTGAGCCCAGAACACACCGCCAATGTTAACAATTATAATTGAAGTATTAATTAGTCATTTGCATTGGCGCCGGGACACTCCTAGGAGTAGCTGTGCACTTCATGAATCTCATTACATCATCATATCTTTTTGCAATTTTTAGTTTAATGAGCTGGCCCATCTTTACATGCCCTTTTGTTTAGTTTCAGGTCGATCAAAAAGCACCATGTTACAAGGAAACCAAGTTGCTTGTTGTGGGGCCTTAGTTAGTAAACAAATATGTTCTTGACTTGTTTTTATCTTGTTTGGCGAATGACTAAATGGCAATAGATGTGCAATAATGCAGTGGCATAAATGGAAAATCGAGCATGGTATTAGAAGCGTGGATCTATAAGCAAGGGGCCACATGATTGCCTTTTCTTACTTTTGCAGGAGGTCTTGAGGGATACACTTTGTTTCCTATAATTAAAACAGTCCTATAGCGCACAATGTTTTAAAAGTTAGAAACATGGCCTCGTATGTTTTTATAACTGTAGAACAAGGCTTGATAACGGGATACTTTGTGTCGCAAAGGTTTTTTGGTTTTGGCTTGGGTCATCTTGGCAAGAGCTTGAACCATTTTTTGCCAAGGCAGGATACAGACTTCTGCTTTCATAACCATGGTCTGTTGTCTACTTCCTTTCAGAGCTGGAGAAAAACACTGTTATAGAAAATGGAGAGATCCGCATAAATGGTAAAGGCAAGAAGATCCGCAAACCCCGCACCATCTACTCCAGCGTGCAGCTACAGGCCCTGAACCAGCGCTTCCAGCAGACGCAGTACCTGGCCCTGCCAGAGAGGGCGGAGTTGGCAGCGCACCTTGGCCTCACTCAGACCCAGGTAAAAGAGGGTGACCTGAGGTTAACTCTGTTTAGAAGCATATAAGGATAAGAGAGATATGCAACAGCCTCACGTAGGCTTAGGTAAGAGAAAATGAGTTCAGCAGTGTTCTAAGTCTTAGACAAGAGAGGATGTGCTGAACATGTATCTGGGTTTAGGTTAAGGTGGGGAAATAAGCAGAGTCCAGGGGACTCACTTTAAATTGAGTTGAGTGGGCTTTGAGTCTAACTTAGACCCAGATAAGAGAGGATGGGGGCCAACCCAGGTACTTTTAAGGGTATGAGAGCAGAGTCCCATTGCCTCGCTAAGATTAGGTAAGGGAGGGTGAATTGAGCAAAGCTCCAAGTCTAACTCATACCCTGATAGGAGAGGGTGAGGTGAGCATGGCTCCAGGGTCAACTTTGGCATAGTTAAGTGTGGGTAAGATGAAGCATGTCCAAGGGCCTCATTCACCCTCTGGTAAGAAGGGAAGAGTCCAGGAGAGCTCCGAGTCAAAATCAGACCCCGGTAAAAGTGAATGACAGATCTAGGTCAAACTCTGTCTTGGATTACGATACAAGAGTTGACAAGAGCCCAAGAGCTTCAATATGGCCCATGTAAGAGAGGGTGCGATGAGCTGGGCTTCCATCTTAACTCCAACACATGCAAGGGGAAGTGGCGAGCAAGGCAGACTAGCCTCAGTTAGATTTGGCAAGCAGGACTCTTTGACCATATGTAAATACGGACAAGACAACCCTAATTTCATGTGGTGTTTTGTAAGTCTGGCACCAGTCCAAGTAGGGACTCTGGGAAGGATGTCAGTTTATACAGGAAGAGCTATTTCTTCCTCTCAGCTTGTTAGAGACCCCCAATCCTTGACCAGACGCTGCCTACTCTAGAGTTGGAGATCAGAATCTCATCAGAGAGGCTGCCTTTCAAGATCAAGTCTAGGTTACGATATTAATTTGAAAATTGGGCTTAAGTAGATCAACGTTTGGTAGAAAGCTGGCGGTAGCCAAGGCTTTTGCATTGCTGGCATAAACCATTTTGAGACCTCAGTGTGCTAAATATACCATCTTCATCATTGTGCTCCAAATCCTGACATTGATCGCAGTGTGTATGCTGTATTTTAGAATGCAATTAATCCTCAGGACAACAAAATGCTAGCTTCTTCATTACTACATAGTGTTCCTGAATTTGAAAATACTGTTTTAACCTAAATGTAACGTGGATAATTTTAACATTTACCTCACGCAGTAAATCTTTTTTTTCTAGTATTGTCCCACATGAGCAACTCATTATTTAGGCATCTCTTCATTCACCTCCACCTGCCTAAACTGCAAATGCCCTTCATCCTTGTTGTCCACCAGAGCTTCCTGCCAGCTTCCTTGTGCCTTGCACCGATCTGTCCAGATAACTGTAGACAAGTCACCTTCATGTAGTCGCACTGTGCCTCCATGCTGCCCGCCTGGATTAGCACCGAGTTCGGTGTGACTTGTTCTGCCAGTCCTGGCAAACTAGCACCCATCAGGTGGCACTGTCGTACTTGTAGTTTATGGAGCCTGAGACCCGGGAGGCAAACTGGTGCCTCCTCAAAAGCAACAACTACACAAACATGGCACACCTGACGAGACAATTTGTAACTGCTGCCCTTGGTGTGATGTGCTCTTGCTGTAGTGATTTATAGTGCTTTGCTCATGTACTTTGTGTGCCTTTTCTGCAACTGTTTAATTTGAAGCTACTGAGCATTAGACGTCGGTGCCCAGACCTGGGTGTGCCCACACTTCATACAAAGTGAAGATACAGTGCCCTTGCTTGTTCTGTTTATCAAACAAAACAGGTAAAAAGCGGTTTGGAAACCTGGGGGACTGTTGTATTAGGCCGGCGGAAACCGAAGTGTTCTAAGTGTTCCCGTGCTTGCGAAAGAAGGGAACTGCTTGTGAACCCGAGTACTGTTAGCTAAAATGCTAATTAACGGAACACAAACGTCCCCTTTGATGTATTTTTTCCCCTTTAAAAACAAACCTCATTTCGAACTGAAAAGAATGAAGCTGTCCAAATTAAACAAAAACAAAAATCTGGATTACGCTCCTTAGGAGCAAAAATGTACATCCACACTCCAAGGTTCACAGAAAATATTATATATATCTGTTTTTGTTTGATTTATGTAACATCCAATGTATAGTTACTTTTGAAACACTGGGTTCAAAAACACAGTTGCTTCTGTTCATCCTAAACATAACAACAAAGGAGAAGCCTACAGTGGTATCATAGCTTCATCGGATTCTAGGGGCTTTTATTAAGTATTAATCTTTTGATCGCGTTGTTCATTATTGGAACCGAGACCTTTATGTTGCACTGTAGGAAGAAATAGACTCTTTACCATATGCATTTGTTTGCATTTTGTTAGGGTATTGTTATTGCACACGTATCATCACGCTCTCAAGAAACAACGCAGTATTCAAAGGACAACCTGTTGTAGTCCTATAATAGCATCTCAGGCCTGCAATCTCGACCTTTAGCTTCCTGTCTCCTCAATCCCCCAATTGCCTTTTTGGAACATAATAGATAGTTATCCGTTCAATGTGTATTTTCATTCTTTCCCTATTTTTCTTTCTCACTCTTTCAATGTAATTTTCTCTCTTTTCTGTTCTTTCTCTTCCACCCCTCATCTTTCTCTCATTTCCTACCACTTTCTTTCCCTCCGTTTACCTTCCAATTTCTTTCCCTCCAGTTTCTTTGCTTTTTTCTGAATTTTACTCTATTTCTCTTTCTCCTATTGCTTTCTTTTTGTTTAATGTTTTTCTCTAAGTTTCCTTCTCTTTCTACATTGTTCTCCTTCGCTTCTATGGAAAAAAAATCTTCCTATTACTACCGTGGGATTATGCCCGACATTTGAGCCACAAATCAAAGATCTTTGCATGCAAATACATGGTTGGAAACAAACATTCCTCAATAAGAAACCCACAAGTTCTAGTGGGCAACAACTATGTAGAATTCCCTGAAATCACACAGGTACTTATTTTTGGCACTACAGTGCCAAATTGATACAACATATAACAGGAAGATTCGAGAATAAGCCATAACCAGGGCTGTAAGTGTTGAGAGCCTGCTGAAGACCCTTGAATGTAACCTGCAAGCCGAAACACCACTGCCCTTTCCGTGTGCTATGGATGAAAAGAAATGAGCAGGGCTAGTGCTGTGTGAAGTCCTCTTGTTCCCCCTTGGAAAGTATGCAGAATTTTCACAAAAAACACGAAAACCAGGTGAAGTACTCATAGTTTGCTTTGAAGAATACTGTAGCACAAAAATCAGAACTTTTGTAAATATATTTTGCTGTGAGTGTTATTTAGTCATGAAGATCAGCTACCTGGCCTTACCTAAAAAGTGCTTGCAGGTTACTAGTGTGAGAAAGTTACAGAGTACTGACTGTAATGGTTGGTGGTCTAGTCGTGCAATCACTCAGGCACCCTGACATCCGCAGGCCAGGCGCGGCCTGCGGGGAATTAATAAAAGGATGACGCCCGCTCGTGGCACGTCACATCCGAGTAAATAACTGGTGTGGCCTCCCGTCCCTCAGCGCCGCGCTCCGACCCCATGTTAGGCCTCATGCACCTTGCAGGACCGTAAGCCGGCCCTGCATCACGACACAACACTGGCGACGAGCGGAGGGGGCCCAACCCTCGCTCGCACCTCGCGCTGCCCCGGGGAGTGACTGTTTCCTGTGCGCAGCGGTGCGGCCGTGCACCGCATGTGGCCTGAGCCGCCGCATGTCCGTGATCGGAGGATTTCACCGGCACTGCTCGTCAGAGGCCCAGGCTGGGCCGTACGAGGAATCACCGCCCGCACCGTCCAGTTGCGCTCCGCTCCCGGCCGGGAGCCTGAACTGCCTGCCGCCTCAAGTCTGGACTGTTTGGTGTCTCATGAACACCGTGTCGCCCTGCTACTGAGGACCCTCTGCTCCCCAACCAACTCAGGCACAAACTACAAGTGGGCACTAGCTTGACACCCCTCAGGCACTGTGTGGCCTTGCAGCTGACTACCCCTCTGCTCCCACTTTTCCTCCATCAAGCACTGGCACAACCCACAGGAGTGCGCCAACAAGCACTGGCAAATCAAAAAAAAAAAAGAGAAGAAGGAAGGGGTCATACAGCAGAGTAAAGAAGGCCTCTGGGAAGTCAAGTAAGAAGAAAGTGGGCACACCCAGGGTGAGAGCACCCTGAGAGCGGGAGAAGATTACAATACAGCACCACGTGAGGCACACAATGCCATCATTGTCCTGTGAACCAGCCAGAACGCTCAAGCACACTCGCCACCAAGCACCATGGTAGACGACAATACCGCTGCTGCGCCAGCCCGCATCCCGTTCCAACACGCGGCGTCAGGAGTCCTACCTCCTTTCAGTGAGCTAGAAGATCCCGCGACAGCCTCACCCCGGTGGAGAATATGGATCGAACGCCTCAACAACTACTTTGTTGCGACTAGGGAAACCGACGAGGCGGTGAAGAGGTCCTTGCTGCTGCATTATGCAGGAGACGAGATCTTCAAACTTTTCAAGCATCTGCCCAACACAGGAGCAACAGGTGACTATAACGCGGCTGTGGCGGCGCTGAATGGCCATTTCGACCCACAACTAAACCCTGATTTCGAGGTCTTCAAGCTCGGACAAGCCCGTCAGAGAGAGGGTGAATCGCTGGAAATGTTCTACGCACGACTCCGGGAACTAGCCAGCACGTGCACTGATGAAGACCAGCCAAAATAAATCAGGAGACAACTAATTCAAGGGTGCCGCTACAAGACGTTGCGAGGTCTCATACTGAGAAAACCGAGGATTATGCTGGAAGACATATTAATACTAGCCAGATCACATGACCTGTCCGCGGTTCGAGCAACGGTAATGGACCAAGCCCTAACCAAGTCCCAAGGGAAACCAGACTCCATCAAAACGCAGTAAGCTGATGCGGTGAAGACCAGACCCAGAGGAGACACATTCAAAGGACCAAGAGGAGATCCACCCAGATCAAGATGTGGATACTGCGGCCACGAGCCGCATGCTGCCAAGGACTGCCCCGCCCAAGGGAAGACCTGCACCAACTGCGGGATACCAAATCACTTTGCGTCTGTCTGCAGGAGGTGCAACAAAACCCGGGACTTCCGCGGGCAGAAACCCCCAACGTGAGCCGTTTGACAACTATCAGTAGCTAATGCCGCACCGGCCGACCATGCCCAGAGGAGGCCCGCGAAGCATCTGCCAACCGTAGAAGACTCTTCAGAGGAGGACGATGAGGAGGTATACGTAGGCTCCTTCGCAAAGGAACTCACACAACGGGGACCGAAGTGAAAGCAGTCATTGACACAGGAGCAACGGTGACCGTCATGGGCCTACAACAATACCGAAGCCTACGCCCTGGTCCTCCTGTGGTGCCATCCAAAACCTGAATATACGCGTATGGAGCAGACACACCCCTGCCGCTGAAAGTAAAAATCTCGGTACCCATCAAGGCAGATGACCTGGAGGTAATGGCGACAATTCACGTAATCGACAGGGAGGCGGACACCCTCCTGAGCAGCCACACTGCCGAAGACCTAAAACTAATTGCCTTTGCCAGACGGATCAGAGCATACCAGGTGGAAGAACTCCTCGGGCAATTCCCTGAGCTGTTTAAAGGCCTAGGATGTATCAAGTGTGAACCCATCAAGCTACACATTGATAAATCAGTCGCCCCTGTCGCCCATTCCACCTGCGACCACTCGTAGAAAAAGAGCTGGAAGCCCTGGAAGAACATCGAAAAAGTATCCGGACCGACACCGAGGGTATCCCCGATGGTCATCGCAGAAAAACCCAAGCAGCCAGGAGCCATCCGCCTATGTATCGACATGCGGCTACCCAATAAAGCAATCAAGAGGGAGCGCCATATAACACCAACAATGGATGACATCATAGCGGATGTCACCGGATCCAAATGGTTTTCAAAGATTGACTTAAATGCAGGATATCACCAACTGCCTCTGTCCGAAGAGAGCCGGTTCATCACCACCTTCAGCACCCACCTCGGACTCAGGAGGTACAAACGGCTGAACTTTGGGATATCCTCGGCGGCCGAAGTGTTCCAAAACACCATACGGGAGCTGCTGTCCGGACTACCGGGAGTGTTGAATGTGAGTGATGATATCCTCATCCACTCCGCGTCAGCCGCCGACCATCACAAACATCTCCGGGACACGCTAAAGCGGCTCAGCGCGCATGGAGCTACTCTACACAAGGACAAGTGCCAGTTTTTCCAGCCATGCCTCGAATTCTTTGGCTATGTCTTCGATCAGGAGGGCATACAGGTAGACCCGAGGGAGTCACAAGCTATCAAAGACACCCAACGACGCCGACGGAAGTGCGGAGCTTCCTGGGAATGGCCACCTACTGCGGTCGGTTCATTCCAAGCTTGGCCACCCGAAGTGAACCACTACGAGCCCTCACGAAGGTAGACGCAACCTGGCACTGGGGCCCAAAGGAGGAAGAAGCGTTCCAAGGGATAAAGGATGCCCTTCTGGGAGAAGCCACACTTGCCTACTTCAACCCCCCGAACCGAACCGAAGTGCTGGTGGACGCAAGCCCAGTAGGACTCTGGGCAGTGTTGGCCCAAGAACGGGAACCAGGACAATGGGCCGCTCTGGCGTTCGCCAGCAAGGCCCTCACTCCTACGAAGGCAAGGTATGCCCAGATTGATCGCGAGGCGATCGCCATCAAATGGGCCTGTAACCATTTTCATCTGTATCTCCGGGGGCACTTGTTCACCATGGTTACTGATCATCAACCGTTAGCTCCCCTCTTCAAAGAGACAGCCCCGCATCCACCCCCACGCATCGAACGCTGGGCGGTCCAACTACAACCGTACAAAATGGAGGTAGTCTATCTCCCAGGGTCCAAGAACCCAGCCGATTTTCTTTCGAGACACCCTGCCCAGTCAGAGAAACACGAAGAATATGAGGACGGCGAAGAGTTTGCTCAATGGGTAGCTCTCACCTCATGCCCCCAGAGTATGTCCCTAGAGGACGTGAAAGAAGAGGCCGCTACCGATACTGTCTATACCAAGACACTAGGCGCCGTGCAAGAAGGCTCATGGATAACCTATCTTCGCCAGGCCAACTCATGGACCCCAGGGGATCGGGAAACCCTAACGAAAATGTGGCGAGTCCGCCATGAACTAAGCGCCACAGGAGATGGCATCCTGCTGAGAAGACCCCGGCTCAGAGCCTCAAGCAACGGGCAGACCAACTAGCCCACGGAGGACACCAATTAACCACCAAGATGAAAGCACGGATGCGGGAAAAGGTCTGGTTCCCAGAACTTGACGCCTCTCCCGGTCATCACTGAAGAAGCCTGCACCGTCCCGTGGTCCAAAATAAGCGTGGACTTTGGGAGTTTCCCGGGAGGAAAACACACACTTGTCATCATAGACGCCTACTCTAATTATCCCATGTTAGAGCCTATCCTGTCGACAGCATTCAACCATGTTGGACCAGTGTTAGAAAAAGTATTTGCCATGTTTGGCTCCCCTCAAGAGGTACGCAGTGACAATGGTCCCCCGTTCCAAGGGGCTGAGTTTGCCACCTTCCTCCAACAACGAGGCATATCACATCGCCACATCACCCCGCAATGGCCCCAGGCCAACTGGGACGTTGAGCGCTTCATGCGCACTCTGAACAAGATGTTCCGCATAGCGGTCGCAGACCAGGTGGATCCGGAGCAGAGACTACATAAGTTCCTGAGAGAATACCGAAGTACCCCTCACTGTACGACTCAGCGGAGCCCATGGGCACTCATGCTCCATGGCCCCCGCCGTGACCTACTCCCCACCTACCCAGGGTGATCTCCCACCCCTCTGGATGTCGCAGAAGTGCAAGGGCGGAGAGTGCGACAAAACCAAGAAGCAAGCGCCTGACGCCATGCCACCCCAAGGAGGATCGACCAGGGAGTGACAGTCATACTGCAGAGCCGCGCCAGGGAGGAAAGTTCCAAATACACTACGAACCAGTCACGTTGACCATCACTGCGAACCGTGGCACCATGATAACCGCCCGAAAGGGGGTAGAAGAAGTATCCCGAAATATCTCGTGGTTCAAAGAGGTCCCGCCAGAACAACGCAGGGAGACCTCAAACAACCACGCAAGCCCCGTGACCACGGCAATGCCCGAAGAAGGGACAGGAGAATCAGTGAGTGGCCAAACCTGCGAGGTCCCTGAAGGAAGCTATTCCCCGCCACATGGAGCTGACTCCGTGAGCCCAGGCCGGAACATCACTGGAGGACATAGTGGAACCCAAAGGTAGTGGAACCCAAAGGTACAGTCTGAGGCCGAACCCCCACCCGAGTCAGTGGTTGAGAGACTATGCATGCTGACGAAGCCCGAAATCCACTGGCTGGTGCTCACGCAAGTACCCTTCTGTTTATGTGTTGGACTAAGAGACATTTGTGGACTGTTGTGATTCTGTTCAAACAACTGATTCATGAAAAGAACTGAGTTGGATAGGGACGTAATGGTTGGTGGTCTAGTCGTGCAATCACTCACGCACCCTGACATCCGCAGGCCAGACGTGGCCTGCGGGTAATTAATAAAAGGATGACGGCCGCTCGTGGCACGTCACATCCGAGTAAATAACTGGTGTAGCCTCCCATCCCTCAGCGCCGCGCTCCTACCTACCGCGTTAGGCCTCATGCACCTTGCAGGACCGTAAGCCGGCCCTGCATCACGACACAATACTGACCTATATACTGCCAATGTAGTGACACGTACTAACATTCGCAGATTAAAGTGACGCGGTTGCTTTGGCACAGGAAACTCCACGAGCTATTGGCAGTTGGTTGGTAACCAATGACTGAAACTGCGTGAACTATTCTCCTGTAAAGGCAACCTTGCATAGCACCGCCACTAGCTCTGGGGAAATTAGCATTCAGTGCGGAGAGGCATTTCAGTTCGTGGCAAGCTCAGCATACATTTGTTAAACGGAGAATGTTGCCTTGCGAAGACAGGACCCAGGGATTCAGACAGCGACGTAGGCCACGAAATGTTGCGGGTGGGATCTAGAGTTCCGGAAGTGTTTGATATTTTCCGGCACAGACCTCATCGCGGGTCGAGTAATGCCACGGAATGACAGGTAAAGCTGCAGGGAGACAGGGCTGGGAGGAGAACAGCGCCAAAAGGCAGAGGTGTCTCCGGGCAGGCAGAGGCCTGCCCCAGCCCGCCCGGGTATGGGGGACTCTCCGGCTCAGGAAGAGCTGGAATGCAACCCTGTGCTCTTCCGGAAAACCGCACGACAGATAGTCAAAGCTGATCTCTGAAGATTGCAGGAATTATTTACATGAACTGTAGGTTGGGAAAGTCTGTTTGGAAGAGGACCTAAAAAACAGAAGTAACGCATTGAAAACGTGGGTATTCCTAACGTTACCCCCGTGGAAACAGTATTTGCTGCCAGAAAAGTTAAACGAACATTACATTTTCTGCCGAAAAGCTGCCATTTAATATAATGTGTTTTTAAAAATGGTATATAGCTTGTCATAATAAGATTCGTGAAAGCCCTTCGAGTTGGAAGAGCTCGACATTTCATTTGTATAACATTTTCGCCTGAACCGTTCAGCTTGAATTTCTTAACCTTAAAATGTTCAAGGTGAAGGAGTGAAATGAAAAGCTGTTTCAAGGAACCTCTCCGGCAGCTGCTCCAGATCTCATGGAGTGGGTTCAGGTATGCCAGGAAGAGTGGTGTCTTCTAAACATTTAGGACTGCAAACTCCCCCAAACCAGCGCGTGAAATGGTCCCAAAACAAACCTGTTTTTGATTGGCTTGAAAGGTTAGTCTAGTACCACGCGGTACTTACTACATGACATGAAGCAACATTCTGTACCAGGACGAACTATATAAATATGCATGGTCGGACAATGACAGAAAATAGGCCAAGTAATCAAAAATAAAAGTGGCCCTAAATAGTTAATTAGCTAAAGAAAGTGGCTAATGTTTGTAAATTGGGAAGGCAGTTTTGAACTTGTAAAGACACGCCATATAAGTGTTTTGCAATGTATGGAAGAGTGCATGGATTTGAGCTTGCAGGAGGCAAGTTTTGTTTCAATATCAGGGAAGTCAACAGTAAAAAACACTGTCCAGCAGACTATAAAACAGGTCAACAAACAGCCCCCCCCCAAAAAAAAAACTGCCACAAGTGTTCGTATTACTCTATTCAGTGGTACTTAGTTTACTCACCTTGGAAGGATGGAAGACACAGTTAGCCTCGCTGGTATTCTAAGCTATGACCCTCATTGAAGAAAAAAACAGTCCCCTTGCAGCATTGGTGAAATGACACTGAGCATCACAAAAGCAGGTACAGGCAGGCAAAGGATTTATGTTATCAATCCACGCTAATTAAGATAACTTGTTTAAATTAATCTGCATTACTTGAGAACCAATGCAGGTTAAGTGACATAACACCTAAACAGAAGGCAGCCGTCACTCACAAAGCACCCGATGACTTTAATAGCGTTTTAGGGCCGTTTACTTAGCATATAATGGTGCTCAGTTTACCATCATGGGATTTTGTAGTGCACATTACCTTTTAACAGAGCAAAAGGAAAAACTACAGGTCTATATTTATTGGATGGTTTGAGTAACCTCATTTTTAAAAAAATATATTCTTGCAGTGAAAAAAATGTCTTTATTTTCCAACAACCAACCCTGAGGTGACTAGAAACATTATGGTTCAGATTTCAAGAGTGACAGTTAATTTTGAACTCTAAAAAAACCCTGTTTGCTCAGAGGTCAAAATTATGATTTGGGAATCATTTATCACACCTGGTATTTAGCAGGCGCGACAACGATTTATCGACATGTGTGACCTGCTAATGCTTATGCTTATCATAGGAAAAATGGCCAGTAAATATCAGGACATGCAGATTTGGTGCAAAAGAAGCCTCAAATTCTGCATTTTGCATCATGTTGGAAGGGCTATATATACTTGCATTGTGTGATAATAATTGTTCAGGATAAATCCCAATCCTTGGCGTACCAAATGTCTACCTTGTTAAACTGGCTGCCTTAAACATTATAGTGTTTCTTAAACTCTAAAGTTTGTACAACCGAAACTGGTGGCAAAATATGTTGCACAATCTGTCAGAAATGCCAAATACATTGCACAAATCGCACATCAAACTCTCTGCTAGATCCACTGTAGACAGTTCAGGTCACTGGCCAGGTCCTGGCGTGGATTGATCCAGATGTGGATTCCCTGGTGTGTCATTCAGCTTGGTTCATAGATCTTCATTCTCGTTCTGCTAGTAGTTTGTTTCTCCATTTTACAGAATCCTTAAGGTGACCTTGTCACCAAAGAGCCCCTTCTAGAGAGACTGTGATAGTAACAGCGACGGAAAATAGTGGATTTTAGTAAATTAATACCCACATGCAGGTCCGATGTGCATGCTCAAAGACTTTAAATAATTCATCACAGTTAATGCTCTGCTACGATTATTACGAATGCATACTTAGGGTGTGACATTCACCATTAGTTTCCCCTTTTATTGATGTTTGTGTCTCCCAACTTAAATTAATTGCTGTATTTCAATATTTCATGCTGTACCATATTCTGTTTGATTGGCACAAAGCAAAACGCAGAGTAGTTTTGTAGAGAGCAGGTGGGTATAATCGGAGTCACTGGAATTATGCGACAAAGGAGGACTAAATTAGGCATCAGAGTTGACTAAATTATGCTGCAACAAAAGGCAAACAATGCAGTGCGATGCGACACATTTTGTGATTGTATGACTTCATTTTTTGTCATTTTTACACATGAACCCTTTCTGGGCCAAGAGAGTACCAGTTTAACACCCAAATACAGTAACAAGCAACAGGGCCTTTCACTGAGCAGCAACACGTGTAGCTGAATTTTTAGAAACTTTTTTTTGTTTAAAATCTTCAGCAAATGTAGCAGATTGAGTGGCAAATGCAGCGAATCAATAATTATGCTGGAATCGCAGCAGAATCATATAATTCTGGTGGCTCCGAAGAAGCTACACACTGCTTGTATATGTGAAAGTTAGTATAGAGTGAGTAGTTATTCTGCTGCTTCAGTCAGCTGCAAGATCAGCAGCCTTTATGTCCTTGAGCTCCGAAGAAGCTACACACTGCTTGTATATGTGAAAGTTAGTATCGAGTGAGTAGTTATTCTGCTGCTTCAGTCAGCTGCAAGATCAGCAGCCTTTATGTCCTTGATCTGGGTAGAGTTTGTTACGCCCCTGGTAGGGGTTCACCTTGTGGATGGCTGAACTGGTAGACTAGCAGCTACCTACATTAGTGGATTTCCAAGCAGCACGTCTTCAGTCCCCGCCACATACTATGATATATTCAAATAAAATATATCAGAGCATTAGCATGCCCCTTCACCAACTTCTTCTCTCAGCTGCCTTGTGGGCTGGGTGGAAAGTCAGGCAAGCTAAGTTATTAGTAACCATTTCTGGGCCATTTTAAACTGCTCTTTGGCTGCCTATCGATGCTATTGGCTAGTTGTCCTGGTCTAAACCTCCCAAATTGTACACTTCTTTCTCCCAAATCTCTATAAAACTTGACTTCCTCTTCCCGAGTCTCAGTTTACCCCCTCCTCCTGCTTTGCCTTGGATACCACTGTCTGCTGGGGCAGGCTCTGTGCTGCTGGTACGACAATGTGCCTTCCAACTATACCACTTGAATCATCCTCATCATAGCGGTGATGACAAAGTCATAATTTAGCATACTCCTGATTATAGCCTGTTATTTGCCATCATGAGGGGATAAGAGCATTTCTGTCCTAAAACCTTCTGTAATTTAACAATTCTTTCAATTACAGATCCAGATGGTGCAAATGGTGCCCTTTCTTTGAATTCTGATGGCGTGGCATGGTAGCACTGCATACTTTAGAATGCCCCAAAATTAATCCTCAGTGTGTTAATGTGCGGAGTCCCAACGTCTGGACAGGCTAGGACAGAAAATATGCCCAGGCACCAACATAAATGTGACCCCATTAGTGAATTATATAGCAAAAAACATTGTCCATGAGTACAGTTGTGGACCTGTAAAGACATTCTGTATAAGCGTTTTAGACTGTATCGAAGAATACATGGATTTAAGCTGCAGGCAATGCTTGTTTTCATAACAACAGTAAAACTGGCCCAGCAAACCATAAAACAGGCCCACAAACAGCCAAAAATCCAGCCCATACACTGATCTGTCAGACCAGCTAATCAGGCACTGCCTGATTACCCCATAGACCTGCCCAACCCTTCTAACTTCGGTGCTGCTGCGTACCTAGGCCCAGATTTTGAAAGAGCTTGCAACGCTTTGGCGTTACTTTTTTAATGCAACTTGACGCAAAGTCTTCTGCTGGAATTTACAAACTAACCAAATCGCAATTTGTATTGGTTTATTACCCAAAAAGCAGCGCAATGTGCTGCTCGCCTTATTTTGTGTCAAGGGAGCGTTCTATGGGTGGTGCATGGGCAGGTAGATCCCTATCTACAAAGAACTATAGACGAGGATTTAACCCAAAATCCTGCACCTCGCTGAGGCAAGCATAACGAGTTAAAGTTTTCAATTTTCCTAATTTTTTTCTCTTTGCGTGTGTGCTGCATTCTGCTGCATATATGCAAAGTGGAAAGTGCCTTAAAGTATAGTTTTTGTTCAGGAAGGGACTGGTTCCAGCACAAAAACTATGCTGAGTACAACACAGACACCGCTGCAGTATGGCGCAAGATTGAATGTCATTGGTGCATGGTAGCCACAAGTGTGCCAGCGCATGGAGAGAGCAGAACTGCACCACTTCTAAGCAAATATGGCACAGTTCTCTCATGTTCATGCAAGGATTTGCAAAGACTTTACTTCTTGCACTGTGTTGCGTGAATTCTTTGTAAATATGCCCCTTAGTTTGTTGAATACCAAGGCTGCCTACTTTTGATTACCTCGTGTCTCTTTCTTCCACCACCCTACATGCCCTATCTTTTTGTCTCACTGTTATATGTTTTTTCCCCTACTATCTCCTTTTGTCACTGTTTTTCTTAGGACATGAAATCAATGTCAGAAGATATTTATGTTTAAAATATTTCTGGACTGCGATGTGCTTCTTATGACCTCTAAGGCCCAAAGGCGCTTTGGAGCTAGACCTTAGAGTCACTTTAACAATATGGATGTGCTCTAATATTACCTAGTTACTTTATGTGCTCATGACACTATCTTGATTTTTCCGGACAGGTCAAGATTTGGTTCCAGAACAAAAGGTCGAAGTACAAGAAGATCATGAAGCAGGGGCCTAGTATCCAGGAAGGGGACCACCTCCACTCGTCGGCCTCCATGTCACCCTGCTCACCCAACATCCCCCCTCACTGGGACAGCCCCATGGGCACAAAGGGGGGTCCTATCGGACATGGCAGCTACATGAACAATTACGGGCCCTGGTACCAACCTCACCACCAAGACAGCATGCCAAGGCCCCAAATGATGTGATGGCAATGAGAGTTAAAGATTCTGCCAGGTACACCAGAGAGCTTGGTGAGGGACTTGCCAGTACATTCAAGCACACACGTTTCTTGCCCAAGAGCTGCCACGAGTTCCTGGACCAGAGAGCGCTGGGACAGGAAAAATATTTTTGCACAGCATATAAGATGAAAAGACCAAGGGCTGGGACTGCCTCCACGTGGAAGAAACATGCTTCAATAAAGAACCAGGAAGGACTCTCCGTGAATCTTTTAAGGCTGGTTTTCTAACCTTTGCTGCAAGAGATTTCACAAGAGCCTAACACTGAGGGTGGAGGGAGGCAAGGTATTTCTTGTCAATATTTTGCCCCTCTTCCAGGTACCGGAGTCATAGAAACGTTGATTCCTGTTGGATAAGGGGAGCTTGTTGTCATGTACCTGCAGAAAGTCCTTCTGGGAGGTTGGATCTTCAGAGAGCCTGTTGCAGGCCCTCAGAGCAGCCCTCATCCGCCCTCCTGTTTACAGAGAGTTCAAAAGCTGCAGGGCAGAGATACTCACCTCTGCTCCAACTCAGACTTTCAAAGGGGAACAAATTGACTTGTTTGCCTTCAGACTTACACCATGAAAAGCAAAAGATTTTTCAGGACCGGGTAGTAGCTGTTTTAGCTCGATTTCCATCACTTTGTGATTTAATTAACCAGGTTTCCTCCCACATTTTAAAAGAGAAGTTATTTATAAAACCGTTTTGATATTGTATTGTATGTCTTTATAAAAAAATTGCTGTGTGCTGTAAAGAAGCGCACAACTTTGTTTCCATGTTTTATATTTGTAAAAATGTATTTCTTAGGCAATTCATTGTATTTTTTAAAGTCTCGCGCAGAATTGGGTTCATAAAAGTTTGTAAAGAAAGTTGACTGAGGATTAGAAGTCATGTCTAAAAACAAATTTAAGCTGCATTGATTATTTAGAGCAGGCAGACATATTCACAATGCTGTTTATACCCTGTTAATACAGAATTGGCCATAAACCCATTTATTTAGCGACCTTATTTTTGAAGTTTTGATGTGAAGACACTTCCAACAACTTCATGACCTATTAAAAGTGCACGTCAACAGTCCTTTGTGTTTTGTTCTAACTTAAGTATAATGAAAAACCTGCTATCTAGGATTTTTTTAAAAATAAGACTAAGATTAGTATGAATTTGGCAGACTACCACGCTCTTTTCAACAGTCTCGCCTCAAAATCGCTATAATCATGAAGGTACAGGGTTCGCGACCATACACAATATTTGTAGAATGTATGAATGCCCGTTTACAAGTCGGAAAAATGCTTTGTGTTCCATTCTGAATTGTAAATAGGAGGGGACATTAAAGGGGCGACCCACTCGTATTATTTCTTTCTGGAGTTTTAAGTAGCGCGAACTCGACCCAAAGGTATTAGAGCGCTTTACATGAGCACCAGTTGCGTTACAGACAAGACACATTCATTTTTTAAGGCACGAGGTGATTGAGTGATTTGCCCAGAATCACAGGATGCTGAACGTCCATGCTGGGACTTGAACCTGGTTCCCCAGCTTCGAGGTCGACCGCTCTAGCCGTTAGGCCACATCCTCTATTTGAAAGTTGCCATGGAATGTGTAAGGGGTTTGAGACTGCAACAACAGTGAGTCCCAATCCACTGACCAGTTACAGACCCCCATGTTAGAGTGGTAACAGATTTAGAAAGAGAAGCTTTTTCATGTGTTAGACTGCCGTTCATGAATCATGTCAGTGGTCTCGGAAAGAGCTAACAGTGAACAAAAGGACCACTGCTTGCTCTTTTTTTTTAATGTAGCAACATTTGTCCCTTTTAATAGACCCAGCGTGCTTTTATAAAGTTCGCCATTTGAGAATGCATATGAAGGGATAGAGGTTTGCTGTGCATAGCAGGATTCCAGCCTTGCATTCACAGTCCATAATAGAGCGTCGCAAATTACTACCTGCCTAGTTACGATAATTGGTCAGGTCATTTTTTGATTCCCTGTGAATGGACAATTTACGCAGCAACCTCTTCAAACATAGTTTGCATCATCACTTGCATTCCTATTCGCAAGCAAGTGTATGTGCAAATTGCACATCCAGAGGTTGTGAATAGGAATAATCCTATAGAGGAGAGCTACCCATCCAGTTTATGTAGGCAACTGAAGATCTAGCACAAGGATTTCAAAATCTAATTGTATGCCCTATGGTTAGAAACTGTGTACAAGCTTTAGGAGTTATTGTCCTGAATGATGCAGATCGTCTAGGCTCAGGGCTTAGATGGCACACTTCACACCCAGGGTTTGGAAGCTATTACAATTTCAGACTTTAGAAAGCAGTGCTATCCTCAGGGCTACACAGACCTTAGTAGCTCAGATTTAGTCAGCAAAGGAGTCCTTCAGAATTACAGTGAACGTGGCGGCTTACACTGTTCAGAAAGCAGCCCCCTCTCTCAGATTTAGACTGTTATTATAGGTAAACAGCTCAGCAACCCTTATGCTTTACACAGATGTTCTGTCACTGATGCGTGTGTTGTGTCATGCTTTTATGCTCACCACTAAGGGCATCATTCAGTAGCCTTGCATGTTGTAGCTCTTAAGGAGTTCAGCTGAAGGTAGGCTCTTGACATCCAGGACTAGATGAGGGCCACACTAATCTTGAGCCAGTTTTTGTTTGCACAAGTAGGGACTTTTAGGCCATGTTGCGTGCCATACTGTTGTCTCATGAGTTCAAGTTTGAGTAGAAGTCTCAGAGATGTCCCAAGTAATGACTGAAGACCAACAATGTGAGATAGTATCCATCGAGTATTCCAGAGATCTCAGTTCTTTGCTCAGATCTGGAGATTTTCATTTGAATACATTGCTTGTGAATATCAAGGAGCGAGGACACTCTCTGCAGTAGTGTCAATGAATGTTCAGTAAGAGCCAATGGTTGACTTTGTCAAAGGCAGCAGAGAGATTAAGCAGTTCCACTAGGAGGTGTTCATTATCTTTTATAAGAAGGACTCCCTATCATCTACCAGGAATCTATCAAATGTACAACATCCACAGAGAACGCCACCCCATTCACGACTCATGCTCCACAGCACTCTTCAAAAGCTTGAGCAACATCTGGCTCACACAGCTCGTCACAGAACCAACACACTCCGCAGGATACACACTGGACCCCATCTTCACCACAGGTGACAGCACCAAATACAACTCCACCATACAGCTGACATGGACTGAACACTCAACATCCACTTCCATATCAGCACACCTCAAAGCAACACCCCTACCATGTTCAGCACTCCAATCCAAAGCTGGGGCAAAACCATAGAAGCAGACTGGCTCAGCATCCTCAGCACTGATCAGTCTAGCTCCAAAGACAACCTCGACACAGACATCGACAACTTCATAAAACCGGATCAAGAACAGCACGGACTCCCTCACACACATCAGCCCAACAAGCATAGTAGATCAAACAAGCAGGCCAGCTGGTACAAAGAAGACCTCAGAAACCCCAAATAACGCTGTAAACAAATAGAAAGATAATGGAGAGCCGGCCACAACACCATTGACAGACCTACCTACAAGGCTCGACTCAGACAATACCACCAGCAAATGAGGGACACCAATAAAAGTACTAATGGACCACATCGAAGGAAGTTCCAACATCTGTAATTCTCAATCGTCAAGGATTTCACCTCCGCGTCAGCCACTGTCAACAGCATTGCTGCCTCCCAACAACTCTGCAACAACCTATCAAACTTCTTCCAAGGCAAAATCGCAAACATCTACAGCAAATTCACACACCAACCCAACCCCAGAGAATTTCTTGCTAACCTACCCCCCAACAACCAAGACGCCACCTAAATGAATTAACAACACGGCCCCAATGGACCCATGCCCCCACAACATTTACAACCTGGGAACATCACCAATCAACACCACCCTGACCCACATCATCATCATCTCCATCATGTGTGCCACTTTCCCGTAAGAATGGAAACTTGCAGACATGAATGCCCTCCTAAAGAAGCACACAGCCGACCCAAAACAACGGAGCAACATCCGTCTCTCCTTCCTGCTCCCCAATCCAGCCAAACTAATTGAGAAAGCCATTAACAAGCAACTCACAACCCACCTCAAACTTCACCATCTTCTAGACAACACACAACCAGGATTCAGAAAGAGCAACAACAGCAAAACAGCACTCATCGCAGCCACAGAGAACATTTGAAACATCCTGGACTGAGGCGAAACAGTGGCCCTCATACTGCTTGACCTCTCAGTGTCCTTCGACACTGTCTCCCACACCACCCTCGATCAGAAGATTCCATGAGATTGGCATACAAGGATCAGCTCTCAAATGGATCTGTTCCTTCCTCATGGGAAAAACCTAAAAAATCAGGCTGCCACCCGTCCCATCAGAGCCCAAGAAGCTAATCTGCGGTGTCCCATAGGGATCATCCCTCAGCACCACTCGTTTGAACATATACATGACACCAATCACGAGCATCATCTGATCTCAAAACATAACTGTTATCTCCTATGCCGATGACACCCCACTCATCCTTTCCCTGACGGAAAAGACGAACACTACCGGAACCAACTTCACCAACTGCATGACCATGGTAGCAAACCAACTGCCTGAAGCTGAACTTCGATAAGATGGAAGTACTGGTCTTTGGCAACAAGACCTCCCCCAGGATTCCACCTGGTGGCTTCAGAGCAAGTACCAACACCCACAGACTACGCAAGAAATCTAGGGATCGTCCTAGATGACCAGCTCAATATGACTGCTCAAGTCAATGAGGTGTGCATCTCCTGCTTCCACATCCTATACATGCTGTGAAAGATCTTCAAATGGTTGCCTCAGAACACCAGACTGACTATCATGCACGCACTCATCACCAGCAAGCTGGACTACAGCAACATTCTCTATGCTTGAATCTCCAAAGAACCCCTACACAGACTCCAGATCATTCAGAACTTAACGGCAAGACCCATACTCAACCTCCCACGCCACAAACATGGCATCGCACCTCAGGAAACTTCACTGACACCCCATTCACAAGCGCAGCCAATTCAAACTTCTCACACACATACAAAGCCCTACTAAGGATAAGGATACATGAACAGCTGCATACCAGACAGACACCTATACTCTGCCTCACACGTACACACACCCCGCATCCGCAAAAGCAAAATAGGAGTTCTACAAAACACCAAAGACATGGAATGGCCTGCCACAACAAATCAGAGCCTACACCTCACTTCTGGAGTTTCACGAGAAGCTGAAGACCTGGCTCATCATATAAACATCTTGGACTACACACCTACACACCTTGCCCAAGTACCTGGATACCCTCTTGAGTGATTAGTTTGCAGTCCAAATCAACATAACTTAGTATAATAAAAGGATTTGATCTAAAACTAAGGTAGTTCCTCACCGAATGCTACAGCATGGTCGAAGGCCGGATTGGAAATCATGAAGGAGGGATGTGTTCGATTTGGTTTTGAAAATGGTTGTTCTGATAGACACTTCTAACCGTAGATTCATCACTTTTTTAACACTCCTCAGTCGTCAGACTGGAAACCTTTCAGCAGCACCTCTGTACACCTGCAGGTGACATCATGTGGCTCCACACTGGCGCCATTCCGGAAATGAAGTGCAGAGCTTATATAGGCACCACTCCCATGTGCTTACATCAGCTCATTTCTGTGCCACCAGACACAGATCTGGAGTTCCCTTATGTCCCTCAGGACATTAACCTCCAAATATCCCACAGTGTGCATGCTTTCCAATGACTGACGGAGGAATAGCTCTCCATTTTGTGGCAGGAAGTGCAAGCCCTTTTGGCCAAAGGGGCTATCGAAAGCGTACTTTCTGGTGCCCAAGAAGTACGGAGGCCTTCAACCTATTCTAGATCTGCACCCTCTCAACTCCTTCAAGATGCTCACCCTGACTCGGGTATTGTCTGCTCTGGACCCTAAAAAATGGATGGTGGTGTTGGATCTGCAGGTCACCTATTTTCATATTTCCATCTTGTCGGCCCATCAGGGCTACCTGCGGTTTGTGGTGGGACAGGAACATTTACAGTTCACTGTGCTCCCCTTTGGTCTCACCAGTGCGCCTCTGTTGTTCAAAAAAGTGAAGGCGGTGGTGGCAGCACACATTCATAGATCTGGTGTGCCAGTTTTCCCACTCGACGACTGGCTGTTGAAGGCAGGCTCTCCCCAAGCAGTCATCAACCACCTCCCGATTACAGTGTACCTCCTGTCATCTTGGAGTTCACTATCAACTTCTTCTCACACACTCTTCTGACACAAATACATTCCTATCACTAGAACAATAAGACACTGTACATTAGGGTATTTTTTTTACCCTTATGTTATTTTATTTTAGTATTTCATCACTTAGAGTTAGAATGGATAAAACTGTCTTATATCTTTAAATAGGAGACTTAATAAATCTGATATAAAACACTCACATAAAACCCTCTGTGAACAAAAATGTCTTTCCATATGCCCATATCCTTATTTTTTGTCAGTGCTCAAAGGAAGTCATGGGGCTAGTGACCCATACGTTAATGGCTCCAAAAACGAACTGGATTAAGTTGCATATAATCACTTGGACGTGGGGGGCTCTTAAAATTTTTCATTTATTGCATCTACCCAAAAATGTAACTAAAGCTAAAACGGCTGACGGGTTATGCGTTTCGGTCTGGAAAGCCCTCAGTTGGAACAGTATTCCCTAGAACAAAGGGCTACCGAAAAAGAAACAGTCTCATGTTCGCACCTAAACAGACCCAGAGAACATAATGTTTCGTGTGTGATAGAAAATGAAGGAGCTATAAGAAATAGAGAAAAGTCTCAAAAACATTGACTAAGGAATATTAAAAAATATATTTTCAAAGAACATTTTAAAAGGAATTTAACATTAACCAATCATGGCTTGTGAATCAATCATAAATGGCGCCGACGATATTTAATTTTTTATCTGCGTTACATTTTACTTTTCCAAGTTGTCTAAAAAAACTGTTTCATGTGCATAACTATTTATCACTGTATGTTGGGAGGAGTAAGGTAGGTTGAAGTGGTGTGGGGTAGATTGGTATGGGTTGAGGTTCACTAGAGGGAGCTGGAGTGGGGTGGAGTAGGGTAGATTGGAGTAGATTGAGGTAGATTGGAATGGAATAGATTAGAGTGGGGGAGTCGGGTAGATTGAAATGGAGTGAAGTGGAACAGATTGGGGTGGACTGGAGTGTAATGGAATGAGGTAGATTGGAGTGGGGTAGATCGGGGTAGAGTGGAGTGGGATATATGGGGAAAATTGGAGTGGAGTAGATTGGGGAAGAGTGCAGTGGATTTGGATAGATTGGAGTGGAGTGGGGTAGATTGGAGTGGAGTGGGGTAGAGTGGAGTGGAGTAGGGTAGATAGGAATGGAGAGGAGTAGATTGGATTGTAGTGGGTAGATTAGGGTGAAGTGGGGTAGATTGGAGTGGGATAGAGTGGGTGGATTATGGTGGGGATTCGATTAGAGTGAAGTGAGGTAGATTGGAGTGAGATGTATAGGAGTGGGGTAGTTTGGAGGGGGGTAGATTAGGTTGAAGTGAATTTGGATAGAGTGGTGTGGGGTAGACTGTGATGAGGAGGGTAGATTGGGTTAGTGTGGGCTAGATTGGATTGGAGTGGAATGGAATGGAGTAGATTGGAGTGGGGCGGCTTGGAATAGGGTAGTTTGGGGTAGATTGAGGTAGGGTAGATTGGAGTAGGATGAAGTGGGGTGGAGTGGGTTAGATTGGACCGGAGTGGGGTAGATTTGGGTGGAGTGGGCTAGATTGGAGTGAAGTGGAGTGGGGTAAACTGGGTAGAGCGGGATGGAGTGTGGTAGAATGGGGAAGAGTGGACTGGGGTAGAACAAAGTTAGGTGGAGTAGGTTAGATTGGGTAGAATGGGTTGGGGTAGATTGGAGTGGAGTTGAATAGATTGGAGTTTAGTTGAGATTAGAGTGGAGTGAGATAGATTGGGGAAGAGTAGAGTGGGGTATATTGGAATGTATTCTAGTGGGAATGACTGGAGTGCAGTGGGTTGGATTGGAGTGAGGTAGAGTGGGATGGAGTAGAGTGGGGTGGGGTAGATTGCAGTGGGGTAGAGTGTGGTAGATTGGAGTGGAATAGAACAGATTGGAGTGGAGTGTGATAAATTGGAGTGGAGCGGGTTGGTGTGGGGTAGATAGAGTAGGGGTACAATGGAGTAGGGTAGATTGAGGTGGAGTGGGGTGAGGTAGATTAGAATGGGTTAGACTGGAGTGAAGTGGGGTAGATTTGACTGGAGTATGCTAGATTGGACTGAGGCATATTGGCGTGTAGTGGAATTGGATACATTTGGATAGAGTGGAATGTGGTAGAGTGGATTGGGGTAGATTGGAGTGGAGTTGGGTAGATTGGGTGTATTGGAATGTGGTATATTACACAGGAGTGGGGTAGATTGAGGTAGATTAGAATGGGGTAGATTGTGGTAGATTGAAGTGGGGTAGAGTGTGGTGGAGTAAGGTAAAGTGGAGAGGAGTTGGTTAGATTGCAGTGGAGATTGGAGTGGAGTGCGGTAAATTTGAATGGAGTGCAGTACATTGGACTGAGGTAGATTGTAGTGGAGTAGAGTGCAGTGGGGTATATTGGTGTGCAGTCAGGTAGATTGGAGTGGGGTGGATTGGGGTACATTTGAGTGGGTTAGATTGGAGTGGAGTGGGATAGGCCAGGGTAGATTGGAGCAGAGTGGGTATATTAGAGTGGTAGATTGGGGTAGATTTGACTTGTGTGGGGTTGAGTGGGTTAGATTGAGTGGAGTGGGGTAGAGTGGATTGGAGAAGGGTTGATTGGGTTAGAGTAAAGTATATCGAATTTGGGTAGATTGGAGTGGAGTGGGGTAGATTGGAGTGCAGTGGGTTAGACTGGGTGGAGTGAGGTAGACTGGAGAGAAGTTGAATGGGGTAGACTGTAGAGAGGTGGACTGGTGGAGTGGTGGAGTGGTGTGGTGTGGCATAGAGTGGAGTGGTGTAGATTGAAGTTACGTGGCATGTCGTAGTGTGTCTTAGGGTGGAGGGGTGTAGATTGGAGGGGCATGTCCTCAAGTGGAGTGTGGTAGAATGGAGTGGAGTGGCGTAGCATAGCGTATGCATGGTGTGGTAGTGCAATGCCATTACAGACAATTGCAATTGAAAGGGCCACTACATTTGCACCAAAAAACGGTTTTACTGCACACAAATGATAATATGTGCAAATGTCTTCACCTAGTATATTGATGCTTTTTGATCGTATTCAAATATGTTTCCATGACACTTCTCCTCTTACATGGATACTCAGCAGGATTGTCACATACACTCTCTCACTTTAAAGTCAGAGAAAGACCAGAAGAGAGAGCTTGACATTTGACCTCTGTCTTTGAATGCACAGCAAATGTGACAAGATAAGAACACGATTTAAAGGCCTGGTAACAGAAAGCGAGTTGGTGGAAGAATACTGTTAAAAAGGTTCGGGCAATGGTAGGGACAAACTAGTTCAAGTTCAAGTTCAAAATTTGTATAGCGCACTACTCACCCAGAGGGTCTCAAGGCGCTTGTGGGAGGGGGGGACTTTACTTATCGAATATCCAAGTTTTGAGTTGCTTTCTGAAGGAGAGGTGGTTCTGTGTAAGGCGGAGGTGGGTGGGGAGAGAATTCCAGGTTTTGGCCGCTAAGTAGGAGAAGGATCTTCCCCCCATGGTGGATCTATGGATGCGTGGAATTGTGGCGAGGGCTTGATTGGACGATCTTAGTTGGCGAGTGGGGGTGTAAAAGGACAGGCGCGTGTTGAGGCATTCGGGTCCTAGTTCGTAGAGGGATTTGTGTGCGTGGGTGAGGAGTCGGAACGTTAAACTCAAGCTGGACAGCCTAAAGCAAATAAAGCCAGCAAATTTGAGCTACAATCCACATAGTCAATGGTAAGCAATGGGAGGAATGCATTCCTAGATCAGCTTTCTGAATGCCCTCAAGATATCTTTAGCAAGCTAGACAGCTGCACTGTTTGGTAGGCTTCAACCTAAAAATTATACTAAGTATTATATGGGTAAATCTATGTTTAATGGCAATGGGTCACTGACCTTCATTTAACTATTAAGTAGTTCGTGGATAATGTTCATAACTATATCTAACCCAAGTGGACATTAATATGTACATTCGTGTATTTGTTCCCAGAAGGTGATATGTTGCAAACATTAGCCCTAACTGGCTGATTTTGAAGGGGGCGTGGCCACGAGCCGAGCATGGCGGACATGATTTAGGCTAGCTCCGTCTTTTGCCCTGTAATTTGCTAATTATCCTGAGTCCCTGTTTCCCAAGGGACACCCACCTTCACCCCACGACCAACGGAGGTACGGTGACCAGGCAGACCCGAGCTACGCTTCACGGGCTGCTTCCCATCGGTGAGAGGCACGGACGGACCCGGTGCGGCCTTGAAACATGCTGTAAGCCGCGGCCCGTGGTAGGAGGCGGAGCTGGGCAGCGTGAGATCTGACTGGAGATTAGCTGCCGGAGGCCGGAGGGGTAGTGCAGAGTGACCGACACATGTGAGGCACTGGAGGAGACCGACTAAGGTCCGGAGGCCAGGCAGACCCGAGCTACACATCACGGGTGGCTGCCCGACGGTGTGAGATACGGACGGTGCAGGAAAGGCCTTGACACATGCAGTAAGCCGCGGCCTGTGGCAAGGGGAGGAGCTGGGCTACGTGCGACCTGACTGGGGACGAGCTGCAGGAGGTCTGTGGGGAAGTGCGGCATACCGCTGCACGATAAACCTGGCGGAGACTATACCCGGTGGCGGGAACTGCAGTGCATCGTTCGCCTGACGGGGATGAGATCGAGTTGCTTACAGGCACCGGAGGCATTACTGGAGACACGAGGGTATCCTGCTCGGAGCACCGACACCAGAGGAGCAGACGGGACCACAGCACAAGTGAGTGGTCCGATGTGTCCCTGAACAAAGAAACGGAAGTGTCGGCGGGAGCTGCCAGGTGCCGGCGATCCCTGGGAGCGTGAACGGCTGCCCGGACAGGGAAGGGAGGGCGCCTTCATCACTGGGACTGAGACTGCGGGCGCCATTTTGGACTTTGCGGCAGCGGCCGACATTGTCCCTCTGAGCCCGGGGACGACTCCCGTGGAGAGGAGGATAAGCGGGGCACGGGCTCAGTGGCGGAGGTCTGTGCGCAACATTACAGGGTGGAGTACCGGATGGGTGCGGTAAGGAGTAACACCGGCGTGTGCAGAGACTTTTAAGACTGCGTGAGCCTCTCCGGCAGTGCCCTGTTTAGATGAGTAGTGGGAGTGAACTGGAGTCTGCGCTCATTGTGGCCGACTGGCTGGAGGTCTTATTGAAAGTGGTGAGGTTTTTTGGAGAGCACAGCGTTGTGCGTACCTGCCCCCCTGGCTATCGTGGGAGTGACAGCATAGAACGGGCAGTGGAGCCCTTGTGATACGAATGACCGTACCCTCCCCCCGCCACATGACATAGAGGGGATTCCACAGGGCACATCACAGGCTTTTGGGGTGCGGATATAGCGGGGACGATCGGAGTGCCCGAGAGGGATACCTCAGACTGCTCTTTGCCTATACTCCGACACGGGTGGAAGATCTTGGAGGCGAATAGTGCCAGTGAGTGAGTGGCGCTATCAAATACGCACTGCGGATGCGGGTGCAGAAGGTACTAGTGTGACCCTAACACCGCTACCCTGACGAAACGAGCCATGGGGAGAAACAGGGCCAAGACGCAGGAACAAGGAGCAAACGCGGATCTTCAGTCAACTGGTTCAGACGACCCGCTGGCCTCCTCGAACGCAGACTTTGTGCCACCGATGGGCAAGGGCACGCAAGAGGCCAACCTGGACCTCATACTGGCCGAAATTAAAGCTTCCAGAGAGGCGCTTGAAACACGCATGGATAACTTGGCAACTGGCCTGTCGCTCCACCGGGCGGATCACAACAAACTGGCACAAGATCGCGCTAAACGACCTAATACCGCAGCACACTGAACACTCCACAAAACTAGAGAACATGGAGAAGCAGCTTAAATCACTCTGGGACAGGATGGACGATGCGGAAGGGCGTGCACGCCGTAATAATGTCCGAATTTTAGGGGTTCCGGAACGGAGTGAAAGGAAGAATCCCACGCAGTTTGTAGAAGATTGGCTGAAGAAGGTAGTGGGGCCACAGGATCTTACTCCGCTATACAGCGTGGAGAGAGCGCACAGAATGCCAGGGAAGCCACCCAGGCCGGGAGCCCCACCACGACCACTGATAGCACGCCTTCTCCATTACAAGGACAAAGACTCAGTGCTGAGAGTGGCGAGAGAAAAAGCACCACTGAAATTTGAGGACAAGACCATATCTATTTACCCAGACTTCACCCCCACGGTGCAGAAAGCCAGGTCGACGTTCCTGGATGTGAAGCACAAACTGCGGGACCGCAACCTGAAATACGCACTGCTATTCCCGGCCCGACTCAAAATAATACATGGCAACAAATCATATTTCTTTGACTCCCCGGAGGAGGCGACGGAGTGGATGGAAGAAGTGGTGCTGACGCCGCTGCATACGCAGGACCCACTGGAAGAAGATCGAGATGCGGGACCGTCGCGCCGAGGAGGATCGCAGCATAGTGCGAGGGAGGACCACACGGTGGGACCAGAGGTGAAGGGAGGAGAACACCGGCCAGAGTAGGGAAGACCCCAGAGGTGTCCCTGCTGACGGAGGATGCACTGGCAGAGCACGATGCAAGGGACAGATCGGACTTAGGCAGCGGATCGGACACCCGTACCGAAATGTCGGGCTCTAACACTAGTTTGCAACTCTTTCCTAAAATTACTGCCCAAGTGGCGAATGACTTCTGATTATAGCCGTAGAAGACACCAATTGGTAATGTATGAGATTTACCTGGGAGTGGAGGTGGGCTAGTGGGGAACGGGATACATGAGCGCTTAGGGCACACTGCAGTAACACCGACAGGTACCTAGCGGGTGTGAGTGGTACCATCCCCCCCAGAGCGCAGGCACGATTCAGTTTAACTGTTGCCCATGTTGGGCGATGATGTTTGGACCCCAGGTTTTTCCTCACGGGGACCTTAATGTTAGGGGGTTACGCTGTTTACTGGCACTTAGGACACCACAATGTATTTATAATACACAGTTGGTGCGGGGTCTGTTGAATGTACCTGCCAAGACCCACCATGGGAACTCTTAGCACATACAAAGTAAGAATGTGCGTGGAATGGGGTCAATCTACAAGAGGCATAGAATTCTGGCGCAACTTAATCGGAGACATGTATCAATAGCGTGCCTTCAGGAAACTCACCTCAACAGTGCGGAGAGCGCAAAGCTACTTAAAAAGTGGAAGGGGCAACTGTTTGCTACTACTTATTCTGTGTTTTCGAGAGGGCCAGCTATATGGCTCAAGAACTCTGTCCCTTTTAAGTTAGTGGAAAAAAGAGTAGATCAAGAAGGTAGATATGTGTTCATACGCGGGTTGATAGATGGATCCCCTGTTGTGATCGGTAGTGTTTACGCACCGAATACGGGTCAGTCGGATTTCCTGGCTGCCCTTAATAGGGTACTGGCAGATTGGTCGGAATATAATTGGATACTAGGGGGGGGATTACAATGCAGTATTAGACATATCACTAGACAGGTCACACCCGCCACTACAGGCCACCGAGAGTAGGAGACAAGCGGATGCTCTTACACAGTGGGCGGAAGGTTGGGATCTAGCTGACACATGGAGGAGCACACACTTGCGAAACAGGGAATATACATTCTACTCCCCGCCACATAAGCTGCACACTAGGATAGACCGTGTTTTCTGTCCTAGACCTCTGTTGGAGTCGGTGGTGACTGCCGAACATATGGGCAAAACGTTCTCTGATCATAACCCGGTCGAAGTCACGCTGCAATGGGGAAGGGTCCTTACTCCTATACCAACATGGCACTTAACGCCGAATCTGCTCGAGGACACAGCATTTCGGACTGCCCTAGCGGACGCTATCTCGCACTACTTCATTACGAACGCTGGCACGGCTAGCTCCCGACAGGTAGAGTGGGACGCCTTTAAGGTGTCCATGAGGGGGGTGGCGATGAGCACCAGGGTGGGCATGAGACACAGTACTGGAGAGGCTCCGAGAGGTAGAGGGGCGGCTGGCAATGTTGGAAAGTGAGGCCACAGGTACGAACGTACCTTTCACACCACTGCAAAAGGCGCACATACAACACGCTGAATTACTGGAGAAGCTGCGTATACTGGACTACAGGGAGTACACGTGCAGGCAACACGCACACGCGGAGAGATCGGGCCCTTTACTGGCATACCTGGTGCGGAATGCTCCGGTGTATACGCCCATACTGGAGGTCACTGATCAGGGAGGGGTGCCGGTCACAACCCAAATAGGTATAAACACTACTTTTAGGGACTATTACGAGACACTGTATGGGCAGCACCAGCAATTGTCGGTGGAGGCATTTGAAGTGTTTATGGCGGATCTCGAGCTGCCGCACCTTACGGTGAACCAGGCCAAGGATATACCAAGTCCTATCACAGTCGCAGAGATACGCCAGGCAATACGAGCACTGCCGCGGAATAAAACCCCCGGGACCGACGGCCTTCCAGCCGAGTTCTATGGGGCCTATATAGATTTAATTGCACCGCGCCTGCATGTAGTGTACCAAGAAGCGCTGAAGGCACAGGGACTGCCACAATCATCCCTGCAGGTGTTGATCGTCTCACTCCCGAAACCGGGCAGAGACGGGCTACAATTGGCTAATTACAGGCCTCTGTCCTTACTAAACACAGACTACAAAATCCTGAGTAAGGTTCTAGCGACGAGGCTGGCTCAACACGTTCCGCAATTAATACACCCCAACCAATGCGGCTTCGTGCCCGGTAGAAGTACGGCGATGAACCTGCGGAGGCTCAGCCAATTAATGCTTCATGATCACGCGACTGAGGTGGCGGAAGGGTGCATTTCCTTGGACCTAAAACAGGCCTTTGATTCCCTTAGGTGGGATTATATGTTTGCAGTGTTTGCCAAATTTGGGATACTGCCTGAATTCATTGCCTGGGTAAAGCTGTTATATACCCGCCCAACGGCCCGGGTTCGCACGAATAGGTGCATCTCGACACAGCTAGAGATAGCGAAGGGCACTAGACAGGGATGCCCATTATCCCCCTCTTATTTATACTAGCTTTGGAACCCCTGCTGTGTAAGCTTCGGACAGAGGCGCAGCACAGGGGCATACGAAGGGCCGCGACGACTCATGTGGTGTCGGCTTATGCGGACGACATTGTCCTCTACCTGGGAGATGTGAGAGGCAGTCTAGACCCTATCCCAGAAATATTTGAAGATTTCCGGGAACTGTCCGGCCTCACGATTAACGACGCTAAGTCTTATGGGTATTGTTTTAACGCCGCCGCGGATTCAGCCCAGCTGCGCCCCCCCCCCCCCCCCACCTTTCAGGTGGCGACGGTGACTTTCCGATATCTCGGCATACAAGTATACAGGGAAGCGGGAAGCATGATTGACGGGAACCTGGGTAGAGCGATAGCTGCTCTGAAGTCGCAGGTGCAGTTCTGGACCGCATTGCCACTATCGGTGGCGGGCAGGGTGGCCATTGCTAAAATGGTTGTACTGCCCCGGCTTATATATTTCTTGACGAACTTGCCCTTTATGGCCCCTGCGACCATGTTTAAAACGCTGAACACTATGCTTACGGAGCTGATCTGGGGGTCGGGTAGACGGCGCATTAGTTTGACTAAGCTGCAGCTGCTCACTGCGGAGGGAGGTATGGGGGTCCCTGATATGTTGGCGTATGGTTATGCGTGTCAACTGCAATGGCTGGCCTACTGGATGGCGGGCCGCAACCTACACGAAATAGGCATGACGGAGGCGGACAGGGCGAGGGGCGTCATACATACATTGTTGCTCCCGAGGGTTGAGATCCCTAGGACGACACCACCCCTGCTTAAACTTGCCATTACCTGCTGGAGGAAGGCAGTGAAATACACGAACGCAACGTCCTCCTACGCCCCCACGATGCCTCTACTAGGGCTACCGACGGGAACGGGCCCGCTGTCGAGCCGGGTACTAACTGCCTGGCATGATGCGGGCGTAGCGCAGGTGGGGGACCTGTTTGTGGAGGGCCATGTCATGAACTTCGCGGACTTTTGCAGTTCACACCACGCCCCGGGAGGACTGTTCCTATTGCATGCTGGGGTACAGCGCTACATTACGCAGACATGGGCAACGAATGGAGATGAACCTCCCACGAATCCATTGCTCTCTATGCAGTACTTAATGGGAACAGGCAGCCATTTGACGAAGTGGATAGCGAGTGGCATTAGGACAGGGAGGGCAGCCTCACTAAAACCCCTACGGGACAGATGGGAGGGTGACATAGGGAGGGCTATTAGAGACAAGGAGTGGGTACGAATTTTGAAATTCCCGAAGAAAGTATCAAGAAACCCGAAATTTAAATTTATTCAACTTATGGTGCTGCATAGAGCTTACCCCACACCTCATCGTTTGCACGCCATGTTCCCAGATACGGCGGACACCTGCCCCCGATGCGGAGTAGCTGATGCGCAAATACTGCACATGTTATGGGATTGCCCAAACCTGGGATACTATTGGAAGACAGTCCATGATGAGCTGAACAAGCTGGCTCCGGCCAGACCATACGCATCTATGGAGTATAGCTTGCTGGGGTTGGGCCCTACTGAAAAGAAAAAAAGCGTAGCAATACGATTTGCCGATCTGGCACTGCTGCTTGCCAAGAGAACCATAACTATGCAGTGGAAGTCGGCTAGGCCCCCAGACCCAGATGTGTGGCGGGGAGAAGTAGTGCGATGGGGGAAGGCAGAGGGTATGGCGCTGCAGCGTGAAGAGCGTAGGGGCCTCAGGAGGGCTCTGATATCCCTAGATTGGAATGCTATGGTTGGGGCTTTTGAATCCGGTAACGATGATAGTATGTCTTTGTCCTCTATGGGCGATTAGAATGGGGGTCTAAGTGGCTAGCGAGAGGGGAGTTGCTCGTTCACTACACGATACCCCATGTACCACGGAGCGAGCACGGATCCAGGTGTAGAGGAGTATGTTTGATACATATTGGACGTAGAACTGTGGGTGAAGATGGCAGAGGGATGTCTGGGGGACAGACATGGACTGATGGGATCACGTACCAAGTGTAAATAAAGTGTAAATGAAATGTAAAAGTGTCAGTGCTAAGGCGGAAGCGGGTGGGGGGAGTAGTTGATAAGATACCGGAAAACTTGAAAATGCCAATATATGTAATATTATATGTGATATATATGGACAATGAACCCATTTGTATATGTCCATGTTTAATGCTGATAATAAAAAGATTAAAAAAAAAAAACTGGCTGATTTTGAAATGCAGGTGTCACACAAATTTTACCTATAAAAATAATTTCGGAAAAGGCATATTAGGAGAATATGATGTTAGCATGTCTGTGCTTTAGTGTCCTCAAAAGTATGTATGTCATTATTCTTTATAATATATTGATAGGATAAACCGTACTGATATCCTGTACCTAGGTCACTTTTGGGGTTATACATACATATATTACACCAACATGTATACATATCTAATAATATGCAGATATCACATCTGAGGCTAGACTCTCAAAGATCCACATTTGCCCAGCAAGAAGCATATTTATGCTTTTAACTGTAAACACGAAATCATGCCCCCTCCCCCAGTACTCCACAGCATTCAAGCCTGCCTGTATCGCTCTATTTCGTTGTCTTCTGATAGACCTGTATCTCGGGCAAAGCATCCTGTGTGTTTGAGCGACTTGAATGAACATCTATGGCGCTAGGAGTGGGTGTTGCCTAGCGACACACCAGCATCTCTAGCTTGTGGTGAATAAACTGCATGTTATGAAGAGCATTTAATGGCACCAGGTCTTTTGTATGATTGGAGGGTGTTTCCACAGAGAGCCCAGCACATGATTACCTCCTGCCAACGTCATAGTGAATCAGAAAGAAGCATTTCTAAGCCCGAGAGCTCACGACGACACTAGCATCTAACCTGGAGAAATTACCGCGAATACCTTGGAAGTTTTTTTTGTCAGAAAATTGTTGGCAGGAACATCACCTGATGTAAAGATTGTGGCCTAGATATTGGGTGTACATTTTCTATTATTAATTCCAATTAAGCGATATTTTTGTAAACTATGTTATAGACACAAATCTTTTGTCAGACAATATTTAGTCCATGATATTTAATTCCCACTCAAGGATTAGCGCTTTCCCAGGATTACTGCATGATTTGTATTGTAGTTATGTAATACTGCTGGTGGTATGGAACTACCAATGAGGAAAATACTGCTATGGGTAATTATAGTTGATGGTAAATATACAGCCAGTGGAAATATTTCCATTAATTTCCCACTAAAACAGATTCCACCAGGCATTAAGTACCGCTTGCCAAAATAAAAGACATTTTATTTTTCAGAAGTGTAGGAAAGTGCCTCTTTTGACATTCTCCCACTTTTTGCATGATGCCTGATGTAATTTCGAACTGTAAGTGCACTGTGTCCCTTCTAACCTGGTTCCCAGTGCCTGATCTCTTCCCAAAACCATACCACAATCGGCACAAAGTCAGTCACCTTCTAAGTCCCTAGTAAATGGTGCCCCAGGTGCCTAGGGCATGGGTACTGAAGAGGGTACACAGGGGCGCAGCACGAATGGTGCCACCCCAGAGACCCCTCACCAAGACACTACGCACTGCCATTGTAGGCTGCGTGTTCTGGTGCAGAGAAATGTAGAGTAGACATGGCACACAGCCCTATGTGCCATGCCCTCATACACTACATGAGATAAAGGTAAGTCACCCCTACTGCAGGACTTACAGCCGTAATGCAGGATGCTCTACATCCCATATGTGGACATATCTGCATAAGAAGATATGACCCTGCAATATCTGAGCCAGTCTTGGATATTGTAAGTGCACAGGGAAGCCATAAAGAGTGCATGGGCTGGATACTTGTCAACACAAGTTTCCTAGCTCCACGATGGCTTCACTGTACTCTAAGATGTTTGATACCAAACATCTTGTCTTAATAAATCCTCACTGATGCTAGTGTGGGATTTACTAATAAATGCACTCAGGAGACCCTTTAGAGGGTCCCCTGAAAACCTATCAAGCACAGGGGTGGTCTCTGACTAGTCATAGCCAGTCTGCCACCACCAGACACGTTTCTGACCTCCTGAGGCGAAAGCCTGCGCAATCAGAAGCCAGAAACAAAGTCTGCTCGGAGTGAAGGTGCTTCACACCTCCTCCAGGTGAAATGGCCTTTCAGAGCGGGAAGCTTCAAACGCGTTGCCCCCTTTGAAGCTCAGCCTCGGCTTCCCCAGATAGTGGGGGATGCCAACCCCCCGTCCTGCTCCACATTTGGCGGAAGGACAGACGGGAAAATTAGTTTGATGAGGAGTATTGCCCACATTCAGCCAGCACCATCCCCAAGGCCTGCAGGGGGAGGGACCCCCCTCTCCTGAAACCCTACCTTCTTGAAATAGTGGAGAATCAACCTATCGGCTAGGGCAGTGCTTCTTCCCACAGGAAGTGGTTACTTAGAGGGTGTAGGCATCCTAAAGGTAGGTAGCTAATTGGCTACTAACTGCCTCCCCCTCTAATGCCCCTAAATTAAGTATTTAGGTGGCATCCCTAGACCTTGAACCTAGATTAGGCAGACAAAATAGAAGAAAAGGACATAGCAGACTCGCTGCCCGAGAACTAAAGCCCTGCTGCAGATGAAATTGGCACCACCAAACCCTGCCTGCTGCCTCTAGGAACGACAATTGTGGTGTATCGAGTCGTCCTGAACTTGTGAAGACTCCAAGAACCCCAGAGCTCCTCCAGAGTTCGAAAAATTGCCAAGAACCTCCCTTGAACTGAAGGCATCCCTCCCCTTCACACCGCAGACACCGATCTCACTCGCTGAGTCCGGTCTGTCAACATACTGCTCCCCGACAACTTCGGCGCAGCACCCACACCAAAAGAGGTACACCAGCTCTGAATGTATGTAATGTAAAATCGCATTTATATAGCGCTGCTATCGCTCCGAGGAGCATCTTGGCGCTCAACAACCAACCCTGCTGGAAAAGGTTGGTGGACAGAAGGCAACTTCAACATATTGTAAGCTTTACACTAATGCCCTACAAGCCACATCTGAGAGTGAGAAGACCCAAGTCTTCAAGAGTGTCCTAAATTCACTCTCCTTAGCTGTACACCGAAGTTGAGCTGGCAATTTATTCCAGGCTCTTGCTCCTAGTACAAAAAGAGATTTCCCCCCTTTGGTAGCCAATCTGAATCTAGGAATTACCAGGAGGTTTTGATTGGCAGACCTTAAGCAGCGTGCTGGTAAGTAGCGTTTGAAGCCATTAGACAGATATCTTGGTCCTTGAAACTGGAAGGCTCTGAAGGTGATGACAAGCACCTTAAATAGGACACGCTTATGGATGGGTAACCAATGTAAAATCTTAAGCGCAGTCGATGCAGATGATCTTCTCGGCCAGCGAAGTACCAGGCGGGCAGCAGCATGCTGGACTATCTGCAGCCTATGGAGAACTGCTTTGTTGGTTCCTGCATATAGGCTATTGCAGGAGTCCAGTCTAGATGTTATCAAAGCTACTGCCACTGTTTTCCTGGCTGCAAGAGGGAGAAGGTCAAAGAACTTCTTCAATGATTTAATAATCTGGAAGCAGGAGCTAGCCACACCTACCGCTTGCTGCTTGAATGATAATTGGTCATCAAATTTGATGCCCAAATTTCGTGCGGAGGAGATGGTACTAGGAGGGGCTTCGGCACCTTCAGGCCACCACTGTTTAGGGGAGAAAAGATTTTGAGATCCAAAGGGTAGTATTTCTGTCTTCCCTGAGTTACACTTGAGGTGATTGTTCTTCATCCACTCAAATGTAGCCGTAAGACAGCTCTTCAGATTTTCCTCAGCGCCAGACAGCTCCCTATCCATCACCAGGATCAGCTGAGTATCGTCAGCATACGAAATGGTGTTAATCTGGTAAGAGGCGATTAGCTCAATCAGGGGTACCATGTAAAGATTAAAAAGGTTGGAGACACCAGGACCTACCAGAGCCGCATCGTGCCAATACCCGGGGCACCGGACACCCAACTGCAAACCACCGACACCAGAAGCAAACCCCCACCAAGGGAGGTCAAGACCACTGAGACCCACATCCTGAGTGGCCGAGCTGTCCCAAAATCACTTTGCTCCAAGTTGCCTGCTCCTGACCGCGAGGACTTCTCGATGCATGACGCCCGGCTGACCTATCTCCTCTGCACCCGGCCTCACCAGCCCTGGTAACGACAAACCAGCCATGGTCTCATGGTCCTGCGATCCAACTCTGAACAGTTGGACTATTGGATGGTAAATCCCATGAGTTCTATGCAGTATTTTTTTTATATTCTCCAACTTGTCAGTGTGAATGCAGGTATAGCTGGATAGACAATCTCTAGTGGTTACTGGCAGGTGATATTTCCTCGTTTAGTGTGGACCACTGGTAATAATATCTCTAGTTACCACCACTAGTCTCTCTACAACCCTTTCTGGAGGGAATACCTAGGCTTGAATTACATTAATTTGCCATAAACTCACATGATCACTTAGTGATGCAGCTGCTTTAAACATACATACATAGAGATGCCGAGTACCACCCAAGTATGTTCATTGATGAGCTGCTGCCACGCGCCAATCACAAATAACCAACACAGGTTATTGGAAGTCCCTCATGGAGAAACCAAGCAAACTGTAACCCAGAGATGGTGAAACAATGGCAGACTCCAGCCATCCCCCACCCTCCGGTTCTTCACTGTCCCCATTCTCTTAAACGTATACCATTTCCTCCCTAATAAATGGCTATGCATGACCTCTGGATTTGTCTGTCTCTTCTTCCCCTCTGGGTAGCCAATCATCATATTGTTTGTGTGACATGGCACAGCGGCGAAGGCCTGGTTTTATAACTAGAGATTGTTTTGGAGAAGCATTTACTCTCCGATTGCCTTCAAGTGTGGATATAATCCAGTAGGACTAGGAGTACGGAGACCACCTGTATTTGGAATCGACAGAAGTCCCTGGAAACTAGAAATGATTCTGCAGTACTAAGAGGAGCGATGGCCTGTGCGCAAATACATCCAACGTGAGTCATTCTGCACGACTCTGTGCAAGGTTCTTGCTTTATTTATGGCAAGGGTAATTTGCAGTCTGACCTACGGTTTGATTTCGGCTCAAAGAAATCTTCTACAAACTTTTTAATTGCAGTAAATGCAGTGGTTGCTTCTAATTCAGAGCAACTATCTAAGGCTCTTGAGGAATAAAGAGAGTGTCAGTCACAGAAATACCAAAAAGTCATGTATGACCTTGTTGTCATAGCAATATCTTTTGCCGAACTTTTCTACTGAAACTCAATACTTAGTTTCATACTTTGTGCAAAAGTTGGGCTTAAAATTTACTAATGTCTTTATTTTATCTTAAATCATTTTGAGCAATTCTAAGCTAATCAACCATACATGTAAAATTAGCACCTCGGAGGGAGGGTATATCAGTTAGGGTAGAAGAACATAAAGAAGTCTCTAGAGATTATTCGAGTGTGGGGGGGGGGGTGTGGTCAGAGATGGAGTCTACAACAGAAATAGTTCACTTGATATCTGTGGGGCGTCTCATGAGATGATTCAGGAGGGTAGTGTGCCTTGTTTCTCACGTTGGCTGCCGTTGAAATATGAGTAACACCCGTCAGTCCTCCAGGCGCCACCGCATGTGCCCTTTATTACTCCCTTAGTGGGCACAAGGAAGCAAGAGGTTAGACAAAGTTTCTTTGCCATCTTTGTCCACCTGTTGTCAGCTGTCCGGCAGTCAATGCACAGTTCTAGAGGAGGTAATCTGATAACATAACACAATTAATTGAATGTTCAAATAAGGCACCCAGTAGTCTAGCTCTAACTGTCATGGAGCTATAAATGCCAACAAATAGGTAGGGCAAAGCTGAGTCTATATGTCAGAATGGAAAAGTGGGCAAACGTTATTCTTGCGGCGCAATGGTAGTCAATGCAGTGTGGTTATCCAAGTACTACGGACACTTAATTCCCCAGCCTTAGATCTGAAATCCCCTTCTCAGTGCATTCTCAGAAGTATCACAGTCAAGTGAAGATGAGGGAGATGATGCGATGATCCAATGAGGGTACCTTGTTCTGGGTAAACACTTTTAGTATTTACTACATCTCAAGGCACTTTTGTAAGTGGAAAAAGTGCTTAGTGACACTAGCATCGCAGTAGCTGTCACACCCTGTATCTCTGGCTAGGTTTCTGGGTGCCATGGGCTTAAAGTATGGTGGGAACCTCGGTGGGGTGCTGGCATCACAGGAAAGCGGACACTAAAGGGTAACATAATCCTTCTTAATGGGAACTGGTGGGCAAACAGTCACATAATTAAGATGCTCTAGGCGAGGGGTGGGGCTCAGAGGAGAAGTTCAAGAATACTTTGGCTTGACTAAATGACCGCTTTGGGATGGTGCATTAGTGAGGTCATAAAGTGGTGACTGGAAAATTCCCCTACGTAGGTTACATACTCTTAATCCACCTCTTAATTTGAAGTTGGTAATTTCTCATGCTCTGTTTCACAAAGGCCATCATCTGGCTGTCATCTTGTGAGGGCCCTGGTCCATCGTGCTTTGGCCATCTAGGGCACGAAGACCGCCACCTACTTCAACTATGGCAGCAGACATCCCAGGTCCCCGGACTCTTGAGTGATGTAAGCAGTGATCAGTTGTTCATACAGGCAGACACTGGCTCCAGTACTCAGGATGGACGTGGCCTCAGCAGTTCCTGCTGGTTAAAGAAGTGGGTACCTCTTCCTGTCCCCACTAACGAATAACCACAAGTATCGAAATTGCTCTGCTGTTAAAATGAGCCAACTCAGAGCTCCAGTACCTATATAGACTCAGGGTATGTTTCAGTGAATGTGTCCATCTCAAACATGCATCAGTATCTTTCTCAAAAAATGCTGCAGACTTTAGTGAGATGGTCTGTACATTCTCCAACTGCTCAAGGCTTTCTAGACATCCTGTGGAAATTTTTCGGCCACAGAGTATTACAGCAAACTGGTTACCGTCCTGGATTCGAAAAATCAAAGCTTCTCTATCTGTTAAGGCTCTCAGTTGATAGCCACAGTCATGTGTGCTTAGAAGCCTGGCAATGCCAATTTTCTAAATGATCATCAAAGTGAAGTGTAGGATGGACATCTGTATTAGTAAATGCCCCATAATCACAGAAAAATAGCTATTAGTAATCCTTGCTTTGGCTAGAAGTATAACCAGACTACAAAACACACAAGATGATGGACGGAATGTTGCACATTGGCAAAACATTCACCCCCAGTCACAGATCTGGGTTTAATACATCGTTATTTTGCTCACCACGCCACCCCAGTTCCGACATGGCCATATGCAAATCAGTCTTGACCCTGTGCCTCATGTGAACAGTCCAACCCGAACTGCCAAGCCAATCAGACTACATCATATGCTGGAGCACTGACATCACCCAATGCAAGCATCTCTTACACTTCCCTTTACATACCTTGATGGTCACTAAATCCATGTTGACAACATCGGTCTACAAAAATATTGCATCAACTACATTGTCTACTACTATATGGTCAAAGTACTTACTTTAGCTTACCATTCTTAACTCTGCATATACTTACCCGCCGTTGTTGTGGCTGGGTTGTAGTTGTAAATGCAATATGTTTGCCTTGCAGTATACAGCATGCAATATAGTGAGGGTAAGCCCTGGATTTTATCCAAGAACCTGCATTCTTGAAATTGATCCTCACCTTGATTTCAGGCACATATAAAAGTCTCCGACCTGGTGTGAGGGAGACTTGACAACCAAATCTTGGTTGAATTGGCCAACAAACAGAGTATTTTGCAGATGTCAGTGTGTAGGCGAGATTCACTCCCTCCACTCAGCCATTACTGTAATTTTCTCTCAGCAGGTTGGGTGAGGATGAAATCCCCTTCCTCTCTTAAGCCATCAAATGGCGCATCGCCACACTAACATGATAATGATACGGTTTCATCCAGCTCCCACTGAACACCCTACAGCAGTGCTGAAGTGGTTTTAGATCCATCAAGTAAGTCACATGACTAATCCCTTTGATCATGTTGTAAGGATCATAAGATGACTGTAAAAAGTTCCTTGTATTGCTGCCATGGCAATCCAGACCTCTGACCAGAGGTATTCTCTGAAATAGTCTTTCTGTCCACCTTTGTCTTGTCTGTTTTGAATGCACTCGAGCATCCTCTTTCATGTGTGAGGCAGATCATCTGTCGTAGTATGTGTAAGTGACCTGTATTTAATTGCCTGTCTTCCTTGCCCAGACATAAAAAACTTGCAGTTCTGATGCCCTGAAAATCAACTAAATGTAACACAGACAATTATGTTGTGGGCATACTTGGAGACAAACAAGAGGAATGGAAGAAAGACGCCCCACCTACCTTTTTATGGTTATTTCATGGCAGCCATGATAATTCGATTTAGAGCTGCATAATTTACATGCCAAACTATTTATTTCAAGATGAAAGCTTATGGGAAAACTGTGGTGCCCCCACTCATTCTGATTTTAATGAACCCCAACATGAACATGGACATCCTATGAAATCACTTGTCTGGAAAACCATATACATGTAGCCAACTGTCCACAACAGGTCCTGCTAAAACAGGTCATTAGCACCGATGGTGGGCACCTGTTACTGTGAATCAGAGGACTTAGCATGGTCCATGGACAAGGAAAGTTCTGTCTCTTCATTTTGGAAAGGTACATCAACCACTGGCAGTTGTACCAAATTTCCAACAGTATATGCTGACTCAAGTCCCACATCCAGCATCTTTACAGCAGAATTGGGCAGTTCAGGCTGATCACCGGTGGGTCCGGTATTACCCAAATAATAATAAGGTTCAGAAATGTCATGTTACCAGAAATCTGTACAGTGCTGTATTGTCAATGGAATGGCCTTGCAGCTCTATCTGGTTTAGGTAGAGTCATGGCCGATCCTGATACCTGATTCTGTTTTCTGTGTTATGTTGGAGGTTGTGATTGTTTATTGTTTTGGCTGGTAGTGCTGAGAGATCAACAATAACTAAGGACCAACTAGCTAACAACTAATAACGACTATTTCATTGATTCTGAGTATAGTGTTCAGCTCAATCTGTTGGGTGTTTTCTGGTATCTAATGGAACTGTTATTTGCTCCATAAACTTTACATTTTGACTGCATCCGCATCGCTAAGCCCACTCAAATGCTGCTCCGGGTATTGTGCACTGTTGTGTGTTTATTATCATGTGTGTTGTTTTAAGCGCATTAATGCCTATCTGTATGGATTACCTGAGCTGTGTTGGAGGGGAAAAGTTTCTGTCTAATGTGATCTTATTTTAATGTGCTCTTAATCTATGATGGATAATTTTTTTGTCTTGATTTATGGAATTATTGAAAGAATAATAAAAGCAAAAAAGAAAATCAATGTTTTCAGATTGCATTGGCACACTTCTGGATTTTGATCCAGTTGATGGACCTATGGTGTTAAAAAAGTTACCAAAGAGGGAAATTCCTAACTCTCTTCTGTCAATCACTGTCCCCTTGTATGCCAACTTAAGCATAGTGATGAAGGAATAAAGTTAGCTAATAAAATTGCATTAAAAACACAGTACACGCTTAAGCTAGTGAAAATGAACTCCATTTTTTTTAAATTAGTTGCTAGGAATATGCTAGCTTTAATAACGGCACATGAGCAAGCACTCCCATTGCACAAAATCCTCCCATATGCAATCACACAGTTTTCACCCATATGCCCAAAATGTATGGCAAACACTAAAAGCAAACTTTGAAAGTGGTTCTAGTGGATTTGACGCACAGGCTCAAATGCAAGCTCCTAGGTCAGAATTTAGTATGATGAGCTACTGTTCTAATCCCAATAGTCGGGTTTTTCAAACTTGACGCATAAAGTACAGACCGTGAAAATAGGGACTTTCATGCCAATATTATATGAAGTTATAAAAAATAAAACAATCATAATATTCTATTTGTGATTGGAGCATATATTTCAGTCCTTGGATGCGAATTGGAGTTTGAACTTATAGACACTTGGCAGAAATATTTTCAAAAAGTAAGGAGAGGTCTTATTAAGAATTAGGCAGCTGCTGAACTTTTTGGTTGTTCCATCGAGTTTATTATGAGTGCTATCATGTCAATAGCACTCCAAAACAGCGGCTGGAACAACCAACAGTGTTTGGCAGATGTCATACTCCGCCAAACACTTAATAAGGTCTGAGGGCTTGATTTAGAGTTTGACAGATTGAAAACTCCTTAAGAAACATGACGTATATACTGCCTGCCATATTGCAAATGCATTATAAATAAGGCTTCCAGGTTTCCGTTTTTACTGATTTTTACAGATAAAGACAGAAAACAATGTGTTTCGAGTCTGGGTTTAATTTTAAAAACGGAAAAATACAGATAATTGGGCTTCTAGTGGGTGACTCTCCGTGCTGTCTTTCGTGATTTCCAGGAAAACAGCTGAGCTGACAGAGAGCATGGGACGTATACAAGCAGGTTGAGCTTCCCCTAAATACTTACATAGGTTAACATATATTTGTATATTAATGGTGATATTTACCAGTGGGTTTAATGTTTCACTATATTTGGGTGTTTAATTTGCTAAAATGCGACTGGCTGCATGTATGGCCGTATGGTCGCATGTTTCTCAGTTAAATAAATGTGGAAATATACCATTTTATGACTTCACTTATTCTCAAAACATAAAATAAATATGGGTAAATGCCAATAATATGGCTCAAAAATAAATATGGATAAATACAGATGGAAATGTTAAAAAAGAAATACCATAAAACCGGGAGCCCTAATTATACACTAGCCACTTGTAATATGGCGGATGGAATATCCATCATATTTCTCAAGGAGCATGTCCTGCACCAAACTCTAAATCAGGCCCTAAGTCAGGTTTGCAGTAAAACATTAGTTTTATATGCTCTTGAATACCAATGTTCAGTAGTGTAGGAACCTGGGTTGGCTTGAACTGTGAGGACAGAATGAGGCCATTGTGTAATAATTCTAATCAAGATCAAGTCAAAATGTATCCATCCCAGATTAATCGACCATAGATGGGCACTTTCACATTAGAACCACTGCTTTTAAAGTATATACTGCGATGACAATAGATGATGCTTTCAATCTGCTGGACAGGGAGAAACATAAACGATGCCCATTTGACTGCCTGCGTGCATTTTTAAACCTTCTTTCAGCTTTAATGGTATTTATATGGAAAACAGGAATAACATTTTGTATGATTGCCGAATTTTGCAAAAAAGATTCATCTTAATACAAATGCTGTTTCCAATCTACTTACTAATATTCGCCTCCCAGAGAGAACTCAATGCCTGAATATCTCTTAAATTTCTGATTCAGAAGTTTCACCCAGTGCTAATCGCTCTGGCCGTAAGTTGGTAAATGCAATGTCAGATCTATTAAAGTTTAACAGTAAGACTGCGAACCTACCACTGTTTTCATCACTCCAGTCCACTACCGCATGGGGTGCTCAATCACAAAACTGGGTCATTAATATTGACCATCAACAATATTAAATTCAGAATTTTGACTACCACAAAAGTATCATAGAAGTATATATTATTACGTGTGGATTTAATATTCCTTCCTTTACATTCACTTACCTTGACTAGATAGATAGATAGATAGATAGATAGATAGATAGATAGATAGATAGATAGATAGATAGATAGATAGATAGATAGATAGATAGATAGATTGATAGATAGATTGATCTCTAAATTAGTGTGCCTTTGGAGTATAGCGTTGGACAACAGGAAAGAGTCTGGGACAGTCAGGCATGGAGGATACAGTCAGCCAGGTGGTGATGTTTCAGTAGAGCAAAACATAAGAGGGGTGGATAGGTAGAAAGGTAGGCGCCTGACAGACAGTCTATCAATCTATGATATATAGATAGATACATAGATAGATAGATAGATTGATCGAAAGATAGATAGATAATGTGTATGTGTCTTTATACACATACATATATATATTTTGAATACATGAATGTATATACATTCTATTGTTTTAGAACTGCTGGTGATATCGAGAGTTATATGTAACATTTATATTGGATTTCTTTGGTATTCTTCTTTAAAACATATTATATTATATTTGTAAAAAGTATGAATTTTGCCATAGTCCACAGCATTATGCAATAATGGTCATGACAGTATGAGGTGGGAAATGTGTCTAATATGCGGGGTAAAACGTCTCAACACTGGCACTGCCAACTATCAAAATGCTGCAACAAAAGTGAATTGACAATTATATTGCTTATGCAGAAGAAAAGCATGCAGGAGACAAGGCTGAAATTCAGCTTCTAAAAGACATTATAAAACTGTCATTGGATGCCTTTCCTCCTGCAGTCAGCAGGACTCAACCCAAGCTCATTTGCTGGACTTACTGCCAGGTGAAATGTAATACGGTTCATGTTCTTTTGTCCTGTCTCACACTGGAATCCAATAGAACTGATGTTTGGGCAGCTAAGAGGGACACCTTTATATATACTGCTACACACTAAGAAACCGATTTTCGTGGGTCTGATTAATTGCGGTACGTTTGGTAATTTGTGGGACAGGCACTACACACCCCATATTTACCTGCCACAAATTACCGGGGGAAATACCTGATAAATCACATGACCAAAATCTGCAAGTTACGCTCCATTTGCAGGGCCGTAAGCATTATTGGTTGTTTTTTATTGCACCTGATAAACATTGATACCTGCGAAGTCAGAATATATTAGGTGCAATAAATAGCTCATGCTTTACTGTATTCACTGTAATGAGGGCCAAACCATCCTGTGGAACTGTAGGGGGGTGAATAACCATGCCCCTGCCAGGTGCTTAAGGAGCCAATCTAAGGCAATGGTAGTCAGCCTTCTTTCTGAAAAGCAAGTGGCTTTTAGATAAATACCACCCATCGAGAAGAAAATGTAGAATCTACATGATCAACTCCATATTTAAGACTGCATCTGTGGCCAGCTCCTCTCTGACTGTCAACATTTGAATTAGATTTGAAGCACCGACAAGCACTTAGGAGAGAATCCCTGAGGATTCACAGTCTTCCATGGTGCACGCTGCAACATCGAAGTATCCCTTACTTTCATTGCAGTTGACCCTATTTTGTTTAAACAGCACATACCGCTCACCTTGTCGCCTTGTACTCACCCCATAATCTTACCCAGTCTCTCCCCCATCATCCCTCTCCCACACATCCCCTACACACATACTTGCACTTCATTCTCGTAAAAGGCATTGGTTTTATGCCACTCCATTGCTGGTGTACTCTGGAGATGGCTTGAAATATCTTAGAAAAGTTTAATAAAAAATAGTTTCAGCACCAAAACTAAAATGTTAGTTATGGAATATTTAACAATGACCCAGGTGCATATACATGTAATCCGTTCTAGGGTGTTCTAACTGAGCTAGGTCCCAAAACAGGTCCTCCACTTTCTAGAATGTGGGTCTTCCCCTGTGAAGGACCATAGCTTAGCCGCATCTTCTGTTAGCCAATGTTATAATAACAATCAGGCAAGATAGAAACAATGAAAACTATTCTGAGATGTTGCTGGTGAACAGTTCGATTTTTCACAATGTGCTTTCATGGTAATAGCCATATAGGTTTATATATTAATAGGGTCCATTCAATAATATGCAGTAGAATGGCTAATTTCAGATTGAATAGTTCTAAATGTGTACACAACACAACATTCTTCATTAGAATGTGCTTGCCTGTGTTTATATGCACTAATCTTCTCTCCTGTCCCACTCCTTTCCCCTCCTAATGTGTGCGTGAGCAACGTTCCCTTGTGCGTCGTTTTAGAATGTTTAGAAATGCAGGGGCATTTTGGAAAAGGGTGGTTAGTTGTAAGGTGTAACAATCTCTTCGTTGTAACGAACTATGGTAGCCTCTTCTCTTAGCTTCCTTCTACCATTACAAGTGTAATTTGCAACGTGGATAGCTGCCTACGTACTTTGCCTGTCAGGCCGGTGGCCACTACATGTGGATTCTCCTTGAGGGTGGCTTCACTGCATCAACAAGTTCTTTCTTCTGCTTGACAGCCTAATCCTTGCTTGTGCGCTGCATCTCGGCTGGCCAGGGTTATCCTTCTCCACCAATGTCTTTGCCCTTCGAGACTGTACCACAAGTGAGACCATGTAGCACACCTCTATGAGTGGAGCTACCCTATGAGGAACTGGGGGGGGGGGCTGTCCCTAGGTTGCTTGTGTTCTGGTTCAGAGAGGACCCAACTTGGCAGAGTTGGACTGTTCCAACTGGAGCAGGATCAAGGCTGATTTGCAAATAGCTGGGTCTAATCCGAGCTGTCATAATAGGCAAAAAACGATGGACAGGGATGTGGCAGAGAGTAATTAACAGTGGCTGGGAGAAATTCAAGCATTCTGTCCATGCCTTTTTTTATATTCCCAGTGCGACACACTAAGTGCAATGCGTATTCCCAGACATAGATCCTGTGCTTACTCTGCCACTGGAACCAAGCAGCACCCAACTGAATAAGGCCAACTAGAATGAACCAGTCTTGGGTTGCTTGTGTTCCACTTCAGAGAAGACTTGGCTTGTCAGGTCGAGCTAGACCAGGGATTTTCAACGTATGGCCCGGGGGCAGCACTGGGCTGTTATTCACTTGATTGAGCGTTAACATTAAACAAGCATTTGCAATGCAATCGGTCTCGCCTTTGGGACCTTATATGTATTTAGCTATGCAGCAGATTAGCCTGGGTGCTGAAACATCTACTGTTCTTTAACATGGAGGGAAAGTAAGCACCAAACTACATGACATGCCAGGTATGGGAACACTTGGAGAGAAATATTTCCTTTCAGCGGGAAATGGTATAGTCCAAAGCTCTGTTTTTAATATAAAATCAGGGCCTTCGGTGGTCATATCAATGAAAATACAAGATTAAAACAAATATTATTGTCTATGGGTGCTCATGGAAGACAATTTCTATGGACTGGAATCTAGAGAATGCTAAAGTGATTCTGGTATTTTACTGACCTCTACTGGTCGTTTTCTATCAAGACAGTAAAACAGAGGCAGTTGGACAGAAAAAAAGTACCTACAAGTCCTAGGGCTGATCTCCAGAGCCCACAAAGTACATACACATATGAGTATATACTAAAGTATATACAAGACGGTTTCTAATGCTCAACCTGAAAAAAGCCCACATGTGGGTCCGCACAGTCGCAGACTCAATGAAAGGGTTGACGGGTCCCCTTTCGGTTGCTGTATTGATGTGTTGAACTGGTACTTGTGAGATAAACTTGTGCAAACAGGCTTTAGCATGTGTTAAAGTGACAAAATGGCAAACGAATACTGCTTTAGAATGTGCTGCATTATGCCGCATAATTAAGTGAGCTATGGCCTTCCTTACCACATAATTGCAGCGGCCATGCCTATTTCCTAGTAAAGTAAAGCTAGAGCCATATTGTGGGAATAAGTGTGGCCACAACCCTTCCTCTGTTTTAATCCAATGTTGATTATCCTCCCACCACCCGTGGCATGACTGCTCTACACTACAGATGGCTAATCTCCCATTATTCCATACACCACCAGCTCCCTGCCCGAAGAAAGGCCTCATTACTGTATCATCGCCATCATTTTTTGCACCTATGTGATTCTTAGTGAGGGTTTAAGGATTTCATCACGGGCAGATGGCTCTGTATGATTGTGAAAGGATAATAAGGGTACCAAGATAATTTTCCAAATGTTGTTTATCTAATCTTTTGGTAAGGAACTGTTAATTTGTTAAAGCATGGAAGTGACCCTGAGATCTGGTGGCCAAAACCTGGGGCAGATTTACAGTAAGTGCACCCGCAGATGAGGCACAGATGTTCCATGCATTTCCTGAGGCTTCCCCTACAAATGGATGCAGTCACTCCACCGCCTGCAATGGAACTCTGCCTCCCACCACACCTTTGAAATGCGGGCCAGGATGCCAACTGCAGTCAAAGCTAGGCCAATGAGTTCAAACAGATTGTCCCTTTTCACTAATGCACTGTTTATAGTGCAGTAGAAAATTCACGCCTGCACTCCATTTAAAAAAACTCTTTTTACTGGTTAATTGTTGAGAGCAAGTCCTTCCTGGGTCAACATATAATATCAAATCCTTACGACACAGTTTCAGCACAACCAATCAAGAGTATAACAGGAAAATGACAGCCAATGGAACAGTTGTTCAGTGTACACACCATCTCTAAGTACAAGTTTCAAGTAACCAAACCTCATTCCCCAACCCTCAGTCTTGCCCCCAATTCCCTCCCAAAGTGATTGCTTCAAATAACACAGTGGTATTCCACAAACATGGTTACATCGAAGCCCTAAATACACATGACCGAGTGTGCAACCCCCGACTGCCCATAGCTCAACCCGACCCGATGGAACTACATCTCCCCTTGCATCCATCGACCACTGCTCCTGTGTGATAGTATTTTCAGTCCCTTGTGATTGTGTGCCCTGTTCATTACTCCTACCCATCCCCATTTACATGGGCTCCAACTGTGTGGTTCAGGAGTCTAAATCCTCCTGCAATTTTTAATCCCATCGATTAAGTTTCATGTGTGCCTCCTCTGCCAGCACCCACTCAAGTACGTCCATAAAGGAATGGAAGGGGCCCTCATGCTCAACCACCCTATGGCCACTCTTCCCTCAACCAGTACAAATGCCAACCATAGGAACCTTCAGTGCATTTTGTCCCCTTTAGGTTGTTTAACAATACGGAGCAGGCACACCTGAGGCTTTTCCTTGATCGGCTGTGCAGTCACTGCCTGTAACTGTGTTATCACAGTTGTCTAATAGGCATGCACGCTCGAGCATGCCCAGGCCATATGCAGAAAGGAAGCTCTCTCTCCACCACATCTAGGAGAATCCACACTCACGGTCTCTCATTTTTAAAGTGCTGCGTACCCAAATTTTTGGAGAAGGCCTTGCTGGATCCACTCAGTCTTGGTAAACGTGAGATCCGGTTCCTAGTCCTTGCACCTTTGCCTTGCAGGTGATGTTTAAACATGGCTATCAACCTGCGATTAAGTAACAAATAACTAATCCCCGTGATTCCGCTTGCATACTGTTCTGTCAGCGACGCTGTTAAACCCTCCAAGGCTCCCCTTGTCACTGAGTAGAAAATAAACTATCTCCCTAGCGGTGGTGCAGGGCCTGTTGCCGTTGTCTCTAGTCTTAACACTTTTCTTTGTTTATTGTCTAAGAACGGTCGTGAAACAGAGTCTCTTTCTCTAGGTGAAAGTTTAGTGCCGGTGCAGGAAAGACTTCCTTCGGTCATTCCTGGGTACTTAATTGCATTTTAGCGTCTGGATGTAGGCGCACTGGTGGAACTCGGGGGTGGTGGCTTCATTTGCTGGCTACAGTACTCGATCTTGCAAGTAGAATAATTGCTTAACAACGTCTTAAGCGACATTCATCAAAGGGAATTGCCCTTTCAAGCTGACATGTTTTTTTCGTTTAAAAAAAGTTATTTGTTACTGCGGTTTTGGTGTCTGTAAGTGAACGTAAAAGCGCAGACCGACTGTGGGCATAGGCAGGTACAGTGCTCTCCTTCCAATACCACGCGCCTTTGGAATTACTGTTAAGTGAGCGGGTTCCCTGTGATGTGCACGTGCATGCGCCATCTGAGGTAAAGTTCTGCAAGGCCTGGTTATTAAGCGCGCAACAGCATTGGTAAATGATAAACTGACATGGTATTGACGTGCAAGGCGAATGTTTTTAATTTTGCTCATAGACCTGGGCTTTTTTTGTAGCACTCTTCAAGTGTGAACGTGTGAGGGCACGTGCACGCAGCTGCGATGTTAAGTGTAAGCAGTGTATTTCTATTTTTAATCTATCTGTGGTGTTTATTTAGGTTAAGATACCATTGTTTTCGTTGCTCCTGGTAAGTCAAGTAAATGAAAACAAGCAAACAAATCCCCCCCGCCCTCACTTACCACATGCCGTCTGCAGCCCCCAAGCCGTAATATGTTGCGGTAAATGGGCCACAGAAACGCTGGAGCACGCACACGCACACCGCAAGTCGGCCTGGAGCGCGCCTTGCAAGAGACGCGGGAGGACAGGAGCATGACGCCGTGAGCGTGCACGTTGGTGTTACCTGCATCTCGCGCGTTCACAGACCGGTGTCTACTCGTGCACCGGTCTGTACCACTTGGGAGGCCTTCACAGCGACAATAAGGCTCGCCAGCGTCAGCGCGCTTCGCGCTGCAACGCAGGCGAGCCCTAAAAAATGTTAACTTAATAGGCCTTTACTTAAAGGTTAAATGAAGTTAAGAAAAGGAAGTAACTAGGTTGTCCTGCACCACTTAACTTTAGGATCAACTTAATTTTCAAAGCCATCGTTCAGCAAAAGTGTAAAAATATGATAAGGTCTCTTCCGAATTCAAAGTATTTCATTAACATGCAGAACCCTTTCCCCTTAGTATATCAGATTATATCAGTGCATTGAGAAGTATTTTTTAAAGTGATAGTTATAAAATATAAATTAAAAAACATTCATTCTTCCCCACACACTGACTACAATGCCAATAGTGAACTAAGAGGCAAGTCAGTTGTTATTAAATCAAACACAGGAGATTTTGTACAGCACACATACTGAGGTAATGTACTTTGAAGTCCTCTTATATATAATAATGAAAAAGGAGGGAAAGTGAAATAAATCAACTGCCTAGGATCACACAGTTTGGTAAAGGGAGGAAGCTGGGATTAATCCCAGGTTTTCGGGTTTCACATTGCGCAATTCAGCCACTAGATGTATATGCTTCGCTTCCCCTATAGTCACCCTACTGAGCTCCTCCCCGTCTGAACACCACCCTGCTGGCATTGATGCAGCCCTCGGTCACCGCAGACCAAATTTTGTGGGCTTTGGGAAAACGTTTGTGAGTACCCATGGGCTAGATTGTTCCAACTAGAGCTGGATCAAGGCTGATTTGCATAAGGATGAATCTAATCAAACGTGGCAGGGTGGGCAAAAACCAAAGTTCTGGGATGCAGGCCTGAGTAACTACTAGGGCCTAAGATTATTTCATGCATTCCATCCTTCACTTTTTCCATGCTTTAAAACATCTAGCCTTCCTGCTCAAAGCGTCCCTGGCAATTAAAGCCTTGGAGGAATATTCACTGGTTGCTTTGTACCAATGTTACTTTTTTTTACCAGTGTGTGTAACTCATCTTAAAAGATCGGCGTCGTGTTAAGAAAGGTAATTCCTCTACAACCACAAGAAATGTTCCTTGGATGTTGTGCTGAATTGTCAAGGGACTCTAATTTCTTTTTAAAGTGACTCTAGTGAACAATTACTAACGTATTGTTCTACTTACCAGAAATACTATGCCATCTATTTTAAAGATCAGAAATGATAAGAGATAATCAGTATCCTTTCTTTGTAGCACAAGTGAGTCTATCTAACCTCTACCATCAAGGGTAGAATGGCTGGAGTTATGAATGCAGTGACAATGCCTGATGCGTTCCTCGAGGTTCCAGGGATACGAAGAACGAGATGGAACTAGTGGTTTTTAAATGTACCTGGTGGCCATAAATGGAACTGTCTGGGAGCTGAAGGCAGACGTCTGTTTGATAATATTGTACCAAGAGAGAAACATGAAGATGATGAAAAATAGGACATGTACATTGAGGTAAAGAAAAGAATGGGAGAAAAAGTTAATACCAACATTATGGAAAGAAACATATTTTATTGCAGATGTCAAGCTCTAAGAGAGTCAACAGAAGCATAATGTGCAACCTTGCGCATGCCGGCATCTACATGTGGATTCAGCGATACAGCTGAAAAAATACGAGGGCAGATAGTCATGAGAACAACATGCTAACATATAAGAAAAGTTGCTTTGTCACATAGTTCCAAGTTTTGGACGAGATTTAAAGAGTGCTGCCCAAGAGATAAAAATGTTATGAAAACAAGTTTTACAAGTAGTGGAAGTCTATTTTGTTTGAAGGAAAAATAAAACTTCCAGGGCCAGAATCAAGACAAAACTGAACAAAGTTAAAGAAGGGTAAACCACTAAAAGCAGAGTTGATAGCCAGTTGACATCATTGAGGAATTTTCTGGTCTCCCTCAATGACTGCCATATGAGCGGCAAGAAGGGTCATTTGTCGAACTTGTGTAGGACAATGAATCAATTCAAGCGAGTCTTCACAGTTAATGAAGATGATGAAACTGTAGTAGATATTGAAGGGCACGTGGAAGATTTAGTATTATTAGTGGCAATCATTGGAAAAATTGAGGACAAAAGCCAACTCAGATGTGTTAAGCATATTAATCAAGAATATGTAGAAGTATTTCTGGTCATACGGTCAAGAAATTACTCTGAGATGTAGATCATGAGATCTTTATGAATTTGCAGTTGTATAATACCTGGGGTATGTGGAGGACACGTGAACATGTGCTTTGAGGGCAGGCGATTTGCTGCCATGGTTTCTTTGGTTACCCAAGATATTAACATTTTAGGATGGAGAAAACAACAGAATTGTCAAATGTTAATACACCAGAGGAAAGAACTGTATGTGTTCAGAATATGCGATGACAGCCTTAACGTTGTCTCGCAGGACTTTCTCAGTGTTTTCGAGCAAAAGCGGAGTTTCTTCAAAGAGTTCCAACACTATATACTTCTGAAGGATGGGTTACAGTGAGTCTAGTAAAAACGTGCAACATACCACAATCAGCACAGAAAAAAGTAAAGGAGGTCTTAGGTAGGTGACAGACTCCTGGCATAATTGAGTCAATCACTGCAGATCAATAGCTGCCACCAGTTGTGACCAAGAAAAAAATTGTCAAATGAGACTATGCATGGGCTTTTGAGAGATTATTTGCCAGGTTGTGGTGGAGTGTGAGACATTTATGCTTGCCGATGTAAATATTTTGGCCACTTTTGAGTTTACTGCTTCCTTCCATTAGGTATGTTTGCACAAGGAAAAGATGAGCTTTAAGGCGTTTGTCATACCCCATGGAGCATTTTAGTGCATTCATATGCCCTTTGGATTGAACTCTGCTTTTGTAGTGTTTCAAAAGATCAGGAATGAACTTTCTGAAGGAATGGAATGCGTACATGCTTTCCACAATGATGTGCTAATTTTCTTTTCCATCACAAAGGAGTACATCAACAAATTGCAAATGTTGCAATGAATTCAAGACAGCGGTTTCCATTAAACTATGCAGAAGAAGTACAGATTTAAGCAGTGCAGTGAGGAAAATCTTCAACATGTCATCAGTGCAGATAATGTAAATCCCAAGCCTTCTTTGGTGTCTGCCATCATTTTAAGTCACCACAAACAAGCAACAAGGAGGACATTGTATCTTTACTTTGGCTATGCAAGTTCTACTAGAGATTTATAAAGAACTGTATAAAGAAAGTGTAACCAATGAGAAAACGGATTAAGGGCACTGATTTTCAATGGGAGAAAAGTGTGAAATTAGCATTAAGAAACTGAAGACAGAATTGTAAAAGTGATCATCTTTGATATCCTTTGATGAGCCTCTCAGATCCATGGTGTCTGTTGACGTAAGTCAAGTTGGGTTTGGTGCTGTTCTCAGATAGTCAGTGCATGGTGAAGAACATTTAACAGCATTTTCATCATCCAAACTCAGTTGGGGGATCGATAATTAAGTTACTGAGCGTGAACTCTTGGCATGCGTGTGGGCAGCTGCCAAATTCTAAGCTTTGTTACTGGGTAGACCATTCATTACTGTACCCATAACCAACCACTAATGAGTATTTTGGGTACGGGTGGTACGGAAAAGGTCTCTCTATGTAGTGCAAAGTTAGTGTGTAAGTTACATAAGCATGTCTTCAAAGTGGATTATATTCAAAGGAAAATGTATGTTACTTCAGATTTCTTATCAAGCATGCCATGTGACCTGGGGTTTGAAACAGCCTGTGAAGTGAGAATTATGAGGATGAAGAAGCTGCAGGTGTCGAATGATGAGGATGTAGAATCTGAGGAGTCAATTACCGAACAGCATATAACCCACAGCAAATAGATGGATGCCATTTGGAATGATACAGAGTATGCCAGTGTGTTAGAGTTCATAGTGAAGGGATGGCTGACTGAAGAAGGCCTTGAGGTCAACTTGCATTCATATTGAAAACTAATATAAGAATTAATGATTGAAAAGGATATTATTGTAAGAGATGACACTTAGGTATTGCCCATTGAATTGTGATCCTGCCTTGTTGACCTTGCATCTGGGTTATGCGGTATTTACTGGTACTAAAAGGAATCTTAGGATACGTTATTGGTGGCCTGGTTTAAAGCGAGATTTAACCCCTTGGCTGTGGGGCGTTTTCACCTGCTGTGCGGGGGAGGGGAGCCGCGCGCTGCGCCACCGTGCTTGTGATGAGCTCAGCTCGTCATGAGGCACAGTGGAGCTGCACTCATGACGAGTTGAGCTCGTCACGACCATACCTGTTTTGGAACGTTCAGCACAGCGTGTGAACGTTCCAACGGTCATGACGAGCTCAGCTCGTCATGAGTGCAGCTCAACCGTGCCTCATGACGAGCTGAGCTCGTCATGAGCACGCAACGGGTTAAAGATACATTACCATGAGTGCTAAATATGCACAGATTCAAACTAAACACTCAAAGCAAGTTACTGTCCACTTACACTTGTTAATTTACCTGGGGGACCTTGGCAAAAAAGGTGGAATAGATCTCGTTGGGCCGATGAATAAATTACCACTTTCCATTTTTTTATAACATCCTACACCAATGGGATAGATGAATAGCTGTTGCAACAAAAGTATTTCTTTAGCAAGTTGCCAGTGACAATTATACACAGTTTCTATCTGCTGAGGTTTCCACCTTTTAAAAGGGAAATGGAGTGGCCCACGATAACTTACCCCTGTATTACCCATAAAGGAATGAGCAGGTCAAATGAGTGAATAAGTTTGTTAAGGAAACCATACAGACAGTGCTTAATTTGAGCCTGTGGTTTCTGGTGCTCAGAACTGACACTAAATTGTCAACACCAGCGGTTGTGACAGTCTGCCAGAGGTGGCCCTGTCTGGCTAATTTAGAGATGACTAGAACAGCAGGTACATTTTATTTCAATATATATTAAAAACTACTGTCACCTGCCGCCCAAGCCATTCTTATAGCGTTGAGGGCCTAGTACAGTCTGACTTGTCACACTTTTAGGCGTGTGATGATTAATAGTTTTGTTTTGGCTAGGCTGGCAGGGGCAATGTGTGGTGCAAGCTGCAATGGTTTCCCGACGAGAGACCAGGCACTTATTTTTGTTTTTACAAATTAAGCACTACATACAGATAGTCGTGAAGGGGCTCTTACCGGTGAGAAATGCACTAACAACCCGCTTGTGGGCATACTGTGCTGTGCTGAATAATGTCACTGGTGAAACCCTCTTTGAACTTCTGCATGGTAGGGTAGCATTGCCCACGTCTACCCACACTGGGCTAGGGTGTGAGAGAAAGTCAACCAGTACACCATGCATAGCAGTATTGACAATTTGCACAAGATAGTACCCAACAGACGAAAAATGATGAAACATTACAAATGGAGGAAGACTATGAGTGATAATAATGGTCCATAGGGGATTTTGTCAAGATCAAGCAGCCAGCAACTAAGCACAGACCATTTCAAGAGGAGAAGACAAATGGCTCTGCATTAATGTTAAAGAATTCCCACATGGACCACAGTCTTCATATCTATATCGTCATAAGCTCTGCATGAGCTAGAACGTGGTGAGAATGTGAACATACACCGAAGAACACATAACTTGTCAATGCCTAATAAGGCTAGTGATGCATGGTGAAGATCAGTGTACATGGGCATGTGCCTGATGAAGATGGACCAAGGGATTATATGAAGAATGCATGTGGAAACACAAATATAGCATCAATCAATGTAAATTGGATGGCCATAATTCACGTAATGTGGGTTTAGCATCCAAATGCAAAGATTGTTTAATATATTCAACTTTTCCTGGGCGAGGGTGTAATATTCTGCATTTCGGGTATTTTTGTGATCTCCTGTGTTTGAGCGTCCATGTCTTCTTTCATGTGTTGTAGCTTCTAATGGCTGGTGTTTGCATGGTTCCCTTCTGCTCTGTTTTATAATGTTTAAGAATGCTGAATGTTGGGGGCATGTGGGAGTAGTACGGAACTAATGGTTAATGTAAGGATCATTGATTCCTCTGTGGTAATAAACTTTTGTCACGCCCTACCACAGCCTCCTGCCCATCACTACATTTTGCACTCTAGAGGCATCACAATGCTGATGATGGTCAGCAGGCACATGGGGCCTTTGCTGATAATGGCATATTTTGGGGTAAGTGTATAACATTGGTAGACGTTGTGGTCCTTTTACCCTCAACATGATCCTACTGTTGTAGCTGGAATTGGCTCAGAAAATGTAAATGAACAATTTTGCATTAAAGAGTTCTAAAAGTATAAGCAACGGACCCTCTCAAATCAAATACACTAAACACCCACCTCTACTGAACCAGCCCATTCATCACTCAAACACGCACCACATAAAGTTAAAAACACACACAAAATACACACCGCTCGCTAAATTCAAATACCATTAACCATGCTAATAAGTGGTTTACTCCTGCATTGAAGGTACTTAAATTAGCGGTCCGCCAGGCTGAACGGGCTTGGAGGTTAAAATATAGCCCGATTAGCAAAGTTAATTATACCACCTCACTATCTAAATATAAAATAGCCATCCAAGAGGCTAAGAAAGCTTTTTTTTCACAACGTATACTGACAGCAGAGTGCCAGTCTCGTGAAATTTTTGCAACTGTTCATGAACTAGCAATGTCAGATAGGCCCTCACCTGTGAATATCCCCTCCCAGTTATTGTGCAACTCTCTGAATGATTTTTTCATTGACAAAGTTGCACAAATAAAAGCACATATTCCGCCTCCGTCAAAGTCATTCCTAGATTGTCCTTCACCACAAAATACCCAGTTCATTACTCACATACCTGAGTTAACTAGTGAGTCCTTGTTTCCACTTCTTAAGCGCATAAAATCTGGGTCTCCATCAGATGTGTGTCCTGCTCACATTCTGGCTCAGGTGTTTTTGGCTTGTCCCACCCCTGCCCTCACAGTAATAAATGATATCTTCTCTAATGGCTTGGTTCCTACTGTGCTCAAATCTGCCACCATCATCCCCATTCTGAAGAAGCCTGGGGCTGATCCCTCTTCCCCTATCAATTACCGCCCCATATCCCTGTTACCTTACCTGGGAAAGGTGGCTGAGGCACATGTCTCCCAGGTGCTGAGCACCTTTATTGAGGACAGCAATTACCTAGCACCATGCCAAGCTGGCTTCCGACCACGACATTCAACCGAGAAGGTGGTGATCTCGGTTACGGACCAACTTAGGGAGGGACTTGATGCCAACACCCCCAAAATATTGGTCTTATTAGACCTATCCGCCGCCTTTGACACTGTGGACCATGACATCTTGTTATCACGTGTCAGGGCGGCAGGGATAGGGGGGTTGGCACTAGCCTGGGTCGAGTCTTTTCTGATGAATCGCACTCAGGCAGTTCATCTAGGCACCTTCTCAGCCCCTCAGCGCAATGTCAACTGTGGTGTTCCCCAGGGATCTGCCCTTTCTCCTTTATTATTTAATTTGTATATCTTTCCACTGGTGTTTGCTTTACAGAATATGGAGGTCACTGTATACAATTATGCAGATGACCTACAACTCATCTTTGATCTTTCCTCTCCCTCAGGAGTTGGCAGTTTCCAGTCCGTCATGCTATTCATCCGAGACTGGATGAACATCAATCAGTTAAAACTTAATCCGGAAAAAACAGAATTGGTGATGACGGGCGGTGCTGCCAACCCCTGGTCTCCTTCTTTTTGGCCCCCTTCACTTGGTCCCCCCCCTTCTCCTTCCTGTTCAGTTAAAACACTTGGGATTATGCTTAACAATCAATTAACACTCCATTCACATATTAATTCGGTGGTCTCCTCCTGTTTTTTTACACTCCGAGTGATTAGGAAGGTTGCTAGGTTTTTTTCTGTTTCAGCTTTAAAACTTATTTTAATGGCCATGGTCCTGTCAAAGATTGACTATGGCAATATTATTTATAATGGAGCCCCGGCCTATGCTGTGCAGCGGCTGCAGCTGATACAGAACCAGGCTGCCCGACTGGTTTTTGGACTATCAAGGTCCCACCACTCGACCCCACTACTCAAGAGCCTTCATTGGCTCCCTATAAAACAGCGAGCCAAGTTTAAATTAGGATGTTTAACTTTAAAAAGCAAAAGCGGGTACTACCCCTGCTTTTATCAATTCGGCAATCTCCCCCTATGTCCCTACTAGAGACCTTCGTTCTTCGAGCTTGGCCTTACTAACCACGCCTCGATTTAAAAAGAAGCGGGCGGGGGGGCAGAAGTTTGCTGTACTTGCGCCTTCCTTTTGGAATGGCCTCCCCCTACCGTTAAGACTCTCCTCCTCCTATATGGAGTTTCGGAGGTCACTAAAAACATTATTATTTCAGCAGGCTTTTGGCACCTACCTCTCTTTTCTTTTGTTCTCTTTTAGGGACCTTACCAGCGCCATGAAACTGACTCAGTGTACGTGCGCTTTATAAGTGTTTTTAAATTCAAATTCAAATTAACAGAGGCTCACACAAAAATATGCTAACACCCACCAATGCTAAACAACGTAAACATTCCATTATCTCCTGTTATGTGTGAATTTTCAGGGCCTCTGCAAGGACTTTTAAGTCAACTAGTCTGAATGTATTTATATGCTACTGCTTCTTGAAAAATATGTGTACTTCTGTTAACCCCTTGCCTGCGCTGAACGTTCTGCGCTAGTGCGGAACGTTCTATGGCACGGGCGGGGCACCGACCTTCAACGGACATGCGCAGCACTACCGAGGTAGTGCACGCGACGTCCGCTGAACGTCGGCAGCAGCAATGGGGTAATGAAGGACTGCAAGTGAAAGGCAAACAAAAAAGGGAATCAATCAATCAAGGGGTTGGTCAAGCGCAACTACTCACCAGCAAGGGTCTCAAGGTGCTGAATAAGCACATTCGCTCACTCCTGACCTGGGGCAGCTTGAGATGATGTCTGTACACACTTTAAAAATTAAAGCACAAACTCACTGTTCTCATACCTGGCATGCTACTTGAGATCACTGCACATACATCTGACAATGGACAACTTAAGATGTCTGCTCCTACAGCTGCCATGGGGCAGTGTAGGATCTTTATGCTTACATCGCAAGCTCACACCTGAATTAGGAAAACTTCAGATGCCTACGCGGATACCTGACCTGGCCACGGATTTTTGTACTCGCACCTGACACTGAACAATTTAAAATCGGTTAATTTACCCTCCACCTGCATGGTAGAGATTGAGACTGCTGTACTCACACCTGATATCGAATAACGTGAAGTCACTGAATTTACACTTGACCGACCATGAACGTACAGAGATTGTGATCTCTGTACGTACACCCCACGTTGGACAGCTTGAGACTGCTGCGCTTGCACCTCTTGCTTCATGGTACAGCTTGAGATATCTTCTCATTTTGACATCAAATCAAACAGGGCCTCTAAAGCGCGGCTAATCCCCTGTGGGGTATCCAGGCACTGAGAACCCTGCTGGTGGGGATGGATCAGTTGATACGTTAGGCCTTGAGCTCTTTCCTGAATTCCAAAAGAGAGGATGAGGTGGGATAGTGGAGGTTGGTCCAGGTCTTCGCAGTAGGGGAATGAGTGTCCTACACTGTTGCTTCATAGATGCAGGGAATTCTGGGCTAGGGAGAGGGACTCGAGGGTTGGTGGAAGCTCAGGCAATGGTTGATGTATGCTGGTCCTTGGTTGTGTAGGGTTTTGTGGGTGTGGATCAGCATCTTTAATTGACATATCTTCTGAATGGGGAGCCAGTGGAGCTTCTCGAGGTGGGAGGTGATGTGGGTTTCCGTTGGGAGGTCAAGGATTAGTCTGGTTGCCGAATTCTGTATGGTCTACAGTCTCTTTAGGAGGTGCGAGGTGATTCCTACGTAGTGTGTGTTGCTGTAGTCCAGCTGGGTGGTGACTAGAGCTTGAGTGACAGTTCATCTGGTGTTGATGGGGAGCCATTTGAAGATCTTTTGGCGCATGCAAAGGATGAGGAAGCAGACAGAGACGACTGAGTTGATCTGACTTTTCATGTAGAGCTGGCTGTCTAGGATGAAGCCAAGGTTGTGGGAATGGTCTGTCGGAGTAGGTGTGGGTCCAAGTTTAGAAGGCCACCAGGTATAATTACACTGTGAGGTGTTGTTGCCAAAGATCACCACTTTCGTTATGTCTGTGTTGAGTTTTAGGCAGTTGTCTTTCATCCAGTTGGCGACACTCGTCATGCACCTGCGGAAGTTGGCTATTGTGGTGGAGGGGTCTGCTGATAGCTAAAGGAAGGGCAGGGTGTCATCTACATAGGATATGATGTTCAGTCTGTGGTTTCTGATGATGTTGGCCGAGGTAGGTGTTGAACAGTGGAAGGCTGAGTGATGCCGCAGATGATGTTCTTAGGTTCCAAGGTGAAAGGTGGCAGGCTGATTGGATTCTCTGAGTTCTTCCTGTGAGGAAGGAGGCGATCCATTTGAGGGCATCTCCTTGGATACCAATGTGGTGAAGCCTCTTGATAAGGATGTGGTTGGATATGGTGTTGAACGTGGCTGAAAGGTCAAGGGGGATCAAGGACACTATTTCTCCTTGGTTAAGGGAAAATCTGATGTTTTTGGTGATAGCCATCAGGGTGGTTTTGGTGCTGTGGTTGGTGTGGAATCCTAATTCAGAGGTGTCTAGAAGATTGTTCTTCTCTAGGTGTTCTGTGAGTTGGCGGTTGATGGCTTTTTCAAGGATTTTGATGGGAAAGGGGAGCAGAGAGATGAGACAGTAGTTTTTGAGTTCGCTGGGGCCGGTGGACAGTTGCTCGAGAAGGGGTTTGACCTCTGTGTGTTTCCACTTTTCAGGGAAGGTGGCCCTGGTTATAGATGCATTAAAGATGGCAATGAGATCATTGCTGATCAACTTGCTCTCAAGGTTAAAGATGTGGTGAAGGTAGAGGTCCGTAGGTGCTCTAGAGTGGACGGAGGTCATGATAGATGTGGTGTTTTCAGTGGCGAGCTGGTCCCATGTGGTTAGCAGGTGGTCGGGTTTTGTATCTGTGGGAGCGAGGAAGCTGAGGGTGTCAGCGGTGGTGGGTTGGGATTCAACGTTTTTATTGATGGTGGAGATCTTGCTGTGGAAGAAATCCACCAGGGTGTTGCAGAGTTCCTGGAAAGGGGTAGTGTTTTCGGTGGCTGAGGTGTTGTAGTACAGCTGACGATGTTGAAGAGTTCTTTTCTGTGGTTGGTACTGGCTTTGATGCGGTTGGCAAGGGTTGGCCGTTTCGCCTCTTTCAAGAGTTGGTGGTATTGGTTGAGGGATGTCTTGAATGAGGCTCGGCCCGTGGGTTTCTTGCTGGTGCACAATTTCCTTTCAAGTCACTTGCAGTTGCATTCAGTGGTTGTCAGTTCAGTGGTGTACCATGTGACCTGTTTGGAGGATCTCTTGAGTTTGGTGGGCGAGACGGGGGTGACTCAGTCAGCGCAAACAGTGATCCAAGTGTAGAAATAATTGACCTCCTGTTCTAGGTTGGTTACAGTGTCAGGGTGGGAGGTGTTGAAGGAGACGGTCCACTGGCTTTCTGATACTTTGTCCCAACTGCAGTCTGAGGTGCTTGGCAGCTTGATGGTGGTGCCAGGGGATCCTGTGTTGGAGAAGTGGACGGCGTGGTTTGTCCCGGAGAGCTCTGTGACATTGCAGTACTTGACTCTGTCGCTGACTGACAAGATGGGGTTGAGTGTGTGTCCTGCGATGTGTGTGGGTCGGTGACCAATTGTGTGGGGTTGGTGACCAATTGGATGAGGCCGGTGTTCATGCTTTCGAGGACGTTGGCTGAGTTGATGTCAGATTGAGATCAATATACTCTCAGCTACCTGGGAACAACTAAAATGACTGTAAACACACCTTCAACACAATGCAGACTGCTGCATTTAGGCCTAATCTAGAAAAACTTGACATTTCTGTATGCTCATCTAACGTGCAAGGACAGATGAGCCTAATATCGCTAAACTCACACCTGAATTGACATGGCATAGCTTGAGATCCCTGTACTTACATCTGACATAGGAAATATTAATAGCATTGTACTCATAGTGGACCTGGGAAAATGTGGTGCTTACTCCCCCTGCCTAAGAGTGAGGTCGTTTCAGATGGCTAAACCTACACTTGACCTTTCATGGTAAAGCAGAAAATCTCTGTACAGGCATCACACACAAACCAACTTGAGGTCATTGCAGTTACACCTGGCCTGACATGGTACAACTTGACATCACTATACTCACATGCGACAGACTGTAGAAGGGGCCGCTTGAAGCCTCTATAAATCATACTTGATTTTAGAAGCCTAGAAATGTTCACATTCTGCACAAAATCCCTGAGCACACAAACACTGCTGCATCATGCATACAAAGCACCCACCCACACGCACTGCAACAGACACGGCTCCCGTCACACCCACAGTCCCAGCCACATCAAAGGGGCCGGCTCTGAGCAGGGTTTACACTACCCATTCTCCTGTCACGCCGTCTGCATATCACTGTAATAACTTTGCGGTCTGTGAAGCACAGTCAGTACACAGGGGGCGAGAGGAAGACAAGATTGATGTACCTCTGCTGGGTGACCGGTAACCGGTGCTCTATGATCCTCGACGCTAAAAGGCATTGTAGTCCTGTGCGGGGGTGGGCCAGAGATCAGCCCCCAGGCACCTGACAGACCCGCCAGGCCTACCCTCCATGTTCCCCATCAGAAAACTGCCTGCATCCTGCCAGGGTGGAATCACGCGCGCGCCCACCTGTCAGGCGCAGCCACGCCTTCCGGTGCGGAAGTCCCGCCTCTTCCTCTGATAAAATCAGCCCAGTGAGAGGAATCTCTCGGAGCAGAGATTAATTGGACAAGCGGACGCCCAAGGAGGCTCATTAAATCAACAAGAGCTTTTGTAAACCTGCCACCTCCGAGGCGAGCACGGCCCTTGTACTGTGACAAGCTCCCGGGTTCTTGGCTTTGATTAAAGGTTTGCCTCGAACATGCTTGCATGCCCCCTGGACTTGAGAAAATAAACTTTGCTTGTATGCATGGGTAGGCCTCTGGCGTTAGCTGATCAGGGCTCCTGGCAAACAGGGCCTGCCAAGCATTGTAAGTCCTCGGAAACTAAAGCCACCACGGAGTGGTTATTTCAGATGGAAAACATATATGTTTTTCCTAGCGTTTTTTGAAATGTGTGTGGGGGTAGAGGTGGGGGTCAAAGCTTCAGCCCCCATCACATCTGCACCAGCCCACCCTTCCCCCGCTGGGCTATTTTAAGAGGCTGAAATGAGCCGCAATTACCCCTCATTTTGGATGCAGCTCGCTAAATAAAGGATTCACGTCTAATGGCGGTAATTACAAGCAATTTGCCGCCGTCCAAAATGTCTTGGTTAATATGTGAGCACACGGGTGGGGGCAGGGAGGGGGGTCTGAATAAGAGGAAAGAGATGGGGGTGTTTCTGTGGGGGTGTCTCCGTAAAAAATAAATGGAGGGTTTGGTAGTGGGGGGGGGGTTGGATTTCTTGAATATGTATGCAGATATGGAGGGTGAAGCAGTTGGGGGCGGGGCCCCCAACCCTGTCTCTAACACAAAGAAAATACCAAAATATGTTCCCCTAAAAAGAAATACAAATATGGGGAATTCTCATTTCTCACAGGAAGCGAAACCAAGCATGACATCATTCCCACCCGCAGCTAGAAACAGCCAAAAACATTGATTTGCCACCAGCGGCTTTAGTTGGAACAGTTCATTCCAAGAATACAGGGTAAGTGACAAAATACACAGCTGTTTCCGACCCACGCCTGCCCTAGATATTTAATTACCCTGGCAGTCCGATCCCAATCACATAATCTAGTCTGTTTTTTTCACAAATCGCTTCGATTTGAATTACAGCTGAAAGTAAACATTTCCAGCTACATGTGTGAATTTATAGGTGCTTAAAATGTTTCTTAATGTATAGCACCAACATAATACAATAGGATGTTAGAGCTATTTACATAAAGTGTAACGATATGGTACATGTTCCAAATTTACAGTAGTTCAAAGTGAGAACAGGAGCACCAGGGCTTTAAGTGGGAAGAAAACAATGGGGGTGGGGGCGGTCTCTCAAAGGGGCGTGGCCAATGCAATTGAGAGTGTGGCTTAAAAACATGTAAACTAAAAAATCTGTGCTTATGATGGCGTCCTCACTGTGCTGGTCTGATGTGGCCAAGTGCAGGTATGCCACAGGCACGGGGTCTTGGGGTACAGTAGGGAATAATTGGGACGCTTACTCAGTTGATTTGGGAGATGACCCCACGTGCGGGTTCACCCCTTTTATTATAACCCCGCAGGTCACTCCTGGCCTGCGGATGACATGTGTCCAGTTCCGGCTGGCGGACTAGACCGCCAGCCCTCTAAACATTACATCCCTTTCCAACCTGGTTCTTGAAAACTAAACTTCTAAATGTCCAGTTGACACACACAGTTTGGTTGTAGCAGTCTGAGAATCCTAAAATGCAAAATCCTGAAGATGTCGGTTAGGGCGAGGGTTGGGTCGAAGGCTATAGCAATGAGGCTGACTTCGTAGGGGTGGTTCACTGTCCGAAAGCCCATCACAAGGCGAACCACGAGGTAACAGACATGGGGGGGGCGGGTTCCAGTACATTGTTTCCACCTTCGTCCTCGCTCTACGTTCCTGCTTGGGCTCAGCGAGACTGGAAGACTGGATTCTGCAGACTCTGTTGGGATCTATTTGAACCAGGAGAAATTACGCAAGATTTCCTCGCTCCCTTTTCTCGCCATCACCATAGTTCCATTGTTGGCAACAACTGTCCATGTTCCTGGCTCATGGGCGGTCCAGAATTTTCCCCCAGGCCGACAGTACTTGAGTATGACGGTGGCGCCGGATCGGAGCGACCGGAGTGCAGCGTGGTTTCGAATGCTGGCTTAATGCTTCTGTCGCTCTTGCATCGTTTGGGCTTCCTGGATATCAAGCGGAGGGGGTGTCCACCCTGGACACATTGGGATCAGGTCTCTCCGGGGTCCATTGAACGTAAGGGACCATGGACTCCTTAGCGTAGTGCAGTGTGTGGTGCTCCGGTATTCCCTGAGGATCTCATGAAGACGCGACTCCGGATCAGCTTGTTTCACAATTGCAATGCGCAGCATTTTGTTCAGGGTCCTCATGAAACGCTCTACTTCTCCATTAGCCTGAGGCCACTGAGGCGTGACAGGGCGGTATTGGATCCTACGCTGACGGAGGAAGACAGCGAATTCTGCCCCATGGAAAGGGGGCCCATTGTTGCTCCGGACCTCTAGGGGAAACCCGAAGGTGGCAAACACTTTCTCCAGGACTGGGGCCACTTGTGCGAACGAGGTCGACACAACTGGTTCCACTATGGGATATTTAGAGAAGGCATCGATGAGGACGAGCGTGTGTTTCCTCCCCAAATCCATGCTTACTTTCGACCACGGCATAGTCGAGGCCTCTTCGGTGATCACAGGGGTTGGCCTTTCAGGAGCGCTGGTTATCTGGCAGGCTGGGCACCGACGTACCAAGTCTTCAACCATTGCCTCGAGCTCTGGAAACCAGACCTTTTCCTTCATCCTCGCTTTCATCTTGGTCACACCTTGATGGCCTCCGCGGGCCAACTGTGTTGCTTGGTGCCTCAGAACATTCAATATCACCAACCTCGATCCTCTCAGGAGTATTCCATTCGCTGTGACGCTCAGCTTACTCCTCACTCTCCAGATCTTCGTCAGCTCCTCTCGGTCTTCTGGCACCCATAAGTTAGCTAGTTGGAGGTAGTTCCTCCACGATCCTTCTTGGATCGCTTGAAGAGTCCTTGTATATATTGTGTCTTGTTTGGAGGGTTCTTTAATTTCTTTGAGCGTCATCGCCTGAGGGCACGCTGCAGCTGAGATCATGTTGATATATTGTTCAGACCCTTCGGGGTTGTTTCCTTCTTCCTTTGGTGCTGGGTGTCGGTACAGAAAGTCTGCAGGGTTCTTCGCCCAGGCCGATTCACCACGTCCATCTGGTACTGCTGGAGTTTTACCACCCAATGCTCAATCCGGGGAGGTGGGTGAGGGGCTGTTCCCTTGAAAAGGGAGACCAGAAGCTGGTGGTCGATGACTACGGTGAATGGCTGGCCTGTCAGGTATAGGTGGAAGTGGTTGCAGGCCCATTTTATTGCAAGCGCCTCCTGCTCGATATGGGCATACCTTGCTTCAGTGGGAGTCAGCGACTTGCTGGCAAATGATAGGGCGGCCCACCACCCTGGCTCTTGCTCCTGGGCAAGCACCGCCCCTAGCCCTATGGGACTGACGTCCACCAAGAGTTCTATCCACTTACAGGATCGAAGTATGCAAGGGTAGATTCTTCCAGTAGCGCCTCCTTGACGCTCCGAAAAGCCTCTTCCAGTGGTCTCCACTGCCATTTGACATCTGTTTTCGTGAGTGCTCTCAATGACTCGGAATGGGTGGCAAGGTCGGGGATGAATCTCCCGCAGTAAGTGGCAATGCCAAGGATGCTCCTAACTTCCGTAGGTGTGATTGAGGCCGGGGCGCTCCGGATAGCTTATGATTTCTTGGGGTCTACTTGGATGCCCTCCTGGCTGAACATGTACCCAAAGAACTCCTTGGAACGTTGGAAGAATTTCACTTCTCCCGGTGTAGTGTTGCGCCATGTTCACTGATGCGACGCAATGTGCTCTTCAGGTGTCGGTGATGGTCAGCTGAGGTGGCAGAGTGGATCAAAATATCATCGCTGATGTTTATCACTCCGGGCAACCCAGACAGCATTTCTTAAATAGTGTTCTGGAATACTAAATGTTGTGATGTAGCGTCTTTCTTCCGTTAAAGGCAGTTGGTGGTACCCTGCGTTCAGGTCCATTTTAGAGAACCACCATGACCCATTGAGATCCGCAATGATGTCATCTATCGTTGGAGTGATATGGCGCTCCCTTTTGATGGCCCGGCTCATGTCGATACAGAGGCGTATGGCACCTGGCTGCTTGGGCTTTTCCGCTATCACCATCGGGTCACCTATGGCATTGGTCCCGAGACCTTCTCGATTACTTCTTGCTTCTCAAGATGTTCTAGTTCCTTTTCTACCAAAGGCCTTAAGTGAAAGGGGACTCGCTGGTGTCGCAGAGTGACTGGTGTGATGGATTTGTCGATGTGTAGCTTGATAGGATCACATTTGATTCGCCCGAGCAGAGCACTTGAAGGAACTCTGGGAACTGGTCGAGGATCTCGTCGACCTGGTGCGCTTGGACTATCGATGCTGATCCTGAGGTTTTTCAAGTGGGTGGTGGGGGTGGGTGTACATCCTAGTTCTGAGGGCCACCAGGAGGAATCCCACGGTTATGCACTCTATTAAAAATCACCACTTCAGTCTTGTCAGTGTTCAGCTTCAGAAGGTTGGTCTTCATGCAGATACTGATCATGCATGCAATGAACCAGTTGTGGATGCTGGGTGTCTAGTCCGTGATGGAGAGAATGAGGTGTGTGTCATCAGCGTAGGAGAGGACGGTGATGTCATGCGAGCATATAATGTTGCTCAGTGGGATCATGACGTTAGTGTTGAAGAGTCTTGGGCTTAGGGTGGATCCTTGCAGGCCTCAGCAGATGAGGCTGTGGGTGCTTGTGGTGAAGGGTGACAGGCTGACTTACTGGGTCCGATTAGTCATGAAGGAGCAGATCCCGCAGAGAGCTGGTTCTTTGATTCAAGGCATTGGATAAGGATGGGGTCGTAGACTGTCTTAAATGCAGCAGAGAGGTCCAGGAAGATGAGGGCTGCTTTTTCTTCTCTGTCCAAGACCATGCGGATGTGGCGGCGGTGAGGGCAGTTTCCGTGCTGTGGTGCGGTCTGAAGCTAGATTGAGTAGTGTCTAGCGGATGGTGGTTGCTGAGGTATTCAGTGAGGCATCTGTTGATCATTTTCTTTGAAACCTTGGTAAGGTAGCAGAGAGATTGGCCTGTAGTTGGACAGGGTGGCGGGATCCGCAGAATGTTTCTCCAGCAAGGATCGTTTTACAGTGCTTAAGAACAAAAAATGTCACTCTGTGTGTCACACATGCACCGCATTCAGAAGACAATCTTTTTATTGATTTATTTAGCTTTTAGATAACCAACTCCAATCCATAATTGGGGTTCAGAAAGTTTCAAGTAAAAATGAGATACACTATACTGGGAATTAGTGAGGTTTTTACCACAAGGTCATGAGGTCAGAAAGGATGTTCAGCATCAACATATACAGGTAGGATGAATTCAATGTATGCATTAAATGTCAGCAAGTTTCTACATACAGCACAATACCAAATATACTAAATTACATTATTCATAAGGATCATCGCAAAACGGATGTGCTTGCAATCACAAAGTCCTTTCTGTTTCATTTACATTTTAGCCACACTTCAAAAGTGGTCTGCCCCCAGGAGTCTGAGCAACAACCCTGTTCAAACATGAGATGTGCATACAGCAAGAGTTATTTCCCGTTTAAAGGAAGAGTGACTCGGAATCTAACAGATAAGTGAGATGACAAATTACTTCCCTGCTGTGGAAGTTTGTGTGAGCAGGGGGTGCAAGATGCACAACCCCATGGTAATCTGAATTTACAACCACAGATGAAAACCCGCCTGGGCTGTGCAGGAAGGTCTCTATGCGCCGCATATTTCTTGAACAGCTGAAGAAGGGGCAGCCAATGGTATTTGGGAACGAGGACTAGGGTTTTAATGGGGCTTGAGGTCTCCTGTTGTGTAGACATTTGATATTGAAATCTTAGCAGCTGGATGTGTACTAATTGAGGCTGGCCTCTGTAGTGCAGTCAGCAGCATTTGACAAATCACTTCAACACCTCTTCAGGGGTAAAAATCGCTATAAAAATACAATTAAAATAAAATACAGTGTAGTTATATAGCTACTTGGAAAATTAAAGAGAACTCATTAACCTTTGGCCTGATACAGGATAAAGAGGTCCCCACTTATGACTGAGCTATGCAACTAGTAACCTGGGATGAAATCCAGCTCCCATACTTGACCAAAATGTGTGATCCCAGCAATTACATTATTCGACTGTGTCTCCTTTACCATCACATTTGAGAGCGCCATAAAATACTTTATTTCAGGATGTGCGTTGTACTGAAACCTCCCTTGACTACAACTTTTTCCATCTATATTCCGAACATAGGCAACATCTACGATGCGCATGACAGCTAACTTGTATCTTAGTTCAGTAATAGCATTGTGTTAGAGCAGTAGTGGCATTCATTAGATTGATTGCTGCGTGCTGCTATGCAGTGGCGGTTCCTTCGCTAAGGCGGAGGATTGTCACCCCACTGACTTAAATCGGAAAAATAAAATTATAATAACGTATCGTTATTATCATTTTATTTTTCCTATTGAAATGAGTGGCTCTCAGGGCAGGGCGGGGCTGGCCAGAGCAGGGAGAGGAGTGATTTGCACTTTTTAAGTGTACAAGACTGCTTGGCCGGCCCTCTTGGGCTGGCCAAAGAATCCTGCGCGCTTTACATCTTCCCCACCAGGCTTGCTTTACACAGCCTGGTGAGGAACATCCAAAGCCTCCCAGTCCCTGTCTGAGCACCGTGGTTCGGCGCTCAGACCAATCACAATGCTGCATTACAGTGTTGTGATTGGCTATGGAGAGCCTGGGAGCTTCCTGCTCCTTCCTACAGCTGTCAAGACAGGGGGAAGAGGACAGAGAAGAGGTGGCGGCCGGCCAGCCCAGGTAAGTGTTGTTTTTTATTTTAATTTGGTTCCGTCCCACAGCCACACCTCCCCCGTCCCTGCCCTACCACTCCCGATCAGTAGCAGGCGCTATTGCTACTATGTAGTTGTTTGTGTGCTGATTTCTGGTTAATTCTGCTCTGGGCAGTCACTGTGATCTAGAATTATCCCTGACACAAGGGCTACATTGATTCAGCATCTTTATTTTGTAGAATATTTTATAAATACACCACACTTCCAACTTTTTACACAACCATGGTATATAGCCTCCAATGCATCCACTGTCAAGCTGGGATACACAGCACTTTGGAAACCTAGCCTAAGGGTTTTATAGGCAGCACTCCCTTCATGCGCAGCTGCTGCTCAGGGCCGCTACACTTTTTAAGTTGATAGCGAATGAAGCGGCAACAGGAAGTGGCACTATGATCCTAAGCCATCCACACCTCTCCGGGGTCAGCTGCTGTGGCCACCCCATAGCCACCCAGCTTACCTCATGCTCCTAAATCCTTGGATATTATATCTCAGTCGTCTGACTTTACACTCTTTGGCGATTTTAATCTCCATCTTGAAGATCCCTCAGACAGAGATACTGTTCATTTTCTTGACATTACGAACAGTTTAGGCCTCACTCAGCGAGTGATTGGTAGCACTCACTCAGGAGGATATCTGTTGGATGGACTGTTCACAAATAACAAGTCCTTGTATTGTCTTCCTTTACTCCCGCTAGTATGGTCAGATCATAAAGCAGTAATGTTCTAACTCATCCTTCAAAACCCTCAGTCAGGGATTTGGAAACACAAACAGATGAAAAGGGTGCGATCCTGGAGCTTGTTATTGAGGATCTTAACAGCTTCCTTTCCCAGAACCCCAGGTTTTCTTTGAGAACCTGTGTGAGGCAGCTGCCACTTTTGAGGTCTGGTTAAGGACATCTATAGACCAGGTGCTTCCGGTCAACTCCTCCATTTGCCACAGGTCAAGGCACTCTGAACCATGGTTTTCAGAGCAACTTAGACTGGAAAGACAAAAGTGTTGCCGTTTGGAAAGGAAGTGGAGACTTTCCAACAATACTAACAAGTTGGTCTCTAAACAAGCCTTACTTGATTATAAAAAGTTAGTACAAACGGAGAAAGCTTCTTATTTTGCCACAGCCATAATATCCGCTAAAACTCATCGTAGGAACTCTTTTCCACAGCCATAATATCCGCTAAAACTCATCGTAGGAACTCTTTTCCACAGTGGAAAAGCTAGCCAAATGCCCCGAGGTGACCATCTTACCATTAAAGCAAACATTCTGTAACTCCCTGGCCACGTTCTTCCAAGACAAAGTGAGAGCGGTCTATAGCGGGTTCTTACAGAATGCTGCCCCTGGGATGCCTCTATCTTTGGGGACTCCTGGTGCTGTCTCGGTGGAAATGGACATCTTTCCGTTATCCGCTGATAGTAGTGACCCTCATGAACTTCTTTTCTTTCCTCTACTAACAACGGAGGAAGTCATTAATCTCTTGATGTCCACCAAATCCGGGTCCCCCCTAGATCCCTGTCCACCCAAAATCTTTATTTTCCTGCCAGAGGTTTTTGCCTCCTATCTTCAATCAAATGGTTCTCTTCGGAATTTTTCCGGCTAACTGGAAATTGGCATCCGTTCTCCCCCTTTTAAAGAAAGTCATTTGGATGGAGCGGACCCTAATAATTATCAAACATTTTCCAGACTCCCCTTGTCCGTAAAGATGGTGGAGAAAGCCATGAATACTGTTATTTCGGATTATATGTGTTGTATGGCGTTTTGGAACCCGAGTGAAATTTTCCCGATTAATGCCCTTATATAGGTACAATTCACATTGCCCTAATATAGGCATAAGAAACCATAACCATATTTAGACAAGGCCCATGCAGTCCTAATACAGGCATGGCTACTTCCACCTTTTCCAAAAAGCCACAACGATTTCTCAGAAAAATCGGCTTAAGCAGTCAGGGACATCCCCTTGCTTGAATATTGATTTGTCCAAGAACTCATGGAGTTTTCAAAGAACTACCATTCCCTTGGGGTTCTTTGATGACGTTATTATGCCCAACTTTACGTCAAACTAGATACCTTCAAGGTATAAATATGCCTACACTTGGCCTAGCAAACACACAGTGGTTCGGAGCAGCTCAACTATCTACTTGCCCGACGCAGCTCGCTACAGCAAGTACCAAAGGAAGCTGACCCTCCAGCTGACCCACTGATCGAGAAGCGGTCCTTTTTCTCGCTGAGAATCCAGCTCCAGTGTTTCCAAGCTCCCCTTGCGGGGTGTTGGGAAATCGAGTCTTGAGACAGAGATACCAGACCTCCTTCATTCTAAAACCAAGGTACGGAGCTGATTAGACCCTAAGAAAAATCTTGGATAGATTCTTGGCAAAGAAAACTAAACCTATGCTACACCACACTTACTTCTTCCCTCGTACTAGACTTAGGTTAGGTACATTGGGGTAGGCGCATTTTAGAAGCACCAGTTGAGTACTTTTAGCTTTTGTTATTTATGTATGTATTTATCTATGGCTTAGAAACCATTCAATGCTTTTACAGTATTATTTTATAATGCTTTTCTTACTGTATGCATTATACTTTGCAACCAGTATTACGATTGTAGCAGTTCACTTTACTTGTAAGAGAAAGAAGACGGTCCAATAAATCCTTTTATTTAAAACTACCGTCTCTCTATTTTCTCTGCACCTCTGATGAAACAAAGCATGCACTATTGACTGAGTAAAATATCTATCTATTGTTTTCATGACTCTAAAGATACGTTTATTCTTGGGGAAACAAAGTTGTCATGTTTAAAAAGAAACAAATCCCTTCTTGTTTATTCAAGAAAGTTTCTAGTGACCTCTGAGCTACCTGGCACTCACAATTAAGTTTAATATATTCGATAGAGACCTAGTCGACCTAAGTTCTACGTCAAATCTATAGGATGTATTATTCCAATGCGCAGAGCCTATTGGGAATATAAGAACTATACTACATGGCACCCAACGTTTGGTAAGGCACTAATTTAACACTAGATACTAGAGTAACTCAGTTGTGCTTATCACAAAGACCCCTTTTTCCCATAAAATACTCCAAAAGACGTCTGGAGTGGGTAAAAGGATAAAATATACGCCATAACTGAGTAGGACGAAAATCCTATGTATTAGTTTTTGGTTTGTTCAACGTTGAAGGATACAGTGTTCCAAAATATTGTGCACCTTATCTTTGTTTCCTTGAAACTGCTCTGCAAACTTTCATTAAACAATGTCGCTTGACGGCAATAACGCGACCGGTGGAGCTGCAGTAGCTGCAACCCGACCGGGCTTAGACGTTACAGGTTTACAACAAAACGACCCGGATGCTATAATCATCCCGGAAAACTTAAGGAAAACCATCACTATAAAGCTTATAACAAATGGCCTATCACCAAGAGGTGGTAGGGTAATTTTTGTCCCCCAAACCCTTTCAATTTGCACTTATAAATGTTCGCTCGCTGGGAAAACATCGCCAGGACATATCTGATCTATTGGAAGATAACAACTTAGACATGCTGTTCATGACAGAAACGTGGATGGACAATTCATCCGACCCAGACATTGTCATTGCGATCCCTAAGGGATTCTCCATCCACAGATTGGATAGACCACGTGGGAGAGGTGGGGGGATTGCTTTTGTTGTACGTGATTCCTTCACGGTTAGGACCAGTGCTATCCCCTTGCCATCATGTGAAGCTTTGCAATTCTCTGTCAAACTGACCCCCTCTGATAACTTCAAAGGGATCCTTCTGTATCGTCCCCCGGGATCAAGAACAGGATTTATCACAGAGCTAAGATCCATTTTGGAATCATGCGCTCTAGACAGCTCTTTTACTGTCCTTGGAGATTTTAATTTTCATTTTGATAAACCTGAAGACACTGATACTGCTATGTTCCTTGGGGATATGACTACTTTTGGTCTATCTCTTATGGTGAAATCTCCTACGCATGAAAGAGGCCACACTCTGGATGGCATTTTTTCCAACTCCAATGACCTCCATGTAACACAAACTTTCCCGGTCACTTGGTCAGACCATTATGTTATCATGGCATCACTTAACCCTTACCAATCAGCTGTCCCCCTGAAACCAATCAATACAAATCATACTTTTAAGGCATGGAACGATATAGACAGCTCCAACTTCAAAACCTCTTTAGTAGCCTCCATGCCTTCCTTTTCACAAAACCCAAACACAGCCACCTCTCAATTCTATGACTGGATTGAAGCAGCTGCATCCCCGCTAGTTCCCACTAAGCAAATATCCCGTAATAGATCCACTCCCTCTGCCCCTTGGTATTCAGTTGCCTTAAGACAGCAGAAACAACAATGTAGGCAAAAAGAAAGGCTTTGGCGAAAAGGTTACGCCGAAGAGGCTAAAACCGAATATAAGAAAACAGTAGCCAAATACAAACAGATGATCAATGAAGCCAAGAAATTATTCTTTAGTCACAAAATAGAAACTGCAAATAACTCTCATAAAATTTTGTATGAGACAGCAAAACAGTTAGCTGGTCACTCCTCCAATCTGACCCCACCTCCATCTCAACTTCTTTGTGACATATTGGCCAATTTTTTCTTTAGCAAAGTTAATGATATATATTCTGCATTTGCCACTAAAATTAAAAACTCTTCCGATAGCACACTGAATACACTTACTGGTCCCACGCTCACTCAATTTGCTGAAATCTCAGAAGCTCAGGTTATGGATATAACTAAAACCATCAGATCAGGTTCAGCACTTGATCCTTGCCCCTTCAAAGTCCTACTGCCAGTCTTAGATGAGATTACCCCGGCCATATCCTCCATATGCAATGCCATGTTTAAAACAGGTATCTATCCTGAAAGTTTAAAAAAAACCATTATAAAACCTCTGTTAAAGAAATCACATTTGGATAAGGACGAACCTAAAAGCTACCGACCTATAGCCAATTTACCGGTGCTGGCCAAGATAGCCGAAAAAGCTATGAACAAACAACTTTCTGCTTTTTTGGAACAACACCAGCTGCTTGATGAAACTCAGTTTGGGTTCCGCCAGTGTCATGGGACGGAGACAGCCCTGATTAAAGCAGCTGATGACATCAGACTCATCCGTGACACTGGGGGTACAGCAGTTTTGATACTACTTGATCTATCCGCAGCCTTCGACACGGTCGATCATACCACCCTGATTGACCGTGTCGAGGGCCTGGGTGTACAAGGGACTGCCTGTAAACTTCTGGCCTCCTTTCTGGCTGATAGAACTCAGGTAGTTACAACGGGACCATTTCATTCGTCCACCATGTCACTGCCATGTGGAGTACCTCAGGGCTCATCCCTAAGCCCAACACTTTTTAACATCTACGTGTCGGGCTTAGCCAATGTCATCCGGGCTTATGGGATGAGCCTTACGTCCTACACAGATGACACCCAGCTGGTTCTAGCCATCAAGAACAATGGCTATAAAGTGGCAGATGACCTCAGGGCTGGCATGACGGCTATAGGGAGTTGGATGGCCTCCAATTGTTTAAAGTTAAACTCGGACAAAACCGAGGTAGTCATCTTTGGACAATTAACACCTGAGTGGTCATCCAATTGGTGGCCTTCCTCTCTGGGCTCTCCCCCCGAACCTGTCAGTAAGGTGAGGAGTCTGGGAGTCATCTTTGATGACCGCCTCACGTTCCACCCACATGCCAACCAGATTACCTCCTCAGCTTTTTATAAACTGAAGCTTATCAAAAAAATCCTCCCTTTTTTACCTGATAAAGCTGGTAAAACTCTTGTCACCTCTCTTGTGCTGTCCACCTTGGACTATTGCAATGCCCTGTTCCTCAATGCACAGGAAGGAGTCTTGAATAAATTACAAATAATACAAAACTCTGCTGCGAGGCTTTTGGGAAATATCCCTAAACATCACTCTGCCTCTAAAACCATCAAAGAGCTGCATTGGTTATCCATTAAAAACAGGATAAAGTTCAAGACCCTGTGCATTGTGTACAGAGCGTTGCACAACCAAGGACCAGCACATCTCATTCGCAATCTGACTCCTTATCGTCCGTTCAGAACACTACGTTCATCTTGTTCAGGAGATCTTGTTATACCCCGCACAAAAACGGTCTCTTGGGGCGATAGAAGATTCCTGGTATCAGCCCCTAAGCTGTGGAATACTCTGCCACCAACGATTAAAGCCAGTCCATCCTTATGGTCTTTTCGTAAACAACTCAAGACCTGGCTCTTTAATCAATAAATCATCGATAGTTTTTTTTTCAGGGTAAATATTCAGATACTTAGCGCCGAGACGCCTACGGGCCATTGTATGCGCTCTATAAATATCAAAAATAAATAAATAAATAAATAAATAAATAGAGGCACATGAATATCGGCAGACAGAGGTATTCTATTCATGGATTTTCTTCCCTGAAGCAAATCCAGTAATACACGTTCCACTTCTACAAGGAAGAGGAAACTCCAGCGGAATACACTCCTTTCGAGGATATTGAAATTCCAGTAACTAACCAATAGCATGCGCTCTGGTTTAAAGGCGCCCTACAACATCAAAATCACATTACCAGGCTCGGTCCACTAGGTAGACCAGGAGCAACATGGCCGGTACTAGCCAGCTATACACCACATCCTGCCATTGAAGAAATGACAGGTGAAGAATTATTAGTTCAACTAAAACAACTAATCCAAATTCATAGACAATTGGGTGAATATGTCATGCGGACTCTAACAGTCCAACCTCCTATAAGGATTCCACAGCAAACCCCTCACCAGGGGAACACAAATAAAATCACACCACAGACTATACAATCAGTCATTGGTAAATTACCCGCAAAAAGGGAACAAATTCCATTCTGGATAGCTCAGAAAATTACTCAAATCGAGGCAGTATTTCCAGATATTACCCCTCATGAGAAACACAGGATTCTAACAATCGGTTTACCAATGGGGATTGCACCACACCTGGAGGACTGTGTCACTTGGGGTACAGTCTTTGCTGCAATCTACACAAAAACACATGGTGTTCCATCTATGGCAGTAATACCAGACGTCCTGAAACAGATTCAAAATGAATACGGGGCAGAGCCTGCTTTGAATCTAGGTATGAAATTACTGAAAAATTTCAAACAGGTCTCAGCTATAATATTAGCTAATATTAAAGGTGAGGCAGCATCCGTGGCGATCCGCCAAAAAATAAGAGAAATTGATGTAACTGAGCAACCATATGAACTGGCTAGAATAATTGAAAAATCCTATGAAGAACTAGGTAGAGATAGTTTGGGTGGGAAACCAGTCAAACCCCAACTAACAGAAAGTCCTGAAAAGGTCTTTATTAAAAACACTCTCACAACTCCTAAAAAGAAGTAGGAGAATACTAAACAAACTTCTAACGAGAAGAATTCTCATTCCCGAGGTAGGTCTCCTCAATAGGAACCCTCTGAAAAGAGATATAACCTCAGGAATAGGGATAATTTGAAAAAACCTGATAGATATCAATATACTGATACACGTTCCTCTCGTACCTTTCAGACGATCAACACGTTCCAAAAAATAAGAAAACCCAATTCACCAAAAAGAAGGTAGCAGTTCTAAAAATCAGACATGCAGAGAATCTTGAGGACACTCAAGAACGGGGAGTGGGCCCAGACAATGCTGGACAGCGCAGCAGAAGTCACCATAGCTCGCAAGATCTTGAAGAGTGGACTTGAATGAGTACATCCACATTGAAACTGCCGATACCAGGGTTAGTGTACCTCATAAGTTATATGAAGTAACGCTCCGGATGGAGGGGACATAACTAGGAAAATAAGAGCACTCTTTTTGGAAAAGCTCTCTAAGGGTTATGACATTCTTCTAGCTGAAAAAGACTAGCCACCAAAATTTGTCAGGGAGTGCTCACATGGCGAAGACATCAATATGCCAGCCTTCTCCAATCATATTCCAATTAATTTAAAATACACCTATACCAGAAAATGGGCTGTAGCGCAGGCTCCAGCATTATATAAAAATCATGTAGTTTGGGATGAGGATTCTCCTCACCATAAAATCCATTTGAAAACTCAACCAACTGCACAAAGGCAGTATCCAGTTAAGCAAAAAGCTAAAAAACAAGTCAGGGACATCTTAGATCAACTTAAATACCAAGGGGTGATTGAAACATGCACCTCGTCAATGAACAATCCTTTGTTTCCTGTCTCCAAACCAGACAATGCATATCGTCTAGTTTTGGACTACAGACATTTAAACTCTTTGCAAAACATTTGCAGTACAAAATGCACACAGTGCAGGACTAATGAATAACATTGTGCGTAAAAAATATAAAACCACATTAGATATTTCTAACGGTTTCTTCTGTTAAAACATTGCGCCTGAAAGCAGGTACCTGACCGCTTTCTCAATTATGGGGACACAGTGTCACTTCTGTCGTCTCCCCCAGGGATTCAACAATAGTCTGGGGTTATTTTCAGCCAGAGTAACAGAGTTACTACAAACGTATCATGATGAGGCATTATCTTATGTTGATTACATCTATCTAACAGATGATGACTTGGATAGGCACTTGAACAGGGAGAACACCATAATACTTGACTCCGCATCTGAAGGGTACAAATTAAATTTTAAGAAATCACAAATTGCCCACCTCAATGTCCTTTTTCTAGGATACGAGTTATCAAGTGAAGGCAAAAGCCTGGCAGCAAACTTTTTAGAAAAGTGTGCGCTGCACCAAACTACAAAAACGCTGAAAAACTTACAGTCAATTCTAGGTTTCCTAAATTTCGGAAGAACATACATTCTAAACTATGCAGAAAGGGTTAAAGCTCTCTACGAATTAATCAAACCTGATTTCAAAACAACTAATTGGACTCAAAAACACACATACATTTTGCGTTCAGTGCAAACAGATATGTTAGCAACAACACATTTACAGACTCGCGTAAACGTACGCAACCTTGTACTCCGAATCATTCCAGGAAGATGTGGATTCACGTACTTAACCTTTAATGAAGGTGGAAAAGTACCAATCGCTTATAAATCACACTTGTACACACAAGCTGAAATGAAATTCACTGCAACAGAAAAAATCTGACAGTGGTTCAAACTGCAGTAGCAAAAGAGAGAGCCCTCATGCAGGGGAAAACGCATAATGGTCGTTACTCCTGTACCTGCCCTAGAGGCAGTGACAAAACCAAGCATTCCAAATGCAAAGGCTTTACATCCGAGATGCATACAATCGGTTCATTCTCTTCCTGCAACAGACGTTGAATACGTTTTTGACCCCTATTTGAAAACTCAAGAATTTCTACAATATGAACAAGAATGTCCTCTGCCCACTGAGATTCTGCCTCTAGAACAATACGAATGTATAATTTATACAGACGGATCAGCACAGCCCGCAATTGGGGGTAAACAAGCTTATAGTGCTGCGTGCGCAATCGTAAAAGGTCGCTGGCTCGATGGTAAATTCAGACCTATAGTCACTAAAACACAATCTCTAGGAGATTGTACAGCTCAGCGAGCTGTACTACAAGCATTTAGGATGGCGCTTGAAAATACCGATCGCGAATTCCCCACACTTATAGTGTGCGATTCCTATTACTGCGTTCAATCTTACAATGAATACTTGCAGAACTGGATTCAAAATGGTTTCAAAGATACAAAAGGTGGTACAATCAAGCATAAGTTGCTTTGGGAACAAGTAGTTCAAATACAGAAAGAACTGCAAAAGACTCACGTGATCCATACATCGAGTCATCAGCGTGATGGTGTTCACGTTGCAGGGAATTCATTGGCTGATGAACCCGCAAAGGCAGCTGTGCAATCGGCTTCCGTAGCTGCAATCACTTGTTCAAAAACAAAAATAGACAGCAAAATAATGCAGGCTGTCACCGCTTCCAACAAAGACAGCGGTAAAACATTACCAAAAGGCTTTCCACTCAAATACTTGTATATAACTGATGCAAATAATGTTCCTTTTGCTCGAATCCCTGGAGTGGGGGATAGAGTAATTCCAAACATGGAACATAGATTAAGACTAATCTTAGCAGCACCTGAATGGCTCGCCTCTGCACACGCAGGTGTTTCCGCTACAGTGTCGTTATTAAAACAGAGATACTGGTGGCTGCGTATGAGAAAACAGACCAGAAACTATGTTTTGGAATGTGAAATCTGCCAAAAAATGAAGGTTTCAACAGTGAAACGCCCGGCGCAGACGCCCCTTTTAATTTCAGATAAACCACTAGCGGGAGTTTACCTGGACCACTGCGGTCCCTTACAGAGGGATGGCAACTATAAATATATCATGGTCGCAGAGGATTCATGCTCAAGAATTAATTTGAATGTGGCCTCAGCTCTCGGCTGACGCCCGAACTGTTATAAAAGATTTGCGAGTCTTTATCGGCACATACGCATGCTACATTCTGACCAGGGTCCTGCGTTTAGCTCCAAAGCTTACAAGGAGGCCATGGCCAATCTAGGCGTTGCATTGCGGTATTCTAGTCCATTCCATCCTGAGGGAAATTTGGTTGTGGAGAGAAAAAAAACGGGACATAAAGCAATCTATAACAGCTAGGGTATTAGGCTTGGATCACTGAAATAATATCGAGGGACAGAATATCGACCATCAAAAATATCGTTGACAAAATATCGACAGTCAAAATATCGAGTTTCTATCTACAAACAGGTAAGTACAAAAATATCGAGTTAAAAATATCGTTTACAAAAATATAGTTGTAAAAAATATCGTATTTACTAAAAACCGTGTTAAGTTAAATTAATATTAATAATTAATTACTAAAATATACTTAAAATTACTTAAATTAACTTATAATAATTAAATAATTAATGAAAGTTAAATAAATATTTTTTTATTTCATATTTATTAAAACATATATATATAGTAACAAAATATAATAAAATAATACCCCAAAACTGAAAACTGACCCTGAACCCTAAAAATACCCCTTTACCCAAAAACCCAAAACTGACCCTGAACCCTAAAAATGCCCCTTTACCCAAAAACTGAAAACTGACCCTAAACCCTAAAAATACCCCTTTACCCAAAAACTGAAAACTGACCCTGAATCCTAAAAATACCCCTTTACCCAAAAACTGAAAACTGACCCTGAACCCTAAAAATACCCCTTTACCCAAAAACCCAAAACTGACCCTGAACCCTAAAAATACCCCTTTACCCAAAAACCCCAAACTGACCCTGAACCCTAAAAATAAAAACGATTTTTTTTACTATCTATATTATATACTTATATATTTTCACTTTCTATATTATTTACAGTCGATATTACTTCACTTACCTTAAAAACGATATTTTGGCTGTCTATATTCTGTCCTGTCGATATTTCGTCCAAACGATATTTTTGACTCGATATTCTGTCCAAACGATATTTTGGAGTCGATATTATGTCTGTGCACCATTAGGCTTGGGTGATGGGTGGGCCAAACATCGAATAAGTGTCCAACGTAGTCTAAATAATCTGCCAAGAAGTTCTCTGAGTGATATCACTCCATATGAAATACCTTTTGTTACTAGAATGCTTGTTCAAGACCTTGATCATCACACTTCAGTGGTAGAACAAAAACCCTTTGATATCAAAGAACATTTGGCTGTTTTGCAGGACTTAAATGAAACAAAGAGAAGTCAAAGCAACACATTACAGAAGCCAACGACCACTGAAGGGGAACCACCCATCCCAGCAAGGCCTGCCTGGATTCCAAAGATTGGGGATCTAGTCAGAGAAAAGATCGCGGACAAGAAGGAACTTGGGCCTTCTTACAGACAACCAGTACCTGTGCAAGCAATCCACGAATCTAGAACAGTGTTACTGCCGCTCCTTACTGGAATAAAGGAGAACAGGTTCGTGTCTATCGACCTGGTAAAACCACATCATGTGGCCAATCATAAGTAGTAGGCCAAGTGGACTCCAAAGATGTAGCAGGTGACCAAGTCTGGCTACCATCCAAGAGGTTCAAACTGAGAGACTCATAACCTTTGAGGAATTTGCAGTGCGAAAAGAAGGGCTATGCAACAAAGCCATGGAACTTGTACCTCTTGAAACCCAAATAACAGTTTGTCAAGAAACGCCTGTCTACAATGAAATAGCATCTGACTATACTAACATGACAAAGAATCCGGTAACTGCAGTGATTTCAAGTAAACCTGATGCAATACCTACCATTGACAGAACTGCCTCTGGCTATTTCATTAACTTTGATACGAGGATCCCAGTGAGCCTGAAACGACGCCAGCACATAAAACTTTTAAAGAACAAGTAACAGAACTTTTTCAGAAACTTGGAAAAACTTATCTGACTTCACCATGGGTTGAACTTTGGATTGTGCTAGGCATACCTTTTCTCCTACTTTGGCTAATTCTTGTATTAACTTTGGGAATGCTAATAAATGAAAGATATAGTAAAATGGACACAGCAAGTAAGAACATCAACTTACTCCTCAAGCCACATAAATCATCTCATCATGAAGAAAGGGACGTAACATCAGTGAACATCACTACTGTTCCCATACCTGGTGGTATAGCATGGGACAGAACTGATTATGACATCTTTGGCCCCGCAGAGCTGTTGAAGATTCCACAACAATTCAAGGTCTCCTTGAGTGACTTTGTTTCACCCAGCACATTTTCTGATGATTGGGACTTTGAGACTGTTAATAATATGATGTCAGACTTAGAAATGTCTGCAAAATTTACAAAACATGAATACTTAGAAGGTTCATCAGATTATGAACAAATGTACGGTTTTAATCACTATGGCCATCATTATTTGCACAAATCTGCAAACCCTAGAAATGTTTATACTTATAATCAATGGAAACATTGTCCAACGCCACCAAAGGGTAGCTCAAAAATATTTTATGAAAAATGTCCATACTTCTCGGGCTTTAATGTCTCAAATGCCGCCTTTTATGCTCACCTGTCCACATTAGGTTTTGACTTTTGGAAAGACAACATTGAGACAAAAACTGTCTGGGGTACAAAAGACTGGCAGGTTCAGGCACTAGAAGCTTTATTTAGAGCCTGCATCATCCCTGAACAAATAATGTTTTTGAATGACACTGTTCTACAGACATCTTGTCTTGGCTTAGCTAAGATAAAAGATTTAAACAAACCGTCCATGCCTACACCTGTACCTGACATTAAGAACACTACAGAGGGGGTGGTTGGCGTAAACACTATTTTACTTAAAAACCGAACTGATCATGATTGGAAAAAACTGTTAATCTGGCCCACAGACACAAACAACTGTCAAGATAGATTCCTGAATAAGACACAAGGATTTACATTAACTAGGCCAGATCCAAGATATGTCCAGAGACAACATCCAGGGATAGTAACAACATACAGTGTAGGAAAACTGTGCCTTGAGTGGCTACAAAAATCCACACTTACAGAGGTTAAACAACAGTTATCTTTACTTAAAGATGGCGTTAATTTAAGGGACTTCTTACAAGGTCCTGCGAAACGGCGTCATAAAGTTTTATATACGCTGGTATATACGCAAGAGATTGCAGAACGAATTTGAGAAATTGATCGTATTAATTTAGAGAAAGCTCTCTCTGTAGTTGACAATGGGGTAACGACTCTGTTATCCAGAATTTATTCTTTGGACAGCATAGCATCCTCTGCCATAGACATAATGGAACGGGACTTGCTCATTCTACAGCATGGCCAGTCACAATTACGTTCTATGATGCTTTTAGGCTGGAAGTTACAAAATCTTCGTTTTGAATATGTGCCATGGCGTTTAATCAACACCACGTCATTGTTTTCTGTATTTAACCTTACAGATAAACAAATCAGTTTGGCACAACGAGGAGCAGACTATACGGTGCTGAGCATTGAAAAACTGTAAAGATTACCATTAACTGTTTCAGAAAAACCTGCAACAGAATGGCTAATACATGGGACAATTACTCTGCCTGTCACAATTTTCCATTTTCAATATTGTTTGAAACACATACCAGCTGGTATATATGAAAGGTTGGGTAAAGAATCCCGAGACAGATATACCAGACCTCCTTCATTCTAAAACCAAGGTACAGAGCTGATTAGACCATAAGAGAAATATTGGCTAGATTCTTGGCAAAGAAAACTAAACCTTTGCTACACCACACTTCTTCCCTCGTACTAGACTTAGGTTAGGTACATTGGGGTAGGCGTATTTTAGCAGCACCAGTTGAGTAATTTTAGCTTTTGTTATTTATGTATGTATTTATCTATGGCTTAGAAACCATACAATGCTTTTACAATATTATTTTATAATACTTTTCTTACTGTACGCATTATACTTTGCAACCAGTATTACGACTGTACCAGTTCACTTTACTTACAAGAGACTGTTCAATAAATCTTTTTATTGAAAACGCCTGTCTCTCTATTTTCTCTGCACCTCTGATGAAATGAAGCATGCACGATTGACTGAGTAAAATATCTATCTATTGTTTCCAGGACTCTGAAGATACGTTTATTCTTGGGGAAACAAAGTTGTCATGTTTATGCTGTTGTAAGAAACTAATCCCTTCTTGTTTATTCGAGAAAGTTTCTAGTGACCTCTGAGCTAGCTGGCACTCACAATTAAGTTTAATATATTCGATAAAGACCTAGTCGACCTAAGTCCTACGTCAAATCTATAGGATGTATTATTCCAATGCGCAAAGCCTATTGGGAATATAGGAACTACACTACATATGGAAAAGCATCCATGTCTAAACACTTCCCAGTTTGGTTTTAGAAAGCAACACAGTACTGAACTGGCGTTGATTTCAGCTTCTGAAATGATTAGGCAGACCATTGATGCAGGAGGCAATGCAGCACTTGTGCTGCCTGACCTCTCTGCAGCATTTGATACGATTAATCACCACAAACTATTGCAAGTCTTCGAAGGGATTGGTATTAAAGGAAAAACACTTGCTCTACTAAAATCATTCTTGTCAGGACAGGAACAGTATGTGGCTCTTGATGAGTGCAAGCAGCTAAATTTCACACTGCCATGTGGAGTGCCACAGGGCTCGTCATTGAACACTACCCTTTTTAGTAACTATGTTGCCCCACTTGCAAGGCTAATTAGATCCTTGTGTTTCTCTGCTATTTCGTATGCAGGTGATACCCAGATTGTGGTCTCAGTGACAGGCTCTCCAGACGAAACAGTGGCACAGTTCCACACCTGTTTTCGCCTGGTGGGGGACTGGATGTCTGCTAATTGTCTGAAGCTGAATGCTAGTAAGACTGAAGTCTTACTTTTCGGCAACCATACTAACTTCTGGGCCCCGCTCTATGGCCCTCAAAGTTTGGTCTGCTTCCCAAATCCGAAAAAACAAGTAAAAAAACTTGGGTGTTACGTTTGACTCTATGCTCTCCTTTGAAGGCCATGTTAATGAGGTCACTTCTATCTCCTACTATACTTTAAAAATATTAAGAAGGATTCTTCCATTCATTCCAGTTGACGTGAGGAAATTAGTGGTTGCGGCGCTTGTTTTATCCAGAGCCGACTATTGTAACAAGCACTTTATGAACCTCTGCAAAAAATTGCCTCAATAAGTTGCAGATTGTGCAAAATGCTGCAGCGCTTCTATTGTTGAATATCCCAAAACATAAATAGGCCTCTATGGTGCTCTAAAAGCTTCACTGGTTGCCAGTGAAAAGGCGGATAGAGTTTAAGGCTCTCTTCATTGCATTCAAAGCCACTCACTATACTGGGCCAGCATTTTCTTAAAAGAATTTGCAGCCTTATGTTCTTGCCCGCCAGCTCCACTCAGCATGCTCTCAACAACTTGGTAGTTCCCAGGTTTAAAAAGTGCACCTGGGGGGAAGGAGCTTTCTGGTCAGTACAACTAGACTTTGGAACACACTTCCGGTGCGGCTTAAGGAAGAAACTCACTTGCTGCCATTTAGGAAGGCATTAAAGACGTGGGGGCATATTAGCAAGGGCCATATCGCTGCTTTAGCGGCACTTCTTGCCGCTGAAGCGGCGATATTTTTATCGCCCTATCAGCAAGCTGTCGCTAGCAGCTGTTAGCGTCAGCTTTCTGGCGAAAGCGACCGTTTTGGGGGCCGCTTTGCATGTCAGCGATATTTACCACTAATGCAAAGTAGGCGTACCGGACTAAAAGACCATTAAAACAGCCACTAACAGACCTAACGCCTATTAGCTTTGAGGCCCCGGGCCCGGTTAGCAATATAAAAAGTCGGGCTAACTGGGGTTATCGCAGGAATTTTTACACCTGCTAAAAACCTGACTTAGCCATTATACTCAATGGTGGATTCTAAGGCTGAATCCACCTCTGCATATTAGCAAGGTTTACGCTAGCGATACATTTTTTATTGCTGTTTTACTTGTATTTTTGGTGGATTTCGCTGCTATTGCTGGATCTTTTATCGCATTGGAGAAAAACGTTGGTAATAACACGCTATCTCCGCAATAAGATCTAGCGATAGACAGCGATAAAAAAATATGCGCTAAGAGCGATTTGCGATATTTATCACACGCCCTTGCTAATATGCCCCGTGGCTTTTTAATCTTTGAGCCTGTCTCTACTGGTCTAGTCTGTTTTGTGCTGAGCTAGCACCATGATACATTTGGGTGAATGTTTTGCGCTCTATAAGTCTCCTTTTCATTTCATTTCACTATCTCCCACCCTGACTCTCTCCTCCCATCCTTCTTTAGAGGTAGTACGTAAGGCAAGGGTCTTCACCACTACCACCCCAACTCCTCACCCCAAGCAGCACAAAACCCACTAAGAGCGAAACCACAAGCAAGAAGGAGACACTGGCCCTGAGGAAGAAGCACACTGGGTAAGAAGCATATGGATGCTCCTGCACCGCCAACTCTGGCACCGTCTGTCCACTCGGTTTAAGTATGCAGCCTACCTGTTTAAATGTGTCAAGCCTTTTGGTACAATTATCTCTCCCTCAATTTGTAGAGTCATAACTTGAGTACAGCATATAACAAAAGGATGTGATTTACTGCATTTACAGAACCCTTTCTTAGATACAAAAGTAACTTTTATATAGCGCAAACTAGAACCGAAGACATCAGAGCGTTTCACAAACATTGCATAGCAGTAGTTATAGGTTTGCAGATTAGGTGGACATAGAGCCAAACAATAGCGGTTCATAACGAGACATATGCCGACATGGTTATCAGTAGCTGGCACAGTTTTTGAGGTCGAGTCAATACATGAACAACAAGTATGGAGAACATTAGGATCAGTAGGTGCTATATTTTTGAGGTAGATAGAAGAAATATATAAAGTTATTGCTTTACATTGTATAGATATATTGGTACAGGGCAGGGCACAAGTCGTAAAAAAAGAAGTGGGGGGACGCCTTCGCCGGAAGTGACATCACAACAGGAAGTGACGTCACGAAAGGTGCCGAGCTCCTCGTCCCAGAGAGGCCAAAGACTGAAGTCCAGCTGTTTGGCAGGGGGGATGGCGTCCCCCCGGTAAAATAAGTAGGGGGACGCCGTCCACCCGCGTGGTACCCCGACTCGAGCCCTGGTACAGGGTTACATAGCGAGAAAGTAGGCCTCTGTGAGGCCAAATAACCATGGGCTGTGGTGTATAGTAGAATGGAAGGGATACATTTTAGAGTTAGCCTACAGATACACATATTGTTTTAACAACGCATATTTTAGCAGAGCATATTGGGGAGGGCACAAGAGTGCAGGCAAAGAATAGGAGGCATTAGGATCAATAACTGATACATATCTGAAGAAGATACAGCACAAAAGATGTATAAATAGCATTCTAGCAGTGCATAGATACATTTACATGGTGTTACATGGGGGAAAAGGTGAGCATACATGGGGCCAAATAAGAGAACTGGATTTCGGCCTGCCATCGAGTGGATGGGTGAGGTAGCTCAGGGAAGCAAGGAGAGAGACCCATTTGAGGCATGGAGGGAGTGAGCCATCTGAGATTTCCCCGGATCCTGGTGCTGCCTAGACCTTGGCTTAGTGGATGGTGGAGTGGGCCGGCATTAGGAGTGAGGGTTTAGATATTTGTTGAGGAGATGGAGTTTCAATTTCAACTTGAAGTGGGGGAAAGATTGATTGTCGCGTAAGTCTTGAGGCAGAGTGGTCCATATTCTGGGGGCATTACCTGAGAAGAAGCAGGATTGGGATTTTTCTTTCTCAAATTTTGGCAGGATCAGGAGAAGGCTGTTTGAACTTTGGAGTAGCCTTTTTTGACCGGCTTTGGATAGTTTATTTGAGAGGCAGAGTTGATTATCCGTGTGTAGGGCGTTGTTTGTTATGCAAGCAGTTTTGAAAATAGCTCTTGCCTCTATTGGAAGCACTGCGCCCTCCACGGCCTGGTCGCCCCCACGCTCCCCGCCTGCTCTGCCTGCCTACCTCTACCTGCTGCCTGCCAGATGCCGATCCGGCGCCCCAGCCGCCGCAGGGCCGCCCACCAAGCCCGCCCACCAAGCCCGCCGTTTTTTCCCGCCGTTCCTGCCGCGACCCCGCCCCCCCCGCTTGCCGATTGGCCCACGCGCTCCCCACCTCCCAGCGGACCCTCCCTCCCGGCTCCCTTCTTAAGGGGAACCAGACCACGATTCAGGAGCGACCACTGCGCCCTCCACGGCCTGGTCGCCCCCACGCTCCCCGCCTGCTCTGCCTGCCTACCTCTACCTGCTGCCTGCCAGACGCCGATCCGGCGCCCCAGCCGCCGCAGGGCCGCCCACCAAGCCCGCCGTTTTTTCCCGCCGTTCCTGCCGCGACCCCGCCCCCCCGCTTGCCGATTGGCCCACGCGCTCCCCGCCTCCCAGCGGACCCTCCCTCCCGGCTCCCTTCTTAAGGGGACCCAGACCACGATTCAGAAGCGACCACTGCGCCCTCCACGGCCTGGTCGCCCCTACGCTCCCCGCCTGCTCTGCCTGCCTACCTCTACCTGCTGCCTGCCAGACGCCGATCCGGCGCCCCAGCCGCCGCAGGGCCGCCCACCAAGCCCGCCGTTTTTTCCCACCGTTCCTGCCGCGACCCCGCCCCCCGCTTGCCGATTGGCCCACGCGCTCCCCGCCTCCCAGCAGAGCCTCCCTCCCGGCTCCCTTCTTAAGGGGACCCAGACCACGATTCAGGAGCGACCACTGCGCCCTCCACGGCCTGGTCGCCCCCACGCTCCCCGCCTGCTCTGCCTGCCTACCTCTACCTGCTGCCTGCCAGACGCCGATCCGGCGCCCCGGCCGCCGCAGGGCCGCCCACCAAGCCCGCCGTTTTTTCCCGCCGTTCCTGCCGCGACCCCGCCCCCCCGCTTGCCGATTGGCCCACGCGCTCCCCGCCTCCCAGCGGACCCTCCCTCCCGGCTCCCTTCTTATGACGCCCCCAGAGCGACCGCGCAGCGGGAGCACCGATTGAGCGCCGAAGGTGCGCCAAAGGTAAGCCCGTCTACGCCCGTCCGCGCCTGGACCGCGCCCAGTGCCAGGACCCCTAGCCCCCACCGCCGGAAGCCGACCCGACGGACCTACGACGCCACCGAACTCAACGCACTCAACACCGGCCGAACCCCGGGCTGCTACCGAGCCACACCGAGACGCACCCACGGACCCTTCAGCTGCCACTCCTGCAAGTTCACCTGCAACCGGACCCACGCCACACCAGCACCCACCAAGCCGAACTTCAGCAGCACCATCCTGAAGTGCATCCTGCTCGACACGCCGTCGAGCTCTGGAACCTGCTCGACACCACAGACCCAGACGTCGCCTTCCTCACGGAAACCTGGATGAACGCCTCCTCAGCGCCCGACATCGCCATCGCCATCCCAGACAAGATCATCCGGAGGGACCGCATCAACCAGACTGGAGGAGGCATCGCCATCATCCACAGGAACACCATCCGCATCACGACCAACACCGACGACACCCTCGCACCCGCCGAACACCTGCACTTCCAGATCCACGTCAACCCCAAGACCACCCTCAGAGGCACACTCATCTACAGACCCCCGGGACCACGCACACAATTCAGCGAGGACATCGCCGACTTCATCAGCCCACACGTCCTCCCCTCCGCCGACTACATCCTCCTCGGGGACCTCAGCTTCCACCTGGAGAACAACAACGACCGCAACACCACCACCCTGCTGGACAACCTCGCCAACCTCGGACTCAAGCACTCGACCCGATCTTCTCTTCCAGCAAGGACATCGCCTTCAGCCACGCCACGGGACTCCACTGGACGGACCACAGCTGCGTCCACTTCAGCTTCAGAAGGACCACGCTCCACCATCACCAGCAACAGGCTCCCCGCAGAAGCTGGAACAAGATCACTGCAGACCAGCTCGCTACTTCCCTGAGCAAGAACCCTCCCACCAGCACAACAAACCCCAGCCAAGCAGCCACCAACCTCACGAAATGGATCAGCGACTGCGCAGACGACCTCGCCCCGCTGAAGAACCCGCCGAGCAGACCCGGCAGCAAGAAAGCCCCATGGTTTAACGACGAACTCAAGAGCTCCAAGAAGAACTGCAGAGCACTCGAGAAAACCTGGCGCAGAGACCCAACACCGGACAACATGACTGCCCTCAAGCTCGCCACCCGAAAACACCACCAGCTGATCCACGCCACCAAGAAAACCGCATTCAAGGAACGACTGGACAACAACGCACACAACAGCAAGGAACTCTTCAACATCGTGAAAGAGCTCTCCAACCCCAATGCCGGAAACAACGACATCACCCCTTCGCAAGACCTCTGCAACTCCCTCGCCTCCTACCTCCACAACAAGATCGCGGACATACACAACAGCTTCAGCACTCAATCGACGCACGCCACGACCGAACCACCGCCCCCCACCACCACCCTCCGCGCCTGGACCCCGATCAGCACCGAAGACACCATCCGCACGATGAACTCCATCCACTCCGGATCTCCGACAGACCCCTGCCCTCACCACATCTTCAACAAGGCCGACGCTGTCATCGCACCCCACCTGCGGGACATCATCAACACCTCCTTCGACATCGCCACCTTCCCGGAGAGCTGGAAGCACGCCGAACTCAGCGCTCTACTCAAGAAACCATCAGCCGACCCAACTGACCTCAAGAACTACCGCCCCATCTCGCTGCTCCCATTTCCGGCCAAAGTCATCGAGAAGACCGTCAACAAGCAACTGGCCGCCTTCCTTGAGACGAACGGTTCCCTCGACCTCTCGCAGTCTGGCTTCCGGGCCATTCACAGCACCGAGACCGCCCTGATCGCAGCTACCGATGACATCCAAGCCCTGCTCGACAACGGAGAAACAGCGGCCCTCATCCTCCTGGACCTCTCCGCGGCCTTCGACACTGTCTGCCACCGTACCCTAGTACAGCGCCTCAGCAACGTCAGAAGACACTGGAGTGGATCACCTCCTTCCTCGCCGGAAGGACACAGAGAGTCTGCCTCCCCCCGTTCAGATCGGAGGCCACCGAAGTCATCTGCGGCGTTCCTCAAGGCTCCTCGCTCAGCCCAACACTCTTCAACGTCTACATGAGCCCCCTCGCAGCCATCGCACGCCAGCACAACCTGAACATCTTCTCCTACGCCGACGACACCCAGCTGATCCTCTCCCTCACTAACGACCCCGCCACCGCCAGAGCCAACCTGCACGAAGGGATGACAGACGTAGCCAAATGGATGTCGAACAGCCGCCTGAAACTGAACTCGGACAAGACGGAAGTCCTCATCCTGGGATCCTCACCTCCGCCTGGGACGACTCCTGGTGGCCCCCCGCCCTGGGCAGCGCACCCAAACCAACAGACCACGCACGCAACCTGGGCTTCATCCTGGACTCCTCCCTCTCCATGACCAGACAAGTCAACGCCGTCTCCTCGTCGTGCTTCAACATCCTGCGCATGCTACGTAAGATCTTCCGATGGATCCCCACCGAGACCAGGAAGACGGTCACCCAGGCCCTCGTCACCAGCCGTCTGGACTACGGCAACTCCCTCTACGCCGGAACCACCGCCAAACTCCAGAAGAGACTCCAGCGGATCCAGAACACCTCAGCACGACTCATCCTGGACATCCCCCGCCGCAGCCACATCTCCGGACACCTGAGAGACCTGCACTGGCTCCCGGTCAACAAGAGAATCACCTTCCGGCTCCTCACCCACGCACACAAAGCCCTACACAACCAAGGACCAGGATACCTCAACAGCCGCCTCAACTTCTACGCTCCCAAACGCCAGCTTCGATCGACCAGCCACGCCCTCGCCGCCGTCCCCCGCATCCGAAGAGCCACCACAGGAGGAAGGTCCTTCTCCTACCTGGCCGCCAAGACTTGGAACTCCCTTCCGACCCACCTCCGCCTGACCCAGGACCACCTCGCCTTCAGGAAGCAGCTCAAGACCTGGCTGTTCGAGCAGTAGCGGACCCCCTCCCCCCAGCGCCTTGAGACCCTCCGGGTGAGTAGTGCGCTATATAAATGCTCTGATTGATTGATTGATTGATTGTTGAGTTGTTTGGGAGTGGTAGTGTTGTGGTCCTGGTGCCTCTCTCCTGATAGTAGCCTGGCTGCCACATGAAGTGTTGTTTCAGAGGGGCTAGGTATGCTTTTGGGGAGCCCGTGAATGTAGCACTGCCATAGTCCAACTTGGGGAGGATGAGGGCTTGCACCACAGTCCTTAGGTCATCGCTGGGTATGAAAGGTGTGACTTTTGTTTTAGGTGCTTCACTGCATAGCGGGTGCGTTTTGCGGAAGTGTTGCTATGTTCCTTCATGCTTAGGTGTCTGAAAAGTGTGATTTCCAGGGATTTAACAGAGTCAGAGATGGACAGTTTGTAGTTTAGTCCGCTGAGGTTGTTGAGCCATTGTGCTGTGGGAAGAGGTTTTTCTTTGGGTTGGATGAGGAGGAGTTCTGTTTTGTTGGGTTTGAGTTTGAGGTGGTTTCAGGCCATCCAGCACTGAATTATATGTAGAGGTTTGTTTAGGTGTTGGATGTCACTGACTGATGAGATTTTCATGCATATTTAGGTATCATCTGCATAAAGGTGGTAGGCAATTCTAGCTTGCTTAAGGATCATTGCAAGAGGTTCCAAGTAGAGTTTAAATAGTGCAGGCGATAGGATTGACCCTTGTGGGACAACTAGTGAGAATGGAGATGCCTCAGAGGTTACATTGTTGAATTTGATTAGCTGCGTGCACATGCTTAGGAAAGAGGCAAACCACTGGAGATCAGTTCCTTAGGTGCCTACTGTCTTCGAGAGGGTGTTTAGAAGGATGTCGTGGTTGACAGTATCAAAAGCGGATGATAGGTACAGGACGACTGGGAGGCATGCCTGTCCATCGTTGAGTGTTCTGTGGAGATCAGCTATGATGTTAAGAATGGCAGTTTCTGTACTGCAGCCTTTCCTAAAGCCTGACTGGAAGGTGTCATATAAGTTGTAGTTTTCAATGTGGATGTTGAGTTGAGTGAGAACACATTTGTCGATGGTTTTGTCGAGGAGAGGGAGGTTAATTATGGGTCTAAAGTTATTCAGTTAATTTGGGTCAGCGTCTTTTTCTTGTTGATGGGGGGGGGGGGTACTTGACCTCCCTCCACTTTTGATGGCTCTCCCAAACGCAAGAATTTAAGCAATACCTTCTCACTCTCCAATATTTCCAATTCTCCCTACAATTGAATATTTACTGTCTTTCCGAAGAGGCAAACAGAACAAGATGCTAGTGCATATGGAACTGCTGCTGACCCAGGTAAGGATAGCACTTAACCCTGAGTTACCCCATACCTACTACTGGAGATCTCCAGTCCACACTCTTGGGGATCCCGTAGCACATACCACTGGAGTCTCACCATCCATACATTTGGACTAGTGCATCTATAGAAGCTCCATAGAGGTAGTAGCATCCAGCTGCACTGTAGTACCGCTATACAACACTATCGCAGTGCCCACACACCAGCAAACCCTCCAAGCACCCATTCCGAGACCACTGGGGATTTCATTAAACAAAGCTCTGTGCTACGCTTAGTTCCTTATGGGGGCTGGAGGAGGCACTTATTATGCAAAACTGAGTAGTAAACAATACTTTCCATTAAGACAAACTCTCTAAGAAGTATATTAATTTACACTGGAGGCACTCAGGACTAGTGCATGGATCGTTAGCACTCCAGGCAAAATGACTATTGGACATTCGAGCACTCCCTGCACTTTTCCACCAGAATCGGTAACTTCAATAGGTCTGGCTTTCATGTGATAAACAACATTTGTGTGTGCAATGCATGTAAAAAACATCTGCGAATGCCTGCGTCCGTATACTTTGGCACAATATAGCCAGACCTATTGGCTTTTCCAATGCATTCTTTGATGATAAAGGTGAAGCCGAGGTCCTCAGATGTTCTGGATAAAGATTCTCATGCTTGTATACATTTCTCCTGCCCTAAGGCTAATAGTTTTATAGCATTTTGCTCCCAGAAGTTCAGAAAATCTCCAACAGAGAGTATACAGTGTAACTGAATCAGAGGGGCTATACAGAGGACAAGTGCCTATACAGGGAACACCCCCAAAAGTTCATATAAACTTCAAGATAAATCAATGCACGAAAGGAAGTAGCCAGCACGTCCCTCACATACTAAAGCGGCTCTCATGGAATGTCGCAGGACTGGCCAATAAAATAGACTCTGAATCATGGGCTGAATTAATTAACTCTAAAAGTGCTTGCCTCTTCCAAGAAACCTGGGCAAGGGAGGAGCATACCTATAGGGGCTTTGAGATATTTTCGAAACAAGCACTATGGGGGGTGAGAGGTCGACCATCTGGAGGTCTGGCAATTTGGGTGGCTTCAGACTTGGGCTGTATAGCTTCACGATATACCGTGGACTCAGTAGACATACTGGCTGTCCTCCTCGAATGGCCGAGATCATACAAATTACTCATAATAAATGTCTATTCCAGACCAGTCTCCATATCCGCCACCTCTAAAACCATTGAAGAACTGTCCTCTCTTTTAGAAACCATTCCAGAGGGCATATCATACTTAGTAGGGGGAGACTTCAACTCGCATTTTGAACCACTACCCGGCTTACTTGATGGACCCTCCCTAGAGGAGGATTCAAGTTGGCAGGTTCCAGCGACAGAGGTTCCCCCACCGAGAGCATGGACACCATTAGCTTTGCAGATTAACATGCTAACCCTCACCCATGGCCTTAGGGCCTGTAATGGGCGCGTCAAGTCCGATATCCCGAGCAAATGTACGTACAACAAAATCGGTAGAGAATCTAGATTAGATTACTTTCTGGTACAGTTACATGCTTGGAAAAGGGTGGTTGACTTCAGAGTAACATCTAGAGAGGACAGTTACCACAATGCTCTGGAACTGGAATATGCCATCCCCCGTATGGGGGAACGAGTATCAAACGATCAAAAGCCCAGAGAGGGATACCTCCTAGAAAACAATAGAAGGAGGATAAGATGGGAAACCCTATCCACTAGTGAAGATAAGCTAGCTGCCCTCTACGCTAGGATCACTCCAATCCTCGCGGAGGCATTTGACTTATGGGCCCCAGTGTGCACGCAGGAAATAAGAGAGGACCTCGCATACGTGCATGAGCAACTAATTAAAACACTTGAGGTAGACCTTTTCTGCACCAAACCGCACAGAACCCAGGGACCACTCAAAGGCACTTGGTTTAACACCTCCTGCCGAAATGCCAAACGTGACCTTCTATTCACCATTAAAGCTGGTGGTCCGAGGAAAGAGATTCGCCTTAGAAGGAGGGCGTATAAAATACTCGTAGCTAATGCTAAGATAGAGTGGGACCTCCAACACTGGGAGAACCTTTCTGAGTCATTAGCAATAAGAGACTCCCATAAATTCTGGAGAGTAGTCAACCACGGTTCTGAAGACCTTCCCTCGGCAATTGAACCAAACATTGCCGCCAGTGCTTGGCAAAACCATTTCCAGTCATTATATTCCTCTGGGGCTGGAGGGGCAGAACCACCGCCTCACATCATCCAAGACAATCAGGCCTCTTATCCCTTCACTGAGAAAGAGATTAGGACGGCGATAGTAGGGTTATCCTCTGGAAAGGCACCTGGCCTGGATGGGGTGCCGGGCGACCTATTCAGGCGGGAACCAGGAATCTGGGCACCCTACCTGTTAGTGATATTCAATGCAGTGCTTGGGGGGATGAAAATACCTGATACTTGGCTGGGGGCGGAGGTGGTCCCGATTTTCAAAAAGGGCTCGCCCCTGCTCCCAGCCAATTATCGCCCAATAAGCCTCATTGATGTCTCCCAGAAGTTATTTGGCAGACTAATACTTAACAGGTTACAATCTTGGATAGAGGAGAACGATATCCTAAGTCCCCTGCAGGCGGGATTTAGAAAAGGAGTTTCCACAGTTGATCAAATACTTCGATTGAACATCATATACTGGAAGACAGTACTCATCGAAGGCGGCACATAATATGCGGTCTTTGTGGACCTTCGTGCCGCCTTCGATTTGGTCCCACGGGCTAAACTGTGGGAGGTACTGGCTGAGTTGGATGTCCCAGGAGATATCCTCCATATCTTAATAAGATTGCATACTGACAATTATGCCCGAGTTAGATGTGGGAAAGGGGGCAGGCTGACGGATAGGTTCCCCGTTCGCAGAGGGGTACGACAGGGTTGCGTATTGGCCCGACCCTGTTTTGCCTATTTGTGAACGGGGTGATAGAGAATTTGAGTAGGATCCCTAACATCGATGCACCACAATTGAACAGCGGCAGGGTGCCGGCGATCATGTTCGCGGATGACACCCTGCTGCTGTCTAAATCGCCAATGGGGCTACAGAGGGTCTTGAATGGGTTCTTGGGGTTCTGTAACGAAAGGGGCCTTGAAGTAAACCCTTCAAAAACAAAGTTTATGATCCTCAACCCCAAGCCCAAAAACTGCCCAAACCTCCGCCTAGGCTCTACACTTCTGGAAAGGGTTTACACAATAGAATATCTCGGAATAACCCTCAAGCAGAACTTGACATGGCTCCCACACAAAGCAAAAGCAACCACAAAACTAGCTCAGAGGGCGGGAGGCATCACAAGAATTGCTAAGAAATCCCCACTGCGCCCGTTGGTACCTGCCATTCACATTTATAAAGCTCAAGCTCGGGGGGGCATCACTTAAGGGGGCGAGCTTTGGGGGCACATTCGGCTACATACTATACAGGTCGTAGAGAATAACTTCATCAGACAACTGGCTGCACTCCCCCCAAGCACTCCGCTTCTCCCCTTAAGACTGGACTTGGCACTGCGACCAATCACCGAGGAATTGGGCCTTAAACCTCTGACCTACTGGCGCCGCTTGTGGAGTAGTCAGGACCTTGTAAATTACAGAAACAAGCTACAGGAATTTCTTAGATTAACTAATGCCACCAAAATCCCATGGATAAAGTACATCAGGGATATGTGCACGACTTTAGGAGTGCCAGAACTATGGACAGAGCCGGAAATTGCATCCGCAAGGATTTCTAGAAAAGCACTCTCACAACTATTTTACAGCTTCATGCTTCAAAAAACATTGAATTCCACTAGGGAAGGGTCTTTAACCGACACATTCATTAAAATAAAAGACTCATATTGTTACGAATATGTATTAGATGGCATGACACCAGTGTTCGCACGGAAGATATATATGCAATGGAGGTACGGATCTCTTCCTTTAAGGTCCCTTACAAAATCTTGGGCTGATTGTTTGGACTTAGGGGTGTGTCCGGCCTGTGCTTACAAACTGGAAAGCGATCTGCACGTGGTCTTGTTCTGCAGAGCCTATAGCAGAATTAGGAGTTTCTGGTTGGTTCCTCATTTAAAAAACCTGGGCTTTAGAACATATGCTCCGGCCTACAGAGTTCTTAAGTCAGATTTATCTGCACCAACAGTATTTGCTATGGCAAAATTCTTGACTGCAATGTGGCGACTGCGTGCAAGAATAATTAAGGACACTATAACTGTGTGAAAAATCCTTTTTAATTCCCTCGTTTAAATGCTCCGATTTTGTTTTTAAAAATGGTGTTTATCAAGCATTGGCGTAATTATCACTTTTGGAAACTGTTTTTTAAAATGGAGAGTATATTGTATATAGTTTTTAAATTATCAAAGTGAATAATTGATTGCACATCTTTTATGATCTATCATGATCGAAATAAAGATTTTTGAAATTGAAATGTATAACCTTAAGTTTCATTTTATTGGAAAAAATCACAGTTTTGGATGGGAGGACCAGATGTGAGAACACTATAAGTTCATGAAGCCCAACATACTATAAAAATGAATCCATTGATGAAATGACTAAATACATTGTACATGGTCAAACAGCCAATAACACTTCACGAAGTTCATAAAGATCCTGGGCCACTATCCTACAATGCTCGCCTGTGCTGTATGGAAGACCAGCTAAGTGCTTTTTCCTTTTCTGACTTATTTCTGTTGTTTATTTTAGTTATGTAATTGTTAATACATTGTTGGGCATTTAATGTCTATACTGGTGCCCTACTATGTCTCCTAGTTCACGATGGCCCTAGTTATCCTTTATGTTCTCCCCGCTTATGAGGCTGTAGTGGGGTGTGGGCCATTTGTTGGGGCATGCTTGGGTGGCCACTGTGTTGATTCACCCTGTCTCGCTGAGCAGTGCTGGCTTGCTTCAAGTGGCTCAGATTTAAATGGAGTCTCACTGTTATCAATCAGCCCCCTCCTAGGCCCGTGGTCATTCTCGGGGCAGCCACGCGGAGCTGGTTCCCTGCCTGCAGGACTGTGCATCACCATTTAAAGTCAACTCAGGAGCAGTACTCCGTTCCTGTATTTATTCAATAGGCTTTTAGCACTAGAGCTTCTAACCCACTTAACATTGGGCTGTAGCCACTGGAATTACGCATCAGGAGAGCATCAAATCATGTGGTAAGGTTGAGTAAATTATGCGTCAAGAAAAGCCAAATTATGCGGCTTCATGCATCACATTTTGTGATAGTATTTTATTATGCTTCTCATTTTATGACTTGTTAACACTGTCTGATCATTGGTTGCACCTCATTAGTACCAGTTTAACACCCAGATATAGCAATTAGCAACAGAAAAGTGACCAGTCAACCTTTGCAAAGAGCCTTTCACTGTGAGGCAACACTTTTCGCTCTGCTTTTAGTAATTTTTGAGCTAGAAACCATTTTTTTTCCGTTAAAATCTGCAGATTATGCAGCAGATGATGGATTATGTGGAAAATCTATAATTATGCAAAAAACTGTGCAATCACACAGCTTCATAATTCCAGTGGCTCTGGTTATTAGTCCCTTTGCAGTCCTACAATACTGTGCAGTAGACATATATTAAGAAGGAGGTGATCTATTATATAGATCCAGGGTTTGCCTACATGCTTAGCATGTGTGGACAGAAATCCACCCAGTGGGCGTTAGAGTTAGCTAAGAAGATATTGCAAAAGGCACCGTTGCCCAGACCAGCGGGTCAAGTAAACAAGTCCCATGGGCACACAGGAATGGCTCTCATTGGGGCCAGATTTCCTGGGCATATTGAGCCCTTTGGAGAAGGTAATTGTGGAGCTCTTGAAGAGGGTGATGAACAGGCTGGTCCTAGCAAACAATTTTCCACTGCCCACTCAATCATCAATGAGGATCCAGTTTCTTCTGAGAAAGAGGGAGACTGTTCTCTAAGGAATAAGAAAAATGGTCCGAAGAATCAAGGAAATTGGTATCTCTGTCGGAGGAAGAAAAAGACTCCAGGAGGAACAGGCAATGCTCCCTTTGGAAAGGGTTCTAATCACAAAGGCAAACTTACATATGAGTAACATAATAAGTGTACGTTTACTCTTACACTTGTCAGTAAAATCAAATCAAATCATTTATTTGTTTCGAAGGTTAAAAACCATCATAAAAATACATAATCATCATAATACATAATCACAAAAGGAACATTCTGAGCAACATGACAATTGTTAAAAAGAAGACAGAGAAAAAGACATCCAATTAAAAAAAGAAGGATTTTTTGTGACAGATAAAAACCTGTAAGCAAATGTGATACAGGACCCCACATACTATTTCAGATACCTCCCTAACCCATCAATTCATCATCCCCTTGTATTTCTCAGTTTAAAAGCAATTTTAAGGAAACTTATAACAGCAAATAGGGTTCGCGTTTCAGTGGCTCTTTGCAGGAACAATAAGGCAGATTTAGCATGGATAATATTTGAGTCCTTCAAAACACCCACCAAAAATCTTTGGCGCGGTGTTTTATAAAAAGGACACAATAAAACAAGGTGAAGGGTGTCCTGCGGAGACCTATTGTCGCAGCCGCAGGCACCCTTCTGCTCAATTGTTTGAGTAAAACCTGATGGATAAGCTAAAATATGGTGCAACAAATTGAGCCTAAAACGAGTCATTAAAAACCTCTCGTGCTGACTGTACATTAAAAAGAGGTACGGTTCCATGCCAACTTGATTAGAGACAAGGGAGTGGGCAACTGCCGAGGATTTAGTTAAATCCAACTCCCTCCTCCTGCCATTAAATTTATCCAACAGTAGGCTTTGTACAGAATATCTAGAGTATATATCCACCCTAGTGGGGTCCAAGAATAGCATTTGTTCATCAATATCCCCCAGAGTATCTTTGACGTATTTCAGCCATGGGATTTGAAGGTATTTCTCTTTCAGCAAGCAATCCTGGATAATCTGTCTGGATAGTTCTGCCTTGGGATTTGTCCAAATTTTGAGCCAGGCCATTATAGGTCTCATTCTAATAGTATCAGCAATATATGTGGTTCCCAGCTCTTCGTGAGTAATTGCTGCAGTGATGCTCGGCGGAAGTTTTAGTAGTTTTTTTAGAAATTTATCTTCCTCCCTTTGAATTAGTTGTGCATCTCTGTAGCCCCACACTTCTGCTCCGTAAGTGGTCTTTGAGATACTCACTGATCTATACAAAGTCATCACTTGTTCTGGGGACCAGCGACCCATTCGGCGTGCAAAGTTCAATATGGCCCCATTAGCTGATACTAGTCTCCTCGCCCTCTCCTCAATCAGAGGGGCGAAGTTTAACTTCTCGTCAAATAAAAGGCCCAGATATGGGAATGTTTTAACAGTGTCCAAGACATGATTCCCCAGTTTGAATGCAAATTTCTTTTGAGGTTTCTTCCCCACTATCATGTCATATTGACAGAGAGGTCCAATTTCCTCATGAAATCCGAGAAACCCTTGATTAACAGTTGCAAACCAACAGCCGTTCGGGCTAGGAGAACCGCGTCATCGGCGTACAAAAGTACTGGCAGATGACGCGTGCCCACCTTAGGGCAGTCGGTTCCCAATGCTATGAGGTCATTCTCCAGGCCATTTATATAGAGGGAGAACAGGAATGGCGCCAGGATACACCCCTGCCTCACCCCGCCCGAGCACAGGAAGGGATCAGTACTCACCCCCCCCGCGCTGTAGCGGACCTTGGCAGTAGTGTTCCAGTGTAACTCCCTTAAGATGTTAATGAGATCCGGGTCAATGCCTAGGTTTGACATGAGTGTCCAGAGTTTAACTCGGTTAACATTATCAAAAGCGGCTGCTAAGTCCATAAACCCCATGTAAATGGTGCCATCCGATGCCTTGGTGTACTTAGCGGAGAGCAAGTATAGGTTAAGGCATTGGTCGGTAGTTGACCTGCCTATTCTGAACCCATACTGGGTGTCCACCAGGATGTTATTGGTGTCAGTCCAATCTAGTAGACGGTTGAGAAGTGCCCTCCCTAGTACCTTGGCAGAAACGTCAATGAGCGAGATTGGACGGTAACACTGCGGGCTGTCCCTACAGCCTTTTTTGTAAATCGGGACAATCACCGCAGTGGACCATGATCTCGGCAGACCCGTTTTGATTGCTGCATTCAATACTCTTGTTACCATTGGGGCCCATAGGTCAGTGTTACTCAGGAAAAGATCAGGGGGGGTCCCGTCCGGACCCGGAGCTTTATTTCGCGTTAGACCTAAGATTGCTTTGAGTACTTCATCCAAAGATAATTCTAATTTGTCTGCCCTTGGTCCCCTCCATATTCCATCACCAGTGTCTATCTCCTGTTGATTGTACAGGGATTTAAAGTGAGCGATCCACTGTTCTGGTAAGATGTTAGAACTGATGACTGGGGAGTTTGAATCACGAAAACATGGTCTATTTATGATTTTCCAGAACTGGGCATAGTCTTTGTTCTCACCAGCCTCCCTTAGGTCTGCCCAAACTTCTTTTTGAAGAGTCCCTTTCCTGATCTTTACCTGGGTTTTATAGTTTTTTCTGCAGCGAGTGATTTCAACCTTGTCTCTTGGGGTTTTTTTCAGGCTCAGTTTTAAGTCTCTTAGCGCTTTAGCGCAGATTGAGTCAAACCATCTTGGCATGGATAGCTGTGTTACTGGCTTCCTGGTTGTCAGGAGTCTCTCAATTATTTTAGTCAAGTTCTCAAATGCCTCTACTACTCCTTTGTCCTCTGTTGTATGTTCTAAACAGGTCTCTATGTGGGCTTTCCCTTCATCCACTAGTTTGACGTAAAATTCCTGGGGATTAATTACTGTCCACCTTAAGCGTCTCCCTTGGGCAATAGGTTGAATTTCTGATTGGTGAATCAACCCTGGATCTTTTTTGGTTAAATCATTCCCTTTTATTTCTATTATAATGGGGTTGTGATCACTGAAGGGACTCCACTCTGTCCTTGTGTTTAAAATCTGATCTCTTGCACTAGCTGAGATCATTATGTAATCTATTATGGACCCCCCACCTTTACCCTTAAATGTCGGTGTTGGGGATTCGCCTACCTTGAGAGCCGCTAAATCCATAACATGAACGAGGGCAAAATTTTCTATTAACTTCATCAAGGTTGTTCCCTCTTTGCAATGAGTAAAGTGGGGGCCCTTTTCTAATGGACAAGCTGACCAGTCAGGGGTCGGGGGGAGTAATTTGGGGCATAAATGGCAATTAAAATCCCCCATTAACAGAACAGTTGGTTCTGGCCCCGTTGTCCTTTGCTCTAGTTCCTCATTTAGTCTACTTTCCAGCTCCGCTAGTATTGGGAAGTTCCCTTCCACTGGTCCGGAGTTATAGAAGTTTACAAACAGTAGACTCTCCCCCTTGTGAAGAAGTCTAACTGCTTGTATATTGTCTGAGAGACAATCTGGATATGACCAGTTACCTTTCAGATCTAAGTCTACATAGACTACTAGGCCTCCTTTTGCTCTACCCGAGTTTGTTCCTTGGGCAGGTTTAAAAAAACACTTATAGCCCTCCAATTGGCATGGGCCTGAGTCCTTTGCCCAAGTTTCTTGGAGTGCTATGACATGGAAACACTTTATGAATTCTAACCATTCCTTACTTTTGAATTTGGCTTCCAGCCCTGCGATATTCCAAGAAAGGATGGTCAGACCCTCCATCTTGTCCTTGCCTTTTGTTATGGGTGTCAGGATTAATCTGTCCTCCCCAGCTATTGGTGAATCTATTTTAGATACTTTGGTTCCCCCCTGCCTCCGCGGTAAGTCTGTACTCCCAGTTTGGATGCTCT